>NC_138881.1:7695919-8895919 GCF_965194805.1 Balaenoptera borealis | reverse complement strand
GGGGGAGAATCTGTGCCTTGCCTTTTCCAGCTTTTGGAAGCTGCCTGCATTTCTTGGCTTATGGCTCCTTCCTCCATCTTTAAAGCTGTCAGCCTAGTATCTTCAAATCAATCTCTCTCTCTCTCTCTCTCTCACACACACACACACACACACACACACACAGAGCCACCTCTGCCTCTCTCTGGTAAGGACTCTTATGATTAGGTTGGACTCATCTGGATAATCCAGAATAACCTCCCTATCTCAGGATCCTTTAACTTAATCCCATCTGCAAAGTTCCTTTTGCCAGGTAAGGTAACATATTCACAGGTTCTAGGAATTAAGACGCGGCTATCTTATTATTCTGTCTGCCACACCTTCTATCCAGTAACTCCATGCTACACTTCTCTCTACCTCTGCAGAACAAAATGCAGGCTGAAGGGCATCTCTCAAGCTTTGTATCCACCAGCCTGGATATTGTAGTGGCTAAGAGTATAGGCTTTAGACTCTGAGTGTCTGGTTCAAGTCATTTGTTGTTGTTGTTGTTGTTCAATAAAAGAAAGCAGATCATGCTTACTCCTGAGTGTCTTAAAGCTCACATTTTGTTTCAAAAAGTAACATCTTGTGGTAAAATTGCATCTTTCTTTGGTGGTGAACTTCTTGAATTTTCTAGGAACAGCAGACTTACTACAACCCAACCTGAATCTGATCAACCCTTGAGCGCAGTGGTTCTCAATCCTGGCTGCATGGGTCAGTCAATCAGGAAACCAAAAAAAAAAAAAAAAAATGGGTGCTCAACTGCAGAGCAGACACCTGCCTCAGAACCTCTGCGCGGTCATTAGTCTAATCTCTTTCTTTGCTCATATTTGACAATTTTCGTAATATAAAGGCAAACATATTTTACGCACAGAAACACTGTGACCCCTAGGAATTCTAGAAAGAGGCAACTGAGGAGATGTGGAAACCTCATGGATTTGCTCGGCGACTCCCCGCAACTCTGGTCTGTGTGGTTCCCACGGGTGCCGCATCTGGGGACTCCGTCCTCAGCTGTAGCAACCTGAAGGGAGAGGTGAGAAGGCGGGAGAGAAACAGGCTGATATTAGATTTTAGACTTCTAGGTACTTCATTGCAAATACTCTGATTTGAACCTTGGGATAATTTGCATAAACCTTGGGTGAATGTTTTGAGAAAGGGCTCTTTAAACAAATTAATTTTAAAAGATGATGTGGACTGAAATTAGGAATGTGGATGCATTCAACCAAGTAACTTATTGTGAGCCAACACTAAATTATCACGCCTTAAAAAGCAATACAACTGTAGTTTTAAGACATGTTTGCAGAGTTTCCCAGCCATTGTGTTGTGACATTTCCTTGACTGTGTGTGCGCTTGGCTCTGAAATTAGGCCTCTTGATTCTCAAAATGCCTACATTGCATTAAGGATAAAAATAAAAATGAAGAACACTGTTCTATGTCATTTAGGGCAGTCACTGATACCTCCTGACTTTATCCCAAGATACTATGAATGAATATGGTTTTAACCTGTCAGTTAATTGTGTTAATTTTATAATTTCCCAAAAATGGACCTCACATATTTCCAACTTTAAAAAACTTGTTGAAATCTCATGTGCTTAATCTGAAAAAAAAATCATTAAAATTCACAATGGTAGAAATATAGATTGGGAGCGGTGAGAAAATTGGGACATAGGGGAAGATGCAGATTATTTGATGTATTCATGACTGCTGATTGGCAGGTGGCAAAAGACAATGAGATGGTGGAGGGTGGAGAGTGATGAACTGGAGTGGCCCATACAGACTTTTCCAGGTCTGTATGAACACTTCAGGCTTTACTTATTCAAGTTTGTGGTATAAAATGGATTATGAAGCAACTTGGTCCATTACCCATAATCAAAAATGTAACTGATATTTTTTAAGATGCCACACATTTGATAATAGGTAGCTTTGGAGATATCTTTGAAGTCCCTCTTTGTTAATTATTTGATGACCTTCTCTCCCAAGAAAATTGTTTTTTCAGCCATGTGCTAAGGATGGGTTTAAGAACCAATTGGCTCTGGGGACCAATTGGTATTACCTCCTTTGTGAAATGACTCTTCCAAAGCCTGATCAATGCAGCTGCCCTGCTTTCAAGAAAGCGCCACACTCTTTTCTCTTTCTGGGATTTGGCTGTAGCCTTCTCCTGAGCCATCAGCTGCTGTAAGAACTAAAGTCTTAGGAGACAACAACTCCATAAATTCAAGTCATTACAAATAGACCAAGCCCTTTCTCTCTTTTGGCTGATAATTCCAAATTTACCAAAGAATTTAAAAAGTCTACGAAGTTAAGAGTCATGGGCTATGATGTATAATGGGCTCAGAGAAATTTAAAGCATCACACTTCACTTTTTTATCATGCTAAGTGTAGTCATTTGTGAACAGTTTCCAGAACTATGTATTACTTGATTGCGTTGCAACTGTTTCAGTTGGGAGAAGAAAATGAAGGCTCAAGAAAGATGTAAACTGGCCTGATTCTGTTTTGCCAGATTTGGTAATGTGTTTTATTTATTTATTTTTTAGAGATAAAATAGCCCTTTCAAAATGTCAAATTTGAACATCTTTCTTCTCCCCTCCACCAAACCTAATTCCGTTCTGCTCTTCCTCATCTCGGTGATTTAGTGTACCATCCTCCCAGCTGCTCAAGCCAGAAATGTTTAAGTCATCCTAGATTACTCCTTCCCTACCCTCCACTACATACAGTTTGTCCGCAAGCATCTCTGTGGTTCTAAGTATCTCCCTATCTGTTCAAATTTGAATCAGCGTCATACCTAGCCCAGTGTCTCTTCTATCTCTGCATCTTTGGCTTGCGCCCTCCCTCAATTCCTTTAGAAATGTGTTTCCAGTCATCTTTCCCGTATGCAAATCTGATCATGTTCCTCTCTTACTCAAGCTTCCTTAATGACTAGCCATCACCTGCTGAATAAAATCCAATCTACTTTGCAAAGCCTGCCGAGAAAGCCCTCCAGGATATGGCCCTGATTTCTGCGTGGCTTCGCCTCCTGCTATTTCCTTCCTTCTAGCCTTGTAATTTCCCCGAAACAAGGCCGTTCTCTCAAATTCATTTGCCTTGGCACCTACTGTTTTTTCCAATGTTGCATTTCTACAGAGCGAACCCTTACCCCTCTTATTCAATTTATGGGTCTCCTGTGAAACACTGCCTTCTTATAAAGCTTTCCTTGATCCCCAGATAGATGTCAAAGCCTTTTCTCCTAGGCATCCCATTGCATTTGGTACTTACTCCTAGTATCATAATCTCTGTATTTCATGGACTGAGTGTGTTCTTCCTACCAAAATTTAACTCCTTAAGAACAAGGACTGTGGTGTCATTTTGATAATCCCAAGCCCAGTACTGTTTTTAGCATGTAATAGGTGCTCATTGAATTTTGTTTGAATTAATCATGCAGGACGTCATACTAAATAAAAATAAAATGTGTCTTCTAGGGATTGATTTATTTTATTTCAGTCATGAGCTATTGTTCAAAGGTTGGCAAACTGTAGCCCACTGTCCAAATCCAGCCACACCCATTCATTCATAAACTGTCTATGGCTGCTCTCATGCCACAAGGGCAGATCTGAGTAGTTTTGACAGAGACCACATGGCCCACAAATCCTGAAATATCTACTATCTGGCCCTTTACAGAAAAAGATAGCCAACCCCTGCTACAGATACTAGAGCCCATCGGAGGGCATATTTTTAAATGCATTTAAAGAATAGATATGTAATTCCATTTTGACACTTCAAGTAGCAGCGGGCTCCCTTAGATACCTAAACTTCATATTTAAAAATCACCAACTCATCTGGAACTTCCCATTTGGGGTGAGGGGAAAGCAATTCACTGGTACTGTACCTGTGGTGCCCTAAGCTTAAAGGGTATGAGTGAGAGGTAAACCCAAGACTTAAGTCCCCAATTCCTGTCTAAACTTGTGGTTAGTCCAGCTATACCAAAAAAAAAAAAAAGAAAAAAATCCAAAATACACTGGGCCTGGAAGAATGTTCTTCAGTTCACCAAATGTGACTACAACCTACCCCCTTTGCCTAGATTTACTCACTCACTCCTCGGCCCTGACCCGTTCCCACATCCTGCTCCCTGGGCCCCTCCTGGGCCCCTGGTAGTCCTCCTCATCATCCACTGGATGCAAATGCACAGGTGTGAAGACAAACAAACAAATTCCTCATCTCCTTTAAATTCTGCTCAAGCCTGGACTTCCCTGTGAGGTCTTTCCCAGCCCTTCCACCTAATAATGTAAATCCCTGTCCTCTACTCGCACTGCTGGCCCCTTCCCTGCTTTTTGTTCCCTCCTTAGCAGTTATCATTACTTAACACGCTATATTCTTTACTTACCCTTCTTTATTTTCTGCCCCTACTAGAGTATGATATCTCCATTTGTTAAATGAATGAATAAATAAATCAATGAAATCCCAGATAAAGAGGAAAAAAATATCAAAGAATTAACATAGTGCCATTCACTCTTTGGAATGAACCTTCTAGGCAGGAATTTGCTACCAGTAGGGAACAAAGGTGTCTTAGCAGTCGCTGGGGCCAGCCTTTCTGTCTCTCTTCTTTAAGGTGAATAATGAGGATGGTGAAGTCTTCTGGGATTCCTTAAATGTTCCCCACATCCACAAGAAGTCCCTGGCAGTGTCTGTAGGGCCCAGCACTATTCCTTCTCCCAGAATTTTTCTTGATCGTTAAGGAAACGGTAGATACCTCTTCAAAGCTGTTGTGCCCTGGTTGATATCTGTGATACGTAGGAATTCCTCCTCAGTGAGGGGACATTGGGCTTCAGAGGATTGTGAAGTATTGTTTCTTAGATCATCACTTTCTCACTGTCTGCATCAAGGGTAGAGATATTCACTCTCAGAGGTGTGAAATCAGAGGTGTGTATGTGAGCACACAAATAGACTCAGGATTGTGGGAATCTTTGCTTTGATTCTTTGATGTGGAGTATTTTAGCATCAAACGTCTCTATAAATATATGTAGCTTTTATTGATCATATCTCTATACTTACTGTGATCAAAATAGCTCATTAGACTGCTATAAATAGAAACTCAGTGGTTACAATTTAGCATAGAATTTAAAAGCCTAAGATTTTTTAGCTCGAGTCCTGGTTAGTTTCAAATCTTGTAAGGTTTACAATTTGGGGAAAATTACTTAACCTTCCTAAGCCTCAACTTCATCTATATTATATTATATTATATTATATTTATACATACTATATATTACTATAATATCAACATAATATATCCTAAGTATATATTACAATAATGTATCATAAGTATGAATTATATATAATAATAATATATTGTGTCATATATAATAAATATACTAGATTGTATTATTATATAGAGGAAGTAACTAAAAAGCCCTTGGCACATTGCTGGTACACGGTAGGCTATCAATATACGTTTACCCTCCTATGTCTAGTGTGCACAATGGCAATTAGCAGTAGTTCTTCCTGTTACTGAGAAATAAAAAGCGAAAAGTTCCCATGTGTTCCCATAAAAGAGAGGAGGCAGGACCCTTGAAGCATCTTTCCACATAGTTTTCTTTGCATCGTTTTATGGGATCAGATGACCTAGCAGATACTCCAGATTTTGATGTTTGCAATTGACTGAGTAAATCCACAGTTAAGTAAGAGTGGATTTGATTTTAGGGATTGAGAGCCAATTTGGGAACATAAAAATGAAGTTTGCTTGACTTTATGACCGACTGAGAGAGAGGCTGAGGCTTGTGAGTCGTAGATTACTGGGTGACTCTTGATGTTTTTCCCCTTGATCTGCAGGGTGACTTCACGTGGAACAGTATGTCAGGTCGCAGCGTACGGCTGAGGTCAGTCCCCATCCAGAGCCTCTCAGAGCTGGAGCGAGCCCGGCTGCAGGAAGTGGCTTTTTATCAGCTGCAGCAGGACTGTGACCTGAGCTGTCAGATCACCATTCCCAAAGGTAAGGCCCCATCTGCCATCACATGGGGGATGCTGGAAGTCAAACATCTGCTCTACCAGAGCCCCAAGCTGCAGAGTCCTCTCAGCCCCACTATTAACACAGGAAGGAAGCTATAGCTTCTGGGTCACTGGCTGGCACTGGCATCCATTTTGAAAGATGTGTTCAAGTGGGACAGTTTACATGTCGACTAATATGTGTATTTAAAGGGAAGATCAACTTGGGGCATTAAAGGGGAAAGCCATGTGTATCTCAACGGTCTACGTGGCTTCAGCACAACCAGTTAAAAAGAAGTTTCAGAAAGGTCAACTTAAAGGGTTAGAAGAAAAACGATGTCTATCTCAATATGATTTCAAAATAACCAGTTGAAAAGAATGTTTTAACAATCTGTTAAACTTCTCGTTTGACCTTATGCAAACTCAGAATCAGTGATTATACCAATGTTAACTCATTTTTATCCAGTCTTTCACCTGGCCTGTCTCTGTTGGGGTTCAGCACTATGGCACTGGAGCCAGTGCAGGCCTGGTTGTCTGATGTTTTTACAAACACAGATCCTGATTCTGGTAAAGATGAGAAGCATGTATTTGAAATCCTTTGACCTGTAAAGCCTGTTTCTGAATGTTGACTATCTTCTATAAAGGTACTGTTTAATGTGTATTTGTGTGTAGCCGAAAGGTAATTTGAGGTGAAGTGAAAAGCTGTGATGTTATACAAATAGAGTAAACCTGCCATAAAAACGCAACATTGGCTGCTGTGCCTAAAACTTAAAGGAAAGCAGGAGAGCAATAGCAAGCATCTGAAAGCTAGAAGATTGCCTTGGAAGATTTCAGTATCTGCAGAACTTCTCCTTTGTTTTCTTTTTTTAGGGAGTTGAGGGGATGCTTCATGAATATTCATAAAATCATTCATATCATGTATACACACATACACATAGATACGTAGTTCTCAACCAGGGATGGTTTTCCCCCATTCCCCAGGTAAAATTTAGCAATGTCTGGCTCCACTTTCAGTTTTCACAGCTTGGAGGAAGGATGCAGCTGACATCTACTGGATGGAAGCCAGGGATGCTGTTAGACATCCTGCAATACACTGGACAGTCCCCCACAGCAAGCATTGTCAGGGCCCAAGGGCCCAAGTGTAGAGGCTGAGCAACCTTAATATACACATGAACACATGTGCTCACATTCTGTCAACAGCAGTGTTGGTGGAGCTGTTTTCTTGGCTCACCTGTGTCTGATGGAAAGGGCACTGGCTTGGGAGTCTGAAGACCAGAATATGAGGACTTGTCTGGTCACGTGTGAGCTTGGGCAATTTACCTCTGTAGTAGGAGGCTTGGTTTTGTTGGCTAGAAAGAGTAGCACAGAAACAGTGACCACACAGAATTTTTTATTGGATGATGGCTCTTAGGGCCACTTTTATTCTTTTTTTAAAAAAAATTGAAGTATAGTTGATTTACAATGTTATATTAGTTTCAAGTGAACATCAAAGTGACTCAGTATTTTTACAGATTATACTCCATTAAAAGTTATTACAAGATAAGACGTGGAGAGTGGACTTGAGGACACGGGGAGGGGGAGTGGTGGTCTGGGACGACGTGAGAGAGTGTCATAGACATATATACACTACCAAATGTAGAATGGATAGCTAGTGGGAAGCAGCCGCATAGCACAGGGAGATCAGCTCGGTGCTTTGTGACCACCTAGAGGAGTGGGATAGGGAGGGTGGGAGGGAGACGCAAGAGGGAGGGGATATGGGGATATATGTGTACGTATGGCTGATTCACTTTGTTATACAGCAGAAGCTAACGCACCACTGTAGAGCAATTATACTCCAATAAAGATGTTGAAAAAAAAAAGTTATTACAAGATAATGGCTATAATTCCCTGTGCTGTACAATATATCCTTGTTGCTTATCTATTTTATACATAGTACTTTATATCTCTTAATCCCTTACCCCAGTCTTGTCCCTCTCCCTTCCTGCTCCACACTGGTAACCACTAGTTTGTTTTCTGTATCTGTGAGTCTGTTTCTGTTTTGCTATATACATTCATTTGTTTTAGTTTTTAGATTCCACATATAAGTGATATCATACAGTATTTGTCTTTCTCTGTCTGACTTATTTCACTAAACATAATATTCTCTAAGTACATCCACATTGCTTCAAATGGCAGAATTTCATTCTTTTATGGCTGAGTAATATTCTATTCTATATATATACCACATCTTATTTATCCACTCATCTGTTGTGAATACTTCAGTTGCTTCCGTATCTTGGCAATTGTAAATAATTCTGCTATGAACATTGGGGTGCATGTTCCTTTTTGAATTTTTTTTTCCAGATATATACTAGAGTGGAATTCATGGATCTTATGGTGGTTCTATTTTTAGTTTTCTATTTTTAGCAGCCTCCATACTGTTTTCCACAGGGCTGTACCAATTTACATTCCCACCAACAGTGTAGGAGTGTTTCCTTTTCTCCATATCCTTACCAACATTTGTTATTTGTAGACTTTTTGATGATAACCATTTTACAGGTGTGAGGTGATATCTCATTGTGATTTTGATTTGCATTTGCCTGATGATTAGCGATGTTGAGCATCTTTTCATC
Source organism: Balaenoptera borealis (assembly GCF_965194805.1). NCBI lineage: Eukaryota > Metazoa > Chordata > Mammalia > Artiodactyla > Balaenopteridae > Balaenoptera > Balaenoptera borealis. The sequence goes on along the minus strand of NC_138881.1, from coordinate 8,887,340 downwards.
TGCCTCTTGGCCATCTGCATTTCCTCTTTGGAAAAATGTCTGTTCATGTCTTCTGTCCATTTTTAAATTGTGCTTTTTTTTGGATGTTGAGCTGTTTTTATATGTTGGATATTAACCCCTTATTGATCATATCATTTGCAAAAATTTTCTCCCATTCCATAGGTTGTCTTTTCATTTTATCAATGGTTTCCTTTACAGTGCAAAAAAAAAAAGTTTAATTAGGCCCCATTTGTTTAGTTTTGCTTTTACTTCTTTTGCCTTAGGAGACAGATCCAAGAAAATATTGCTACGATTTATGTCAAAGAGTGTTCTGCCTATGAGCTTTATGATTTCAGGTCTTATAGTTAAGTCTTTAATCCATTTTGAGTTTATTTTTGTATATGGTGTGAGGAAATGTTCTAATCTCGTTCATTTACATGTAGCTGTTAAATTTTCCCAGCACCACTTATTGAAGAGACTGTCTTTTCTCCATTGTATATTATTGCCTCCTTTGTCATAGATTAATTGACCAGAGGTGTGTGGGTTTATTTCTTGTCTCTCTCTATGTGCCTGGTTTTGTGTCAGTACCACGCTGTTTTGATTACTGTAGTTTTGTAGTATAGTCTGAAGACTGGGAGAGTGATACCTCCAACTTTGTTCTTTTTTCTCAAGATTGCTTTGGCAACTCCAGGTCTTTTTTGGTTCCATATACATTTTTGGATTCTTTGTTCTAGTTCTGTGAAAAATGTCTTGGGTATTTTGATAGGGATTGCATTAAATCTGTAGATTGCTTTGGGTTGTATGGCCATTTTAACAATATTAATTCTTCCAATCCAAGAGCACAGGCGATTTTTCCATTTCTTTGTATCATCTTCAATTTTCTTCATCAGTGTTTTACAGTTTTCAGAGTAAAGGTCTTTCACCTCCTTGGTTAAGTTTATTCCTAAGTATTTTATTCTTTTTGATGTGATTTTAAATGGGATTGATTTTCACTTTCTCTTTCTGATAGTTTGTTATTACTGTGTAGAAAAGCAACAGATTTCTGTATATTAATCCTGTATCTTGCAGCTTTACTGAATTCATTTATTAGTTTTAATAGTATGTTGGTGGAGACTTTAGGGCTTTCTTTCTTTCTTTCTTTCTTTCTTTCTTTCTTTCTTCATGGCTGTATTGGGTCTTCATTGCTGCACATGGGCTTTCTCCAGTTGCAATGGGCAGGGGCTACTCTTCATTGCGGTGTGCGGGCTTCTCATTGCGATGGCTTCTCTTGTTGCGGAGCATGGGCTCCAGGCCCACGGGCTCAGTAGTTGTGGCTCTTGGGCTCTAGAGCACCGGCTCAGTAGTTGTGAGGCATGGGCTTTGTTGCTCCACGGCATGTGGGATCTTCCCGGACCAGGGCTGGAACCCCTGTCCAGTGCATTGGCAGGAGGATTCTTAACCACTGTGCCACCAGGGAAGTCCCTAGGGTTTTCTATATAAAGTATCATGTCCTCTGCAAATAGTGACAGTTTTACTTCTTCCCTTCCAATTTGGATGCCTTTTATTTCTTTTTTTTTGTCTGATGGCTGTGTTCAGCACTTCCAATATTGTGTTAAATAGAAGTGGCAAGAGGGGCCACTTTCATTCTTTAAGCTGGAATCTCAGACTCTGCTGGAGGTCATGAAAGAGTTCAGGAGAAGGGAGAGGTAGGTTAGGCCAAGAGGCTGGTGGACAGGCACATTTCACTGACTGATGCCTGGCTCCCTTGACTTTCTCATCATACGCTGCTTGACACCACAACCACAGCCAGTTCCTTCCAGGAGGAAATTCCTACCCCTGTTATATCTTTTCATACTAATGTAACACAGAGATCCTCAGGTCAAGTAAGAAGAAAATCCCTTTGGCAGTGGGTGAAAAATGAGTGCTAATCACCATCAGGCCAGGTTGCTGCTTCTCCCTAAGACCTTCTCATTCTGCCTCATCTTGTCTTGGTTTGGTTTTAGGGTGGCGATGAGGCCTGCCCTCACCTCCCCATTAACTCACAAGGTGGCCCAGGTGGGGTCCAATCGTCCTGTATCCCTTTTACAAGAACAGATGTTCTTTCAGTTCCTAAGAAAAATTTTTAATAGAAATGTTTCTGGCAAACCAAATTTATAGTGAAGGGAATGATGACTCTAAAAAGTTATGTGAAAACCAGATTGGATGCACATCAGATGAGATACCAAGGAAAAAATATTCTTTGTAGCTTTGTTTTTAAATCCAGTTAATTTGATGTTTCTCTTTGTTCTTGCTTTTTATAGAGTCCACTAAATAAATAACCTTTACAAACAGAGAATTTTATAAAACTTATCTGCTAGAAGCTCTGTCTCCATTGCTTATTTATGAGACTATGTTGGTCCTAGTACATTCAGGGAAAGATTTGTTCTATCAAGATATTCAAAGATGTTTGGGTTACAGGAGTTATTTTGATATTTTCCATCAAAGTAGGAGGTAATGGTTTACAAATAATTTCTTACTTACAAAGGAGAGAAGGAACTGTGTGGCTGGGTGGAAAAAAACAGACATCACCAAAGAGCTCTGAAACTATTGCTTTGGGCAGATGATTATAGACATTGAATATTTACCAAGATCCTTCAAATGCATGGCTGGTGCTGAGTGCTATGATGGCAGCTTTGGTCCAAGGGTAGCCACTTGCTTCCATGTAAACCCCTAAGTGGAGGTTCTAAACAGGGTCATCTTCACTGTATGAATAATTTACTCAGGAAAATAAATAGTTGCCAGGGCCTAGAACCTAAAGAAATGATACCAAGCCTAATGAGATAGTGAGTACAATGGAAATGGAAACATACTCAAGCTCACATTTTTGTTCTTTGCCACGTTAGGATGACTGTAGGAATTTATTTACAGGTATCTGTTTGGAGGACCCTCTTCCTCTATGAGACTGGTGCTTCCAGGGCTCAGATGAATGATAATATAACATATTCATCAGCTGCTGGTATTCACCATAGAGAGGGAAGAATAGAAGATTGGTGGGGAAAAAAAAAAGGATTGGTGGGTTGGGAAGTTACTGGGGTTATTCCCAGTGGTGGGATCCAAAGCACAGGTAGAGAGTTTGACCTCCTCCTGAGCTTTAGTAGTAGGTGGACATTGGTTATATGGGTACAGATGCAGGTAGCTTAGAAGATGATGGGAGAGCATGTGGAATTTCACTCCAGATTGCCTCTTCACTCACAGCAAAATAGGAAACAACTTCATCTGCTAGGAGTGGGGCGGGGAAGGAGGTCCTGGAGGTTTGAGGAAAGAGGAGAGGAATGGAAAAGAGGGAAGCTGATGGACCAGCAATGTTGCAGGATTGCAGGGCAGCCCTAAAGGTCTATTTGAGGTTAGTAGGTGGGAATTTAAATTGCAAAATAAACATCTGGGCAGCTAAACACTGCTAAAGCAAACACACCATTTTGTAGTTTGAGTTTCCCAGCCCTGTTTAATCCAAATTTCCTCTCAGTAGAGTTAGGATTTTCTGGTTGAGTTCAATAATGGTAGAGAGGGACATGGCAGTTGAGAGTATATGTGTGGTAGGCAGAATATTGGACCCCTCAAAGATGGCCTGGAACCTTTGAATATTTACCTCACATGCCAAAACGAACTTTGCAGATGTGATCAACTCAGGTCCTTGAGACAGCAAGATTATCCTGGATTATCTGGGAGGGTCCAAACTAATCACATGGGTACTAAAAAGCAGAGAAACTTTCCCATCTGAGAGCGATATGACTCTGGAGGAATGGTCAGAGAGATGTAGTGTTGCTGGCTTTGATGATGGAGGAAGGAGCCATGAGCCAAGGAATGCAGGAGGCCTCTAGAAGCTAAAAGAGGCAAGGAAACAGATTGTCCCTAGAGCCTCTAGAAAGGAATTCAACCCTGCTGACACCTTGATTTTAGCCCAGTGAGACCCATTTCAGACTTCTGGTCTCCAGAAATGTCAGATAATAAATTTGAGTTGTTTAAGCCACTAAGTTTGTGGTCATTTGTTACAGCAGCCATAAGAAACTAATACAGTATCCAAGGGAATGATTATAATCTCAGACCATGGACTCTAAGTTGAATGAGAAGTTAGAAATAAATATAAAAGACATATTTTTCTTGAATAAAAAGAATCAATAATATAAAGATGTCAATTATGTCATAAATTGTCTGTAAACTGAATGTGATTCCAAAGAACATACCGACAGAATTTGTTGTTGTAATATCACTAAATTGTTCTAAACATCATCTTGGCAAATAATTATATGAGAGTAAGTAGGCAGGGGAAAATCTGAAAAAGAGGTCAAATGGAAATTATCCCTATCCATTTATTAAAATGTCATAAAACTAAAGCAGTTAAAAGAGTATTGTACTGCTTCACAGTAGGTAGATCAATGGGAGACAATAGAGTTCAGAATTAAGCTAAAATAAATGAGAACTTATGACATAAATATTGCATTTTTTGTCAGGGGGAAATGATGGCTTAGTATTGTATTTGTGACAATGAGACAACCATTGAGGAGAAAAATCGGGATTCTGACCTTACTCCTTACATCCAAATAAATTGATGTGGAAGAAAGATTTGAAGATTTAAAAAATGAAACTATAAATGCACCAAAACAAAAAATAGCTAGATATTAATATATTTTTACATGGAGGAAGGCACTACCCAGAAAACATAAAGAGAGTGACCTGTTTCACTACGTTAAAAAAAAATAGAATCATCTGTGTGGCAAATAAATAAGTAAATAAATAAATAAAGTAGAAATTTACAACACATTTGACAAACTGAAAACTAACTTCTCTACGATACAAAGCTTTATTACAAATTAATATGAGAAAGAACATAATTAAAATGTGGACAAATTATAGGCAGCTCACAGAAAAAGAAATTCAAATGATTTATAAATATTTGTAAAGATGCTCTCACCCTCATATTCATTCAAGAAATGCAAGCTCAACGACAAGGAGATTTTTTTTTTCTCTTAGATAGGCATGGCTCCAAAAGTTGGATGGTATACTTTCTAGGAAAACAGACACTCATGTACTGTTGATAGGAATATAATTGTTGCAGCAACTTACAAGGCGATTTGGCAACATCTAACTCTTAAATGGCCCAATAATGCTACTTCTGGGAATGTATCTCACAGATATATACTTGTATTAGTCGAGATAGGCTAACCACTTAGTACCTTAATACTATAAAAGTTTCTTTCTTGCTCAAGCACCATCCACTGCAGGTTGGCCATGAGGATTGGGAGGGGAGAGTGCGCCACACAGTTATGCAGGAACCTAGGTTTCTCCAATCTTGTGGCTCCTCCCTCCTCTATATCTATTCAACCAGGAGACAAGCAAAATAAAAACTAATAAGATTTACATAAACCTTCTAAGATGACTGATGAGCTTAATTTGTTACCCATTCTAAACTTAAGATATTTCAAAAAGCGAATTTTGAAGATGCTATAGAGAACCTAGTGGTAGAAATCAGGAGGCCTTTCGGTGGGAGGGATCATACCTATCAATAGAGTTTTCCCTGTGAGCTTGAGTTTGCCCCATGGAGGCGACCATGGAATGTTTCTACCCGTCAAAGGCTGCTCTTGGCATAAGCTCTTTGTTTTTTTTTTTAACATCTTTATTGGAGTATAATTGCTTTACAGTGGTGTGTTAGTGTCTGCTGTATAACAAAGTGGTCAGCAATACATAAACATATATCCCCATATTCTCTCCCTCTTGCGTCTCCCTCCCACCCTCCCTATCCCACCCCTTAAAAAACTAAAAATAGAACTACCGTATGACCCAGCAATCCCACTACCGGGCATATACCCTGAGAAAACCATAATTCAAAAAGAGTCATGTACCACAATGTTCATTGCAGCATTATCTACAATAGCCAGGACATGGAAGCAACCTAAGTGTCCACTGACAGATGAATGGATAAAGAAGATGTGGTACATTTATACATTTGCATAAGCTCTTGGATCAGACTTTCTAGTCTGTAAATGGCTCAATCCTTAACAGCAGACCCAGGAAACAAATGCGGAGACCATGGTCGAGAAATTAAGCAATGCCTGATGGCCTTCATGAACTTTTCATTTATTCAGAACACATCAATGGAGTATTGTTTATGTATCAGATTCAATTAATATTATTTTGATAGCATTTTAATACCAGTGGTCTGAGGCAGGGGTTAGTGAACTGGCCCACTGGCCAAACCCAGCTCACCATCTGTTTTTGTAAATAAAATCTTATTGGCACACAGCTATGCTTATGCATTTACGTATCATCTATGGCTGCTTTTGAGCAACGATGGCAGAGTCGAATAGTCGTGACAGTCCATATGCCTCAGGGAGTCTCAAACATTTCCTATCTGGCCCTTTACAGGAAAAAATGGCTCACCTCTGGTCTAAGGTAAAATAAAAGGAAGTGACTGACTTATGCCCAATCTGTAAAGCAGCTTAGTGTAGCCTTTATCTCACTATAATGTAAACTAAGTATTTAAAGCGGAATGGTTTCATAAGAGAGAAATGCATATTCAAGTTTTCTTTAGTGCTCTTTTTTTCTTCACTTAATTTCTGATATCACAATTGAGAAAGGCTTCGTTTATGTATTTTAAAAACAGTCTCATGGAATGAGGAATAGCTGGTGGTTTAAGAAAATGTGGGCAATAGTCTAATAAAAGAGTACTCTGATGCCTCAAAATTGCTGTTATATGGCTTCCATATAAAGTGGTCTCTCACCATTGTCCCTCAGGCTGTGTAAAACCCAAGTAAACAACTCAATGAAATCAAGAAAATGATATTCTTGGTTGGCTAACACTGCAGCTGTCTTTGGTTTGTGATTCGAATGTTGATTTAAAAAATAAGGGCAACCTGATGGGCAAGGAAATTGATCTTGGGTGTTTATGCAACAACCCTAGACAGAAACTATAGCTGTCCAATTTCTATGTTATCCCTGCTGGCATTGTCCATTTGAAGAGGTGAAGCGTGAGAACTGTTTATCAAAGCTTTCTGTGTAAGTAAAAATGAAGTTGAAACCTGGGGTAAAATCCACAAACTTCAGTGTAGGTAGAAATGCTGATAGGAAACAAACATCACCAAATAGGGTGATCAAAGAATAATGTTAGACCACTGGGCTCAGAGGCTCTCAACAAATGTCTCTAGTGTGTGAGCTGTAGAGGTAGTTGTATCTTTTATTTTACATCTCAGCCCAGCAAACACATGAACCAAATGGTGTTTATTGTTATCTGAGATACACTTTGATATTCTCTATAATGTTCTCTCCTATTGTCTTCTATTTGATTCTATATCATTTTCTAAAATACGCTTGTCATGACACGCTAAATTTTCATGATTCATTAATAAGTTATGACCCACAGTTTGAATAACGCAATCTTAAAAGGCAGATGGAATGGAAAAGAGGCGATCAAGAAGAAAAGAACAAAAATGGCAGCATGGAAACCTTTCACTTGTTCACTGCTGTGGCTCTTAGGGCCTTGGTAAGGTGGATGGGGCATTGTTTCCCTAGGGCCACAGAAAGGAACCTAGGCTAGACCCTTGGCCTAAGCATCTAGTACCTTCTCTATCTAGAGCCCAACATTGGCGTGCCATCCAGGGGCTTCCCATGCTGCTTCACTGCTCTCATGTCAAAAGTAGTCCACATCCTCAAGGAGTTCTTAGTCCATCGATAGAGAAAGCACAGACACATCAGTTGTATTAAAACAGAGCAGTGGATATCGTCCTGTCCAAGTTACCTTTGGTGACCCTGACAGATAGAAGCTGCCTCATCTACCTATTCCAATAAAACCCAGGAATGACAGAGAGGTTTCCCTGCAGGTTTTTGTTGAAATTTTCTTCTTGGGTGCTCTCCTCTGTACCCCAGGGCTTTTACCATGTCAAGTTCTCAAGTGTGTGCTGCTGTATGATTCTGTTCTGTGCCAAGCAGGCAAGCCAGTACAATAGTCTGTGGTTATTTAAGCCATATGTTTTGTGCCTTCATATTCACGAATGGCTTCCTTTATGTTCTTAGACAATATAGTTTTCTATCTGAGGTCTTGTCCCTACTGGTCACATTTACACATATTGATGTATCTTTGTTGGAGTAGCAGCTATTATTGCACAAGGCTTTGGCATCTTGAACAAAACTTTTGTCATTGCAGTTTCTGAAATATTCTGGCACCTTTCAAAGATTTCAAGACTACACTATTCTCTCCGTTGGGATCATGGCCCAAAAGTAAACTTGATAATTACAAAGAATGTCCCATCCTTGAAATATGAATAGGAGCTTCCAGTTTTGCTTTTTTCTTTGTTTCCCCATGGGCAAAAACAAAGGCAAATAGTAATAATTGAAATTAAATACCAAGTGTTTTTTAAACTAATCAAGCTTTCTAGATAATTTGAAATTGAGCCCTCAAGATTATTTAAAAATTCAATCAGTGGGTGTTTATAAAGTTTTTTATAAGTGGAAAGCTCTGGAAAAGTAGTTTAAGGTGGTCTTCACTTAAGATAGGAGAGGGCAAACTACAGCCCAAAGGTCAAATCCAGCCCACTGCCTCTTTTTGTAAATAAAGCTTTATTAGAACACAGCCATATGTATTTGTCTCTGTATTGTCTAAGGCTACTTTAGTGCTACAACAGCAGGGTGGAGTAGTTTTGACAGAGACCATATGGCCCACAAAGCCAAAAATATTTGCTATCTGGACCTTTACAGAAAAAGCTTGCTGACCTCTGATTTAGGAGATTAATATTAATTTGATATAGTAATTTAGTTATTATCCATGTGGTTGATCGACTGTACCATCCTATTCATTTCAATTTCTTCACTCTCTTAGTTTTACTCTTCCATAATTGAGTATTTTTTAATTATCAGACTTTCATAACTCTCAGATGTTTTAGTGTTTATATTATATGTAATCACATTTTTTTTTCAAAGTGAGCAATAAATTCCCTTGGTGAAGCTAAACAAGAAAGAAATGTCAATATTTTAATGCGTTGCCTAAACAACTGATGCCACCATGCAGATTATAGGAATGTCAGTTATGCATCAGATGGGTGACTTTGATAATAAGTCAGTCTCCAATATGGGTTGATTATTAGCTTTATTATTACTATCTGGTTTGATAACTGAGAATTTAACTGTCTTTCTCTTTAAGGACTTTACTTATTTACAGATTTACAGCTCTTCGTAATCTGATCTTCCTGCTCTTACCCTCCTTCCTTATCTTAGATGCCACCCAACACACACAAATTCAGATCTTCTAGGGATGTCTTTCTTAGGGCTATCTAGCATTATATGACAAGACTGGTGCAAATATAAGTAGGAAAATCACATCCCACAACGGAGTTTTGGATTATCCATCGTTAAGATGCTTTGGCTGCAAATTATGGAAACCAAACCAAAAGTGACTTATATAACAAAGACATTGATTATATTACTTTACTAGGAGCTCACAGATAGGCTAGTTCCAGGACTCATAAATTCAGTGGCCTTCCACCTTTTTTCTCTGCCATAATCATGGGTCACTTTGTCCTTTGGCTGGCTTCCCTCATTGTCACAAAATGACTGCAGCAGCCACCAGCATCACTGCTTCTATGGCAGCATGAAGAGGCAGAGAAGAGCAGTGACTCTTCAGCAAGTATCTTTTTAATAGTAGAGAAGGATTTTCACTGCTGCCTCCTAGCAGACTTCCCTCCCTTCTGGATCCCTAGAATCGCAACACCTGCCAGTGCCCAAATCAATACAGCAAGCAGAAAGAAATCACCAGAACTAGCTTGACTTAAGTTTCCTTTCCTGAGCCTGGGGTGAGCACTCATCCCAGGGTGCATGACCACGTGGAGGGTGAGCACCTAACAAAATAGGGAAAGAAAAAGTTGGGGGGGGGGTGGGGGGGGTGTAGTAGAATAAAGATGGATTTAGATTAGTAACCATTGGTGTACATAATAGCAATGTCAGCTTCTGCCATTGCAAACAAGCAACAGGGAGGAAACTGTTTGTTTATTGATTTGCATTAGTGTCTGACAGAGTGCTTTGCTTTTGTTGCTCAGGAAATTGTTAAGAAATTGAATGGAAAGGATTAAAAATTCAATCATAGCACATTTTTTTCTATGGTATTTCTATATCATAAAGAATTGTTTCAAATGGCTCAAAGAATAATCAAACGCAAGAATGGGGAAGGATGGGGAGCCTAACACTTTTCCTCTAATTGCACCATCTGTCCAGTTACTGAATCTATGAGAGCTGTTTTCATGGCAGCAACCAGCAGAAATTTTGAGGAGTTTCCAAGGCTCAAAGTCTATGACTTAAAGATAATTGATTCCCCTCTTACTTATTCATTATAAAACGATATCTGTCAAAAAGAAGGTAGGTAGCATTAGCCCCTTAGACAGGTCGAAAATCACACCATGTGTCAATACCCTTGTCTGACTCTACCTTTTCAACTAGACCTGCAGGCTTTGGCTTTAAAATGAGTAATGATGAAACTCCTCTAAATTGCAATTAATTTCCCTGAGTTAACAATCCAGGGTATTTCTTTGTGATGAGTGCTTTCTGTCTTTTTGTTCTCCCACCTGCTTTCTTTCCTTTACGCTCCAGGAAATAAATATAACTTAAGGAAGTGATTTGCCAAAAGCCATTTTTCTTGCTCTGATATTTGGAAACTTCTGTCTCTGCAAATACAAGACCTCCATAGACTAAGTTAAAAATACTGTTTTCAGCTTAGGGTATGTGCAATGAGAGATGCAAATTCAAGAGCCTGGAAGGACAGACTAGCTCCTAGTTTGGGAAAAGGTAACAGCAGTGCTTCTCCTTTGGAACACGAGCTTATAGCTCCCCCCCCCCCCTTTTTTTTTTAACTCATAACACTTGAAAGTGGAAAAAATGACAGAAAGGAAAAGATCCTTCTAGGGCATAATTTGTTCACGACCAGTTATTACAATAAGCAGTGATCACAAAGAATGCCTGGCTAAGGAAAAACCATAGTTGAGCTTTTAAACCCATGGCATCCAAGCCATGCAAACAACTTCCCTACCTCACGTTTGGAAAGAATAACGAAACATGCTCAACAAATCGAGTATCTCAATGATTTTCTGTAATAGAAACACACTTGCTTAGAGGTTCAAGAATCTACAAGGTCTTTTCTTTTCTTCTTGAGAAAATATTTCAGAACTAATTACCTTGCCAAATAATTTACAGAAAATGGGAAAGGTTTCTTAGTGTTTAATTTAGCTGGAAGCATGGTGACCTCCAAGAGCTGACTTTCTTACAACAGTGAGAGACTCACAGAATGTTCTTATTTTCTGACCACAGCTTTGATAATTTCACCACCACTTCAACATGTAAACTGTGGGGATTACTACATTTCTCAAGTAGTTTGGGGAGCCTCGGCTCTAAGGAGAGGCATCTGCATTGCTTAAGAATACCATAAATATTTCTTTGCCCAAGAAACATAGACACTTTGGAAACAGATTTTGAAAAATCTAATCCACAAGGTGCTAGCAGGATGAAGAAACAGTGTTTGATTCATTGGGATTTAAACCAAGAAGAATGACTCAATCACCCTGTTTCTACCTGCTTTCTATTTCAATCAAGGTTAATGGAAAAACTACTAAGGATGAGGTGATATATAAATGGAAATTTTGACCTATAGATTTGATTAAATAACCAACAGTCTATAGCATGGAAGATATATAGTGAGATTCAAAGTTGGCTGAGAGGCAGAACCAGTTTGGGCTTGAGTACATTGTTTTCCACTTTTTCCATGTAGATTGTTTTCTTCCAGGATTCTTAATTTTTCACTCTCTTAAGGCCTAGTTCCCACTAAAGAAACTATCAATCCACTCCTGAATTTGTGATTTTCTCATCTTTTTTCACCAGTAGAATGCTTGCTTGATAAAAGTTTGGATTGCTAGGAATAAAACATTAAGAGGCTTAGGATAGGAAAGGATTTCCTGCACTAAGCAGTCACCATGTGACTTATTCGGAGAAATCCCCAGCAAAATTCAGAGGTCCCTGAGAAGGGTAACTTCATCCTTTAACAGACTGAACTTGAACATTAGCCTTCCCAAGCAGAGTCAAGGACAGCCTTCTTGCTTCTGACCTACCACCTAGTAACCGTCTCCACTGAAGCATTTCTTCATTTTGTTTTAATGAGGTTTCCATGTATCTGTCTTTAGCGCTAAACTCTGAGTTTCTCAAAAGCAGAGACAATGCTTGTTCATCTGGGTTCATAACTAACACCTAGCTCTGTCTCATCCTTAATGTTGGATGGAGGGATAGATGGAGCAATGGATGGCTCGACCTATGGAGGGTGAGCCCACTTTCTAGGGGGAAGATGCACTTTAAATGGAGAACTATTGTAGTATAAATCATATTCCTAAGCCAAGGAATTCATCATGGTCTGTGGCACATCATCCCTTAATAGAGATTACTTGTTTTAGAGTAGAGGAGAGAGCCCTGCTTTGGCTCCTGTCCTAAATCTCTGGGGTTAATCCCAGTTTAACTCTTAGGCCAGAGTAATGCACTGGTTCTATTGGTTCCCCTATCCTGGGATTGTTGCCACGTTTCCTGCCAAGAAGCAGATGTAGCCACTTTCCTGGCAACTACTACTCCTTCCTGTCAGGGCTGCTCTCCTTTCCTTGTCTTGGGACGCACTTTGAATAGGGAGCAGGCAACTCAGAGTAGCAGGGGCAATTTTGAATTCATTCCAGTGAGCATGGGTATGGCATTAACTGGCTCCAATGTCCAGCCCGACTTTTCCTGGGATATGATTTTGACTGGGGTTTTGGTTGCCCAGCTCTCATCAGTCCCTATGTGTTTTCCAGTGTTGATTCATTTGGCCAAATTAACTTACATTGATGAGATTAATTATTAGAAAACACTAGACTTGGAGTGTGGGCCCAATGAATGGCCCTCAAGTGCCAGGAGCCATAAATAATATTATTATTTCTTTGACAAATCTGCTCCAAACTGGAAATAAAATATCTGGTTTAGTCTTCTGCTTGCTTTATTTTGGGGAGGTCTGTGGCTTGAGAGCCATCAAAAGGGGAATGTAGCTGAGACTAAAGAATGAATTTTAGTTTTGGTAAACAATTAAATAATTTTAGTAAACACTTTAATAAGACATCCACAGATTGTGGGGCTCACCTAATGTACTTTCATATATATAATTTAAAAACTATATTTCGGTTTATTAGGATAAGCATCAGAACCTGAAAAATAAACAGATTTCTGTGCTAAGCAGTGCTCTTGGATTCCAATGATGGGTACAAAGTCTGGATAACTTAAGCAGAAAAGTGATTTAGAGAACCCAAGAAATAGGAGGTATCTGAAGATAATCTAATCAGCCACATATGAAAACATCACCAGAGCCATAAAAACAAATCTGGTCAAGCCTCTCAACTGTCCACTCCCTTTCCAGAAAACATGCTACACAGAATGGCAGATATAATGGATGCTTTATATTGGCTTAGACACATGTTTTCTTTCAGATCAGAGAGATGTGAATAGGAAGATTATTCCAATAGTTTCAGCCAGGTCAGAAACTCTGGCATGTGAGTCACCTTCTTGCCATGAATTTCAGCTCCCAAGTCCGTGTTTCAGAAGTACTTCAGTGAGCAGTGCAAGCCTCCGCTTTCTCACATGCGTGACAAATGAGTCTTCAACCTTTGTTTGAATACATCCAGTGCCTGGGAGAAAGGGCTTTTTAAAAAATGAATTTTGTATTTTGGAATCATTTTAGATTTACAGAAAAGTTATCAAGATAATACAGAGTTCCCATACGCCCCTCACCCAGTTTCCCCTAATGATAACATCTTTTATAACCTTGGTACACTTATCACAACTAAGAAACCAACATTGGTATGTTACTCTCAACCAAGCTACAGACTTTGTTTAGATTTCACCAGTTTCCCCACTAACATCCTTTTGCTGTTCCAGGGTCCCATGCAGGATACTACATGCATTTAGCTGAGCATCTTTTTTTAAAAAATAACAAACGTTTCTTATCTCACACAGTTTCTGGGAATATCTTATCCTGGTTGTTCTGGTTCAGGTTCTGGTTCATGAGGTTGCCATCAACCTGAGCCGGGGCTGCAGTCATCTGAAAACATGACTGGGCCGGAGGATCAGCGTCCAATCTTACTCACAGGGCTGCTGGCTGGAGACTCCAGTTCCTCACCACATAGCCCTTTGCAAAGGGCTTCTCATGCCATGGCTTCCACCAGAGTGAGGGATGCAAGACAGAGAGCATCCAAGATAGAAGCCACAGTGAACAGTGCTTTTTTTGTGAGGCAGCTTATTCCGTTGCTGAAGAGTTCCATTTGTTGACAAAACTGTCTTCCTACAAATTCCTCCTGAATCCTTGTTCTGGCCAATGGAGGGCTGACCAGTAGGTCTCTTCATCTGCCATGTTTAGTCCTCTTTAAAAAAACAAAAAGAAAAAGAAGAAATGGTGTCCCCTGAGTCTTCCCTGAATGCTAAAGACACTCCACTCACACAATTGTTCACCATCAGATGCCAGATGACTCGATCTGGTGTTCCCCCCCATCATCACCACCATCAAAGGAGAAAAAGAACTTCATGTAAAGAAATAGAAGGCTCTTAACTCAAGGAACTTGCTATATTCCCCTCCCTGTAATTAGGAATTTGGTATAAAGATAGCTATAGGCAGACTCACATTTCTTTATAAATTGAAGGGAATTGTTACTGTGTCCAAAATTCAACATTATATATAAAGGCTCAACAATTCATAAACATTTTTATATTGTCCTCTTTAAAACAAAAACTGAGATGGGGTATAAATTGAGTATTGTGACAAGTGGGAAAATGTGAACATTTTATAGTTCGGATGTCACATGGTTTGAGCCCAGAGCTGTTCTCTAGGTAGAGTTATGCACAGACCAGCAGTTCTCAACCAGAGTGATTGTGTCCCTGCCGGACATTTGGCAATGTCCAGAGGCATTATTGGTCGTCACAACGGGGAAGGGTGCTCTGGCATCTATTCAATTAAAGGCAGGGATGCTGCTAAAACCCCACCATGCACAGGACAGCCCTTCCCAACGAAGGGTCACTAGTGCCGAGGCTGAGGAACTGTGGCATAGGTTATATGCAGTTTCTAAAGGGCCACTTCCCATTCTGCCACCAAGTGTTTCTTTTATATCTTTTTTTCCTCACTTTGTTACTGAGCTCCCCTCACTGCCTATGAATTCCTTTGGTTTGCGTTCTCTGAGAGTCTGTTTTTCTGGTCCAAGTAAATAGCAAGGCAGCTGTGGTTGGGAAAAGCAGGACAGGTGGTGCCAAAAAGCATTCCTTCAAACTTTTCTCAGCAGGAATTTTTTTGAAGACTTGAAACAAGCGAGAACCTTCCTTTTAGGCTAGGATGGAGTTGCAGACTCGAAGGCTTGCCAGGTGTGCAGTGGCCCAGGGTTAGGTGTCTATGCTGGCCTGGGGTGAGTGTGAGGAATGTGGGAGCCAGTGCTACCAGCTCTCCCACCTTTCTCAAGAGGTTAGAAATCCAGATATGTATGTGAACTTCCCAAGATTTCGCATTAGAGCTCAAGTTTTTATAAATCACTGTGTGGCTTAGAGATGATCATACTAAGTGAAATAAGCCAGCCAGAGAAAGACAAATATCATATGACATCACTTCTACGTGGAATCTAAAAGTTGATACAAATGAACTTATTTACAAAACAGAAATAGATCCACAGACATAGAAAACAAACTTATGGTTACCAAAGGGGAAATGGGGGTCAGGGGGAGAGGTAAATTAGGAGTTCGGGATTAGCATACACACACTACTATATATAAAATAATCAACAAGGTCCTACTGAATAGCACAAGGAACTATACTCAATATTTTGTAGTAACCTATAAGGGAAAAGAATCTGAAAAAGAATATATTTATACATATATACATACACACACACACATATATACGTATAACTGAATCACTTTGCTGTACACTTGAAACTAGCACAACATTGTAAATCAACTATACTTCAGTTAAATCAATCAATCAGTCAGTCACTGTGTGGGCTAAACACCACCTGAATAGTGGGGGACTGGATATGGTCATGTCACACCCACTGGACTAGCTCTGTGGCAGCATCAGAAGAGGGTTTTGTCCCCAGAGTTGCACTTAGTAAGTTCTCTTTGACTTCATTTCGTGTCTCAGCGCAGGCAATTTCTTCTCCTTTCCAGTAATGTGATCTTTGCGGAACTCTGCAAGTGAAGGGATTTAAAGGGGCTTAAATGTTGATGCCCTGTCCCATATCTAAGTGCACCTGTGAATTTCAGCTGTCTACACCCATTCTCTGTGACTGCTTCACTAAGGAACGAGGCTTAGCATATTCTTGTTCATCGCCCAGGCTTCTGGGAGGGAAGAGTCTAAATGACCCTTACGAATGAGCATCCACTGTTTTACAGACACCTCCAGAACCATCTCTCGTGATGCAGAGGCAAAGTGACCTTAAGCAAAGGATTTTCAGCTTCTCATCACAGGTGTCTGGGTTCTCCTCCTAGCTACCCACCTCAAGACAGAGCCAAACTTTTTGGAAAGAGCCGCAATTTGGGTTTGAATTCCAGCTCTACCACCTACCAGTCCTGTGATTTGGGGACAATTTGCCTTAGTTCTCTGATTTTAATTTTCTCAACTGTAAAATGAATAAATCAAAAGGCTACCTCAGTGGATTGTATGTTGATGTGTATTAGATAATATTATATATTGCAAAAATGACTCATGCAAATCCTGGTGAACATTTAGAGCTCAATATTGTTCGTTTTTCTTTCCTCTCTAACTCTGTATTACCTTGGGCATGTTGGTCCCTATATGTGGTCTTTAATGTCACTTCCCTCAAGTAGACACCACATTTTCCTCCCTACAGCACAGGTAGAGGTTAAGAGCACCAGCTGGATGTTGGCTAGTCCTGGGTGCAAGTTCTAAATTTACCACTTACCAACTTCTGCCCTTGGACAAGTTACTTAACCTCTCCTAACCTCACCTATAAAGTAGCAAAATATAATAGGGTGGGCTTTGTAGAGCTGCTGTGAGGATGCAATAAGGTCTTAGATACTAAGCTTCTAGTATTGATACATACTCAAAAAACACTAGCTCTTCATTGTTCCTGTATGCCTGTGTCACAGGGAAGTTGTGGTAGCTGGATGAGATCATGGGCATTCAGATATTTAGAAAAGTTAGACATGGGAGAACTTTCTTTTGCAGGACTTTCTTGCTGAGTTTTCAGCCCCATTCAGTTAATGCAATTTTTATGTTGGCGCCATTCTGTAAAAATGACAAAGTCTTTTGTTATTTTTATTGAGGAATAACATATATATAGTAATGTACATAAATATGAATGTCCACACGTACAACTCAATGGGTTTTTAATATGCATGGACCATGTACCCGACAACCAGATCAAGATAGGGGCATTCCCAGTATTCCAGGAGGCTTCTTCTTGCCCCCTTGCAGGCAAGAGCCATGCCCCAAAAGTAACCCTTACTCTTCCATCTATCACCAAAAACAAGTCTTTCTTTGGACAATATTTTTTATCATTATTATCTCTAGAATCAACTTAATATGGAACATACTGTTTAATGTATTACCTGTATTCTCTGAATCTGATCTGATCTGATTAAATTAGGAGTTGTGTACTTCAGTGGTCCTGGGTTCTCTTTGGAACCAACCCAAAACCTCCATTTGACTTCTGGCCATGGACAGTGCTGACAGTTTCTCGTGGCGTGCCTTGCCCCGTGCTCTTTACTTGGAGGGAGACAAAAGCCTAGGAGACATGGTGCTACCCTCAGAGAGCTTCTCGTCTAGCTAGAGAAACCAACAAGCGTTAAACTGGAACACTAGCTGACAGCGAGTGAGGCCGTGAAAAGCCTTGTCCTAGAGAAGCAAGCTCATGTTTTCTTGTTGTCAGCCCTCCTGGAGACCCTGTTTGGTACTGGCCTCCCCCAAGATGGCCAGATTAACCACACTCCATAACGATGATTCCTTTGCTTTGTGGTCACTCGGATGCGGAAGGCTTGCTGTCTTGCCGTCTGCTATTGTGTCGTGTATGTCTGTGGGCTTTCCCATCTAGGATGTGGTCTCCCGCAGGCACGTGGAGGGCAATCCTCAAGGGCTTGTTCCAAGATGCCTTTAATCAGGACGTGCGACCCCAGTTTTCTCTACAGGTCTCTGTAGTCCGCAAGACAGTGCCCACTCTGAGAGCAGTTAGCAAGCATACACTCATCGCTATTTGCATTATAAAAACATTGCTGTGCAGTGTGGATAGTTAGGAAGCTTGAATTTCTTTAAAAGATGGAATGGCCCTTAACTCACTTACTGGCATCCGAGGAACTGGTTGAACATAAACTATTCTGTATGGTTGCAAGCACGTAATACGGCAGTCTCTTGAGCAGGTTCTCTATGCTCTATGGAAACAAAAGACATTCTTCAAAAACTGGAGACTCAGTCAACAAACCACTGATCGATCACAGGGGAGAAGAGGAGTGAGCAGTTTTATTGCACAGCTCTGGTCATTTTTCCTGAGGATTTTATTTTATTTATTTTCTTTTTTTTTTCTGAGGATTTTAAATGAGAAAATGGCTAAAGCAATGCCTCCTTACACATTATTGCACCATCATCCATCATTTTGTCTAGTTGCCTATTAATAACTTTCACCTCTGTCTAATTAAGTGAAAAGTATAATATTTGTTGTAAATAGCTAAGCATTTTTTATGATAGACCAATATTCACAAAGATCATATTTTTCCTATAAGGAGGCTTCAAGATATTGTTTAGAGTTTTGGAGTTTGAAATACATAGTATCCTTGTGGAACTATGGAAACTCTCATACTGGTGGGAATATAAATTAGGAAAACTACTTGGAAAACAGTTCATTGTTACCTCCTAAAAGCCTAGGATTACGTACACACTGGCCTGGATGTGCAGCTTCTACATATATATCCTAGAACAGTGGTTCTCAGACTTCAGTGTGAACCAGAATCCCCTGGAGGGCTCAGTGGGCCCCAACCCCAGAGTTCCTGATTCAGTATGTCTGGGGTGGGACCACAGAATCCCCACCTCCAACAAGTTCCCAAGTAGTACTGATGCTACTAGTGCTGGAACCACACTTTAAGAATCGCTGTCTCACAGGGATTTTTGTACGTAGGAAGACATGAGCAAAAACACTGTTCCTAATAGTCCCAAGCTAGAAACAACTCAAATTTCCATCAGCAGTTCAGTGGGAAAATTAACTGTGGTACATTCATTCAAGAAAACACTGAATAGCAATCACCTACAGCTACCTGCCTCAACAGGGTGTATTTTAGGAAGTGTTAATGAATGAAATAAATGAGGCAAGAAAGAATACCTACAGTATGATTCCATCTCTATGAATTTGAAAGTGATAAAAACAGAATTATATTCTTTATAAGTGCACATATAGATGGTAAAACTATAAAGGAAAGCAGATAATTGATACTGCAAAAGTCAGTCCAGAGATTACCAGGGGTGACAGGAAGGGAGGCATACAGAGGGCTCCTCGGGTACTAGCTGTAGTCTACATCTGAACTTGGCTGTTGGTTATGTGAGAGTTGACTTCCTCATTAATACTTACACTGTACATTTATATTTATACACATCTACATATATCATATGTCCTCTAGTTAAAAAAAAAGTTTTAAAAAATTGTTCTACTGTATCTTAAAAGAAAATGTCTCCTAGCCTATATGTATTCTGGTTCTTTGACAACTTGTTTGAAATTTAGGACCTGTCCACTGGTTATGAAAAATAAATCCCTTAACCTTTTATTTTTCTTTCCAGTTTTTATTTTTTAATTAAAAAAATTTTTTTAACATCTTTATTGGAGTATAATTGCTTTATAATGGTGTGTTAGTTTCTGCTGTATAGCAAAGTGAATCAGCTCTACATATACATATATCCCCATATCTCCTCCCTCTTGCGTCTCCCTCCCACCCTCCCTATCCCACCGTTCTAGGTGGTCACAAAGCACCGAGCTGATCTCCCTGTGCTATGCGGCTGCTTCCCACTAGCTATCTATTTTACATTTGGTAGTATATATAAGTACATGCCACTCTCTCACTTTGTCCCAGCTTACCCTTCCCCTTCCCTGTGTCCTCAAGTCCATTATCTACATCTGCATCTTTATTCCTGTCCTGCCCCTGGGTTCTTCATGACCTTTTTTTTTTTTTTTAGATTCCATATATATGTGTTAGCATACGGTATTTGTTTTTCTCTTTCTGACTTACTTCACCCTGTATGACAGACTCTAGGTCCATCCACCTCACTACAAATAACTCAGTTTCGTTTCTTTTTATGGCTGAGAAATATTCCATTGTATATATGTGCCACATCTTCTTTATCCCTTCATCTGTCGATGGACACTTAAGTTGCTTCCATGTCCTGGCTATTGTAAATAGTGCTGCAGTGAACACTGGGGTGCATGTGTCTTTTTGATTCCGGTTTTCTCAGGGTATATATTCTCAGTAGTGGGAATGCTGAGTCATATGGTAATTCTATTTTTAGTTTTCTAAGGAACCTCCATAGTGGCTGTATCAATTTACATTCCCACCAACAGTACAAGAGGGTTTCCTTTTCTCCACACCCTCTCCAGCATTTATTGTTTGTAGATTTTTTGATGGTGGCCATTCTGACTGGTGTGAAGTGATGCCTCATTGTAGCTTTGATTTGCATTTCTCTAATAATTAGTGATGTTGAGCATCCTTTCATGTGTTTGTGGGCAATCTGTGTATCTTCTTTGGAGAAATGTCTATTTAGGTCTGCCCATTTTGGGATTGGGTTGTTTGGTTTTTTGATATTGAGCTGCATGAGCTGCTTGTAAATTTTGGAGATTAATCCTTTGTCAGGTGCTTCATTTGCAAATATTTTCTCCTATTCTGAGAGTTGTCTTTTCATCTTGTTTATGGTTTCCTTTGCTGTGCAAACGCTTTTAAGTTTCATTAGGTCCCATTTGTCTATTTTTGTTTTTATTTCCATTTCTCTAGGAGGTGGGTCAAAAAGGATCTTGCTGTGATTTATGTCATAGTGTTCTGCCTATGTTTTTCTCTAAGAGTTTTATAGTTAACATTTAGATCTTTAATCCATTTTGAGTTTATTTTTGTGTATGGTGTTAGGGAGTGTTCTAATTTCATTCTTTTCATGAAGCTGTCCAGTTTTCCCAGCACCACTTATTGAAGAGGCTGTCTTTTCTCCGTTGTATATTCTTGCCTCCTTTGTCAAAGATAAGGTGACCATATGTGCGTGGGTTTCTCTCTGGGCTTTCTTTCCTGTTCCATTGATCTCTGTTTCTGTTTTTGTGCCAGTACCATACTGCCTTGATTACTGTAGCTTTGTAGTATAGTCTGAAGTCAGGGAGGCTGATTCCTCCAGCTATGTTTTTCTTTCTCAAGATTGCTTTGGCTATTCGGGGTCTTTTGTGTTTCCACACAGAATGTGAAATTTTTTGTTCTAGTTCTGTGAAAAACGCCATTGGTAGTTTAACAGGGATTGCATTGAATCTGTAGATTGCTTTGGGTAGTATAGTCATTTTCACAATGTTGATTCTTCCAATCCAAGAACATGGTATATCTCTCCATCTGTTTGTATTAACTTTAATTTCTTTCATCAGTGTCTTATAGCTTTCTGCATACAGGTCTTTTGTCTCCTTAGGTAGTTTTCTTCCTAGGTATTTTATTCTTTTTGTTGCAGTGGTAAACGAGAGTGTTTCCTTAATTTCTCTTTCAGATTTTTCATCATTAGTGTATAGGAATGCAAGAGATTTCTGTGCATTAATTGTGTATCCTGCTACTTTACCAAATTCATTGATTAGCTCTAGTAGTTTTCTGGTAGCATCTTTAGGATTTTCTATGTATAGTACCATGTCATCTGCAAACAGTGACAGTTTTACTTCTTTTCCTATTTGGATTCCTTTTATTTCTTTTTCTTCTCTGATTGCTGTGGCTAAAACTTCCAAAACTATGTTGAATAACAGTGGTGAGAGCGGGCAACCTGTCTTGTTCCTGATCTTAGAGGAAATGGTTTCAATTTTTCACCATTGAGAATGATGTTGGGTTCGTCATATATGGCCTTTATTATGTTGAGGTAAGTTCCCTCTGTGCCTACTTTCTGGAGGGTTTTTATCATAAATGGGCATTGAATTTTGTCCAAAGCTTTTCCTGCATCTATTGAGATGATCATATGGTTTTTCTTCTTCAGTTTGTTAATATGGTGTATCATTGATTGATTTGCATATATTGAAGAATCCTTGCATTCCTGGGATAAACCCCACTTGATCATGGTGTATGATCCTTTTAATGTGCTGTTGGATTCTGTTTGCTAGTATTTTGTTTAGGATTTTTGCATCTATGTTCATCAGTGATATTGGCCTGTAGTTTTCTTTTCTTGTGACATCTTTGTCTGGTTTTGGTATCAGGGTGATGATGGCCTCGTAGAATGAGTTTGGGAGTGTTCCTCCCTCTGCTATATTTTGGAAGAGTTTGAGAAGGATAGGTGTTAGCTCTTCTCTAAATGTTTGATAGAATTTGCCTGTGAAGCCATCTGGTCCTGGGCTTTTGTTTGTTAGAAGATTTTTAATCGCAGTCTCAACTTCAGTGCTTGTGATTGGTCTGTTTATATTTTCTATTTCTTCCTGGTTCAGTCTCGGAAGGTTGTGCTTTTCTAAGAATTTGTCCATTTCTTCCAGGTTGTCCATCTTATTGTCGTAGAGTTGCTTGTAGTAATCCCTCATGATCCTTTGTATTTCTGCAGTGTCAGTTGTTACTTCTCCTTTTTCATTTCTAATTCTACTGATTTGAGTCTTCTCCCTTTTTTTCTTGATGAGTCTGACTAATGGTTTATCAATTTTGTTTATCTTCTCAAAGAACCAGCTTTTAGTTTTATTGATCTTTGCTATTGTTTCCTTCATTTCTTTTTCATTTATTTCTGATCTGATCTTTATGATTTCTTTCCTTCTGCTAACTTTGGGGTTTTTTTGTTCTTCTTTCTCTAATTGCTTTAGGTGTAAGGTTAGGTTGTTTATTTGAGATGTTTCTTGTTTCTTGAGGTAGGATTGTGTTGCTATAATCTTCCCTCTTAGAACTGCTTTTGCTGCATCCCATAGGTTTTGGGTCGTTGTGTTTTCATTGTGATTTGTTTCTAGGTATTTTTTGATTTCCTCTTTGATTTCTTCAGTGATCTCTTGGTTATTTAGTAGTGTATTGTTTAGCTTCCATGTGTTTGTATTTTTAACAGATTTTTTCCTGTAATTGATATCTAGTCTCATAGCTTTGTGGTCGGAAAAGATACTTGATACGATTTCAATTTTCTTGAATTTACCAAGGCTTGATTTGTGACCCAAGATATGATCTATTCTGGAGAATGTTCCATGAGCACTTGAGAAGAAAGTGTATTCTGTTGTTTTGGGATGGAATGTCCAATAAATATCAGTTAAGTTCATCTTGTTTAATGTATCATTTAAAGCTTGTGTTTCCTTATTTATTTTCATTTTGGATGATCTGTCCATTGGTGAAAGTGGGGTGTTAAAGTCCCCTACTATGATTGTGATACTGTCAACTTTCCCTTTTATGGCTGTTAGCATTTGCCTTATGTATTGAGGTGCTCCTATGTTGGGTGCATAAATATTTACAATTGTTATATCTTCTTCTTGGATTGATCCCTTGATCACTATGTGGTGTCCTTCTTTGTCTCTTGTAATAGTCTTTATTTTAAAGTCTATTTTGTCTGTTATGAGAATTGCTACTCCAGCTTTCTTTTGATTTCCATTTGCATGGAATATCTTTTTCCATCCCCTCACTTTCAGTCTGTATGTGTTCCTAGGTCTGAAGTGGGTCTTGTATAGACAGCATATATACGGGTCTTGTTTTTGTATCCATTCAGCCAGTCTATGTCTTTTGGTTGGAGCATTTAATCCATTTGCATTTAAGGTAGTTATCGATATGTATGTTCCTTTTACCATTTTCTTAATTGTTTTGGGTTTGTTATTGTAGGTCTTTTCCTTCTCTTGTGTTTCCTGCCTAGAGAAGTTCCTTTAGCATCTGTTGTAAAGCTGGTTTGGTGGTGCTGAATTCTCTTAGCTTTTGCTTGTCTGTAAAGGTTTTAATTTCTCCATCGAATCTGAATGAGATCCTTGCTGTGTAGAGTAGTCTTGGTTGTTGGTTTTTCCCTTTCATCACTTTAAATATGTCCTGCCACTCCCTTCTGGCTTGCAGAGATTCTGCTGAAAGATCAGCTGTTAACATTATGGGGATTCCCTTGTATGTTATTTTTTGTTTTTCCCTTGCTGCTTTTAATATTTTTTCTTTGTATTTAGTTTCTGATAGTTTGATTAATATGTGTCTTGGCGTGTCTCTCCTTGGATTTATCCTGTGTGGGACTCTCTGCGCTTCCTGGACTTGATTGACTATTTCCTTTCCCATATTAGGGAAGTTTTCAACTATAATCTCTTCAAATATTTTCTCAGTCCCTTTCTTTTTCTCTTCTTCTTCTGGGACCCCTATAATTCGAATGTTGGTGTGTTTAATCTCGTCCCAGAGGTCTCTGTCCTCAATTCTTTTCATTCTTTTTTCTTTATTCTGCTCTGTGGTAGTTATTTCCACTGTTTTATCTTCCAGGTCTCTTATCCGTTCTTCTGCCTCAGTTATTCTGCTGTTGATTCCTTTTTTTTTTTAAACATGTTTATTGGAGTATAATTGCTTTACAATGGTGTGTTAGTTTCTGCTTTATAACAAAGTGAATCAGTTATACATATGCATATGTTCCCATATCTCTTCCCTCTTGATTCCTCGTAGAGAATTTTAAATTTCATTTATTGTGTTGTTCATCATTGTTTGTTTGCTCTTTAGTTCTTTTAGGTCCTTGTTAAACGTTTCTTGTATTTTCTCCATTCTATTTCCAAGATTTTGGATCATCTTTACAATCATTACTCAGAATTCTTTTTCAGGTAGACTGCCTATTTCCTCTTCATTTGTTTGGTCTGCTGGGTTTTTACCTTGCTCCTTCATCTGCTGTGTGTTTCTCTGTCTTCTCATTTTGCTTAACTTACTGTGTTTGGGGTCTCCTTTTCACAGGCTGCAGGTTCGTAGTTCCCGTTGTTTTTGGTGTCTGCCCCCCAGTGGCTAAGGTTGGTTCAGTGGGTTGTGTAGCCTTCCTGGTGGAGGGGACTGGTGCCTGTTTTATGGTTTCTGGTGGGCAGGACCGTGTCCAGTGGTGTGTTTTGAGGTGTCTGTGACCTTATTATGATTTTAGGCAGCCTCTCTGCTAATGGGTGCGGTTGTGTTCCTGTCTTACTAGTTGTTTGGCATAGGGTGTCCAGCACTGGAGCTTACTGGTTGTTGAGTGGAGCTGGGTCTTAGCGTTGAGATGGGGATCTCTGGGAGAGCTTTCACCGTTTGATATTATGTGGAGCCGGGAGGTCTCTGGTGGCTGAGACCTGTCCTGAGCTCGGCTCTCCCACCTCAGAGGCTCAGGCCTGACACCCGGCTGGAGCCCCAAGACCCTGTCAACCACACGGCCAGGTACGTGGGGAGTTTCTTGCCTTTTGGGAAGTCTGAGGTCTTCTGCCAGCGTTCAGTCGGTGTTCTGTAGGAGTTGTTCCACATGTAGATGTATTTCTGATGTATTTGTGGGGAGGAAGCTGATCTCCACTTCTTACTCCTCCACCATCTTGATGGTCTCCCCCCCCCATTTAAGCTTTAATATATGGTTTAGTTATTCTTCTGGGTCAACTAAATATTAAAATGAAGGAATGATAGAATTTTTTAAAGAAACATTCTCTTGTTATAGTCAAATATATTTGGTTATATGAACTAGTGATGAACAAAGTATTACAAAGTAAAAGACCTGTCAGTCCTATCTGAAGAACAGATTAGAATTTTGTGCAGTTAGTATGTTTAATGTCTGTCTGTATGTAACAAGCCATGTAAGGCCCTATGGTGAGATCATCGTTTAGACACTGAAGATAAGAACATACACATGATGAAAGAGACTGACGGCTCTTTGCCACATCACAACTGATTTACATAATTTTCATCTATAAAAATCTCATGACTGCAAGAGTGAAGACTCTTACGAACTATTTCCATTTCATGGGAGGAGAATCACTTTAAAAATACTTCTTTGCTTTTTGAAAGGAAGGAGGGATTGAGTGTGCCTGTTGATTATGTTGTGATGTCTTTTGCCTCCAAAAATTCAGAGAGGAGGCGTTGGGAACATCTGCAGCCCCATGAGGATCCCAGGAACGCTCATTTCTGTTGAAGAATGCTTAGTCTGTCTTTTCCTGATATCAGAGTCTTGCCTTTAAGTTTTATCTGGCTGAATCTCTTTCTTTACTACACTTTTAAGTATATCTTATAAAAAAAGACAATTCTTAATCCCCCTTTTAAACATAAGTTTCCTTGCAGCATGGGCTGCATTTCTCCTGATTGGTAGCAGTGTGGATTCCCGATTTGCACTTCCCACACATTAAGTTGACAGCTGCATTATTCCAAAACACATTCTTGCAATGATGACTGCCAATATTTTATGATGATATCCTAGGAATTCATTTGCAGCTGGCTACTGATATGAGAGGTATCTATATTATTTGGTGAGTTAACCAGTTAAGTACATTTGTTGCAAGTGCAAGATGCTAAGAGGATAAATGCCTTACTTATTCTAGTAAAAAATTAGAAACAAACCAAATGTCCATCGGTGGGGGGGATGGTTAATTTAATTATGGTATAGGCATACTATGGAATACTATGAAACCCCACAAAAGAAAGTAGACCTGAATTTATGGAATGTGTCAGGCTCCCCATTAAACACTTTATATGCATTGTTTTATTTAATTCTCACAACAACTCCGCGAAATTCCCATTTTACAGATGAGGACCCTGAGACTTGTCCAAAGTCACATAATGAGTAAATGGTGCAGCAATAATTAGGTTTGAGTTCTCTGGACCCCGAATTCATTTCCTTATCCAGTTACACTCTGCTAGCTCATGAATGTCAAAGCCGTATGTATTGTTGGCTCCCCTCTCATGGAGATTTTATTTGAGATAACATTGGTTTACGTGAACCTGAAGAATAGGAAGAGACTCATGTAATAGAAAAAGCAAACATATCTGAGTGTCAAAACTAAATGACTTCTGAAGGAGGTAAGTTTCCTGTACTTCCCATGATTGAAACACAATTTAAGAGCATACACCAAGATTCTGGTTATGTGTGCAATCCAAGTCAAGGATTTTCATGTATTTTCAGGGCCATTACTCTGTTTAAAATGCCAAATTCTGAGTAAAGTGAGAAGTCATGCTTTTGCTCAAATGTAGTTATTCATAATGTAAAATGTCAGTTATATGCTTGTTTTTACAACTTTTCATTCTTTTAATGTTTACAGATGGACAGAAGCGAAAGAAATCTTTGAGAAAGAAACTGGATTCACTAGGGAAGGAGAAAAACAAAGACAGAGGTAAAGGACAGAATGAACTGAAGCAAATGCATCTCCCGTGGAGCCTAATGGTTGAATTTGGTAGGGTTTTTGAATTGCATTGATTTATGTGGTTCAACTCTATTATGTAAACTGGATTTCTACGATGGAATGTCATTGAAGGCTGTTGGAGTGGCCCTGTACTGAACTGATGAGTTCAACTGGTTTGAGCAAAATGTGATTTCTGCCAAGTTTATGGTTCCAATTATGATGCTAGCCAATCAGCAATGCATAAGGAAAACCGGGTTGAGCAGCCATGGATAGCATCTCTAACGCTAACCAGCTGTCTGGCAAATCCAGATAGTTAGGCAGGGCTGGTTGAATGAGAAAGAGTTTGGATCCCCCCACCATGACTACTGGAAAGAAACGGTCTCACCCTCGTGGCTACTGAAGATGGGACATTCTCAGCATTGTAATGTTAGATCACAGCACGCTTATTTTTTTGCCCTGTGTGTTTTGGGAATTGTTGACTCTCTTCATACTGTCCCCTTCTGTATCTATTTAGGAAACCGATAGTTTAGCCATTCTTTCAGAGGTATTTGTGGTCATTTTTAACTAATATTCATTGAGCCTGCATAATGGGCACCTGGGCCCCATTAACCCAGTACATCTTTTTGTGGCTTGTTTTTATGGTTTCATATGAAATGACTGCTGAATGGTGCGGTCATATGAATGTATTTCCATTTTATATGACATAGGGAATGAGTGTAGAGTCAGGAAAGCCATATATCTCACCTTGGAGTTCTTTTATCTAATGATCGAATTTCTGCTTGAAAAGTAATGAAAGGCAATGAAACTGAAGGTATAAAAATAAATGCATTGTGATAAGTATTAGACAAGACCTAGACACACCATTGATCTGAGACTCTACACCCGTATCTTGAACTGTGCCTAAAGGGTCATGACATCTGGTTCTTGGACTAAAAAGAGATGAAAGAATTCTAAAGACTGGAAAGCCAATGTTTTACTTCCCTTAGAGCATGATTTCTGAACCTTGGGACTATTGACATTTTAGACTGGATAATTATTTTTTGTGGAGGCCGTTCTGTACATTGTCTGAGATGTTTAATAGCATCCCTGGTCTCTACCACTAGATGCCAGTAGCACCGCCCCCAACCAAAATATCTCCAGACATTTCAAATGTTTACCTCAAACTGAAGAAAAGGACATGAAAATGTCAGTGATCCCTACCCCTGACTACATAGCAGAATAATTTTTGAAACCTTTAAAAATTCCAGTGCCCAGACCCCCACCCCAGAAAATCTGATCCCGTTGGTCTGTAGGGGTACTGAGCATGAGTAATGTTATAAACTACTAATGTGCACCTTCTAAGATGAGAACTCTGGTCCATAGTAACCAGTATACTCCCCAGGGCACCTTCTACCACAGGAGAATCTACTGCTGGCATAATGAATGCAAAAGGCATTAACTCTTGTCCAGCTACCTATCATTGTCTGATAAATTGTATTGTATTTAATTGGTTCATGTGTTCTCACCCTTATTTTTTAAAAGGAACATTAGTAGCCAGCGTAGCTTTATTAAACTAGAGTTTTTACTCGTTCTGTTCCTGCCATGGACCATGTTTATCTCGTGAGATTAGAGAATTTGTGAGAATTCTCAGTGTTTATAGAGTTATTAAAGGGATCATTCAGACTGATATTAGTAATGTGTTATCTTTAAAGTTGTTTATTCTAGGATGAAGATAATGGTACTAGGATCTGAATACTCATGATGTAGACTTGAGATGATTCTTCAGAAGTGCCCATTCCGGCTAAACTAAGCACGATGAGCATTTTTTGCAGATGTTTGAATTCCCTCAACAGAGGGAGATGTATGTGTGCTTGCTTATGTAAGAAAACAGCAGGAAGTAAGGGTAGGGCAGGAAGGGCCAGGGGAAGTAATCAACCACTATGCACTGGACTATTATACATTTTTTAGACCAAATCATATTTATATATTATATAGGCTAAGTGAAAACTTGGCAGTGTTCTATAAGATTGCACAGGGGTGCTGGCTGGGAAAAGGAAGGCAGGTCCTGGTGGTTCCAAAGAAAAAACACATCACCCATCCAACTAAGGAGAAAAATATCAGGATTTATGGCAACAGAGGTTTTTTTTTAATATAGCTTTGATAGTTAAAAAGATGATGTCCTAGGCTTAAATGAAGCTTAATTACATGGCATCTTTTCCAAACATAAAGTCCTGTGTGCGTCCACACATCCATTACATGGATGTCTTGGGAACCCGGGTGTGATGAGGCAGTGTGCAGGTCTCGCATAGTTGTGATCAGTTCACATTGTTTTCTTCCGTTTGAATATTAGCATTGGGGTTCATAACAGCTGCACATGTGAAAAATGACAATCATTTGAATCCAAGAGTAAAAGAAGGAAAACAGGAAATTCTAGATGACTTCTTGGGTTAGGTCATCTAAAAATAAATAGGAGCAGCTTTTTAGAATCGAATTGCTCTCCCAATAAAGCGATTCATTAAATGTTTGATATGCTGCTATATTAATTGATTCAATCAGAATGAATCATGTCCTGTGTTTTATTTAATTGCCTTAACATAATATACAGCAGATCATGTGACACTTCTGTGTCCCTCCTGCCACTTAAGCAGTGCCCATATGACTTTTGATTTCCATAGAGAAAGTAATTCAGGATTGATGCTGGTTCAGAAAACATATTTTCATACAGAATAGTTCCAGGTTCTTCATTTCTCTTAGTTAAATTACTTGGCATCCAAAAAGTATTTTTTAAACTTTCAGAACTTCAGAAAATTTCTTTCTTGTGTCAAAAAGAATCACTTTTGGGGAAAGGTTTTTAAATGGCTACTTTGTGCCAATTAATGTGGTTCCTAATCAGAGCACAAGGGAAATAGGTTTTACTGTGGCCTAAGTCTGAGAACTAGGTCCCCTCTCTACAGGATATTTTCAGATGATGAAATGTTTATCAACATAAACTCTGGTGATAGTTCAGGCCTAGCACCTTTCTTTATGCTGAAATTATATCATGCCATGTTTTATTGTTCCTCACTGTCTAAATGGGTTAATATATGTGAGTTGTGAAGTAGCACTACGTAGGAATAGTTGATACAACTTTATTTTGTGTCATGTTAAATAACAGTAGAAACATCAAGTATCAGTTATCACTCTTTAGAAATTCTCAAAGAAAATGTATTGAGTGCTGTTACTGGAGATGAGAGAAACAGGGGGAGTGTGATTCCAGGGAAGAGTAGGAGGGGCCGCCTCACACAGGACTGTGGGGGCCGCAGCACAACTTCTGGTCTGCACGCTAAGAACATTGAGACGCCATCAAAGTGAATTAAGGATGGGGTGGCTGAATGGTGTCTTTAAATGGATTGCCGCTAAATGGATTGCCACACTGCAGTGTAAAACATGAACTTGGGGTTGGGGGGGTGAGACCACGGTGGAGGAAGGAAGCCTGATTCCAGGGGCCGAATCACTTCTGGTGAGGATAGGTCCAGGATGGGACCGAGGGAGTTGGTGAAAAAGGTAGCTTGCAGGAAAAAGTAAGAGGAGAGGAGAAAGTCAAGGAGATGTGAGGACAGCGAATCAGACGGGTCACTTGGGTAGACATCCACGTCACCCGGGATGATGGTAGATGGGGGTTCTGACTGTGATGATAGAAGATAGCAATGAGCGGGGAGCAGGGGAAGCTTGCAGTAGCACCAGGTTTCTGCCACACAGCGGGAGGGGGAGGATCTGGAAGCTGAAGCAGGGAGCTGAGCGACCAGCACACCACCTCCTGGCCCTGAGGGTCATGGGGAGGGAGCAGAGACAGCCTCTACCAATGAGCACAGCAGGGGATGCAGTCTCCTTAGTAAACACATACTATAGATTATAACATGATACCCACAGTCCCTGGGCCCAGAACACTGAGTCTTGGGTAATATTTTTATGGTTTTAAAAACCCATTATCAAGTTTATTAGCTGCTATCAACACAGAGGCTGTAGGTTCCCTTCTCCTCCCCAACAGAAGAGCTTTGAACCCACAGATAAGCATGTGTGCCCAACACTTTATTTACACGGAAAGGAGGGTTTTGCTCAACAGGCTTGGGCTGAGTCCTCAATTTCACAATACCCATATTTTGAGAAGCAATCACATTCAAGGAACCCTGCCTAGAATTTTCCAGGGACTAGACACTGTGACACAAGTTTAGAGCATAGAGAGATCTGTCTCCTTTCTGAAGCTTGTGAGAGAGTTCTCTGGAGAAAGCAGTGAGAAACTAAAGAGACTAGATCAAAACACTACCACTGAAAGAATAAATAAACTCAGCCAGGAAAGAAAGCCTATTAGAGAAAAGCAGAAATAAGAAAAGATAAATAAAAGAGTCATTTGGGGAGAATGACTTCATGTATTCCATCTGTTTAATTTCTATTCAGTTATTCCAATTTACAAGTAGAGAGGCAGACTTTTAGATATTAAAAATGACAGATACCAAAGGAAACCATCTTGCTTCTTTTTTCCAAGGATATTACAGATCTCTAGCCGAGTCTGGTTGGTTTCCTTTATGTGGAAAAAATGTCTAGGAGAGGAATCAGTAGTCCTCATGTCACATTAAATCCCTGCTCTGAGTATGCCTACTTGAGCAGACACAGGTCACTTGATACATTTATCAATGTCCTTTCTGCTAGCATTACCCACCAACAGTTTTTATATATTCCAAGTAGCTATCAGCCTTGCCATACGCATGTTCCTAGATTTGCCCCAAGCTTTTTGAAGGAAGACTATTTGATTATTCCCATAGACAAGATAGCACTGATTTACACAATAAATCCTGAGGTGTCCCCTTTGGTTTCTAATTTTGCTAGTAGTGGAAATGACCTTTTATCAGTAGTGAGTATTGGATCTTGCTACACTGTCCACATTGATCCCTCAAAACAAATGCCTAAATTGTTTTTTGCATTAACGTATGCTGACTAGTTAACAAACTTATAGAGGATGATAAACATCCTCTGAAAAATCCCGAAATGCTGAAGTTTTGATTTTTCACTTCAAAATGAGTTGCATGTTTTGATAGAACAAGAGGTTCAGGCTTTTCAAGTGCCATTTCTGCTTTTAATGCAGACTTGACTATTAGCCCAGGGATGTTCAAAATGTTGCCGTGGATCAAAGAGGAAAACCTTTTAGAGCCTCTTTCCACCTGATTTAATGTTAGCTTTTTCAACCTTAGAATTGTTTTCCCTTGCTCATTCTGGTTTTATTCATAAGGGTTATAAAAACAAGGGAGAGGCTAGACTCCAGCTTTCTGCTGCTAGGAGATGTAATTTTGGGTCTCAAAGAAATAATGCATTTAATATAATTATTAATGCTTTTCAGCATGAATTTAAAATGTTACCAATAAAATGCCTGGCCCTAAGGATCAACGTGCTTACAATGTACATGTATACAAGTGGATTTACTATAGAGATCCAGAATGCAATTGTGTGTATATCTCCAAATAAAGCCGTAGATTTCTGCATTATGCTCCTTCCCCAAAACTGTCCTTACTAGAGGATTTAATAAATTATATTCTGGGCCCTTCACCGGATATTTAGTGGTGAGAATCCACTTCTGCATGTGGCCAGGAGAATGGCTTGAGTGTAGATCATGAGGGTGACAGCCCTAACCCAGCAACTGGAGGCAGCATGTGGGCACAAAGAACACAAAGAAAAGAAGAACAAACTTATTCCCAAGCTGCTCCTCTGTCTCCTGAGTTGTCATTTCACATGTTGGAACCTCTTTGAGAACCTCAAAGTGTAGCCACTTACCTGAATTTCAGTAATTTTTGGCACCTCTCTCTTACACACATGATAGACACAATTACAATTATTTACATATCCGATTCTCCACTCTCCCACCTCACCCCACACTCTGAACGCTTCAAGAGCGAGGACTGGACCTTCTGTAAGCTTTGTACTCCCCACTGCGTACCTTGACACGGCACATAGTAGGTATTAGTAAGTGACAGTTGAATGAATGTATACACACAGTCTTCTCAGGCCTTGTAAGCTTCGGGGCCTCTTGAGACATCAATCAAAGACACATTTTGTAAAACCGTTTACTCATGAGGATGAAGTATTATGTTCATCCTATCAAAAAATGTCGCCTGTCTCTATAAAGTTATTTCCTTTAAACATACTTGAGATACGTCGAGAAAAACTCGAGGCTTAGATTTTTAAAACCCATGCTCTTTATACATACTAGCTTTCTTTACTGAGATAGAAACTTCAGCCACTCTGACAAACTCAAAAGTCATCTCCATATATATCGATGGATGAATCAATTCTTCAGAAAACAGTCGTTTGAATATGTCTGCCCTTTGATCTGCAACATGACTGAGAGTCTTCCCTGGGGCAGTCTTTCTCTGAAAGTGAATGTTTGTTTTCTGATTCCAGAGTTCATCCCACAGGCGTTTGGAATGCCCTTATCCCAAGTCATCGCAAACGACCGGGCCTATAAACTCAAGCAGGACTCGCAGAGGGACGAACAGAAGGTTGCATCCGATTTTGTGGCCTCACTCCTCCCATTTGGAAACAAAAGACAAAACAAAGAACTCTCAAGCAGCAACTCATCTCTCAGCTCCACCTCGGAAACACCAAATGAGTCAACGTCCCCCAATACCCCGGAGCCGGCTCCTCGGGCCAGGAGGAGGGTGAGTTGGCCAGTGTTTTCTCTGACCCCGATGTCAGGACAACGGAAGAGTTCTAAGGTTATTCTCTGAGTCTTGGCTCATGTGAAAACTGCAAATGCAGTTTGTGTCCAGGTATCTGTCAACAACCCCATTCAGGGAGAACTTGCACTGGCCCCGAGGCACCTGACCCACCCCTCCCAGCCTTTCCCTGACCCCTTTCAAAGATATTGGGTGCCTCTCCTTGCTTACCCGTGATATCCAGAACATTCTACAACATCACCACCGACCCTACTCTAGTGTAACCTTCTGTTGTGTTACCAGAATTTCCCATGAGACTTTGAGGCTTGAGGGCAGGGCCAGGTGTTTTTGTTAATCTCTTCATCTCATCCAAGAACTATGCCGGGCCGAGTGAATTTGCTGCTGGTCTTCATAAGCAATGAGATTTTTTTTTTACCAACGGAACATGGTTTTTTTCTCAAACATAACTGTAGAAACACACACACACACACACACACACACACACACACACACACACACACATGTCCTCTTTCATTCAATATTGTAATCATATGGTACCATTTATTGAGTGAGTACTATGTTCCAGGCACTGTGCTATTATTTGGCATTTCAAATTTCACATTTCAATCCAGGAAAGCTGAGTGTCCAGGCAAATTGGTTGGTGAGTAGCTGAGTCAGGTGATAAGCATCTCTGAAACTTCCTAGGTCACTGGGAGATCTTTCCTTTGCCTTTCACCTGAAGGCCCAAATCTTTGCCACCTCCAGCCATTGACTACTGCCCTAGTTAAAACCTGAGGCACTTCCCAGTTAAAATCCGCAGTTCTCAATCAGCCTCCAACATTTAGAACCTCTCCAAGACTCAGGGGCACCTGAGCCACCCACCACTGTTTTCGGGGATTCACTGTGTTTAAAGCTGAAGAAATGACAACATAATGGAATATTTGAATTTGCGTGACAGAATTGTTCTTCCAACGCTGGCATAGTCTCTCAGACTGTTTACATCAGCCTATATGGCAATGACACCAAAATGCCACATATGAGCTTTCTGAGACTCTAGAGCCCAGGCCGTGGGCCTCCCAAATGCCCTCCCCTCTGGCCAGGCCTCGCTAGCAGCCAACTTCCTCCTCTATGCTTCATCAAAGGGCGGTGGCCATACAGACACGAGTGGTGCCCTGCACCCTTACCCTCAGCCTTTACCATTCCTAGCGTGCCAGCCCTCCTTCCACCTGTCATTACCTCATCTCTTGACTGGGGGCTTTCTCTGATGGCCAGAGGCACCCACCCATAGAGATGACAGGCTGCAAGTAGCAAGGCGTTAATGTCACCTCCCTACCCCTACCAGAAGTTGTCTTTAATCAATGACTCTCGAGACTCGTGGTATAAATACCCCAACTTCCTTACTCCTTAGCAGGAATAGCTCTGAGGTGCATGATCTACACGGTCTCCCAGGTCCCCAGGGCAACTGGGCTCCAGCGGCCCACAGGCTTGTCACAGGCTTGGTGATGCTCCCTTCATTAGCTGCCTTCACTTCCCTTTCTCATTTCCCCTCTTCCCTACAGCTGTCTCCTGGGACTATTCCCCTAATAAAGTTCATTGTGTCACGTCTTGGGGGAAACCAAACTAAGACTGTTTATGGAATCCTCCTATTTTAAAATCTACTTTCGAGAGTTGAGTTATTATTATCTTTTTTTCACAAGAGTTCTCTGACTTTACCTCATTCGTCAAGTATGTGATTTTTTTCTTGTTTCAAGGAATGAAGTGGTTGGGTCAAAATATTTTAATTGTATGTTTGCCATCTCTTGTCTTCCATTTGGAAAAAGTTGTCTATTGTTGAAATTGTAAATGTCATTACCTAACCCTGCGTTGCAGAGGTTTCCTAACCTTTTTTCCTTTTAAAATACAAACCGCACAATTAAACAGTATTATTTCGAGTGTGATAAATAGTCGTGGGCAAAAGGATTTATTGGATGGCATTGGGGGAAGCAGTTTTTATTTTCTCCATCTGCATTCTGTGTTCATGTCTGTGTATAATTTGCAGGGTGCAATGTCAGTGGATTCTATCACCGATCTTGATGACAATCAGTCTCGACTGCTAGAAGCGTTACAACTCTCCTTGCCTGCCGAGGCTCAAAATAAAAAAGAAAAAGCCAGAGATAAGAAACTCAGTCTGAATCCCATTTACAGACAGGTCCCCAGGCTGGTGGACAGCTGCTGTCAACATCTAGAAAAACATGGTAAGCAGACTTGTTTGTCAGCAGTCAAGTACTAAAGACTTTCATGTATTCAGGCATCATTCATTCAAGCACCCGATTTCAATTCTATGTTCATTCGATCAGGCTCTAGGCCGAAATTTCCTTTGCAAAGAAAATTTACAAATATGAGGGTTTGCTTAACCCCAGTAGGGCTAAACAAGATTTGGGGTGGCGGGAATCAACTTGATGGTATTCAGACCCCCCAGCCCTAAAGAGTCCTCAGAAGTGACCCTGGAGATCAAGGAATTGAGGGGAGGGCAAGGTCTGTTGGGCTGGGACTATCCTCAGGACCCCCTTCAAACAAAGCAGAGCCACTTTTATCTTTCTTATACATTGAGGTTACTCAAGGCTTCCTTTAAAAAATAATAGTCTAGCTTCTTACAGAAAAAAATAAAGATTAGAAAACCATTCCTTAAGTGAATAGAAAATACACAGTTTTGGACAATAGGTTTCTATATTGCTCTTTGCATTTTTGTGGAAAGCTGTCCACTTAAAATTTCTTCATAGTGACCCTTTTGGAAACTCAGTTCCACTTAATATGCTGACTTTAAAACAATGTACAGTTCTTTAAAATTTTTGCTGAACTTTAGACTTTTGGCTCATCAAACAGCCATGTCTACGATCTGAATTTGTTTGCTATAATGTTAGCATGCATTTTATGGACATGAGAAGAGTTTATAATTGCTTCTTTTTTCCACTTTAATTGAGAAATAATTGACATACATCACTGTAATTGCTTTTTTACTATAAAGATAATATACACATCATCATAGAGATAAAAAAGAAACAGAAAAGCAAATTCTGAGGCTATCATATAGACATAACTACTCTTAACATTCCCATCTATTTCTTTCTAATAAAAGTGGGACTTTATAAAAATTACTGGGATATGTCCAGGTCTCTTAATCAATTCATTATATATGGAAATCACTAGATAACATATGGGTGACTTAATATAATTAATATGTATTGAAACTTTGTTTATACAAAATTTTAATATGTATATGTATGTGTATGAGTGTACATTCTTATCTGTCTCTTCTCCTTGGAAAGTAAACTGGACATCAATAAAAATATCTTAGACATTTTGAATTCCCAATACTTAGTATCATGATAACACAATGTAAATGTTTCAATCAGTTATTACTTGAACAGAATTATTTTTCAAAATAGCTTAGCAACTAAAGAGTTCTTTAGTTGCTTTTAGCACCTAAAGAATTTACCTGAATATTTAAATTCAGCCTAAACTTTACTACGAGGTAGAAAAAGTGACTCATACTTTTATAATTATAATTTTTCCCTATAAAGAATGTAGAGAGTGAACTGTAGCACTATAAAGAATTCTAGACGAGAAAATTCTACTCTAACCATGCAAAAATGCAGTGCCAGGTTGAGTAACTGCTTTTGTGAAAGAAAACTTGGCATGTCTTTGTATTTTCTTTTTGAAAATAAATTTTCATGAATTATAATTTGTAAAATAGCATTTCCTTTAAGATTACTAAAAAAGAGGGAAGTTCACTTTTTTGGGGGGGTGCGGGGGAAATAGTTACAATGCAGTTTAGGGCCTAAAGGAAAGAAGATAACCTACATGATCTTTCAAGGACCTGATTCTGTTCCGAGTTTCCATGATGTTTAGACCAAACGGCTCTGGAAAAATGAGAGATAGGTTCAAATTCAAACAGATATTAATCTTGGTCACTTTAAACCAATGAAAAAAGAGCAAATTTCAAAAACAATTCTTTTGTAAGACTTTATTTGCCAGTGTTTGAAATGGGTAGCAGAGAGTTTGATTCACTTTAGCTTTGTAGACATTTGTCAAAGACCTTTTCATTCTCTCCCAAATTGGTCTTGGACACACACACACAAAAACAAAACAAAACAAAACAGAGAGAGAGAGAGAAACAAACAAAAAAATTGGTCTTGGACAGTTATCTTGACTCCATCTATATATTCGTGTACACCACCCTTCCTCACTTTTACTTCACCCAAATGCTTTCTCCACTATTAGGCCAAAATTCCTTAGGCATCCTTAATTTCCCCGAAGCACACATTTCAAACAAAAACAACAACAACAAGAAACAGGCAATATAACAAAGAGTCAAACTCTCTTCTACTTAAAGGATTTAGGCTGATTTTAGGGTGGGGCCTCCTGCTTATGATGCCTGCCCTCATTACTTGAATTCCCTAAGCCTGAGATTCAGGTGCCCTGGTTCTAGTTTCCATTTCAGCTTCTGCCAAAAAGGAGAGAAAGGTGATCATATCCATTTCTGGCACAGGGTACAGCAAAGTCACATTTCTTTGCCAGATCTATGCCTTTTTTGATGGACACCTGTTTTTATCAGTGACTGTCTCAAGTCAAGGTAACTGAAGGCCTAGATTGTATCTTCTCTTTGAGGAAAACGACTCTAAGCCTTATGTCAGAGAATGGCATTGGCTGTCTGAAGGCTGTCATCTGCTCAACCTAAAATTAGTTAATTAATTAACTAATTAATTAATTTAGAAAACTTAAAACAGGTTATGATCAATTGATACATAGGAATTAATAGCAATCAATCACTAGCTAGTTATTTTTGAAATCACAGTCACTTTTACTGAGTGGAAAAGTACTATAATTGAGGAAATAATGACACAGAAATGGGCATTTCTGAACAGAATGGAGGAATTCAGGCAAAGGAATAGTCCCACCTGGGAAGAAAGTGCCCTTATGTGATATCTCACTTATGTAGAAATTTCAGCTATTTGGAAACCATCGGACCAACAAGAAAATAAATGCAGCCAAAATTAAAATTGCTAAGACCTACTATTATACTACAGTTTTCTGTTTTGCACAAAAAGCCTCATTTAGTTCAGTTAGGGCCTATATCTCTATATATAATAGTAGATGCCAGCTACAATTCTAAGTATTTTATATGCATTAATTAATTGAATCACTGAACAACTTTTGAGGTGGATACTTATTATGCTCATTTTGTAGATGAAGAAATATAATTCTGTATTTGATTCTAATACCTTGATTATCCTGTTTTCAAGCTCCCAGAGAGGTAGAAGCAATAATAAGTTAGGCTGGGAGTTGGACTCAGTTATAAGGCAGACGAACTGATGGCAGCAACAAGGAAGGAACACAAGTCTTTTGAGAATAGATGCAAAGCAAAATTCCACCCAAGTGCAAAGCACCAAGATGTACTTATGCAAGTCAGCAATAACTAGCCTCTCAGCATGATTCTCTCAAATTATTCTGGAAATTCAGGATAACACTTATAAGATATAAAAGTGATAAACGGGATTTTTATGGATATTATCTTTTCTAACTGAAAAATTCTAGAAAACCAATTTTAAAAGTCTTATACACAATACACAATGTGGCAAGACCATAAAATAAATATACGAAAAGATATCCGTGTCTTATATAAGAGCAATAATAGGTTATGTACTATAACAATAAAATAATTCATTTATATTAATATCAAACGTATAGTTACCTAGAATATCTGTAATAAGAAGTAAGAAACTTCTGTGACAAAAACTACAAAGCTAGAGGCTTCCGTGGTGGCGCAGTGGTTGAGAATCTGCCTGCCAATGCAGGGGACACGGGTTCGTGCCCTGGTCTGGGAAGATCCCACATGCCGCGGAGCAACTAGGCCCGTGAGCCACAATTACTGAGCCTGCGCGTCTGGAGCCTGTGCTCCGCAACAAGAGAGGCCGCGATAGTGAGAGGCCCACGCACCGCGATGAAGAGTGGCCCCCGCTTGCCACAACTAGAGAAAGCCCTCGCGCAGAAACGAAGACCCAACACAGCCATAAATAAATAAATAAATAAATTAAAAAAAAAAAAAACTACAAAGCTTTACCAAGAAATATTTAGAAATTAAGAAATAAATTAAGATATCTACTTTGTTTCTGGATGGAAAGAAATAATGTTGTAAAGATTCCAATTCTTTCCAATATAATTATATATCGGACTAGTCAGAACTCTTTCCGTGGCAAGAGAGAAGAACCCAGATAAAAGCAGATTAAGCAAAGCAGCCCCCCAAATTCCTGTTTACATACTGGAAGTATGAATATTATATCTAGATTCAGGAACAGGTAGATTCAGGATGCAAATGATGCCATGAGAGCATGAGTCTGATTGCTGGAGTGTTGGCTATGTTTCATGGTCTGTTGACTGTCACACCAGCGCTCTTCATGTGGCTACAAGCCGCCACTGGCAGCTGCAATCTGGCATTACCCTTGTAACTGATTATCCCAAAGGAAGAGAAAATGAGCCACCAATGAAACAATAAACGTAGGCGATGATCATCAGTGGCAGTGATTAATGGCTTGCATAGGAAAGGAGAGTCATTCAGACATTCTGTGCCACCTTAAGGAAGTGCATAATACCTCTTGTGAAGTCTTCTTGCCCCAAAATTCAAACCTGAATCAGAGAAAACTCTGGCTCTAACTATCTCTTTAGAGGAAATAAAGGGGAGAAAGGAACACATAAATGACACCACAGAGTGTCTACATCCAGGCAGTGGGAAAATCTACAGTGGGAAATCAATGCTCTTTCTTCATCAAACCAATTACGACGAAATCATATAAACAGAGAGGGGGAAACAAGCCCATTAAGAGACTACAAGGCACGCCAGCCTATCACAGTTTGTGAACCTTATGTGAACGTTGACTGGATATTTAATGATATTAAGGAACTATTGTTGAAATTTCTAATTTGTGATAGATAATGTTTCTTTTAAGAGACCTAATTTTTTAGAGCAAGGTTTCTCAACCTTGGCACTGCTGACATTTGGGGCTGGATAACTCTTTTTCATGCATTGGCCCCATAATCCCACTTCTAGGACATGATCTTAAGAGAATCAGAAATGTAAACTGAGACCTATGTACAAAGTTGTTCCTAGTAGGGCGAGTTATGGTATCAAAACAAGTGCATATATGTTGCGGGGAGCTATATTGTCGCTCAGAGGAGAATATGAAGTGAATTGTGGCACGTTCATGCAATAGAGCATTTTGCATCCATTTTAAATGACATTGACACAGAATTTTTACTGGCATAAAAAATTCTTGTGGCATAATATTGAGTAAAAGCAGCAGCATTCTACCCCCCAAATTTTTTTTTTCATGGAGAAAAGACTGGATAGAAATAAACCAAAATATTAAGTCATTACTTCTGCATCAGGTATTTTTTAAAGTATATTATTTTTTACATTTTTCTGCACCTTATAGATTTTCTCGAATAAGTACATGTTTTAACTATGATCAGTAAAACAAGAAATATCTATTTTAAAATTGATAAAGGGCTGGAAATTCATAGAAAATTCATGTTTATTCTGAATGATGAAGAAAATGTTACATTATTTTTTTCATATGGAGAAAGTGTGGAAATACATAATAACACAAGAAGATTTTTTCATCAGAAACATTTAACGTAAAATGATCCTGGTACTTTCAGGGCTAACCTCTAGGTACCTGGTGAATCTAGTGTAGGATAAACAAGCATTCGTGCACGCTGGCAAGTTACTATATTGCCCTGCATGTTGCAGCGTGGTGCTGGCATTCCCTTTTATATCTATTTTGATTTCCTCCAGTTTCAAGCCACAAAACAGGACTGATGATTTTGTTTGCTTATTTGCAGGCCTCCAGACAGTGGGGATATTCCGAGTTGGAAGCTCAAAAAAGAGAGTGAGACAAGTAAGTGAAAAGTGAAGATTATATTGTATGTTTCACCTGGCTTTTAGTTGAATTACGTCGTGCGAAGTTCAAGCTTATGCAAATTCATTTCTGAATATCTTTTCTGTACCCTCCCACCTATTATAGTATAATTGAGTCCCAAGAAGTAAAAGGCAACAACTCAGAATCTCAGAAAGGTTGTGAAAGAGTTAGGATCATACAACTGAAAGCAAAACATCTGGACGTGCCCACAGCATGTACAGCCAAATGAAACTAATTTATAAACATCTTATTGACACTGTAAATGTAGGAGATTCGGAGAGTACCTGATCAGTAAGTGATAATAAATAGAAAACCATTGTACAGCACCCGTTTTTACTAAAATACGATATGAGTAATGCCATTAATATCTCTTCTTTTAAAATACTATGTTTATAGCTTTACTTTCTCAAAAATAAATAATTCGTATTACTTTTCCGTGGTACCATTGATTCCCCAATTCATTTTCCATGTGGGGACCGTACCCCTCAGTTTCCTTCTGCACTTTGCAGCATTCTTGCAAAAGAAGTTTGATATGAGAGCTTCAGGAATAGGTTCCTATGATCAGACAGGTATCTGTGCTCATGACGGCTTCATAAAAGGGAAACCATCCTTTGAGAAAAGAATTCATTTGTTGGCTAAAAGAAAATTAAAATGTTATTTTCCCTCTGTTGGTGCCAACAGAAAGAAGTAAGGAACCCAGCAATTCAAAAATGAAGCCAAATGAAAATAATTTTTAGTTGGATGAAGCTGAAGAAACGATATTTGTTCATATTATTGAAACTAACTGAAATAAATGTCTCCTCATAATGTCTTTCTTTTTTTGTCAAGACAAAAGGGGTTTTCAAAAGAAGTATGTTTTCTGTTTGGTTGGTTGGTTGGTTTTATTTGTAATAGTCACATAAGATACTGTTGAACATTTAACATTTCACAATAGGATTAGCAGGAAGAAAGATAGCATAGTAATAACATTTCTTAGGCCTCTCACCTGTGCAGAATTGCAAAATATTTTCATCAACGTTATCTCGTTGAATCCGCCAACTGGCTGGGAGACAAGCCCCTTTCACCCACTTCTTCTGAGGCTTAGAGAGATTAAGAAATTTAATTCAAGATCACACAGTTTAGACCAAGCTCTTCCCATGATCTGTTCTTTCTGCGTGTGTGTGTGTGTGTGTGTGTGTGTCTGTGTGTGTCTGTGTGTGTCTGTGTGTGCATGTGCACTCAGAAGAAAAACATGGTGTGTTTAGATGATCACGATTAGGAGTGGTGCTGATGGGAGCCTTCTTCATTCTGGCTGCCCGATGCACACTAAGGATGAGTTGCCTGGAATTGATGCGCGATTCGGGACAGCAACAGGCATTCTCGTCAGGTGGCGAGGTGGCTAGTGACAGAAACTATTCCTCAGTTATATCTGGATCCACTAAAGGGAAAACCTTTGCATGGAGATTTACTTAAGGATTCTCAAAAATATATATGGAATTAGTGGTTAGATTGCAAGTGTGAAATATGCTCTAACTCACCATTTGATCTTGTTATATCACTTCTTAGCAGCCTACACTTTTTCTTGAGAACAATTGTCACAGTATAAAGAGCTAATTAATCATTGGTGGGATTACCAGTTTATCACCTGTCTGTCAGCCTGAGAGCTGGAGGAGGGGAAGGGCTTTGCCTCTTTACTCATCACCGTATTTTGAGGACCTGTAACAAGGCCGGGTACACAGTAAGTGTGCAGTACATCTTTGTTGAATGAATGGATGAATGAATGACATAGCAAATGAACACTTACAGAAGTTTATTGCCTGGAGTACATTCATGAACTCACAAAATTATTTTAACAGCAGAGAACAAACAATACCTAAGAGAAGTTGAGCTGTCCAAGATGAAAATAGGGTGTAGAGTTATGACTCCCTTCTTGCTATTGTGTTTTCCTACTGTTATAAACGCTAAAGGACTGAGTATAATGATGAAAGCAGGAAATCTTCTTGGAAAATGTTAATAAGGCTACTTTGACAAATCTAAGGCAGATTTTATTTAGTTATTGTCATCTTTCAAGGCTTAGTCACAAATGGTTTATCAGGGTTTTTAATTTCATTGTTTGCAGAAATATCTCTTGGCTTTCTTGTCGAGTATTTCTGGAAAGTGTCAAAATTCCAACATGGTAAATTTGCTGACATGCAAAACCGCTGTATAATAGATTAATTCCTCCCTCCCACAGTTAGAATTGACCTAACCCCTTATACTTTT
The DNA here is from genome assembly GCF_965194805.1 of Balaenoptera borealis. Lineage (NCBI taxonomy): Eukaryota > Metazoa > Chordata > Mammalia > Artiodactyla > Balaenopteridae > Balaenoptera > Balaenoptera borealis. The sequence continues at coordinate 8,843,030 of NC_138881.1, read as the reverse complement.
ATTTAATAATTCATTTTAAATATATATATATATATATATATATATATTCATATTCATGGCTGGGTTTGCATAGACTCTGTAGATCAAGGCGACATGTTGTTTGCTCCTCCTTCTCGGGGTCTGGGTAAACTTAATACCAGATGCTGCATGTCATAGCACTTCTTTTGCTGGGCACTGAACATTGAGGTATGGTGTTCTGAGACTGCCACTTGAACCGTTGTTTTTCCAGTTACGTGAGGAATTTGACCGCGGGGTTGACGTCTCCCTGGAGGAAGAGCACAGCGTTCATGATGTGGCCGCCTTGTTGAAGGAGTTCCTGAGGGACATGCCGGACCCCCTTCTCACCAGGGAGCTGTACACAGCTTTCATCAATACTCTCTGTGCGTAATCCAGCCATTTGCAGGAACGTGTTCCTGGGTTACTGGGATGTCCCACTCATTCATCAAAACCTTATGCATGTGTTTTCTAATAGCTTTTTTTTGCCCTTATTTATCAGTCTCTAATGAGCGGGCTATTTGGGGAATTTTCTGAGACTTACCCTGGGGAGAGTTAGCAAGTAGAAAGTTGCAATAAAACAAATGGAAGTAGCCAAGAAAAATTTGGGATGCCTTCAAACGACTCTAGGATAGTAGAAATTGCTATAAATTGATGCTTTGGAGTAACAGAGAGAGTTCACATTGAGTCTGTGCCTAAAAATGAGTTTGCATTTCTGGAACCTAGAGTGAGAAAGGGGGGGCAGGAAACATTCCAGGGAAAGCAGGATGGCATAGCCCAGCGTCAGTACTTTCAATGTGGCTGCTTCAGGGCTAGAGACACAGACCCCGCAGTGGAGAAAAGGACGGGGAGAGAGAGGAGGAACAACCAGAACTGTTTCAGCCTCCATGAATTTCTTCATCCATGCTACAGTTAAGATAGGATCACGAAAGAGAGAGAAGACACTGACATTGGGCCGTGTCTTGGTTACTGCCAAAAGTCTACCTCTTATACATTGCTCAACAGACAAGGGCCTCAAATGTGTTCTAAACTCAAACTCAAGAACATTCACAGATTCTCAGTCATTGTTAGCAAATAGTTAACAACCATGAAAGACTGTGATCCATAAAGTATGTGATGATTTATACCAGGGGAAGGAGGGAGGAGAAAGTAAGGGACATGAAGTTACCTTTCTAACCTGGATTATAATGATTTCTCTGGATGTTACATTTCCCCAGGTCGAACTTATCTTTCTATCCCTCATAGAACCTTACTGTTAAAGTGCTAAAGCAATGGGAGAGTGGGTGAAGGAATGAAATGTGACTTGCCTTGCTAATCCCTTCCTGAAGGCAGTTGAGCCTGAAGGGCGTGACTTCCCCCTTTGACTCACTTGGAGCGCGTCTTTTTGCCTTGCTTAGTGTTGGAGCCTGAGGAACAGCTGGGCACCTTGCAGCTCCTCATCTACCTTCTACCTCCCTGCAATTGCGACACGCTCCACCGCCTGCTGCAGTTCCTCTCCATCGTGGCCAGGCACGCTGAGGACAACGTCAGCAAAGACGGGCAAGAGGTGAGCACCCCACCGCCACCGCGACAGATGCTCTGGTTCTTCCTTTTTCCTGCTTTAAAAGGGAGAGCTAAAAAGTAATACAAATGGATGTCTATGCAAAAGAGAAACAGGCTCACAGACGTAGAAAACAAACGTGCGGTTACCAAACGGGAGACGGATGGGGGGAGGGATGAATTAGGGTCGTGGGATTAACAGATACAAACTACTATACATAAAGTAGATAAGCAACAAGGATATAGGGTATAGCACAGGGAATTATACCCACTGTCTTGTAATAACCTATAATGGGATATAATCTGTAAAAATACTGAATCGCTACGCTGTACACCTGAAACTAACGCAATATTGTAAATCAACTATACTTCAACTTTTTTAAAAAAAAAAAAAAGGGAGAGCTACCAATTTGGTCAGATGTTTCACCTGGAGAAAATGAAGCTTCCCTTTCCTGGCCTATGTGTCTATGTAGGAAGAGAACTAATGCAGGCTTTTTTGTCCCCCCTCTGGAGGGACCGTTCCTAAGAGCGCATTGGCCACTAACTTCCTTGTATGTTTCAAGGATGCTTCCACATGAGGCTGTCATTTTCCATGATGATGCTTTACTCAAGACCCTGAATTTCCATTTGTGTAAAGGAGACGAACATGAGCTACAGAGGTGCTTACAAGCATGAGAAAAATGGAGTAATGCAGGTGGCGGGAGATGGCTGTCCTTGTAACTCATTTGATCTGCTTCTTTAACTTGAAGCCCAAATATGATGTCACCTCTTCATTCTTCCATTTTATTCTGGAGCACCCATGTGCCCTATGGCTAGAAGTCTAGGATCTTCCTTTTTAGAGGTCCTTTCTCTCCTTCAACCCTCCCCCCAAAATAGGGACTGGCTCAGTGCAATGGAGGGTGGATCCTCCTTCACAACCAGGTGGAGAAAGAACTGAAAAGTCAGATCTATTGACTGTTGCCATGTATCTCAATGCCACGTGGTACCAACTGCTAGAGACAGGTTCTGCACAGTCCTCTGGACCCTTTTGGGATGTTCTTGTTGGACCTGGCCCCCCATCTGAGGTCTTGGGCTCTGGTTCTCTTTGGTCATGCTCCTGTGCTTCAAGGTATTTTCCAGTGTCTCCCTTGGACAATTTTAAGTGACCTATTAGCCAGCAACCTATTTAATCCTTACCTTAACAAGAGGCCTGTTTCCCTTCTTGAAGCCATGCCATCATACTTCTCCCTGACCTTGGATTCCCCAGGAGATCTCAGACCCTTTAATATGTTAACATGCATTGTAAATCAACAAGAAGGAGCCAAAGGCATTCCAAGCTTACTTATCCCAGAAGCTTTTATTTTAAATCCTGTTAAGCAGAACTCAGCTGTGTTGTGGATTCATTTCTGTGTTTGTCAGATTTCTTTCCCGAAGGCCATGGTCATATGTATTTTTTTTCAGAAAGGCAATTCTCCCTTTCTTATCCTCATCCTCCCTATCAGTGTGAGAATGGAACTTTCCTGAGTTATCCATTTATCTCTATAGCAGTTATTAGTGAAACTTCTGCTGGCTTCAGGTTTCATAGTATGGCACTGCCACCTTCTTTCAGCAGACACAACTCTTCAATGGATATACTGTAGTTCTCATAATTGTTAAGTAGGTATATTACCCGTCTGGGTGTCAGCCTCTATTGACTATAGATATAAGAGAAGCTGTAGAACCATCTGCCTAATCATTGGGTCAAGACAGAGCCCTGTCTGGGTTCCTAGGTATGTCAATTGCCTCTCTGACGTTCCTTAAGTACTATGTGAGAAGAAAGTCGGGTCTTAGGTGATTAAGAAGGCATTGAGGAAAGCAAAATGTCCAGTTGAACTCACTCGTGCCTTTTTAAAATCATTTGCAGACATTCTTTCGGTCTAAATGCTGAACAAGACTGCATTGCCTATGGCAAAGAGGAGAAAATATTCTTGGATAGGTACCAATGGAACTTAGCATGCCGGAACACTAGCTGCCATTTGTGTCTCTCCTACCACGTGCCGGCCGTGTGCTTGGGCCTTTATACATATATTATAGCTAATCCTCCATTGAGCAAGAGAGAGATCGTCGTCCCTGTGTTTCCGAGGTGGAAACTGAGGGCTGGAGGGGTTACGTAACTTACCCAGTGTTCCCCAGGGAGCCTCCACTTAACGCTTGTGCAAGTTGTGCATTTGTGCATTCATGACTCTGGGCGAGGTGCCGTGTCCCCCATAGTCAAGGCAGATTTGCAGAGATATTAGGACAATATCCCAGCAGATGGCAGTAAAATATCTTGAGGAAGGGGTCCTTTTTCTAATTCACACAAAAGTGTCATATTGACTAGTAGTCGGTTCGGTCCCTTGACTAGCAAAGTCCCAGCTGTGCCTCAAACCCAAAGCAGTCTAACTTATGGAGAACAGAAATATAGAATAGCAAGTAGGAAAAAACGACTCTGCTGGAGGTCTAGCTCACAGTCTCCCGGCCTCCCTACGATTGACCCTTGGGACCAGGTAATTCTGTGTTGTGTGGGTGCCCTGTGCATTGTGGGATGCTTATCAGCATCCCTGGCCTCCACTCACTTGATGCCAGTAGCAGCTCCCCCCGGCCCATGATGCTGCCCCGGTTGTGACAGCTGAAAGTGTCTCTAAACATTGCCAGGTTTCCCCGGGAAGGAGGGGGAGCTCAAAATCACCCCTGGTTGAGAACACTTGTTAGCTTTACAACTCACTGATCATGTGTTCTTGGACAAATCTATTCATCTTCCTCAACCTGGGTTTCCTTATCTGAACTTTGGAGATAAAATTTCTTCAACTGGCACTGCACAGTCATTGAGAAAACTAGTTTATTACAAGGAACATAAAAATATTCTGGTAACAGCAAAGTTGTACGGGAAGCAAGAGGTGACAAGGGTTTCTAGACACCCTTGACCTAAACCTTGAATCAAAATGAAGGACTAGTAACCAAAAATTAAAGCAACAGAGGAAATATGAGGAGAGCACTGCTTCTGTGAAATGGTTAGAAGCTACAGGAAAACAAGTAACTCCACAGCCATCTTGGACTAGAGTTAAGGCTGCAGTGTGGGAAAGTACTGATGAGGTCTGAGGGGAAATTGGACTATGTTCCCAGAGTACTGAATGCCTTTGTCAGGGGAAGGTGGCTGATTCTTTTAAGCCATGAATCTTTGAAAGGATTCGACTAAAGTGATATAACCTGTGTTTTAGATTGGTTAGAGACAGGAAGAGGGTGAGTTAGGAAGGTTTTGTAGGAATAGCAATATGGAAAACAGCAATTCACATTATAAATGTTTCCGTGTAAGAATGGCCTTGGTATTTGAATCACGCATGTTCTGAGCGCCTACTCTCTGTTCCTCTAAACCAGTGAGCATTGTTCAGGAATTTTCTAATTACCGTTCCCAGGATGCTGTGGCATCTAGGAGGTGGAGGGGGTAAAAACACAAGGCAAATATAGAATGAGAGAACACATGCAGAGTCACTGCAGAACTTCAGAGAAGAGGTGATGAACGTGGAGCAGAAAAGTTAGGAATGGCTTTGTGCCGGAGATTGAATTTAAACTACATATCAAAGGGCGTGTAGGGATTGAGTAAGCGGACCGCATAAGCATGGCATAGGGATGGGAATTAGCTGAAAACCCCTTCTGGTAGAAGTGAAAAGGGGAGGGAGAGGAACGAGAGAGAGGTTTTTTGTTCACGATTTTTGAAGTTGGTTTGGCATGAGCAGGTAAAGAATTCAGAGTGGGCAGATTGGAGTGAGACAAAAATTCAATTGTAAAATATAATCAAGAAAGCAAAGAATTTTTCAAGTTTCTCTCTTACCTATTTGTTAGTTTGTGCTAGATGTGTTACCTATCTGTTGGGTAGTTATTATGGGCTGCAACAGGAAGAAAACTGAATCAGAGTGTCAAGGAGCTTGGAGGCTCACCCAGGCTCTGCCAGCACCTTGCTATATGACCTTGTTTTTGTAAAGCAGAGGAAGAGGAAGGAAAACAGAGTTGGGGTAGGGGAAGGTCTGGGCTTCCTCCTCTATAAAATGAATGTAATATTTCTTTTCTAATAGGCGCTTAAACGTCAATGCATCACTAACTAATGGGATCTTAAAGATGTCCAAAAGAAAGACATTGAGAAAAATTATTGACTAGTCAGTGAGTGCCTTTGGAAGGGAAAATAGTGGTATTTTATTGAATGTTTTTGCTATCTTGTGTTTGGTTTGTCTTATTCCATTTTTTTTTAAGTTTGCTATTTGCTTTGCTCCTTAGGGGAAAAGAGAAATTCCCAAATGTAAGAAAGATTTCATTTCCTCTAGAAAGAATATTGCAGGGACATCATTGAAACCCCTTGAGCAGTGCTTTTTCAGGTTGTCTAAGAACCCCCCAGCATGGCATGGAATATGTGGTGTGAATGTACACTTTTTTTGGAGAGAGAGTCCATAGCTGGCCTCCAGTTCTTCAAAGAGTCTATGAGGCAAAAAAGAAGTTATGAACCACCGACACAAGGCCGGGATTACTGACCTCTGATGAGGTGCATGCCTCTAGCAAGTGGGAGTTTGGCTTTGGAACTGTAGCAGGACCCGTGCCTCGCTCCCCTCACCCTGGTCCCGGCCCGGCTTTGGAGCCAGTTTTCCCACATCCCCGCTCTGCCGGCTCTGCCAGCAAGAGTGAGCGGTGGGGGGCTGCCAGGAGCCCGGCTCTGGGCACCACTTCCCTCGTCTGTAAAATAAGGATGACAGCAGCAGCGGCTTCGGAAGCATATAGTGAGAGGGAATTGAAACAGCCTGTGGAAAGCCTCTAGCCCAGTGACTCTACATCCTCAACTTAAAAAAAAAATTTATTTTATTGAAGTATAGCTGATTTACAATGTTGTGTTAATTTCTGCTGTACAGCAAAGTGATTCAGTTATATATGTGTTTATATATGTATATATTCTTTTTCATATTCTTTTCCATTATGGTTTATCCCAGGATACTGAATATAGTTCCCTGTGCTCTGCAGTAGGACTTTGTTGTTTATCCATTCTCTATATAATAGTTTGCATCTGCTAGTCTCAAATTCCCAATCTATCCCTCCCCCACCTACATGCTAAACTTTTAATATCAATAAATGTGAGCTCTTCATATTCGGATCAGAAATGCTCTAGGATGCTTATTTAGTAGAGATAAATGTTTTCCTGATAACATTTGGAAACATCACATTGGCTGACAATTAAATAATGAACCAAGCCCAAGTACACGTTATATTGTGCACTCTTGGGCAGTCATAGAGATAGATGATAGATAGATAGATGATAGATGGATAGATAGATATGCTGAAACATGGGGGGTAAGGGTAGAAGCCATCTGTGAGCAAGTCTCCTTTCCAGATTAAAAAACAATAAAATAAAACCAAAATGAAACAAAAAGGTGTTAACAAACCACAGCAGCGTGGTCTGCAGCTGGAATCTCTGTGCAGTTTTACAGAGGGATTGTATTGCATTCCCAGAATAGCAACAGGAGAAGGAGAGCGGAAACAGAGTTCTGGGTTGTCCTTGTACTAAACATTCTTTTCAAAGAAAACAAAATCTTCCATTTGATCATGTTGTTTTAAAAAATGAGAACACCCTGATATTACTTTAAGAGGGGAAGGGGAAGCACTCCAAATGCCTCTGAGTTCTAAAGGGATGAATTTGAAAATGGTGCATATTTGATTTTATCCTCAGCCATGAATTTCCAGGAAGAGAAATGAAAAATAACATGAAAACTTGTCAAGTTTTGTATCAGTGAAATGAAACAAAGAAAAAATGTAATTGAACAGTCGTACATTAAGGGCACTTTCTTGAAAATTCCCAGTGTTTACCACATGAAATCATTTCACTTGGCAGCAAACCTGAAAACAGCCTCGCCTTCTAAAAATAACACACCCCATGTGCCATGCTGGGCTTGCAGGGCTTGGTAGCCACGAGCTCGGGGCTCCACGGGACAAGGTCGGGACTCAGGAGGCTTCGTCTCACCTGTGAGTCAGGAATTTTATGCTGTGCATCCAGCTGCCTCTTGAAGGCTGTGCAGATCTTCCCAGGCAAAGGCTCCTCACCAAGCAGCCACAGTCCCCATGCTTTCCTGGGCATTCGTAGATTTTCAACTAATTTCAACAAGAGAAATAAAAATTGGCCTAGACCAGTGGTTCTCAACCAGGAGTAGTTTTGCCCCACAGGGGACATGTAGCAGTGACTTTCACCTGGCCCTTGCCAGCCTTTCCTGCAGGACCTTCTGCCATGCTGAGTTTCCTGGCGGGCCTTGGCGTATTTTACATGTTTCTGTCTTTGCATATCGTGTTCTCACCACTGTGAAGGTGCCCTCTGTGCCAGTTCCTCTGCTTTTCAGCCCGGCAAACTCTATTCTCCTTCAAGGTTTTGTGCAAATATTGCCACCTCTTTGGAGTGTCCCTGGGGCCTCCAGAGTTGATAGTTTCATACTTTGTACTCAGTGCTTGTACTTGATAATTTTCTTTATCCTCTAGAATGTGAACCCTTTAAAATAAGGACTGGTTTGTGATCACTGTTGGGAAAACTTTAGAATAATCAGAATCCATGAAAAATGCCTAGCCTATGGTAGGTGCTGAGTGGATGGATTAATAGAGAGATGATGGATTGATGGATGAAGGGATAGATAGAGGGATGGATAAGATGGTCAGTTGGATGGATGGACATCAATATTTTTAAAGAGCAGACAGGATAGAAATTTTATATAGTACCAGTTTCACAAAAATAACAGTTATAAAATTTTACTCAGTATGCTATTGAGATGACCACTGAGCTATGAGCTTCAATTCAAGATATGAAGCAAAAGGAAAATGATGGTGCCCTTCGTGGATTCTGACAGAGATGATGTGGTCCTTGCAGAAAAAAAAAAAAGAGAAAGTAAAAAGGTTCTATTGATTATTGAACCACCTGGCATTTTGAAAAGCAAAAATCACAACAGTCCTTGTATTCTCTGCTTCTATAGGTCACTGGGAACAAAATGACATCTCTAAACTTGGCCACCATATTTGGACCCAACCTGCTGCACAAGCAGAAGTCGTCAGACAAGGAATTCTCGGTCCAGAGTTCAGCCCGGGCTGAAGAGAGCACAGCCGTCATTGCCGTGGTGCAGAAAATGATTGAAAATTATGAAGCCCTGTTCATGGTAAGTGGCCCTTCTTTGGCAAGACATCTCAGTCAACTGCCTATTGATTGCCTCTTGGTGGCATAGTGAAACTTAGGCACAGCACCTTCTGGTCCATAGTGCTGGTCATTAACTGAATTCATTGGAAGCCAGGCAGTTAATAGAAATTTACATACCTATGATGTCACTGTAAGTTTGTGATTCCATGTTTAAACAAACATATCCAAATTATAAATTTCATTTTGTTGTCTCCTAAACAATGGTCATGTTTTGGAATCATTTAATTCTTTATATAGCAGTGTCCTTGCCCCCAAAATTGATAAAACTCTTCTTTTTGGAACTATACGTGGCCCTCGTGAATTCATGTATTTATAACCATCCTCAGCAATGGCACCTCCTCCAAGGTCAATCTGGACATTTTGCGTCCTGCATGAAGCTTTACCTATCTTTCCTTTGTCCTTCTTGCATCACTTTGCCATGTCACTTCTCTGTCCCTTGAACCCTATTACTGTTCCTACTGATGTTTACCTTATTCAACACTGTGTTGAAGTCATTTTTGACTATTTCCCCTAGTAGATTATAAACGCATTTAAAACACAGACTGTGCCCTTGTTATCTCCTCTCTGTATCCTTTGTACACTTTTGGAAGGCCCTCCATCTGACAGGCACTCAGTAAATACTTTTTCGATTTGTGTTGAATTACCAGTTCCTGTTATCCTTCAAAAAACTGCATTGCTTGCTCCAACTTCCCTTGGATCATTAGAACAAATGCCAACTCTCTTCTATGTCTATTCACCACTCGTATTGCATGTCAAAATTTACAGGAACTTTCTCCATGATTCTTCTCCCATTTCTCTTTTGAATTTACAAATGCTCACCATAAATCTTACCTATTCCACTAGAGCCTTTTGTGGCTTCTTCAGCCAAGTATGCTAGTTCCCTCTTTTGAATTTCCTTAATATTTTGTCTATATTTATCAAATGCCTTGCATTAGATTTATTTCCATCCTTGTCTTATATCAGTTATTTTTTGTGCATTTGAGAGCCAGTAGTTTCGAATATTTGCCCTCTCTGTCTCACCTTTGTGATCATGACCAAGTAATTCAATATTCAATAAGCATCAATTTCAGCTTTTGTGAAATGGGAAAAAATTAAAATATGACCCATTTCCTGGGGTGGTTCCCAGAGTCATTTGATATGCAAAAGCATTCTGCAAACTGCAAAATTCTATGCAAATGTTAATTAATAATTGTATTAGTTGGGCAACACAAGTTGGCTCAAATCTTAGTACTTCAGCACAACAGACATAAGTATCTTATTCACATAAAGTTTAATCAGATGTTTAGCGGACAGCGTCCCAGGTGGCGATTTAGGGACCCCAGCTCCTTGCACCTTGAGACTCTTCAGTCCCCTAGGACTTTATGGGCCAAACCTAGAAGGGACATCCATCATGCCCACTCCAATCGCATTGGCCAGAGCTCTGCCACAAGCCACACTTAACTGCAAGGGAAGCTGAGAAATGTATTCCTGCTGGATGCCCAGGAGGAAGTGAAAATGGATTTCCACAGTGAAAAGTTCACTGAGGTAGAATGGTGTCTTGCTCCTCTTTGAGTCTCTGAGGCGCTGCCCATGTGTTGCATGCAGTAAGCTCTCAAAAAAAAAGTGGAAATTTTCATGAACTCTATATAAATTTCACCCTTCAGCCACAATCCTCATAATTAATTACATATTTGGATGAATCAGATGTCTGAATTTTTCAACATTTTCATCAAGTTTTAAGTCGTGTATCATCTTGCCAAGTAGTCTTGGCATACTTCATGCTCTCTAGATTTTTTTTTAAGACAAAATAATACCTCTTGTCAATCTTAATTCCATTCTCTAAATTCTGTATTCTAAACAAAGTTCTTTATATGAAACCAAACCATCAGGCGTTTCTTTTCACCTCAGATACTAACAGATCTCTTCCTGGCCTCCTTGAAAGTCCAGTTGCTGCCATTTTAGTTGTGCAATTCCTCTCCTTCCATTTCCTGCTGCCTGGATTATTAAGAACAGTAGAAGAACATCAATACTCCATCTTTTCCAACATTTTCCGAATCTGATCTTTGTTTGCCATTCCCTGTAGAGACTGATATCGAGATTCTCTTGGATAATAGCTCATATTTGTGTTCCCCAGTTGTGATCTATACTTCTCAACGAGGCCTTCCCTGGTCACCTTGTCTAAAATCTAGCCTCCCTACCACACCACCAGCATACACACACATCCTCACTTCCTATTCCCTTTCCCTGCCTTTTCTTCTTAGCACTTACCATTACCAATAAGGGTTTTACTAATTTCTTTTGTTTGTGTTTCCCCATTAGAATGTGAGCTCCCTGACAGGGTGAATTTTTGCTCATTTCCACCTAACTTTCTTTACTGCATTACCCCTATGCCTGGTACATGGTAGAAACACAAGAAACACTGGTCGAATTAATGAATGACTCATTGGTGGCTCTGTGACGTATGATTTCCATATTACTAATCCTTACTCCTTATACTTATGAAAAGGTTTGGGCATGGAGGATAAAAGGTATTAAGAATACCTTTCTCAGAGTAAGTTAACCATTAACGTAAGCATTCTTGATCTCCTTAGACAAATTATGGGAATTATGTGTTGAGGAAAGGGACAAAGAAGTAGGATGAGAGGTAGGACAAAGATCCCAAGCCTGTGTCAATTAAAAGAAAACTGGCTCTGGAACCAGAAAACTTTGCTATAGTCCTATCTTTACTATACATTAGCTGTGTGACCTCATCTTCTTAGATTTCCATTGCTTTAGTTATCAAAGGACTAGGTTAGAATGAATGATAACCAAGATCCCTTCTAGTTCTAAAATCTGCATGGTGCTATGCCCTAGCCCTAGCTTCACCTCTTTTTTTAAATTAATCTCCTCACTTTGTAGATTCTTTTGGCATATTTGGCATTTCAGAATCTAGTTTGTTATACCAAAGCTGGTGGCTGGTTGGCAAAGCAGGTCTGTGTGGATGGACAAAAATTCAATCATGTAGATAGCTGTTTCATTTTGTTTTGTTTTAAGACGCTTTCAGAATTAGCACAGTAATTCCAAACAAGGAAGGATGAAGCTAGACAGGACCTGACGGTTAAAGGTCGTTAGCAGTTGTGCTGTCTCACAGTCCTTGGAAGGGTTTACAAGCTCGGAGAGGGAGGCATCGCTTCCCATTGGCATCAGAAAGGAAGACTCGTTAGAAAAGGTGGCTGTGAGTTTGTCCTTGAAGGCAGAGTGCATCCTAGAAGCAGCGATTCCATTGAAGAACTGATGGAAGGGATATAAAACCCCACAGAGGCCTGGCAGGGACCCAAAGCTTGTTCTGAGTGTTATAATGTCCTTCATTTCCTCATGTTGGACTGCCTCTCCCAAGTGGCCAGTATCCGAGTTAATGGGAAAGGACAGAAAAGAACCTGGCTTGGTCCCGTAATACAGAAAAGATAACCAGATTTAGAGGCTGACACACAGTTCGAGAGTGTGGCTAGGCCAGTCTTTTTACCAGTGGTTTGCTTTTCAGGCACTGGGTTAGAAATCCTAGAGCTAGAAAGAGGTCATGATAACAGCCATCATGATCACTCTAGCAAGAGACCAAGGCAGCAGATCATAATTGTGGTTCACCAACTTGAACGTGCAACAGTCGCAAGAAAAATTTGTCAGACATTCAGATTCCTGGGCTGCACTCTAGAGAATCAAACTTAGTAGCACTGAGATGGGGCCCAGAATTGTGTACTTTCTAATGAATACCTCCAGGGCATTCTGATAGTTTCCTAACCACATCTTGGGAAAACCACATCTTGGGAAACTCCCAAGATGGTGGGAAGACCGTGAGCTTTGGAATCAGCTCCCAGAATTCAAATCTCTGCTCAGCTATGTATTTGCTATGTGATCTTGGCCCTATGCTTACCTTCCCTAAGTCTTCATTTTTTCTGTTGAAAAAAAAAATGAGATGAAGCTTTACAGGATGATTCTGAGAATTAGAAATGACATCCTAAGGCACTTAGGACAGGAACTGACATATACTAGGGACTCCAAAAAAAAAAAAAAGAGAGAGAGAGAGAGAGAGAGATCACTGCTATTATTATAAGAAATTGATCAGGTGCCTGCCCTATCAAAGCACCTCCAGGTGTCGCCTTCGCAGTAAAACCTACCCTCACCACGCTGTGTAACACTGCGACCTGCTCCCACACATATATACTCTTAGTCTTTATTCTTCTCTTTCTTTTAGCTCTAGCACTTATCACCTTCAGCTCACTGTATATTTATTTATTATGCTTGTTGAAACCTAATAGAATGCAAACTTTATGAAGGCAGGGATTTTTGTTTGTTTTATTCACTGATATCCACAGCACCTGGAAAGTACTTGGCAGAAAATGGGTGCTCGGTAAGTATTTGTTACAAAAACATACTGCGATAATGTATTGCTAGAGAAACATGCATTTTTGTTGTTTGTTTGTTTGTTTTTGGTTTGGTGCCCATACTCCTTAGATCCCCCAACCTTTAAATCATAACCCTCCATTTCTGATATCAACAACTATCTAAAAATTGGAAAACATAAAATGATGCTCTCTCTGGGAACACTGGAAATAAAAGAGAAGAATCATGCATATCTAGAAATGGTCAGTGTTATCACTGTGAGGCAGAAAGCATTCACCGACTCAATCATGAACACATTAATTGTTCTGAAAGTTGTGGCTTCTGTAATTGATGTCGGAAATGCCAGAGAAAATTCATCGTGGCTCTTGGAATTACTAAGAGCTTCAGAGCAGAGTGGAGAAAACCGTCAGCTCAGTCTCAGGGCTGATACAACTAGGGCTTCTTTTTTGGAGAGAGGGAAAGAGGAGAAGGCACCGCCCTTGTGGGCTGATGGAAAGTGCCGAGCGCTGTGGAGATGTGGGAACGCCGGCGCGTTCCCACCCTGCTGATTGGTCAGCCTGAGCTGGGGATCAGCATAGCGCACGTGGGAAATTTCGAATGAGAACTGCTGGGAGCAAGGGTCAGAGGCTGTGACCAGGATTCCAAGCTCAGAAGCCAAGCTTTGCTCTGTGTTCTCTTCTTTCCCGGCACAAATTACATTTTCTTCAAACTTCTCTCACATGCCAAGTCAAAAGGAGTCAAGCAGTAATCCAGGTCATCAAACAAGAGACCACCCCCATCCAGATAATTATATATGATTTCCATTTCCCTTTTTATATAACCACTGTTTTTAAAATAACCACTGTTTGTGTGCCAGGGGTCGGGCTAGTCATTATGTACATCATCAGCTTATTCTCAATTGCACCACCGTTTCACCAGGAGCAAGCCAAGATCGTTCGCCCAAGTGATGCAGCAACTAAGTGGATTATCTCTGCAGTGTGACGCCTCCCCTCACAAAAGATGAGGTGCTTTAATGTGACGTCTCAGATATGGATTCATTTGGCTGGGGCTGGGCGGGGGAGAATATTTTAACCTGTTTGAAAATGGGGCGGAAAGGGGACCTTCAACAGCATTAATCCCTCTGGACTGATCATAACACCCACCCACTTGGTGTCCAGGCCAGCAGATGGCTGTGAGAGCCTGCTCACCTTGCCCTGTCTGTAGTGACAGAATGCATGTACTGTTGGTGACACACGCAGGTGGAGAGGGGCAGAAGCGTATTACACCTGAGCCGTTTCCATCTCCTTTAACCTGTTGCCGTGGAGCAAAGACTGCTCCTTGCTCTCCACCTTCCTCGAGTCATCCCGCATCACAGCTCCATGAGTCCGGGGCTCTTCGACTAGATTTGTTCAATAATGCGCCCCAATTGCCAAAAACGCTGCCTGGCATGTGTCAGGCACGTGAGAAAAATTTCTTGAACTTAACGCATTCTGGCCCTTTAAGTGCACTGAGACCTCCTTATATAATATTAAGCCATCCTCCACACCAGAGCTACACAAAAGTTCTAGGCTGGGCCTGCCCATGTTTGAGCTTTTGCTCCCATAAATAGCCATAGTGATTTCTCTCGGTGTGTTTGTTAGCTTAAAAAAAATATCATCATGACTTCCAATGACATTTACTTCTGCTGGGGACTGTTAGAGTTTTAAATGCAAAGCGTCCTTCTTGGTTCAGTGCCAAGTGGTGGACTGGTGTGAAACACCTACACAAGTACAGTACAGTAGGATTGGGTCCTGGGAAGTGCTCTTTCAGATGCCCTTAATGGTTTGTTATGGTGACTTAGTAAATGGAGAAAACTCAAACCATTTTTCACTCTCTCTGGTTTATGGAATAAAATACATCATAGCAGTTATACCCTAGGCAATCATTCAAGGTTTCATCTTTAATTTGATAGGGTGGATTTTAATTGTGACAGTTTTATTCCTTCATATGTGCAGTGTTTACATTTTTTCTCTGAAGCAGGACAGTCCAAAGTTCTTTTGATTTTTGAAATAGCATTATCCTTTGAAGGAATATATGAAAATCTAAGGAGTTGAGTCTCCAGATAAAAACAACCATAAATGGTACCCTTAGAAGTTATCTAAAGTTACTGAATAGTTGACTAAAACACAGGAGATTTTTTTTTAACATCTTTATTGGAGTACAATTGCTTTACAATGGTGTGTTAGTTTCTGCTGTATAACAAAGTGAATCAGCTATACATATACATATATTCCCATTTCTCCTCCCTCTTGTGTCTCCCTCCCACCCTCCCTATCCCACCCCTCTAGGTGGACACAAAGCACCGAGCTGATCTCCCTGTGCCATGAAACGCAGTAGAGATTTTGATTTGAAACAATAAATTGTAAGGGAAGAAGCCCTTTGGGATGGGTTTGCTTCCTTCATTTAAATGTCCAGAATTGGTTGATTAAAAAAAGTAATGTGTTTTTCACGATCCTACTCCTTAGTTTTCATTTCACTATGTACAAAATTCCAGAAGAAAAAAATCTTGATTATTGAGTCATACTTTAAATTTTTAGAGTTTTTCTGTTAATGGAAACAGTAGTTTAAGAACTTGTTAGAAAAATTCTGGTGCGCCTCAGTTGGGAAAGGAAATTTATCTTCCAACTCTAGAAATGAGTAGCAAGGAAATTTTGCTAGAGCCTGACATTGGTACTAGTTATAAGTAGAGAGAAGCATCTAGACAAAGGCAACATAACCAGTGTACACCATGAAGACCAATAATTCTGGGTTATTTTTTATTATTATTTGTAGCCATTCCAACAACATTTATTCAGCATCCATTGCATAGAAAGCACCACCCTACCCTGTGTTCTGGAAGAGTATAAAATTGATTGAGTGAGTGAGTGGGTGAAAGGTCATGGATATGCAGGTAGGAGTTTCAACTGCAAGGTGGAGAACAATCAACTATAGGTGTTGGCAAACATCAGGACTTACTTTCTCACATAATAAGAAGTCTGGGGGCACAATTTTAGCAGCTCACTTGCACTTATGCTCTCTCTGGTCCGCCATCTTCAGCTGCAAGAGACCACAGTCATTTCCAGCACCTCTTGCAGCCATTATCACATCCAGTCACAAAGAGAGGTGTTTTCTCTCCTGCATCTCTTGTCAATATGGAGGAAAACCTTCTCCAGAAGCTTCTATAAGACCCCCCCCCTTAGGGTACCTTGGCCAGGATTGGCTCATATGATCTTGGCCTAGCTGTGAAGGAGGTCAGCTGACAGAGAACTGCAACCTTAGGACCCTCTATCAGTTCTAGGTGGTCAAGTCAGATAATCCCTGCCTTCTGATGATGTGACCAGCCCAAAGACTTGAGGTCTGGCACAGGAGAAAAAGCCAAAAGGGAGAAGCTACATAGAGTCTGGCTTCAAGACCATTGCAATTGAGGGGCCAAGAGGTCATACACTGTAACTCTAGAAATCAAGGGGTGGTCAAGAACGGAGACATATCGAGAGGAAATCCCATAGCTTAGTTACCCACCAGAAGTGTTAGGCAAAAGAGAAGAATGATGTTTCTTTGCAAGCACACAGGATAAGAGGTGGAAATTGATAGCCGTTAGTCAAGAAAGAAATCTCAGAACAAACACTGACCATCTCCAAGTTATCTGCCTTTATTATTTTCTTTTAAGTGTTTAACTTATTATTTTGTCTATTTCCAATAAAATCTTTTATTATAAAGTTCTTTGCAACTGGTCAGGTACTTTCAAATTTGTTAGCCCTTTTGATCCCCATAACATCTCCATAAAGGCAAAGAGAACAGATAAGATATGCCTGGATTTTCAGATTCAGGAATAGAATCCTAAAGAAGATGGTCGATGTGTCCAAGTTTATATTAATTATAAGCAGCAGAGCCAAAACGGGACCTCGGGAACTATCGATTCTTGGTCAGATATTCTTTCGACAGCATCCTAATTACTGAAAAGGAATGCATATGTGAATGGTCTGCGTGGATATTTCTTCTTACTTACTGTAAGCTGCTGTTTCTATTCAGCTCATTCCCCTGACTTTAGTTTCTCTATTAAGTATCTAAATTAATAGAAAATGAATGCTCATCCAATTGAACTGAGCCAGTAGTTTGAAATTTTTATTAAATAATAGGAAATGAAATGTGCAAATGTGGACAAAGATGACAGGGATTATTGGGAAAACAGCACTGGATGCTGTAGTATGAATATTAAAAGTCAGTACCAGGCATCGTTTCAAATTCCCTACCTTCATTTTCCCACTGGTTCCAATTTTCTGAACCATTCCTTTATTAAAAAACAAAAACAAATGTGGTTTTTATTTATTTATTTATTTATTTATTTATTTTTGGCTGTGTCGGGTCTCCGTTTCTGTGCGAGGGCTTTCTCCAGTTGCCGCGAGCGGGGGCCACTCTTCATCGCGGTGCGCGGGCCCCTCACTGTCGCGGCCTCTCATTGCGGAGCACAGGCTCCAGACGCGCAGGCTCAGTAGTTGTGGCTCACGGGCCCAGTTGCTCCGCGGCATGTGGGATCTTCCCAGACCAGGGCTCGAACCCGTGTCCCCTGCACTGGCAGGCAGATTCTCAACCACTACGCCACCAGGGAAGCCCACAAATGTGGTTTTATCATATGAATTTTGGAAGCTGCCTTAAATCAAAATGGGCTCTAAATAAGCTAATTAAAATAATGGATTATGTACACTGTAGTCAGTCTTGCATAATGCATAGGGAAGTATTATCTACTCTTCCTGCAATACATGGATGCACATTTTTAAGCTATATTTTTTCACTTATTTGTAAATAGTGTCTCCAAGCCAAAGTGGTATCCTGAGTCTTTTGAAAAGAAACCGTAGATAGGTTTATAGCACTGACCCTTTCTATTTGCATTTGTTACCAAGTAAAGGTCACATATGCTACAGAAAATAAGCCTCAGTAATTATAATTGGTTGGGAATAAAGCCTAGCTGAATGAGTAAAAACTCTGAATTGCAGAAATTATGCTATTTCTGCAAAACTTTATGGCAAGTTATTTTCAGATAATGATCCTTCCTGTAACCTATTCTAATAATGTATCTGAGTTGATAATTTATCATTAGACACACCATATACTCTCAGAGAACTAATATTGTGATGTGTGCACCACTCTGAAGGCCATGAACTCCAGTTGTTTATTCTTAGCGGGAATGGATTGGTGCTTGGAGCAAAATTTTTTATTACATGTCTAAGCATAGGAAATTTTAAACCAACTGGACAAAAATAGAAATAGTCTTCCTAATTTGCTCATGGAAGATTCTTTTAAAAAACTTCAATATATACATTTTTGGCCTATATTATTTTTTGCTTTGCTGTTCATTTTTTTTAATGAGTTCTCTCTCTCTTCTCGTTTGCACCCTTTGAATATTACTTTTGGAAAAACTGATGTAGTCAAGTATATCTGTTGGGTCATGTTGTTTGTCAAAATTATCAGTCTTTTTATTTATTTAATGTATTCAATATAGTAAGAGAACAATCTCTCAGCCTGGACCTAAAAGTCCTACCCCTTCTCCCCTTCTCTTCTCCTTCCATTCTCATTCCCAGGCATTGCATTTGGTCACAGAGCTTTAAATACCATCTATATGTGTCCCCCAAATCTCTATGTTCAGCCCAGGACTCCCCCTTAACCCCAGATCCTTATTCCCGATCACCTACTAGATCTTTCCTTCATTTGGATGTCTCACAGGCCTCTCAGTCTTATACCAAAGCCACAGCCCTAATCTTGACCCCCAGCCTCCTCCTTGTCCTGCAGCTTCTCTACATCAGTTAACAGCAACCCCATCCTTCCCGGTGCCTAGGCCCCAAACGTTGAAGTCATCCTCTCTTCTTCTTCCTCTCCCACTCCCTCTCCCTCTTCCTTCTCTCTCTCTCCATCCAGTCAATTAGCTAATGCTACCGTCTCTACCTTCACTGTCTCCAGGATCCAGATATTTCTCATCCACTCACCAGGCTGGTTCGGCCCTCCATCATCTCTCTTCTGGATGCATCGACAGCCCCCATCTGCACTCCTGGCTTCACCCCTTGCTTCCCTACAATCTCCTAGCAACTCGGCAGCCAGAGTGATGACAAGTCATGTTAGTCCTCCGCTCAAAACTTCCAGTGGCTCCCCACCCACTTAGATTGAGAGCAGAGGTCATTATCATGGAGAAGACTCCACACCATCTGGCCTTGGTTACCTGACCTACTTCCTACCGCTTGCCTTCTTCCTCTCACTCTGTTCCAACCTCACTGGCCTCCGAACTGCTCCTGATTCAACATCTTGCTAATTCTTTCTTCCTTCTGCTTGGAATGATTTTCTCCAATTCCTTCATCTGCTAAAGTGTCAGTTTCTCTGACAATCCTATATAAATTGCACCCCCAGCCCAGGATTCTTCATTGCCCTTCTTTGCTTTATCTTTCTCCATGTGATCCATGCTATGTTTTCTGTTTATTTGTTTCATGCCAGTCTTCCCATATTCACTGTCAGCTTCAAGGAGACATGGATTCTTGTCTGCTTGGTTTGCCGCTGAATCCCAGCATCCAGTGCCTGGCGCTCAGTAAGCACTCACCAAATATTTATGTAACGAATTAAAGGAATGAGGTGGGGAAAGGTCAGAGTGAGAAGCGCAGTGGTACTGAGGTCGCGGGTGTGTGAGGATGACTGCTAGGGGAGAAGATGGGAAATACAGATTGAGGCAAGCAAGCAAGTGGAGGGCTTTGATCAAAAGGGGTTTTGATCAAGTGTCTTGATCAGAGCATTCTGACAACCACACAGAGGAGAAATTTGATGTACAATTTGAAGGAAATAGTACACAAGTTAGCAAGCTGTTGTATCAAAGCCTCATCAAGGATATATCTTTCTTTTCAACTAAAAGCTCAAACTAGCTTAAGGAATTTGGGGGCTCACACAGCTGAACAATCTAGAGCAAATGTAGCTTCAGGCATAGCTTTACCTAGGACTCAAGTGATGTCAAGAGAGCCCTTTACTTTCTCTCCATTTCTTGGAATTGTTTCTTCAATTGTCAGCACAATCCTCAGGCCCTGTATCCTGTCCCTCTGAAGTCTCTGGGAAATTCTCACAGCTTTTCATTGCTTCTAATGAAGTCACATGCTCATGGCTCAGGCAACCATGGTAGTCTGGGAGTGGAATGATCATTGACTTAGGCTAGGTTACACCTCACCCTCCAGCTGGAGGTTGGGGACCAGTTAGTTCTCCAGAGGGAACTTGGGGTATGACTGTTATAAGAAGAGGGAAATGAAGACTGGTAATGGCCAACAGATGACCACACCAAAGCGGTAATGAAAACTCAAACTTGGATCATTGCAGTTGGAATGGGAAAGAGAGGGAAGAAGTAACAGGCATCATGGAGATGAAATCAAGTAGATCTCCCAGCTCTGAACAGGGAGGGGAAAGGACACAGAGAAGCTTGAATCCAACCCAGATTTTGAGCTTGTGTGACTAGGGTTTGGCAATGTCATTAATGACGATTCAGAATGAAGTAGGAAGAATAGATTTATGAAAGGAGGCAAGCATTTTGTTGCTTTTTCATCCCTGTTTTTGTTAATAAAATTGTTTGCAGCTTCTTAGAGCTCAAGAAGAATTGAGTTCTGCAAGAGGCAGAAGGCAATTCTTCCAGCAACACTTGTTCTCAGAAGACATGTCCCCACAGTATTTAAGAGTCTTGTCTCCGAGCCCACATGTGAGAGAATCAGACTGAAAATGTATTTTCCCTCAACAGTTTGAATTTCCTTTGGTTGAGCTACCAGCATCTACAGAGTAGAAAACCACTGGGAGCCGAGTTCAATCTTTTCTCCTAGAAAAAACTTCTACATGAGTGATTTAGGATTGTAAGGTCATCTTCTAATGCACTGAGGATTAGGCTTAGAGAAACACATGAAGCTCATCTGTAACACTCTAGTGAATGCCTCATCAAATTATGAAGCAAGAAACTTTTAATTGTTGATAGACCAGGAGGCAAGAAAGGAGTGAAGGCCAGCACTGAATGACAAAGTGGCATGTGCAAATGTACTAGTCAACATTTTTTTTTGAGTGTTTTCTAGTTGCCAGGTGCTTTTCTAAGTTCTCGACATGTAGTAAGTCCTTTACTCACCACATCAGCCCTTTGTGGTGAGTACTCTTATTATCTCTAGTTTACAGATGAGGGCACTGAGACCTGGAAAAGTCATATACCTTGCCGAAAGTCCCACACCCAGCGAGTGGAACTGGGACTCAAATACAAGCAGTCTCCGGCTCCAGGGCCTGTCCTCAATAAACTGATCCTATGTTCCAGAACTGCCCAAAACAGTCCTAACTTATGCCTGTTGTCTTGGCATAGTTCTAAATATGAACTCTAGAAAGTGTCCCTATTTGGACAATAAATTATAAACACCATTCCTCTTAACCGCAATATTTTGCTTATTCAAAGCCAAGAAAATCGGGTCTGAGCAAGAGAGGTACCCAAATGGTTAGGCTGTATCTCCAGTCGCAAGTGGGGTGACAATTCACCCCACTTGAATTGAATTGACTATTGAATATGACTATTTGGTAATCATCCAGTTTGTCCTAAGAATGAAACTGGCTGTATGGGTTGGTGTAGGTTTGGTTTTAACCAACAGATCACTCTGTTTTCTTACAACTTTTAAGGCACCCTTTTATATGCTATCGTCAAGTTGCCAATGACCGTAGTTCGCCTCTTTCTGGAGTGGTTTTATTTATGCCTCAACATTTGGCCCCTGCAGGTTCCCCCGGATCTCCAGAATGAAGTGCTGATCAGCCTGTTAGAGACCGACCCCGATGTGGTGGACTATTTACTCAGAAGAAAGGCCTCCCAATCTTCGTGAGTATGCCAGTTTTTCCGTCTTCTACAGCCGCCTTGGGGATTTCTATTTTCATTTCCAAAGAATTAGAAAAGTTTACATAACTCCACGCAGGGTGACTTGAGTGGAATTTTGGTGACTTCCTGGCAAATCTGATCAATCCCCCTAAACAGAAAATGCTTGTCTTCCCAATCCACTTATCAAATTAGAAACTGCTTTATGGGATTTAGAATCCTAAAAACTGCGCTTAGGGGCCCCTAAGGCTGCGCCTGGACGCATCTCTCGTGTGTAACTTAACCAACGGGACAGATGCATTAGCAAACGCTAGCATCCTTTTGAGAAAAATGCACGCCGGTCTACACAAGCACCCATGTTTGCAATGAGGAAAATACAAGCCTTGCTGTAGGCTACGGTTAACCACCATTTTTCCCCCAAAAGGAGAAGCACTGAATTTTCCCATTAGTCAGATTTTATGATTTATCTTAACCATTTGTTATAGAGTCAGAGTGTATGGGGGTGAACTTTAACAAAGCTAGTTAAGGGGATAATATTGCGTCATGAACCAGGAGTGATGTTGCCACCATGACACCAAACCTTAAATTCGTGACAGGAAACGTTGTTTCCTTCGTGAAAGTATCATCTTATGCTGCGCTTGTTAATCTACTGAATTTCAACAATTCTAAGACACATTTTCCCCCATGTTTTATCATCTCTGAAATTGAGGTTAATCTTATAATCAACGACATGTCTTAAATTAATTCATAGCATTTTTTCCCTCTTAGTCATACATAAAATACTGTAATGGTATGTCTTATTCAATGGTATCTCAGAAACGTGAACACGTGTTAAATTGTTCTTTTGTATTGATATCGAACCTGATGTACTAATTTTCATTTAAAACTATTTCAGGTATTTAAAAATTACATTCTTTAGAGAAATTTGGTGGAAAGGAATTGCACATTGTTTCGCTCCATGTCCTGTAGAACAGGGAAGAATTTTTAAGTGGATCGTCCTTTCAAGAGCACTTTAAAAAATCCATTTCTGTGCCAATCATTATCAAGATAAATTCTGCTTTAAGTAAGACATTCTGCCAGGATTCAAACTCTAAGAGCCACGAGGGAATAAAAGTGTATTCAAATTGTATACATGGGCTGGTATTTCATGGTCTTGCTTTTCATATCAGAGAATTGGGCTCACTTAAAATTTTCCTAGATTCCTAACTATCATCAAGGTGGAGATTCTAATTTAAACAAACAAAGGGCTTTTCTTCCTAGGAGGTCTTGTGTCACCAGAATTTAAAGGAACTCACTTATTTCCCTCCCCTGTGCAAGGAAACAGACATGGCAGCCTTTCTCTCTGTGAATCCCCCATTAAGCTGCCTTGGGAAAGGTAGAAAACACACACCTAAAAAACCCACTGATTTTTGACTTATCGAATTTCTGCTTTTGTATGACATTTTAAAATATATGAATAGTATACTTTGAAGAATAGATGCTAGAAGTTATTTTTATGTGGTTTTCAATACGCTCTTTGCATATAAATGCCAAGAAGTGAGCCTTTCTTTCTCTACTCTCAGGAGAAGGAGGAAGCGTACATATTAAGCCCACCCCAAACTGTACAGTGGTGCAGCCTCTTGTGTTCCCTGTACCTATAGGAATAAGAATTGTAAGGCCTAGGCAAGCTGACCCTACACCAGGATCTTAGGTGAGTGTC
Source organism: Balaenoptera borealis (assembly GCF_965194805.1). Classification (NCBI taxonomy): domain Eukaryota; kingdom Metazoa; phylum Chordata; class Mammalia; order Artiodactyla; family Balaenopteridae; genus Balaenoptera; species Balaenoptera borealis. The sequence continues at coordinate 8,819,402 of NC_138881.1, read as the reverse complement.
AGGGCTTCAAGAAAAGGAAGATGAGCTCACGGGAGCACTGAAGATGTCAGAGACTAGCACTATCGAACAGAAAACCTTTGGAGAAGACTTTCGCAGTAAGAAGGAGAAGGGAGTGTTTGGTTTTTTCCTCTAGGTACAGGTCAGGTAGCAGCCCAGAAGGTTGATGATGCTACCGTGAAGGGAAAATACATACATTAGTAAATAAATATTTATTTTTAATGGCCTTTTGAGGCTTGAAAAGTCCTAACCCTCGCGCTGTAGGTAGTCTCTTCGTGCTTTAAAGGTGTGCTTCTCAAACTTCACTATGCATCCAGATTACCAGGAGATCTTGTTAAAATGTTTTTTTCTGAATCAGTAGGTCTAGGGGAGGGAGTCTGAGAAACTGCATTTCTAACAAGCCCCCAGATGGTGCTGTGATGCCGCCGGGCCATGATCCAAGCTTTGAGCAGCAAACGCTTAAAATCTCAAGGCATATTCTTTTCTTTTTTCAATGTTTATTTTATTGAAGTATAGTTGATTTACAATGTTTTCTTAATTTCTGCTGCACAGCAATGACTCATTTATACATATATATATGTACATTCAGTTTTGATATTCTTTCCCATTGTGGTTTATCACAGGATACTGAATACAGTTCCCTGTGCTCTACAGTAGGACTTTGTTGTTTATCCATTCTCCGTATAAATGCTTACATCTTTAAGAACTTGCAGACTTGTTGAAGGAGGCCTACAAGGGTGAAGATAATATGTGCTGAGCCCCTGGTTCTCAGCCTTGCCTCCCGTTCGAATCCCTTGGGGAGCTTGAAGAACCGCTCCGCCTGGGCACCCCCCCTAGAGATTTGGATTCATTTATTCCGGGGTGCAGTCTGGACACTGGGATTTTTAAAAGCTCCCCTGTGTTTCTCACAAGCAGCCAGGCTAAGAACTGCCCGCTGAGAGCTGCCCCATTAGATACTACATATTTACTGTCATCCGGGGACTTGAGGTAGGTGATTTGTTACATTCCAAAGGGGTCTTTGTGTTGACAAAGAAGGGAACCAGCGCTCCAGACCATAGATCCACGTGGAGTTTCGATATCTTCTGAGAAGAGCAAGGATTTGCAGGGAACTTTGTAGGCTGGAGAGGTTGTCAATAGGCCTGGATGTTTGGGGAGCTTGAATCAGGGCCTGGTCATAAAAGTAAATATGTCAGCTGGCTGGGGACACAATAAAGAGGCTGGCCAGCACAGAGGGCAGAAGCCCTTAAATAGCAAGCTTAGCAGCGGTGCCTAAATCAAGAAGCAGCGGCAAAGAATTACAGTGATGATAGATCATGGTAATGACAGAATACAGTGGTGACAAATTATAGTACCCCAAATGCCAGACAGTGCTGGCCACACTGACATGTCAATTATCCATCAATAGCACACCCGTCTATGATATAACGTGCTGGTTATGAGCTTTGGATTCAGAGCCAGATTGCCTGAGTCCAAATTCCAGTTCCACTGCTATTGGCTGTGCGGTCTTGGGTAAATAAATTCATCTCTCTCTGTCTCAGTTTCCTCATCTGTAAACTAGAGATAAAAAGTCACACTAACTTCATGGAGTTGTTCTGCTATTAGAACAGAATCTGGTTTTTAAATAAATGCTTAGTACTTGTTAGTGATTATTATCACATTACTTGGAATTTCACCATTCTGTTCATTTACAACTACTTAGCAAAAACTTGGGTGTCACTGGATTCTACCTTGCTGTCCATGAGATAGCAACCTATCAAGGCAATATGGCACGAGAGAACCCATCCACGTTAAGTTGTGGCACTGTCTTGAAAGGCAAAGCTCACCTGATCTAATTGGCATCAGGATGATGGCGTAGTTCTGGGACAGACAGAGGGGTGAGGGTGAAAGGCACTGAAGTTGGGAACATGACCTGCTCGCACCAGGCCAGGTAGATTTCTGAAGGGAAATCTGTGGCGCGATGGGAAGGGACAGAATTCTTGTTTCGAAGACCTTATTTAGTGAAAACTCAGCTACAAGGGCTATAAAAGGTAAGAATGGAAAGGATTTGCAGGAAGACCACAGAGTGGGAAGCAACAGTAGCTTCCAAAATGAGTATCATAAGTGCAGTGATATGCACGAGCTGCCTCATTATTCTCTTCCGACCCTTTGATTTTTTTCCTGAAGCTTCTGTTCTTTGCCATCAGTTCACATACCTAAATAAGGTTTTAGATTGCTGGGCCCCACGTGGAAACTGCACAAGATTTTATCTGGGGTGGACAAGTAAGTTTTCAAAAGAGTGTCAAACCAAGAACAAGAACGTATTCATCAACATTTCTGTTTTGAAAGATGAAACACTTAGTGATATTTGGGAATTTAATGTTTTGATTTGAGTCTTTTCCCTTCTTCATGTGCGACAACAGAATTGGGGGAGTGAGAGGAGGATTCATTATTTTTTCTTGTGCTTGTCTACTTACATTTTTGGCTTCAACTAAAATGGAATGCCGAGAGGAGATTAGAAGAGATTTATATTACTAACAATGAAAGACTTCCAGTTTTTTAATTGCTTGTCTGGTATATTTATTAGAATTGTGTGCTCTTTTCTTCAAAGATACTTAAAATAGACCCTCCCCCTTGATTTAGGGATGTAAGGTAATAGGGGATGAGAATGGAGTCAAAGAGGACAAAGTATGTTAAACGCAGGCATTTGCAACAGAAGTACGGTATCATGGCAGGGCAGGAACTAGGGTGAGGGAAGTGAGGTGCAGATTTTGAGGGTGTGTTAAAACGGTCATCAAAATGAACAATATTGAAGTGTAGTATTTTTTAAAAATCAAAGTTAACACCAAAAATCTCTGATGAGCAAAATATCAAAAAATGTTAAAAGACCTGGGCGAATTCTAACGTCCAGGGTGCTGGCTTTATCTCCTGGTGGGCGTTTGGATCCGTGTCAGCTTCTCTTCGGAGCAGGGTGCATTTGTCCCTAGGATTCTGCATAAGGGATGCTTTGCGGAACTGAGCATGATGAACGTGGAAATCTTCCGTAAGTCCAGAGCTGCTGTGGCAGTGGACTCCTTTCCTGGTACCGTTAATAGTGTCCGAGATGGCTATGTGCTTTGAGTTCCAACAGACTGAGGTTTATCAGTTCATGGCTAAGCCAAGCATGGAGCCAATGCAAGTTCGAAACCCCCAAAGGTGTTTCTCACTGGGGTTGCTCAGTGAGGGTCTGGGCTGGCCACTCCCGGTGATTGAACCGGAGTTTTCCGTTTATCCACAGAACAAGTTCTGTGCTTCCGGCTGCAGTACAGGCCTGCCCACAGTACCCTGCCAGCGTGTTTACACCCTGACCTGGAGGGACCAGCTAAGGGTGAGAAAGTGATTTCGCTCTCCGCGTCCACCTCATGCTTGTTTGGTTGGCTGAGACTGGCCATGCCTGCTGTGGGTGGTCCCGGGGCTTTCAGGTCTCATGGGAAAGCTCTCCATTCATGGAAGCAAACCCATGTCAACTGGCAGTGTGTCCCCTCAAATCCACGAAATTCCAAGACATAGAAAGAGGGGACATTTTGTGCTTCTAAACGATTTCTCATCTAGTGAATCACTGGTTAGAATAAATATTTTAGATAAATGCATGAATATTTTATTGCCTTTACTTGGAGTGTTGAACTTCAAATTGTCTTCCTAGAGTAGAATCATTTTAGAGGCAAATCTTAGAGAAGACGCTGGTGGCTGCTTGTCTCATTTTCCAGAGGGAGGGTCCTGGATTTGTTTCCAGTTGATTTAATGATAAAGCGATGGAATGACACTGAAATTTTTTAAAACTCTGAACTGATAATGTTACAGTGAGAGTTCTGAGGAGTTTTATTTTGTTTATTTTGTTTATTAATTGGTGGGCTGTCGTGTGGAAAGACAATTCTTGGGCATGGGATCTTAGGCACATTTGGCCACCATCTTATTGACCTCTGCCGAGAAAATAAAATGGTAAATAGGAAATACTTTAAACATATAAAAGGGCCACCAACTCTAAGCATAAAACAAGCATTTTACTATTGATTTTTAATCATTTTGAATAGTATTTATGAAATAAGTTTTAGGAGTCTCGACCCCTAATGCCGGTACTGCTAGAAAGACATGTAATTTTGATATCTCCTCATTTCTTTGGCTCGTCTCTAGACTTGTGATCAGAAACAAGGAGAGTTGTTAACAGTAGCTTAGTACAATTTCTGCCACATAATGGACTCTATATAAATAGCAACTTTTGTGCTTCTCTCAGGCCAAGGGGTTACCTCACATGAGTGTATATACCACAAGCTGTCTGCCATGGGCACTCAATCAGTATCCACTTCCACGGGCAAGTACGCTGGCTGGGAAAAGAGGTATCACCTCTCATGGGGTGTCCCCACCTGCCCGTGTCCCTGGCTGTGACCCCAGCCACGCTGAGGAGGTTCGCGGTCTGTGTCGGCTTCATTCACCTCTACCTCCAGGGATTAGCTCTAGCCACCTCCTCGTTGCTCCCCCGACTGGGGCCACAGCTGTGGTGACTTTGGTGGCTTGACTTAGGAGAATGACACAGAAGAGCAGAGAAAGGCAGGTTGGCCCCTCCTGCCCCCCCTCCCCTTAACACGTTCTGATCCATAACCAAACAACATTCAGTTATCCGGATCCTGCAGACCGGAGCTGGCTGGGATGGGCACACTCTCCTCTACTCAGCTGTGGCGCCAGCCACCTCAAGGTCAGGACCACCACATTTACCCCCGCTGCCAGCCAGGGCTGAGGTTTTGGCCACTATCTGTGGTTTCCCTCCTGATTTGACTCTTAGTAGATCCATAGCCCACGGTCACATCTCTGGGTTGAGGGAAGGCTTGGTATCTGGGGTTCTCAAACTTCCCCAAGCATCAAAATTACCTGGAGGGCTCTTAAAGCCCTGCCCCCAGAGGTTCCCTTTCAATCGGCCAAGCCAGCTTCATGGGCTGAACCCTGTACTCCGAAGCAGCACCCATTTGGCTTAGTGATCTGCTGTGACCATCTTGAAATTCTAATCATTTTTTAGTCTTAGGGCCCCGCATGTTCATTTTGCCCTGGGCCCTGCATATGGTGGCCAGTCTTGGCAGGAGGTCCAGAATGGAGCTTGAGAATTTGCATTTCCAACAAGTAATGCATTTCCCAGGTGGTAGCGATGCGGCCGCATCAGAACCGCTGAGTGAGGTTTTGCAGAGTCAGCCCAAAGGACAGAGGAAGGGGACAGTGGCGCTCCACCTCCTCCTCTCTCACCTCTGCTGGACCAGATCCAATCACAGCCATGATCATGGAGGAAAAAACAATGTGACAGCTTCAGTTACTTTCGTTATTGCTGTTATTGTTCTCTGTTTTGTTTTAACCAAACTGAATGCTCTCATGAAGCATGCTGCCTTTTTAATACCCCCAGCGACATGGACTTGATTTCCCTGTCTGTACACCAGTCCAAAAACAATGTATTGAAGCAGCTCGCAAAAATATGTAAAGCGGAACAATATCATAGTAAGTAATTTGAAAGACCAGGGAAAGGAAAGCAGTGGAAAGAGTGATAAGGTAAGATGAAGTTGGGGTGTGAAACACACAAAGGCTTCACACAAGCTCCAATATCATACAAGCTCCAATACGCCAACTCGAGTGGAGCCCTGGTTCCTCAGAGCCTTTTAGCGGTCATTGCAAAGAGAGATACAATCTTTATTTCGTGACCCGTGGTTCTATGTGGAAAAATAATTTTTACCTCCAAGTAGGTAAAAATAACCTGCTTGCCTGGGAGAAACCCAAATGTCCCTAGTACTGAGATGTTCAAGAAATTTCTTTCATGAGGTGTTTTTCTTTATGCACATAACTGTTGGCTGAATCTGCAGCTTATCATACTTTGCTCAATATATGCTCTTCTATATGTTTTGTAAGACAGAAGGGCAAGCTATGCGACCGAACTATTGTGGCCTCCATGAGCTACAATACGACCTTTCCAAAACTTTCCTCCTATTGTAAAGTGGCCAAAAAGCAGTCGAAGCCCTGATAGTTATTTTGTTTTGGCAAGTGAATGGACTTGACTCTCTTTAAAACAGCCCATAAAATAAGGCTTTATGTGCCCACTCTTATCGATATAACACTATGACTTATTCTTGCCGAGTAGACATAAGACATTTTCATTAATGAATGGAAAAATGTCAACTAAACAGGGAAAACAACTGAAATTAGCCCAGCAATTTGATTTCTAGCCCTGGTCAGAATGTAGGACCCTGATTCTGAGCTGAGCTCTGTGGTGCTACCAATTCAACACGTTCGTATTTTCTCATTTTCATAGTAAAGCATCCTCAACGAGAGTCGAACCCCATGACGACAGACAAGTGTCCATTTGTTTTGTTTTGTGTTCCCCCCACTAGAATTAGGGAGGGTTCCCCCTTTAATTAAATAGCGGAGGTTAAATCGTTTTTTCCCCCCACTTTCCAGCAGAAGTAGTAAGTTCCTTTTATTTTTCCTTCATTCATTGGAGGCCTAAAGTTTCTGGAAAACCATCCTCGTGGTTGTCCTCTGGCTCTTTCCTATAAGGTTATCAGTCATCGGTTTAAAGAGGAGGCAAGGAAAGGACTATTTATTCCATGTGGGTAAGAAATTCCCTCAGCAAAAAGTGCTTGGGCCTCTGGCTGCCTCGGTGACCGGGAAAGCGTGTCACAGCTGCTGAGATGCTTTCCCCTGGGACTAACCCCTGCTGGAGACCTCCGTGAAGCTAGACCCCCTGAAAGCGTCCTTCCTCCGTGTCGCACGCACAGAACCCTTTGGTTAGGAAAGGCTTCCTCAGGCATGGGTTGACCTTCTTTAAGATCACTAAGGATTTGTTTTGAAAAATTAAACCAAAAGAAAGCAAAGACAAGTAAAGAGAAGTGAAGTGGGGGAGCGCGGGGGGAACAGAAGCAGGTTTGGGAACTTTTAATCAATCTGTGATCATTTCCCTTTAAGATGTCAGGGCCACTGTTTTGAGGAAGGTAGAAAATACAGATGTTCCCAGGTAAGACTTCCAACACTCCTGTCATGTTCCTGATGTTCTCATCGTCCTGTTCCGCTCACTGTTTTCACCGTTATTTCTGTTGCTGTGACAACTCATGCACATATAAACCTTAATGGATATGCTAATTAGTACGTTTTATATCAATTTGTAAAAGCACTAGTGCCTTGTAGAATCTTTTTAGGTGTATTTAAATACAATGGACTCTAGTGATGGTCATATATTTATCCTTTTAGCCACCGTTTTAACCATGAAACAGTTATTCCCACTAGCATCATCGTCATTATCATCATCGTCGTCGATGTCCTCGTCCTCAGGAAGGATGGATTCACTTACAATAAGTATTTGGGTGCGGGGAGAAAAGGTGTCCGTAAAGCCATAATGAACTACGTGTAAAGTTTCAATCATAGTTTTATCTGAATTATTTTTAATTCAGGATATTGAGGAAAGTAAAAGAGTTATCTACAGTTTTCCCCTACTTAACAGATAGTGAGCAGCAGACTTTAATTTTTAAGTGGAAACAGGGATTTATCCAACAGGCATTTCAGTGATGCACCTTGGAGAAGACAGGGGTCCATGTGTTTCACCCTCTCCCGCCCCACTTCGCCTTGCTGTTTCCTGTAACATCTGTTGGGTTTTACTGCCATCTGCTGGCCATTTCATAGAAACGCTTTCACCTTATTGACACAGGAGTCTTGGAACCTTGCTCAGAAGCTCTTTTTGTTTCAGCCCGTGTCCATGCATTCTCCTCCTGTCCTGTGTGAAACCGTCGGATTGTTTGAATCTGGTCACTCATTGTTAACACACTCACGCACCTGTAATTGTCTCCTTGTGCCAGAAGCCCTGACATGCTGAGGTCGGAAGTTTCCTTTTCCGTGGGAGGAAGGCATTCGTCCACAGATTCCAACAAGGCCTCCAGCGGAGACCTCTCCCCTTATGACAACAACTCCCCAGTGCTGTCCGAGCGCTCCCTGCTGGCTATGCAAGAGGACGTGGCCCCGGGGGGCTCAGAGAAGCTTTACAAAGGGCCAGAGCAGTATGTGCGGGTGGGCCACTTGCCATCTTCGAAGTCGAGGGAGAGTTCTCCTGGACCAAGGCTTGGGAAAGGTAACTCCACCAGTGACTTTGATTGCATGTGGCCTGATGTGGGCGCTTTGGACCTTCTCTCCATCCCTTCACCATTTCACGTTTCTCTAATTCAATGAGCATTTACTGAGGACCTGCCAAACACCGACTCTGAGTCTGAGTCCCTGCAGACCCAGCTAGCTGGGAAGCAGTCTCAAGCTCTGACAGCCCCTGACATTCCCAGCTGACTTTTCTGCTCCAGCATCCGAGGAACTGTATGTGTCCTGGCCTGTGGGTTTGGGTGCATATTTGTTAGGCTAAGATGTCACCGAACCATTGCTGTTAACTTTTATAAAGAGAACAAGCTGAACTTATTATATAACAAGCTGGCATGTTCCAAAGAGGTCTCCATGGGAGATGACGTCTTTAGGCAGAATAAGGTTTCCATGGTCAAATACATTTGGGAAATATTGGGTTAACCAAGCTAATGGTCTCTCTGCTGTACAAGTTCTCAAACTCTTTAAAGTGCTAGTGGGCACCATGAGTTTCCACAATGGGAGGGAGGGTATGGGTTGCAGCTTTTCTCAAATTCATTTGACCACCGAATGTTTGGTTCTGTTCTCTCCCTCCACAGAGTAATTCCTCAGGGTCAGGGCTCAACAGGACACTTTTAAAGTAATAATTGGAGGACACAGTACAAATTCTTACTATTTTATCTCAAATTTATAGTTTAATCTGAAGAGCCACTCTGAAAGGGCTTTGTTTTTTTTTTTTTTTTTTGGTGTTTTTAATCGCAGCAGTTTTTTTTTAATTTTACAAATATTCGTGTCAAAAATTTTTTTTTAATTTACAATGAAAACAGTAACCCATGTTCCCATCAGGCATAAAATTTATTTTTAAAATGCGAAAGTACTTGCCTCATCTGTAAAATGGATTCAGGGTCATCTCTTCAGGATTAAATGAGAGAATGCATATGAACTGCAGAACACAGGGAAGCATCCAGTAGATGTTTGCTTCTAGAAATAGTCATTATTATCACGTGGCATCATCGTAGTGAGGATTAAATGAGATGGGGAAAACACCTAAGATAGTGCCTTAGGCTGTAAATATTTACAGACAGACTAAGGGGATGTATGAATAAATACATGCAGGACTGACTCTGTTGCCACCAGATAAAGAAACTATAACTATTCCTCTGTCTCTATGTTAATGCGGTCAGAGCTGTTGCCACCCATCACAATTCTACTCGTTTCCTATTGCTGCCGTAACAAAAGACCACAAACTTAGTGGTTTAAAACAACACACAAATTTATTATCATACAGTTCTGGACATCAGAAATCTAAAATGGGTCCACAGGGCTGTGTTCCTTCCGGAGACTCTAGGGAACAATCTGTTTCCTTGCCTTTTCCAGCTTCCAGAGGCTGCCTGCATTCTTTGGTTCCTGGCCCCTTCCTCCATCTTTAAAGCCAGCAACGTAGCATCTTCTCTCTTGCCTCCCTCTTATAAAGACCCTTGTGATTACATCGGGCTCGCACGGATAATCCAGGATCATCTCCTCATCTTAAAATCCATAACTTAAGCACACCTGCAGAGTCCCTTTTGAATATAACATCTTTACAGGTTCTGGGGATCATGACACGGACATCTTTGTGGGAGTCCTTATTCTGTCTACCACAGCCATCATAGAGAAAGAGCCTTTTTGTAAATCTCAGATGGAATAAGCATCTTAAAGGCAGGTCTGCATCGTATTCTGTCTTTTATCCATCACAATCTCGAATATAGTACTTTGAGCAAAAGAGATGTTATAAACATATTTATTGATTTTTTGCTCTTCGGTTTGTGAGTTACATACCTTTTTTATACACTTCTTCCTAGATATGGCAGAGGAGGCTTTCAATATCTGGGGAACTTGGCATTCAACATTAAAAAGTGGATCCAAAGACCCAGGAATGACAGGTGAAGCATAATTTTTTTAAACTGTTATCTCATTTACTTTTTAAGTTAATTTCCTTTCATTTTCACCTTACTATCATCGTATTACATGCTTGTCAAATATTATTTGGAAAATGCTGGAAAAAGAGAAAAAGGGGTAAAGCTATACTTATCCTTTCCACCAAAGTACATCAGTCTTTGACTTTATTTCATTTCATTTCATTTGCAAGAGTTTTTAAAGATAGTTACAATCATTCTCTCTGTGTACCTTTATATGATTTGTTTACCGTCCATTCTCCAGTTATTTTCCATTATTATTGTTAAGAGCCATGTAGTATTCCAGATGCATATTTGTAGTTTATAGCCCAATGCTGGGACAATGAGTTGTTTCCATTTATTATTGATGTTGTAATAAGTTATGATGTCAGGGACCTCTTTTATGTACCTTTTTTTTTTTTTTTTGGTATTTTAAGTTATTAACAAATTCACAAAATTTCAGAAAGCCAGTTACAAATCCAGAATAGTAAAGTGGGGGACTTCCCTGGTGGTCCAGTGGTTAGGACTCCAAGCTTCCACTGCTGAGGGCCTGGGTTCAATCCCTGGTTGGGGAACTAAGATCCTGCAAGCCGTGTGGTGCAGCAAAAACAAAAACAAAACAAACAAAAAAACAGAATAGGAAAGTGGGTAAAAAATGATGAACCTTTTCAAGAATTCAGAGGTACAGTCACTTCACATTCCATAGGAGATGCGTTGGCTTATGCTCCATAAGCTGTAGATGGCAGTGCCATTTCACTGTACTGTCCGTGTCACTTTAACCTCATTGGTATTGCAAATCACTGGGTTTGCATTTTGGCTTCTTTAAAGAACAAAATTGTATTTATTATTTTCATTTGCCTTCCTTTCTCACCAGTATTTTTTCATTTTTCTATTAATCAGCTGAATTTCCCCCACTGGTTATCAGTTATGTCATTGGCTATTTGTGTATGCTAGTGTTTTTAAAATTGATTCTTACAAACTCTTCCTATCATAAAGACGTTAACCCTTTGTCCACTTTGTTTGCCACTGATATCATTATCCCTTGCATTTTTTTCCCCTTTTTGGATATCTGAAATTTTTTTAATGTTTTACATAGGTAAGTCTATCACTCTCTCTTGTTGTGAATTATTTTGCAAAATTAATCTTTACTTTTACTTAAGCATTGGAGAGTCAGTCATCTATGCACTTTTCCCTTTCATAGTATTCCATTATTTTAACCCTTAATTCTTTAATCCATCTGGAATATATGTTAATATATTGCATGAAGTGTGTAAATTGTTTTGTTTTATTGTTTCTCCCAAATGTGTGTGTATGTATGTATATGTGTGCGTGCGTGTGTGTATATTTTCCCTTTCTCATTGTTTTGTAATACCTCCCATATTACATTTTTAAAGCATGGTACATTTTTAATTTAATGGCCTCTAATCCAGTTTGAGTACTTGAGTACTGATCCATTATCTAACTACATCTCATTGTATCCCATGAAGTGCTTTACTGCCTTTTCCCCCAAGGATAAACTATTCCACGATATTCTGCTCTGTTTTCCTTCGCTGTTTCAACTCTGATCTGTCCCTATGTAAATGCTTATATGCCCCTCTCTCCCCAAAATGATCTGCTCCCTTTCCCAGCCTACTAAAAAGAAATGAGAGGACAGGGCAAATCCACAGGAAAAAGGCAGCCTGGGGACATAGGCCCCAGGAACTCCTCATTTGCTTGTGAAACGCAGTGTTTTGCTCTCCTTTCAATTTCCTGAGGAAAGTTGTATCAGTTAGGGAAGGCTAACTGCTGTAAGAAACACCCCCGAAACGTCAGTGGCTTAACCTCTCACAGGCTGATTTCTCCCTCAGCGCCCAGTTCACTGTGGATTGTGCAGAGTCACTCAGGGGCTCGAGTTCCATCTAGCCAGTGGCTCCCCCATCCTCAGAGGCTTTGGAGTCTTCCATGGTTCCTCCATCCTGGGCTACAAGTTAAAGGAAGGGAGCAAGCAGGAAAGACTAGGCGTGCATTTGGGGTTTTTTTGTTTGTTTGTTTGTTTGTTTGTTTACTAGACCAGGCCTAGAAATGGCTCACATCACACCTCTGCACATGTGTTAGCCAGACCTCATTTATGTGGCCCTCCTAACTGCAAGGGAGGCTGGGAAACGTCATCCAGGAAGGAAAGGGGACGATTTGGTGAACAACGAGCCAGTCTCTCCCACAGTGGTGGTGGTGGAATATACACAGCGGCTGCTGTCTTCATTATCTTCTGGCACCAAATGAGGCATTTTTGATTCATTTCATTATTCCTACAGCTTTAATTGACACAGTAGAAACATGGAAACATTATTTGTGTCTCCTCTGGATTGCAAGTTGCACTGAACAGGAAGGGAATGTTCCTTTCACCTTCTAGGTCCAGAAAAGTTTTCCTAACCACGCAGAAGGGGGCTTTCCTAAAACATAAATTAGGGCCAAGGACTATCTGGTTGCATTTGACAGCTAACCTGTCGGAGTCCAGGCATCTGTCTTTGGAGCTGCTTCACGAATTGTGCCAGTAATCAGAAAGCACTGCTCACGTCCCTTACTAGGAAGTCTTTTACTTTAGGCAACAACAACTAAGCGTGCCCGCACTTTTTTTGGTTTTTGAAATTGGCAGTAGGAAAGAAATAACAGGGCATCCCGACAGGGGTTCTACAAACCAATTCCATTTCTCGTCCTTCTCTCCGGCTCCCAGGTTCCTACGGAGACATTTTTGAAAGCAGCTCCCTCCGACCGGGGCCGTGTTCTCTTTCTCAAGGGAACCTGTCCCCAAACTGGCCCCGGTGGCAGGGGAGCCCCATGGAACTGGACGGCAGTGCGCAGGTCACTGGCAGGACTCAGACCGCGAGCGCCACCGCCGAGTGCAGGGCGCACGCCCCCGTGGCCCGCGTCTGCGGCACGCCCCCCATGCAGGGCGGCGGGGGCGGGAGGCGCGCGCCAAGGCCAAGGCCGGAGCCGTGCTGGACGCTGAGCAGCGCCGAAGACCTCGCCGAGTGCGAGCCGGAGGTGGCCTGGCCGCAGAGGAGAGCCAAGCCTCTGCACCAGAGACCTGCAGAGGGTGCCAGGCACGGTGACAAGAGGCCTCCTCCTCCGTATCCTGGTCCAGGGAAGCAGGCCCTAGCATCGGCCCACCAGCCCGCGGAGCCGCCGCTGTGGAGGCCCCAGAGGCCAGAAGGAGGCTCCGGAACAGCTTTGGAAGAGGGAAGCCAGAGAGCCGAGCGAGAGCATCAGGCCGCCCAGCAGAAAGCGAGCAGCGCCTACCCCGGTCCCGCCAGCGATCAGAACAGTAAGACCTTGGGGGAACCCAACTGGCTCGACTGGCAGAGGGAGCGGTGGCAGATCTGGGAGCTCTTATCCACCGACAACCCCGATGCCCTCCCGGAAACGCTGGTATGAGATGAGTCCTCCACGCTCCGCCCTCACGTCCCAAACAGCCTTCTTCCACTCAGTAGGGGAAAAAGTGGGTGTTGGACAATTGGGCACTTACTTGTTTTTCTTCTTTTACACTTAAAAAAAAAAAAAATAACACGAGAAAAGTCAGTTCACTTAAAGATATAGAGCACTAGGACCCTGGCCATTTATGATAAGATTCTATTGCATAGCCAGCCTTCAGAAAAAACAAAACAGAAATGGATGCTAGTATCCAATCTAAAAGCTATTCACATTGGCTCTGTATAAGATAAAACTCTCGCTTCGGTATAGCTTAATTGTATTTATGTGTCTTCAGTTTTGACTCTTGTATATTCTGTAACAGATTATGTATGATAATCCTATATGTTATATTCACAGAAAACAGAAGGAACACATTTTTTAATCACTTATTCTAAGTAATGAGATTCTATAGAGTGTTCTAGAATACGCACAAGCGGGTTTCTGTGCTTTGGCCATAGCTTTTTAACTGGGGACAGCCCTTCCTTCGATGCCTAAGGAAAACACTAACAAACAAAATAAAACAGAATATGAGAAGCCATATTTTTCTATAGTAGTGAGATACAAAAAAATATAGTCACTGAAAGCTTTTTCATATTGAATATGTTTTAAGGAAAATATTAAATTTGGTACATTATGGAATATATTTTTAGAATCTGTTTAGAAAGAATTCAGAGAGAAAGGCCGTGCCTGACAAAGAAAGAATAATTAAGAAGTTGTCCTTCCCATTTTAGGTCAAATTCAATTTTATATAGACCATATATAATATATATTTATAATGTACGATTTTTATGTATTTTTCAAAACTGCCAACTGGAATCCAACTATAAAGTGTTTAAGGATCAAAAGAGAGTATTCAAATTACAGAACATGGTTTTTCCTTTTGCCCCATAATCAGTATTAACCAAATTATATGCAGTGCTTTGTAAAGTAAATCATATTTGGAAAAAAATTAAGCTCTGTATTTACATTGTGCCAAAGGCTGAGGAAATGTTTTCTTTGGTAATTTTATGTGTAGTGTAAAATGTTCCTACCATAGTTCAGTAGTAAATTTGAAGTTTTTCAACTGCAAAACAATTTTTGACCAGCAGGTGGCAATTCGCTTCAGTATTTTATGAAATTTTTTTTTCACTTCATAAGGGAATGTGTATTATAGAAAAAGAGGTTTTTTTTTTTTTTATAAAACATGCTACTCTTAATTTTCATATTGGCAATGACATTTTCAGTGGGGTCTCCTAAAGTTCTTATTTGTGCCATAATGAATAAAAAGTTAAGCAAAGCCTTCGTTCCCTGGCATTAAATCTAGTGAATGAACTCGCACCCCATTCCAAACATACACTCCCTATCCCCAAGTCCAAGTGTAATAAATAATGGCAGTACTATACATACACAGCTAAAGAGCTAGTAAAAAATACCAGGTGGCTTGGGGACGTAACCCGGTAACACTGAAGCAAGTGAAGGCTGATCGTCACTCATTTGAAACTCAAGTGTCGATGAGGAAGTGGTTTGCTCCAGGATGGGAACTCAGGTTTCCCACCTGCCGCACAGGTGTTGCCCAACACAATCCTTGTAAATTCCATCTACGCCGTAGGCCTTAGGTGCTCCTTTTGCTTCAGGCCTGAAATAATGAGGTCTAAAAATGCCATCTGATGCCTCTTTTCGGGGGAACGATGAGGATATCTTCAAGCTCTGTCATTGGGTCCAGCACTTCTGCCACTGGCAGGGACTCGGGAGGGATTCGCCTGCCGGCCTCTGGTTCCTCCTGGCTGCCCACACACAGCCCAAAGTTGCCAACAAGACCCAGAGCAAACGCTGTCTGCCTGTGGACCACAGGTTGCTTTCCTGTGCCACCCCTTCTCTTCCTCCTCCCGCTGACTCTGTGTTTTCTTGGCTTTGAATTTGACACCAGTCTGGCCAGTTCTCTGTCTCCTTTCTGGACTCAACTGCCTGATATATGGGACCGCCCCCCCACCAGGTTCTTGCCCTAATAGTCCTATTTTTTAAACTGCCAGATCAAATGGCCCTGAGGTTGACGTCTGTGTCACAAAAGGTGAAGTATGTCTATCTATTAATAGTCAGATCTAAAATAGTCCAGAAAACATGGCTCAGAATTTTTTTTATACAATTAAATTGTGGTGTGTGTGTGTGTGCTGTGCCTGTTTATGCCCAAGTACGTACATGTAATGAACAATATTCACTCTCCCTTTCTCTTTAGATGGTTTAAGCCCAGTGGCCCTGTCTTTGGCTTAGTGAGTGAAAGCTTGTTTCTCAGATGCCTTTATCACATTGAAAATAAGCTGTTTCTTTAAATTAATTTTTATTGGAGTATATTACAATGTTGTTAGTTTCTACCGTACAGCCAAGTGAATCAGCTATACATATACGTATATCCCCTCTTTTTTTGGATTTCCTTCCCACTTAGGTCACCACAGAGCATTGAGTAGAATTCCCTGAGCTGTACAGTAGGTTCTCCTTAGTTATCTATTTTATACATAGTTTATACATAGTATCAATAGTGTATATATGTATATATGTCAATCCCAATCTCCCAATTCACCCCACCCCCCCTTTCCCCCCTTGGTGTCCATATGTTTGTTTTCTATGCCTGAAAATAAGCTGTTTTAAAACACACACACAAGCCCCAAAGACCTGAGTCGAAGTTGGAGTTATTTCTAACACCTTGTAAATGTTATAATACCTGACAAGAAAAAAAAAAAGCAAACTCTTTCAATTTGGACAAAACCATTTAACAGGCTGTTGAAGTCACTCATTCCTGGGAGCAAAGAGATCCTACAATCAAGAAAAAAGCTCCAACGTGCCACAGATGTCTCTGCATCTTTGAATACTCAATCACCGTTTTTGTGTCTCTGGCAATGGGGCAGAATGATGGCAGAAATGGCCAAACAGGAATCTGTCTTGATCTAAGAAGCTATTATCATACGTTTGTTGTGGGTTTTTATAGAAAAAAAAAACCTCTTCTACCAATGGAGTGTGTGCAAATTGAAGAAATTTCTAAATAAGCCCAGCTTGCTTCTTTTCTTATGCACATTTTAATACACATCTGCTTGACAGAGAAACAGCATTGGGATTAAATCTAAGGAGATGTCAGGACCCAGTCCAGGCCTGTGGTGTATGTCGCTCTGATAAGCAAACTGCAGGAGGTGGACTCAAGTGAACTGAGAAGAAAGGAAATGACTGAGGAAGAGTCACACAGAGATGAAAACAGGACAACATTTCGACCAGACAGAATTTTAAAACAGGACTAAATCAGTAGCAAATATTCTTCTGGAGAAAAAATCCAAACCACAGGAAAATTCCAATAAAGGTTGGAATTCATTGGCACGGTCAAGGCAGCGGATGACGTCGTGAAGATGTGGAGCTGCAGACAGTGGTCTCTGGGGTGTGGACCCCTGGCCTGGCGTGGTCTGCGGTTCCTCACGGTGCACACAGCACCAGCCCCAACCGAAGGCCCCCAGAGGTTTCAGAAGGGTCAGAAAATTCTCTCAATTCAATTTGACCAACATCTGTTCAGCCTTGAGTGAGCAACTCAGACTCATCCCAGTCTGCCTGGGCCATCCCAGGTTTAGTAATAAAAGCTCCACATCCTGGCATGGTAGGGAAAGGGGCCAGGATCCAGAGCGCGCCACCTTGGTACCTCTCAGGTAGGGTCGCCAGATAAGATACAGGAAGCCCAGTTCAACTGGAGTGTCAGATAAATGACTAATCTTAATTTAGTATATCTCAGGTACCATTTGGGATATACTTACACTTTTAAAAGAGTCGTTGTCCCAGATACTGCATGGGACACACAAATATTACAAAAGGATTTGCTGTTTATCTGACGTTCCAGTTGAACGGAGCATCTATTTGCTAAGTGTGGCCACCCTGACCTGCAGCCTTGCTAGCCACTAGGTCCCCAACAGCCTGCTTGACATCTACACCGAATGCCCCACGGTGCCTCAACAGCCCTGAACGACCAACTGCAGCCTCGACTTCCACGAGGAGCCACGTGGTCTCCAGCCCCTACCCACCTCTCCGTCCAGGGAGTCTCGCCTGCAGCCTCCCTGGGATCCCAGGCTTGTTGACTCATTTTGTCGTAGGCGCGTCCCTGCTTAAACGACATCGGGGCCAGCTCTTCCCTCTGGCCTAGAGGACAAGGTCCACATCCTTCATGATGACGTCAAAACGCTTCACAATCTGGTCTCGACCTGCCGTCTGCATCTCATCTCTCCCCATACTCTGGCCACGTGCAGAAAACTCCCCATTCCCACGGACAGGACACGCTTTCCTGCCTCTGTCCCAAGGGCCTCGAATGCTCTTCCTTGTTCTTCCTATTCAGCCAAATGCTAATTTTCTTGTAAAATTAGCTTGACTCCTCCCCTCCCGGAAACACGCTGAATCGCCGCTTATTCTGGCATTTGGCGCAGGTGACCATGTTAACAAGCATCGCTGTGCATTATGGGTACGGCCGTACATTTTTGTCTGTAGGTCATTCCCAGTCTGTCCCTGACGACGGGGACTATGTCCTCAGGACTGGGCAGAGACCGGACATAGAGTTGGTGTTTGGTAAATGTTGGCTGAACGTATGCGTATGAATACGATCGAGCAGTTTACCACGCAGTGGAGAAAAAGTACAAGGCCGTCCACCTTCTGGCAAGTACAAAGGTAGGACCTTATTTTCCAGATAAAAAGGTTTTTCAAGAAAGGAGGAGACAGTCTGGGGAGAAGCTGATGGCAAGCACAGAGACACTGTCTCCTAACCAGCTTTGCCCCACAAAGACACATCGCTGCAGCTCTGTACTGTAGGGGACAAAGAGGGCGGGCGAGCGGCCTGTGATGCATCACCTTTTCACTCCTAAGATTTAAACTTTAAGAGTAAACGTGAGAAGCAGATGTGTATTTCCATGGTTCCTGGTTGGTGCTCAATAAGTATTTAATGACTGAAGAAACAGTGACGTTTCAAAGTGTGGGCTTCAGGGTCAGAGAGAACACAGCTTGACTACCGGCTTTATCATTCATTAGCTGGGCACCAGTTACTTTAACTGGCTAATTCTCCATTTTCTCAGAGTAGTCGAAGCATAATAACACCCAACTCCCAGGATTGTTCTGAGGGTTAAGTGAGAAAATACCTAGGGTTGCGGCAGCCATACAACACGTATTTAACAACTGGCAGTATAATTGATGTCCCATGTGAGATCACTTTAGAAAAAAGAAATTGGAGCCCTCTGCTGCGAAATGCAGGTACGATGAGCTAACATTAACGACACCTGCTCTGGTCTGTTTCACTCGTATTAACTCATTTCATCCCCCACAAGCGGTAGACGGGAACCATGACTATCCTCATTTTCCAGGGCGCACAAAAGACTCAGAGTGACATCAAATGGGTTGCCCAAGGTCGCATAGCTGGAAGGTAGCAGAACCAGGACTTGGGGGCGGGCCATCCAAGTGTGCGGACCCGCTGTTTGGACCGAACCTTCCGTTGTCCACTAGGGGGAGCAAAGCTGTTTCTTGTTTCCTTACAAACAAGATGCCCACGTTTGCTTAGAGGGTGTAGGTGTTTAATCACCAGTTAAACAAAAGGCACTTTAACAGGAGAAAAGGGTTTATTTCATATGCATACAGGAACCAACAGAAGAATTATCTGGCTCCTTAAATAGTTAAAGGTTTATAGACCTAACCTAGCAGGGAAAAAGGAGTGGGGAGAAACAGCTTCTAAGGGAAAAACAAATAGGTTTATTTAAGAAAAACAAACGGGTTTTTAGGAGAGCAGACGGGAGATAAGAAAGTTTTTGATAATGGTTGTCTATACAGGTATGATCAGTCTTTCCTGTCTCCATCAGGACCATAAAACTCCCCCAGAGAGGGGATTTATGGTAGCTTCATTTCCCAGAAGTTGCTTTTAGTCAGATAAGGGAAGCTCAGGAAGGCTTTTTTCTGCATCTGTTGAATCTCAAATGTCTTCAGCTTAAAACCATCTTTATGCCAAGTCTGGGATTCTGAGTGGTCTTCTCCACAAGGGCAAAATGAATTAGAGAAGGAATTAGAAACACGCTTATTCATGCAGGAAAGAAACATGGCAACTCAGAGTCCTCTTAAAGCAAAATCACTTTACTTGGTCAAAGACCAAGGATCTGGGTCCAGAATCTGCTTGGGAAACTCAGTCATGAGGGGAACCTGAGGGCAGATGAGTCGCCTGGTTGGTTTTCCTTCCTGTTGCTTCGCAGGAGGTGAGCTGGTTGCCTTGCTCTCCCCTCTGGCCTCCATCAGCCGCTTATCCCATCTGGAGGGGCGGATGCCATTGTAGCCGTGAGCACAGCTGAGCTTGGCAGAAGGGCAAAGACTTGCTAGGGACCAAGGCAGTGCTGGTTTGCAATGTCACTGCCGAGCAAAGTGTGCAAACAAAGAAGCAATTCAGCAGTGACAGAGCTCAGACGCCAGAGGGGCAAGCTGGCCTGGCCCCGGTGCGGTTGTTCACAGCCATTCTGCAAACACGAATGTTATGGGTTGAATTGTGTCCCCCACCAAAAAGATGTTGAAGTCCTAACCCCCAGTACCTGGGAGTGACCTTATTTGGAAAGAGGGTCTTTGCAGACGATCAACTTAAGATGAGGTCATTAGGGTGGGCCCTAATCTAGTATGACTGTTGCCCTAATAAAAAGGGGGAAGTTTGGATGCAGAGACAGACACATACCCAGGGAGAACGCCTTGTGAAGACTGGAGTTCTGCTGCCACAAGCCAAGAACTGCCAGAACCTGGGAGAGAGGCCCGGAACACAGACCTTCTAGCACCTTCAGAGGGGGCACAGCTCTGTCAACATTTTGATCTTACTTGTAGCTTCCAGAACTGGGAGGGAATACATTTCTGGTGTTTAAACCACTCTGTTTGTGGCACTTTGTTACGCCCTTGCATGCGAATATGGTGAACAAAGCTCAAGGAGCAGAGACAACCCAGAACACCTCTGCAGCTCAGGGGAGCGGCCACCAGGAAAGCGTCTGCCTTTTGAGACCACGATTCACATAGAAGAAGTACCCAGTATCAGAGGGGTTTTCTGTGTCCCTGATGAGTGGGCATTGTCTTCACCCCACTGTCACCTTCCCCCGCCCCCATCATCACCTACCAAAGCGATGTGAGATGAACTTTCAAAGGAAAGGTTTTCGTTATTAAAACAAGACAAAGGTGGAATTCTGCAGCATTTAGAACTGGGGGGGGGGGGGGCGGGAGGACTTCAAGGACGACTTGGGAATAAGCAACATTGGACAAGTGGCGTTTGCATATAACATTTGCTTTCACGTTTCCTACTTGGAACTTTGACCCACGGCTGTGTAAATACGTGGTAGTTGTCAATGCATCGCAAAGATGGAGCGTGTGGAAGTGCAGAGGATTTGAAGGATGCAGGAGGAACGCGAAGCTCGCACCCTGGCCCTGGGATCAGCACCAGCATCTCCCGGGCGCGCTCTCGGAATGCCAATTCTCTCGGCACCTACTGAATCAGGACCCCTGGCGGGAGGGCCCAGCAATCTGCCTTTTAACAAGCTCTCCAGGGGATTCTGATCTACACAGAATTTTGAAGAGCATCTAGCTGGGGAAACCACGGAATGGGGAGAGGTGGAGTGGGGAAAGGCAGCAAGATCCAAAATGCTGCCCTAATGCAATACTTTGTCAGAACAGTATCGAATCATATTTTTTAAAGTCAGATGAAACAGGAAATCATAAAATGAGTTTGCCTTACGTTTTAACTGAAAGCACATAAACGGACACCATTTGCTAAGCTTCCAACGTGGAGCCGAGGCTGTTTCTTTCTCTGGGTGCAGGAGGGCCAGCAGCCCACTCCCCCTTCTTAGCTCATCCGCAGCCATCGTCTAACATCCCACTTCCAGTTTCTTTGCAGCAAAGTGAAGAAACCACTGCGAAGCAGTGAGCAAAGAATTTTTCTGGATGTTTACAGTATTTCCCCAATGCTTTCCAGTTTCATGGCAGTATTTTTAGTGATTCTCCTTTAAACCCTTCTTAATCACTCCTTAGTATGTACAGACTTGGTTTATGCATCGTCTTTTGTTTTGCTTAATTAAAATAATTAAGTTACTGACTCTTGGTAGACTGACTACTCGGTTAATAGGAGCAGAGGGGGATCTGTTAGCTGTAGGGATCAGCCGGCACATTTTTTTCCTTTTTTTCAAGTAGATTTATTCAGCTATAAGTATATACCAGAGACTTCACACATTTAAAGTGTACAATTCAGTGGTTTCCAATCTAGTCACACAGTTTTGCAACCATCAATTTTAGAACATTTTCGTCACCCCTGAAAGAAAACCCTACACCCATTAGTAGTCACTCCCCGTTCCTCTCTCACCCCAACTGTGGCAACCACTATCTACTTTCTGCCTCTATAGATTTACCTATTCTAGACATTTCTATAAATGGAATCATACCATATTTGGCCCTTTGTATTGCTTAGCATAATGTTTTCAGGATTCATCCACATTGTAGCATATATCAGTGTTTCATTCCTTTTAATGGCTGAATAAGATTCCATTGTATGGATGGACGACAATTTGTTTGTCCAGTCATCAGTTGATGGACTTTTGGGTTGTTTCTAAGCCAGCATGTTTTATAGAGGAAAAGGAAAGCACTGGTTAACCAGGGATTATCTGAAATGTAGTCTTTTAAGAGTGCATCCACTCAGGGAGATCAGCTCGGTGCTTTGTGACCACCTAGAGTGGTGGGATACGGAGGGTGGGAAGGAGGGAGACGCAAGAGGGAGGGGACATGGGGATATATGTATATGTATAGCTGATTCACTTTGTTATACAGCAGAAACTAACACACCATTGTAAAGCAATTATACTCCAATAAAGATGTTAAAAAAAAAGAGTGCATCCATTGATGTACTTTATGTAAAAACTAGTTTGAAGTAGGTTTTCAAACCACATTCTTTTCCCTGAGCTTAAAACTTTTCAGCATAAAACATGGCATAACCCAGTCCATCGAACGTGAGAGAAATAGGCCACATAAAACCTAGAATTCTGGTCAGAAAGGAACCTTCAAGAGAATGTATGGAAAGTGAGGCTTATAGACCTAAAGTGATTGTTCAAATCCCCCCCAATGCAGAGAATCAGTCTAGAAATGAAGATTCCCCAATCCTGTCTTCTTCCTTTCCACTAGCCACCATCTCCAGATTTGAAATGCCAACCTAAGAGAGTGAAGGAAAAAATACTTGAATGAAATGACAGCTAAGGATGGGATTTTTAAATTAATTAGTGATATAATTCTCTAGTGGGCACTGCAGTTTTCTTCAAATGATTCGTCTGAGTTAATCTAAGCACGAGGCACTCTCCTGGGAATGTAAAAGGTGAGGGGTGTGAGGACACAGGCCTAATGCCAAACTGGCCCAAATCGATTAAAGAGAAAACTTATCTTCCATTGGTTGCGGGAGGCTTCCCCCTCCCACCCCGTCTCATATCCACTGGCCATAAATAAGGATTGGAAAGCTCAGACAGCAACTAGAAGCCATCTGATGATGATGAAAGAAATCAGCCAATTGAGATGAGGTTGAAATTGAGGTTGGAAGGAAGTCATCTGGAGAGATGCAATCGACCAGGCACATGCCCAATCTTGCACTTATGGTGGTGAGTCCCAGTGGGGATTCTCTTCCTTGCAGCCAAAAGCATCCTGATAATATTCCATACCCAGCCACTGAAGAGCCACAGGAACTCATCACATTAACTTATCCTAAATGTAGAAGGAATAGCAATGTGTATAAAAGATGATTCTGCACAGAGCTCCAAAATAATAACCTTTAATCATCCATCAGGACTCCACTCCACTGTTACTGTGAAATCGTCTCTCTTCTCACAATTCCTAGGTTATACCACTCAACATGAATAGTTTCTGCAGCCCCTGTCACGTGTGACAATGTATATGTTAAAGCATTAAGTAAAAGGTAATTATAAATGTAAGCCTCATCCCCCAAATAGATATAGGCTCCCCAAGAAGAAACTTGTCTTAGAAACTTTAATTTCCAGTACCTGCTATGATTTCACAAAAACAGTGGAATGCTTGCCATGTGATGTGTGTTAAAAACCTGGCAGAAAGTGCTGTCAGCTTTCTCTTCAAAGCAAGAGAGTAGAGTACAGAAGCATGAAGTTAGATGTTTTCCACATATACAAACGGCAGAGAATTTTATTTAAGGTACTATGGCTTCCCCTCCATTGCAGCAATAAAATGTGTCATTTCTGTTACTGGGGGGAGGGGTGGGTGGATAACTGAGATGTGTTGCTTTAATATACTATATATCTAAGAAATTATGTAATTTCGAAAATTTTACCTTAAGTAAGGAGGAATACGTTGCTTTTGAAATGATTTTTGGTACATTACACTTGCAGTAAACATAACGTTGTAATATCCATTTTGAATCTGGATACATACCAAGTTTCCATGGAGGGGATACCTTTGTGGTCCTGAGGACACAACGAGCTACATTTCAAATTAGGAAGCACAAGGGCCTAATTATAATCTTTATTTTTGCCGAGTGGATCTGGCATATTAAGTAAACCAAATGTCACCCTGTTGTGTTTATATTCTTTAAAAGGTCAAAGACTGCTACCTGTCTTTTCCCTTTAGCGATTTTAAATAACATGAGCTCGCTTAGAGCAAGCACCTGATAATCCTTGCAGTTAACGAAAATCAGGAGGAGGCTCTGCTGTCCCCCCTCTAGACAGATTCTTCTTGGGAGAAGTCAGAGGGTGGGTATCATTTCTCAGTACTTCTTTTCTTCCTATCCATGCCCTTTCCCCCTTGGTGATGATGAGGCAATGGCTGACGTTCATTAAGCCTTTCCCCGCTGCAGGCTCTAAGTGCTTTCAGGTGGTTTGGGAGGTGATTAGGTCATGAGGGAGGAGCCCTCAGGAATGGGATTAGTACCTATAAAAGAGACCTCAGCGAGCTCTCTCGCCCTTCCATCACGTGAACAAAACAAGAAGACGCCATCTCTGAACCAGGAAGCCGGCCCTCCTTACCAGACACCGAATCTGCCAGTGCCTTGATCTTGGACCTTCCAGCCTCCAGAACGGTGAGAAATGAATTTCTATTGTTTATAAGCCACCCAGTTGATGGTATTTGTAATAGCCATGTGAACGAACAAAAACAGTCAGTTCTATTAATTCTTTTTATGGCCAAGAAAGCTGAGGCCCAGAGATACTGAGATGAGTGAAGGGCTGAGTCGTGGTTCTAAGCCAGCCGTCCGCCTCCAGGACACTCATTCTTTTTTTCTTTTTCTAAAATTGTGGTATAATTGCCGTATAATGCCGTGTAATTTCAGGCGTACAACATGATGGTTCGATATTTGTATATGTTGTAAAATGATCGCCACAAGAAGGCGTTAACACCTGTCACCTTAGAAATTTTCTTTTCCTTTCTTGTGGTGACTTTAACATCTACTATCTTAGCAACTTTCAAATATGCACTACGGTTTTATTAACTGTAGTCACCACGCTGTACTTTGTACTTATTTGCTTTATAACTGGAGATTTGCCCCACACTCGGCAAGCACCAACGTCGATGTCAACGTCCTATCTACAAGCTCTGGTTTTTGGGTGCTTGTGGCTGTTTTGGATTCCGCATATAAGGGACATCATATGGTATTTGTCTTTCTGGGTCTGACTTATTCCACGTGTCATAACGCTCTCAAGGTCCTGCCATGCTATTGCAAATGGCAAGATTTTATTCCTTATTATGGCTGAGTAATAGTCCTCTTCCTCTCTCTCCCTCACGTTTTCTTTATCCACTAGGCATACTGCTGCATTTTAATCTGCAGTCCCAGTTTAAACCCTCACCTCGTTTGCTAATCCTTAGCCTTAGATGCAGTAGTTTGTTGTGATTCTGAAGAGTCTACGACTGAAGACTTAGTTTAAAACCCTGGAGAATATCCAAACTGATTTCAAGTTATAAATGAAATCTCCTATCAGAGCAGAGAAGTATTGATCCGTGGATACAATCAAGTATAATTTGGACACCAAGCAGCTCTTATATCCAGGGTTCTAGTCTTCTCTCGGAGTGGAGGAAGGGTGTACAAACGTGATCTTGTCATCGGGTTCACCTGACAGTTTACTTTAGAGGTGGTTTTTCTCAAGAAATACTAGAATCCTACAAAGGGGTGATTCCCTGCCTGCGGCTCAATTTTCAGTTTCCAGTTACAACACGTGGTTTCTCATAATAATGCCTTAACCTATACTTACTCAATGACACTTAGGACCAAAACACATGCCAACAGTAATTATTTTCCTCAGATTAGAAATATTTCATCTGTCTGATGGAATAAGTGTAAAGTTACTCTTAAAAGATTTTCAAAACCTGTTAACTATCAGCTTTATTTTCTTTGAAAACACACAAGTATTTTGAAATGTAGAAGAGTTTAGGGTTGTTGGATTTTTAAAACTCCACACAAAACAGACACAACAAATGAAATTCATACCAAATGAATCACTCCAGACTGCTAAGTCCATCTACTAATTTAACACTACAGTATTCAGGACAAATGAGTTAATATTATTAACACTTAAAAAACCCCCCAAAAAACAACACCCAACAGTCATCTGTAACATGCTGCTATAAGCTGAACAACCAGTGTATGGATTACTGGTATAAAGAATTTCAATGGCAAACTTAGAGCTCCCTTAAAAAACAAATGTGAACGGAGACAGTGAGTCGATGCAGCCATTCTACATCTGGGAAAAATATTCTCCTTGTGAATTCTAACAATGGAAAAAATAGAATCGTGTTTTAGAGTGGGACTGTCCCTAGCACTGCGACTTCAGCCAGACCTTCCTGGTTCAGATGAGGCCGAGCAGAGAAAGCCTTCAGGCAGGGGAAAGAATAGGACTCAAGGGTGGGATTAAGTTGTCAAATGCCAGTACAGTGAGGTCTGCTTGCGGGGAGCAGAGTTACATATCAGAACAATGGGAATTAAAACAAAAATATTTAAAAAGTTAAAACACATACATACTCCAATGCACGTGCATCATCAAGTCATGGGGGAGCTGAAATTATTCTAGATCAAGGTCCAGTGTGAAAAATCCACATAAGCAAAAATTTGTAGAGCCAAGACACACTTCAGTTTGGCTGAGTGCATTTCCAGTGTGTGACTGCATTTCCTTCAGGGGTCACTACTATATTGCAGGGACTTTAGAAATGTTGGTAACTTTTTCAAAGGCGTAACAGAACACTTGTAATTGAAACACTGGACCAGGTCAAAGCTCCTGAGCATTCCATGGGCTTTCAGATCTACGTGTCAGTATTTAAGAGAGAACAGGGAGGAAAAAAGCAGCTCTCTTCATGTTTTAAGCAAAGGTCTTTCTTGGAGGTTGTTCAGACTTTTCTAGGTTAAATACACAGGCAATACTACAGTTAAAGGAAAAACTAAGGGAGTGCTTCCCACTTCTCTAAACGGGAAGAAAACTTAAAATGATGCACTATCAACTGCAAGGTGGAAACGGAACTCAGAAGAGCATGTGCAGAGTACCCTTTGCTAAGTGACATGTAAGGTGTGATGACCCCCTTGACATTCCCATTATATCAGGAGTGCAATTCAGTTTGGGGAAAGCAGTTTAATGTATTGCTCAGAAAAAAACCCAGTTTATATATTCCCATCTCTGACAAAGCAGTGGTTAGGAAGTCCAGCGCCACCAGGAGACCTTCATCCGGTCCCACACGGCCGAGAGCGAATCCAAAGCCGGCCGGACATCCAAGATGGTGAACTGGTAGTCTTGGTTGACCTCGCCACCATCGTAGTAGTCAATGACGTATCTGACTTCTGTCCCGCAACGGTTGACGATCCAGTCGTGCCTGTCAAAAGGCAGCTCGTACCTGGAATGAAAACATGCCGGCGGGGGTTAAAACGCCGGTGGGGCGTTCAGCTCGGGTTTAGGCGGTGAACAAGACGGTGAGGCCGCGCATGGGGAGGCCTGCTCTTGGAGCCCACGTCTAATGGGAGGTGAGACTCGGAGGTCAGAACAGTCCACAGCGCTGAAGGCAGGTGGGGCTGGAGAGCTGGAGGAGCCCCGATCAGAGGACAGCTTATCTGCTACAAGGGAATAAGGTCAGTGGTGGGAAAGACGCCCAGGCTTGGGAGGTCAGCTGAGGTCCTGCAGAAATGCGGGTGTGAGCTGCGAATCCGACTACAACAGGAGCGCTGACGGCTCTGGCGGACAGAGATGGAGCGTGGGAGGAGAGAGGGGACAGATGCGAGAACGCAGAAGATGACTTGCTTCAATCCTGTAAGAACCAGACAGGAAGCAGCCCGCGGCGCCCTAGGCAATCTGCCCGCCAGTGGCCGCCTTGAGGGAGCACAGGTCTACAGCTGAACGCTGATGACGTCTTGGAAGTTGGCACCGCAGTTCTTCCACTGTCTGGCTTTGGTGCCAAGAGAAAGCAGACCCTGACCTGAGGGACAGAAAAGAACATTTCTGCACTGACACTCACCCCATCCAGGAACGAATTCTTGCCCTTGGTGAATACTCTTTCGCTTTCCCTCCAAACCGGATCAGTGATGGACCACAAGGACACTCCCTAGAAATCCCCAAGGAAGAAAAGTCTATTAAAATATTTTCTTTCCCTTGAAAAACAGGGTGTGGCAGTTTCTAAATAATACACATTTTTCTGTAGGCATTTTACATAATATCACATTTACAGAGAAAGGTAACTTCGAAAAAATTCAAAGAAATACCCCAATTCGTTAAAAATTCTGTGCTTTACTTCTGGATCAAGTATGTTTCACTCCCCCCCCTTTCCCTCCATACATCTGCACTGCTCTTGGCAGGAGTGAGGGAACAGGGCCTTTCCACATGGGGTGGGGATATACTCTCAGGAGGAAAAGTGTGAGGCATCGGGCAGCTTGTCTTGGCAGCTGCCGTCATTGTTGAGACAGGCTTCGGCCTGGACGGGTCTCTCTAATGAACTGGGAGGGAGAAAAGCACCCCGAGTGTGACGGGGCCCCAGGCGAGGACTAGCCAAGCTCCTTCCCTTCTCGGCTTTAACAACAGCACACTTTCAGCACAAGTCGCCGCAGACGTTCGTAGCCCCCGTCACGAGCCAGCCAGGAGGATGGCGCCTGCCCGTCCCGGGGAACTGGGAGGGGAAATGTGCTTGCAGCGTGGCTCACCCACCTGGCCCAGGCCCCGCGCCCGGCCAAGTGACACCCAGGGAGTGGCTAATGAACTCCAGAGTCCAAGTATGAAAAAACAAACAGAGCATCTTAAAAATCATTAAGTGGATTTTACCCAAGAAATTAATCACTCGCATTTTGCCGTGAATTAAAAATATTAGCCACCGACCATATGGTAAAATCTGGCTCCGTGGAGACTCCACCCCCCGCCCCCCGCTGCTCCAGGGGGAGCCCTCAAACCGGCATCATTCTGGAAATGCTAAGTTTGGGCCTCACCCCAGACTGACTGAATCACAAACCCTAGGGGTGAGGCCCAGCGCTCGGTATTTTAACAAACCCTCAGGTGATCTGATGCAGCTAAAGCATGAGGACCGCGGCTCTGAACAGGCTGATGGCCCAGCGCCACTAACGCGCAACTGCATTTGGCTAGAGCCTCCCTGAGAAAGAGGACCACGTGCAAAGATGCCGCTTGATGTTTGCTCCTAGTGGGGGTTCAATAAACGCTGCTGAGTGAACAAACAAAGCTGTTTTTCCCAGCTCCCTTTGGGCGGAGAGCATTTTAGAATCTCCCAGCCCCCATGCTCCGCGGGCAGTGGACTGTCACGCTCCTCCTGTTGACAGCTGGGGTCTACGGCCCCTCCCCTTGAATCTGCCGCTTTCTGGAACTCTGGCTCTGGGAACCCAGCCACCATGGTGTGAAGAAGCCAAAGCAGCCACATTTAGAGGCCACGGGCAAGCGTCCTGGCCGACAGCTGGCATCACTTGCCAGAGGATTCCAGCCCATGGCTGTCAAGCCACCCCTGACCACGGAGTCTTGGTGGCTGAGACCCCATGCATCAGGGAGCAGAGACGAGCCACCCCTGCTCTGCCCTTTC
Organism: Balaenoptera borealis; assembly: GCF_965194805.1. Taxonomy (NCBI): domain Eukaryota; kingdom Metazoa; phylum Chordata; class Mammalia; order Artiodactyla; family Balaenopteridae; genus Balaenoptera; species Balaenoptera borealis. Next base: position 8,789,901 of record NC_138881.1, on the reverse strand, counting down.
TGTACTTGGGACTCACCACACCCACGGGCATAATTAAATAGCTGCCATTTCACATGGCTGAGCGGGGTGGTCTGTCACACAAGTCACTGGAACAGGCCTACTACCTAAAATGTTTTATTAGAATAGCACATTGTTTGAATAAAATGCTTCTATATTTCTTTTCACAGAAAGTGGCGATGACACTAGGAAGATGCTGGAAGGATGTTTCTTTAAGACTTCAAACATACTTACGCAGCGTGAAGGGCTTCCCACTTCAAAATTTCCTGCCAGGCCTGCTCGTTGTTCTGGTTGTGAATTTTAATGATATTATACATGTCTTTCTGACTAATATCCTCATCCTTCCATGTCCACCTAGGAAAGAACATTTTGGTAAAACTTGACAAATATTACTGAGAGTGCCGTGTACTCATTTCATTGAGTCACCAAAAATCAGATTTACCCAAATATCAAGGATCCATCTATTTTTAAGGTGACACTTTTTCAATTAGCATCACGATTCCCTACCTTTCCCAAGTATTTTATATAGTAGTGTTACCTTTTTTTTTTTAAACTATTACTGGCTATGATGGGTTAATTTTATGATGAGATTAATATTTAAATGGGCAGAGAGTGCCCAGATCTAATAGCTGAAGGCTGAAGCAGAACAAAAAGGCTGAGCCTCTGCCAGTAAAAGGGAATTCCTTCTGCCTGCCTGCTTTCCAACAGGGACATCGGTTTTTTTCCTGCCTTAGGACTTGAACTGAAGCGTCGGCTCTCCTGTGTCTCCACCCTGCCGAGCAGATTGTGGGACTTCTCAGGCTTCATAACTGTGAGTCAATTCCTTATCACAAATCTCTCTATACGTATAGAAAGACATACACATCCTGTTAGTTCTGTTTCTCTGGAGAATCCTAATACATTGGCCTTGCACTTATATTCTGATGAGTCTGAAAAATCAGTTGATTGTCATAAACATTTACTGTACGTCTGGGGGATTAAAAACCTCTTTCACATTTAATTCATCTAAGAATTAAATGTGAAAGAGGTTTTAGATTCACGAGCAAATTTATACCCTCAGTAATGTGCTCACTCACTCACCCTTTCCTTAACATCGCATTCCAGAACATCTGTTCGGAAGGATAAACCCACTTTTTATCTGAATCTGCCCTCGGAATAGACGACTCCTGTCTCACAGTAGATAGTGCAAACGGCTGATCGGGGGCCGGCGTCTGATTAGGTGGTGGCATCTAAATAAAATAAGTGGGTTTTTTAAAAAAAAGGTCAGAGATATAAAGTTGAAACAATATAATTAACTGCTTCCTAGAAAGCAAGGCATCACACACACAGCACAGGTTCCCTATTAAACCAGCGACATCAAAGTTTCAGACCTCTCAGGTCATCTGGCTGTTTTTCCTTGTTGTTTTGAGTTCTCATAAATGGTAAATGCACGCTGTAGTTAAAAACTTGGTCTCCTTCTCCTCAAGGATTAAAAAGTAAAAACTAATACCATGATGGGCAGGCACTGCTACAAATTCCTGGAAAAGAGAAGGTGGGGCTATGTATACATATGTGTGTGTGTGTATGTGTGTATTTATAGATAGGCAGATAGCAGAATACCACTGCTTTCTCGATGGCATTCCATTGCTGGCTGCCACGTGACACTGCACCACCCTAGTCACTGCCGTGCAGGCTGGCACCCAGGCGTGCCTTAAGAGGCGCCCCAATCTTGCAGCGTGCCTACGAGGTTTCCCCAGACCTCCAACACCTCTCCGAATTCTAGCTGTGCTCCTAATTGAATTTCCTGCCCTCCTAACAACTCTATCCCAAAAGGCAACGTCCTCTGGCCTGGCTTATTCCCGTTCAGCCCTCTCTGGGGCTTCGGGATGGCCCTTTGCTTTCTCAGGTGCTCTCTGAAACTACACTTAGTGACACACTCTAGATTTTCACTGTGGATGGAATATCAGACTTCTTTGTTTTAAAAGGACAGAAGAATCAATCCTACCAGTTTGTCTTGGAGTCTGTAAAAGCATCTCTGCATAAAAACTTTAGGAAGAGGGGCCGGGCGCGGATTACCAGGTTAGAAGGATCTAGGTTCTCCTTATTCTCAGCCATCGCGCCGGTGACAGGACACTGCACGTACTCGTACGCGCGTTCTTGGTGCGCAGGCACAGAGTTCGTTTTGCTCCCACAGGTTGGGTCGGATGGCTCGGCACTCACTTCACGGCCTGAAATAGATGAAGGGTAAAAACAGTGCCACCACAAAGGCAGGACATCTGCCTCTCTCATCCTGGGCCCTGAAGAGCTGAATGTCTGACCAGTGACCCACCTGCACAGGCAAAGCCAGGTTGCTACTGTTCACAGCTGCCAAGAGTTAAGCCAGTCAACATTCTAACATCCTAAAGACCAGCAAAAGGTTCGATAAATTTACTTTCCCCTTGAAAGAGAAACGGGTACCCATTGGCTTACTGTGTCATTCCCCTAGTAAAAATAAACCCCAAAGCCTCAGCATTTGCAAGAGAAGCTACTGCCCACACCAGGGTTTTAGTAAGGGGTGGAAGGTAGCTGCTGTGAGCTGCTACAGAGGAACCTCCGTGGGGCCGGGGCCACATGTGACTGGGTCTCCCTGACTTTCTGTTCCCAAATTCCAGACAAGATCCAACCCCAACCAGGACACAGGAGGCCAGGCTTTCATTACTGATGCCTTCTCTCAGGGACTGGGGACAGGAGATAAAAAATGAGCAGAGGAGCCATCAAAAAGGCTACTGGAGAAAAGTCAGAATGCCACTCTGCTTGTGCTTTGCTCCAGGACTAAAACAGGGCCCAGAAAATTACCACTTGGCCGAGGTTCTATTCCCCCGTTTATCAAGCAAGGGCACACATTAAAGAAAACGTTCCACAATCCACGTAGGATCCAGATGCCACCTAAGAGGAAAGGTCTGCACCTGCAAGAACAGCAGCGGGCAGGGTAGTGAGTGCCCAAGGATCCTGGGTGCTGATGGAAGCGAGTGTGCGGACCCAGAAGGCAGTGTAGACTCAGGAGGTGGGGGGCAGGCATTGGGAGAGCTACGGTCCAGGAAGACAGCGCTTGTGTAAAGGAACCCTTATCTTAAGCAGCAGCAGTTAGCACCAGGAATACACTGAATGCTGGGTGCCCTACACGAAAAATAGATAAGTTTCCTTTCACTTCCTTTCCTCTGCTTCTCCTCCCAGACCCTCATTCCCTAGGACCCTGTACAGCTGTCTACTCAGGGGTAGACGGAGACTTGTTATATCTTCTCTCCTCACCACCATTCCAAGTGCCAGTCTTCTCTGGGTCACTGATCCCAGCTGGGTGTTGGAGAGAAAATCCTGTTTACATTTTTCGTATTATATAACCACTAGCCCCTTAGATCTCCTACAGATACCCACATTCTTTCCTAATGCAAATTCAGCTGACGGCTCTCCTGGATACACAGGAAATGAAATCAAACCGTACACAGGGCTCTGTGATTTCCTGGGGGTGCTCAGAGCAGGCACACACCTGTTTCGTCCAAGTCTGCCTCCATTCTTTCCTGTATGAAGAAACCCCGGAAGAGCATCGGACTGGTCCTTATCCAAGGTCCCAGAATTTTCGCTGGCTTTGCCATTTACTAGCTGTGTGACTTGTAAGTTTCCTTAACTATAAAACAGGGGGAAAACCTACCATGCAGGATTATGAGGATGAGAATGTAAACTCCACTAGGCAAAGGATTTTTGTCTGTTTCAGACACTGATGTTCTCTCGGTGCAAAAACAAACACACAAAAACCATCAGTGCCTGGCACAGAGTGGGCAGGGAGCAAATCCTTGCTGACTGACGGAGGGAATGAACAGCTACAACACGAGGGAGTGTCAGCACTCAGTAAGCACGCAACACTGCTTCCTGCCCTCAGGTCTTGAAACAAGAAGTCACACGTCAGGTGAATTCAGGCCATACTTTTACATGGACAATCTAAAGCGGAAGGTGGACCGATTAAAAATGAAAGCATTTCCATTCTCCCCTTTGCACTTAAAAAATGAACAGCAAGTCCATCATGCAATGACTTTTTTTTTTAAGACTTTTTTTTTGATGTGGACCATTTTTAAAGTCTTTATTGAATTTGTTACAATATTGCTTCTGTTTTATGTTTTGGTTTTTTTGGCCGTGAGGCATGTGGGATCTTAGCTCCCCGACCAGGGATCGAACCCGCACCCCCTGCATTGGAAGGCGAAGTCTTAACCACTGGACCGCCAGGGAAGTCCCGGCAATGCCTTAGTTTTACACAGAGAGTACTCCACCGGATGGAGGAGTAAAGCTGTCTTGGTAAAGAAAGACAGCGAGATCTAGACCAAGGTTTCTCAGCCTGGGCACTCTTTGACATTTGGGGCCTCTGTTTTAAGGGTTGCACTGTGCATTGTAGGATGTTTAGCAGAACTCCTGGCTTCTACTCATTAGATGCACCCTCTCCTCTCAGTTATGACAAGCAAAAATGCCTCCAGGCGTTGCCAGGTGTCCTGCGGGGTGACGGGGGGAGAACCGCTGAAGTAGACAACGGCAAACTTTGGGGGTGGGGGCTGATGTCTGGAAGAATCCCTCCACTCTCATGCACTATCTCCATCGTCACACTAACCCTGTGAGATATCATTATTATATCCTCAGCTTACAGATGATGGGTGGAGACTTAGAGAAGTAACTTGTCTACAGTCACATACTTGTAAGTAACAACCTAAGGAGTGAACCCAGGTCGCCTCCCTCCCAGGCCTAGGGGCCCCACTAGCAATGCTATACTGCCTCCTGAGGATTCTTTTGAGAATTCTCTTTTGTTTTTATCTCCTAGACAAATGGTAGATTACCTTTCATCTTCCCTTCATGCATTGGGCATCCCGAAGGCGGGGCTGCTGTCTGATGATCTGAAGCATTTGAGGTCTGAACTGCAACAGCAGGGGTAGATACAGACAAACCCATGGTTGGAATCGCAGTGTTGAATCCAAGCAATTCTAAATTCACAGGTGCCAGAGCAAAGAGATAGATTAATGCTGATGCCTGGGCTCCAACTACTCCCTCAGTTTTCTTAATCTGGCCAACCCTTGTTTCTCCTCCTCGTCATCCTTATGGAAATGTGCTGGGCAGGGACGCCACTTCGCCCGCCACTTCGAGGGACAGCTTTAACATGTCACCCACCTTGGGAAATACTAGTGTGAAATCTACACCACCTTTGGGGACACGTTTCTAAGGGTGTGCGGATTTCGGGGGTGAGGTGAGGAGGTCCCTGAGAAGTCATGTCACAGCGAGGGGGTGTAGGCCCGGGGTTGGGGGGAAGGGGGTTCTAGGTGGTGATCCGATGGGAGAAAGGAAGCCCACTGAGTCCAGATTAGACCCCCGGCCCTGGAGCTCAGCGAGGGTCTGGGGGTCTGGGAAGGGTATGGCATAGAAAAAAAGATTAGAGGAAGGAAGGAAAGGACAGTAGAGGGCAAGGCGTGGCTAGAGTCTTCCTCGCACGGTCCCCGCGCGTGCTACCGTCGAGTCCCAGGATCTCAGATCCCCACGGCCTCAGCCAGCCCGCCCCTCCGCACCTGACTCCGGTCCCGGGCTGCCGGCCCCGCCTCTAACCGCCAACTCCGGCGCGCAGTGGCAGCGACCCGCCGGCACCACCTTCCCCTCGCTCGATCACCGCTGGTTGCCCGGGTCACCGCTAGCTCTCTAGCGCGCCGCTACTTCCTCTTCCGAAGGCGGAAGTTCCGGGCGCGTGGAAGGCGGGCACGCGGGCTGAAAGGGAAGGGCTTCCGTCAATCACGGAGGAGCAGGCCCCGCCCCCTCCCTCCTCGGCCTATAAGTGTGAGGGTCCCTCCCTGGCCCCGCCCCTCCTGGCCAGAGCGGGCAGAGAGAAGCTTCGGCTGGGCCAGAGAGTCGCCGTAGAGTGAGGCTCTCTAGTGTAGCTGCTTTAGGCTGCGGAGGCGTTGCTTTGGAAGAGTTCGTTTTAAAATTTCTACCTTTTTAATTGTGTCCCGTCAGTTTTAATTATAGTAATGACTCAAGAAACGTCAGTAGGTGTGCAGAACTGTGGCCGACTCTGGAGATCTAAAAATGAACAAAACAAGGTCCCGGCTCCCCAGGTCTTCTTAACTGGGTGTGTGGATTTGAAGGTCTGTATTTTCACTTGCCTGTAACAGAAATTTAGCATTTTTTTTTCCATCAGGAAGGCAGGCAACAAATCCTAGTTGTGTTAGCTATATGTGGCACTGATAGCACTCACAGAGAAATAATGTCACATATGATTGTTATTTCTGTCTCAAAATACTATTCATCACGACTTTGAAATTAAAGTAAGTTTATCTTGTTTTTTAAAGTGTTAATAAGAAGCATATGTCTTTCTGTATCACCGTAGTGGATCTGTGAAGTCTCTTTCCAGGAATCGCCCTCTGCCTAAGAGAACTGCTTTAAGCAAAATCACATTCCCTCTCTGGGGACACGCTGCAGCCTCTGAGTCGTCTCTGCAAGGGTACCTAAGCCCAGGCCCCTAGCCTCAAGCGGGACAACTCAGAAGGGCCATCCCAGCTTCAGAGCTGCTCCTAGGGTCAGCTGAGGCTTCCACTGTGACTGCATCACAGTTCGATTTCTCCCCTTGCCCTGTCTATCACTCTCTCGAAGCTGTTCATGAGAACATCTGTATGCACAAATCTTGTGGAGTCTCAGCCTTTTTAATAAGTGTAATTGTTATTTAGGTTTGGTGAGGCCGACAGATTGGGAAACGACTGCCATTAAAAAGGTAGTTTATTTTACTCACAGATCCCAAGAGATGGATCTGTGGGGCGCCACACGTGGAGGCGCTGGGGTTGATCACGAGGCAGGGGGAGAGAGGGGGACTGTGGGCATGAGCCTTTATTATGGTTTCCAGAAGAAGGAATGGGCAAAGCAGGGCAAGCAGGTTTAGAATTGGCGAATTTGAGTAATTTCAGCAGGCTCTGGAGCATAGGGGCTGTCCCCAGTTGTTTGGTACCTGGCCCTGGGGTGATTAGGGCAGGTGGATAGTGGCCCCGAGTATGAGATCCCAGAAAGGGAGGTGATTGGGGGGGGCGGTGTGAGCTTAGATGCTGAAGTCGGGGAACTGACCAGCCTCTAGCCAGAGCCTCAAAACTGGATCAAGACGGCATTTAAAAAAACCTATATTACATTGGTGTATATTTCCTGGGGAACCTAGCCTAATCTGCTTTTAAAAATATGTTGATAACTATATTTCAACATACAGTAGACCCTTGAACAACAGGGGCTTGAACTGCACATGTCCACTTATATGCAGGGTTGGGTTTTTTTCCCCCCCAGTAAATACTACAGTATTTACTACACCATCTGGGATTGGTTGAACCGCGGATATGGAGGGTTGCCTATGGGACTTGAGCTTCTTTGGATTTGGGGATCCGTGGTGGGTTCTGGAGCCAGGCCCCCTCGGATACTGAGGAGCGACTGTAATTGGTTTCTTTTGTAATTTCTTGTATTTTATTTTATGCATGTAAAAATATTATTCTGAGAAGATACAGACTTCACCAGATTCCAAAGGGTCACATGGCACCAAAAGGGCAAAAACCTTTGGTAATTGAAGAGAGAGGCATGCAAACAAGTAACAATATTTACATCTCAATATATGTATGTGCAGACTGTTCCTGGCCAAAAAGGAAGAAGTGACTATTGTGAGGATGATGTGTAGGAAGTGGGTGGAGAGGAAAGTGTAAGTAACAAGAATGCTTTATAGAGAAGGAGCTGGAGCGGTAGGTGGGTGAGAAGACTGGCAGGACACCTTCGACCCCAATTTCCACTCTCTGAATTGTTTCTTCTTGTTTGTCCCTCCACATTCCAGGTAACAGGCTAACACAAACATGCACACACAAACACTTCCCTCTGCCAATAGTTATAAACAATTTTGTATAAATCACGGTTTAGTATTTACGTTATTATGACTCTAAAAATATTCGTAATGACCAATGATGAAATTTTTTCTTGTACGACTTTTCCACTAGAATTTAATACTTGCCTTGTTTTTCCCCTTTGTCTAGTTTTAAATGATTACCCGTCAGCATTGTAAATCTCCTCTCAATGCATTCAAATATATCACCTACTCTATATGTTTCCTTTTTTGTTTTGTTTTTTCCCTTGGGTCCTCACTCTTGAATAAACGCCTCACCTCTGCCACTGCCCAGTTCTAGACTGTTTGGGAATGACTTCTGCCCATTGTCTTCCTGGGACTTGCTGTCAACCTTTTCCTGTCCTGTGCTGGATCTCTGGTTCTTGGATACCGTGTATTCTTCTTTGCACTGTTTTGGGAGCACATCAGTTTTTGAGGTCTGGAAAATCAAAAAATGTCTGTGTTTTACCCTCCCACTTGACTGCTAGCTTGGATATATAATTCTAGGTTTAGAGACATTTCTTTCAGAATTGTTAAGTGATGGCTTCATTGTCTTCTAATTCCCACTGTTGGTGTCGAGAAATCAGATGTCATTTCTTTTTTTTCTTCCTCAATATTTTTAACATCTTCTCTTTCTTCCAGTGGCCTGAAAAGATGTGCCTTGATATAGACCTCTTTGCTTTCACTGGCTTGGCACCTGAAGGGACCATTCATTCCGGATACTCACATCCTTCATGTTAGGGATATTATATTATTAATTTTCTTAATAACTTGCTCCCCTCCTCTTTCTTCATTCTTTCTTTTAAGTAACTTCTGTTACTCATATGTCGGATTCCTAGACTGGCAGTCTGAGTTTCTCTCATTTTCTATCAGTATTTTATTTTGTTTTATTTTTTAGGGTATTTAAAAAATTTCCCATCCATTTTATTAGGTTTATTTCTGCTCATGTATGAAATTTCCAAGACACGTGTGTATTTATTTTTATGTACGTGTGTATATGCATGTGTGCATTTGTGTGTGTGTATATGTGTGTGAGTATGTGCGTGTGTGAGTATGTGTTCATGCACATATACAAGGCAGTGTATATGGGTTTGCCAATCCATGGTAATGTGATATGAGCTGCTGCTGTCAGACCCAGGGTTTAGCAGAGAGGAAAAATTGAATCTCTTTTAGAGTTACAAACAGAATTTATGACTGGTCCTGGTAAAATGAGTCTCCTTTCCAAACCTGCAATTACTTACATTTACAGTGTTGCTTTTGTTCTCAGAGCTCTCACAATTCTCCTTTCTTTCCCATAATTCCATTTCTCCTATAATTCCCCATCTCTTCCACAATTCTCCATTCTCTCTCACAATTCCCTGTTCTCTGATAATATTCTGACCTCTTTTACAATTCCCCCATTTCTTCCCCAATTGCCTCCCCCCCACAATTCTGGGTTTTTCCCACAGTTCCCTGTGTCTCCCACATTTCTGTGTTCTTTCCCAGAATTCCCCATGCCTTCCACAATTCTTTATTCTTTCCCTCAGTTCCCTGTCTCACTCACAATTCTGTTTTTTCCCACAATTCTCTGCTTCTCCCATAATTCCTTTCCCACAGTTTTTGTGGTGGAGGGGTTGTTTTAATTGTTTTCTTAATTGAGATATAGTTGATGTATGTTATATTAGTTTCAGGTGTACAACATAATGATTTGATATATGTATATACTGGGAAATGATCACCACAATAAGTCTAGTTAAGACCCATGACACACTTAGTTACAAAATTTTGTCTTGTGATGAGAACTTTTAAGATCTACTCAATTAGTGACTTTCAGATATACAACACAATACCATTAACTACAGTTGCCATGCTGTATATGATATCCTGAGGACTTATTTATTTTATAACTGGAAGTTTGTATCTTTTGACCACCTTCACCTATTTCACCCCGCCCCCAACCCCCAGCCTCTGGCACCACTAATTTGTTCTCTGTATCTGTCAGTTCATTTTTTAAAGATTCTACTATAAGTGAGATCATATGGTATTTGTCTTTCTCTGTCTAACTTATTTCACTTAGTATAGTGCTCTCAAGGTCTTTTCATGTTGTCACAAATGACAGGATTCCATTTTTTTTGGCTGAATAATATTCCATTGTATACAAATACCACATCTTCTTTATCCATTCATCCATTGACAGGCAGTTAGTTTGCTTCCATGTCTTGGCTATTGTAAATAATGTTTTAATGAACGTGGGGGTGTGTATGTCTTTTCAAGTTAGGCTTTCATTTCCTTTGGATAAATAACCAGAAGTGGAATTGCTGGATCATGTGGTAGTTCTCTTCTTACTTTTTGAGGAAACTTCATGCTTTTTTCTTTAGTGGCTACATCAGTCTACATTTCCACCAGCAGCGCACAAGAGTTTCCTTGTCTCCACATGCTCATCCTCATTTCTTGTCTTTTTGATAGTAGTCATTCTAACAGGTGTGAAGTGATATCTCATCTGGGTTTATTTGCATTTCCCTGATGATTAGAGATTTTGAGCACATTTTTATGTACCTGTTGGCTATCTGTATATCTTCTTTGGAAAAATATCTACTCAGTTTCTCTTCCCATTTTTTAGTTGGATTGTTTGGTTTTTGCTACTGAGTTCTTCATATATTTTGGATATTAATGCCTTATCAGATATATGATTTACAAATATTTTGTCCCCTTCGGTAGGTTTCCTTTTCATTTTGTTGATAGTTTCCTTTGCTGTACAGAAGCTTTTTAGTTTGATGTAGTCCTACTTGTTTATTTTTACTTTTGTTGCCATATCCAAAAAATCATCTCGAAGACCAATGTCAAGGAGTTTACTGCCTTGTAAACTTGTAGGAGTTTTCTAGTAGGAGTTTTATGGTTTCAGGTCTTACGTTTAAGTTTTTAATCCATTTTGAGTTAATGTTTGTGTATAGTGTATAATAGTGGTCCAGTTTCATTCTTTTGCATGTGGCTGTGCAGTTTCCCAACACCATTTATTGAAGAGACGGTCCTTTCTCCATTGTGTATTCTTGGCTCCTTTGTTGTAAATTATTTGGCCGTGTATGCATGGATTTATCTCTGGACTCTGTATTCCGTTCCATTGATCTATGTGTCTGTTTTTATGCCAATACCATACTGTTTTGATTTTGGTAGCTTTGTAATATAGTTTGAAATCAGACTCTGTAGTGCCTCCAGCTTTATTCTTTTTGCTCAAGACTGCTTTGGCTATTTGGGGTCTTTTGTGGTTCCATACAAATTTCAGGATTGTTTGTTCTATTTCTGTGAAAAAATGCCATTGGATTTTTTTTCTTTCTTTTTGGCCACGCCACGTGGCATGCGGAACTTCCCCTACCGGGGATCGAACCTGTGCCCCCTGCAGTGGAAGCGCAGAGTCTTAACCACTGGACTGCCAGGGAAGTCCAAAATGCCATTGGAAATTTGATAGGGATTGCATTGAATGTGTAGATTGCTTTGGGTTAGTATGATCATTTTAACAATATTAATCCTTCCAATCCATGAGCACAGAACATCCTTCCATTTATTTGTGTTTTCTTTGATTTCTTTAATAAAAATCTTATATTGGGTTGGCCAAAAAGTTCGTTCAGTTTTTCTGTGACATCTTACAGCAAAACCCGAATGAACTTTTTGGCCAACCGGTTTTCAATGTTCAGGTCTTTCAACTTCCTGGTGAATTTATTCCTAGGTATTTTATTCTTTATGTTGCAGTTGTAAATGGGAATGTTTTCTTAATTTCTCTTGCTGCTAGTTCATTATTAGTTTATGGAAATGCAAGTGATTCCCACAATTCCCTGTCTCACACACAATTCTCTGTTCTTTCCCACAGTTCTGTGTCACTCCCACAATTCCACATGTATTCCACAATTCTGTTTTATCCCACAGTTCTCCATCTCTCCCGTAATTCCACGTCTCCCATAATTCTCTCTTTTTCCTACAGTTCTCTGTTCTTTCCCATAATTCCCTGTCCCACAAATCCATGTGTCTCCCATAATTCTCTGTTCTTTCCCATTATTCCCTGTCACTCCCAGAATTCCTCCTGTCCCCCAAAATTCTCTGTTCTTTCCCAGAATTCCCACTGTCTCCAACAATTCTCTATTCTTTCCCATAATTCTCCACTCTCACAATTCTGTTTCCTAAATTTCTTGTCTTTCTCATAATTTTTTATTCTCTTTTGCAGTACCCCATTATCTCTCACAGCTCTTGCTCCTCCATCATACTCTGTTCACTCCCACAATTCTCTATATTCTCTCAGTTCTCTCTTTTCCACAATTCTCTGTCACCCACAATTCTCTATCTCTCCCACAATTCCGCCTGTCTCCCACAGTTCCCTTTTTCTCCCACAGTTCTCTGTTCTTTCCCACAATTCCCTGTCAGTCCCACAGTTCTGTGTGCCTCCCATAATTCTCTGTTCTCTCCCACAATTCCCTGTCACGCCCACAGTTCTGTGTGCCTCCCATAATTCTCTGTTCTCTCCCACAATTCCCTGTCACTCCCACAATTCCTTGTTTTTCCCACAATTCTCTATTCTATCCTACAATTCCCGTCTCCCACAATTCTCAGGTTTCCCCCATAATTCCACAGGTCTCCCACAATCCTCTCTTCTCTTCCACAATTCCCTGTCATTCCCACAATTCCACGTGTCTCCCATAATTCTGTTTTCCCACAATTCTTTGTTCTTTCACAGAATTCCTCATCTCCCACAACTCTCTGTTCTTCCCCACAATTCTCCATTTCTCCCAGTTTTTCTTCTCTCCCATATTACCACATTTATCACAATTGTTTCTTCTCCCATAATACTCTATTCTCTCCCACAATTATTTATTCTCTCTCACAATTGTATACTTTTCCCTCTAACAATTTCCTTTTCTCTCATAAGGTCCCAGTGCCTCCCACAGTTCCTGTCACTTTCACAATTCTCTGCATTCACTGAATTTCCTTATTTTTCCACAGTTGTCTACTCTGTCCCACAGTTCTCTATCTTTCCCACAATTCTTTGTTTTTCCCCATAATTCTTAATCTCTCCCACAATTCTCTGTTTTATCCCAGAATTCCCTTTGTCTCCCCCAATTCTCAGTTTTGTCCCACAATTCTCTACTCTGTCCCACAATCCCCCATGGCTCCCACAAATCTCTGTTCTATCCCAGAATTCCCTTTTCTCCCACAATTCCCCGTCTCCCACAGTTCCTCTTGTCTCACTCAGATTTCTGTTTCTCTCTTAATTCTTTGTCTTTTCCACAATTCTGTGTTCTTTCCTAAAATTCTCTGTTGTTTTCACAATTCTCCTTACCTCCCACAATTTATTCTCTCCCCTAGAATCCCATTAACTTTCACAATTCCCCTTTCTACCATAATACTCTCTTCTGTCCACATTTCTTTGTTCTCACAATTGTCTATTTTTTCTGTCACTCCCACAATCCCCCTTCTCTCCCACAATTCCCTGTTTCTCCCATACTTCCTGATCTCTCTCACACTTTTCTGTTCTCTCCCACAATTCCACGTGTCTGCCACAATTCTCCATTTCTTCCTCAATTCTCTTCTCTCTCACAATTCTCCTTGCCCCTCCCAATTCTGTTTCTCTCACAATTCTCTTGTGTACAATTCTTTCTTCTCCCATAATGCTCTCTTCTCTCCCATAATTTTTTGTTCTTGCTCACAATTGTCTATTTTTTTCTTTCTCACAATTCTTTTTTCTCTCACAATGTCCCAGTGCCCCCCCCCCCGCAGTTTCCCTATCACTCCTACAATTCCTTGTCACTTCCACAATTCCCTTTTCATGCAGAATTCTCTGTTCTTTCCAACAGTTCTCTAATTCTCTCCCACAGTTTCCTGTTTTTCTCATAATTCCTAATCTATCCCACAATTCTCTGTTTTTTCCCCAGAGTTCCCCTTTCTCTCACAAGCCTCTGCTTTTTCCCACAATTCTCTAACTCTCCCACAATTCTCTCTTCTTTCCCACAACTACCCTTGTCTCCCACAATTCAACTCACCCACAGTTTTCTGTTCTTTCTAATAAGTTCCTGTTTCTCTTCCAATTCTTTTTTCTCCCCAATTCCCCATTTTCTCCCACAACTTTCCATTCTCACAATACTTGATCGTCTTTCACAATTCTCTCTCTCACAGAGTTCTCCCTTCTCTCCCATAATTCTTTTTTTTCTTCTACTGTTAATTCCCATCTCTCCTGCCATTCTCTGTTCTCTGTCAAAATTTCTTAGATCCCTGGAGGCCATCTCCAGGGTTTGCCAGGATCAGGCCCCTGGGTGGAGGAAGCACAGAAGGTCTGGCCCATTCAGGAGTGGCATGGCCAGAGTGTGGAAAGAGTGTGGCCGGGGAATGAGGATGTGACACAGAAGGTAGGGTGTCAGCAGGAGAACATAGCTAGCTTTGCATGGGATATAGGTGTGGCCAAGAAGGAAAATGGCTGTGGCAGGACGAGTGTGACCCAGATGAGCTGTGTATGGCCAGGCAGAGAGGAGGGGCATGGCCATGTGGGGAGGAGTGTGGGCATGGACATGCAAGAGTGTGGTGTAAGTGGCAGGGGAATGACTCTGTCAGGGCAAAAGTGGGAAAATTCATGGTTATGATGGAGTGCAGGTGGCCTGGGAGGGCATAGCTAAGGGGGAAAGACAGGGGGTCAATTCCTTGTCTCTGAGACAATACTCTATTTCAGTGCATGACAAAAATATTTTGTAATTGTGTATTTAAAATTATATTTATGCTACCTACCTATGGTTATCTGAAATCAGAAAATACATTTTTTAAGCTTTCTATCCCTTATATTAGTGCTACTCAAAATGTGTCACCCCAGTGGATCTAGTTCACACACTTACCAGTCTGCCATGAGATGAGGAGCTTGGACCAGAGGGAAAGTAAGGCACTGCTTCCTTCATCAAGAAAATCTTGCTATGAAAAATACATCATCTCAACTAAAGTTGTGCTTAGTGACAGCAGATTTATATTTTAGTACAAACTTCGTATCTCAGCTTGGACCTGAAGCTAGCAATTCCCGGGCTGGCATTTGAGTAGCTAGCACTGTCAGTCACTGAAGCAGTCAGTAGGCAGGCACTGGAAGGGTAAAAGAGTCAATGAATCTTGAACAACAACATTCATTCAACAGTACATGTGGCGCATCTGTGATGTGCCAGGTCTTAAGTGCTGAGAACACACAGGTGAACGCACTGCACAAAGTCCTTGCTCTTAGGGAATTTACCTTCTAAGTAAACAAATAGATCAAGCAACCAATGAACAATCCAGTACACAAACAAATAATTTCAAAGTGTGAGAAACACCATGAAGAAAATAAAACAAGTAGTGTGACAGAGATTGAAGGGTGATGCTGCTACTCAAAGCGTGGTCCATGAAGCAACAGATTTGCATCTCCTGAGAGCTTGTTAGAAATGCGGAATTACAGCTTCAACACCGTCCCCCCACCACTGAGTCCAAGTCTGCAATGTAACAGGTTCCCCAGGAGATCCGTGTGCACAGTGCAGATTGAGAACCCTGGATACAACCTCAGATGTGGTCGTCAGGAAGACTTCTGTAAGGGGGGGACATTTTAGCTGAGACCTGACTCATGAGAAGGACCCATACGTGTAAAGATCAGGACAAAGAGTGGTCCAGACAATGGGAACAGCACAGGAGAGCTTCGTGTGATTGTAATGAACAGGGGAAGGCCAGCGGGGCCTGCACGGGGTGAGTGAGGGCAGAACGTAGGAGAGGATATGGGGACTGGAGCGTGCTGGGCTTCTTGGGGCGGGGGGTTTGCATTTTCTTCTAAGTGAGATGTGAAGCCATAGGAGGGTTTTAAAAAGAAGAGTTACTGACCTGACAATAGGGAGAATTTGCTTTTCTCAACTTTGCTCTTCACCACTCTCCAGTTATGCCTGGACACCTTCACTTGGCTCCCAGCCAGCGCTGCCCTTGACCTTCACAGTCTTTGCTAAGGCCTGAAGGCACGAAGGCAAGTTCCTAAGACACAGCCGGTGGGCGTCCTTATAGCTCAGTGTTCCACGGGGTCTGCATGGGTTCACCAGGACTCGCCGCATCGGTACGCAGAGGGACCGTGTCTGTATCATGTCTCTCTCAAGGGCCAGGGCTGCCTCTCACTCTTTGAAATACAGTAAATGCCACTGTTCTTTTCTTTTTTTTTTTTTTAAAGTCATGTTCCTTGCTTTTTTTTTTTTTAATTTTATTTATTTATTTATTTATTTTTGGCTGTGTTGGGTCTTCGTTTCTGTGGGAGGGCTTTCTCTAGTTGCGGCAAGCGGGGGCCACTCTTCATCGCGGTGCACGGGCCTCTCACTATCGCGGCCTCTCTTGTTGCGGAGCACAGGCTCCGTAGTTGTGGCTCACGGGCTTAGTTGCTCCGCGGCATGTGGGATCTTCCCAGACCAGGGCTCAAACCCGTGTCCCCTGCATTGGCAGGCAGATTCTCAACCACTGCGCCACCAGGGAAGCCCCAATGCCACTGTTCTTCAAAGGGATTTGTTGCCAGTAAAATTAAATTACTGGAGGTTATCATTCTGTTTAATATTTTTAATACCACTGTAATAACTTCAGAGAATATATTGCAAGTTCCAAGCTTGTGTGTGTGTGTGTGTGTGTGTGTGTGTTTTATTTATTTTTTTGATGAGACCAGGCTCTCTTAACATAAACCTCTAAAAAATGAATTAATTTTAATTCACTGATGATAGATAACTACCTTTTATTGTGGGTCACTCTCAACTTATCTGAACCCTAGTTCCATATCTCCAGATGTACACAGGGCATGACTGTTTGAAGAAGTTTCTCTAATTTATAGCTGAACTTATTTAAGACTGAACTCTCCTTGATATGTGCCAAGTGGGAGGACACTGACAGGCCTGCTATGGGACCAGTTCAGAAAACTGAAGCTTGTCCTCTGATGAATGCTGACAGGGAGATGCCCGGCCTTTTACTCTGTTTGGGAATCCATCATGTATGAGGTTTGATAGGAGGCAGGGGCTTGCTTCCCTCTGTAGCGGTGGTTCTCAGGTGGGGGTGGGGGTGGGATTTTGTCACCCCCATCCCATCCAGGAGGCATTTGGCAATGTCTGGAGCCATTTTGGGCTGTCACACTGGAGGTAGGGATTGCTTTTGGCATCTAGTGGATCAAGGCCAGGAATGCTGCTTAACATCCTGAAATGTACAGGACAGCTTTCACAACAAAGAATTATGCAGCCCAAATGTCAATAGTGCCAAGGTTGAGAGACTCTGTTCCAGGCAAACCAAAGGCCAGAAACTTGCTGTCCTTGATACCTGGCAGCTAGAGCATGGGCTCCTACCTCCTCAGCTTGGGCAGCATATAATATAGATATACATGTACGTGTATGTGTGTGTGTAGTTACTAAGTAACTACATTGGGACAATTTAACTTAATTCTCCTCCTTTCCACCCTATTCTTTTTTTTAATTAAAAAAATTTTTATTGAAGTATAGTTGATTTACAATGTTGTGTTAGTTTCTGGTGTACAGAAAAGTGATTCATCTGTCTATCTATCTGTGTATTCTTTTTCAGATGTTTTTCCCTTATAATTACAAGATATTGAGTATAGTTCCCTGTGCTGTACAGTAGGTCCTTGTTGGTTATCTATTTTCACCCCAGTTATTCTGAAGCTGAAATGGGGGGAAAAGCTAGTGTTTAATAGTAAAGTGTTGTTGTTATTATGTTATTGTAATTAAGTTATTAGGCCAGTTGTTACCACAAGTGGGCCTTTATGGGTGAGCAGATTTGACATGGTGGACTGAGAATGACAGGAGTACCACGGGTCACAACGGGAGAAATGCACGTTGCTCTGGAGAGGAGCTATGCAGAGCAACGTGTTACCAGCCACGCAGGCAGGAAACATCAGGATAGTCTTGCCTAGAGGAGTGAGAGATTTCATCCTTTCTCCCCTGTGGAAATAATTGGTAATGGACCTGGTTTGCTAATAATTACCAAAGTTAAAGAGAAATGGAGCAATAATAGGGTTATGTTAATGAAATTTCCTGCAGGTATTGGATTTGCCTTTCACTTTTTAAGTATAAACTGTAGCCAAGGGCCATCCAACATAATTTTTCTTTTGAAGGGGAACAACAACATGGTAGGCTATGTCTGAAACTACCAACTTACCGTATAAAGAGAAAATTAAGATAAAGAAGGTAAGAAGAGAGGGAGTAAAAGAAGTGGCTGCTGATTTTGAGAAATGTCTGGGTTTAGGGGCAAGATGAGTTCATTGTTGGAAACACTGCAGTTGTGATGACAATGGTTATCAACAGTGAAATCCAAGAAGCAGTTCAGAGCACAGAACTGAAACTCAGGAAAGTGAGAGCTGGTTACAAATAAAGAAACGTTAAGTCCTCTGGTGTGGTTGGATGGTAAAACCACAAGGATGAATGGTGATAGCCTTCACGGCTTTTGTTCTTCTTTGCTATCATTCCATACTTACCAAAGAGTCTTCGGACTAGTTGGGTTTCCCTACACAGAAGGGAATGCTTGACTAGCTCACCTAAATATATTCCTGCCTCTTCGGCAGTTTTGTTTGTTATTGTAAGCATTGTGAATTAATAAATTGGAGAGAAGAAAAGTAAAAATGGAAGGAAAATCAAGAAGGTAAGTTATGAGTGGCTGTAGGGGAAGGAGGGAGAGGCTCTCTTAAGTGGTTTGGATTCACTCTAAAGTGGGATTGAAGAATTAAAGCCACAGAAGACAAGTTGACAAACCATTCTCTACCACCACCACATCAGACACAGTTTTCCAAGAAATATGCTTTGGGAGATATTAAAATTCATACTTTAACTCTTGAATCCTAGGAACAGATGTTTGTGATATTATTTTATTGCTTGGTCTCCTTATGCATTAAAAACCAAAGATATACAGGCTCTAAATACAGAGTTATTGGTACAAATATTTAAAAGATATAATCAGAATGTAGCAAAGGTTTGGGTTTTTCTTCTCTCTCTCTCTCTCTCTCTCTCTCTCAGTCAGTCTGTCTGTCTCTCTCTCCAGCAATGGCAATATAAGGCTTTATAGCCAAAGAAATATATTGTGAATTATAAAGCATGAAATAAATTGTTAACATAAATGCTAAAATATGTTACTCTGCCCCTCTGCTCTGGGGGCTCTCTACTAATTTGCTCAAGGCTCCTCTTCAGTTGCACTTTCCTTGATGTTACATGTAAGTAGGAAGCCTAATGCATGAGGTTATCTGAGGAGTGCTCGTTTGCCCCAAATCAGGGTTCTCCAAAGAAACAGAACCAACAAGAGATCTAGCTAGCTAGCTACATGTCAAGAAATTTATTTTAAGGAATCGGTTCACACAGCTGTGAGCAGTGCCAAGTATTAAATTTGCAGGGCAGGCCAGCAGGCTGGAAACTCAGCAATAAGTTGACATTGCAGTCTTGAGTGTGAAATCTGTAGGGAAAACATCTCCTGAGCTTCTACCATGTGCTGGATATAGAGCCAGTCTCGGAGGCCATGGGGTGGGTGGGACATGTTCCATGCTGCCTCACCAGTACTCTAGGTAGTGAGACAGACGCATCTTCAGATAATTTCATTTATTCCGTAACTTTATAAACTTACTGTGGGAGGATAAAGAAAATGTATTTAGCCATGGCCTTTACTCTGGAGGAGATGACCTCTTAATTGACTTTTTAAAAAACCATTTTAACTGTTTTTAAGTGTGCAATTTTGTGGCATTAAGTACTTTGACAATGTTGTACAAACATCACCATGAATTGCCCTTTAAAGGCTAACTGGGGGTTATTCCGGTGTATCAGACACTGTTAGATGCAATATAACACCTGTTCTCTCCCTGCCTACATTTTTTTTTTTACACAAATGGTAGCATACTTCACATAGAGTTTTCACCCTTGTTTTCTTCAGTTAAAATATCTTGGAGGTTTTCCATATTGATACATAAAGCATTCCAGTTTGTTTTTATTTAACAATTGTACACTGTCCCATTGTATAGATTAATATAATTTATGTAACTGGTCTCTTAATAGTGAACAAAATTTAATTGTTTCTAATGCTTTCCCATTACGAACAATGCTGCAGTGAATAATATTGTACTTACATTTTTTCTCACATGCGAGCAGATCTGTGGAATAAACACCTAGAATCAAAATGACTGGCTCAAGAGGAAGTTGCTTTTATCTTTGGTAGGCATTTCCAAATTACGCTCAATAGGTGGTTGTACCAGTCCCTCTCAGAATGTATGAGAGAGCCCATTCCCTCACACCTTCATCAATACATTGTACTGCTCTTTTTGTTACTGATTTTGTAGGAACTATTTACATAGTAAGGAAATTAACCCTTTTTCCAAAGTATGAGTGTGTTAGTCTGCTCGGGCCGCCATAACAGAATAACACAGACTGAGTGGCTTAAACAACAGAAATTTATTTTGTTCTCGAGGTTAGAGGTTCAAGATCAAGGTGCCATCAGCGTTGGTTTCTGGCTTCCTGGCTTGTAGACAGCTGCTTTCTTGGCCTCTTCTCTATGCATGTGGAGAGAGGGAGCTCTCTGGTATCTCTTCCTGAGAGGACACCAGTCCTATCAGATTAGGGCCACGCCCTTAAGACTTCATTTAACTTTCGTTACCTCCCTGAAGACCCTCTCCCCAAATATAGTCGTATTTGGGTTAGGACTTCAACATACAAGTTTGGAGGGGGAGCACACAATTCGATCCATAACAATGAGTTGGAAATATTTTCTCAGTCATTTTTCTTTTGTTTTTGTTTGTGGTGAATTTTGCTTTGAGTAATTTTTATGCACCTTAATTTCACAGTCTTTTCTTATATGGTTTCTGGGTGTTGGGGCATCGTTAGAATCACTTTCGTTTAAGTCCTAAATGAATTCTTCTACGATTTTTCAAATTTATAAAAGTTTTACCTTTTTACTTTAAACCCTAGATATATTTGAAATTTATTCTGGTGTAAGGAATAAAGTACAGCTCTACTCTCCCCTCTGTTTTTTTCAGTTACTCAATTGTCTCAGGACTATTTTTTCAATAAACCATCCCCCCATATCCCCCTACACACATACAGAGATTTGAGATGTCATCTCATTATTAAGACACGAAATTCCCATGTATACTCAGATCTATTTTTGGACTTTTTACTCCAAGCCATTATTATGTCCATGAACAACACACCAATACCACGTTAAAGTACTGGGACCATCTGGCAAGTCATTCTTCTCTCATTATTCTTCTTTTTCAGAATTTTTCTTGATACTTTTGCTTGTTTATATTTCTGAATGAAATTTGGAGTTGGCTGGTCAAGTTTTTTATTTTTTTTGAAAATCTGGATGGTAATTTTACTGGGATTATGTTAAACTTATATATATAGGAAAACTAGAACTCTTTAGAAAAATGTGTCGTCCTATACATGAATATGCAATGCCCTCTCCAAATGTTCAAGTCTTCTTTTGTGTCCCTCAGTGCAATTTTAAAGTGTTCTTAAAATCATTTTAAAGTGTTGAGTTTATTCCTTGGTATTTAAACTTTGTTTTTGCAATGTAAGGGAAATCTTTTCCTTTTTTATATCTTCAAACTTATTATTGGTACATTTATGAAAGCTGTTGACTACATTCGACTCATGTTTTGCAATGTTTTGAATTCATGTATTGTCGTTAGTCTTATTTTTTGTTTATTTATCTTGGATTTTCCAGGGATTCTTTCATATAATCTCAACTAATAATAATTTTACCTCCTCATTTCTAACTCTAATGCCTGTAATTTCTTTTCTCTGCTAATTGCAAAATGTTAGGACTTTCCAGCAAAATATTAACTAATAGAAGTGGTTGTGGACATTCCTAATTTTTGTGGGAATGTGTCTAGTGTTATTTATCCATTAAGCATAGTGTTATTTATCCAAAAGCATTAACTTTTTAGATTGGCATATAGTTTTTTTTTTGATCATGTTCAAGAAATATCCATCTATCTCTTTTTATTCCGAGGTTTAACAAAATCAACAAATGCTTTGGTGAATGGGCTTCTGTAGAAGATGATAGAGGGGTTGATTTGTTCATCTGAGTCAATATGAACTGAACCAGCACAGGTAGAAAGAGGAGTCCAGAGGCAGAGGTGACCATGGGAACATAGATTTCTGAGAAGCACCATATAACTTAGGGAAACTTGATCTTCTGAGGACCTGGAGATTCAAGTGAATCAGATCTTGAGCCCCAGGTGGTAGGAAGGCCAGGCCTAGCTGACAAAGGCTTACACTTTGCTTAAGGGTGAATCTATTAAATATTGTATAAAATGTGATGAGTTGATAATAAAACATTCTATGGTCTGAAAGTTATATGTGTGTGTCTGTGTATCTGTACAATTGCTTTTGATTTTCTAGTTTAGACCAATGCTTCTCATACTTTACTGGGTGTACATATCCCTCAGGGATCCTGTTAAAATGCAGATTCTGATTTGCTTAGTCTGGATAGGGCATGAGAATCTGCTTTTGTATTTCTCACAAGCACCCAGGTGATGCCAGTACTTCTGGCCCAAGGAGCACACTTTGGATGGCAAGGCTTTCGAGTGCCCTGTGTGTTGTCCGTAGAAAGAAATACAGAGATTGAGAGGAAGCATTTAGAAACTTTTGTAGCAGTTTAAGAGAGTAATTTTCTTTCTCATGAATCTGAGAATAAAGAAATTTGGCGTACATTTTGTACATTTGCTTTTTATTTCACTCCATTAGTAATTTTTTGGTTTTTGTACGAAAATATCGGTGGGCAATTGATTAGAAATTAACAAAACAAAACAACACAACCAGTCTTTCACTACGGATGGTTCCAGAAGCTTTACTTGAAAGTACCTCCTCTTGAGGGAAAGTTGATTCTCTCTCTTCTCTCACGTGGAAGCAGGAGCATTTGTCTAAAGTTTTCAGTTACCCCAAATTAACTCAGCTTTATAATTAGGGAGTAGAAGAGACGAGGATGACTATTCTACTATTTACAATCATAATATAATTAGCCCCTAGCTTTATCTGAATAATTTCAATAATAATTATCAATGAAAATAATATACTTGCTTTATTTTTTTAAATGCCTTTGTAATTGCTCAGAGTGGCCTCACACTTGATTCCATTGCTTTTTGCAGGGTTGTAGCACTGAGCCCCCTGAGGTGAGGAAGGATTGTGTGGCACTGATGCGGTTTGAGGGTCACCTACAAGGTGATACATTTATCCTCAGGTGAGTCTGCTATGGTGCTGGAAAATGGGCTACTCCTTCGTGGGAAACAGCATGAAATATATATTTTATTGTATCACATGATCTAGAAACAATTGATTGCATATTATACTAGTGGTTAAATACTTAAAAGAAATTTCCACTTGTGGGAACTTCCTTGGATTTTGTGTTGTTGTTGTGTGTTCATATGCTTTGCTCTCTGCGAACACTTGACAATATAGATGAGAATTGTGTGGTGGGAAAAGGGCTAAATTTAAGAATGTTCTAAAGGTTTCCTGAAAATTGTGTGTGTGGGGGGGGCGGGTATTATTTTATTTTAACAGAGAATAGCTCAGTCTGGCCCCCAAAGTACCACAGGAAAACACTGAAAACCATCCCTGTAAACTATTAACTCCAATAGATTACATTTGTTTAAAGTCACATCACTGAAAACAAACTTCAAAAGTGTGCTGAGGACATTCATTAAGGACAAGTGAGCATTTAATTGGTGGGTGGCGTTAATTAGGGAGATAGCAGGTCCTTGTAAGAGAATTCTTTTCTCTAACTCTCCTTTCTTTCTTTCTTGTCTCTCTTCTCCCTCTCTCTCTCCCTTCCTTCTGGCCTTCCCCCTTCCTTCCGTCTTTCTCTCCCACTACTGCCCCTTCCCTTCCTTTTAACAAATTATTGAGCACCTCCTATGTGCGAGATATTATGCTAGACAGGAAAAAAGAGAGAAAAGATAGACTTTGACACTAATAATGAGGCCCCCAGACCACCAGGATTTGGGATACTTGAGCAAAAGAGATTTGATGAAGTTTATCCTCCAAAGGTAAGGGGAGATGGGTGGTCAGAGGAGGGGAACGTTCTGGCCGGAAAGGAGTCAAGATCTGAGTAAAGGAAGCTGAAGGACACACACTTCCGCTTTGGGTTTAGGAGTGGCAGGAATGCTTGGGGTGTAGGAGGTTAGCACCAGGTCAGTATTATCTAAAGGACTATAAGCCTGGCCTCTAATTTAAAAGGGGTGTGGAGGCAGGGTCTAGCAGGTGGTGAACCAAAATAATTTACTGGGATCTGAAAAATAAGCTGAAGTAATAACTCCATCGTGGGTAGGCAGGCAAGAACCTTCCCCTTTCTGAGTTGAAAATAAGCCTCTTCAGTCTGGACTTGCTTTCCTAAATTCCACTTCCTCCCTTTCTCAAAAATGAGGTGAAATACTTAATACCAGCCACCAAAAAGCATTGACTATATATAATGTGAGGCTGTGATCTTATTATGCTATAAAAGTGTCCCTTGGCTCTTTCATATGTATACCTGCTCTCTCCCTCAAAATAGTTTGTGTTTTTGGAATCCCACATAGCCTACATTTTGTTTTGCAGAGAAAACATTCAATGGCTGTGGCTGAATGAGGTCTCATCTCTACCCCCCATGCAATCAAGGCCAACTAGGTCTCTAGGCCCTCTTGATGCTAGCCGCTGAGAGTCTTCTCTGGATTTGGCGGTTTGGTACTGGTTATTTCCACCTTCTCTGAGAATGAAGCCTTAGAATAGAGACCATACTGAGAAAATCTTAAAAGTCTCTTTTGCTTTGAGAATCATGAAAGCAGGTAGTACATCTTACCCGTCTTCTGTCCTTGGTACCTCACACAACGTGTGGCACGTACCTAATGTACAGCCGGCTGGATGGAGGTGCCCACAGCGTGCCACCAGGAGGCTGCAAACTTATTGTTGCAGTGAAGAAACACTTTTTTCCCTTTTGTTTTCCACAGGATATCTTCCTAAACCTGTCTAAATGGATGGGTGGGAGGATGGACAAGGGGATGGGACGATAGGTGAGCGGACGGGTGGGGGATGAATTAAATGTTGCGCATCAGTTCCTACTGACCATGGAGACTCTTCAGTATCATTAAACTATCTGATGACTCAGGGCAACTCTATCACCTATTTCTTTTTTTTTTTAAATTAATTAATTAATTTATTTATTTTTGGCTGTGTTGGGGCTTCGTTTCTGTGCGAGGGCTTTCTCCAGTTGCGGCAAGCGGGGGCCACTCTTCATCGCGGTGCGCGGGCCTTTCACTGTCGCGGCCTCTCTTGTTGCGGAGCACAGGCTCCAGACGCGCAGGCTCAGTAGTTGTGGCGCACGGGCTTAGTTGCTCCGCGGCATGTGGGATCTTCCCGGACCAGGGCTCGAACCCGTGTCCCCTGCATTGGCAGGCAGATTCTCAACCACTGCGCCACCAGGGAAGCCCTGTCACCTATTTCTGAGTTTCACCTGGTTAAAGTTTGAAATCACGAACTTTCATTCATTTGATTCTGCCACTTTGTGTATTAATCTGCTGCAGGTTTTGACAGCCTAACAGTGATAATTTCTAGTTATTTGTGTGGGTTTGATGTTGGCTTTTACAAAGTTTTATATACATGGTTTATAAACCTTCATATTTTTTGGCTTTAAATGGTTTCTTACCTTCTCGGACAATGTTACAAAACATTTTATGGTGGAAAAGTTTACAAAGGGGTAGCATGAGTTTAAAAATTATAGTTAATGACCGTGATTTAATTGAACCAGAAAAATGGAAACCCTGATCTAGATCCTCTAAATTAAAAACAAAAACGCATTTGGGGTAATCACTTTAATATTGGACTCTACAGCTATGATAGGTAGGAATTTTTTCCAAAGGGCATCCTGATTGGTGAGATCTGTCAATTGCATGAATCTACGACCCTGTGACCCAGCAGTTATAAACTCAACATTACTAACACACCCCCACACACACATTTCATAATCTTCAGTGTGAGAATTTTTTTAAAAACATTTTAAACAGGTTTGGAGGGAAGAATCATAACCTAAATCTTTTTGAGTAACTAACAAAAAGACTTAAGAAATTGCCACTGGGGGGCGATGGAAGTTCAGAAACTGCCCTGCTTGTCCCTGAGGCAACGGAGCACTTCAGCTGGTTTATTTATTCAAAGCTGGAATTTGGACTAGCGAACCACCAAGCTCAGGGAAATTCCTGGATAAGGAACACAGTCCTGGGAAAAACCTACCAAAGATGGAATTAGCACCTTGGCGGACCGCCTTTAACACAAAGAGCTTTCCTTCCTTGTGTGTCTTAAAAACTGACTTTAGTTCCCATCAGTTAGAAACAGAGGAAGCCAAGTTAAGCTGCAAAGAAATGAGACAACAAAGGAGGGTGCTTATTTATCATGACCTGCAAACACATGTAAGTGCATAGTTTAAACGGCATTAAGGTATCTCCCAGCCACTTGGATCAGAGTTTTGGCTGGTGTGGGTGGGCCTCAGTCAGGAACTTTCCTGGGGGAGGAGGGAGGTTGTAGAGTTTATCTCAGGAAACTCTGAGTCATAGCTAACACTTCAGGTGGCAAAGAATTTAGTGAGGCAGAGTTTAGATGGGTTTAGAAAGGTATCTTCTGGAAAACAAAGGAGAAAAACATGTGTCTTCACTGAAGGGGTAATTTTGCAGCCACTTGGTGGTGGGCTGTGGGTTTTATTTCTCCTTCCCGGTTACCTCTGGGATGCTTGGGACCACTGGTCGGATTGGGGTCCAAACCTGGCCCTAGACTTTGGCCATCCCACTCCATTTAGCACTATCATTGTTGGGGGTCCACTGATCTTACTTGGTTTTCTCTTCTTTCCCAAGACTGATACCATCAGTGTCAGCAGCACAAGGGTTTTTGTCCCACTTCCACTCCAAGAAGGGCCAAAGGACAAGGAGAAGTAGAACTTGAGAAAGCAAGTCCAGACTGCACTTTTGTGCATAAGAGAAGGCATAAATATATCCAAGGAACTGTGTTGCACCCCATGTCCCATAGGTTCTCCGTTTCTAAAGCCCTCGAACCTGGCAGAGGGAGGGCCTGGGAGTTCCAAGATTGCAGCTCGGATGAGGACCCATGGATCCCGGTGCTCAGTGCCTGGTGCCCTCTGGAAGTTGGTGATGCATGTTTCTGAGGACACTCAGAAATCTATCTGGAAGCATGTTATATCAGTGAGGACATTTGGGGTTTTGAGTGAGAAGCCCAACTTGAATTAGCCAAGCAGAAAAAGGAATTTATTGGTTCACATCCCTAGGAAGTCCAGGGGTGGGGAAGGCTTCAGGAAGGGCTGGATCTGGGGGCTCTGCCTCCCTCTCTCAGCCCGGTGTCCATCTGTGTGACAATCTCTCTCCCAACTTCTTTAATATCCTGGGTAATTAGCTCCTATCAGGTCACATACTTTCTTTCGGATCAATGACTCTGTTGAAGGGTAGAACAAGGTAATATGATTTGTGGGGGCCCGGAGCGTTGTAACTGATAGCCCACCTAGGACCACATGAAATGGGAGAGAGGATGTTCCTCAGAGGAATTGATGCTGGACAGACTAAAGCAGCAGGAATCTACATGCAAATAATTTCTCTGTGCGGACAGGAAGATCGATAAGTCAAATACTAATGAGATCAGTTAGCCAACCGTAAAATTAACCCCAATTGTAGTTTTGCGTCCTTAAATTCTACCATAGGCCTAATGAAAAGGCTCTGGATTCTTGAGTAAGTAAGTTGGGGAATGTCTCTACTAATTCCAAGAGGATCTAGGAACTGTTTTCTATTGACAAATGCCTCTATCAAAAGGAACCTGAGTTGTAATCAGTACAATAAGGAAAGCACCATGAGTTCAATATCGGATGCTGAAAAGAAAAGGGAACATACTGTCTAATAACGAAAAGGACCAACAACTGCATTTGGGACTAACAGTCCTGAAATTATCCCTGGAAACCCCTTAAGGTCTCCATAATTATTTGCAAGGCTCCCTTAATTCAAGTGATCTGCTTTCTATGTAAATCCTAATCATATAAAACACATGCCCCGGTGCAAAACATAAACTGAAACAAAATAAAACTGCAAGAAACTGAGCGCCTAAAATAGCTTGCAGCAAACACTGATAGGGTGTGATTGGAGACAGCGGGGCATTTGGGCCTGAGTGACAAGCGTCTGCAAGGCTGAGAGGGTTGTCGGAAGCCATTGTGCTGAGGGCCGACATCCACCCACAGTTGCAAGGTCTAAGAGGAAAGCCCTAGGCCCTGCGGTGGGGTGGCCTGGAAAGGATACCCTTCTGAATGTTCTATCCCCGTGTTTGAGTTCTTCTCTCGAGCTCCCTCCCTGCGGGCTGTGAATCTGGAAGTCACTTCTGCTCCCAGTGGAGTGGCAAGAATACCAACCTGTGGAGTCATCTTGTGGATGGAACGAACTATCATATACCGGTCTAACCCAGGAGTTGGCGCACTTTTTCTGTAAAGGGCGGGAGAGTTAGTACTTGGGGCTTTGTGAGCCCTAGCCTCTGACTGGAAACTGCTCGGCTCTGCAGCTGTGGGCAATATGTGGCTGAATGGGCGTCGCCACAGTTAGCTACCTCTCGTCTAATCGGTAGTTCTTCCCTGTTCTCGAAGTGTTATCTCCTCCCTGTCATCCTCTTAACTCTTCTGCCCCTTGTAGGAGAACATCCTTCTATGGACTGAATTGGGTTCCACCTCCCCACCCCCCCCCCACCCCCTGACCCCCCGACCCCTGCCAAATTCATATGTTGAAGCCCTAGCCTCAGGTGTGACTGCATTTGGAGAAGGTTTTTTTTTTTTTTTTTTTTTTAAGGAGGTAATTAAAGTTAAGTGAGGTCATATGAGAGGGGTGCTAATTCGATAGGACTGGTGTCCTTATAAGAAGAGGAAGAAACACCAGAACTTTCCCAGTCCACCATGTGAGAACACAGCAAGGCGGTCATCTGCACGCCAGGAAGAGAGCTTTTATCAGAAACCGACCCCGATGCCCCTTGGTTTGGGACTTGCAGCTTCCACAACTGTAAGAAAATCAATTTCTGTTGTTTAAGCCCCCTAGTCTGTGATGTTTTGTAAGGGCGGCCCCAGTAGATTAAAACAATGATGCACAAATTAACTGTATGAATCTTGTTGTCACTTTAAATTTCTTTCTTCTCTCCCTCTCTCCTTCCTTCTTCCCTCCCTCCCTCCCTTGCTTCCTTCCTTTTTAAAATTTTTTACATCACTCAAATGGAGGTGAAAACATCTGCCCTGCTTATCCAACAAAATTTTTCTGAAGCTTAAATTAAATCAAAAACACGAGGTACAATATAGTACAAGCAAATATTAAAGTATTTCTGTTTAAGCTCAATCACCTATATTTGCAGATGTAACCTAGCAACTCTGGACTCAAATGTTGAGGGCTTTCCCACCAAGCGAGGTTACTTGGTCAGTGGAGTGGTGTTTGTGTTTATTTGCTTGCGTGCTTTTATTTTTTGAGAGGTAGGGGAGCTACAGGGAGGCTAGGGGAAGAAAACATAAGAAAAGGATTCTGGTTCTAGCCCATGGTGGAGAGGTAAGGGAGGTTGGGCTCAGAACTGAGAACAATTGAATAAAGAAAATAATTACAGACTCTGAACAACGTCAGGGAGAAAACCAGCAGGGTCATGTGACAGAAGTTACAGGCCTGGGACTGGCTGTAGACGAAATAAACAGTCTTTATGGCCTCTTCGTCTTCCCTCTCATCTTTTCTTCCCCCAACCCTCATCTGCAAGGCTTTCAGGTTCCTAGTTTCTCATGAAAATGTTGAATCAGAATGCTGCTCTTTTCTTCGGTATCGTCCATAATCTACAGTTCACAATAATAGTAATGACTGTTGTTAACTGTGTACTTCTGACCTGGGCACTACTATGCTAGGCGTTTTTTGTAATAAACTTTTAAAATCAGAGTAGTTTCAGATCTACAGAAAAGTTGCCGAGCCATACAGAGAATTCCCATACACTGCACACTCCGTTTGCCCTATGACTAACGTCTTATATGAGCATGGTGCATTTGCACAAGCAATAAACCAATTTTGATACATTAATATTAAGTAACTTTCATTCTTGATTTGAATTTTGTTAGCTTTTACCTAGTGTCCTTTTTCTATTCCAGGATCCCTTCCAGGAGGCCACATTACAGCGGATCATCCTGTCTCCTTGGGCTTCTCTTGGCTGTGACAGTTTCTCAGGCTTTCCTTGTTTTTCAAGACCTTGACAGTTTGGAGGAGGACTGGTCAGGTATGTTGTAGAATATCCCTCAACTGGGATCAGTCTGATGTAATGCATTAGTTGTTTACTCTGATGGCTAAGCTTCAGTGTTGGTATAAATTATTCATTTCATCGTTACAGATGAAAATATTGAGGCACAGAGAGGTCAAGGAACTTCCCCAAAGTCACACAGCTAGCAAATGACAGAAGCAGTGATCAAACTCAAGGTTGACATGACCTCATGCCACACACTTACTTGGCCTCCCCAGCTCCTATCTGCTGGATTCTTGACATTGAAATAGCTCCCTTCAAGGCTACCAGGGTGATCCTTTTTGTAGCTGTTCTTGCATACAGTTTTAAACAATTTCCTGGTATGTTTAATTAGGTTCGAACATTTCTCCAGTCAGTTATTTGCTGAACTATTTGTGTCGCTTCAGTGGCTGCTTTCTTAGGGCGCTTGGTTAATCCAGAAGGAACGTCACTAGAAAGTATTCAAGAACCTGTGTTTTCTAGGCGTGGTTCTCAAACTGTGCTCACCTGGCGTCCAGGATGGTCACCTGGACTGCTCGTTAAACACGCACTTCGCCGGGGTAGGATGACCACCTGGCCTGGTTTGCCCAGAACTGACCCGTTCCCAGGATGTGGTGCTAAAACCCAAACCGGGACAGTCCAGGCAATCCAGGATGGTTTGTCACCCTACCACAGCGTTCCTGGGACTTGCTCGGGCCCAGCAATCTGCTTTTAAACAAACTGTGCAAGGGGTTATTCTGTTAAACATACGGAAGTTGGAGATCCACTGCGTCGGATATGGGAATGAATTGCTGACATTGCTGGGGACGGGTTTCTGGAGATACTGAGAAAACCTCGATTTCCATCTGTTTTGGTATGTTTGATTCTGCCTGGAGTTGAAGTAGAATAATATCACCCAGCCTCCAGCCCTGATAACATCAGTGGGCTGCTTTTGCCCTCTAGGTAAGAAATACGCACTACTTCTCCAGTTCCACCTTTGAGCTGAGGAATGATGGGAGGTCTTAAAAGATGTAAGGTCTTTAGGAGGTCGTTATGTATCAGTTGTGATTAATGAATCTGTATTAACCTGCGACGGTGGTTCTCAACCTTGGCGGCTCAGTAGAATGCCCAAGGAGAGGTGAAAAATCCTAATGCCCAGGTTCACCCCAGACCAACTTCGCCAGAATCCCTGGGATGGGAACCCAGGCACCAGTAATTTTATAATTGGAGAACCGTGGCTCTAAAGCAGTACTGTCCAGTAAAAATAATACATGAGGTGTTATTTTCTAGCAGTCATATTTTTAAAAAGTAAGAGAGAAGCACATGAATTTTAAGAATGTATTAAATTTAACTCAGCATATCTGAAATTTTAACCTGTAATCATTCTAAAAAATTATCAATGACATATGTTGCATGCATTTTTTCACGACAGGTCTTTGAAATCTGGTGTGTATTTTACACTTTAGAGCACTTTCTCGATTCAGATAGTAAATTTTCATCAGAAATACTTGATCTGTCTTTAGATTCATATATCTGAGTTGTTCCCAACATATTTAGAAGTATTCCAGTAATGGAATCAAGTATTAGCTTTTAAATTCACATTTTAATAATTAAACTAAAAGCAGTTTCTCAGTCTCACTAATCACACGTTGGGTGAATAGACAAGTGGCTAATAGCTTTTGTAGCGGGTAGCGCGGATCTAGGCCAGTGCTTCTCAAACTTGAATTTGTACATACAAATCACCAGGCGATGTGGTTAAAATCTAGGTTGTGATTCAGGAGATGTGGGGTGGGGCCTGAGACTCTGCATCTCTAACAAGCTCCCAGGTGATGCTGGTGCTTTGCTTTGCTGGTGCTTTGCTGGTGCTGGTGACCACACTTTGAGTAGCCGGGGACTACAGTAATCTTGAATGAGGGCTGCCTCAACTGATTTCTCCACTTGCTTAGTGGTATTCTCTCATTTCAAAGGCTAAGAAATGTGTGTTGGTATGAATATATACGAAACAGACAGGTAGGCATACATACACACGTTATGTATCTGAAGTATACATAGGTGTGTGTGTGTGTGTGTGTGTGTGTGTATATGTATATATATATATATATATATATATATATATATATATATATATAAAATGTCTGATCGTGTCTAGACACAGAAATAAGCTCCGCAAAGAGAAGGAACACTTGAGTACTACATGTGTTATTTGTCTTCTTCACTTTCTTTCACATTCAACTTGATCTTCTTTGGTTCACTGGAACTGAACAACAGCTGAACGTTTAATCTTGATTTAAGTCCCTATATTCCTTTGTTTGCTTTTTTAAATGAGTGCAGTAGGTTTCTGCATTGTGTTTCAGTGTTTGAAGTTATTTAAAAAGTATTTGATGACCCAGGCTCTCTGTGGTTTTGTGTACAGTGCAGAGTAAATCCCAGTTCCATTTGCTTCCCTTGTGCTTGTACGTGGAAATTGTGTGCCTCAGTCCTTGTATTTATTTCTACAGATGATTTTTATTCTTTTCTAGACATCAGTATGGAAAGGTTATGTATTACTTTTGAAGTGTTGTTTCAACATGTATTTAATTATTCAATTCAGTTGGTTCCTCTGAGCCAAAGCTTATTTGAGCCAAAGCTGATTTAACTCCTATGCCAGGTTCCAAAAAACAGATAACAACAACAAAAAATCCAAAAAACAAAAACTAAAATTGAGTTCTCTTTTTGAGGATTTATAATCTGAGAAAGTTATCTGAGTATAAATAGCAACGAAAATCATAGTGAAATTGGAGGAATTGGTCATGCTTCTCCCTTTATTGTCCTTTAGTTTCTTTCTGAACTCAGACAAAGGAAGATAGGAAGAACGTAGCTATTAAAAACTTCGGGGGGGAAATCCACAGGATAACCCATTAAAATTGAAGGAAATAAAATGAGGAATAATAATTGGGTCTCTCAAAGCGGGAAGTTTTTACTTCAATCCTAATTTTAATTGTATTATCTACTATTGGTCATGTGAAGTGGGGAAGTTCTTTTTCTTTATGGGATAGATTCTTTATTCTGTATACCCTTACACATCCCAACAGTTATAGACCCCGATAATTATAAGGTATGGCATCACCCATGAAAATGGCTATTAATTCAAAAGCTTAATTCACTGGGCTAGATTCAAGAGGAGTCAAAAGTCCCAAGGGAAATCAAGGTGGAGCTGAATACTAAATGAATGTTCTCTTTATTTTTGTTTTAACTGTATGGGTATCTCTGGGTCAAGTTAGGAGTATGCTACATTTTTTATTTCCTGTGCATCAAACTGCATTTAATTATAGCTAATAATAATAGTTAATATTCATTAACTGCCCAAAATGTCAGGACCTTAATTACTTTATTTGCATTATTTTATTCTCATAATAACTTCATGATGTAGGTACCGTCAAGGTATTTTTAAAGAGCTAAAAACAGGAGTCTCACACAAATAGAGAATGAATGCATGCCAAGAATTTACTCAACTCATTAATAACGGGAACCCTAAGAGGGTTAAGATGATGCCAAGAGCATTTTGAAGAATTTGGTATTTATAGACATTTTGAGGGGAAAAACAGTGTGTTGGAATAATATTGCTAGGATAGATTCAAAACTGGTTAACATGCTACAGGGCAATAAAACTACAACCTTTGAGGTTATCTTTACCGCTGGACAAAAATCTATGAATTAACATATGACTTCAGAGCATATGAATTCTAATCAAATAAAAGAAAGTCAAACACAAGTACATTCCCTGGGTAATTAACTCTTCAGTAGGCAGGTTAGTACCCCAGTAAGATTTTTTTTTTTAACATCTTTATTGGAATATAATTACTTTACAATGGTGTGTTAGTTTCTGCTTTGTAACAAAGTGAATCAGCTATACATATACATATATCCCTATATCTCCTCCCTCTTGCGTCTCCCTCCCACCCTCCCTATCCCACCCCTCTAGGTGGTCACAAAGCACCGAGCTGATCTCCCTATGCTACGTGGCTGCTTCCCACTAGCTATCTATTTTACATTTGGTAGTGAATATATGTCCATGCCACTCTCTCACTTCGTCCCAGCTTACCCTTCCCCCTCCCCGTGTCCTCAAGTCCACTGAGAGAGGGTTTGGAAACTGGTATTCTAACTGGATATTTTGGGGGCTTTTATTGGCAAAGACTATTCAGATGATAATAATATTTTGACCATTTTTTTCCTCTTTTTAAAAAGAAACCTCATTATCCTTTGCCCATTAAAACACCTGTCATTAAGGAGAATGCTTCTCAATTGGCTTCTTACGGATGGGGGTAGGGCTTGCACTGAAACATCATGCATATAATCCTTGCCCTTGACCACCAGCACACACCTGAGAACTGGCTGGCTAGGGGAGTTAGACTTTGAAGTCCTGAAATTGGCTTTTCCTTGGAACAAAGCAAAATATGTTCATGCAGAATCTAAATTCATGAACCCTAGTCTATAATCAACTCAGCGACCCAGCTTAGATCACAGAGAGCTAATACATGCCTTTTAGGTGCAATTTGAATGAAGATATCATCTCTAAAATCTAGATTTTAGTGAGAGAGGAAGAGAGGAAGAGAGAAGGAGATGATATTAATTAAAGGTAAAGTTAAATTTTGTATCCATTGAGAAGACCAGCAACCAGATTTAAAGGTTAAATCATGGGGGTAGCAGGTGGGAGGAGCGTTCGGATATGGGAACGTGGCAGCATGGATGGGCTCCACTCCTTTCCTTGCTACGCCCAACTCTGATGTACTTGCCTCCCTTGAGCCAAGCAGTTGCCAAGAAGTGGGTCACTAGAGTGGGTGAGACCTTGGGGTCTGTTGGGGCACTGGGAGCTGGAGAGACCTAGGCTGGACTACTGCACACGGGTCACCTGACGATGACTGGTGGGTGGCAGATCCCAGCTTGGTGTTCAGAATGCATGATGATCCCACTCGAGTGTTCTGGGTTTATGTGATCCCCATGAGTAATAAAAGAAGACAGGTATAAGAACTAGCAATGGTCATGTGACCAGTTGTAGAAATGAGGATTGTATTAAGGCATTTTTCTTCCAGTTTTGATATGGATATCTGTATATATCAATAAAATGTGTCCTTCCCTTTGTTATGTAATATAAGGATTGAGTTAAACCTGTATTTCAATTTTTAAATTGCACAGTAGGAAAGAGCTATTGTGACTGAACTGGAAGACAACCATCAACCATTTATGGATAAAATAACAAACAGGACTTGGTGGCTCCACTTGGGGGGAAAGCTTGAGTGAGTTTGCGGTGGAT
This sequence comes from Balaenoptera borealis, assembly GCF_965194805.1. Taxonomy (NCBI): domain Eukaryota; kingdom Metazoa; phylum Chordata; class Mammalia; order Artiodactyla; family Balaenopteridae; genus Balaenoptera; species Balaenoptera borealis. The sequence goes on along the minus strand of NC_138881.1, from coordinate 8,754,512 downwards.
AGGGAATCGTTGCATCAAGTAGAACAGTAGCATTATGTTGTTTATTTGGAAGTTACAAATGAGTAAAGGGAGACTGTATGGATGCTACATTGACCAAGGGATGGAATGTGGTGGCTTAGCCACGGTCAAGTACAATAGGTATCACTACCTCCCCTTCTAAGATCTCTTCTACATCTCTGAGAAGCCAGGTGGGCATGACATCCCTTCCAGGCTCCTTCCCTATATGGTCCTGAGTTAGAGTTGGCCAAAGAGAGTAACATAAGCTTTTTTTCAGGTGAAAGGAATAGAAGCGATTATGTTCAGGGGTGGTTGCCGCTGGATGTTGGGCAGGCAGGAGACTCACAGTGGCTTTTCAGGGAGTGATGGAGAACCAAGATGCTTTGGTGTTGCAGACTGACACAGTTGCTGAGAGGTTGCTCGTAGAGTCTTGCAAACTGGAAAAATTTCTGTAGTGCTTTTGATAACCACCCACACTGTGGTGATGGGCTGATGCATTCAGTGCCTGCTTCCCTGCTCTTTGGTAGTGACCTTCTTTTTTTCTTGTTTTTTTTTTTTTGTTTTTTTCATTTTGGAATCATCTTGCTTGATCCCACTCTCCCAGATATTCCAACCCTGATATAAGCCCTAATTCGTGTATTGACTTCTTTATTCCTGGGATGTTTAGCATGAGTTTATTTTCTTGATTGAATCTAAGCTTATGCAGATAGTTTGATGAGAAGTGCGTCTCAATGATTGATTTAAGGAACATGCTATTGGAACATCGTGAAGATGCACACAAGAATCGTAGGTAGTGCTGAGCATGTTTTAAAAATACAGGGAATGAAAAAAAATAAAAATAATAAAAATAAATAAAAATACAGGGAATGAAAAAAATAAAAATAAATATACCGGGAATGAAAAAAAAATAAAAATAAAAATAGAGGGAATGAGAAAACACTATAATTTTCAGTTGGATCTAAAGATTGGCATCTTCAGTCTGTTTTGGAGAGACACCTATGTTTTACCCCAGGGGTAAGCAAACTATGGCCTATGAGCTAAATCCAGCCTGTCACCTGCCTTTATAAAGTTTTATTGGAACACAGCTCTGCCTTTTTTTTCCTTTTCTTTTACTTTTTGACTATGACTGCTTTCCCCATAATGGCAGAGTTGAATATCTGCAGCAGAGATCCTGTGGCACACAAAGCCAAGAACGTTTGCTATTTGGCCCTTTACACAAAGTTTGCTGACCCCACTATTCTCGTAGTTCCTACTGCCTTCAGAAATGGAAGCTTTTTTTCTCTGTCATCATCAACTTAGCTCACGTGGTGGGATTGGACTAAATAAAAATATTAATTTTTTTGGCAAAGAGATTGAGGATGTCTTCAGAACCTTATACCTGGCTCCAAGTACCCACTTACCAACACTTCAAACTTGGCATTGCAACATGTCATTTTTATTGAGCTGAGTCCCTCCTTAATCATTTTGGCTTCCTTTGCAGTGTGTCCCTCCGTGCATTGCTTAAGGTAGACAAATTGGCTCTTGCTGCCTTACATGGTTCCCAGAAGTCTCGTCAGCACGAGGACTTCTCTGAAGGATACCTTTGCTCTCCAACTGGAATTGTGTCACAGATGCGAGGAGGATTGCTCCCTTCTGTCATAATCTTCAAATAATAAAAAGGGTTTAGATGTAAAAGTGGAGTGTTTCACATCTTAAGACTCAACATGTGAGGAGCAACTGAAGAGAGATTTGATACATTACTGGAAATAGAGAGGAATAGTGATTAAAATGCTTTAAAAGCAAAACCCTCAGTGAGTCTGTTGGAATTATTCATTTTTTTACCAGCTGGCCATGCTAATTTCTTCTCTTTATTAAGTGACAAAATGGAGCTTGCCCTCTTCTCTAAAAAGTGTTGCTATTAAAAAGAAACTCTGGAGAGGGTTTGACACGCTACAGCCCTGTTACGACATGCAAAGAAGATTCTTCAGCTTTTGGTTGTGATACTGCCTCTGCTATAATCCAGTGAGCCTGCAAATCTGTAAGATAATTAATCTGTTGATAAATATAATCCATGTGCATGTGTCATTCACTAAGTCCAGCCCATGCTCAATTAGCTCATTTAAAAAAGTGTGTGCGCAGGGAGATCAGCTCGGTGCTTTGTGACCACCTATAAGGGTGGGAGGGAGGGGATATGGGGATATATGTATATGTATAGCTGATGCACTTTGTTATACAGCAGAAACTAACACAACATTTGTAAAGCAATTATACTCCAGTAAAGATGTTAAAGTCATGACGGTTGGCTGTTTAAAAAAAAAGAAGTGTATATATGTATGTACTTAGTTCCTACTGTGTGCCAGGCCTTGCTTTAGTTCCTGGGCTTATGAGGACAGGAGGCAAATAATGAGAGAGAGGAAAGTTCTGGAAACTTCTCTTGGGCTCATCCGATTGTGGAGAAATAGCTCAGTTTTACAAACCCTGTATTCATGGCTGTGAGACTAACAGCTCTAGTGTGGCTCAGCCAGGCGGCCTCCTCCGCACTTACTCCTGGCTTCTGTCCTCTTGCTACGTCAGCTCTGCGCACAGAGTAACTGCAAAAGCACATAGAAGGATCACTTTGAATGGATTTTTTTGTGAAGAATCAACTCTCAAGTTTGTATTGGACCAAAGTTAAGATGGAGCAGCAGGAAGCCTCTTGCACTTGGCCTTCCAACTCCAGAGTCTGATATTTATTCTTCTTGACAGGAAGATAGACTGCCAACTTTGTTTTTAATTATTTGAATAAAATTACATACATCAGTCTCCTTTTCTCATGCCTCCCTCTGAAATCCCATCTTCTGCGTAGCTGATGCTGATGAAATTGCCGGGTTTGGCATTAGTGCTTCTGTCAGCCAAGTGAGATGAACTGAGTTAATATCCACACCCTGACGTGAAGCCAGGAACATTTACCTTGGCTTCTCCCTCGCTCCCCTCACTCTCTGCCTCTCTACCTGCCACCCTGCGGACGTACCGCACGTCGATCGCATCTAACCTGAATAAACATTTTCCAGTATGTTCTACTTCCCTACCTTCCCCCATCCCCCTTTCGTTCTTTTCTCTTTTTTTTTTTTAAACAAGAGAGTTGAGTCTTCTTTTGTATTTTAGTGTAAACACGGAACAAATGTGTAACTCATCATAATGGACATCTGTTACATGAATAGTGGCGAGCTCATATCTCCCAGATTAATCACTGTTTCTATTCATATGGAATTAGCAACCTGTGACTTCGAGTAACTCCCTGATGAAACAGAACACACATTCTTTTCACAGATGTATAGAAAGAGGAATAAATCTACAATTTGGCAAGAGCTCCAGGTGCAGGACACAGTGCATACTTATAGTAAGAAAATATAATAACTGTCTTAGACTAATACATGGTTAAGTCTGACAAAGAGGAATTTATATAGTCAAAACTTCTTGAAAGCAGCCTCACCTGCATGAGTGTTTTCTAAACTCTGGCCCTGGGGGCCTGTCGTTTCCTGACAAAGTTTTCTCCTGTTATTTGTCCTCCTCAGAGACTTGAAATTCCTCATCACTTAGAAGCAAGATAGAAATTTGGAGGCTCTGAAGCATAACGGAATTATCGTCTGTAGGAGCCAGGGTCTTACTGGCTACCCTTCTTGTCAAGGGATGTTTTCAGAAAGAGTGTGTTTCTGTGTGCTAGGACTGTATATCCAAGACATCTATCATACACGGACCATTGAGTAATTGAGTCTGCATATGCTAATGACTCACAGTTGTATCCCACTGCACATCGAGACAGAATATTGCACGGAAACCCGAAGAAGGAGTGTACAGCGTGAAGTATTTGCTGAGTTCATTTATGCTATGAAATCATGCCAGCTTTCATGATGAGGTCGTTCGTTCATTCAGGAATCGTTATATTGAGTACCTGCTCTTCTGATTCTGGCGCTGTTCTCATTTGGGGGATAAAGACATGAACTTTTTTTCTTAAAAAAACGAATAGTGTAATGAAGGAGACAGCTATGTCTACACATGAGGCCGATACCACGAGAGGTCCTTGGATAGGCATGGCCAGTACCATGGAATGGCCAGTCTCTCTTCACTGGGCTGTAGGCAGTGAGAAGAAATTCAGTAGAAGATTAGAGGGAGAAGGTGGTGTCTTAGAGTCTTGGAAGAGGGTTCTTTATCTGGGGCCTTGGGGACAGTGTTGGACACAGGGTAGTGACAGAGTGGGAGTGTTCCTGTCTCCCTAAGGTTGCATTCTGCTCCTATCTGCTGCCAGAAGCAAACTTCGAGAGTGGAAGATAGAAGTAGGAAAATTATATAGCAGGGTCAAGGTTTGAGAGCAAGAGATAAGGGACAGCTTAGATCACTTAACAGTTGTCATAATTGGATGGTGGGGGAAACATCAAGTAATTCACCTCTGGTTTCCTGCAGTTGACTATGCTGAGGACAAACAAGATGATAAGAAAACTGTAGATCAAAAGTTGTCAGACATTGGTAGTTTCATTAGGTTCAATCTAAGAGGTATAACATGCATGTACATGGTACAAAAATCCCCAAAAACAAGAGAATGAAAAGTATGTCTCAGTTCTGTCCTCCTTCTTTGCCCATCCATTTCCCTCCTCAGGGAAGACCACCACTGGAATTCTTTGAAAAGATAATCTTACCATATTCAAGCATTTCCATAATGTCCCATATTGTTAAAATGGGACTCTTCCAGGGTCATTTTTGGCTGAGGAATGAAGACAAGGGACACCATGTTCCAAGAGACCACCAGGACAGTCATTTTAGGTAGGCCATGGAAAACCTAAACAGAGGACTCACTGACATGGAAGATGAGAGTCAGGAGGATAGAGAAGAAAGGTGTGTTTGTGAGGGGGTTTCCTTGGAGGAAGTAGCACTGAGAGTCCCACCATTTCCCCCACCATCCAAGAATGAGGGCAGGGGACTTCTACCCCTAACCCCTGTCACAGTGAGGAGAGCACCTATGGGACTGGCGCTGAGACATGTGCGGTCTGTCCTTTGCACCCGAGGACCCCAGAGGGCTGGGGCTGGTGCCTGACTCATCTGAGGAAGCCCAGATGGCTTATGCAGACGGAGGGGGCTCAGTCTGGAAGGAAACCGCCCTCCCTGTAGGTTGCATGGACTCTGGAGACTATCTGTGGAGTTTGTGATGGGAGTATTGGCCGAGGGTTGTTTGAGCAAGGATCTTGCAGCTGAGTGTTGTGAGTTGGTTTCTTCAGGGAGCACACCATGAGAGGGGGTTCAGTGTGCGTATGTCCAATAGGGATGCCCTTGGGGTCGACACCTGGGAAAGGGAGAGGAAGGAAGCAGGATTGGGTAGAGGGTAAAGTTGAGCTGCCATGCAGGCCTTGTTAGCCTTGGCCATTCCTGTGGGGAACTCTGGTATAAAATTACCCATTACAGTGGTCCTGCTTTAGGCCAAAGTCAGGGATTTTATACCTTTGCTTTGACCAGTGGTCATCGGGTGTACGCCACCCTGGGAAGGACCTGACCTTGACTTTGGCAGCCCTCTGCTGCTAAGTTGCCAGCTGAAGGTTTTTGGCCCGTGGCATTCTCAGCAGCTGGGGCAACAAGCTTTTCCTTGAATGGGAATCCGGATAGCACATCTCAGCGTCCATCATACCGAGCAGGGGTACCTCAGCATTACAAGGCAAGTGTTTGTGCTGCTGGGGGCAGAAGCTCAGAGGGGACTGGGAACAGTGAGTCAGAGGAAAGGCCGTATCGTGTCCCAGGGATTGCAGTCAGAGGGATCTCTCGAGAATGTAGGTTCGTGCCTCAAAAAAGCAGCCATCTTAGCATAAATCCGTCTCAATGGTATGAGTTAAGTTACAACTTTCCTGACCACTTGGATGAGTCATGGTATGAGCAGGAAACCGATGGCACATTCATGTTGAGTCATTTGCAGAGATTTTATTAAAGGGTCTAGTTACAAAGGTGTGGAAGCCTCAAGAGGGTCCAGTACCCTGGGGCTAGTAAGAGTTGATGCTGTTTGCATCCTCAGCCAGAAGAGTGGAGGGGAGAGAACAGTTTCCAGGACCCAGAGGCAAGGAGAGCTCAGTCAAGGAGGCCAGCTGCCTAGGCTGTGACCTTCGGCCAACAAACAGAGCCTGGTTGAGATGACCCTGCAGCTAGGGCGCTGGGGGAATTCTTACTTCAAACTCAATCTTCTTGCTTTCTCTGATATTATGCTAGGACTCCCCGCTGGGGTGCTGATTCTTGTAGTCTATAGAGGTCAGCCCCCAGGGGTCCAGAGCCAGGCTGCAAGAGTGGAGTGTGCAAATCTTCTCTTCTCCCTGGGTGGGGTCCAAAGATTCAGCTGTCAGTAGGCAGATGAGATCAGAGAAAGAGAGGGGGAAGGGGAGAACTGGAGAGGTTGAAGAGAGGGATTGAGGGAGGGAGGGAGGGACATTTCCTGCCCTTCCCAAGCATCAGGCAGCTGGACTGCAGCCGGTGATGGCTGGGGAAAGAGGTGGCGAGGTTGTTTTCAAGTGAGAGCTGCGACCACCTTGCTTGTCTCTACGCTATACCACCCCGAGGTCACAATCTATCAGTACACCTTCTTAGTTGAGATGTAGAATGAAGTGAAACTCTTGGGTCTAGTTGAATCATACAGTGGGTGAGAGGAGGTGAGGTAGTAATATGCTCCTTGGTGTTTGCTCTGGGAAGGAAATGGGTACCCTATTTGGATTCTTCCCTTCCCATCTCCCCCTCCCCCATATCAAGGGTGCTCTTTTCATCCTAGGTCACATGCTTGGGGACGGCTTTTCTTTCACTGAGACTTCTGAATCTAGATGAAAGAAAGTCCCAGAATTTTAACCTGGGCCTTAATTGAAGAAATTAGTCCTGCGATATTTGAGCCTTGGGAGAAAAAGACACGCTAATGTTGAAGTTTCTGTGGTTTATTTTGTTGCTAGAGATGGATGCTTGATTCTACTGTGAGGATGATTGCTCTTCAGTTGTGGGAAGAAAAATGCCCACAGTAAACTTTTTGGTTATGTCAAAGGGAAGCTGTAACTCTAAGCCATGTGCCTAATAATTCTTCATAGCAGGCCAGAGTTGGACCCTCACAGGAGGGGAACCTGAGGCTGGTAATCAAGGATAAACTAGTGTTTCCTCTCTCTAGGTCCCAGGAGAGTTTGGGTATGGAGGAGACAAAGGTCAAAAACCCTCCCAGGAGGAGTAGGTAATGGGAGGTGGGCTCTACGCTGTAACATGGTGGGTACCAGGAGCTGTACTATTTCATATCTAGCTTTAAATGTTCTCTTCTGCATTATAGTTTTCTCCTGTTAGCCTCATGTGGTCAGCAAAAATTGATTAAATTCTAGGGCCTGGTCTTAGTAGTTCTTTGTGAAATTAAAGGAGGGATAGGGTCCCTGTTGGGGGCAAAGCTGTGAGAAGAGTTACTGCAGCCTGCTGGGAATGGCTAGGAGACCATCAGGCACTGAATTCCAGGACTGGCTGTAGCCCCCAAGGGCACCAGGGTGAACTGAAGGAATAGTCAACACATCTTCAGGTATCTCCATATCAGAGATACCTGGGCTGGAAAACATCCTGTGTCGTGAGCGGGGATTTGACCACTATTACAGGGACATTAAAGGGAAGTGTCACCATGAGGCAGGAGCACTTGGCACATCTGGACACCACTGTTGGAAGGACTTGAGTGCTTTCTCTAATATGCATCTTATCCAGCCACTGCTTGGGTATCCATAGTCGTCCTTTTATAGTGTTGCATGGAGCTAGTTAGTAGAAAATCCTTTCCAATGAAAACTGAGTTCAGGTTTCCTTACTTGCCTCTTCCTAACTGTCTCCTCTTAAGCTCCTCACTTCTGCTCTTGTTTCTTCAGTTAAGCATTGCTTTGGTCAAGGAGCATGGCGTATGGTAGAAACAATGCTTTGGAGTCATGAAAACTCAGTCAGCATTGACTCTACTTCTTACTGGCTGGATATTCTTGGACAAAGTATTTCACTTCCCCCAGCCTGAGTTTCTACAGTTACTACTTATAAAATGTGGATACTGAACTACAGTTACTGTTTGATGCTCAGATTTTCATAGATTTGACGAGTAGGAGCCTCTTTAAGCTGGTTCCAGTGTCCTTTGGAAATGATTCTATTTGTCTTTAAAATCTTCCTTGATTTCTGGCACTACAAAAATGTCCCAGGTTCATCTTGTATCTTCCCTGCCACTGAACCAGATCTTGAATTGGCCATTTCTCCAAGAAACTCTGATACCTTTCAGAGGGGAATGGAATTAGAGGCCAAAATCTAAGGGCTTGGGCGTTTATTTCTACTGGTCATTTTACTTGTCAGAACCAGAAAGTATGTATTTTTAATACTTATGAGTTCATATTAATAATACATATTTCCAACTCAAATTAACAATACTAGTTTTCTGCTTTAATTTTATAATTATGACTTTGTTCTCTTATATGGAAAATCTTCTTATAATACTAATAGCATACTTGTTTGCTTTATACTACAGGAAAAAATTCAAAATAACAATATAAATATTACTACAAAATATAAAACAACAGGGTGAACCAGAACGACAAACTACTAATTGAAAAATACCAAATTCATAAGGTTGCAATGTGGATTTAATGATCTATGTCAATTTCTGAGACTAACACCTTGGACAACAGTCAGTACTCAATAAATGTTAGTCTTCTACCCCTGCCCCACCAACTCTCTGTCTCATTCAAACTTTTCCTTAGCAGTCTTGTAACTGTTGGATAAAGCCTAAATACAGCCTGACATTTTGGCCCTCTCCAAACCTTCTCTCTGCTTTCCCTAATCCCCAACTACTCCCTTGTATTCCTGCTTGAGTTCATTGAATCCTTTCAACATGTCATATGCATTTCTGCTTTTTAGTTTTGCTTTCAGTGTTCCATTCCCCTCCTTCCTTTTCTCCCTTCCAAACGTATCATATATTTTTTTCCCTTTGTAATTGAAACAATTGCTTTAACAGACATTGAATTCTTATATATTTGAATCTCTTTGTCTTTTCTCATGTTCATTCCATACCCTTTTATTATAGTAACTTTATTATATGTTTTAAAACGTTGAGCAAATCTTTCTTTATTACATTTCAAAAATTTCTTATTTTCATAAAAATTTATAACCATTTTCATCTGATTCTTCACCCCCCTACCCCCCCCTCAAAAAAAAGTCCAACAATCCAAATAAAGTTCACTTGGATTCTTGTGGAAATAGTATTAAACCAATAGATTGACCTTTTTATTAAGTCTTCCAGAAAAGGACCCTGGTACTTCTCTACCTTTAGAAGATCTTGTTTTAATAATTTTAATATAATTTTGTAGTTTTCTTCATGTAGGTTCTATACCTTTTAAAAATGTATTTTGAAGTATTTTGTATTTCTTGCTATTATGATTTTCTTTCACTCCCCAGTTTAATTGGTATTTTAAGAGCTATTGTTTTTTAAAATAATAAAACTATTATCTTAGAATATCTTTTCATTTACAGAAAAGTTGCAAGGATAGTACAGAGTTCCCAAATACTGCACACCTGGTTTCCCCTACTAACATCTTACGTTAGTATGGTACATTTGTCAAAACCAATGAACCAGTATTGAAACATCATTAACTAAAGTTCATTGTTGATTCAGATTTCCTTAGTTTTTACCTGATGTCTTTATTCTGTCCCAGGATCTTATCCAAGAAACTGTTTTAGTCATTGATTTACATATAGTCGTCATGTCTCTTTAACTAACATCCTTTTGGCTGTGACAGTTTCTCAGACTTTCCTTGTTTTCGATGACCTTGACAGTTTTGAGGAGTCCTGGTCCGGTATATTGTCGGATACCCGACTAATGGGATTTGTTTTTCTTATAATTAGACTGGGGTTGTGGGTTCTTGAGAGGAAGACCACAGAGGTAAAGTTCCATTCTCATCACATTATCAACAGTATATACTGCTAACATGTCTTATCACTGTTGATACTGAGCTTGATCACCTGACTGAGGTAGTGTTTGTCAAGTTCTACACTGTAAAATTACTGTGTGTTTTTTTTTTAAACCCCTTTCTGTACTGCATTCTTAGGAAACAAGTCACTATACCCAGATCATATTTAAGGAATGAGGAATTATCCTCTACCTCCTTGGGGGCAGATGATCTACATGAATTATTTGGAATTCTTCTGCATGGAAGATATGTCTGGTCTCCCCCATTTATTTATTCAATTATTTATTTCTACCAGTATGGACTCATGGATAATTATTTTGTTTAGGGTTATAATCCAAAACTACTTTATTCATTTTTTTGTTCAAATTGTTCCAGGCTCATCTTGTATATTGCTTGCCCTAGCCCTAGACTTAGCCATCACTACAAGGCCCTCTGGTTCCTTTTATTGGAGAACGTTATTAAAATCCAAGATCTGGGTATGAAGTGGGCTTGTTGCTAGTAGGTCCTCTCAGTTGACAGAGTAAGGAAATCTGTGCAGTCACATAGCTTAATTTACAGACATATCTATAAATATTTCCATATGTGAATATCTGTTCCTACATTAAGCTAAACAGGAAAAAGCTATTGATTTTTGACAGTATCTATTTAATTTTAAAATGAACATCTAATTTTACCCAGTACTCCCAATTTGGAGACTTGGTTCTAGAGAAATAAAACCACCAATAGATAAACATATGCAGAGGGATGTTTATTGTAGCATCACTCGAAGAAGCAAATGACTAGAAATAGCCAAGATGCCTTTAAAAATGGGAACAGTTGGGACTCCCTGGCGGTCCAGTGATTAAGACTCTGCGCTTCCAATGCAGGGGGCGCGGGTTTGACCCCTGGTTGGGGAACTAAGATCCCAGATGCTTCAGAGCGAGGCCAAAATAAATAAATTTTTAAAAATAGGAACAGGTGAATAAATTATTGTATATTCATACTGTGAGGCATTATGCAACTATTAAAATAGAACGCATGTTTTCACGTATTAAGCAGAGGAATACGGATTATTGATAAATGAGAAAAGCAAATTGTAGAGTAATATAATCCTATTTTTGGAAGAAAATTAAAAGGCAGTAGGTACTTGTAGTGAGGTGGATGGACCTAGAGACTGTCATACAGAGTGAAGTAAGTGAGAAAGAGAAAAATACCATATGCTAACACATATATATGGAATCTAAAAAAAAAAAAAAAAAAGGTCTGAAGAACCTAGGGGCAGGACAGGAATAAAGACGCAGACGTAGAGAATGGACTTGAGGACACGGGGAGGGGGAAGGGTAAGCTGGGACGAAGTGAGAGAGTGGCATGGACTTATATATACTACCAAATGTAAAATAGATAGCTAGTGGGAAGCAGCCGCATAGCACAGGGAGATTAGCTCGGTGCTTTGTGACCACCTAGAGGGGTGGGATAGGGAGGGTGGGAGGGAGACGCAAGAGGGAGGAGATATGGGGATATATGTATATGTATAGCTGATTCACTTTGTTATGAAGCAGAAACTAACACACCATTGTAAAGCAATTATACTACAACAAAGATGTTAAAAAAAAAAAAAAAGGCAATAGGTACACGTTACAGTGAGCCTAAGAAAGATGTAAAAAGGTATATACCGAACTGCTAACAAAATTGTGAGATTTGGAAAGAGTTAGAATATTATTATTTATATATATATAGCTTAGTATTATATGATCATTATAGGAAATCATATGTTACTTTATAGTCTTAAGATCTGTTTAAGATAATATAAATCATACACACAAATACGGATGGGTGGATTTGGGGCTACATAGAAAAAGTAGACTTTATTCCATTTTATCTATTCTCAGCCCTACGTGTTGCTACAAATTGTCTTTGGGGCTAGTTTGATGGGAAACATGTATGGTGGAACTCATAACAGACCTTCATTCTTAGAATTATGTAAGTCATCATAGCATTGGAAAACCTTGTTTCAAATATGTGTTATTATTTGGTAAAAAGACACCACATTGTATTCCAATGACAGTTAATATTTCAAGCACATAAGAAAATGTTTCTTTATACATATTTTCATATCTCCCTATTTAACAAAAATAGATGTTAGATTCTTAAGTTGGTGTACAAGTCCTTCCCTTCTCTCCCAGGTGTGGTCCATCTCATTTTCACTTTTCACCTCTGTGAAATACTGGGAAGAGGGGTGAGGTAACTAATTCAGCTTTTATGAGTTGGTGATACAATGTAGCCACGTTAGGTAACTTGACTAAAATACTCCCTGCAACTCCCTCTGGATGGCAGTAGGGCTGCTGGACAGTGATGGCAGGAGAGTGATGGTTTATTCTCCGGTTGAACATCACTTCTGCTTTTTCTTAGTTTTGTCTGGTGATAAATTGTCAAGTCTCTCTGCAGTACAGAGGAAGATAGGCACAAGGATGATGTGAATGTAGCCAATTTCTTTTTATTTTTTTAATTATTTATTTTTGGCTGAGTTGGGTCTTTGTTGCTGCGCGCAGGCTTTCTCTAGTTGCAGCGAGTGGGGGCTGCTCTTCGTTGTGGTGTGCGGGCTTCTCATTGCGGCGGCTTCTTGTTGCGGGGCACGGGCTCTAGGCGCGTGGGCTTCAGTAGTTGTGGCTCGCGGGCTCTAGAGCGCAGGCTCAGTAGTTGTGGCGCACGGGCTTAGTTGCTCCACAGCATGTGGGATCTTCCCGGACCAGGGCTCGAACCCGTGTCCCCTGCATTGGCAGGCGGATTCTTAACCACTGCGCCACCAGGGAAGCCTTGTGGCCAATTTCTTGAAGGAAATAGTTTTCAAACCCAATATAAGTATTTTATTGAGAAATTTGAGTTTGTGTATAATTTGAATTTTTATTAACTAGTAAATGCTGTAGTGATGAAAATACTATCAAGCAGTGGACTAAGATCTTTTAAAAAAACATTAAATTTCCAGTAATATAAATGTAAATAATGGAGTAATACTAATGATTTGGGATTAAGGAGATGTAGTTCTAGAATTTTTTTGGAGCTCTTGTAACTAATATTTTGGAAAAGGTCTTTTCTCTGATATATTGTTCTATTTATTCTCTATAAACATCTAGGTGGTATGTTAACATAGTCCCCTTTGTGGCAGTATTGCCATCTTCTTTCAGTTGGAGATAGCATAGCATACTGAAAACTGCACAGGCTTTGGCGTTAGGTCTGCATTTAAATGCAGCCGTGGTCAAGTTATCCAGCACCTCAGGGACTTGCTTTCTCATCTGTTAAATGGAGATGAAAACATTGTCTCAAGGATTAAATTAGATAACATATAGTTACTACAGTTACTGTTTAATAAAGGATAGTTATTAACGTATGTATGCAACAGTTTTACAGCTCTCAGCTTCTAAAGAGTGAGCCAATGAATGGGTGCAAGGAAATATGTGCACAAATGAGAAGGTAAAAAACTGTAGGAAGGAAATTATGACTTTGGCCTTGAATTAAAATGGATTTTTAATTTATTTTTAATTTTTATACAGTTTTAAAGGTTACACTCCATTTACAGTCATTACAAAATATTGGCTATATTGCCCGTGTTGTACAATACATCTTTGTAGCGTATCTTACACTTAATAGTTTGTACGTCCCACTCCCTCACCCTATATTGCCCCTCCCCCCCACTGGTAACCACTAGCAAAATGGACTTTTAATAAAGAATCCAACTCCCCGCGATACATTTAATTATTATAGCCTACAAAGAAAATGTCAGTATTTTAAGTAAGTCCTCAAATTTATCATAGAACTGTATAATGAATTATTTATAACTATGGTTCATACTTTGACCAAAACAAAATAGATTTTCCTCTAAAAGATTCAGAGAAAATATGTCCTTCTCAACATTAATCGTATTTTCTTCAATCCAATTACATTGTTGCCAATTCACAGGAAATTCGGTTTGAAGAAAACGGTTAAAATTTGAGGATATCATTCATTGGAATGCCACAAGAGTAGAACACAGATTAGAGAAACGGTTTCCAAACCAATGTCTGGGATTTTGTTTGGAATTATCCTCAAAACCCCAATTCTGGAGTTTAACTGGTAATATCAGATGACTTGCCATGTCAATTATTTCTCCTGTCCCCTCCTTGTCCCTCCTTTCTGCCAAATAATTTTTCCCTCTAACTATGGCATTATTCATTCAACTGAACCTCCATGAATGAGAAACAGACTGAAAACTCATATGGAGTCAGAAGTGGAAATAGCAGCTCATATTTTTGATTGTATTATAATGAGATATGGACTATACATTGTAGTCCTTTTGCGTTGCTTCCTTAGCCAGCAGTGCCTTCCCAGAGTTGGAAATGTTACATATTTCAAGAAGCAGTTCTTTGTGTTAATATTTGGAAGGCAAGCTCCTTTGTGTGGTGTCCCACCCCACCCCATTACTGGTATGAAGCTACATATTTTAAAAATGTCTTGCTTATGAATACCAGGCAGAAAAAGCACCCACGTCAGCATTTAGAGGAGAAAGAAACAGACTAAACTGGATGAAGGGCAGCATAAATGAAATTTGGAAACCCTGTTTGTTTTTCTAAAGGAGTTTCCCTGGTTCCTTTGCTCTCCCCTCCTTCCAGTCTTTATGGAGCTATTTCAGAGCCAAAAAAAGAAGAAAAAAAAAGAAGAAGAAGAAGAAGAAAAGAACCATGGGAGGAAAAAACTTCCATATGCTGTAGTATTCCTTTCCTATCTTTGTGGTTTTCTTTTCATGTTGAACAGATACTAGGTATATTTGCCTAATTTCCGTTTGAATTTGCATTTTTAGCGCTTGGCCACTGTGAAAACACTTATAAAGCAATCTACCCTCTTACTGATACTTGGATTTTGCCTATTGCAGTCTCTAGGGTCTGCCAGTTTACTGTTGATGTGCTTTCCCTTCCCCTACTCTGCACAAGCAAACCTCTTCTCCCTTTCTTGTTCGTTCCGAAGACTGTTGTATATCTAGGATTTTTATCACAGTTATTACTTATTTTGGAGTCTTAGACAATTTTGTTGTACACCTCACATGTTTAAGTCCTTAAGAAATTCTACAAAAAATAATACTTTTAATCTTACAGCTTGTCTCTTTGCAAGTGGATTTATTTTACTTTTTGCTTCATTTAAAATCATAGTAGGAGCAGGATTACAGTCAGGTTAGCCAGGTTTGCTGTATGTGTAATTTCTGAGAAAGGGGAAACTGTTGGATTCAAAGTATAATTGTTCCCATGAATTTATTAAGGTCTAAAATTACCTATCTAGTTTTGTACATCTCCTGTTATTTTTATATTGCTATATTTATGTTGTCTGTTGCTAAATTTTTGTGAAGCTAGAAATATCAAATTAAACAAAGTGATAAACCAAGGGGAAGCAGATCTCTTTTTCCTCCTCCCCTTCTTCTTTGCCACTGAGGATTGGTCAGTTTCCTTGGTCCTGCTTACTGAAGAGCAGGTGAAATCAAGGCAAGAATCCTTAGTTGCCTTTACAAAAAAACTCCTGCTTCCTCCAAGAAGGGGTGGTGACTCTGAAAAGGGAGCACCCACTCTCCAGGTCAATATGATTGCTTAAAATGTGAGAATTATTTTTGCCTTAGGATCTTGGATCATTTCTGTTTGGCAGTAAAGCATCATTTTTTAATGTCCATCTTCTCACTGTTGTGAACTCTTTTTTTCCTTGGTATCCTCTTCAGCATGTCATTCGTTTCTCCATAGCACATTAACCAGAGGAGAAATGTATCTGGAAAAAATTGGGTTGGGATAGACCTTGTATCAAGCAGTGAAGTGAAATTATGGAATTGCCATGTTTATTCAAGCTATTACCAGCTCCTCTAATAGCCCGCAAAAAACAAAACAAAACAAAACAAACCCTCAATTAGAATAAGAGGAATGATTGCCTGCAAACAGCAGAGGTTTAAATAAAATGTTTAGAACCTAAGTGGATTTGAAGATAATACTTTGTTCCTTTCTGACCATACACTGTTATACCTGATCTAGGATTATTTCAGTTCCTAGTGATGGAAAACCAATTCAAACTAGACAAAGAAAAAAATAGAATATACTGATTTATGTAACTAAGAGATAAAATAATTAGTTCTGATTTCAGGCATGGCAGGATCCAGGGAGCCTAACGATGTCATTGGGAGATATATATGTGTGTCTTTTTGTCTGTCTATATGTCTAATCTTTTTTTTCATTCTCAAAGGTCTTGAAGTTCTTAAAATTTTTTTGTGATGAAATACATGTAACATACAATATGCCATCTTAACCATTTTAAAGTGTGTAATTCAATGGCGTTAACTACCTTAACAATGTTGTACAAAGATCACCACAATTTGTTTCCAAATCTTTTCCATCACCCTAAACAATCTCTGTAATCATGAAGCAGTAACTCCCTATTCCCCTCTCCCCCCTGCTCCTGGTAACCTCTAATTTACTTTCTGTCTTTACCTATTCTAGATATTTCATATCAGTGAAATCATAACAATATTTGTCCTTTTGTGTCTGGCTTATTTTACATAGCATAAAGTTTTCAAGGTTCATCCATGTTATAGCAGGTATCAGTACTGTATTTTTTATGGCTGAGTAATATTCCATTGTATGATATACCATATTTTGTTTATTCACTCATCTGTTGATGGACATGCATTTCCATATTTTGGCTATTGTGAATAACGCTAAAACAAACATCGGTATAGAAATACTTGTTCGAGTCCCTGTTTTCAGTTCTTTTGGATCTATACCTAGGAGTGGAATTTCTATCTGTCTAATCTTGATTCCTCTTTCCTCTTTGTTCCCTTATCCTCAGGCAGATAAAGACAGTTTATTCTGTACTCCTCAAGTTCTTTAAAATATCAAGTAAGCTTGAGATTTTTCTCTCAGAGCCCATATTAACCACTAAAGAGAAATTCTGGTTGTTCATATTCTGTTCTCCACCCCTGGATGGGTCATTATACCTAGGGAGAAGCTCCTTCGTGACTGTGACCAACAACCCACTGGGTGGGAGGACAGTTCTCTGTAGAAAAGAGAGGCTCTGTTTCTAGAAATGCGGGATGCTGTTGGGTAGAGGTGTAAGAGGTGCCCACGGTCGTCTCCTTCCAGCTGTGGGCCAAAAACTCACCTTGGCTGCTGATCAGGGATCCTTGGATGAGTGGAATAACTGAAGAATGACCTAGTTGGGGTTTTGGCCGGAATGAGGGAAGACAGAAACTGTCAGTGCTTCTGATTGGAATACTAATTACGGTCACCCATTGGGAGAGCATTTTGATGGTATCTAACATGGCTGAAAGCGTGCAGACATTCCAACACTCTGCCCTCGATGGGGTCGCAAGAAAAACTCTTCCACTCCAGCCTCTGGAAACACGGAGAAGACTCTTCCTTGTAGCATTGTTTGTAATTGTCAAATGGACAACACCATTTCCAACAGTAGTGGAAGCTTTTATTGGCTGGCTAAAAGACAAACTGTAGTGTACTTACAGAAAGGAATGAGGTGCTGCTGTTAAAGATGACCTCCATCTATAGGCTCGGATGTATAACACTGAAAAAAACAAACAAACAAGTTTCAGCATCATACGTACTGTATTGGAAGCGTTTATGTAGATAATAGAAAACATTCAAAACTATATTCAGCATTGTTTTGGAATATATATATTTTTTATTATTTTTGGAATATATTTTTGGAATATATAATAAATTCCAATATGTTTGGAATATATATTTTTATTTTATGTAGATAAAATAAAAGTACAAACCCATGTCCTGGAAGGGCTCCCAACAAATTCAATAGTGAGAGGCAAATAGGACAAGGAAAAAAGTCAAGGGGATTTCAATTGTTCCTCTTCTCCTTTTTTTCATTTTAAAATTAGCTTTGTTAAATTGACTAAAAGTGAACGACCGTTATTTCAGGCTGGTTGATACTGTATTTTCTTCACTGTTCTATATTTTTTTTCAAGCTTTTCACAATTAAAAAGTAGCACATGGTTGGAGTTCAAATGGAAATCCAATTTTTTCTTTAATCTTAAAATTATGGGATATGTATGCAGATAGATAGAAAAGATAGATACATAGTTAGTAGATAAAGTATTGTGGGTTTTTTTTTTTAACTTGGTGTTTCTTCAAGTAATCATAAGAACAGGCTCTTGCCAAAATCTCCCTGCTGTGCTATACTTCTTCATGCCATTTTATTTCATTTATGTGTTAGAGAGCATTTTGTCCTTAATCTTCCCTGTGCCCTAGTATTCCCCTAACTAGCAAAATGCCCAGTGTGTTTCCCATTAACCTCAAAATTCCTACCAGGATTTAGTCTTAGAGCCCTGAAAGGCCTCCTATCATTTTAGCAAACAATCAGACTGCTCCCTGAACGTCAAAAGCTGGCAGAAATAAACTACCCAAATCAGTATTCCTATGAGAAGAAAGTCCTGGGAGGTGAAGATAGATTTCAGAAATCCTATTCATACCATGAGGGAAAAGTCATTAAATAATTGTGCATGAGGCAGTTGGTGACAGCCTTGTCTCTTTCGCTTTTGCCAAAACGCTAACAGAAAGATTTGCAACATCTTGCTCGATTCTGAAGTGGTTAAAATTTTATAATAGGAACCTTAATGGCAAGGAAAAGGATCTCAGAAAGAGCATTGCTCGCTGAGCCCTGACATCACCGTGTGGGAATGAGTATTATCTTACACAATGGAATGTGCTCTATCCCTCCTCCGAGAGGGAATTTGGCTTGGTATGCAAATTAAAATATTGTTTGGAAAAATCTGTTGCCTCAAATGACAGAAAAAATTTTTTCTAATCCAGTTCTTCGGTCCTTTGTTGGCTAAGCAGTTGACAGCAAGCTCATCTAGCCAGTTTGTCTGGGCCACGCTCTTGGATTTTGTGATGGAGCCCAAGCCAATCTCAGATTTTTGTGATGGCAGAGATGCAAAAAGCCCTAAATTCTTGAGGCCTAAAAGAAAGGCAGGATAATTTACTTGAAATACTTGCAAACCCTTGAAAGCATTTAGAATTTGAGTGTAACTTTGTTCTCTCTTTGTTGGAAAGTTAGCAGGTGAGATAGTAAGAAACTGGCTTACTTTGATAGGTGGCCTTTTTCTTCTCCTTTCAAGCTTACTTGAAGGTCTACCCCAAAATGAAGTCTTCCAGTCTCAAGTTCTGCAGCCTGGAAATAATTTGAAATTATTCAAAAATGTCATACATTTCACAGCTCTTCTCCCCATTGTTGTTTGTCTGGGGTTGAGCCTGAGTTCACAGGTGAGGATTCAGGGAGAGACTGATGCCATCACTTATGCTTATGGCTACTACATCACTCGGGGGCAGTGGCTCTCCAAGAGTGGTCCTGAATAACATTATCAACATCACTTGGGAGTTTGTTAGAACTATACATTCTTGGAATCCACCTTAGACCTACTGAAGGCAGGACCCCAGAATCTGTGATTTAACTAGTCCTCCAGGTGATTCAGACACACACTCAAGTTTGAGAACTACTGCTCGAGGTAAATCTGTCTACTTGGATGGAGAGAAGCCCAACTCTGAGCCCTTTTACTCTTCCCCTTCCTGCTGTGGCTAAAATCAAAATGCCAAATTTGTCATCAAATTGTTTATAGTGGAATAATTTTAAATCATCATCATGTGCAAAGGACTTTGGGTGTTACTGTTTTGAAGTTTGCAGGGAAATGTTTTTCATGAGAAAGTAAATGTGTCATCCTGAGTTGTGAAGAGAGGAATGGGAGTCTGGGGTTAGTGCCCTTATAAAAGAGACCCCAGAGACCTAGCTCCCTCGTCCCTTCTGCCACATGAGGTTATAGTGTCCAATTAGCACTTATATGGATCCCTTTTTTCTTCAAGACATAAACTTGAAGTTAATATTGAAAAAATCTTTCCCTGATGGTATATCTCCTCTAATGGCTTCTATCACTTAGTTGTGCTGCTACAGGACTCTTTGCAGAAACTAATTTGGCATTTTAGGTAACAGTCCTCAGACAGGTAGTGACATTTCTGGTTGCAGAATATAAATATATTTTGTACATAGAACTACCTAAATGCAAGGAATGGAGAACTATATCTAGATACTTCACCTTCTAGTTTTCTGATGTCTATCTTTTAAAAGGCTCCGTATGGAAATAATGCTATAATTACTGATGGGGAAGGGGTTGAGGAAGAAAACTGACATTTATCAAGCAGCTAGTATAAGCCAAGTGTTCACCATATACTATCTCATTTAGCATACCAGACAATTATGAGAATAGGTCATTTGGATCAATTTACAGATGCCCAAACTGAATCTTTAATCACTTATTGTAGCAGTTCATTCGCTGTTCAGTGGTGATTTCTTTTTTATTCTTTTGTTAACAGAGGAACCCAGAATTACTGCAGGTAGCAGGTAGTTATGTGCTCAGGGAAGGACGGCTCAGTCTCGGGATATGAAATATGTTTGGGCTTAAGTCAAACATTATTCTCTTTCCCAGTGATTCATTTGAGGGTAGCCATGTGACCTGGTTCTGGCCAATTAAATGTAAGGGGAAATTGTGGGGACTGCTGTGAAAAGCTATCCTCCCTAATAAAGTAGAGATCTGCATATTTAAAAGACCTCATTCCTTCTTACATTGGACTGCTGTCTTGTAAGGATGTGGTGTTTTGTTGGAGCTGCAGCAGCCATGTTGCAACTATGAGGTAAAAGCCAAGGGAGAACTATTGCAGTTGTCCTCCTTGGCATGGTTCCGTTTCTAGATTTCTGGTTGTGTGAGTGAAGAAATCCCTATTGTTTAAGCCACTTTTTGTTAGATATCATGTTACTTGTTATTGAAAGCATACATTCTGAGAACATATGTGTTTGTCAGGTACTAGAATAGGGATTAGAATCTACATTTAACTGATGGTTAGCACCATCCTGGTATGTTCTCTCTCTTACCACCTGCCTTCCTGCCTTTTCTTTAAACAAAAATAAACTTTGTCTGCCGTTATTAGCCTACGGAATTTGAATTCCTAGAAAAATGGCCAACAGCAAGGGTATTTGAAAACATTCTATTACGTACAGTTTATTCTAGACTAGATTGTGACAAGTAATACTTCATCAGTATTTTTCAGGTAGCCTGATAGATTTTAGGTATGCATGTAATAAACACATTCTTCTTTTAAGAATTCAAATATTACACAAAGCCAAATTTGTCCATGACTCAATCCCACTTTCCTCTCCAGAAGTAATCATCCATCCCCTATTAGTAGATATCTTCCTAGATTATTTTCTATGCAGTTATATTTTTACATGCTCAGATCGAGATGATTTTTAGGAAACAGCCTTATACTGCATATATTGTGCCATGATTTTTTTAACTTCACAATATGTCTTGTAGATTTTTCCACATTAGTTGATTAGGTGTCTTTTATTCTTATTACATGAACCCAGTGTTCTGTAGTAGGAACATACCAAGATTTTATTTAGTCATCCCTTTGGCTAAAACAGTACCTAGCACATAATAACCACTTGATAAACATTTGGTAAATAAATTTGTCTTTGAAATTACTTAGGGCATTTGTAACTTTTCCTTGTTTCAAGCAATGTTTCTATGTAAATTTTAGAGTCCCTTTGTCAATTTGCCTAAAAATAATCCTGTTGGGACTTTGGAATTTTATTGGTGAGAATTGACATTTTTATAAGTTTTTCCATGCTTTTTTTTGCATATGTATTTTTACAGGATGCAAGTGGGATATGCATTTTTAAGATTTAATAGTTACCGCTAAAATTATTTTCAATAAGGCTTGTACAGTTTTCTGTACCATCACTAGTATATGATGGTGGCAGTAATGGTGATGCTAATTGTAATGATATAGTGATAAGGGTGCCAGTGGTGATTGTAGTGCAGTGGTGGTGGTGGGGTGATTATACTATGTTGCAGAAGAACCCAGGGCTTTTCTGTAATAATTCAATTTACCTCTGATTATCCTCAGATATCTGATCAGCTGCAGATTTTATCACTCCTCATTTTGCGCGTGGAGAGAAATCCGGATGCTTCAGCTAAAGCCATGTTAGGAAAACTAGGCTTGACTGATAGTATCCATTTTATAATTGCTACCAAAGTATTGGGCCAATGCTAGGTGAGTGCTTTAGTATTGCAATGTTGAGTTATGCAGAATTACTTTTTAGGAATAAAGACTCCCACAACCTTGAACCACTGTCATAAAATGCCCTACGATGGCAGAGGAAGACTTTAAGAAGGGAAGGCAAGCAATGAAAATAAAATAGTTGACTGTTGGTATATGCTTATGTAGTTGTCTTGCTGAGTACCGGGAATCCCAGCTGAACTCCTCCAGTGTTTGTTTCTTAATAAATCCACAGATTTCTGTATATAGGTGGATTCCTGAACGTCAGAGGCAGCACTTAACTGGATGCCTCCATTTAGGGTTTATGTATACATTTTTAAGCTTGTTATGCAAAATTTAGAACTCCTAAACTTTCATCGCATTATGACGGGCTCACCTTCTTAAACTAGCAAAACTATGGGCAGATTGAAGACTTCTTTTGCTGACATGTTGTGTGCACATACGTTTTAGTTGTTTGTGTTTCTTTGACAAAGTATTTGTGTGCTCAAGAACTAATGCCACTAATCCAATTTTTTAAATTAATTAATTTATTATTTATTTTTGGCTGTGTTGGGTCTTCATTGCTGTGCGCGGGCTTTCTCTAGTTGCAGCGAGCGGGAGCTACTCTTCGTTGCGGTGCGCGGGCTTCTCATTGCGGTGGCTTCTCTTGTTGCGGAGCACGGGCTGTAGGCGCACGGGCTTCAGTAGCTGTGGCGCACAGGCTCAGTAGTTGTGGTGCACGGGCTTAGCTGCTCCGCAGCATGTGGGATCTTCCCGGACCAGGAATCGAACCTGTGTCCCCTGCATTGGCAGGCAGATTCTTAACCACTGTGCCACCAGTGAAGTCCTGCCACTAATCCAATTAAACCTGATCAATTGCAATAACTCTTGTATATCATACTACATTAAGCATTAGTATTTCTTGTTTTACATATAAAGTTTTGTTCTGAATGATAAATCAAATGCTTAAGTAAAATGGTTGGGGGATTTATGAATATTCTGAATTATTTAGATTCAATGACCCAAGTGTATTTCTCTAAAAAAAATAAAAGAGGAGGTCTGGAATTCTTGTGTAGAGATAATATCTTAAATATTTTTGGAAAGATTTAAGACTTGGATGCCAAGTATCATACTGTCATTATAATCTTACCATCTCTTGTAATGCTATTACCAGAAGGTCACTCTGAGGCAAAATCTGTGTTCCTTTGTATCCCTCTGAGGAGAAACACTGTACTCAGCAGAGTCGTTGGGGAAGGAAGCTGTTTCCCCACTTGGTTATGGAAGCAGGCTCTGACCCATTCCAGAGAGGGATTACTGACCTGCGTCCCTCCTTCCCTCCTTGGCTGTCAGGCAGCGTGCTCCTGCTAACCAGTGTGAGCTGAAGTTTTGGTGTAGCTCCTGCATATGGTCCATGGCTCTAGTCCCAGATGATTCTGGAAGGTCTGCCTACTCTGTGGAAGCTGCTGGTCAAGGGAAGTCCTACAGATGGATGATGGGAATACATCAGAGGGGATGTATTGATATTAATTTTGAGTTAATACATGAAAATTAAAATGCCTTTCCAGAATGTTGATTTTGAATTCCAAAAGCTATCCTTGGTCCACTGCTGGGACCCTAGCTTGCATGTTTGAACCTGAAGCAGTCAAATGTTGAAGCCTGGACTGAGAATTCACACATGGAGAGAGGCACCTTCGAGAAACAGAGAACTTAATCCTAGAGAAAAGAAAACTTGGTCCTTACAACTCAAACTGTGGTCCGTGGACCAGCAACACTCCGTAACCTGGGAGCTTGTTAGCAATGCAGAATCTGGAGCTTCACTCCAGACCTGCTGAATCAGAATCATCATTTTAACAATATTCCTTGGTGATTCCTCTGCACATTAAAGTGTGAGAAGTGCCATTTTAGGAAGTATTAAGACAAGATGTGTGTTTTTTCACCTACAGTCACCCTACTGCCTAATACCACTTTTCTTCTCTATAGGAGTAGTTGTTTCTGAGCGTGTCGAAGGAGCCTCACAGGAAAGTGTTTGCACAGGCTTGTATGGAGAAGTTAAGATCAGAGATGGCAATAACAAAATAATCAAGCAGTTAATGGTAGAGCTCTAGCAAGCCATACGTTGATAAGCTCTGTGTGGTTAGAGTGGGAATCCCCAGTGCTTTAAGGGCTGACCTTGAACAATTAAAGGCTGACACTGAGAGATTATGCAGTGACACATCAGCAGGTTTTGGGTGAATCAGCATGAGATAACACTGGATAGAAACAGATGAAAGGATAGGATCACTCATGAGGTGTGGGGTTGTGCCTTTTTCATAGCAAGTCCCGTCGTGTCTGCACCCGACTGTTAAATGCTCTGAATAAGAGAAGTGCTGTGATTGTTTTATATTGACCTTGGGTGGCCTACAGGACCTGGCTTTTATTCTTGTATCATGGACTCAGTTTGGAGCTGACTCATTACAGTATAATGAAAGAATGATATTTAACCTTGTACATTTTAAAAGCGAGGTATAATTAAGCTATAGTAAATTGCACAAAAGTTCATTTTGATTAAATTTTGACAACTGCATGTATTAACCATCCGAAGCCAAAAAACAGAACATTTCCACTATGCCAGAAGCTCTCTTGTGCCCCTTTCTGGTTAATTCAACTACTGTCTTGGGTTTCATCACCATGCATTCTTTTGCCTGTTCTAGAACTTCATATAAATGGATGCATACATGTGTACTCTCATGCTTGGCTTCTTTCACTCAGCATAATGTTTCTGAGAATCATCTTAGTTTTTGATTGTATTGGTAATTCGCATCGTTGATTGATTGCTGAGTAGTATTGTATTGTGTGAACGTACAAAATTTTATCTACTTACATGTTGATGAACACATAGCATAGGTAGTCTCCAGTTTTGAGCTCATCAGTAAGACTGCTTTGGTCATTGGTAAACAAATCTATTTTTGGACATGTATTTTATTAATCTTAGATAATTACCCAGGAGTGGAATGCTGGTTCTTAGGACAGATACGTGTTTAACTGTTAGAAACTGCCAGACAGTTCTCCAAAGTGGTTGTACTATTTTCACCTCTGACCAGAAATGTATGAGAATTCTAGTTGCTCCGTATCCTCACCGGTATTTGATGTCTGTCTCTTAAATTTGGGTTTAATTTGCATTTCCCTGGTAACTTGTCCATTCTTACTATTTTCTTATTGCTGACTTGTAGGAGTGTCATAGATGGATTTCTCTCAACTGAGAAGCCCGATGCCTCTGGTACCTCAGAGCCCGGAGGGCCACTGATGCAGTTTTCTCCGTTCTGCTTTTAGAGATGGGAGGTGGCTGCTGTGCACTTGGGAGAGGCCCTGTTCTTCTCACGGGGAAATCCGTCTTCTGTCCTGTCCCCTGAGAACTTGGTGACAAGCCGTGGGAATGATTTGATGGCTCAGCATAGACTCGCTCTGTGGCTGAACCCTTGATGTTGTCCTCTGTCCTGCCAGGCCACATGTGACCATTGAACTTTCACTGCAATCTTGGCTTCTTTCTCCTTATCCTTTCCATGTGAAGTTCTTCTCCACTCATCTTTCTGCTCTGAGTGAGAACACTTACGGCTCTCTTCTCACCTAGGACAGACTCATTGTTTTCTGGAAATTTGTTCATTTCGGGTTCTTTGCATACCCCACTCTTAGATAGAGTTTATAAAACTTTGATTTTGTAGCTTATCAGGCTTATTTTGGTGGTTGGGGTAAGATTGATGCTCTCTTAAGACTTTGTACATTCTAGCCAGAGTCAGAAGTCCTGCACTTTCCCCCCTACTCCATTCTTTGCTGTGATGTGCCAGAAATGTTCTCTGGATTAAAGCCTAAAGAGTGGGACATTGCTTTAGAAATCATGGGCCAGGAGGCTTATAGTAACCCAGTGTGGAAACCCTGGAGTTAGTACAGTAGAAGAGCCAAACTATATTACACTTTTATGTTAATATTTTAAAGATTAAAATAACATCCAGTAAACCACGATAGCTGTTGACCCTGAGCACGTTACTAAACATCACTGTGTCAAGTTTCCTTGTCTATAAAATGGGAATAAAAAGAGTACTTGCATCATGGTGTTGCTGGAGGATTAAACAAATTAGTATATGTAAAGAGCTTAGAGGCATATAGCAAATGCCTGATAAATGAAACCCTAGCTGTTATTAATATATTGGGAGTAATGACAGTTAGTAGTTACAGCATTGGAAGTTGTTTTTTTTTTTATCAAGGACTTACTTCCTCTCAGCCAATCCCTTTTGTATCTTAATTCAACCTTAAATCAAACTTTCTCTAGGGATTACTAAGAGTTAACAGATAGAGCCAACCAACACTGAATCCATATTCCAGTTCCATGAACAAAGAGATCAGAAAACTGTGGCTTCAAAATTGATGCCTGTGGTAATAGTTAATATTATTCAGCAATATCTTTGGTTCTTCTGCCTTTGGGTGGGATTGTACCTTTGTGCCCCCTTGACATGAGGCAGGGCTACATGACTTGCATTGGCCAATGAAATGTGGCTGGGAATGTATTGCTTCTGGACAAGTCTTTTTTTTTTTTTTTTTTAATCAGGTAGGCTTTTTTTTTTTTTTTTTAATTTTTGGCTGTGTTGGGTCTTCCTTTCTGTGCGAGGGCTTTCTCTAGTTGCGGCGAGCGGGGGCCACTCTTCATCGCGGCGCGCGGGCCTCTCACTATCGCGGCCTCTCTTGTTGCGGAGCACAGGCTCCAGACGCGCAGGCTCAGTAGTTGTGGCTCACGGGCCCAGCCGCTCCGCGGCATGTGGGATCTTCCCAGACCAGGGCTCGAACCCGTGTCCCCTGCATTGGCAGGCAGATTCTCAACCACTGCGCCACCAGGGAAGCCCCGGGGGCCACTCTTCATCGCGGTGCGCGGGCCTCTCACTGTCGTGGCCTCTCTTGTTGCGGAGCACAGGCTCCAGACGCGCAGGCTCAGTAGTTGTGGCTCACGGGCCCAGTTGCTCCGCGGCATGTGGGATCTTCCCAGACCAGGGCTCGAACCCGTGTCCCCTGCATTGGCAGGCAGATTCTCAACCACTGCGCCACCAGGGAAGCGCAGGGCCACCAGGGAAGCCCTGGACAAGTCTTTAAGAGCTCATTTGCACTGCATCGTGCTTTCTTCCCCTAGCCATGGGGACCAGGGATGTTCCAAGTAGAGGAGCCTCTGAGCGAAGGTATCTTGGAGCAGAATCATAGCTGGGCCACGATGGATGTGTAGAATAAGCCAAACATAAACCTCTGCTTTGGACGATGGAGAATTTGGAGCTGTTTGTTACATAAGCGTCACTAAGCCTATCCCGATTGACTGATGCAGTACTTTTAGGACAATTCAGACTGTTTGCTTTGCTCTTGTTGGGCAGGATTGAGTCTAGTGGATGCACTGGACACAGGAGTTCGGATGGAGGGATAGCCAGAGACATGGGTGCCAGAGAGTGAGTTCAAACCATATTCAGACAAGGCGCCAAATGTCCATGTGTCCAAATCTGTCCAAAGATCAAGTATGGGACTGGCAGGGAGAGGCAGGAAGTAGAGCCAAAAGGTTTGGAGCTGAGTAAAGGCAGTGATGGAGCAGGAACCAGGGAAGAGAGTCTGTCCATGATGTTTCATTACATAGCAAAGGGAGAGCCAAGGCATGGTCATCTCAGGGGCAGCCGTTGGGTGTGCGGTGGGCTACCCAGGGCAAGTCAGCAACTCCTTGGAGCGATTCCTCTTTGGATGCACCCGTCTTCACGCCAGCAAAATTCCCTGGTACCCCAAGGCCTGAGGAACGATACAAAAATTCACTCTGTTCTGGGTAACTTTTGCGCCCATTCTCTTTCTTATGCTGGGGATCTCCAACTCCAGATTTAAAGAGAGATCACTCTCTAATTAGCTGAAGAATCACATTCCCTCTGCCAGAGAGAATCTCTTCTGGAACATCAAAACACACATGTTGGCTCCATTTTAAGGTACCTTGTCATTTAAATCATACAGAATGTTACAGATACAGAACTGTCCATGTATGTTTCTAATTGGGTCAGCGATGTTAACGTAGCAGCAGTGTAAGCAGAGCATTTAAAAAAATTCCTCCAGTCCTTTTGGAATTCAGCTCATGGGCTTAACAGACATGTATTGACATAACTAACTTGTTCAACATGTCTTTCTGTAAGTTATAAGTGAGGGGAAAGTAAAGCTTTGCATTAAACTAACGGATGAGATTTTTCTATTACGGATAATGTACTAATATGATACACTCTAAGAGGATACAGAACTCAAAAGTGCAGTTTCATCATTTAATGCAAAATGACCTCCTCCTGGGAACTAAAGATTATTTTACAGGAAAGAGAAATAATGTGAAGACTTTCTGGGCACTGAGTAATAACCTAGAATGTGAAATAACTTGACCTGTGCCATTCATTGGCCATGTGCAGTATCCTTCTATTGAAGGTGATTGTCCGGATTCTATGGCGAATGGGTTATCAAGGCTGGAGAACGGACAATTCCTGTTACCATACACCAGGGACCAAGCTTTATAAAAGTTTGTTTTATTCTCACTTGTCCCTTAATAAACTAGAAAGGTAGAAAATTGTTGCATATGTCTGTTTTTACCTGTGGCTGTGAATTTTTTTTAACATTATTACTTATTAGTTGTTTTTTGACAGTTGACTTATTATGGTGATAGTATGCATTGACACACACCAGCACATCCATCTATACAGAGTAGATGTTTAATAAATCCTTGTTGAAAGTGATTATATAAATACATTAATAAAGTTTGAAATCTGTGTTGCCAGAAAGCTGAGAACTCTTCTGTAAGAAAAAAAATTCAAAGCAATAAAAAACATTTCAATAGTTTGTAACATACGTGTGTATGATATGTATTATGTATATATTATACATATATATATACAGAACCATCTCTGAAGAAATATTATCAAATAATCTTGAGGTGTTTAGAGGAAGATCTGTACAAGAAAAGTAGATTCAAAAAGAAAAGCTGCCTTAACTTACTTTATTGCTTCTTTGCTAAAGGTATTTATTCAGAACATCAGAAGTAAAGCTTTAAAGTCAGATGTCTGGAGAAATTTAAATATATGTGAATGCGTATGTTTAAACTGAAGAAGAATGTTGACAGAAATAAATCACTTTTAGAGAGAATTCCCAGGACCTAGTCCCTTTTAGGAAAGCTCTCTTGGTCCTCGTGCAAATACATGTTCCTTTAAAGTACTTGCCCACATAATTTATGGGTTTATGTCTGTATGCCTCTGTTTATTTTCGGTATAAAAATCCTTGCTTATAAAAAGGATAGTTAAGTATGGTACTACATAACTGTGATCCCTTTTGCCTGACTTAAGAGCTTGTACTTAAGGAACATAAACTAAAGTCGGAGGTAATTCAATTAACATTCTGAACACACAAAGGTATGCTTGCTTCTCAGCTTTAGGGCACAAAGCAGCCCCGTTAAATTATAGCAGTGATTACACCACGCATGCACATTCTTAAAAATTTCGTGAATCACAAGGCCAAGCTCTAATTTGAGATGTTTGTGTCTGTCTCTGGAGAATCAACTAAAATAGAAATCTTGAAGCCAAAGAGCTCAACTCGTTCGACTTCACAAAACAAAAACCATCACCTTCCATTCTCAGCTACATTCCCAATTCTCCCTGTTTTCTTACCACTCCTACTAACTCATCACTAAACTCCATGGGTGTTAGCTCTGAAATAGCTCATGAATCTGTCTACGTCTGCCCGTTTTCCTTGCCATTGCCCTGGTTCAGGATGCCATCTTCTCTCATCCGTGTCAATGTCAGTGGTCTTCTACCTGTTCTCTCTGCCCCCATATTGTCTTCTCCAATCTCTGTTCCACTCTGCATAGATCCAAACTTTGAATAAAATAAAACTGCACCAAGCAGGATCTGCAAGTCTCAGCTTACACATCACTTCCCCAGGCCATTCCTGGGTTCAACTCCCTTACTCTGCCCTCCTGAAGCCCCTTGTAATTCCTCTGTCGTAACAAGTGTCACACTTGATTGTGACTTCTCGAGTAGTTGTATTTTTCAGTAGATCACGAGTTCTGTGAGGGTAGGGACTGCTCGTCTTGTTAATCCCAGAACCCTTGGCTTCCGGCCCAGGGTGAATCTCTCAAATTATGAAGGAATTTATCATAACTTTAATATTAGACCAGTTTAGAGCCAAGGCATGTACCAACACTCTTTAATGTACTAATATACTACTAATATACTATTTTTCTCATGCTAGTACATTTACGGCTCTAAAGGAAAATTCCCCAAGGTGTGCTGTATCCCAACAGCCTTTGTTTTAAATAATGAGAATAGTAAAATCTTACAAATTTTTTCTTGAACTAAAGGCACCAACTTAAATTCCTTCTTTTGACTTTGACTAAAATGCTAGTAATGAGATTTTAAAGTATTTTAATTTTAGGCATGCTTTATGATAATGTGAAGTTGTATATAACTATGGTATAAAATGTGATAGGAAAATCTGCCCATGGAATCTGTGGAATGGGGTGTGGCATTGATTTCCTTAACTGTGTTAACATGTTAGATGACTTTTCATGTATTTTTCTTATTTCTTTAACACCTTATTTATAGATTTTTTTCCCCGTGACCAAAAAAATCTGGTTTAGGCTAGAAGAATGTGATAGAGGAAGAAAAATTACATGTGTCTTTCTGTGTGTATTTGTATGTATGCATATATGATGATTGATTAATGACTATTATTAAAGATAAGAAAAATGGAACATGTGGGAGTTCTTGGAGCAAAGTTCATTCACAGCTCAATTGTTAAGGAAAGGTCATTGTCAGTTCAAATGCAATCTTTTTTTCCCCTAGCTTTATTGAGATATAATCGACACATAACATTATGTAAGTTTAAGGTCAAATGACATCTCGTCTTTTTGCAAATGTTAAAATGAGTAGTGTTGAACAGACTCAGTCTGTGTTACGAAAATAGTAGAAATAGAGGTAATTCTCCTTGCAGAAGTCAAAACAAATGTTTATTTAATTATAGCCATTGATAAAATTGGCATAAAATCTCACAAGAAATATAAACTTAAACATATATGTATATATAGAAATAATTGTAGGTGAAATGGTAATAAGCCAGGGTGAGGAGGAGAGGGAAAAGTGGGTAAGGGTATGGAGGAAAATAAGAAAGTTTCCTGAGCTGATAGTTCCTGAAACTGAGTGATGAGTACGTGGTGAGTTATTATATATTCTCCTGACTTCTGTATATGTTTGAAAGTTTCCATATACAAACTTTTTACAGAGCAAAAAAAGAAATATGTAGAAGTAGAAACATCCTGAAGCTGATAAGGCTTAAACCTGAGGACCCGCCACTGGATGGGTCCCTTCTAGAATGCTGGGAGGAGCCCCTGTTTTCAAATGTTCTGTGTTTTTGTAAAATTTGCAGAAGTAATATAATTTAACTACAGTGGGCTAAAACTGCTGTGTCTTCCCATTTCAAAATCCCCTCCATTATACCTCTCTTCAGGGTGTTTGAGAGGCCGTGGGCTTTTGGGGAATCTAGCTAAGGGAAAGTTGAGTTGGGGATACACATAGCTAACTTTTGGTATGTTTACTCATGAATGAAAAATACAGATATAAAATTCCCAGCTGTTACATGTACTTTGACACCCCCATAATTAGTGGTGGAATATATTTATTATCAGTCTCTTATGTGTATATTACCACTAGTTGTTCTAGTGTAAGAATGGCTTCCATGAAGACTCCTTCTGTCCACTGCTGACTCACTCTGTGTTATGACTTGAAGCACAGGACCACAGATTGTATTGGGGTATGAGCGTGCCCCGTGGGATGTGGCACAAAAGTATGTAGATAGTGGGGAAAACAATAAAGTTTGAAATGTATGAAGCCAGAAGTCAGTCTATGGACATTTTTGCTAATCAACAGATGTGTAAAATTATATGCATTGGATTTAGTTCTCGTTGATACCTAGTTAAACTAGAAATCCTATCCAGTCAGAAATATACTCAGTGCTGCAAACCTAATTATAAATGTGTCATTGTTTTTGCATTTTTGATTGAAATCAAGAGAAATATAATTTATCAAAATGTTGTGTTGACAGTGCACAGACTTCTAGTACCAGAAGCATAAATTTGAGTTTCCTCAAATTTGTTCAAGTTGAATGTGTGTAGCTGCTTGAATATCCATTCATTGCATCTTATCTAATGCATTTTTTCCCTGAAGCAGTGTGTGATCCCACATTTAAAGAAACTTAAAAGTGCCTCTGATGCAACAAACTGGCCTGTGTGCGCGCTCGCGCACACACCCATACTGTGGATTGAACCAGCAATGAGTGTTAGAGGTGTTCAGACATTAGTAACTGGACGAAAATGTTGCAGTCTAGTGAATACTCCTGTGAACTGAAAGATTTTTGAACGCCCCCTTCCAGAGTGACTTAAAATACGTAATGTGCTCTTTGAGGATAAAATTCAAAATAAAATGAAATCAGATGCGTTTCTAGGTTTGAAACCAAAGTTTCTTACTACTTCAAGTTTGAGCCCTTTGTGAAGATGGTTTCAAAGATAACAATCTGTGTTTTTTTAAAAAAAAATAGTCCCTCCAGAGAACTAAAGCATAGCCAAATCCCTCAACATAGAAAATTCACTTAAAAGAGAAAAGCAAGTCGTCCTGTTTCACTTGGTTATTTTCTCTTCCAAATATGGAATATAGGAATCTAGAAAGCAGGGTAACAGTGAGTTAATATTCATCATGTTTTGTTTATCTTGGCTTTTAAAATACGCATTTCTTAAATTTCTGACTTGTATAATTTCTATATTTACCCAACCAGCCTTATATTTTATCCAAGTTTTCACTTAAAAGTGAAAATCTTAGTCCATTTTCCTCAAGTTTTCCTTCTCTTTTCCCAGACATTGTTCATCATTTTTTCTAAGAGTCTGTTTACCCAGAGCATGCTGACAGGGTACTTTGTTTTTGAAACAAAATTTAAACACATTAACACACAATCAATGATGTGTATAATATGTATGGGTGAATGCAATTACATGATCCACTCATATCTTCCGTAGCTGAATACAGGATGCCAGTTGTTTGTTGGTGTGTAAGTGGCTATGCCTTTGATTAAATTATCTCCACTAGCTAAGCCTATAACAGCATAGAAGTCTTTGCTTTTTCCTGAATTTTCTAGGATATTTTTATGTGTGGAGCTTCTCTGAGACAAGTTTCCTCAAATATCGAGGAACCTTCTCACAAACCTAGCTCTTATGACTGCATTCAAATGTGTTAAGGTAAGCAAAACTATCTGTAGTGATAAGTGACCTGTAAATCTCCATGGCATAACCCAAGCACGGTTGATATGGTGTGTCAGAAGGCTGTATTACATTCAGCCATTCAGGGACCCAGGTTCCATACGTTTTATGGCTCTACTCTCCCCTGAGGCCTCAGAATTTGACTAGATTATTTTCAACCAAATGGTAGAAAAAGGAAGAGAGGATGCATGGAGAACTGTCTGTTTTTTTTCGGGGGGGGGGGTGGTAGTTAAGGACCTGGCCTCGCAGTGGGCAACCATCACTTCCACCCACACTATGTGGGCCAGGATTCATTCATACGGCCCGGCGGCATCACAGAGGAGGCTGGGAAATCTATAACATGGAGCCTAGGTGGGTAAGAAAATGGAGTTTGGTGAGTTTATGGCCTTGACTCTGCCACCATACAGGTTGACTGCTATGATTTCAAAGGTACCGTCAAGGCCTCTGATGTTCCCCAACCACTTTCCTACGGCAAGCTGATTCCTTGATTTAGCTTGCATCGAGGTTAAATGGAAACACTGATTTCTGTTAGGTGAGACTTTAAAATATTGTCAGTCATTTAATCTCCCATGTGGATGAGGCTTTGAAAGCAGGTCTTGTTTGAGGGTAGGTGGGAAAAATTCCAAGGGTACCAGCTCGGTAGTAGGAATGAAATACTGCAGGGTGAGCAAGGTGGTTGACCAGTTATTCCTTACATACTTACAGTGGCCTAACTGCTGATTGCCCAAGAAGGACAGTGTTAAAATCTGCTGGACCCCAACCTTTCTCATTGCCACCACCGGTGGTGTTGGTTCTTTTCCTCTCCTGTAGTCTTAGTTGGGTTCTCCAGAAAACAAACTCTGAGATGGAGATTTTCATGCAAATAATTTATTGGAGAGTGCTCTCAACCCCTTTGGAGGAATGATAGAAGTAGGATAGAGAGAGGGAGGAGTTGAAGTGGTCGTGGGTTAGGAAGACTTAGAGCTTTGACGGATCTTCAGAGTTGTCCTGCCTTGAGACAAGGGGCCCAGGCTTTTATATCCCTCTCCATTGAACAGTCATTGGATGCAAGCTGCACTCAGAGAGGGGGGTGTGAACTAGGGTGAGGTGGCTCTCTTAAGCAATGAGTAATTCCTAGAGAGGAACTCAGCTGTGAGTCATCCCTATCCAATATGCATGGCAACTGGGGGTCTGGGCAGCGCACTACAGCATCTACTACACTAGCGAAATCTATCTCTAAGAAGTAGAATCAGACGCAAAGTTCTCTTTCGGAGATGATAATGCCTAGGCCTCTACCACTGCTCTTCTGTAAAGCCCCTACCTCCTCGGAGTACTGTATGAGAAGGAGTATGAAAGAGGAGCCCACGAATGTGCCTTCAAAGGCCATAGTTCTGTTTGGCAAAATGCTTTTGCAAAGACCAGTTTTGCTCAAGCTCCGTTTTTCACACCCACCTCCTACCAGCATGGAATGGCCTCCTCACTTTTAGTAACTCACAAAAGATAGCCACATCCTTTGAGGTATATCTAAATTTTCACTTTTGTGAGGCACTCCCTGCTTACCTGGATTCTAAGGGAATTCACACTCATCAGAAATCTTTTGTAGTAATTATTATCTGAGTTATACGTCTGCTACTCTGTAGGTACTGTTTTACATTGCCAGCTATGCTTTCCTGTGTGTGTCTTCACCCCAAAACGGAAGTAGTTGAGGGCAAAGGTTATGTTTTGTATTCCGTGAATCATCATCCATGTTTGGCACAACACAAGTCTAAAGTTATTTCATTAGTTTGACAAATATTTATTATGCACCTATTATGTTTAAGGCACTGTGTTGAATGCTAGGGAGACTTAGGTAAGAATTCACACTCAAGAAGATGATTCTCGAGAGCAAGAGGGACAGACCTTTAGTTCCAATGCAAATAGTACTAATAGAAGTTTAAGGTGATATGGAAGGATCTAAACTCTCTGATGGACAGAGTTGGTTCAGGGGCTAGGGGCGAGGTCATGGATTAAGGAAGGCTTCAAAGAGATTAGTAACCATTAATATGAGGGTATAAAGAACTCTGAAGCCCAGGTGCTTGATTCAAATGATGGTTATTATGGTGGAAGGTTGGGAAGCAGGAACAGAGCCTAGCACTTTATGGTAGTGGGCATTAATTTATGGAACTATGGGTTTAGCCCAGGGTTTCTCAACTTTGGTGCTATTGATATTTTGGGCTTCACAATTCTTTGTTATGGGGGCTGTCCTGTGCTTGATACATGTTTAGCAGTATCCCTGGCTTCTAGCCACTAGATACCAATAGTTCTCCTCAGGTCTGACAACCAATAAAATATATAGATATTGCCAAATGTCCACTAGAGGTCCAAATCATTCCCAGTTAGAACAACTTGGCTAGAAACTTTAGCAATAGGCAACACTTGCCATGATGGCAGCTTCTCTGTGAGCAATGGACATTGCTTTTGGGAGGAGGAAAACTTAGGAGTGTGTTTAATGCTAATGGAAGTCCAGATACTGACACTCTCTCTTGGGAATAATGCACTTGTGGTGGGTATTTCACTGTCTACTCTTGATGATCTGCCCATCTCAAAATAATCTCTACAGTTGAGATCTGGTATATGGACCTTATTTTCCCCAAAGTTAATAGCTCAGCTTTCTCAAATGTTTCTTACGGGATACATGGTCATGGAATAAAAAGATCAGAGTTAATAATCATTTGTTTATTATTTTTTGGAAACTTTGACCAGCAGGGAAGTATGAGGATTTTTAGAAATCACCAGGGTACAGTGAAAGTTGCCAATAAAAATGTAAAATAATACAGATGTTGTTATGAAGCAGAAACATGTTATGTTTTAAATAAATCAGTATTCTTAACTATTAGCAAGAGAACTTAAGTTTTTAAAAAAGAACAATGGTATTATAATTTTATTATCTTTTTCCTACACATCTGGAATTTTGAAAAAAATTTTTGAATAAAAAAATCCCATTAGATTATTTAAGTCACTCTTGAGTTTCATTGTACTTTTGAGAATATATGGAAAAGTTCTGCCTCAAATCTCTTCTCCTTTCACAGAATCCTCCTAGTATTTTGAAAGAATTTATCTATGAGTTATTGCCTGATATATGTAGGCAAAATTCAGGGATAGTCTACAAATTTGGTTTTAAAATCACACATTCCTTTTCTTATATAACTATAAAATTTGAAAAAGAGAGACAAGTATAAAAAGGAAAATGAATGTAATTTATAATACTCTTATCTAAGTTTTATAACCTTTTTCTTGTTAGATTTTAGCGGTTCCTTAACTCTAATGTGCATAGGAATCATAGTGAGAACTTGTTTAAAAAGCATGTTCTACGTACACTACAAAAGAAGGGTAAAGTATGGGGCCTGGGAAACAGCATTTTAACAGATACCCACAGATGATCCTGATTCAGATGGTCTATAAAAAGCACTTGGAAAGACTGATATGCATCCTTATGTTGCCATCATCTCTGTATTATACACTGACTAGAGGAGGGAAGAAACTATGGATTTTTACCTTTGCTTTGTCTATTTTGGTTGCGGCATGTAGGATCTAGTTCTCCGACCAGGGATTGAACCCAGGCCCCCTGTATTGGGAGCACGGAGTCTGCTTTGTCTACTTTAAAAAGGAGCCCTGCCCCTTGTAAATATTAATTCTTTCTACAACAGTTAGCTTCTATCTAAAGACACAGCATTCATTTTAGCCTTTTGGGTTATTTTCCCTGGATTGATAATCATTCAGTGTTTTATGCCTTGTGTTATTTGGAACAGATACGTGAATAATCCATTTAAGATTTAATAATCTTTGAACAAGTTGAATACTTGACTTGTATTTCTCTTGATGTTAACTCTAGGCAGGATGTAATGGGGGTGTAAAACACAGTGTCAGTGGGGAAGGAAAGGAGTGACATAGGCCTGGATGAATTTGTGAGGCAAAATCTGTAGTAATTAAAATCTGTTAAGGTACAAGGGCAGATGAGAAGGGGATGTCCTGGGTGACCTCAAGTTTGTGATCCTGGGTAGCTTGAGAGGAAGGCACAAAGAGGAGCTATACTGGGGAATTTGAGGGTGCTGGGGCAGGGAATGTAAGAAGAGAAGCATGATGTAAAGTTGCGGCGGTCGGTGAGTCATCTGTTAGCGATGTGTACATGGTAACGATGTGTACAAGCAACTTAGAAATGTTGAACCATGCTTAAGAAGTTGATCAGGGTTTGAGATAGAAAAATAGGAGCCAAAGGCGTGAACAGACTACCAGAAGAGTAAATATTAAAAGAGGGCCCCAAACTAAGCTGTGAGGTATGCCTTCATTTAGAAGCCTGAGGAGGAAAAAAAAAAAAGGAACAAAAACTAAGAAATGGACAGAGAAGAAGTAGGAACACCAGAAAAAAACAAACAAACAAAAAAAACCTGTCCTGGAATCAAGGGAACACTTGGGGAAGAAGATGTGTCCAGTAGGGGCAACCCAGAAGAATCGAAAGAAGGAAAAGATTGAAACAAACTTGTTGAGCCTGGTGGCCAGGATTTCATTGGTGACCTTTGATAAAAGGTCAGTTGCTTAAGTAGACTTAAATGAAGTGAAAAGCCAGGAGCTGAAGAGAGAATTTAATACGCAGTCACAGCAAGAACTTGATTCTTCATCATTAGGTTCCTTGTCTTTGTTGATTTCTGCCTGCAGGATAAATATGCACACGCAGTTGTCCTTTGGTGACCTCTTCAATGTAACCAGTTTAGTATTCTGGTGCTCCTCTGTGACCCTCATTTGAAGCTTTGTGAATTAGGCAGGATGCTTCTGTGGAGTTAATTGTTTCAACTGGCAATTCACACCCAAGAAAACTTGTCATCTCCCCAGTGACCTCTTGATGGAGAATGCCAGGAAATGAGAGGGGAGTTGAACTAATCATCTATAACCCTTTTATTTATTGTCCATGGTATAATCCCTCTCCCTTTTGCTCACCTAACACTACCTCAAATATCAAAACCACCCAATTCAACTTACCAGATCCCTGAAACAACTTAATAAAATGATATAATTCAGACATTTGGAAAAGGCCCATGGTGGGGTTGATGTGTTACCCACTTCCTTTCCTTTCTAAGGTTCAAAGTACATTTTTAAGAAACCAATTAATTTTCTTCACTGTGTCCTGTTGCATTGTCAGCTTCTCTACTGGCATGGCTTCTAGCAAGGCATAAGGCTGTGAACCTTTACTTAACTTTGAAAAGCTAAGTAATTTGGAAGTTGCAGAGTTGAATTTGAGCCCTGATTGCTCTGACTCCATTGTCGATAATATTTCCACCATACCATGCTACCTTGACAGATCATCTTTCTCTTCAAATTTTATTTTAAGAATGGATAGTTAACATTTTCTTTCTGCTGCCTCCTGTGGTACATAAATACAGTTAAGAGATAAAACCAAGAAAACACACAATATCACATTGATTATGTATGACCCAAATGCTTAGGAATGAAAAATTTAGCCTTATACCCATTCATACTGCATGTGCAGCTAAGAACTAGTCCTAGTTATCGTAATGTACCTCTTGATGAGCTAAAAAAGGGCCATAATGAACTTCTATAACACATCTCTTATGTTTTACATATTTTATATAGAGTCAATTCGTGGAGTTAAACTTCTACAACCAGATTATGGGATCTGACAGATCCCATCTTTTTAAGGCAAAAGTTGAAAATGTCTAATTCAGAGGCATCATAAATTACTTATATGTAAATTAAAGCTTTTTAAGTCTCATTTTTGGATTGCCCTCATTTTCAGGGAAGGAATGAGTTGGGATAGCAAGTTGTAAGTATAGTTTTGAGCTCTCAGCTTATTTCCAGATATGGGGATGTGGAATACCCCATAAAGCATGCTGGGGAGCTGTGTATTTTATTTCTGGATTTGAATGCTCTGAGGCACGGGCTAGGGTGAGGCTGAAGACACCAGGCCTAGGGAAAGATGAGGGCTTGGTTCTGGATGGCGGATGTGTCCAGGGTCATGTGATCTGGTTGCTGGGTCAGAGTGGTAGTCACTGGGAGGACAAACTTCATGGTTGTAAACGAGTCCCTCAGAGAAGGACCTCAGGCAGGAGCTGTGGGTTTATGGGAAATGGCACCCATCAGTCGGTCACTCAAGGGACAAAGTTGGCAAGAGTTGGGAATGGGTAGGGGTGGCAGGGATAGTTCCAGGCCGTCCCAGTGGAGAACCCAGAGGATAAGGATGATTGCCATAATGGGAATTAGGGGAATTAGGATGGCCAACAATTGGGTAGCACTGTCTCCTCCTGGTGGTAGGACTTGGTACTCCATGGCTACATTGTCACAGAAACCCCATGACGTCGAGCCCACCATGGTAACCCCAGCTACAAAGGGCTGAGATAAAGGGAAGCTGACGACTTCCAGTCTATTGGTCTTTGATCCTATAGGTCCGT
Source organism: Balaenoptera borealis (assembly GCF_965194805.1). Lineage (NCBI taxonomy): Eukaryota > Metazoa > Chordata > Mammalia > Artiodactyla > Balaenopteridae > Balaenoptera > Balaenoptera borealis. Next base: position 8,714,764 of record NC_138881.1, on the reverse strand, counting down.
GGCCACAAATACTTTGTATGTGTTTGTGATTAAGTCTCCCAGAAGTCAGCAAAGCGTAGTGAATATGAGCATAGACTTTGGAGCTGGGCTGCCTGGGTTCAATTGTGGGCCCTTAGACAAGTTACTTGACCTCTTTGTCGTTCAGGTTCCTCATCTGTAAGTTGAGGATGATAGCCCCTACGTCATTAGCTTGTTATGAGGATGAAATGAGTTAATATTTGTAAAGCATTTGGAACCACGGCTGGCATAGAGTAGGAGTTCTCTTATTACATTGTCAAAACTAACAATAAAACTTCATCTGGGTTAATCGGTCCATTTGTATCAGTCTCCAAATAGGGGCATTGTTGAAAATGCAGATTCTGGGGTGTTACACCAGACGTAAGCAAATTCTTAAGGGTCGTTCTAGGCATCTATGTTTCTAACAAGTCTCCCAGGAAATTCCGTTGATCAAAGTCAGATTTGGGAGTTAAATAGGCCATGTCTCTTGTTCACATTAGATTTAAGGTCATTAGCAAATTATTTTTTGACTCATTTATTAAGAAAGACCCTCAGTACATGGGACAAAGCTTCCTTACTTAGCTCACATCTTATTTATTTGAAACAAGAAAGGATATAAGCAAATCAAACTTTCTCCCTCGCCCTATTCCAGATGCAAATATATTGCTTATGAATTTTAGAATCTAGCCTCAGGCAACTTTTTGGCATGTCATTTAGTGAAACTAACCAAGAATTTGGTTTAGATTATTAACTGTTTATAATATGATAATAAAGGAAATGCAGTTATTCTGTGTTAGAAATCTCTAAGCAGATTGCCTAATTCCTAAAAGAAAAAATCACTGCAAAAGGCAATTGCTAATTTTTCATGGGTACATTTGCAGAAAATGTAGTCATGATAGAAAATCAAATGACAGAACCTCTACAAAGATTTAGCTAAATGTGGCTGCCAAGACAGTAATGTTGCATTTTAGCAATAAGGTGGCTTGTTCTTAGTTAAAACAAAAACAAAAACGTGATCTGTTCTTCTATAAATGAGTTCAATAGAACAGTAATGTACAAGTAATTTACTTGGAAAGAAAACAGAAGATGATTTCCTACTCCTGTCACTGTAAATGTTTATAGGCTGCCCTTATTTAGGCAAAGAAGATGTCCTGATATATCTTTTTTTTTTTCTGATGTATCTTTAATAGATCATGTGCTAGTGGAAATGGAATTACACTGAGCCATTCTTTTTATTGTCTGGTTGCGCTTGTTAGCAGTATCATTTATTTTCAAGATGACTGGCTCTAGTTAAGGACCTATTCCATGACCTTGGAGCAAAGCAGAGTTAATTGATGTAGCGAAGCATTTGTTAGCACTTGTATCTCAACCATGAAACCAGATGGGCAGGGTAACTTAACTGAGAAATTAACTGTATCTTTTCTTGCCTGTGGGCTTTTCACACACAGATAAAGGAAACTTCTTTTTCTTCCTCTTCTTTTTTAACTTAGGAAGGCAGGTATGGCAAATGATATTTTCTCAAACTGCCACAGCAACATATCCAGTCCCACATGGTCCTCTAGAACCATGCCACAACCCTATCAAGAGGTATAATCCATTTCTCCTCCTCTGAGCCTGAGTAGAACTTTGGGATGGGCTCAACAAATAGAATGTAGTGGAAGTGACACTGTATGACTTACGAGGCCAGGTCATAAGTAGTGTTCTGGCTGTACCTGGCGTGCTCTCTCTTTGGGACACTTATCCTTGAGATCCACCCACCGTGCTGTGAGGAAGCCTCAGCCACGAGGAGACCATGTGTTCATTCCTGACTCGGCAGCAGTAGCGGAGACCATCTCCCGCAGTGGCAGCCGCGATCAGCCACCAGAAATGTTAGTGTCCTGGCCTTCAGATAACTCCATATCCCAGTCCTCAGCCTTTGAGCAGCCCCAAGTTGCAGGGTTTCAAGCAAAACATGTCTCCTCATGTTATTGCTTAAGGTGCAAAGTTGGGGGGTAATTTGTTCATCAAGATGACAGAATTGTGGAACCCCAGGGCTTCCTGTCTGGAGGCATGTATAGTTTTTTGCTTCAGGGGACAGATAAGGGGCCCTTGTTTTCAGAGGTCAGGGAGAACAAGATCAGGGCTCAAAGAGTTCAAGAAGTGAAGCAGCAGTCCCGGCCCCTAAGGAGCAAAATTCCCAAGCCCCACGGATAAGAGCTGGGAGTTCTGAGAGCAGTGGAGAAGGTGCCCCACTCTCAACTGGGCCTTAAGGAAGCGGCAGAACTTCAGAGTGGTGGTAAAAGGCTGTCATGATCCCTTAGGGTGTGCATGTGTGTGTAGTGGGCAGGTGGTGTCAGAAAAGCCAGCTGCCTTCAGATGGCCCACAAGAGCCAGAGCAAAGAGAAATGGCAGAGATACGAGCAAATACTGAAAGACATCCTTGGAATCCTTGTCAGCCCCTGGGACCCTTTTCTGATCCTGGGAGGTGGTAGGGACTCTCAGAATTTATTCTGATGAAGGCTTTATACATATGTATATGAAAAGTGTTAGTTATTTGTTATAATGTCATTTGTCAACTGGCTAATTTGCATGTTAATCCTTTTCTCACCATTCGAGTTAGTACATTAACATATACCAAATATTTTTCTGTATTTGGTTTTGCTGTGTTTTGCTCCATTAACGTATCTGTCTGTAACCACTAAAATGACTCCATTTTAGTAATGATGGACTTATATTTTAATATCTTGTAGAGAAATGTCTCATCATTATTTTTGTCCGGAAGTCTATTGGCTTTCTCACTAGTATATTCTTCCAGGCAGGCTGTCAAATCATTTGGTGAGATTACCCCCCAAAACTTTGATTGTGATTGTCTTCTATGCAAATAGTTAAGAATGGCAGGTTGAACATATAAGTACTTTAACTCCTCTTCTTCCCCAAATCCCACTAAATGAGAGTAAAAGAATGTGAAAAGAAGATATAAATAGACAAGGACAAATAATGAGATAGGAGACAACAGTGACAAAATCTTAGAGGTTGGTATGAAGGTAGATGGGAGTTAAATGACTTCACAGACATGAGAAAGCTGAATCCTAAGCTGGAAGTTGGGAAAGGGGAGAAATGACCTAATGTCCATTGCAGAATCCTCCAAAGGAGCAGAGTTTGGCAGGTGGAAGAATTGGTTGAAAGTCTGTTTAAGAATTTAGCCCCTCATAGCTCCCTTCCAAATTTCGGCAGCTGAGCAAACATCCCTCCCCTATTCTGGCCAGAGGCTTGAGGTTTGTTCTGTAAAGAGGATAAACAGATGATCTTTGAACGAGACAATATGAGGCACAGCTAAAACAGAGAGACCAAGTAGAAAACATGGGGATTAAGATAAACCTTATATATGAGACTTGAGATCTCCAGCCTTCTCCCCTCCCATGGCTCAAGAATTTTGGCAGCCAGACATGTACTTTCAATGCAAGAGGTCAGAAGTATCTTCTCTGAAAACCTAACTTCCAAAAGAAATGAGCAGAAGATACTGGAATCGGAGGTCTTCCAAATATCACCATAGAGAGAAAAGCACCATTGACGAGCATTGCCCCCAAGAGCTCCCAGTCACCTTTTTAGTACCTCACCCTTAAATATGACCAGGCAGTCAAGGACTGCCAGACATTGATTTTTTAAAAACTAACTTGAAATACCAATGGAAAGAAAAAAAATGCATAATAACTTTTATTAATATCTTCAGAGAAGATATGAATCTGTGAGGCAAGAAATAGAGACTATAAAAAAATTCAGTGAACGCAAAATCTTAGACATTAAAAGCGTGCTAACGCACACTGTTAGGAGACAAAATTAAGGGAACTGCCCAGAAAGTAGAATAGAAAATAAAGAGGAAAATAAGACAAGATTTTTTTTAAAAAAAGACCCATCTAGAATGTTCTGGAATAATTGATGTTCTATGAATAGAGGACAGAGATAACAGAGGAAAGGAAATCATCAATAAAATAATTCAAAAAATGTCTCCCAGAATCGAAGAACGTGAATGTTCCAATAGAAAGGGATGACTAAGTGTCCAGAACAATGGGTAAAGCAGACCCACTCCAAGGCACGTTATCAATGAATTTCAGAAAGCTGGGGACAGAAAATAGATTCTACCAACTCCGAGGGAGGGGGAAAAAAAAGCAAGTTTTATACACAGTATCAAGTATTAGAAGACATCAGAGTTATCAGTAGCAGCAGTGTAAGCTAGAAAGCAATGGAGGAGCACACACTGAAAATTCTGAGGAAAAAACCCTTCAAACTGAGAATTGCATATTCAGTGTCTAAAAACAGAACTTAGCTTCCCATGCTGCCCTTTTCAGGAAGCTGTTTGAGATGTGCTTCTACAAAATTATGGAGTTAATCAAGAAAGAAGACATAGGGTCCAGGAAACAGGGACTCCAACCCAAGAGAAAGTAATGAAAGAAGATTCCTGGATGACTTCCAGTTATTAGGTGTAGTAGTAGGCAGAATTCTAGGACAGCCCCCAAGATTTCCAATCCCTGATAGACATGCTGTGAATAATCCCCTCCCCTGTGTCTGGGCAGGGCCTGTGAACATGATAGGATATCACTCCCGTGATTAAGTTAAGTTATATGGTGAAGGTGAAGAGATTTTGCAGATGTAATTAAAGCCCCTAACCAGTTGATTTTAAGTTCATCAAAACGGACATTATTTTTGGTGGGCCTGACTTGATCAGGTGAGCCCTTTAAGAGGGTCCAGAGATCATAGAGTGAAGAAGTCAGAGAGATTTGAAGCAGCAGATATTCTCTCCTGTTGGCTTTAGAGAAGCAGACAGCCATTTTTATGGAGAGGATCACATGGCAGGGAATGGTGGGTGGTCTGTAGAAGCTGAGGGCCTCAGTTCTATCACCACAGGGAACGGTATCCTGCCAAGAGCCGCATGGGCTTGGAAGAGGACTCCGGGCCTCAGATGGGAATGCATCCCTGGCCATCATCTTGATTTCAGCCCTGTAAGACTCTGCATAGAGAATCAGTTCTGCCGTGCCTGGACCCCTGACCCAGACAAACAATGTGATAATGAATGAGTATTGTTTTAAGCCACTAAATTTATATCAGTAGATAACTAATGTGGGTATAAAGGATAATCAATCCAGATTGATTGAAGACTCATGTATCAGATTTATCAGAAGACTCTGGATTTATCCAGAGGTGTCAATGTGTCCTAATGTCCTGAAAGATGTACACAACTTGAGGATAATTGGAAAATGTGTTGGTAATAAGTACATACAAAACTAAGCAATCAAACACAAGACCATTAGTAACTGTAAGAAAAACAAAATGTTGCATGGGAAAACAGTCATAGTATATAACATGACTCAGTTATAAATAGGATTTACAGAGTCATAATAATATAAAAAGCAAATGACAGCCTAAGCAAAATTACAGGATGAATACTGTAAAGGAGGAAAAACTTTTCCTTGATCCTATTTGGGTCCCTGGCTGGGTCTGAAAATCAGACTGACAAAAACAGATCGACAGGAGAAAAGCATACAAATTTATTTAACGTGAGTTTTATGTGACACAGGAGCCTTCATAAAGAAATGAAGACCCAGAGAAATGACTGAACATGAGTGTTTTTGTGCCAGGTTTGATGAAGAGTAGAAAGTCGTGGAAAGATACGATAGGACAAAGGGTATGAAATGAGTAGAGTGAAGTGAGGGAAACATAGCAAGACCTGTTCATTCAGATTCCTCTCTCTGTCCCTTTGACTTTGGAGATGAAGGTGCTCCTTTCCTCCCCGTGTAGGGAGGGCACCTCTCACGGAGGGGTTTCTGACCTGATCAGGAGAAGGTCAGAAAGTCCTTCGCACACCTGCCTTTTCTCAAATTCCTTCAGCTGAAAAAATGCAATATGACAAGGTGCCGTATTTGGGGATAGCATGTCCTGAACCCTGTCTGTACTTAGGAGGGCTGGAGATGGGAGGTGTCTGTGGGGAGTCGGGGTGAGGAGGAACAAGAACCAAACCCTTCGTCTTCCATAGTAGAAGTAATAGGTAATGACCAGAATGGAAATAGGCAGAAGTAGCAATATATGTCTATCATAGTGTGTATGGGACGGGGAACATTGGAGTCGAGGGACAGGTAACTATTCAATGGATCAGGGACCTTGTTAAAACCTTGTGGAAGTACTTGACTCTTTAAAATATGTGATTGTATAGATGGGACAAAAATCAAGATGAATCTAAAACAAAGAATTGAAAGTTCAATAGATGAATTTAAAGATTGGCTCTTGAGATGACATTTTCATTTAATTGCATTTCCAAATCCCTCTCCCTTTTGGGCTGTTGATAAATGAACAAGATTATAAACGGTAAAATTCAATTCGCTTCTTCCATGTGTGAACAAATGCCACAAAATAAAAGAATTTCTTTTGCTCCCGATTACATACATTGCCCTTGAAAAATGACCTTCAAGAAGCTAACGTGACCAAATAAACGAGAGCTGCCGCTTCTCAATTTTTAGCACATCGTAGAGTTAAGAGGGTGGTTGTCTCTGTTTACCGGTTTGTTCCTGAGAGTAGTTAAAATACTTGTAATATATTAACACCCCCCGTGAAAGATGGAACACTTCTTCAGTGTCTGTTTCTTCAGCGATCAACTTCTTGTTCGGAATAGCAGGACTCTAAATTCATTTTTTTTTTTTTCACTTCGCACTCTCCAGAAGCTGTGATTGAGCTTCTGGAAGGCCACGTGTTGCGGTTGTTTCTGTATTTTCTACTGAATAGTATTCACTAGCTGCGCACCAGCAGTGTGCACCTGTTGCCAAACATGCACTTGCCGTGCAAGTTCCTAAACCTTGTTAAGCAGCTGTTGCCATTTCCATCTGAAGGATATAGTAATAGCATCTCGGATATAGAATTTTTTTGGAATTTTTGAATTTTATTTTTTTATACAGCAGGTTCTTATTAGTTATCTATTTTATACATATTTGGGTATAGTATTTTTGAGCGGCTTAAATGCGATAAGGGGGTGAAGGGCTTATTAGCACAATGACTCACACAAAGTGAGAAATCAAGTGTTAGCTGCTGTTATCGTTGTTACTCAGGGGAACAGAATTGTTAGTAATAATCATTTATATTCGTGTGCCATAAATTTAAGAATGAAATTCTAACTCTAATCCAGTAGAGGCTTTTCAATTTTGTTTGTGGAATTTTCTCACCCACTCCAGGAGATAAATGGTGAATTGATGTATTTCTACCCTCTTTCTGAAACTGAATTAAACTTAGGAAGCATGGTAATTCACATACTCTTTTTTTCAACTGTTAGAATCTGTGCAGTCCAAAAGAGCTTTTGATGTTACATTCATGAAAGATGTAACTTTTCAGACTTAGAATTTAATAACAAATTTTATTTAAAATCCTCAATCCCTTCAGGAAGTTGGTAAGGAAATTATATTTAGATAGCCACTGATTTCTAATTCTTAGCGGATACCAAAGGATTAATTGATCTTATCTAGAAAACCACATGACTATCTGTGGTTACTATTTGCATATATGAAGCAAGAAGAAGTGCTAAAGATTTATCCTTGTTAAAACTTGATTCTTTAGTTATTAAGGCTGTGGTCAGGAAAGAGGGAGAGAGGGAGAGAGGGAGAGAGGAAATGAATATGAATGATAGTTCCCCAGTTCAGCTTTTTCCATCACTTTTACCCATTTATTTCTTGCTCAAAAACAAATTTTAAAGCACAGATACCTGTGCTTTGATATTTCTGAATGATAAATTGTTAAAAGTTCACTTTAGCAGAATGGTAATTTCTCAGGAAAGATTCTTAATACAAACGTAAAGAATAAGAACCCATAAAGACATATTAATCTTTTGTTCTGATTTATTGTTGTTCCATTGCAATCCCATAAAGACACAAGAATTAAGAACTTTTGAGTTAGGGACTGCTAAGTTGAAGATTTCTCTAGAATGCTTTCTTCCTTTAATGAGCCCATGGAAACTAAATACAAATATTGCTACCACAATATCAACGTGCAAAGTCCAATTTTTAGAACAGTTGTCAGGAAATTCCAAAAGTTCTACAGCCCAATTATGTGGGTGTTGTGGCCTGAATGTAATTTTTCTATTCCTCTCTCCCTTGTAAACTTATACCTTCAGTGCAGTTCTGTTCATGTGGTAAAACCCGTGTCATAATTTACCCAGAATATATAATATGGCCAAGTTCTCATTGCGCCTAAGATCCTGAACTAGAAATTTCCTGAGTGTTGATTTTTCACCCTTTAAACAATTTTGCATTAATGCATACCATACAGAGTATCAGCTTGAGAGAAGAGGAGGTAACAGGATAAGGAGATTTATAAACACATGGCGTCCACAGAAAACAGTTCAATAAGACCACGTTTGCTGTTGGAATAAATACTTCGTGAGGCAGTCACCTGGTCCTTCTAAGCCTAATGAGAGGAAGAGAAAGACAAATTGTATTTTGTACAAGAGCTATGCTAGACCTGCCTCATTTATCACTGAGCTACAAAATGGAAACTTTGCCTTTGTTCACTCACAACTCTAATGTTTCAAGAAATGTGCACAAATTTGAACAACTCCCACTTCTTCTGAGTGGTCAACATGAAACCCGAAGGTTTTAGAACTTAGAAAAAAATTTCAACAAGGTAAGAAATTTTTCTTTGGAGATTCAAACTATTAAATACTGGGGATCTAGAAGGGGATTGGGAATGAAGAGAGATCAGAGCTGTCCAATATGGTGCAAAGTGAAATTGATGTTAACATAATTAGTTAATATCATGGTGGATTTAAGGAATATGTCTTCTGTGCAACTGTAGGAAACTATGATCACTATATAATAGAATGGGGTTTTTTTTCCTTTTTTTTAACTGGGTTATTTTCCCACCTCCTCATCCCCATCCCTGTCCCTCTCTCCCCCTCTCTCTATTTTAATGTTCCAAATGGGACAGAATTGGCTGGAGATGGTGGTCCCAGATGCACGTCTCTTCCGCTCTTTTTTTTCTTGCCTAAATCCTCCTACTTCAGAACCCCAATTCTGTGGATTCACATTCTTTTGGTGCTTGGGCCACACTGCCCCACCTTGCCTCTGCCACATAGCCATCAAGCCACTGTACGCTCTCTGACGGGGCAGCTGGCAAAGAGAGGGGCCACCACCCCCTTGATGGACAGATCTGATCATTTAGTCAGTCAACAGTTGCTTGTGAGGGATGATGTTTTTCCAGCAGCCTGACTCCTCCACGCCAGCCCCTCACGGTCCCGTTCCACAGCCTCGCGTGGCTAGCAGGCTCCCGCTCTCTTTGGTGATCCCGGATTCCCAATTTTGTTCCCCTAGACTTAGGAGACTGTCAGAAGTTCTACTCAACTTCTCCGCTTCTCACTCCCCTCTCTTGGACTCGACAAATCTCCCTCAGGGAGAAGGAGCACCCAAATGGCAGGATTACCTCTTTGTGATTCTGTTTCCAGTTCCTTGACTTTAATACGCCAATAAAGATGTATAAAAAATAAATAAAAATAAAATAAAATGGCTTACTTCCTTGTTGTTTAATGCCATAAATGAGCTGTTTTAAATATCTTGTCCAGTTTTCCTTCTGGGGAGGGGTGCTTCCAGTGATCTACTCTGCCATTATTGGAACCCTTCACCTTTTAAATTCATTTCTACATCATTCCTTTGTGATGTTATATCTCTGATACCCGTTCCTTCTAGGCACAAGTCATCATGTCATCCTCTGTGCCAGCAAACTCATGGGCACATACTTGATTAGAGAGTATGTCTATTTTATAATTACTTATTTAAGCATCTGTTTCTCCCAATAGACAGTTCCTGTGTAAAGGGCCCCGATTATACCTAACCCATGTTTGTGTCCTCAGTGCCTAATGTTGATGCATATAGTAGGTGCTCAGTAAGTGTTTATTGGTGGAAATGGTTGGTATTTCATGTAAATTTCATGTCTTTATAAATTCAGCATCTCAAAAATCATTTAATAGCTATCCTTCCACCACAGGAAGAAAAAATAAAGAAGGAAAACCAAAAAAAAAAAAAAAAAAGCAGAACTTACTTGTCTCTTTTAGGGTGCTTCTGATATGGAAATTTTAAAAAGCAAGTATCGTCTTTGCTTTTATCAAAGGAAGGATGGGGAAATACAAAAAGAGAAGTACAGTAACCATCAAGGTTAGGAAGGGAAAAAGGAAGAAAAAGTCCTGATACATAGATTTAAAGGGATGATTTTCCAAATGCTAGTCTATTTGCGTCATTCAGCCTCTGCATGTATGCCTCTGTCCCCCAAAGGAACATCACGTGCTACCCAAATATCTGCCTCTAACATTTTACATTTACTCAATGCCTGGTAGAATGGAAATTCAAAAGTTATTTGGACAATTGTTCTCAGAGGTATCCATCTCAACGTTTAGGTGAGTGGATATTCGATCGGTGAATTTTGTAGCAATATATATATTTTTTAATGGCTGCATTGGGTCTTCGTTGCTGCGCATGGGCTTTTTGTAGTTGCAGCAAGCGGGGGCTACTCTTCGTTGCAGTGCACGTGCTTCTCATTGTGGTAGCTTCTCTTGTGGAGCACGGGCTCTAGGCATGCAGGCTTCAGTAGTTGTGGCACGCAGGCTCAGTAGTTGTGGTTCGCAGGCTCAGTAGTTGTGGTTCGCGGGCTCTAGAGCTCAGGCTCAGTAGCTATGGTGCACGGGCTTAGTTGCTCCGCGGCATGTGGGATCTTCCTGGACCAGGGCTTGAACCCGGGTTCCCTGCATTGGCAGGCGGATTCTTAACCACTGTGCCACCAGGGAAGTCCCTGTAGCAATATTTAAGAGTACAGAAAAAAGTGTACTTTTGGCATAAGATGTGGATGGGAAAGAATTAAGGAAATATTAATTTTTCCTCTCAGTGGAAATTCTTTTATAAGTTAAGAAAAATTGCTTTGCTTACAATAGATTAATTACTGCACATGGCATAAGCAGATGGAATTTGTGTGCAATTCTTAATTTGTCAAATAGTATGAAGAAGTTTATACTCCAAACAGAATATTGCTGTGAAAAACCATTGCCAGGTGTGATATTTTATTTCTTCACCTTTTAGACTATGAAGCAAGTAGAAAAACAGGAATAAGGGTAAAAGAATAAGAATTTGTCTTTAAAATGGAAAGTTTAAAGCATCAGAGGATTAATACCAATTGTACTGTTCTCTATTATAAAATATGTAAAGGAATACAGATACTTCACACCCATTTTTACCATTTCATTCTTATCTCCTCATTTTTTTCTCTATACCTTCCCTTATAAAGTCAAAGAAAATAGGCACATGGACAGTTTCTCTGTGTTGTTTAAGGATGTCCCATCCTCAAAACAGCAACACTATGCCACAGTTATGTTTCTAAATTCAAATTTTACAGTAAAACCAACAAAAGCAAAATCTGTCACTCAGATACGATCAGTAAGGCATGGAGATCATGGTGTGACAGCCCTAAAATTGCTCTTAAAACAATAAGGGCAACAGGCTTCACTATCATTTGTTCATTCAGCAAACTTTAACTATTAAAAATCCAAGGAAAGGGGGCCTACAAGCATTATGAATCTTAACATACCAATCTCATATTCTCTCCAACAGCCTGTGCAGTAGGTGGTATTACCTTCTTAAAACCTTAAGAGATGAGGCTTCTGAGAAATGTAATATCTCATCCAAAGCAAGGAAGTGAAAGAAGAGAGCCAGAACACAAACTCCAGGACATAAACTTCCAAAATCCCTGCTCTCTTCCCTTGACCACACTGTTTTTAGTCTTGAGGCAAGACATGTGTGGATCACGATCCCGACACCTACAAAGATGAATCCCTCCAACGTGATGCAAAATAAAATAATGCCAAAGCCTAAATAAGTGCAAAGAGGTCCCGTGAGGTTTTACATTTTCCCCAAGGCTAATATTATGTTTAGTTACTATGGAAATAGCAGTAACAAATATTTTCAAAGAGCACCCCAACCCCTCTTTCTCCCCCCCTCCCCGCCCCACTTTGGTATTGTCATAAGCACATGCTTTTTGTTTTTCATTTATGTAACATGGTACTAGTCGGGGTAGGAAAACTTCTCTGTGGAGCAGAGTTTCTCAAATATGGTTAATGGACCACTAAGCAACCAGTAGATGAACTAAAGATGTCAATGAAACCCCGAGTAGTGTGCAAAGTGTTGGGTTAGTGTATGGGCACTTTTCTGGGGGTGAAGGCTAGAGCTTCTCTTGCCATCCCCAAAAGCTGAAGAACCACTGTTGTAAAAAGTTGGGGATACTGGGAATTCCTCAAAGCAGGAGAGGAGACTGAAGAACAAATAAAGAGTAAGTTATTCAGATTGCTTTTTTAAGAGAAATGCTAGACGTTTCACTCATCTGCTTTGAAATTAAGAACAAGGATTATAAAATTCAATAGCTACCAAAAATAAAGATGACATTTGCTAACTTATATGTACCCAGCAATGTTCTAAGCATATTGCATACTTTAACTTATTTATTTTTTCCAGTTGTTCTTTGTATTTTGTATTTTTATTTTTTTAAATTTTTATTGGAGCATAGTTGATTTACTATGTTGTATTAGTTTCAGGTGTACAGCAAAGTGAGTCAGTTATACATATACATATATCCACTCCTTATAGATTCTTTTCCCATATAGGCCATGACAGAGTATTGAGTAGAGTTCCCTGTGCTATACAGTAGGTCCTTATTAGTTGTCTGTTTTATATATAGTAGTGTGTATATGTTACTCCCAGTCTTACATTAACTTATTTAATCATCACAAGAACCCAATGAAGTTAGTGTTAGCGTCATTTCCATTTTATTTAAAGTGCAAGATATTTTAAGGAAGAAAAATAGAGCAAAGAAGGGATGGCGGATGAAAGGGTGAGGAAGAGAAATCTAGTAGTGAAGTATTGCAGGAAAAAGAAGTCATAACCGCTGAAACCATAGTGAAAAACACAATTCTGCTATTTGCCAAAGTCACATGCATTTACAGATTAATCATTTTAGAAGAAAAAAGAATATATAAATGATTAGATTAAAAACATGTATAAACACTGTCAAAATTTATTAGAAGCGTTTGAATTTCAGCCTAATATTTGGAAATACAGACATTTCTGAAATGTTTTCTTTTCTTCATTTGATGGAGAAAATCCTTATTTGCACAATGTAGAAACAGACTGAGAAAATAGTAGTTTTGTCGAATAAACATCCATCTTCCACTTGGTCTTTTGGACTTTAATTAATGGTCCCTCATAGTTCATACTGTATATTGCTGAAATTAAGCCAAGAACTATGTGGAGACCACAGATGAATGCTAGCCCATCCTTCCTTGCTAGCCAAGTCTACCGTGAAATTGAACCTGGCCTGTCATAATTGGAAAGTAAATTATCTATATTGTACTGAAATGCTTTCAATATGTTTAAAGTAGCCCTGTATACTACCTGCGATAATAAACATACTACTGTAGGAATTGTAACTGGATTCTTTCTCCTCTTTAACAAAAAATTGAGGAAAACAGTGAATGTATTTAGCACAGGGAAGTTCGTGTGATTTTCCTATCAAAGAAATTTCATTATGCAAGAGGGAATGGATGACTTAGGCTCAGGATCAAGTTTTCTTTTTATTTTTTTACCTTTAAAAATGTGGAGGGAAGAGTGGAAATGAGTATTAAAATTGACTTTGTTTTTCTACCTTTATTCTCCGTGATCAGAGTAGCTCTAGGATGTATCTTTTTTGAGTGTTTTCTAATACATTTGGTATATGTTGCATTAATTCTCCCCTTTGCCTACCTCACTCTCATCCCCTGCATACACTGTCTACTCTACAAGGCTACAGGGCCATGGAATTGTACAATTTGGGGGTGTGGGGTGAGGATCTACCATTCAGATACTCTGTGAATTGTCCCACTTGCAGAACTGATTCATAACAATTTCAACTAAATGGCTATCAAAGTTCGACGTTAAATTCCTTGAATTGACTCCAAATGACCAATTCTTTTTCAAAAATTTAAACATGTACATTTCAAACATAGAAAGGGAACTTGCTTATTCACTATTCCCTTTATGTTCATTTATAAAAATATGTACTCCCTACTTGCCTATTCCTCTCACTGGACATAGACTGTTGTCACAATCAGCTCATGAAGCTGTCAGCAGGTCCATGGAGACCACCTTATGATGTCAAAGTAAAGGCAGAGTAACATTGATGCAGATCCCATGGTTATTAACAAAACAAACGGAACTCATTTTAAATGACTTTTACAGTTGAGGTCCCCTCTCTGGACTCTTCCTCACTGCTGTGTCTCCATTTCAAAGTCACATCTTTGTTAATAATATCATGGGGTCCTGAATTCAAATTGCTTGTGTATTGCTAATTTTGGGAAGACTCACGCTAGTGTTCTAATTTCCCTTGGGCACATTAGAAAACCACAAACTATATAAAAGGTTTTTAGTGTTGGTTAGGCACTTCGTACATTACAATGCTATATTATTGCATCGGAATTTAAAATCTTCCCTTGAATTGGGGGTATTGAGTCAAAAGAATTCAGCTAATGGTGTATCATTGGACTATTTGCAGATAAAGAACATTTGAATTAGGATTTCTTCAGTTTTTACTCAGTCTTCCAAGAGGAACATTTATTAAGTGCTTACCATATGCCAGACATTGGTTACATGTTAAATAGCGAGAAGAAGAATGCAAAGAAGGCACACCCATGACACTCACGGGTTTTATGGAGGTTATGAGTCAGGGAAACACAAATGCGTAATCCCAGTACAGCGTGCCACTATGTAGGTGTGCTCCGTGAGATTGAGAGCCCGATGCCTGAGGGAATCTGATGATGTGTCTTAGGAGGAGGATATGAATTTGGTCATAAAGAAGGAAGGATATAGTGGATGATTGTTGTCTAGATTCTTTTAAACACTCTTGTAATAAGTGGGAAGCTTCTTGCCTCCCAAAGTAGAAGGCAAAAAACTCTCCCCCAGCCTCAGTGGCAGCCAGACACTTGCCCATGCCCTAGATTTCAGCAGTCAAAGGCACCCATAGGAGACATTGATATAGAAGTGAGCAATGTAAGTGTATGGGATTTGCCTTCTGAAGACAGAAGTAGAGTTTTGGTGTGAGCTGTACAAGGGTGGGAAAGCTGTGATGTTGGCCTCATTTGGAAGAGACTAGAGTGGTTGGGTATTGTTCTTGGCTTCCGAGTAAACAAACTGGTCCTTGTTTTTTGTGGAGATTCTGTACATTTCCTAATACCACTCAGTACGTTGTGTGAGCTACTGATATCCTGTAAGTAAGACAAGATTTTTTTCCATGAGGTATGCCTATCAGGTAGGCCTGCATGTCTAAATTCTTCCCTTTCCGAAGTGCAACTTTCCGCCCCACAGGAATTGGTCTAGGATGCAGCAGGGTGATCATCTACTGGATCCAAGATGTGTCCATGACTCAGTGGAGTTGATCCTCCCGCGTGGCCTTGCATGGGAAGGCGAGTCAAGCCAGTCAGATTCCTGCCCCTTGGAAATTTAAATTAGGACGTGCAAAGCGAAGGGTTGGATTTTCCTTCCAGCTCTTCTTTAGGAAAGATCAAAAGCCTAAGGTAAAAAGTAGCAAGGTAGAAGGAGGGCCATGAGCAGGACTCCCACAGTTGTGCAGTACAGAACCTGGGTGGCCATATATGGCAACCTTGGCAATGAAACAGAGAAGCTGTGGTTATGAGGATTCACAAGTCATGAGTTAGCTGAAGCTATGAGGTAATGAAAAGATAAATGAAGTGGGGGAAAAGAATATACCAGCCACAGTGTATGCAGGGGGCCAGTTCACCCTGGGTCCAGAGAGAAGGAGGTACAGCGTATACAGATAATTTTAAAAGACTAATAAAACTGGCTGAAAGGTGGTCTTATTTTCATTATTACCATGCACCTGTGATTGTAAACACTGTCACTGATAAAATACCACTACCTCCCCTCCCCGCCCTTTTGGTACACCACTGGTCAATGAGTGGCAAGAGAAGGGAATAGAAATACAGAGTAAGACTGAGACTTTACAAGAAAAGGACCATGTGCGTGTGTGTGTGAGAGAGAGACAGGGAGGCACAGTGGGCAAACTGAAGGTTCCCAGGAGATCCAAGGGAATGACTGACCCTGGAGTCCAAATTGGGAAGGGCAGTTTATGAGTTTATTGATTCTGATCAATAACAATGGTTTATTGTTCAACCATTAGCTGATTACTATGTGCCTGATTCTCACCAGGTCCCAGTGACTCTTCTATCCCCAGATTTCTGCTTTGTTAAGGAAGGATTTAAGAAAGGAGATGACAGCCTTCAAGCCCGACTCCTTGACTCTCTGCTTTCCTAGACTCCCTATCACTAAGAAGGTCTGCAGTCTCTGGCCTCTGACACTCCAGTCTCTGAAATGCGTTTGATTTTTCTGAGTATCTTCCGCAGTGTGTTACACGAAGAGCTGTTGTTATTCCCATGCCTTAGATTCTGTTCTGGCCGAGGCGAAACCTTCTCAGATTTATATTATAACGGGTGTTCTGTTTGATAAAGAAGCAAAATATCAATTACAGTTGTGTTGGGAATGGGGGGAGATGCAGTGGATGAGAGAAGGGAAGAAGGAAGAGAAAATGGGGAATGAAGACAGGAACAAAAAGAAAAAGATACTTTTTAAAACATCTTTATTGGAGTATAATTGCCTTAATGTTGTGTTAGTTTCTGCTGTATAACAAAGTGAATCAGCTATACATATACATATATCCCCATATCCCCTCCCTCTTGCGTCTCCCTCTCACCCTCCCCATCCCACCCCTCTAGGTGGTCGCAAAGCACCGAGCTGATCTCCCTGTGCTATGCGGCTGCTTCCCACTAGCTATCTATTTGACATTGGGTAGTGTATATACGTCAATGCCACTCTCTCACTTCGTCCCAGCTTACCCTTCCCCCTCCCCGTGTCCTCAAGTCCATTCTCTACGTTTGCATCTTTATTCCTGTCCTGCCCCTAGGTTCATCAGAACCGTTTTTTTTGGTTTGTTTTTTGTTTTTTAGATTTCATATGTATGTGTTAGCATACGGTATTTGTTTTTCTCTTTCTGACTTACTTCATTCTGTATGACAGACTCTAGGCCCATCCACCTCACTACAAATAACTCAATTTCGTTTCTTTTTATGGCTGAATAATATTCCATTGTATATATGTGCCACATCTTCTTTATCCATTCATCTGTCGATGGACACTTAGGTTGCTTCCATGTCCTGGCTATAGTAGATAATGCTGCAGTGAACATTGTGGTACATGACTCTTTTTGAGTTATGGTTTTCTCAGGGTATATGCCCAGTAGTGGGATTGCTGGGTCATATGGTAGTTCTGTTTTTAGCTTTTTAAGGAACCTCCATACTGTTCTCCATAGTGGCTGTATCAATTTACATTCCCACCAGCAGTGCAAGAGGGTTCCCTTTTCTCCACACCCTCTCCAGCATTTATTGTTTGTAGATTTTTTGATGATGGCCATTTTGACCGGTGTGAGGTGATACCTCATTGTAGTTTTGCATTTTTGCATTTCTCTAATGATTAATGATGTTGAGCATCCTTTCATGTGTTTGTTGGCAATCTGTCTATCTTTGGAGAAATGCCTATTTAGGTCTTCTGCCCATTTTTGGATTGGGTTGTTTGTTATTTTGATATTGAGCTGCATGAGCTTCTTGTATATTTTGGAGATTAATCCTTTGACAGTTGCTTCATTTGCTAATATTTTCTCCCATTCTGAGGGTTGTCTTTTCGTCTTGTTTATGGTTTCCTTTGCTGTGCAAAAGCTTTTAAGTTTTATTAGGTCCCATTTGTTTGTTTTTGTTTTTATTTCCATTTCTCTAGGAGGTGGGTCAAAAAGGATCTTGCTGTGATTTATGTCATAGAGTGTTCTGCCTATGTTTTCCTCTAAGAGTTTGATAGTGTCTGGCCTTATATTTAGGTCTTTAATCCATTTTGAGTTTACTTTTGTGTGTAGTGTTAGAGAATGTTCTAATTTCAATCTTTTACATGTAGCTGTCCAGTTTTCCCAGCACCACTTATTGAAGAGGCTGTCTTTTCTCCATTGTATGTCCTTGCCTCCTTTATCAAAAGTAAGGTGACCATACGTGCATGAGTTTATCTCTGAGCTTTCTGTCCTGTTTCAATGATCTATATTTCTGTTTTTGTGCCAGTACCATACTGTCTTGATTACTGTAGCCTTATAGTATAGTCTGAAGTCAGGGAGCCTAATTCCTCCAGCTCCGTTTTTCTTTCTCAAGATTGCTTTGGCTATTCGGGGTCTGAAAAAGATATTTTGAGAAGCTTGACACAAAAAAGGTTACAGGAGTTCATTATGGCTGAAAGGCTGTGGGGAGAGGTCCTTAGGAAGTCTTTAAGATGTAAAAAATGATAATAACCAATTCTGGACAGGTGAAAAGGGCATTAAGCATTGCTGGAGGCAGTAAAAATGTGTATGGCTCTTTTGGCAAGAATCTAGAGTTTGGCAAGAGCCTTAAACATGCTTATACTGTTTGGCTCAATATTATACTTCTGGGAATATAGTCTAAAAAATATTTCTAAATTTTGAAGGAAAAAAGAACTTTATGTACAAAAATTTTTTCTCAGTAGTGTTTGCATAAATAAGTAATGAGCAAGAACCAATATGAGTAACAGTAGACACGTGATTAAATAGTTTTCACAGTTAAGTAATTCTTGTCACTTGATTGAATATTAGGTAGTGAAAATGGTGATTTCAAAGACCATGTAATATAGAAAATACATTAAATTGTTATAATAACAGGCTGCAAAAAGGCTATATGAGCCCATTTATGTTTATAAATGAAGAAAAATTGTATGATAAACATTAGGGAACACATCAATTAATAGTGGTTGTGTTTGAGTAGTGAGACTACAGGCTGGATTTGTTATTCCTTTTTAAAAAAGCACTTTAAAAACATTAAGGTATTATTTATACACGATAAAATTCACCCATTTTTAGTATATGGTATAATGAATTGTGGTATTCAGTCGATTATCACCTTCCCAACTTTCACCGTGAATCCCCTCTCCCCACCCCTAGCCCCAGACAACTGGTCTTTCTGTCACTAAAATTTTGCCATTTCTTGAATTTCACATAAATGGCATCATATAGTATATAAGACTATAGTTATAAAGCTTTAATCTACTTTTAAAATGTTTCTTCAGTGACCACATTAAAACATGATTTGAATCTAAAACATACAGATTTCAACTGTCTTTTTCCAATAAAGGCAAAGCAGGAAAGAAATGAAGAACTTTGATTACTTAAGAGAAGAGATAGTTAGAACAGATCTGAGTTATCAGGGAGCTCGTAAAATCTCTGACTTAGAGACCATAAATAGATGCATACTCACCAAGTGCTGGTGGAACACTGACTTTCCTTCAAGGCTGACTGAGATGGAGTAGAAGATAACTTTTTTTTTTTTTTACCATTCCTTTTAATTGAAGTATAGTTAATTTACAATGTTGTGTTAGCTTCAGGTATATAGCAAAGTGATTATATATATGTATAATTATATATATTTATATATATATATATATATATATATATAAACTGATTCTTTTTCAGATTCTTTTCCATTATAGGTTATTACAGGATATTGAGTATAGTTCCCTGTGCTATATAGTAGGTCCTTGTCATTTATTTTATATATAGTAGTGTGTATATCTTAATCCCCAACTCCTAATTTATCCCCCTTCCCCGCTATCCCCTTTGGTAACCATAAGTTTGTTTTCTATGTCTGTGAGTCTGTTTCTGTTTTGTAAATGAGTTCATTTATATCATTTTTTTAGATTCCACATATAAGTGATATCACACCATATTTGTCTTTGTCTGACTGACTTCACATAGTATGATAATTTCTAGGTCCTTCCATGTTGCTGCAATTAGCATTGTTTCATTCTTTTTATGTCTGAATACTATTCCATTGTATATACGTACCACATCTTCTTTATCCATTCATCTGTCAATGCACATTTAGATTGCTTCCATGTCTTCATTATTGTAAACAGTGCTGCTACAAACATTGGGGTGCGTGTTTCTTTTTGAATTATAGTTTTTTCTGGATATATGCCCAGGAATGGGATTGCTGGATCATATGGTAACTCTATTTTTAGTTTTTTGAGGAACCTCCCTAGTGGCTGCACCAATTTACATTTCCACCAACAGTGTAAGAGAGTTCCTTTTTCTCCACACCCTCTCCAGCATTTATTATTTGTAGAGTTTTTAATGATGGTCATTCTGACTGGTGTGACAGGTGGTACTTCATTGTAGCTTTGATTTGCATTTCTCTAATAATTAGCAATGTTGAGTATCTTTTCATGTGCCTGTTGGCCATCTGTATGTCTTCTTTGGAGAAATGTCTGTTTAGGTCTTCAGCCCATTTTTTTAAAATAAATTTATTTTTATTTATTTACTTTTGGCTGTGTTGGGTCTTCGTTGCTGCACGCGGGCTTTCTCTAGTTGCCGTGAGCAGGGGCTACTCTTCGTTGCAGCGCGCGGACTTCTCATTGCGGTGGCTTCTCTTGTTGCAGAGCGCAGGCTGTAGGCGCGCGGGCTTCAGTAGTTGTGGCACGTGGACTCAGTTGCTCCACGGCATGTGGGATCTTCCTAGACCAGGGCTTGAACACGTATTCCCTGCGTTGGCAGGTGGATTCTTAACCACTGCACCACTAGGGAAGCCCCTTTCTGCCCATTTTTTAATTGCGCTCTTTCTTTGATATTAAGCTGTATGAGCTGTTTGTTTATTTTGGAAGTTAATCCCTTGTTGGTAGCATCGTTTGCAAATGTTTTCTCCCAGTCCGTAGGTTGTCTTTTCGTTTTGTTTGTGGTTTCTTTTACTGTGCAGAAGCTTTGAAGTTTAATTAGGTCCCATTTGTTTATTTTTGTTTTCATTTCCATTACTCTAGGAGATAGATACAAAAAAATACTGCTGTGATTTATGTCAAAGTGTGTTCTGCTTAGGTTTTCCTCTAGGAGTTTTATAGTATCCAGTCTTACATTTAGGTCTTTAATCCATTTTGAGTTTACTTTTGTGTGTGGTGTTAGAGAATGTTCTAATTTCATTCTTTTACATGTAGCTGTCCAGTTTTCCCAGCAACACTTACTGAAGAGACTGTCTTTTCTCCATTGTATATTCTTGCCTCCTTTGTCAAAGATTAATTGACTGTAAGTGCATGGGTTTATTTCTGGGCTTTCTATCCTGTTCTGTTGACCCATGTGTCTGTTTTCATGCCAGTATCATATTGTTTTGATTACTGTAGCTTTGTAGTATAGTCTGAAATCAGGGAGTGTGATTCCTCCAGCTCTGTTCTTCTTTCTCAAGATTGTTTTGGCTATTCGGGGTCTTTTGTGTTTCCATACAAATTAAAAAAATTTTTGTTCTAGTTCTGTGAAAAATGCCATTGGTAATTCGATAGGGATTGCATTGAATCTGTAGATTGCCTTGAGTAGTATGGACATTTTAACAATATTGATTCTTCCAACCCAAGAACATGGTATATCTTTCCATCTGTTTGTGTCATCTTCAGTTTCTTTCATCAGCATCTTACAGTTTTTGGAGTACAGGTCTTTTGCCTCCTTAGGTAGGTTTATTCCTAGGTATTTTATTCTTTTTGATGCGATGGTAAATGGTTAATTTCTTTCTGATATTGCACTGTTAGTGTATAGAAAAACAACAGATAGCTCATCAATGAATTCAGTAAAGTTGCTGTATACAAAATTAATATACAGAAGGTAGCATTTTAAAGTTTGTGTCTAACCTGATAAGAGGATAATGGGAGGGCAGGAGAAAGATAAGAAGAGATATCTCTCAGCAGAAAACTGAAGGAAGCACACTTTTTCATTCCTCTGTATTTGAATGTACACTATTATAAATTTAATGTTCTGGAACATTTTATTTAAAGAATGCAAAGCTCCTATGATCACCCACTCTGTGTCTTTCCTTTTAAAAAAATATTTCTGCACATTAGTTCTTTCTTAGGCCATTTAATTGTAAGGCAAGTAATGCTAAGTTGAGCATAATTATGACCACCATGAACTCAAAACGATTTTTAGTAAAATTACAGTTTGATTAACTGTAGTCATGTGATTACCTACATGAAGATCTGTGCACTTTAGATCAGTTATGAAGTATAGACGTAAAGTTAAATATGCTAAATGTCCACTGACAGAGGAATGGATAAAGAAGATGTGGCACATATATACAATGGAATATTACTCAGCCATAAAAAAGGAACAAAATAATGCCATTTGCATAAGCATGGATGGACCTAGAGATTGTCATACTGAGTGAAGTAAGTTAGACAGAGAAAGACAAATATCATATGATATCGCTTATATGTGGAATCTAAAGAAATGGTACAAATGAACCTATTTACAAAACAGAAGTTGTCACAGATGTAGAAAACGCACTTGTGGTTACCAGGAGGGAAAGGGGAGGGGGAAGGGGGGGATAAATTGGGAGATTAGGATTGACATATACACACTATTATATATAGAATAGATAACTAATAAGAACCTACTGAATAACACAGGGAACTCTATTCAGTACTTTGTAATGACCTATAAGGGAATAGAGTCTAAAAAAGAGTCAATATATGTGTATGTATAACTGACTCACTTTGCTGTACCGCAGAAACTAACAGAACATAGTAAATCAACTATACTCCAATAAAAAAATTAATTTAAAAAAGTTAAATGAAAATGCTATACACACATACATGTTTGTATGTATGTATACATCCATACATGTGTGGCTGGGAATGTTGAATCAAAGGTTTTTTACTTTTTAAAGAAAAGGTAAAATTTTAAATGTTTAACTTCCCACAACTCCTTAATACCTTATTTTTTAAAAATTTTAATTGTGGTAAAATATACGTAACAAAATACACCATTTAAATCATTTTAAATATACAGTTCAGCAGCATTAAGTACATCCTTATTGTTGTGCAACCATCACTCCATCCACCTCCAGAACTGTTTTCATCTTGTAAAACTGAAACCATGTATCCACTACAGAATAACTCTGTATTCCCCCTTTTTCTCCAGGCCCTGGCAACCACCATTCTACTTTCTGTCTCTATGACTCTGACAACTCTTACGTACTTCATATGAGTGAAAGCATACAGAATTTGTCCCTTTGTGTCTGGCTTACTTAGCATAAAGTCTTCAAGATTCATCCTGCTGGAGCATAGGTCAGAGTTTCCTTCCTTTTTAAGGCTAAGTAATATTCCACTGTATGGGTAGACTACATTTTGTCTATCCATTCATCTGTTGATGGTCACTTGGTTGCTTTCAGCTTTTGACTCTTGGGAACATATTTTTTTTTAATTAATTAATTTATTTATTTTTATTATTTTTTTGCTGCATTGGGTCTTCGTTGCTGTGCATGGGCTTTCTCTAGTTGCGGCAAGTGGGGGCTACTCTTCTTTGCAGTGTGCGGGCTTCTCCTTGTGGTGGCTTCTCATTGTGGAGCATGGGCTCTAGGTGCGTGGGCTTCAGTAGTTGTGGCTCGCGGGCTCTAGAGCTCAGGCTCAGTAGTTGTGGTGCACAGACTTAGTTGCTCCGTGGCATGTGGGATCTTCCCAGACCAGGTCTTGAACCCGTGTCCCCTGCATTGGCAGGCAGGTTCTTAACCACTGCACCACCAGGAAAGCCCTTGTGAATATATTTCTTCATAGTAGAACGTTTCTAGCAATATTCTCCATGGTGATATAGGAAAGCTGATCTTATAAATGATACAGAGATGCCCTGGGCTGCTTTTGCTATGTATCATGATGCTAGACTGTTAGTGGTTCTGTGACAACAGTACTGCATTTGTACTTTTCCTGGGAATATAATTAGTTCATGGTATGCTATTTCATAGTCATATAATAAAGCAGAGTGGTGCTCAACCTGATGAAGGACTCCATTGTGTTACACACTTGACAGGAATTTTCAATCTGGAAACTTCTTAAATTCTGGGAAATTTATGTATTATTTCTTACATACTTTTCTCCCTACAATATTCTCTGCTCTCTCTGAAATTTC
Source organism: Balaenoptera borealis (assembly GCF_965194805.1). Taxonomy (NCBI): domain Eukaryota; kingdom Metazoa; phylum Chordata; class Mammalia; order Artiodactyla; family Balaenopteridae; genus Balaenoptera; species Balaenoptera borealis. The sequence goes on along the minus strand of NC_138881.1, from coordinate 8,690,707 downwards.
TAATAAGTTGGATTTTAGACCTCCTAAACTTACCCTCTAGTATTTTTTTCTATCTAGTTTCCCTAATTTTTTGTTTTACCTCTTTGGCAACATTATCAACTTCAACTTTTAATCCTTCTCATACATTTTAATGCCTATCATCATGATTTTACTTTCTAAAGTCTGATGTTTCTTTCTTTTTAAAAATACCACCCTGTCTTTCCTTTCTGAATGCTGTATCGTTTCTTATCTCTTGGATGATATAATTTTTTAAAGTGTCCTCCCTGACTACCTATCTTTTCTTCAGGTCCTCTTTGGTATTGCTCTGTCATTCCTGCTGGAAGCTTTCTGGAAGGTCTAGGGATCCTTGGCTTCCAGCTTATAAAAAGGAGCTAATTGGTTGCTCTGGATTCCTGTGTGGGTATTGGGGAAGGAGGGCCTTTTAGAGCAGTGGGCTTCAATGTGGAATCATTGGGATGAGTTATTTTGTGAAGGCTCCACAAATCTCAGGATCTGTGAGTCTTTTCTTTGAGACGAGTTTCCCCAGGGAGAAGTGCTCCATCTCCTTCCTAGGAGATTTAATGCTGGCTGGAAGCTACTCAGTAGGTTATCACTTATTAGACAGTGGAATTTCACTTAATTGCCCTGTATACACTACTGCATCTTTCCCCCTGACCATCCCTAAACCCAAAGCACCTGCAACCCATCACCTCCCAAAAATATACCTGCAAACTTTTACCAAAATGAGAGTAGTTCCAGATCACCTGGGTTAGGGAAAAGATACATGACTTTAACTGCTTTTTAAAATGCAACTAAACATACTATTTTCTGCATTGCCTGTAACCCAATTTTAAAGGTACTCAGTGACTCCAATTCCTGAATGATCCCAGGGTCCTGTGGTATGAATTGGCTTGCTTTAGGGGTTTCTCATTGCCATTTTAAATTCCATCTGTGTTTCAGATTCCAAATGTTTGGGTACAGGCTTTTTCCCCACTTCTTTATTCTTGTGAGTTTTGGCCCTTTTATAACTCTGTAATTTTAGTGGAGTCTGGGGAGGGTGTAGAGGTAAACGTGTATATCCAGGTTGATGTGTGATATTGGAAATTAGATGTGTGATTTTTAGTTCATATTGTATTTTTTTTAACATTTAAAGATTAATTTATAGCTGTATCGTAATTACGATTGGAAAACATGGGCTGTATGATACTCCTTGGTGTTGAAATTTTCTTTGTGAACTATTACATGGTCATTTTTATAAATGTCCCATGAATACGTGAAAATCAGTTCTCTGGTATTGTGGAGTGCAGGGAATTTTCTAATTCATTTAGTTCAGGGTTGTTAATTGTGTCATTCAAATCTTCTTTGTCCTTGCTATATACTTGGTTTCTTTTTTTTTTTTATAAATTTCTTTTATTTTTGGCTGCGTTGGGTCTTCATTGCATACGCAGGCTTTCTCTAGTTGTGGCGAGCGGGGGCTACTCTTCCTTGCGGTGCACAGGCTTCTCATTTCAGTGGCTTCTCTTGTTGCAGAACACGGGCTCTAGGCACGCAGGCTTCAGTAGTTGTGGCTCGTGGGGTTAGTTGCTCCACGGCATGTGGGATCTTCCCGGATCAGGGCTCGAACCCCTGTCCCCTACATTGGCAGGCGGATTCTTAACCACTGTGCCACAAGGGAAGTCCTATACTTGATTTCTGAAAGAGTTATTTTAGTTTACTCTTATGAGTATCATTTTCACCATTTCTCCTTATATTACTTTCACTTTTTGCTTTATATATTTTGAGCCTACACTGTCGGATGCACACATGTTCAGGATCTTCACATATTCCTGGTGAATTTTTTCAATTACCATTTATGAAGATCCTCTTCACCTTAACCTTTTTTTAAAATTTTTTCTTTGCTCTCAAATCTATTCTGTTTAATGTGTACCAGCTTTCTTTTGGAATGTGCCTCTTAAATATTTTTTTCATTCTTTTACTTTAACCTTTTGTATGTCATTCTATAATAACAGCTTTATTGAAGTATAATTGACATATAATGAACTGTACATATTTAAATGTACAATCTCATAACTTTTGGCAAATGTATACACATGTGAATCCATCATTAAAATCAAGATAATGAACATATCCATCACCCCCCCCCCCAGGTTACTTTGTGTCCCTTTTTAACCTTTCCTTCCGGGCCCTCCCCATCTCCTATCCCCAGACAACCACCAGTCTCCTTTCTGTCATTATAGGTTAGTTTGCATTTTCTAGAGTTTTATGTAAATTGAATTATAGTTTGAATTATACTTTTATTAGTCTGGCTTTTTTCAGTGTAATTATTTTGGGTTGATCCACATTGTTGCATGTATAAGTAGCTCATTCCTTTTTGATTGCTCAATAGTATTCCATTGTATGGATATACCACAGTTTTCTTAATCTAGTCACCTGCTGATGGACATTTAGGCTGATTCCACTTATGGACTATTACAAATTGGTATGATAATTTATGTGCAATTATTTGTTATGAGTATGTATTCTGTTGGAATGTCTGGAGTATATGGGAGGTATATAATTAAGTTTTTAAGGAATTGCCAAAATGTTTTCCAAAGTGGTTGTGCCAATTAATACTCCCACCTGCAGTCTCAGAGTTCCAGTTCCTCTGAATTCTTTCCAACACCTAGTTTGGTTCATTTTTAAAGTTTTAGTAGGCATGTGATTGTATCTCATGATTTTAATTTGTGTTTCCTTAATGACTAATGTTGAGTATCTTTTCGTGTGCGTGTGGTTTTTCTTTTTCTCCTATATGTATATCTTACTTTTGAAGTGTCTATTCAAATCTTCTGCACAATTTTATCTGTTGGGCTGTTGGTTTTCTTATTACTGAGTTTTGAAAGTTCTTGGTGTGTTCTGGATACAAGCCCTTTATCAGATAAATGATGTGCAATGATTTTCTCCAAGTCTGTGGATTGTCTTTGAGTTATGTCTCTTATAAACACCACAAAACTAGTTTTGTTATATTACTCAATTGGAGAATATCCTTTTACAAGTATATTTAATTTGTTTATATTTTTGTGATTATTGTGATATATAAATTTATTTCTGCCCTTTTATTTTTCATTTTCTTTTTTCCAATTTTTTCTCACTTTTCTGTTTGAGTTGTTTTTATCTCCCCATATTTCTCTGCTGGTTGGAATTATTGCATTCTGTTAATTTAATGTTAGCCTTAAAATTAAAAAAGCATATATGACTTTTATGCCAGGTGGATTTCTTCTGGGTCACCACATGTTATGCCTCTGGATTTGGAGCAAAGTCCACTCTGGCATATGGGGCTCTTTAAAGAAGGGGCTTTTATAGGGGAAATTGAAGCAAGAGACTGGAAGATGCAGGTCTCCCTTCAATCCACCATCCTACAGAGAGCTGTCTTGGGCCCATGGTGCTGCTGAGCCTGCAGTATGTGCCTGTGTTTGGTAGTGGGAATGTGCCCCTTCCTACAAGGCAGCATGGAACCTCTCCCTTGCTACAGGGCAGCATGGAAAGCATCCTCAACAATCAGGGTGAACACACAGGCTGCTTTGAGTTTTCTATCTAGATTTGGGGTGCCAGTTGATTATAGGAATTCTCGGGTTCCAGCTGTTTAGTGCTTCATGTGGAGCCCAGTCCCAGCCTGCTGCCTGTCTGCAGCCCAGATGGGTTTCTGTGTTCTCATTCAAATAATGCTCATGACTGTGCCTCTGTGACTCTACAAAAGGTCTCAGTCACTTTCTACAGTCAGCCTCTTTCCAAGCAATATGAGACCTTAGAACTCTTTAACTTTGATTATTCTCTTTGCCCTATCGATGTTATTGTGGTCTGGATTTTTAGTTCCAACTTACTGTTGCTATACCCATTAGTCAGCATTATTGTAATGTTCATTGTTCTCAGTTACAAGCAGTGATTGTTTACATTTATTATCTCGTTTTTCCATTTGTTCACTCTTGCCTCTCACGTCAGTTTTCTTTCCTGAGTTATAACTAAGCTTTGGCAATCCTTTTATTAAAGGTCTGAGAATGGGAAAGTCTCTCAATCTTGTTTGAAAAATACCTTTATTTTCCCACCACTTTGAATGATATTTTTTCTGCGTATGGAATTTTAGGTTGACAGTTATCCTCAGCACATTGATGATATTAAGCCATTATCTTCCACTTCTGTTCAGAAGTCTGCTAGAAGTCTAATTGTGTTTGTTTGTTTGTTTTTATATGGAATCTGTCTTTTCTCCCTGGCTGCTTTAAAAATTTTCTAGTAGTCTTTTGTGTTGTGTGCTTGCCCTATGTCTATGGATTTATTTTTCTCCTCCTTAGGACTTACTGTGTGACTTTCAATAGGGGGGCTCATATAATTTGTTGGACTGGTATTTCCATAATACAGGCTCCTATAAATTCATTCCCAGACCACCCCCATGCCAAAGCAGAACAGACCCCAGTCTTAATAAGGTCCATGTCCTCTTGGGATACTTTGGTGTCAGTTTACTCATTTACTACTCTGGCTTGAGAGTCCTTCTTTTTCCCTTTTTATTTATTTATTTTTTTGAGAGGATTTTCTTCTCTCTATTCTCTTTTCCCCTTCCTTCCTTCCTCCCTGCCTCTCTGCTTTCCTCCCTCCCTCTCTGCCTTCTTTCCTTTCCTTCTTTCAAGGTCGGCTGTATACTAAAAGTTTTTATTGTATCCAGCATTTATATGCATTTGTAGTAGCACCACGTCAGTGCTACTGTAGCTGGAAGTTTCCTATATTTAAATCTTTAATTCTTCTGAAATTTACTTTGAAATATATATAGTCATGAAGATAAAATCTGTGCTTTTGTCACAGTACTGTTTAATGAATTTGCCTTCCTTTTATCATTAATAAGCTATAATATACAATAAATGTAATTATATAATATATAATAAATTCTGATATGTATCAAATTTGCATGCATATAATTTAATATTTGGTAGATCATACTTTCTCACACTTTCTTTTTCTTTTTCAAAATTTTATTTTTACATGATATCCCTTTAATCTTGATATAATTTTGAATAACTTTTTAAAGACTCTTCAAATGTGCTGGTGGAATTGTAGTTGGAATTAGGTTAATCTTACTGTTTGCGAAGAATTGTTGACGTCTTACTCATTAGTCTTTCCATCCAGGAAAATGGAATGCCTTTTCAAGTTTTTGAATCTTAAGTCTCACAATAGATTTAACAATTTCTTTACATTCCCTATTAATCCTAGATTAAATCTAGGGTTTTTTCCTCATATTGTGACTATAATATTTATATCATTATATTATTACTAGAGATATATAGAAGAATATTTTATATTTCTATATTTTTATCTTGAGGTACTTTACTGTTATTTGTACCAATACTAGCTTTGTTTTGTTATTTAAATTTTCTACATAGATAAAATCAGTCACAAAGTAAGAGTTTTCCCTTTCTATGGGAATTAGCTATAAATGTTTTCTTTCATGTCTTAGTACGTTGGCTACAACTTCTAGGACAATTTCAGGAAATGTGGTGATATTGGGCATCCTGAGTTGCTCTTGATTTCCGTGAGAATGCATTTGTGCTGACATTCAACTGTGATACTGTTTTCCTAACAGAGATGTTAATTATTATGATATGGAAATAGTCATATTCCTGGATTCTAGAATTTTAAGAAGTTGGCAACAAGTATTGTATTTAACAAAATACCCCTCTGAGATGTACTTGAAATAACATTTTTCTCCTCTGACATATTTAAGTGTTCAATCAAAATAATAAAATTCCTAGCAGTAAATCTTAGATAAGTCTCATGTTTCTAAGGTGTGTCATTCTAATAATACACAGCAGTTGTTTGAATTCACTGTCTTGATTTGCTTCTATTCAACGTTGATTTTTGCTTATGGATTTAAGAATGATTTAGGCTATAATTTTCTCTTTAATCTTTCTTTGTCAGGTTTTTAATCAGCCTTATGTTTACATATTTATGGTCTGAAATGTTTCTGGGGCATCTAGTATTCTGTCTCTTGAAGATTTGACAGAACTCATCTGTAGAACTATTTAGACATGGTGGATTTTTTGGGGAGATAATTTTTGAGAACCATAGAAGACATTTTACAAATTATTGTTACAACCAGAAGTTCTCTGTTTTTTCTCATGTCAGCTTGGTGATTTATACTTTGCTAGAAATAACCCATTTATTAAGATTTTAAAATGTGTTAGCAAAATTGAGTTATTTGTAGTGAGGTGGATGGACCTAGAGTCTGTCATACAGAGTAAAGTAAGTCAGAAAGAGAAAAACAAATACTGTATGCTAACACATATGTATGGAATCTAAAAAGAAAAGGTGCTTCTGATGAACCTAGGGGCAGGACAGGAATAAAGACACAGGCGTAGAGAATGGACTTGAGGACACGGGGAAGGGGAAGGGTAAGCTGGGACGGAGTGAGAGAGTAATATTGACATATATACACTACCAAATGTAAAATAGATAGCTAGTGGGAAGCAGCTGCATAGCACAGGGAGATCAGCTTGGTGCTTTGTGACCACCTAGAGGGGTGGAATAAGGAGGGTGGGAGGGAGACGCAAGAGGGAGGGGATATGGGGATCTACATATGCATATAGGTGATTCACTTTGTTGTACAGCAGAAACTAACACAACATTGTAAAGCAATTATACTCCAATAAAGATATTAAAAAAATAAAAGTGTTAGCATATAATTATAATATTTTAATATTTAAAAAATCATGTCTGTGACTGTTGTATATTCCCTTTCTCATTTCCACATTTTGTGTTTGATACTTTTCAAGATTTTTCACTAAAACTTGACTGAGGGTTTTCCCGGTATTATTTTATTTTTCAATTCTCAGATATTTGATTTTGTAATTACTACTTTATTCTATTTTCTAATTCATTAATTTCACCTTTTACCTTTATAGTTTCTGTTCTCTGAATTTTCTTATGTTATTTCTTGTTCTCTTCTTGATTGCATTAGCTCATTTATTTCCATTTCTCTTTTTCTTATCAATATCAATAAACTTTAAGGTGGTGAAGTTACCTTTAGTATAATTTTGACCCAGCCTTATATCTTGATATGTTATAATTAGCTTTATTTGTAGAGCTTATTTCCATTATAAACTGATACAAATTTAGATTTATGCTTTAAAATTTCCAACTTGTTGATTTTTATGTGTATTTAACTAAAATTTTGTTATGAATTTCTAGTTTGTTGCATTGAAGCCAGTAAAATTTTTACTTTGGGGAAATCGAAAAATAGGTTTTTGTGTGTCTGTGTGTCTATGTATTGCCATTTGTAAACATTTATGAATGTGGGTACACATTCTTTGTAGAGGGCACAGTTCTATATGTAAATATTAAGTAATTTTAGTACTTATTCAGATTTTATTATTTGTTTCAGGTCTATTTAATATTTCAATATTGTTTTATAATCTAACACTAAAACATGCTCCTTTATTTTTTTTAAATTTTTATTGGAATATAGTTGATTTACAATGTTGTTAGTTTCTGCTGTACAGCAAAGTGAATCAGTTATACATATACATATATCCACTCTTTTCTTAGATTTTTTTCCCATATAGGCCATTACAGAGTACTGAGTAGAGTTCCCTGTGCTACACAGTAGGTCCTTACTTAGTTATCTGTTTTATGTATAGTAGTGTGTATATGTTGATCCCAATCTCCCAATTTATCCTCCCCTTCCCCCCGGTAACCATAAGTGTATTTTCTACATCTGTGACTCTATTTCCGTTTTGTAAATAAGTTCGTTTGTATCATTTTTTTTTTAGATTCCACATATAAACAATATCATATGATGTTTCTCTTTTTCTGCCTGACTTACTTGACTTATGATAATCTCTAGGTCCATCCATGTTGCTGCAAATGGCATTATTTCATTCTTTTTATGGCTAAAACGTGCTCCTTTAAACTCTACTTTTAATTACAGCAACATTTACTACATATTTACTAAGACCTACATGTGCACGGTCCAATATTGTAGTCACTCATCACATGTGGCTTCTTAAATTTCAATTTGAATTATAATTAAAAGTGCAGTTCATGTATCACTCTAGCTGTATTTCACATGCTCAGTAGCCACATATGGCTACTAGCTACCATACTGGACAGCACAAGTATAGACCATTTCCATTGTCATTGAAAGTTCTATTATACAACACTGATCTAGACTATTATATTTTATTGTGGATTATACTTTTGATCAGTGTAGTGTTGCTGTATTTATTATTTATTACAATCTGTGTAATGCTTTCTATTTTTGTCTTTTAGTTGCTTGATACATATTTTCCCATCCTTTCATGTGTAATGTTTCTACCTCATTTTGCTCTATGTATTAAATCTTTTGTACATAATATATAGTTCTATTACTTAAACATTTAAAAAATTAGTTTAACAAGTTTGTGTTTATATTTATGCTAATGTATTTGATCTTCTAACATCTTGGTTTACATTTAACAGTATTTTTCTGTTGTCCCTATTGGTTTCCATCTTTTGATGCATGTGTAGCATATGAGTTAAGACCATTAGCTCAAGCATATGCCTTCCTGAGCATGGATCTCATTTCAACTTTTCAAGAATCAGTAGCTCTTAAATTCTTTGTACCTAAATGTCCTCATTTGTAAAATTTGTAAAGTGGGGATAAAAATAGTACCCATTTCACAGGGTTATTCTGAGGGCCATATAAATAAATACCTTGAATGTACCTGGTATATAGTAAAGAGTATATAACTATTATTAGTTAACTCCTGGGCTGTTTTCCTCTGGAAACACAATGTATTTTCATTATAATGGTTACCATTAAATTAAAAAAATACAGCCTGTATATCTCTATTTGTCAGTTTCACAAAGGAAATATAATTATTTGTATCCCATGTAAGATGAGGTTATTAGTTGCTTTTATTTTCCCCTCCCCTGTGTATATTGCAGTTCATGATTTTTGTTGGAATTGTCTGAGATTGTAGAGCCATATTATTTAATATTGAAACTATTTTAACTCATACATTTGCTTTCAAGAATGATGAATTATTTTGCATTCTGTACTATAATCATATGTATTTGACTCACTTTGGATCTAAATATTTTCAGTGCTTACCAACAGACAGAAGGTCTCTCTTATATTCTTTTTCCTTTACATATTTACAGTTGTTAGCCAAACAGTATCACACTGTGTAAAGTTTGAATCTGCCTTTATTTCCTTAACAATCTTTGAGAAGCAGAATCATCCCAAGAGTAAAAAATAAAGTTCAACTGATATGCCAAAAAAATATGAACTATAACTGTCCAGCTCCCTCTGAGTCACATGGTTTGGACCATAGAGTTTTCTTTGTTTGGATGTTTCCCATTTGGCTATTTCAGTATGGGTGTGCCACTCTCTACGTGCTTTGCTTGGAAGCTGAAATGCATCTCTTCCCTCTGCTAGGGTGAACTGTATCATCATACATGATTTCAATTACTGCATGTACCTAGATGACTCCTAAGTCTGCATCTCCATTTCTGTACTCTCTTCCTCTTTCTAGTACAATAACTCTTGTTTTTTTTAAATAGATCTTTATTGGAGTATAATTGCTTCACAGTACTGTGTTAGTCTCTGTTGTACAACAAAGTGAATCAGCCACGTGCACACATCTCCACATCCCCTCCCCACTGAGTGTCCCTCCCACCTTCCCCATCCCACCTCTCTAGGTCATAGCAAAGCACCGAGCTGATCTCCCTGTGCTATGATGCTGCTTCCCACTAGCTATTTGTTTTACATTCAGTACTGTATATATGTCGATGCTACTCTCACTTTGCCCCAGCTTCCCCCTCCCCACCGCATGTCCTCAGGTCCACTCTCTATGTCTACGTCTTTATTCCTGTCCTGCCACTAGGTTCATCAGTACCATTTTTTTTTTTTTTAGATTCCATATATATGTGTTAGCATACGGTATTCACTTTTCTCTTTCTGACTTTCTTCACTCTGACAGACTCTGGGTCCATCCACCTCACTACAAATAACTCAATTTCATTTCTTTTTTGGCTGAGTAATACTCCATTGTATAGATGTGCCACATCTTCTTTATCCATTCATCTGTCAGTGGCCACTTAGGTTGCTTCCATGTCCTGGCTTTTGTAAATAGAGCTTTAATGAACATTGTGTTACATGTCTCTTTTTGAATGATGGTTTTCTCAGGGTATATGCCCAGTAGTGGTATTGCTGGGTCGTATGGTAGTTCTATTTTTAGTTTTTTAAGGAATATCGATACTGTTCTCCATAGTGGCTGTATCAATTTACATTCCCACCAACAATGCAGGAGGGTTCCTTTTTCACCACACCCTTTCCAGCATTTATTGTTTCCAGATTTTTTTGATAATGGCCATTCGGACCAGTGTGAGGTGATACCTCATTGTAGTTTTGATTTGCATTTCTCTAATGATTAGTGATGTTGAGCAGCTTTTCATGTGCCTCTTGGCCATCTGTATGTCTTCTTTGGTGAAATGTCTATTTAGGTCTTCCACCCATTTTTTAATTGAATTGTTTGTTTTTTTGATGCTGAGCTCCATGAGTTGTTCATATATTTTGGCGATTAATCCTTTGTCCGTTGTTTCATTTGCAAATATTTTCTCCTATCCTGAGGGTTGTCTTTTCGTCTTGTTTATGGTTTCCTTTGGTGTGCAAAAGCTTTGAAGTTTAATTAAGTCCCATTTGTTTATTTTTGTTTTTATTCCCATTACTCTAGGAGGTGGGTCAAAAAAGATCTTGCTGTGGTTTATGTCAAAGAGTGTTTTTCCTATGTTTTCCTCTAAGAGTTTTATAGTTTCTGGTCTTAGATTTAGGTCTTTAATCCATTTGGAGTTTATTTTTATGTATGGTGTTAGGGAATGTTCTAATTTCATTCTTTTACATGTAGCTGTCCAGTTTTCCCAGCAGCATTTATTGAAGAGGCTGTCTTTTCTCCATTGTATGTTCTTGCCTCCTTAATCAAAGATAAGGTGACCATATGTGCATGGGTTTATCTCTGGGCATTCTATCTTGTACCATTGTTCTATATTTCTGTTTTTGTGCCAGTACCATGCTGTCTTGATTACTGTAGCTTTGTAGTATAGTTTGAAGTCAGGGATCCTGATTCCTCCAGCTCCGTTTTTCTTTCTCAAGATTGCTTTGGCTATTCGGGGTCTTTTGTGTTTCCATACGAATTGTAAAATTTTTTGTTCTAATTCTGTGAAGAATGCCATTGGTAGTTTGGTAGGGATTGTGTTGAATCTGTAGATTGCTTTGGGTAGTATAGTCATTTTCACAATATTGATTCTTCCAATCCAAGAACATGGTATATTTCTCCATCTGTTTATGTCATCTTTGATTTCTTTCATCAGTGTTTTATAGTTTTCGAAGTACAAGTCTTTTGCCTCCTTAGGCAGGTTTATTCCTAGGTATTTTATTCTTTTTGTTGCAATGGTAAGTGGGATTGTTTCCTTAAATTCTCTTTCTGATTTTTCATTGTTGTTGTATAGGAATGCCAGAGATTTCTGTGCATTAATTTTATATCCTGCAACCTTACCAAATTCATTGATTAGTTCTAGTAGTTTTTGGTGGCACCTTTAGTATTTTCTATGTATAGTGTCATGTCATCTGCAAACAGTGACAGTTTTACTTCTTCTTTTCTAATTTATAGTCCTTTTATTTTTCTTCTCTGATTGCCGTGGCTAGGACTTCCAAAGCTATGTTGAATAATAGTGGCGAGAATGGACATCCTTGTCTTGTTCCTGATCTTAGTGGAAGTGCTTTCAATTTTCTCCACTGAGAACGATGTTTGCTGTGGATTTGTCATATATGGCCTTTATTATGTTGAGGTAGCTTCCCGCTATGACCATTTTCTGGAGAGTTTTCATCATAAATGGGTGTTGAATTTTGTCAAAAGCTTTTTCTGCATCTACTGAGATGATCATATGGTTTTTATTCCTTAATTTGTTAATATGGTGTATCACATTGATTGATTTGCGTAATTGAAGAATCCTTGCATCCCTGGGATAAATCCCACTTGATCATGGTGTATGATCCTTTTAATATGTCGTTGGATTCTGTTTTCTTAGTATTTTGTTGAGGATTTTTGCATCTATGTTCATCAGTGATATTGGTCTATAATTTTCTTTTTGTAGTATCTTTTTCTGGTTTTGGTATCAGGGTGATGGTGGCTTCGTAGAATGAATTTGGGAGTGTTCCTTCCTCTGCAATTTTTTGGGAGAGTTTGAGAAGGATCAGTGTTAGCTCTTCTCTAAATATTTGATAGAATTCGGCTGTGAAGCCATATGATCCTGGACTTTTGTTTGTTGGAAGATTTTTAATCACACTTTCAATTTCATTACTTGTGATTGGTATCTTTATATTTTCTAATTCTTCCTGGTTCAGTCTTGGAAAATTGTACCTTTCCAAGAATTCATCCATTTCTTCGTGGTTGTCCATTTTACTGCCATAGAGTTGTTTGTAGTAGTCTCTTATAATCCTTTGTATTTCTGTGGTGTCTGTTGTAACTTCTTCTTTTTCATTTCTAATTTTATTGATTTGAATCCTCTCCCTCTTTTTCTTGATGAGTCTGGCTAAAGGTTTATCAATTTTGTTCATCTTCTCAAAGAACCAGCTTTTGGTTTTATTGATCTTTGCTATTGTTTTCTTCATTTCTATTTCATTTATTTCTGATCTGATCTTTATGATTTCTTTCCTCTACTGACTTTGGGTTTTCTTTGTTCTTTCTCTAGTTGCTTTAGGTGTAGAGTTAGATTGTTTATTGGAGATTTTTCTTGTTTCTTGAGCTCAGATTGAATTGCTATAAACTTCCCTCTTAGAACTGCTTTTGCTGTGTCCCATAGGTTTGGGGTCATTGTGTTTTTGTTGTCATTTGTTTCCATGCATTTTTTATTTTCTTCTTTGATTTCTTCAGTGATCTCTTGGTTATTTAGTAGTGCACTGTTTAGCCTCTATGTATTTGTGTTTTTTACTGTTTTTTTTTTTTCCTGTAATTGATTTCCAGTCTCATAGTGGGCAGAAAAGATGCTTGATACATTTTCAGTTTTCTTAAATCTTCCGAGGCTTGATTTGTGACCCAAGATGTGATCTATCCTGGAGAATGTTCCATGTGCACTTGAGAAGAAACTGTATTCTGCCACTTTCGGGTGGAATGTTCTGTAAATATCAATTAAATCTATCTGGTCTATTGTGTCATTTAAAGCTTGTGTTTCCTTATTTCCTGTTTGGATGATGATGATCTGTCCATTGATGTAAGTGGGGTGTTAAAGTCCCCTACTATTATTGTGTTACTGTCGATTTCCCCTTTCATGGTTGTTAGCATTTGCCTTATGTATTGAGGTACTCTTACTTGGGGTGCATAAACATTTATAATTGTTATATCTTCTTCTTGGATTGATCCCTTGATCATTATGTAGTGTCTTTCCTTGTCTCTTGTAACATTCTTTATTTTAAAGTCTACTTTATCTGATATGAGAATTGCTACTCCAGCTTTCTTGTGATTTCCATTTGCATGGAATGTCTTTTTCTATCCCCTCACTTTCAGTCTATGTGTCCCTAGGTCTGAAGTGGGTCTCTTGTAGACAGCATATATATGGGTCTTGTTTTTGTATCCATTCAGCCAGTCTGCGTCTTTTGGTTGGGGCATTTAATCCATTTACACTCAAGGTTATTATCGATATGTATGTCCCTATTACCATTTTCTTAATTGTTTTGGGTTTGTTTTTGTGGGTCTTTTTCTTCTCTTGTGTTTCCCACCTAGAGAAGTTTCTTCGGTGGTGCTGAATTCTCTTAGCTTTGGCTTGTCTGAAAAACTTTTGATTTCTCCTTCGAATCTGAATGAGATCCTTGTTGGGTAGAGTAATCTTGGTTGTAGGTTTTTCTCTTTCATCACTTTAAGTATATCCTGCCACTCCCTCTGGCCTGTAGAGTTTCTGCTGAAAAATCAGCTGATAACCTTATGGGGATTCCTTTGTATGTTATTTTTTGTTTTTCCCTTGGTGCTTTTAATATTTTTTCTTTGAATTTAATTTTTGTTAGTTTGATTAATATGTGTCTTGGTGTGCTTCTCCTAGGGTTCATCCTGTATGGAACTCTCTGTGCTTCCTGGACTTGGGTGACTATTTCCTTTCCCATGTTAGGGAAGTTTTCCACTATAATCTCTTCAAATATTTTCTCAGACCCTTTCTTTTTCTCTTCTTCTTCTGGGACCCCTATAATTCGAATGTTGGTGCATTTAGTGTTGTCCCAGAGGTCTCTGAGATTGTCTTCAATTCTTTTCATTCTTTTTTCTTTATTCTGCTCCTCAGTAGTTATTTCCACCATTTTGTCTTCCAGCTCACTTATTCGTTCTTCTGCCTCAGTTATTCTGTTATTGATTCCTTCTAGTGTATTTTTCATTTCAGTTATTGTGTTGTTCATCTCTGTTTGTTTGTTTTTTAGTTCTTCTAGATCTTTGTTAAACATTTCTTGTATTTTCTCAATCCGTGCCTCCATTCTATTCCCAAGGTTCTGCATCATCTTTACTATTATTACTCTGAATTCTTTTTCAGGTAGATTGCCTATTTCCTCTTCATTTATTTGATCTTGTAGGTTTTTACCTTGCTCCTTCATCTGTGACATATTTTTTTACCATCTCATTTTTTTTTTCCTTTTTTTACGAGTGGGATTGTGTTCCTGTTTTACTGGTTGTTTGGCCTGAGGCTTCCAACACTGGAGTTTGTAGGCTATTGGGTAGAGCTGGGTCTTGGTGCTGAGATGAGGACCTCTGGGAGACCTCACTGCGATGAATATTCCCTGGGGTCTGAGGTTCTCTGTTAGTCCAGTGGTTTGGACTCAGAGCTCCCACCGCAGGAGCTTTGGCCCGACCCCCGGCTCATGAACCAAGATCAGGTTCATTTGGGGATTCTTCCTGTCTCCTTGGGTGTCAGGGATCCCCACCAGGTCCCTAACTCATGGTTTTAATAGGGTATTTCCACAGGTCTGTTATTCATAAGGTGTATATTTCTTCATTTATAAGTAATGGGATTAGATTAAATGATCTCAAAGGCTTATTCCAGGAATAAAAGTCTATGATCTATAGCTACTATTTCTTTATTATTCTACCAACACTGCTCTTTAAAATTCTTTTAAACTCTTCCCTCTGAATTTTCCTTTTTTCACTATTTGTCTGGAGGGTGGCCATTATTTCTCTAACAAATTTACTGGAACATGCTGCCTTTGTAAAACACCGATAGTCTTTGATCCTCTCAAACCCACCCTGCTACAGTTAGTAGCTCCAGTATCCAGAGGGAACATACTCACCACCTGTGTTCTCAGCATTCAACTACTCACCAGTTTCCTTCTTTCTTACTCATCCACAGATGCTCTCAACTCTCCAAGCCACCTGATAACTCACCTTTGGGTGCCACTCAGAAAGCAGAGTCCTAAGAACTGGCACCATTGGGATGAAGGATTAGTTCAAGGGATGGTGGCTTTTCCCTCCATTTCTGTTTTCTCTATGTTTTCAAGATTTTCAGTAGCACCTGACCACCAGTCATTGCCTCACTTCTTTCTTGGTTGCTACTCACTTTACTCAGAGAGTTCAAACCATAACCTTCACCTCAGAGGTACTGACACAGTTTTAGTCCAATAGATATGGCACATGTCACACTATGAGAACACCCAAGAGAGAAGGGTAAACCTCACTGGGGCTGAGGGGGTCACTTCAATAGAAGGATGATCACCGTCGGTATGATCTCCAGAGATGATTTCAGGTTCCAGTTTACTTGGCTAGTCAGAACACCTCTTTTTCAATCTCAGTCTCTCAGTCTCTCTCTCTCAATCTTTCTCGCTCTTTCTCTCCCCTTCCCCCTCCCTCCTTCCTTCCCTCCCATTCCCTCTCTCCCCTTTGATATTAGTTTTCATCTCTGATCCATACCGGAAATGTTTCACATTTGAGTCTTTAAACTACTAAGTAATGTTACTGCTGCTCCTACTCTTACCATTACTACTAGACTGTTACTGCTGCTATTACTGCTGTTAGGGCAGCCATTACTGTCATAGCCACAGTTGTCATTCTTGTAGCCCTTACTCTATGGCATGAAATGGGTGAAGCTTTACATACATTATCTCATTTAATCTTTACAGTGGCCTTTTTGGGTAATTTTCATTGTTTCCTGTTTTCTCAAGTAGGGATAATAATCTAAGGGAGGTGAAGTAAATTTCCTAGACTGTCTGAGCTTGTAAGTAGTGGAGCTGTGGTTTTGAACCAAGGTCTGGTTGATCAGAAAGCCCACTGCCTTAACTGCTACCAGGCTCCAAGCTGGAAAATTCCTGCCCGAGAGCTGACACCCTGTCTTTCTGGAGTACTGTCAGATGTTGCTAAGAGACTCCAACCCTCTTTCTGCCCAGATATGATCTCACAATCCTTCAGAAAGGGCCTATGCAGCCACTAGGGAAAATCCATCAGCTTTGGCATGTGAGCCAAATGTGAGTGACTCCTGTTTGTGAGTCATGTACTATGTGACACAAAATGGTGTTCCCCTTCTGCTTTCCATTTTGTGGTTCTCCTTTGGAACTGAGATGGCAGAGGACTGAATTCAAAGCCCAGTCACTTGGGAGACCCAGTAATGTGGAGCCAGAGGCAAACATCGAGGCTGTTGTCATGATATACTTCTGTCCCTTCCCTTGAATGACACATTGACTGTGCCACATACTTGAACATTGAACTGATGGTGGTGAAGTCGAAAGGAACTCAAACATTTTGTATATATTCTCTTTTAATATTTTTACAGAGCAGGCAGCTCTGTGCTTCCCACACCATTGATCACAATGTCTCTCCTCACTAGAATCCATTCTTGTTATTTAGAATGGGATTTACAGCACTTAGAACTTTCTGTAACTAGACAGCTTTCAAATCATGAAATGTACATGTATGAGAATCACCAGCAAATTCAAGTTAATTATAATTGATGCAGTGAAGCAAAGTCAAACTAAAAATGCATATCTGTATGATTGTGCCCTTAGAAAAATGCCCATTTATTCTTTGTGTTGGTAGAAGATGTGTCAATTCAAGGAGAAGAGATTTCTTCCTGTTATTATGAAGCATTGCCAAAAAGAAAAGATCAATTACTCTCAAGACGCATTTAGTTGAGCCTTCTTCCCACATCCTAAATACTTATGTTTATGTGAGTTATACATCTGTACAATGCAGCAATTGTCTCATCTTTCTCAAACTAATAGAGATGCTAGAAACATCTGGTAGTTGATAGTTAATTCATTTTTTCATTGCACCTTTTCATAGGAAGCAGGGAACGCAATTCAATATATCCCCTGAGAGAATCTTGCATTTATGACAGGTGTGTATTTCTTAACAAGTCGTTGTTTGACACCGTTGCTTCTCCTTGGTCCAGCTGGAAGTACATTCATCTGGCAAAAAAGAGAAAGGAGGAAAAGTGAAATTTGAAAGAAAGTTGGCGTTTCAGGCGGTTGTTACACGAAGCATCCAGTTCACTTCAGTAATATTTATTCTGCTTATTATGTGCAATTTCCTGCAAGTGCCTTTTACAAGTCTGTCACAATGATGACTTTCTCTGTTTTGAACGTTATTTAGCTGCATACTACTCATTTATTTGAAAAGGTAAAATGAGGTTTCTTTTCAGCGTGGAAGTAATAGGAGTTGATTCAACATAAGGCTTTACCTGTGGCACAGATAGCCTCATCCCAGTATGCCAGCATCCCAGCCCCATCTGAGGCTCAGAAAGAGCAGGAGGATATAAGATGAATCATTATATCCTGAATTTTCTGACTCTTTCTTAGTATAACTCTTTGATCTCTAAAGACTTTTTTTTTTTTTTAGCTCCTTGTGACCTCACCGAGATTATCTTTATCTTCCCCAGGAGTTATGATTAGCTAGGGTTATTTTTACTGAAAACTTCTCAGGGCTTGAAGTAGGAGGGTCAGGATGCTGCATTCTTGGTGGAGGGCCCAGCGTTTGGAATTCTTCCCTTGATCTGACATAATGAATTTTAATTGTCCTGCCCTTGGGCCATGGCACAGCAACCCCAGCTGGCTGAGCCTGAAGGACTGGTGCTACCTAGGGAGGGGTTCAGAGGTAGCTCAGAGAAATGCCATTAGTAGGCAGATAGTGAATGTAGGGCCACCTTGAAGACCGAAACTATGGCATCTCCCCTGCTGGTGTAGCGACTTCCTCATTTGAAGGCTTGGATTGCCAGATACCTCTAGAATATTTATTCCAAAAGAATGTACATGCGTGCACGTGTACACACAGACACGCACACACTCACTCTGAATGAAGAAAAGCTCTGCTGTTAAAAGAAACATTTGATCTCCTTTTAATGGTCAACGTCATGCACAATAGGATGCCTGCCACTGGCTCAGTAATTTCCCATTCAATTTCAGTGACAGAGACTTGGAATATGGACCACTTCTAATTGGTTCTTCAAAATAAAAATCAGAATACCTAGAAAATTGTATAATGCCCAGCTCTTTTCATCCGTTTCTCTCAGGAGTCATCCAGTAACGAGACGACAATAATATTCCCACTACACTCATGGGGTCGCTGGAACAATGAGGGATTTAATAAATTGACCAAGGTCAGTGCTAATGAACAAAGTGGCTCCGCCTCCAGGTTAAATTACCTGGCTAGTCCTGGTCCTAAAATTTCACTTAGCACAATAAATTATTTTGATTTCCTTGAAGCATCTATTGTAAATTGGCAGAGCTAATCCAAATAAACAATTGGATTTTGACAGCACTGGGAAGTGGTGGGGTAGCTGCTAGAGCTGAGATGACCTCAGCGCCCAGGCATCTCCATCCCCTCAAAGCCTTCTCCTGCTGATAAGTTCAGGAAGGCTCTTGCTCAGTTCACACTCTTACATTAGCTGGCACGCCCTCCCTTATCCTTACTGCCACTTAATGGCTATAAAGAAATGTGTTTTCATGAGTTACCCACTTGGAAATGGCTTTAGTAATTGCTGTTTGTGCTGCCTCCAGTTAGTCGTCTTTTCTCTGTCATTAGGGGTGGTCCAGTGGCCTCAAGAATGCCACAAATGTGAAGAATGTGTGTAAGTCTGGGGCTCTGATTTCAAGGCAGTTTCACCTGAACTCCCCTCCCCCTTCCTTTGTCACTGCAGTAAAGAGAACTTGAGTAATTAGGTTACTCTCTTTAGGAAAAAGTTCTTCGGAGAAGTTGTGTGTCAGCAGCATTGCAAAAGTGACTACAGAAGGTATTCTGATTCGTCTTGGCCATTCTGTCTTAAAAGTTTTCTTTGTCTTAGAAACCAGTGCAGTAGATTGTGGAATGACCTAATAAGTGTTATATTTCTTCATAGCAGGAAAGAGAGAAATTTCTTTTCCCAAGTATGGTCTTCTATTCCTCTTTTCTTTAAGTCCCAAGAGTGGTATTTAATCTTTGAGAACATTATGCTTTGCATATGGTAAAGATTGTTAAAACCATTGGGGAAATTTACCAGGAAATTGGTGCATTTTTTCCTTCTTCCTTTTCTTCGTAGGGCTAACAGTGATCCTAACACTCTGTTTTCTGTGATCTAAGATGCATAGTAACAGGATGAGCTTTAAGGATTCCACCAAAATCTGTACAGACTGGCTTTGCCCGTATCTGCTTGGCCATATGATTGGCAGTGGAGCTCCATCTGAGGGAGATGCACCAGAATCACCCATAGAGTTCCTTAGGACTTGGATTGCTGTCTTCTACCCCCGGAGTTTCTGACTCACTGTGTCTTGGGTGAGTCCCAAGAAGTTGCCCATCTAACAAATTCCCAGGGTAATGCTCATGTTGCCAGTCCTGGACCAGGTTTTGAGAACTCCTGGAGAGGGAAGTAAGAGTGTACAACACGTGCCCCATAGTTAACATCTGGAAGCTAGTCCTCGTGCTAGGGTAACCTGCGGAATCGATGTGTTGGAAGTGTTGGAACAACCTATGCTACTGCCAGGAAGTTTCTCATTCTGTTGTCACCCTGTTGGAAAAATGGACCAATGATACATTTGCAAAATATACGACTCTAGATTCTTAAGAGATATTCAAGATACCATTCTTTTATTGCTTTTTGTTCCAAATCCTTGTCTTTGGAATTGTTGTGTTGTGAGAAAAATTACTAGAAAAGCCACCAGGAAAGGAAGGTCTTAGTACGATATTCAGTTTAACACCTGTTGGAGAAGGATTTGATTTTCCCGTGTCACATGGCTGAAAAGGTTAGTTACCCAGGACAAGCCTCGATGTGTCTGGACTGAGCTAATGAGTGGCTGAATAGTTTACCCATAAGTGCAGAGTAATCCTCATGGCCATATGATATAATATGGAGAATAATCCACAGTTTTAAAAACTGACATCACCCAGCCTATTGTTTTCATTTGACTCAACTGATAGTTCCTACATGCCTTAAAGGGAAAACTGGACTAATTAGTAGAGAAGGGAGAAACCACCTGGCAAAGAGGCCCAACTCTAATTACACATGCAAGCCCAGCCACAGTCCTCAGTTACAGCATGTGGACCTGGGTGAGAAAACAGGGCAGTAAGAAGCCAGTGCCCGGCAAAGACGAGAGGTAGAGCCTGCTGCCAAGGGACTTAATGACAAGTTCCAGCAATGTCACAGATGCTTTGTGAAAGGAACAACCAGATTATAATAGGCCAACTGTTGGAAGTGAAGTTAATGATAGTGTCTTCCTCTCGTAAATGACCTCTTGAGAGAGGCTAATGTATATACATCGCTTGTGACAACTTAGTGATGAATCAGTAGTCTCTAAATGCCCAGATGTAAAGCTTGATACAGTTTTAGGTGAAAATTAGTTTCTGGTATTTCATGGCAGGAAATGGTACAAAACTATAACATGAGAACAATAGGCTAACAAATTATTTATTGATGGAGAAACTTAATTTTTTTTTCTCTCAGCTCAGCGCTTCTGTGTTGTCCAATGAGATTTTCCATGTTAAGTTAAAGAACTGGAGGACAGTTGTAAAGGTTTTAGGCTCGGGTGCCTCCTGCCACGAGGCACTTGCTCTCCTGTCCTTCTGAAGACACCTAAAAAGGAAAGCCTGGCAAACATTTGACCAGGGACGTTAATGATCTTTGTCTCCTGGCATTTCCAATCTCTGCTTCTTGAGTACTGGTGTTCTCTCATCCTGTCACCCTCCCTGTGTTAACCGGTGTTTCCACCCTGCCTTCTGTCTTCTCCCGTGCTGCCACTGCCCACACCGAAGTGAGAGAATTTGGAGGATCCCAAGCGGTTCCCGTGGGACTTCTAAATGACCTCGGCTCTTTTGGGCTCCCCGACCCAAAGAAATGTTGCCATTTCCATTTTTGTCAATTGCCTCGGACCGCGCTGGAGAACCCGGATGTACTCTGTGCCTTACAGCAGCAGCTTCCTCGCAGTCTCCGCCCGTGAATAGAGAGCTGAAGATAATAAACGTCACATCCGACAGATATTGCATGGTAGGCATTTTTCTAAGCCTTTTCTAAGCTGCTGAGTATAAATAAAATAGAAGCCAATTTTCACATACTCAAAACATATACAAGTTTGCAGGAATGTATTTGAACCTGTATAGCACTTTATTTTTAGAAGAAAACGTCTAGATAAGAAATCAGGATTCAAGAATTGACTTTCTAAAGCAGGAGACTAGTGAATTTGACTTATTTTGCTAAATTTAAATGAAGAGATTATACTAGATCTAGAAAAAAAATCCTTAAAAATGAGACTTGGTGGTTTCCATTTTGAGATCATTCATGTCTTCGTCTCACTGTGTGCTTGGTAGTGAAGAGATAACCCTGAACAAAAGAGATGTTTTCCTTCCTGGCAGTGTTTAAAGTCTAGTGGGAAAGACGAACACCAAAATAAATAATTATGGTAAAATCTGATGTGAATTATGTTGGTGGATGATAGAAGAAGCTTTCAGTAGGGGACCTAACCATGGTAGAAGTGAAGGTCTTCCAGAATATTTGGTATTTATGCTAACACCTGAAGGATTTGGAGGGTCAGCCTGGTAATGAGTGAAGGACAAGCATTTCAAGTAGAAGCAACAGGATGTGTGAAAAATCAGAGGTGGGAAAGTGCATAGTGTATTCAAATAACTGAAAGATCATCTAGTGCCAAATTTCATTTAGCTGATGAGGACATTCAGACCTAGAGGGGTGAAGAAAACTGTCCAGTGGAGCCAGGTGTAGGATGCAAGTCACTTGACTTGAAGAGTTGGCATCCTGCCATGTGCCCCATGGCCTTCTTTGGACTGAGTAGACCTCTGGGGAAGGGCTGCTGCAGCTCATATGGCACCTTCGCATGAAGGAGAAATGTAATCTATTTCTAGATTGTCACAATATAAAAATTTTGCTAGAAGGAGTCTGCCATAAAATTATGGCAATACATATACAAATCTACTGTGTTTGCCATCTTAATGGTTTCCTTTAGGTATACAACGTGAGGAATCATGTTGTCCTCTAACTATTCAGATCAATCAAACCTAAAGTAGTCATCTTTGAACCTTCTGTTGGGGAAGAGTCCATAACCCATTTCACTCTGGTGGCTTTTTAATGGTTTCTGATGGGCTGCCCAGAGTGGAACCACTGACCTTGACCTCCTCTTAGGCATTTGTGTTCTCTTAGCTCCTGATTTATGACCCATTGCCTGCTGTGACCTTCAACATTCCTGTCTGTTCTCCTGCCTGCTTGCCTTCTGGTTTCTGATTTATTTACTTTCCATGATCTGGTTCATTTTCTGTCTGAAATGAACGTAACCATGAAATCATAGAATTAGACATTTAATTTTGAAATTTTCCTCCTTATTGGGTTTCTTTCCCTCTCCTGTTTTGTCTCCTTTCTTTGTAGTTGACCGTAACCCTTGTGGCTTTGTTTGGGAAGGTCACTGGAGTCTCTTTTATAAAGGACAAGCTGGAGAAAAGAATGGAAGCTGGACTTGGATTAGAATAGATTTTCCCAAGTGTGTTATGCTTGGGAAACACTAGTTTTGCATGTTGTTCGCAGGCATTCAACAAAAAGAGGGAAGAGTCATTAATCACATAATCTTGGGTAACTGTCGGGTGGCAACGGGCAACTGTTTTTCTACACTGCAGTCTTCAGAGTCATTATCATGTTAGTGTGCTTATGAATATGCAAGTGTATGCAGCATTTGTAAGGTTTATTTGACCATATAAGTAATGAGATTCTTGTGCTCCATGCAATACACCTGGACTTGGTGCTCTACCCAGGCCATAGAAGGACTCGGTTCAGAAGAGAGAGACAGTAGTCCATTCCTTGATGCCCATAGAGGCATGACAAAGGGACGGCTCATTCTGGGGGGGCTGCCCATATCCCAGGTACTGTTTAGCAGCAAGGGAAGGAGTGGCCAGGGAAGACCAGAGGCAGTGTCCCACCCAGGGAAAGAGAAATGGTAAAGTCTGATGATCACAGCTTCTGTTAGCTGTTCAGGGCAGGGCTCCAGCTGCACTGAGAAATTGGAGTGCCCATCTGGGAACAGGGGCTGGGGATTATGGAAGAGGATAAGTGTGGTGCTCCTAACAACTGCCTCAAAGCCGTGGAAGAGTGGCCAAAAGCTGTGAATCCAGAGTCATACAGATTTTTATTTTTTCTCTCATGCAAGTGTGAGGGAGATTCAATGGCCCTTGGCCATCTTGAAGCATAGATAGTTTTATATGTATACATCTTTTTTTTTTACACAAATGTTAGCATATGTATATAGTGTTCTGCACTTTGTGGGGTTTTTTTTTTAACTTGGCATTCTATCTGTGAAATCATTCTATACAAAGCTACTTCAATTTTTAAATAGCGACATAGAATTCTATTGTATGGGTGTCCTGTATCTACTTAATTAGCTTTACATTGGTGGGCATGTATGTGATTCACAAATGTGAGAGTATCTCTGCAGGATAAATACTTAGGACTGGGATATCGGATGCAGAAAGAATGTGCACTTTAATTTTGTCAGATATTTCCAAACTGCCTTCCATAGAGGTTGAACCAATTTATGCACACTCTCATAATGTATGAAGTACATTCCTCATCTTAGTCATTTTCTGTTGGGCCTACACAGTATATAAAAAACCTGAATTTTTAGAAAAGGGAGATTTAATTTAAAAACTGAGATATTGGGGTTTTCTTGAAAAACTTGACATTGACCCCACGAACCCACAGGCATCAATCAGCTAGGATCGGTCGTGACTGTTCTCTTTAGGTGGGCAATGAGCACCCTGGGTCGCCGTAGTTCCCAGTATTTCCTATTGCCTCCCAACATTGAAGCCATACTTTGGTGCCATTTATTATCATGTATATGTAAAATGTGTATACAGAAAGTCCCCTATGTACGAACGAGTTCCGTTCTGAGAGTGTATTCTTAAGTCCAGTTTGTTCCTAAATCCAACAAAGTTAGCCTAGGTACCCAACTAACACAATCGGCTATATAGTACTGTACTGTAATAGGTTTATAATACTTTCCACACAAATAATACATAAAAAACAAACATGAAAAATAAAGAAAACACTTTAAATCTTACAGTACAGTACCTTGAAAAGTACAGTAGTACAGTACAACAGCTGGCCAGCTGGTGTACAGGGGCACGTTCGCATCTTTGAAAGTTCGCAACTTGAAGGTTCGTAGGTAGGGGACTTACTGTATAGGAGAGTTATATACACTTATACATATATACATATAGGAGAGTTAAGAGGAAAGTGAAATATTTCTTGTCTACAGTAAAGACAGAAATGTGTGTTGATTGTAGACATATTAGATACAGAACTCAAACACCTTTTTGCCCAGTACCTCAGCACATAGGAAGCTCTCAATGAAAGTATTACTGGTTGGAGGACAGATTACTTGGGGTTGGGCTAGAGTGGGCTCGCCTCTTGGGGGCCTTTAGTGCCTACAAATGAATGGAGTTGGAGACTCTGGGGCTTACATTCAATACATGTTTATTGAATGGAATTGAAAAATCTAATTTTAAAAATGATTCTTAAACCCTGGGATCCTTTTGCTAAGCATGCATATATTTTAAATGGTTTAGTTTTACAGTCTTGATTGAGGATTAACATCCTGTCAAAAAAATGACATAAAGAACAAGAAAAGAAGCTTCGGATATGTAAGAGATTGAATATGAATAACTTAGGTCTAATATTTTGCATTCCTCTAATATATCATAGAGAGCCAGGCTTTTATTTCCTCCTTAGGTCTTTATTTACACTGTATGTGTTCCAGGCTGCCTGATTCCAGGGGAGACTGTGCCATGATTGTCTGGGTGAGGGAGGGCTCCTGGGTATTCCTTTGTCTCCTAACGCGATGCCAGGCAGGTCAAGCTACCTTGACTTCCCTTTCCCTCACCCTAAGGGGAAAAATTTGAACTTAATATATTTTCTTAATTGAAATGGGGAAGTGAGGGTACAGTGACCTCTAAGCATTGCTGGGAGATCAGGTAAGTGATAAGAATAGTAACTCCACTTTCCCCACCCCTCATGGAGCTGGGTGGGTAGGGGCCGTGGTAAGTCTTCCCACAGCTTCGACCTCTTAGACCATCTCCATGTGAGCTGGAAAAAAAAAGATGGCCATGGAAATGGACATCCAGCATGTTCCCAACTATGTAAAAATACCCGCAGCAAAGAAAAGGACCAAAGCAAATGCACTGCAACCTCAGCAAGAGGTCATCTCTGAGCAGTGGCATGATTGACAATTGCCATGTTTCTTTTTTGTTGTTAAAGTTTCCAGCCATTCTAAAATGAGTGTTACTTTTTGTAATCAGTAAATTATTAAAGTATATTTATTCCTCTGACACAAAGAAGAGAAGAAGATGCCAGTGACAACCACCGGTGTTTATCCGGCTGGTCTGCCTCCACTGCTTGAGTGGTCCCTCCGGAGCGCTGGGGCTTTCCAGGGGATGCGCCCCCATACTCACAAGGTGACTTCCTTCCCGATGCTGTGGGAAGTGCCTGCCATCTCTCCCCTCCCCTCCTCTGGGTCTCTGTGGGGAGGGATTTTTTAAAAATAAATTTATTTATTTATCTATCTATCTGCTCATTTATTGGCTGCGTTGGGTCTTCGTTGCTGCGCGCGGGCTTTCTCTAGTTGCCGCGAGCGGGGGCTACTCTTCGTTGCGGTGCGCGGGCTTCTCATTGCGGTGGCTTCTCTTGTTGCAGAGCACAGGCTCTAGGCGCGCGGGCTCAGTAGTTGTGGCTCGCAGGCTGTAGAGCGCAGGCTCAGTAGTTGTGGCGCACGGGCTTAGTTGCTCCGCGGCATGTGGGATCTTCCCGGACCAGGGCTCGAACCCGTGTCCCCTGCATTGGCGGGTGGATTCTTAACCACTGAGCCACCAGGGAAGTCCACTGGGGAGGGATTTGATTGCTTTTAATGACCCCAAAGAAACTACTTCCACTGCCGATGTCTCTCGAGGGCATTGCTGCTGCAGTTGCAACTGACGCCCTCTGTCAAGAGTGTGCCTGGTGGCCACCATGTCACCAGTATGATTATCAGAATGAAGCAGCCACTGCCATCAGTGCCTCCTCCAGTGCCAACTCCTCCTCCACAATCACAGATTTTCTGTTCCTTTGCACTTTCAGTAGCCCTCGGAAATTTTGCAGAAACAATTTTGGTTTCTAGTAGATATTTATTAGAGTTTCTTTGTCCAGAGACTCAGGGTGACACTACAGTGACTGAACGAGGAAACAGTTCTGTTATAGGACCTATGCTGTGCTCAGGATGACCCCTTTCTTTCAAAGCTCACCTGTTGTCTTTGAAACACACTTTTGCTGCTGACCCTTTGCTCTCTTAGGATGAGGAGTTTTCCGAGAGGCCTCTTGGTTTCTTTTGTGTCTAGATCCCTGGCAAGTTCACTCGGCTGGATCTTCCTGAGTCACAAGGTGAAAACAGTGGTAGCTCAAGCCCCTGCCTGAGTCTGTGATTACTGATGGATGGGAAATCTCAATTCTCAAAAGGAGGTAGAGGAGAAAGAAAACAGAAGAGAAGTGAAGGAGGATCCAGGAACCCTGAAAACATCGGGCTGTGGGAAGAGGATCGGACTGTCCCCTTCCTCCCTCTACCTCTGTGGTATTCATTCCAGAAATTATCTGGAGCCAGAAAAGGGAAGGGAACTGCTCTTTGTTGAGTGCCTGCCGAGAAGTGCTTTATGGCCAACATGTTCTTTAACCCTTGCAAATACCTGTGCCGTTGTGAGAACCCAGGTCTTGTAGATGAAGAAACTGAGACTGAGACATGTGTAGTAATTGCCTGAGCTCATGCAGCTGTGAAGAGGCGTGCTCTGGATTGTGACTGTGGAGCCCCTGCCTGGCTCTATCCAACTCTGTCCTTGGCCGTGTAACCCGGCTGCTTCTCCATCACCAAGCTGACCTTTGGGATTGGCTTCTTTTAGGCCAGGGTTTCTCAACCATGGCATAAGTGACATTTGGGGATCACATAATTCTTGGCTGTTGGAGGCTGTCCTGTGCATTATAGAATGTTTGGCAACATCCCTGGCTGCTACTCGCTAGAAACCAGCAGCATCCCGACCCCAAGTTACGACAACAGAAAGTATCTCCAGACATTGCCCAGTGCTCTCTGGTCGGGGGGGAGGGGCAAAATTGCCCTTGGTTGAGAAGCACGAATTTTTAGGGGTTCCGGTTGGAAGGCATCTCTTATTAGGTGACTCCACTTCTCTGCTCACCTCTCTTAACACTTCCTCATTACTCGCTCTAGCCACATTTGCTGTGCCAATGGGTGGCCCTGTTCAGACGAGGATATTGGGTGAAAGCAATGGCCCTGAGAGATGAGAGATGAGAGATGAGCCAGGTGGGGATGGATGGGGGAGCCTCTGGGGAGGACAGGCTGATGCTCCAGTGCTCTTCTTCTGGTTTCCTCCCTCCGTGAGGGGACAAGAAAGTGGGAGTGGAGGTGCAGCTGAGGCCTTGCCCACACCTGCACCTCTCCCATTCCCATCCTGAACAGATTTTGAATTTTTGCCTCAGATTTCTGGGTCTCCCCTGCCCTGTGTTTCCTGCCTCCTTCACCTTTACGCTGCTTTCCGCCCCTTCTTGGAGAGTTTGGGCGTGCCAGGTCAAAGGGGAGACTCATCAGAACGAGATGAATTTTGTGTATCAAAGGAAGCATTACATCCTTTACGTTGACTTCATTCCCTCCCAATGATACCAACTCCCTTAACTCAGCAAATTCCACAGCAGTACTTGCCAACTGTGATTAGACACATCACAGCACACATGGACACATGTGTGCTTTAACACAAACACAGATAACGGTACTTTTGCTCCCACTGAAATAGTGTATTTTTGTTCCTCTACACTATTGTCTTATCTAGACACCTCTTAATGCAGGACAGCTTCAAAAGTCACCTTACCTTTGATCAGGTCCTCACCAAACTGCAAATAGCACCCCCATGTCTGCTTGGCTGTCTTTAAAGAATACTAGAGAAGGATGACTCAGTCCTGAAGATTGGCCTTGGTGAAGGACAGATGAAAGGGCATTTGAGTGCTCATTGGTTGGCCCAGAGAATATAGACGCCCAGTGTTGCCAGCTTGGCTTTCAGAGTCTTCTCATATTATGCTTGTGTCTAGAAATCCCTGGCACTGTGGTGAGCTCTACAAACCATTGTGTTATGCTGCTGTGTTAGGGCGTCTTCTTACTTCCTGTCCATAGTTGCTGGATGGGGAATTTTGCATACTCTGGGAGATCTATTCCAGATTTTAATTTTCTGGTCTTGAAAAAAAAAAAGCGTGTACTCTTCCTGCTTAAATTCGATGTAGATCAGATGCCTCCTGTTCACATCTTATTCCCAGCCATTATGGTTTTTGTAATCTCTTCTTTGTTGTCACTTGAAAGTTGACCTGCCACTTGTCATTTCTTGTGATTTCACCCCTCTAGTCTTTCTTTATTCCTATTGTCCCCAACTCTTCTTTCCCTTTCCTTTTTTTCTCTCTCCTGCTTTTTCCTAGTTTATACGTATTTTTCCCTCTGTAAAATTTTTTTGCATCTGCGTTCCAATTGTAGTCAACATTTGTTGGTGCTGAATTTGGACAAGACTTTGCATTAAGTATTATGGAAAGCATAAATACGGACATGATTCATGCCCTACCATCAAGAAAATTCATCACTTGAATAATAATACAGGACAGATTATAAAACTATATTTTTTTGATCCATTAATTCAACAAAAATTTAATGAGTAAAATATGTTTGAGGCAGTGTTTGGGGCATTGGATGCACAGTGGAGAATAAAATCGACCCACCTTGCCCTCACACAGCTTATAATCTTAGATGTCATCAATTATAGGATGCAACATCAATTTAATAATAGATTTTTCAAGAACAAAAGCTGCATTAAATGTTCATTTCAGTTGTAAGATACGCCTTGGCTTCAGAAAATTTTTAATGTGAAAAGTAGTCTTGTTTTCAGTTTGGTCCCCAGAAACTCTGAAATGAGGATTTATATGTAAGCGATAAAGAAAACGCTTGCAGGTGATGCAGCTGACGGGATTGGGTAAGCAGGCAGCAAGGGCTGAAGCCAAGCAGGGATGCAATGGCAAGCAAAGTCTCATCTTCCTCCTGCTGGGCCACAGGGTAGCTCCAAGAGCAACTTACACCTCAGAGGCTGCCGCCTCCTCTGGTGCCTGGAGCTGTGTTTGTTTACATGCTCCCCTCTTGTTAGTCATGAGCTAAGGGTCAACTACCTGGTATGTCAGGATGTGGTGTAGCCGAAGTTGCTCCCCTAGTCCAAGGGCAGTGCCATGTGCAGTGGCTGGAGGCCAAAATGTAGCAAAACCAGGGGAGGTGGCCCAGAAGGAGTGAAAAGGACTTCAGGGGATCTGGAGGGAGCAAGTGTCTACCACCATTCCATCTCAGATCAAGGACCCTTGGTGAGCACTGCCATTTATAGGTGTGTACGCACAGATATGTGTACACATATACATACAAATGTGTATGTGGATATGTACATTTTTAAACCATTTTTTAATTGAAGTATAGTTAATTTACAGTGTTGTGTTAGTTTCAGGTGTCAGCAAAGTGGTTCCGTTACACATATATATGTGTATATATAGAGAAAATATTATTTTTCAGATTCTTTTCCATTATAGCTTATTACAAGATATTGAATATAGTTCCCTGTGCTATACAGTAGTTACGTATATTTCAAAAATTGATTTTATAAGTAAAATATGAATGTGGAAAGTGTAAAAAAAAATATGAGAAACTTCCTCATAATTTTAACATCCAGTTGCAAGTTGCCTTGAAGATTTAGTCATATACCATTTCAGCCTTTCTTCTTTTCAATTTATGCCATTCAGGTTATAAGAATTGGACTTTTCAGGGGAGTTTGGTCTAATATTCCTACTTATATTTATGGGCTAGATTCACCCTGCCTTCCGGGCAGCTGTGTGCCGTAGAAAGGGAACAGGCACATGGCATCTTGCATCTCTTCCTCCAAGAAAATGCCTGGCTTTCTTGTTTCAAATAATGATGATCTCAGGCACCATCTGTATTGTTATCACCGATGGTTTTGTCATTGCTCTTCTTTTTATTTTTTTGACTAAATGCACAATTGCTTAACAGTCAGTGTCAAGTGCAGGCATTATGATTACAGACTTCCATGCGCAGTACATAACTGCTGGGAAAGAGTGAAACACATACAGATAGACAACTCTGTCAGTGAGGAATTAAAAGACCGTTTCCTTGTTATGTTATAACAACTTGCGTACAATACTGACATGATTGGGTTCATTTAATATGACTTGGTGTTGCCTTAGCATAAATCGGTTGATTTTTGGGTGTCAGAAATGCGTGAAAACTTTCCTCTTTGCTATTAATGGTGATTTTATTTCTTACTTATGAAAATTGACCTTAGGAAGGATTTTTTTCTAGGAGGTAATGACTCAAAAGGTAGGGGGCAAGACCTGTGTGTGTGTGTGTTCAGACATAAATGTGGCTGTACCTTTTTCAAAAGTTTTTACTTTGAAATAATTCGATTTACAGGCAGCTGCAAAAATAATACAGAGATCCAATGTACCATATACCCCGTTTCCTCCAGTGGTTATATCTTATGTATATAGATATTTGACACTATATACTACAGTGTCAAAGTCATGAAATTGACATTGGTGCAATGTGTGGGTATCATCCTATTCCATTCTATCACATAATGTAAATTCGTGTAGCCACTACCACTGTCAAGATACACAACTGTTCCATGACCACAAGGCTCCTTCATGCTCTACCCCCTTATAGTCACACCCACTCCTGCTTACCATCTCGAACCTTTGGCAACCACTAAATTCTTCTCCAGCTCTATAATTTTTCTATTTTGATAATTTTATATAAATGGAATTACACAGTCTGTGGCCTTTTGAGATTAGCTTTCTCCCCCCACTTAGAATAATTATCTGGAGACCCATCCAAATTGTTGCATGTATCAAGATTTTGTTCCTTTTTTTTTTTTAGAATTAAAATTTTTTTTAATTTATTTTATTTTATTTTATTTATTTATTTATGGCTGTGTTGGGTCTTCGTTTCTGTGCGAGGGCTTTCTCTAGTTGCGGCAAGTGGGGGCCACTCATCATCGCGGTGCGCGGGCCTCTCACTATCGCGGCCTCTCTTGTTGCGGAGCACAGGCTCCAGACGCGCAGGCTCAGTAGTTGTGGTGCACGGGCTTAGTTGCTCCGCGGCATGTGGGATCTTCCCAGACCAGGGCTCAAACCCGCATCCCCTGCATTGGCAGGCAGACTCTGAACCACTGCGCCACCAGGGAAGCCCGATTTTGTTCCTTTTTATTGCTAAGTGGTATTCCATGGTATGGACATACCAGTTTGTTTATCTGTTCATCAGTTGATGGATGTTTGGGTTGCTTCCCCTTTTTGACTAATACCAGAAAAGCTGCTGTGAATATTTGTGTATAGGTTTCTATGTGGACATAAATTTTCATTTCTCTGAGATAGAGGCCCAGGAGTATGATTACTGGGTTGTATATTAGTGTAGATAGGGACTTTTTTAAATGCAAAAATGTGACCACATTGGTTAATTTTTAGAAGGTACAGACTCAGCCAAAAATGTTAGAAAAGATGAACTTAACATTAAGATAACGATGATTTTATAAAATAAGATTTGTTCCACAAGGAATTCATGTTACAAGTATTATTTCAGTTTTCTAATCTTGTACTGTGTTTCTATTCCTTGTTCTAACCTGTAAATTTGTAACAGGCTCCAACTCCCCGTGAATTCACTTGGAGTGGCTGCTTTTCTGCAGTAGGAAGCACAGTTTCCTTAGTATCAGATCATCATTATTCCACTTAAAGTTACTCTTTCTATGCAACTAATCATTTTGGTACAGCAAATCTGAGGACATTCTAAATGTGGCCAGTATACATTGTTTTCCTTTCAAGGGGTGCCATTTTAGTTTTCAGTTTTCTATCTCCGTCTTTCAACAAATGTAGTTTTAAATGCCTGTAAAACCTGGCAGTCCTTCACATTCAAAAGGCGTTGCTAATTTATGGTTATTGTCTTGTGTAGCTTTCACACTTTTAAACACTATAGAAATAAAGCATTGTTTTGTCATGTGAGCCTAAAACATCAGCTTCAATGGGGTGACTCTCACCCCCTCCCATCCAATGTTGAGAATCAGCTTGATGAAACAATTTCATGGTATTTGATTTAGTCAAGATTTCAGGCACTGTCGCACTGGGCTTCTGGGATTCTCATCACACAGTAAGTCCAGTGACTGAAGCATGAAGAAGAAAGATATTGCCAAACGCGTAGCAACCACTGATGTAATTTGCAGTTCACTTCTTTTCAGTGAAATAACATAGAGCATATGTGGCTAGACTAAACTTATTTTTAAGTCAGAATGTCTTCAGAACTGAAAGAGAATATGAAAGAGAAGCGAGAACCTCATAAATTAATTGAGTGGCACTTTAGATGCGGGTATAGCCAAGCTCTTGAAAGCGTATACCTCAACCCTGGAAGTCTGCATTCCAGCCCTCAGTCCTTCCTAGACAGCTCTATTGGCTTTGAGATTTATGATTTATGACTTGCCACTTAATGAAGTATTTATAAAATTTCAGTGGAAAAGATTCTGACCAATGTCATGATTAAAGGACAAGGGTTTAAACAAGTAGGACAAGGGTTTAAACAAGTTGGCCAGGGTCAAAAAAGGAACTTGATTATGAAGTTGGCATTAGATACCTGGCCCTCGCTTTCATCTTCTCAGTCAGAATTAGCTTGAATGACCATAAGATTTAGTTTTCTCAGGCAACTCCAGGTTAAGTGGCCCCAGTGCAAAGATTAACAGTGCCCTTTGTGCTCTGAAAAGTTTCCCAGTTTCAAGACACATCCTGTGTTCACCCTACTGTTAGCTATGTTAGTATATATTTTTCTTGATACATAATTTAAAAGTTCATCTATTTTTCCTTTATGCAAAATAGATGAGTGATGATCGTTGTGTCCTTTAAGTCTTTATATTGATATAAAAACTTCAGTTTAATGATTGATATTTTTTATTCGTTAATATTAGAGTTTCACTCCTAGTTATACACCCAAGGGAACAACATGCATATATCCAAACGAAGCCTTGCATACATTTTCTTTACGAATGGTCCCAAAATATTTTTTAAACCCCACAGATATCCATTAACAGGGTCTGTGGTATATTTCCATGATGGAATACTACACAGTAACAAAAAAGAACAAACCACTGACACATAAAACTATATGCATGAACTTTAGAAACGTTTTGTGGGAAAAAAGCTACAAAGAGTACATATTGTGCAACTTAATTCTAAAAAAAAGCAGAGCTAACTTTCATTGATAGAAATCAGAATATTGCTTGCCTTGGGAGGTGGCGGGTGGGTTTTAACTGGAGGCAGGGAAACCTAGGGTAACGCGGTCTTGATCTGGGAGGCGGTGACATGAATGTATACATATGTAAAAAGTCATGGAGCTTTACACTTCAGATTTGAGCATTTTATTATTTATATCTCAATCTATGAAAAGCCAGAGAAGAAATTATGTAAGCACCACATCTATTAAACATGTCTATTAAATTTCTGCAGCATGGCTATCATTGGTATATTCTAAGAAGTAACCCAAGCTATGAATAAAATATCCTAACTCATTTTGATTAAGAATGGGTTATCTACCTCTTCCCTCCCTTCCTTCATCACATCACTATGGTTGAGTCCTGACCATCTCTCACCAAAGTTCTGTGGTCTTGGGTGAAAATGCTGAGCAGATGAGAACCTTGTCGTGGCATGAAGTTGGGGCAGAGCCAAGGTGATGCTTGAAGTTTGGTGGGCAGGTCCTGGAGACCTGAGAGGTTGGTACTGAGTGTACCAACCTCAGTACCTCAGTATCAGAACGAGGCCAGAGCTGAGCGTACGGAGCGTTCTTCTCTCATTCCTCCCCTCTCTCCAAACTCCCCGCTAAGGAATGGAGAAGAGGAGAGAGTGAATTTAAGGTTGGAAGTGCACCAATTGGCTCTTTCTGAAATTTGCTACAGAGTAATATTATAATTACAAACAGGCAGACTCTGTTTTCATGGCAACAAAAATAGACTTTGAAGGCAGAAGTGTAGGGGGAGTGAGGAAAGGCATAGGGTTGATTAAGACAAGTTTCCTTTTTTCCCCACCAAAACATTTAAGTGGCTTTAGAGCTAAAGAAGGTTCATAGCCAAAGGTGCCAGTGAGTTCCTTTTTATCCCACTTTTCATCTCGGCTTTTGTTCCTGTTTTGTGTCAAGGTTTATATAGGGGCTGAAGGATTTAGATCAGTGTTTCTCAATCTGGGGTGATTTTACCCCCGACCCCAAGGGGACATCTGGAATGTCTGAAGACGTTTTTGGTTATCACCGCTCAGTGGTAGGGCACTACTAGCATCCAATGGGTAGAAGCCAGGGTTGCTGCTAAGCCTCGTAAGCAACGCACAGGACAGCACTCAAGATCAGTGACTCATCCAGCCCCCAAGTCAGTAGGGCTAGCGTTGAGAAACCCGGCTTTAGACTGAACCCCACGTCTAGGATTAAGAGTGACGGTGGAGTGTGTTAAGACCCAGAATCCCATCTTGGAACTAGTCCCTTAGGGATCTTTTCCTTTTCCAATTCTATTAGTTAGACATGAATTGCTTTCAAAGGGCTTGGGTGGAACCCATCCTCCCAGCATTTCTCAGTGCCCTCAGTGGGGGCATTAAGACAAGCACAACCACAAGAACCAGTTTGTTCTTGCTATTTTGATTCAAGATACATTGAAGCAAATTGGAATGGGGTTATAATGGAGGAGGAAGTTAATACTATACAACAATAAAGAATGTTCTCGAGGAAAGGGACAATGAGAGAAGATCATGGAATGCGTCATCAAAAAACAGCGTACTAGTCCTAAACTGTCATGGATCTCTGATTTTGTGACATTGGATGGCTTGGAGACTCTTTGTAGATCTTGCTTTCCTCATCGATGAGATGAAGAGGCCAAAGTAGATTATTTCAAAATCTCTTAATGCCAGTATTCAGTGATTTGAAAGGAATCAACATATTCTTCACTAGAAAAATAATAGACACCATTAGCTTTGGAATATCTCAGACAACTAAGTGACTGAAGGAATATAAAAATTGTTATCCAAGAAACTCTTCTTTTAAAAAAATTCTCTCATGCCTGTCACATAGACGAATTTCCTTTGTCTCTATGACATCAAGATGTGTCTTTCAAACTTGTCATTTTAACTGTTTGGCAAAATGTGTTCCAGGTACAGAAAAATAACTGTGCAGAGCTGTTTAACATTTGTTCCTAATGTTAACTGTTAAACTCTGCTTAGAAAAATAATTCTGCTCAGAAATTTGATCTGTCTGCCTTCCTTTTGTATTGCTTTTGGCTCTTCCAGAACTCAGAAATGTCAATTTGTTATTCATGTTTGCCTTCACTAATCCTTCCAAAAGAATGTGAAAAGTCCCACAGTCTTTTATATTAGGAAATAACTAAGATTAAAACGGATTAAGTCTGAGCACCTTTCTCTTGCTCTGTACTGGTGTAATGAGTGTTATCGCAGCATTTATGAAAGGGATGGGGTTTTTCATACTAAACTATAATTTCATTGTATGAGCATTCAGTAGGGGCATTGATACAGTTAGGCCTGGCAACTTTTCACAAGCTCAATGCCAAGATCCTGTGGTGTCCTTCTGAAATGTTGGACGAGGTGGTGGATGGGCAGGGATTAGAGAGACAGAAGTCTGTGTCGAGTCAAAGTCTTGAAGGGGGGCAGGCAGGCGGGGACTGGAGAGACAGATTGAGGGCTGTTGACTTGCAAAATCAGTGGGAGAGCATAGCATGGTGGGAGAATTCAGCTACTAATGAATTGGAAGTAGAATTGTTTATGTGAATATCTTCTATGTAATATCTACTTTTATCACCAAGAATAATAGAATGCTCTCCCTTTACATGGCAGATGCTGTAGGTCTCACATCGGGAAGATGGTGTTTTATTTATTTTCCAGTAGTTACATAGAACATGCGGATGTATCCACATGACTTTGTAGACCTGTTTAGGATGCGACAGTGTGACATAAGGCAAAGCTAACCAACCTACAGAGGCGGAAGCGCATGTGGCATTTTGGGCTTCAATTCTCGCCCCCAGGCTGGCATGTCAGTGACTTTAAAGAGAGGGAATGCATGATGATATTGATTAGATCTTACTCAGCTAGATTCTCTAACCCAAAGCCAAGAGAACGCTAGAACCAAATGCTCTCAAGGGTCTGGGCAAAAGTGTTCCCTTTTTAGAGACTGGATGAGCAGACTTCCTCCCAGAAATCTGCAGTCTATGGTTGTTTACAGCAGTTGAGCTTTCCAAAAGGGAGTGACTCATGTCTGCTGCTCCGTAGCGACCTTCCAGCTCTCATATCCCTTCCAAGGAGCCGCAGAGCATGTCCCTCAAGGGCCGTGTGGCGTCACAGGAGCAGCCCGGGTTCCACATGAAGGAAGGGCTTCTCAGGTCCAGAATGACGGTTCACAGTTCAGAATGGCAACCAACTGTCCAGGATGGAGGAAGCAAGCAGTTGAATAGATTATTTTTTTATGGTTTACTCAAAGAAATAGTTGTGATGCCAATTCGTTTTGGTTTCAAATGGGGAAATCAGACTTAAGCTCTCTATACCATTCAGAAAAAGCTGCTGAAAAGTGAAAAAACAAAAGCAAATCAGTTTACCAATTGATTCTCTTCATGCCAGACACCAGTGTAACCAAAACACTCTCCTTTCTGCATTCCCCTCACCCCAGTTGGCTGATTATTTAGATTTAATCACCTTTTGTTTTTTATATATTTCATGAACTGGACTTTACAACTGGGTATAGGAGGAACAAGGAGAGAAGCATATCTTTTTTGTGCTAGATCATTTCTTTTTTCACGAAACAGTTTATACCTCACTTTAAAGGTCATACATGATAAATGCCCCTTCCTATGTGATTGCTTGAGTTGTGAAAATTTTCTGAAATTATTTGAAGTTCTGATTATTTCAGAGGAGAAGTTTTTGCACAATGAGACTTGAGACTGCTTGGTGGTCATTTTATTAGTATAACCACATTTTATTAGTATAACCATCCATTTTTCCTTGTCCTAAAAAGGCAAGAAAACAAACAAATGAAATAAACATAAGTAAATAAAAATGAACGTTTGTTCCTACTCCTTCAAAACAATCTTCCTTGAAATCTTCCTTAAAGTTCATCTGTTCACTGAAAGCTTGTATCTCAGAGGTCACCCATGATACACTAGTAAGAAAGTCATGTCCTTTTCCGTAGTGATCACTCAGCAGTCTTGTTTCATAGCAGTCAAGCTTGCTGATTAAGCCTTCCTCAGAACTGTCTCCTCGTCTTTGTGACCTCTGTCCTCCTTATCTTCTCATCTCTCTGATCACTTGGTTTTTGCCTCATCTTTCCCTTTCCTTATCGTGATCATTCGCCACCTCTCTCTCTTCCCCCCTTCCTTCCTCCCTTCCCTCCCTCCTCTTTTCCTATGTATTAAATGTTATCTATGTCCCAGGAATATTGTCTGAATTCATGCTCCCAACCTGGTAGTCACTTGTCATATGTGGCTTGCAGTGTGGCTCGTGTGATTGAGGCACTGAACTTTAAATTTTACTTTCTTTTTAATAAATTTCAATTTAATAACGATACTCACTTCAGTTTTTGGGAAACTTAGAAGGAAAGAACTTCCTTCCTTCCCTTCTTTCTTTCTTTCTTTCTCCCTTTTATGACCATCCTGTACTAATATGGCTTTCCCTGTTTCTCCTAAATGGAGAACCTCACATCTTTATTCATTACCAACCCATCCTTCTAGATTCATCTAGACCAGGATTTCTCAACGTCAGCACTATTGACATTTGGAAGCCAAACAATTCTCTGTTTGGGGGCTGTCTTGTGTACTATAGGATGTTGAAGAGCACCCCTGGCCTCTACCCACTGGATTCCAGTAGCACCCCCCAGTTGTGACAACCAAAAATATCTCCAGACATTGCCAAAGGTGCCCCATGGAGCAGAACTGCCCCTCGTTGAGAACCACTGTGATAGATGTTGACCAACAGTGGGTAGCAAGAAGTAGACGCAGGTCTTAGAAGAGGAGAGACAGTTTTGAAAATAAGTAGATTTTCCCTAACAATGACATTAATTGGTAGGTTTTTCTCAACAGTGAGATTAATTTAACTTCTAACAAATTAGAAAGGAAATCGATTTTTGCTTTTTCTCACAGAAGGTAGTTAATTTTGGAAGGTTTTTGTTTTCATACAAAGTTTTTAGCTGTAAAGAGCTAAATGATAATAAAGAGAACTGGTGTCCTTGGAGCTTTCATCTTAATTCTGTATTAAAGATCACTTATTTGACCTTTTTTTTTTTCCATGGAGGAACAATAAACTCCTTTAACAAAACTCTGGAACATACCCAATACCAAAGGGAAGAAACGTGTAGTTAAATGTTAGACAAAGTGCAGGCTTAACCTTTAGACATTTCAATTAGAGAAGGCAAACATTCTCCTTTAAGCCAAGTGTCTGTCTCTTTAGAGTCTATTAATTTAATTTTATCAGTTCTAACTAACTAAGAATTAAATAAACTGTGTTTATATCCTGGCATTTTAGTTTTTAGAGAAGACATTAGATTTAGGAGACAGAGGGCCTTGGGAAAACAAGCCTACCATTCAGGTTTTATAAGACAGACTTGCTGCCCAGGGGATTTTTATCAAAATTGTGATTTCAGACTGAAATTATTTAAGTGTAGGCACACAAAACAAAGAAAAGTACCATGAACTTTTGACTTGATAGTTATGCTTCTGGAAAGATAACCTTATTTTCAGCTATCTTAGTGAGGTCTGTTTGGATTTTCTTTAACTTTAAATCTTTATTTATCATAAAAAGATAAGCAGTACAGCCACATATGTATTAGTTTCCTATTGCTGCTGTAACGTATTACCACAAACACTGCAACCTAAAACACCACAAAATCTCAGAGCCCTGTGGGTTAGAAGTCCAAGTTGGCTTGGCTGGTTTCTCTGCTCAGGGGCTCACAAGATTGAAAGCAAGCTGTCAGCTACCTGGGCTCTCCTAAAGAGGCTGTGAGGAAAAAAATCTGCTTCCAAGCTCATTCAGGTTGTTGGCCAGTTTGATTCCTTGTGGTTGTAGTACTGAGGTCCCTGTTTCCTTGCTGGCTGTCAGTTGGAGTACTCTCTGCTACTAGCAGTTGCTTGCATCCTTCCTCTTGCTTTCTCAGTGGCCTCCTCCAGAAACGGTGGGTCAAGTCTCTCTTACCCCCTTTCCTCATCTCTCTAACTGACTCCTCTGCTTTCCTCTCTGCCTTTAAGGGCTCATGTGATTCCATCGGGTCCACTCAGATATTCC
Source organism: Balaenoptera borealis (assembly GCF_965194805.1). Lineage (NCBI taxonomy): Eukaryota > Metazoa > Chordata > Mammalia > Artiodactyla > Balaenopteridae > Balaenoptera > Balaenoptera borealis. The sequence continues at coordinate 8,650,855 of NC_138881.1, read as the reverse complement.
AGGAAAATCTTCCTACTTTAGGATCAACTGACTCACAACCTTAATTCCATCTGCACAGTCCTTTCACAGCAGTACCTAGGTGAGTGTTTGAGTAAGTAGTCAGGAGACAGGGAGCTTTGGGGCATTTTTAGAATTTTGCCTACCACGGCATGCATATGCACAGCCAAAAGTCTTTCCCAACTCATTCCCCAGTCATAATGTTCTAACCTCTTCCACGAAACAGGTAAGCACAATGAGTAGCTTCTTGTTATCCTTCCAGAGTTTCTTCATGCATATAAAGTATAAATATATGCATTCTACTTTACTCCCTTTCTTTATTAAAAAAAAATAACCTTCTATATGTAGTGTTCTTCACCTTCTTCTTTCAGGTATGACAGTATCTTAGAGAACTTTCCATATTGGTATGTAAGGAACTTTCTCATTCTTTAGAGTATTGCACTGTATGGACGTACCATCATTTATTTAACCAGTTCAGTAGTAGTGTACTGTAAGGTGGCTTCCTGTCTTTTGCTACAACAAATGATGTTGAAACAAATGCATTGTATCAAATATGTGCTGATGTATCTATAGAATGAATTTCCAGAAGGGGAATTTGTAATTCTAATAGATATTACCAAATTGCCCTCCATAAAGAATGAACCAGTTTATCATCCTTGCCCTAGAAACACTTGAATGCTGGTTTCCTACAGCCTCAGCAGCACAGAGTATTATAAAACTTTTAGCTTTTGGCCAATCTGATAGTTGAAAAATGGTGTTTCCTTTTTTATATCTTTCTGCCTCATGGTGTTTGAACTTTGTGACCACAAACAGTTTTTGTCTAACAGTGTAATGCTTAAAAATATTTTTTTTTCTGTCATGGAATATTATTCAGCCAGAAAAAGGAACAAAGTTCAAATGCATGCTACCACATGGATGAATCTTGAAAACGTTATCCTAAGTGAAGGAAGCCAGTCACAAAAGACCATATGTTGTATGTTTCCATTTATATGAAAGGTACAGAAAAGCTACAAACAGTACAATAGTGGTTGCCTAGGGCTGGAGGGAGAGGTGAGAAGTGACTACTATTGGGTATGGGGTTTCTCTTTAGAGGGATGAAAATGTTCTCGAATTAGATAGTGGTGATGGTTGCACATCACTGTAAATACACTGAAAACCACTGAACTGTACTTTAAAAGGGTGAATTTTATGGTATATAAACTATATCTTTGGGGGAAAAAAAAGCAGTTGTCATCCTTACTGTTTGTGTGGCATGGACATGTGAATTACTGAAACTGTTTGAACCCCAAATGTGTCTCATCTGTAAAACGGAGGAGGGCTCCCACTAGGGATGTTGGAAGGATGGAAGTTGATGATATTTGTGGAGCCTCTGCACATGGTCTGCCCTCAGTACATGGGAGGGAAATGCCCCCTTCAGTCCCTGCCCAGATCCCAGAGAGGGGCCCGAGGAGGATGCTAAGGGACTGGTTCCTGCAGGGGAGTAAGGAGCACCAAGGAGAAGGGCTGAGAACTGCCCAGTCACCCTTCCCTGATTGGACTGTTTCATGAGCTGGTTCTGGTCTTGGGAAAGCCATGCTAGAGTAGAATCAGGAATAGTTCTTTGGAGAGACATGTTTATCAAAGGCCAAGTGTATGAAATCTTCTGCAGAAGCAGCATGGATAAGATGATGTGCTTTTCTTTTCCTTAAAGTTTGATATCTCTTTTTTTTTAGTCACATGGTTCCCAAGTCCCATATAAGATAAATAATTTGAATGAAAACCTTAGAAACTCAAAATGTAAGGTTCTCCAAAATAAATTGAGATGCAGTTCTTATGTGAAGGGAAATTATTAACTTGATTGATTTCGAGGGGTTTCTTTCTCAGTGTGGAGGAAAGCAGATATTATATATTGTCAAATGATTTTCAAGGCATTGATTTACTTAGCAAACATTTATTGAATGTCTGCTTTGTTCAAAGCATTGTGTTGGGCACTCTTGAGGAAGAAAGAATTATTCCTGTCTAACAGAAGGAAGAGGGGAAACCCAGGTTTTCGGAGAAGCTATGACTCATGTAAGCGCCATAATGGCCTTGGAAGATGAGAAGTACATTATTATTTTCCCCATTTAAAAAAATTTTTCATTTCCTTATTTCAAAATTATATACCTATTTTTCTCTCTTCAAATACCATATGATAATGATGACAGAGTAAAATGTTAAAATATACCTAAGCTTCACTTTATGAAAACAGCTTTGGTTTTAGCCCAAATTATTTTAAGGCAAACACATCAATAATCTGTATTTTATATCTATAGCACTATTGACCTATCCATGTCAATTCCTTTTCCTGTTATGTTAGGGTTTTATTAGGGCTTTACTTTCCAGACAATTGTACATCTCCTGAACAATTATCTTTTTGATTTATAACCAGGGTGAGATACATTTGGAAGGTTTCTTAATATCAACCTATTATATATATTAACCGTACTGAATGATGTCTATCATTCATATTTTATGAATTTATTATACCCAATTTTGGGTATTAATGGGATTGAGCTTGTTAAATGTTATATAGTGAGTGATAAAGATTCAAATCCAGATCAGCTTGACTTATACATGTACTTTCTTTTTGCTACTCCATACTGCTTCTCCTTTTTACACTTCATAATTTTTTAAAGATATTTTTATAAATTGGGTTTTTAACGTATTCTTACACTGTCATTGAAATGGCTTACATATTTCACATAAACGTAAATTCATTGAAAATATAATTTTTGGGAAGGTTAATATATTTAATATGTTTTTAAAATATAGGTCTGTGGACTTTACATACACATGCAATTAATTTAAGGAAAAAGTAAATAGCTATATGAAAAAAATCTATATCTTTTCCACAAGGATTATATTTCTACAAGAGCTTAGTTCTGTATTTATTTGGCTAGAATAATGTTAGACATTTTAAAATAAGCAAGATTTTTTTCCCCAAAAATGTTGACATCTTTAATGTCTACATAAAGTCAGTTGTTTTTCTAAAATAACTTTTCCCTTGTATGCTTCTTTCTCTTCATCCATGGGCTTCAATTGCCAGCAAAAAATTGTTTGAACTATTACGTGAGGTTTTTGAAACCTATAACAAGAATATAATAGTGTCAGCAGTAGAAAGCACATAATTCTGTTTTCAACAATGGGAAGCCATATGATAAAGGTTATACATTGATGAAAATGATATTCTGTAACCAACTTACCGAGACAGAGATGGAGAAATTCTTACCTGAAGGCAGATCCAGCTATTTGGGCTAAGAGTTCTATGGCCCGTGATGATCAACTCATGGAAAATTTCCATTTCAATGAGCTGCTTTTGACCATTTAATTCAATAAACAGCTAGTGCTTATTACATAAAACACAAAGTTCTTTAGGACTCATGGGAAGAGGGCCTCTATTTTCCAAAACAAAACAAAGAATCATTTGATGTTTATGAAGACATTGGTATAGAAATTTTCAATCTGCATGATCTCAGAGAATTCCTATTAATGTCATTATGTTTACCATTTTTCCTGTGTGTCTATGAAAGGCTGAACAACTGAATATTCTTTCCCACTTGAGAACTTCTTGATTTTTAAGGCAAGCAAACAGTAGAAGGGGAAGTAAAAGAAGATATGGATTTTTAGCTCTGGAGATCTTTAGGAAAAAGCTAGAGAATGATTTATCCTGCATGGCTTAGATGTTGCTTCCCTGCACACAGGAGTGGAGCTAATGACCCCTCCGTATGTGTTCCAATGACAGAAGCTAATGGGTGGAGTGAAGTTGAGGAATATGTGGGATGGCATGAGATCCAGGTGGCATGGAGAGGATGTGGATTGGGGAAGGAGAAAAGGTACTGATTTTGAGACAAGAGGGAAGAAAAAGGAGTAAAGATAGAAGCAAAGTTGAAAGGCTGTAGACGATCTTAACCTCAGAAAAGGTGAGTTCATCTAACAGTGAAGTGGGAGGAGATGGATTTGGGATCCCAGGCAGAGGAGAAATACTTGTTCCTTCTGCTACTAAGCCACTAGTGAGAAATCTTAAAGGAAAAAAAAAAAATCTAAGATCCAGTGATTTATAAATGGCTCCAATTAACTAGTTCGGGATCTGTTCCAACATCATTTAGAAACTGATGAGCAGGAATGAAAAAGTCCATCATTAGGATAGAAGTCAATCAGAGTTGGAGAATGGCAAGGCAGGAATCCAGGAAGACCCCAAACAAGAGGAATTCTAGGGTGAAGATAAGGGCAAAAGTGAAGTTATTGACTATTGGCACTCTCAGAACTGGGTTAAGAGGACATTCAGCTGCGTGAGTGGTGTATTAGTTTCCTATCACTGCTGTAGCAAATTACCATAAGTTTAGGGGATTAAACTGAAAATGTATTATCTTACAGTTCTGGAGGTGAGAAGTCCAAAATGAGTTTCACTGGGCTGAAATTATGGCATCAGGGCTGGTTCCTTTGGCGGCTCCAAGGGAGAATCTGTTTCTTGCCTCTTCTAGCTTCTAGAGGGCGCTGACATTACTTGGCTTGTGGCTGCATCACTCCAATCTCTGCTTCCACCCTCATATCACCTTGTCTGGCCTTGCTCCTCCTATCTACTTCTTATAAGGACCTTCATGATTACATTGGGCCTTCCAGGATAATCCAGGATTCTCTCTCTATCCCAATATCCTTAATTTAATTGCATCTGCAAATCCCTTTTGCCATATAATGTAGCATATTCACAGGTTCCAGGGATTAGGCCATGGACACCTTTCAGGGCCTATTGTTTGACCACAGATGGTGATCCCCTGGGAAAGCAGGGAGGGGTCAAGAAATGGGTGTCATGATGAGGAAAGAGCTGTAGGAGGAGTTACGATTTGGAAGAGTTGAAAGGTCAGGAGGTTGTTACCTCTTCGAGGACTCTCACAGTTTGAGATTTTGGTAGCAATCAATGGTTAAGTGTATTGTGATGCTTCCTTAGAGGGGAAGTACCAAAGAAATGAGTTCTTAGTGCCCTAAAGGACAAGGATCTGGGAGGTGTGGTGTCAGAAAGGGTTTCAATAGGGTTGTTAGAGCCTTAAAGGATGATAGCCACTGAAAGGGAAGATTGGGTTGGATGCTCAGTATCTTAAAGGTCCTGGGAAAGTGTCCCAAGATGTAACAACAATGAATGGCAAAGGAGAGATGCATAAGCATATGAAAAAAGACTTAAAAACTAAGAGTATAATTGCATATTGGTGGGGCAGGAACCTAGAAGCTGCAGAGTAGAGTAGAGAGTATTTCATCACCTCCTAGTCATTCTACCCCTACCCCCAAATCATGGGAGGTGTGACAAGGAGCAGCCTATCCTCCTTTGGTCAGGAAAGGAGATGGAGCCTTAATGATAAGAAGCAGAGGAGAACAAGACAAGGGGCAGAGAGATGAAAGAAAATGAAGTGGTAGGGAGATGTTACCAGTAGACGGAGCTCCAAAAATGGTAAGAGTGGCGTTATCTTCTGGGAACTGGACTAGGATGGTTCTGAATGTTGAGAAGGAGAGTTTTCTGGAGATCAGAGTGGGAAGACATTTGTCCTTATAGCACGGAGTGCTGATAAATGAGACAGCACCCTTTCTTCCTAGAGGAAGAAGGCCAGTGCATTCTTTTGCCAAATATTCCTCATCACACAGATGTATCTGAATAAAAAAATACCTATGTGCAGCATCTTGGCACTTAGAAAGCTTCTTCACAAACCCCCATTTCTTTGAATCCTCTACTCATGCTATAGTTATTTATGTCATTGTTTTACAGATAAGCCCACTGGGCTCAGAGGGACTCCAGGACCAGCCACGGTCCACGTGGCTAATAAATGCAGAGTTGGGGTTGATCCCGATTTTCCTAATCCAAGTGCAATCTTTCTTTTTCTCCTGCATCTAGAAAGGAGAGTGGCCTGAAAAATACTGGCACAATTGAAGGAAGGTTGAGAAAAATAAGGGAAATTTATCAAACCACCAGATAATTTCAAAATTGCTTCTCAACAAAAGGAAGAGGCAGTTAAGAGATATTTTTCCCTTAAAAAAATTCAGCAGCATAGCACAGGGAGATCGGCTTGGTGCTTTACGATGACCTAGAGAGGTGAGATAGGGAGGATAGGAGGGAGGCTCGAGAGGGAGGGGATATGGGGACATGTGTATGCATATGGCTGATTCGCTTTGTTGTGCAACAGAAACTAACACAGTACTGTGAAGCAATTATACTCCAATGAATATCTATTTTTAAAAAAAGAAGTAAATATGAAAATGATAGCACAACATCTTAGAGGAAAAATGTATTGCCTTGTGAGCCACCCAACATTTTGTTGACTTGTTCATTTCGTGGTGAACCCAGAAAAAGTTGGCCTAAAGATTTTCCATGTGGTGTGGACACTGTAGTTCTGGCTTCTAAAATGACTATCATTTTGGAATTTCAAGTGACAGAAAGGCAGGACAAACTCCCAAGCAAAATGGAGCTGAAGTCATTCTTACAAGTTCTTGAATGGGCAAAAGTGCAGTGACTGAGTGGAGTGTGTTTGTTTGTGTGTGTGTGTGTGTGTGTGTGTGTGTGTGTTCCTCAAGGCTATTTAATTGGAGGATGAGAAATCACTATTCTCCCAAATGTGCCCTGGTTACGAAGTCTTTGGAGTAATTGAGCCTGTTCTTGGGCCAACTAAAAGGAAAATCAGATAGATAGACTGGAAATATAACACTCTGTCTTTCTAGAATTTTAACCTAGAAGCTGTGAATACTGAGTAAATGCATGATTTCTTTTAGCCAGATCTTGAGAGGCTATCATTTAGCTAAGAGTTTAAACATTTTCCTAATGTTTTTATTTCCATTTTCTGGGAAAGATATGGAAAAGGAAGGGAGTCAAAGAAGAATTGAGAGAAGAGGGGACTTTACATACAAGTGAGATTTTTTTCCTGTAATTATCGTGAAAAGAAAATTAAACATTGTCAGAGATTAGGGAAACAAATTCCTTCAGCTGAATTTTTTTTGGGGGGGCCTTTCAACAAAATATTTTACCTCAACTCAATTGTTCTGCTGATGTTTATGTGAAGTACTCTGGAGGAATTTTAGATTTTATTTCGACCAGTAATTTACTGATATGTCATAAGAGTTAGTTTATTTTAGCTCAACTAGTGCCAAATACTTTCAGCTTAGGAATAAATCAGAGTTAAAGGATGGTGGGGTAGGGGGATTACTCCTTCAGAACAGTTTTAACTTTTTCCTGTGTCAGACTTAGAGGATGTACCTCCAAAGGAGACCAAATGCAGTAAGCACCTGTAAGTAAGCACCTCCATTGTATATTCTTGCCTCCTTTATCAAAGATAAGGTGACCATATGTGCATGGGTTTCTCTCTGGGCTTTCTATCCTGTTCCATTGATCTCTGTTTCTGTTTTTGTGCCAGTACCATACTGTCTTGATTACGGTAGCTTTGTAGTATAGTCTGAAGTCAGGGAGCCTGATTCCTCCAGCTCCGTTTTTCTTTCTCAAGATTGCTTTGGCTATTCAGGGTCTTTTGTGTTTCCATACAAATTGTGAAATTTTTTGTTCTAGTTCTGTGAAAAATGCCATTGGTAGTTTGATAGGGATTGCATTGAATCTGTAGATTGCTTTGGGTAGTATAATCATTTTCACGATGTTGAGTCTTCCAAGCCAAGAACATGGTATATCTCTCTATCTGTTTGTATCATCTTTAATTTCTTTCATCAGTGTCATATAGCTTTCTGCATACAGGTCTTTTGTCTCCTTAGGCAGGTTTATTCCTAGGTATTTTATTCTTTTTTTGCCATGGTAAATGGGAGTGTTTCCTAATTTCTCTTTCAGATTTTGCATAATTAGTGTATTGGAATGCAAGAGATTTCTGTGCATTAATTTTGTATCCTGCTACTTTACCAAATTCATATCATCTGCAAACAGTGACAGTTTTACTTCTTCTGTCCCAATTTGGATTCCTTTTATTTCTTTTTCGTCTCTGATTGCTGTGGCTAAAACTTCCATAACTATGTTGAATAATAGTGGTGAGAGTGGGCACCCTTGTCTTGTTCCTGATCTTAGTGGAAATGGTTTCAGTTTTTCACCATTGAGAACGATGTTGGCTGTGGGTTTGTCATATATGGCCTTTATTATGTTGAGGTAAGTTCCCTCTATGCCTACTTTCTGGAGAGTTTTTATCATAAATGGGTGTTGAATTTTTTTCAAAAGCTTTTTCTGCATCTATTGAGATGATCATATGGTTTTGTTTTTTGTTTTTTTAAAATTAATTAATTAATTTATTTTTATTTTTGGCTGTGTTGGGTCTTCGTTTCTGTGCGAGGGCTTTCTCCAGTTGCGGCGAGTGGGGGCCACTCTTCATCGCGATGTGCAGGCCTCTCACTGTCGCGGCCTCTTTTGTTGTGGAGCACAGGCTCCAGACGCGCAGGCTCAGTAATTGTGGCTCATGGGCCTAGTTGCTCCACGGCATGTGGGATCTTCCCAGACCAGGGCTCAAACCCGCGTCCCCTGCGTTGGCAGGCAGATTCTCAACCACTGCGCCACCAGGGAAGCCAGATCATATGGTTTTTATCCTTCAATTTGTTAATATGGTGTATCACATTGATTGATTTGCGTATATTGAAGAATCCTTGCATCCCTGGGATAAATCCCACTTGATCATGGTGTATGATCCTTTTAATGTGTTGTTGGATTCTGTTTGCTAGTAATTTGTTGAGGATTTTTGCATCTGTGTTCATCAGTGAGATTGGTCTGTAATATTCTTTTTTTGTAGTATCTTTGTCTGGTTTTGGTGTCACGGTGATGGTGGCCTCGTAGAATGTGTTTGGGAGTGTTCCTTCCTCTGCAATTTTTGGAAGAGTTTGAGAAGGATGGTTTTAGCTCTTCTCTAGAAGTTTGATAGAATTCACCTGTGAAGCCATCTGTTCCTGGACTTTTGTTTGTTGGAAGATTTTTAATCACAGTTTCAATTTCAGTGCTTGTGATCAGTCTGTTCATATGTTCTATTTCTTTCTGGTTCAGTCTTGGAAGGTTATACCTTTCTAAGAATTTGTCCATTTCTTCCAGGTTGTCCATTTTATTGGCATAGACTTGCTTGTAGTAGTCCCTTATGATGCTTTGTATTTCTGTGGTGTCCATTGTAACTTCTTCTTTTTTGTTACTAATTTTATTGATTTGAGTCCTCTCCCTCTTTTTCTTGATGGGTCTGGCTAAAGGTTTATCAATTTTGTTTATCTCCTCAAAGAACCAGCTTTTAGATTTATTGATCTTTGCTTTTGTTTCTATTTCATTTATTTCTGCTCTGATCTTTGATTTCTTTCCTTCTACTAACTTTGGGTTTTGTCCTTCTTTCTCTAGTTCCGTTAGGTGTAAGTTTAGATTGTTTATTTGAGGTGTTTCTTGTTTCTTGAGGTAGGATTGTATTGCTATAAACTTCCCTCTTAGAACTGCTTTTGCTGCATCCCGTAGGTTTTGGATCATCATGTTTTCGTTGTCATTTGCCTCTAGGTATTTTTTGATTTCCTCTTTGATTTCTTCAGTGATCTCTTGGTTATTTAGTAATGTATTGTTTAGCTGCCATGTGTTTGTGTTTTTTATGTTTTTTCCCTGTAATTCTAATCTCATAGCGTTGTGGTTGGAAAAGATGCTTGGTATGATTTCAGTTTTCTTAAATTTACTGAGGCTTGATTTGTGACCCAAGATGTGATCTATCCTGGAGAATGTTCCATGTGCACTTGAGAATAAAGTGTAATCTGCTGTTTTCGGATGGAATGACCTATAAATATCATATCTGTCTGGTCTATTGTGTAATTTAAAGCTTGTGTTTCCTTATTAATTTTCTGTCTGGATGATCTGTCCATTGGTGTGAGGTGTTAAGGTCCCCCACTATTACTGTGTTACTGTCGATTTCCTCTTCTATAGCTGTTAGCATTTGCCTTATGTATTGAGGTGCTCCTATGTTGGGTGCATATATATTTATAATTGTTATATCTTCTTCTTGGATTGATCCCTTGGTCATTATGTAGTGTCTTTCCTTGTCTCTTGTAACATTCTTTATTTTAAAGTCTACTTTATCTGATATGAGAATTGCTACTCCAGCTTTCTTGTGATTTCCATTTTCATGGAATATCTTTTTCCATCCCCTCACTTTCAGTCTGTATTTGTCCCTAGGTCTGAAGTGAGTCTCTTGTAGACAGCATATATATGGGTCTTGTTTTTGTATCCATTCAGTGATCCTGTGTCTTTTGGTTGGAGCATTTAATCCATTCACATTTAAGTTAATTATCAATATGTATGTTCCTATTACCATTTTCTTAATTGTTTTGGCTTTGTGTTTGGAGGTCCTTTTCTTCTCTTGTGTTTCCCGCTTAGAGAAGTTCCTTTAGCATTTGTTATAGAGCTGGTTTGGTGGAGCTGAATTCTCTTAGCTTTTGCTTGTCTGTAAAGCTTTTGATTTCTCCATCGAATCTGAATGAGATCCTTGCCGGGTAGAGTAATCTTGGTTGTAGGTTCTTCCCTTTTTACTTTAAACATATTGTGCCTCTCCCTTCTGGCTCGTAGAGTTTCTGCTGAGAAATCAACTGTTAACCTTATGGGAGTTCCCCTGTATGTTATTTGTCGTTTTTCCCTTGTTGCTTTTAATAATTTTTCTTTGTCTTTAATTCATGTCAATTTGATTGCTGTGTGTCTCGGCGTGTTTCTCCTTGGGTTTTTCCTGCCTGGGACTCTCTGCACTTCCTGGACTTGGGTGGCTCTTTCCTTTCTCATGTTAGGGAAGTTTTCGACTATAATCTCTTCAATGTTTTCTCAGGTCCTTTCTCTCTCTCTTCTCCTTCTGGAACCCCTATAATGTGAATGTTGGTGCATTTAATGTTGTCCCAGAGGTCTCTTAGGCTGCCTTCATTTCTTTTCATTCTTTTTTCTTTATTCTGTTCCGTGGCAGTGAACTCCACCATTCTGTCTTCCAGGTCACTTATCCATTTTTCTGCCTCAGTTATTCTGCTATTGATTCCTTCTAGTGTATTTTTCATTTCAGTTATTGTATTGTTCATTTCTGTTTGTTTGTTCTTTAATTCTTCTAGGTGTTTGTTCTTTAATTCTTCTAGGTCTTTGTTAAACATTTTTTGCATCTTCTTGATCTTTGCCTCCATTCTTTTTCCAAGGTCCTGGATCATCTTCACTATCATTAATCTGAATTCTTTTTCTGGAAGGTTGCCTATCTCCACTTTGTTTGGTTGTTTTTCTGTGGTTTTATCTTGTTCCTTCATCTGGCATATAGTCCTCTGCCTTTTCATTTTGTCTGTCTTTCTGTGAATGTGGGTTTTGTTCCACAGGCTGCAGGATTGTAGTTCTTCTTGCTTCTGCTATCTGTCTTCTGGTGGATGAGGCTATTTAAGAGGCTTGTGCAAGCTTCCTGATGGGAGGGACTGGTGGTGGGTAGAGCAGGGTGTTGCTGTGGTGGGCAGAGCTCAGTAAAACTTTAATCTGCTTGTCTGCTGATGGGTGGGGCTGAGTTCCCTCCCTGTTGGTTCTTTGGCCTGAGGCAACCCAGCACTGGAGCCTGCAGGCTCTTTGACGGGGCTAATGGCGGACTCCGGGAGGGCTCACGCCAAGGAGTACTTCCCAGAACTTCTGCTGCCCATGTCCTTGTCCCCGTGGTGAGACGCATCCACACCCCACCTCTGCAGGAGACCCTCCAAGACTAGCAGGTAGGTCTGGTTCAGTCTCCTACAGGGTCACTGCTCCCTCCCGCTGAGTCCTGATGCACACACTACTTTGTGTGTGCCCTCCAAGAATGGAGTCTCTGTTTCCCCCAGTCCTGTTGAAGTCCTGCAATCAAATCGCACTAGCCTTCAACGTCTGATTCTCTGGAAATTCCTCTTCCCATTGCTAGACCCCCAGGTTGGGAAGCCTGACATGCGGCTCAGAACCTTCACTCCAGTGGGTGGACTTCTGTAGTATAATTGTTCTCCAGTTTGTGAGTCACCCACCCAGCAGTTATGGGATTTGATTTTATTGTGATTGCGCCCCTCCTACCGTCTCACTGCGGCTTCTCCTTTGTCTTTGCATGTGGGGGTACCTTTTTTGGTGAGTTCCAGTGTCTTCCTGTCAACAGTTGTTCAGCAGTTAGTTGTGATTCTGGTGTTCTCACAAGAGGGAGTGAACGCATGTCCTTCTACTCCACCATCTTGAACCAATCCTCACTGTCTGCTTTTTTGTATTTTGAAAATGTAAGTTGAAAAGCGGTTTTAGAAGAGATGGGAGAGAAACACATCCACAAAATAGCATCAGATAAAAGGTTTCAGTAGCATGCGTTCAGAATCAAGATATTCTTAATCAAGCTGACTTAAACCATAAGGAGAGGTATTAGCTCACATAAACAAACATCCATAGATGGAGCATGTTCAGGGTGGTTGATTCTGTGACTTAATGATGTCAACAAGGATCCAGGTTCTGGACACCACTTGCCTGGGTCATCTTTATGATTAGTTTAACTACAGATAAGATGACAGCTCAGGTTCCAGGCATTGCCTATGGACACAGTACTTTCTAGGGAAAGAGGAGAGAGAGTCTCTCCTCTTGCCTTCTCAGGAGAATTAGGTAAACCTTTCTCAGAAGCCCCTCCCTGACTTCTCATGTCTCATTGGCCAGAATAAGGTGACATACCCATTCTCTGTCCAATCACTGGTGGGAAGCCTCCTTTATTACCCCTAGCTCAATCAGATCCACGAGTGGAGCTGAAAATAGGATCAGACTCCCTAGCATGAAACATATGATTGCACTCGAATAAGGTATGTTTGAATGAAATAGGAATCCGTTAGCAAGGAGGTAAGGAAATGTATGTTGTACAGTCAACCAACAGTTCCTGCTTATAGACCATCCTAATATTTTAGAATATATGACATAGAAATGTTATAAATCTCAGTGGAAAAATAGGTAGCTTGATGGTCACCCCAGGATATTTTGAAAAGTAAATTCACTAATAGTATCAAGTTTAAATCAATCATATCATGTCAAGTAAATCCTGAGTTCATAATTTGACTAACCATGTCTCTCATATTCAGTGGCAAATAATGGATTGGGAGATTTACGTTCATATTCAACTAGCCAAGTTTAGGAGGATGGAATGAACAAACCCCCACCCCAAATCTTATATCTCTGAATGAAAACATGGAATCTTCACACTCTCTTCATCTCCTCTCAACTTCTAGGATGATTGAAAATTAGTCAAAATTTAGGGTACTGATTCTCAGTTGGTCATGAGGTTGGCCAGGACTATGGGCATCAGAATCTCTTGGGGGAGCTTTTTTGCATATCTCCTTTACCTTTCTTCCCATCCCTTTTTTCATACGTCCCTGTTCCTCTCTCTGATGGTGAGAGTAAATTTTGGTGAAATGTTTCTATTTTCCTAATATTCTAGGTTTTTCCAATTTTTTTCCACATGAAGTAACAAAAAAATAAATCTTAAAATAGTAAAAGTCCTCAGGTTGTGTAATAAATATTTATTGAACACTTACTATGTGCCACACATGGTACCAGGTCATTCAGTAATCATTTAATCCATACAGACATTTTCCTTTGGGAATCTCGTCCCTGGCTTATAATGCAGACACTCCAGATGATTTGAGGGAACTGCCAGAGGTTCCCCTGATAGTAAGTGGAAGAGCTGCAACTCAAAACCACAGCTCTCTATGTCCAAAGGCAGCTCTCTTCCCAATAAATGATATGTTATTCTGAGAGAGATGTTTTAAGCTTGTGGAAAATGAAGCATAGCATATCCAAAGTTGTGGTTTGAGAGACCAAGAGCAAGCGAGTAGTGGAACTGTAGTAGGCCAGTGAGAGAAGAGCAGAATCCCAGCCCTGCGTTTGTTATTGATGAATGATGAGACCTTGGGTAAAATAGTTAACATCTCTAGGCCTCCCTTCCACAGAAAGGTTCTACTAGATCAAGGGTTAGCAAACCATGGCCCTTGGTCCAAATCTGGCCTATCACTTGTTTTTGTAAATAAAGTTTTATTGGAACACAGCCATGCCCACTTGTTTACATATTATCTATGGCTGCTTTCACCATGCAACAGCAGAGTAGTTGTGACAGATACCATATGGCCAGCAAAGCCTCAAATATTTCCTGTCTGGCCCTTGACACAAAACGTTTGCCGACCTCTGTACTTGATCAGTGATCCTCAACTTCAGCGATGCCTTAGAACATTTAAAAATAACTCATGCCTGAATCCCACTCCCAGAAATTTTTATTTAATTGCTCTGGGATGGGTCCCAGTCATTGCTACACTTAAAAGTAATCATTCCATTAAATCTAATGTATAGCCAGAAGTTCTCCAAGTGTAACATTCTTTGAGTCCATGAAGACGTACATGTTTAGAGTGAGTTCTTTCTTAAACTGGTAAATGGGCAAATCAGACTTTGAATAATTTGAATTCAGATCTTCAGAACTTGGGCTTTTTACCACGACTTACTAGCTAATGAGTAACTTCTGTGAGCCTCTGTCTCTTCATCTACAAAATGGGGATAATAAATTTTTTCCAGCCTGCCTTAATGATCAAATTGGAATGGAGTATCCAAATGTATCTGGACAACTGTGAAGTGTTAAATAAATGTAAATACTCATATTCTTGGAAACATTTTCTGGGATCACTGGAAGAGACTTTAAACATCTGGATATTAAGATTTTTTATTCTGAACTCTGGTAGGAAAATTTGGCTTAAATATGTATTATCTGAATTTCATTCTATCTCATGTTTTCAAGTCTCCAGATAGATGAACAGCATATACCTCTTCTTTCTACAGTATTTGCAGTGTTCTTACGTGAGCACTTCGGTGTGTCCTCTGTCGTCTTCATTTATCCCACCTTGTTACAGATCTTGGGGTCTTTTTAATCATTCTCCAACCATTAGCTTCCTGAGCCTTCTTTCTGGCTGTGTGCCTCTGAATGCATGCCAGTGACTGTTAAAGCTTTCCAATTTTTTGGACATTTTTTTCCATTTTCTCTTTAATGAAGTGCCTGGACCTGTCTCCATTTTTCCAAGTGTGATCTCATCAGCATCTTCTTGAGAGGGAGGGTTATCTCTTCACAGTCACAGAGTGAAGCCTGTGAGTGTGGCCTAAACAATGATGTGGCCATTGGCATTGCTACTATTTGGTCTTTCTTTTATTATTCTTATCATGGATTCATTTATTATTACTTGGTTTCATTATTTTTCTAGACATACAAATTTTCACTCTACTGTTTCTGGATGTTTTTTAACATTGATTTTTTTTTTCTGTTTGTTTTCTAGTTTTAACTATTATTTTCCTGATACTAACTGTGATCTACACATTATATCAGTAGTTCGTAAACTACAGGCCAAATCCAACAGATGCCTATTTTTGCATATAAAGTTTTATTGATGCACAGCCACACCTGTTTGTTTACGTGTTGTGTGTGGTGGCTTTCGTGCTGCAATGACAGAGTTGAGTAGTTGAGGCAGAGGCGGTATATCCCACAAAGCCTAAAATATTTGCCCTTTACAGAAAAGTTTGCTGATCCCTGCATTAAATGAATACACTGATTTGGACTTTTACCCCATAGCTTGGGAAGGGAGTTAACCATGATATAGTTACATGCCTCTTTCATTTTGTACATTTTATAATAAAATCAGTTTAGAGTATATTGTCTTTCACGGATTGCTTGGTTTATCACCACCATGTGTCATGCATGGCTCTGAGCTCCTGGGATGGAGAGGGAAGCAAGATACACAGGCCTCTTCTCTTAGGAGTTTATGTGCTGGTGTGAGGACACTGACAAACAAGAAAGCAAAGATAGGCACTAAGATCCCTTCAGGCGGTAAGCAAGGTGAAGGAAGTAAGACCTAGTAATGTGTTCAAAAGTCATGTGCAGGCTGGTTCTGCAGTGGTCAGGAGAGTGCTTCCTGAGAATTCAGCATGAAAGCTGAATGAATGAAGAGACAAGTATGTGAAAATCAGGGGAAAGAGCTTTCCAGGCAGAGGGAACAGCAGGAGCTTAGACACACCACCCCCCCCACCCCAGTGCTTCAAGCTGAGTTGAGGGAAAGGAAGGGAGGTACGAGCTGAGATCTTATAGAGCCATAGGTGTCAGAGTACAGGAGTCTAGACTTTATGCTAAATGCAACGGAAACCCTTGGGAGGATGGCAAGCATGAGAGAGACATGCTTTGATTTACGTTCCTGAGGGATCACTCTAACTTTTCTCTGAAGAATGGATTACAGGGGGTCAGGAGGGAAGGCAGGCATCCTAGTTAATAAGCTCTTAATACAATACTATCTTCAATTACAGAGGAAACTTAGTCAAATTTAATGGAGCCCAGACCTCCACTTGGGATGGGAGATCCAGTTTAACAAACTGGGAGGCAGAGATGAATAAGCTACCATCCAATCTCAATTGCAGTGTTCAGCCAAAGAGAAAACACATATATGTGGTCCATTCTGCTAAGGAGAACCTAGTTACTGGTCATTATTCTCTCTTTGCCTTGGCCAACAGGAAGCTCAGAGTTACACCTGTTATTTTCATCAAATGTATGAGTGTACATCTTTCTACATCCTTTCATGACCTCAGCTTCCTATTTTTATTCGGAATTTATGTACTTACTTAAGAACTGTCTCAAATGCTGCTTTGAAAGAATTCACCAAGATATAAAGTAATGATGGAGTCTGTAATTTCTAGGGTCTACCGAAACTTCTGAAAGTTGTTTTCCCTTTGTTCCCTTAGTTTCTCTTTGTTTTCCTTAGTGTATTCATTTACACTGGCTGTGGAAAGAGGCCCTTAGAAGAGTTTATTATATAGGTGATGAACTGACAGTTATAATTAGCACCAAAGCACTGAAACAATTGTTCCTAATTATTCAGGGAGGCCATGGACCCTTCTCATCACTGTTGAACTCAGTACACTTTGCAAAATTAACTCCCTCTTATATATAAATATAAATATAAAAAAGAAGTTCTAATTAGTTCCTTAGTGGAAAAGAACCCTGGCTGGGACAGATTTCTGCACTACTGTTACTGCTCTGAGCTACATAATTAAGAGAAGAATTCAGTGGGAAATGGCATGTTTAAACAACACTTTCTTTGATTGGTTAATGGAATGCCGGGCTTATGTAAAGGATACTTCTTTCTCAATAGAAGCACCGTTCTGTTTGAAGTGCGGTCAGCTGTTAGATGCTAAATGCAAGGCTGAAATGCAAGATGTCTTTCTGTTGGATTTACAGTCTCAGGCTACACCAGAGAGGGGGAGAGTAAACAGTTCTCTGTAAACTGGAGTCTGCGATCAGACATGCTGAACCAGCCACAGCAGCGCTATTCATCAATATATGTGACATAACAAAGATGGCAGGTGCTTGCACAAGATTGCACTCTGAGGCAGAATTTATTTCTTAAGACTCTCTGTTTTCAGAGCCCAGAATAGTGCTTGGCATGGTAGCAGCGCTGAAGGGTTATTTGTTGAATCAGTAAGTGAATGAATTATTCTCTAAGGGTGGAGGATATGTACCTAGATAACCAGGGTATAGGCTAGGATCTGATGACTACCTTACGGGAGTTAAAAGCATCAACCTAGGGTAGCAGAGAAGACTTGCAGAGTGGAGGGAAGGGTGGCCTGTGAGCGGGAGCTCGAAGGCTGGGCAGGGTTTGGCAGCTTGGGGATACTGGGAAGAGGCAGCCTATGCTGGGAGAAAAGCATAGACAAACACAGTGTATGCACCCACCATACACTGTACGTTCTACTTGGCAAGATCCACAAATCCCAACAATTAATTAGGGAATATCAGAGCCCTTTCATGGTAACATACCACTTTTCACATGCCCTTAGGTATTAACCAAAAAAAGTATCTCGTCCTTTTTTCATAGTGTAAATTAACTAGTTTTAAGTAGAATATATTTAATTTTGATCCGTAGTTATTTATTTTATGATTTTAAGGGCTAATAACTTTATTAATGATACATAAAGATAAATTCTGTCTTTTCCTGCTTAATAAGTTCCTATTTAGCAGTCTTTAAAAAAATTTGTTTAATTGTGTTTTTAAAACTGTCAAAGGTCCATGAGGAGAAAGCAAGGTTGGGGGAAGTGTGATTTGTTGACAAATAAATTACTAGCTGTGGGACGCTGAGCTAATTGTTTACCATCCACGGTGACCTCATCTCCACACATAGGCTGTCACAAGCATTAAATAATATATTGGAAGACAGTTTAGCAGTTATAAAGGGCCATAAAAATGCAATACTGGATGGGAGTTTGAAAATATCTCTCTACAAGTTTGGAACCTACTGCACAGTGTAAGTGAAAGGGAAGGAAGTCCAGAACTAATGGTAGAAATTTGGAGAAGATCCAATGAATGTGAGTGTCCTTTCAGGAACAGTATGGATGAAATTCAGTGGCTAATTAAATGAACAAAGTTCACAGGAGGAGGAGGACATGAAAACGGCTAAAGTTTGAAGATATATGATTAGGCAGATGATATTAGTACATGCAAACACACATCTGTGAATGCACACATACATACAGATATATTTGTGTCTGTGTGTGTGTGTGTGTGTGTGAATATTTTAAGGTGAGAATGGAAAAGATTCCAGAGACTGTTCTTCATCTAATCATGCAGCAAGACAAATCTTGTTCTTTGGTAGTTTTGCGAAAGTGTTGAGGGAAACAGTGTGGTTGAACTTGACACCTCCAGGGAAATGGCCACCATCCCTCAAGTGCCTTTTAGACAGTTGCACAAGACAGAAGGTGTGACTGAGGATGATTTTCTTAGCCGTGAGTGTCATGCAACTCTGGAGCAGAGTACTAAGGATGCCTTGAAGCCTCCTTTACTGGAGTTTTTAAACACGAGAGAGCTGATCGTTCACCCAATGTAGGTCACTTTGGACTGGGGACAAACAGCTGCCTGGAGGTCCTCTCTGATCCCTCTGTCTACTGGTCCCCGTGATCATCTGTGAAAACGGGTATTGAAATTGCAGAGAGGAGGGGAGAAACGTGAAAGCCAAGCAGAATGCCCAAATTTGGTGATCACTGAGTCACGCTGCAGATATTCACTGAGTGCACAAATGTGCCAGGACAACAGCTGAGGACAGCCTGGCCCTGCTCTCGAGGTAATCATCATGTAGTGGGGGACAAAAGGACGAAAGGGATTGCTGCTACTTGTAATTCATAAACCCTAAATGACACAGTTCAATTTCTCTCTATTTTCTGCTTTGCCTCACGTGTCTCATCATCCCTGAAATCATTGCTATCACTCCTAGATGTGTGACAACGTGACTGTGTCACAGGGGAGTACATTATCAGGGCTGAAATAGTCAACCACTTGTGTGGTGGGTCCTGACATGTGCCAATAGTGCCACTTATTTAAAAATAGCTTCCCAGCAGCCATCTAGGAGGCCTGCATGTCCTATTTGAGACTCATGCCCTGGGATATAGTATTAGAGCTTGAGAAGTTCCCTTTAGCTGGTAACGTTGGTAGTAGTTCCCAAAATGAGTTCTGTGGAATATTCTTCCTGTAGGACACTCAGGAGAAAAGGAAGAGTTCCATATTTAAACAGACTATAAGATAGCCTGTACTCCGCTGACCCAGCGCAATGAATATTTACAATGAACGTTAACATGGAAAGCTCTGGGCATAAAAGGTTTTGAGAAGTTTTCACTCCCCACACTTTTGCCGTGGGACGCTTCTTTCCATGGGGCTCTTGTCAACAGCCGGTAAGGCTCATACTTTGGGAAGTGCTGGTTCATCAGATTGGGTGGCATCTGCAAAAGCAGATATTTAAGCCTCAAGTGAATGGAACAGCAGACAAGCAAATTAGAATGGAAGAGGGGGAGGAGGAGATTCTGGACCCTGCATTCTCCCCGCAGCCTTCCGCCTTCAGTCTGAGCCTTGTCTACACTGCTGGGGGGAATAGTGACCTGCAGAAATGGAGTGAAGTCCCATTCTGAGCTGCATTTTTGCTCAAGGCATTTTCAAGAGACAAGGGTGAAGGATTCCAACTGTAAACATATATACATGTGGGTGTAAGAGACATAAACAGAAAAGAGCACTTATGGGTAACAGAAGTGCCAGCTGGGACTTTAGAACTGGGCGGTTTTTGTTTGCACAGTTTTTTGTTGTTTTTTTTTTAGCCCAGACTAGTTCTTAGAGTACATAATCCATATGGTGTGTTTAAAATAGACCACATAGTTTGAAAATGGAGGTCCTGAGAAATTCACAGATAAAAATCTGAACTGTTATTCTCATATGTATAAAGCTGGAATCACCTTGTAAAGATAATTCGGGATGAAATATTTCCATTTCCATTTGAATGCAGAATTAATTGGTTTTCATTGCAAAAACTCCAGCCAGAGCCTCCTATTAAAGTCATATGCCTGACTCCAGGCATTTTTGAAGTGTCTGTTACAACGCTTCAGTATTTAGCTGGCAGGAAAAGATGTAAAGAGAAGATAGGTAAAGAGAAGATCTAGAATGAAATATTCTAATAATTTGTTCTACTGGGGAACAGGGAAAGGTGACCTGTAGAATTTTAAGTGTGCATGGTGCTTGACTACTCGGATTTATGATAAAAATCCCAAATCACTTTCAACTCTATCTTTGCTTAACTTTAATTTATTCCTGAAAACGATTAAATGGGAAAAAAAAGCTTTTGTTAATTAGATACTACATAAATTAAATAGGTAAATACATAAATAGATTTTATATGTAAAATATAATGTTTTGAAGGTTTGTTGTCATTTCTTTTTCTGACCCATTTTCCTTACCAGTTTTTTAACCTTTTAAGGCTTATGGTTACATTATACTCAAACTTACAAATGAAGTTGTAGCACAGAAAGTTACTTTTGGAGAAACATTAAGGTTAAATATGATTGTGCTTAAAAATATAGAAATGGCACATGTGGCCAACAGCCATCAACCTGTTCATCTCGCTTGCTTGGTGTAAGGACCAAACAAAATTCTTTGGGTTTATTCAGACATGGTATACCTGAGATTTGTTCCATACTATTGAATTTTCTGACTAAAAATTGTGTCAGGTAAATTGGTATGTCATTGCCTACATTAATACGTTGACATATCACTTCTTATAGTTTATTTAGTGTGTTTTGGGGTTAAAAAGTTGATGTTCTGGGAAAAAAGGAATTGTCCCCAAAGTGATACAACTCTTCAAAAGCCGTTATGGCAAAACAATTATTAATGACAGTTACTGTGTATTAAGTATTATGTATTATATATTGCATTTATTGGGTCTGTATAATAATAATTTTCAGCTCACTTTAAAGAAGAACTGTGCTGTGTACTTACTGGAAAGATTTTAACTTTAGATAAAATGATAAATAACTTATTCAGGGACTTATATCAAGTTTATAGACTCAAAATAAACTAGACAGTGCAAATTTACACAGCCATTTTAGAAAGTTTGATTCCAAACCAGTCAAGCAAAGAAAGATTAGTCTATTGGGAAAATCCCAGAATACTCCAACAGAAGAGCAGAACTTCTGTCCACAACTGGCCACTAACCAGCTCTGTGGCCTTGGAAAAGTCTTCTAACCTCTGGGAGCTTCTCTTTCTTCATTTGTAATGAGAGAGGTGTGGTTGCACTAGATATTTATTAGTCCTTCAGGTATCCACATTCTGGAAGCTAATAATGTTTCAGTTAGTCTCTAAAAGTAGAGAATACGGTACATGCGGGATTTCCAATTTAAGATGTCCCCTGTGGTTACAGAGGTATATCAAAACCTACACATATGCCTATACTTGAAATAGAGGTTGATTTGAGCATTTTAGAATAAAATCTTCCTAAAACATCTCACATCACCTTCGTTGATAGAAATTGCGGGACCCTACTGGGCCCCAAAGTATTTGAATACCATATCAGGTTGATAAATATAGATACTAACAAACCATCCAGAAACTTGAATTGCAAACACATTCTGAATGAGAGTCAGTAAATCACTAGACACTGTCAACACCTACTATGTGCAGTGCACTTTGCTTCATGCTTTTGTATTCACCTCTGGAGTGTCAGTTTGGTGCCAGGTCAGTGCTTCAGGAAATTAGTTGCCACTGAGTTCTTCTCAGAGTATTTGCAGAAGTTGCTTTGGTGCCACCTGGGTGACTTACATAAAACTGTAAATGCTGTGCCTTCAATGAAAGGCACCAAAAGTCTGAAAACCAAAAATCTGCTCATAAAATTTAAATCTATTTTAATTGGATTTATACCCCATGGTCAGACAGAGTGACAAATGTTTTAACTTTAAATGAGAGTGTTTCAGAGTTGGCACTCTTGACATTTGGGCCGGGTAATTCTTCGTTGGGGGGGGGGGGCGCTGTCTTGTGCATTGCAGGATGTTTAGAAGCATCCCTGGGCTCTACACACTAGACTCCAGTAGCTACCCCCCTTTCCTTGTTGAGACAACCAACAGTGTTTCCACGCATTGCCAAATGTCCCAGGGAGGGGGGCAGGAATTGCCCCCAGCTGAAAACCACAGCTTTATAGCGAGATAAATTGACAGTGATATTACATCACAGATTTTATTTTCTTAAATAATAGTGGCATGATTATCCATTGGACAAGTGAAATAGTTTGATGCTAACTGAACCCTGCTTTAAGCTTTCAGTGCTACTTTGCTGTCCTCTATTTGTGAATGGGATTCAGTAGAGTTAATTTACTGCCCTTTTAAATTCTTAGGCAACATGGAGCTAATTCACATACATGGAATAGGAGCTGGGCCGGGAATCGGGAGTTAGTCCATATATTAAAATAGATGGAGGGAGATTACTCTCAAAATTGCACAAAGAAGAACTTGTTCCTTTCCCTTGGAGTAGATCTAAAAACTTAATTTATGTGGATGTTTTTTTTCCTTAAGAGTTGGAAGCAAGGAAAATAAAACCGGAATACAAGAACTTTTAAAAATGAATAAATCAAAGTCATTTCTTCCGTCCTCATTTCAGTCGAGAATGTTCTCACCAGATGATAATGGATAGACTTAAACTTCTCCTGGAAGGTCATAATGCTTTTGTCCCCCACCACAAAACTTGTTTTTTGAGTGACTATTGTATACAGACTGCTGTATTCGTTCTTTTTTTTTTTCAAAAATTTTTTATAATCAGATTCAGACTAACAGTTTGTGAAAACATCGAAAAAGAGAGAGTCCTGAGGAGTTGCTGTTCTTATATATAATATATATATAAAATATACATTTATAAATGTATTTTTTATATATACATATATATGTGTGTGTATGTATGTATGTACATATATACATAAATATAAATATATACATATATATATAAATATATATATATATAAAACCCAGTCTTGCCAGAAGCTGAGAGACCAGCAGCCAGGGGACCATTTTAATAATCTAGAAGAGATTAGACCAGGCAATTTGGACCTAGGTGGTCAGAGTAGAGGTGATGAGCGCAGGTGATAGGATTTGCTGGAGAATCAAATGTGCGTATGGGGGGAGTCAAGGGTGTCTCTAAGCTATTTGGCCAAAGCATAAAGATAGATAGAGTTGTTATTAACTGAGACTGAAAAACCAGGAGCAGGATTGGCAGCAAACGGCAGGTGAGGGAGAATATTAAAAGTTCCGATTTGGACATGTTGTATGTCCAAACATGGTGAGTTTGGAAAATGCTGCTAATGAGCCCCACGTGAGAAGGACTGAGAATTGAGGTTGGGTTAGTAATGTGGAAGTAACTAGCGATCTTTCAGTAGAACAGCGTTGGTGAGTGGTGACTGCAAAAGTTTGATCAGAGGAAGTTCACAAGATGGAAATTCATGCGACCAGGAAATTGGAAACCGGAAGTAGAGACAACACTTTGAAGGACTTCTGTTGTAAAAGGAAATCGGGAAATGGGCAGTATCTGGAGAAGGATTGAGTGATGGAAGAAATGACGGCATGTTTTGAAAACTTTGACTTACTCCTTTTTCCACCCGATAATTACTCAAAAGTTGCTGGCAGGGTTTACCATTAGAGGGTGAATGTACTTGCAAACCAATCCATTACTCTAGTCTACTATTATCACTTTGGGAAGAAACACATTCGATGAGCACAGTTATAGAAGTGCAAGATGACTGAGTGGCATTTGTGTACTTCTATGGTACATAGCACACACGTGAACACACACACTATTTAATGACCCTGACTAAAAAGAGTGGAAACACAGTATTTTCACTGTATATCATAATGCTTTTTGGGGCATTGTATCAGATTTGGACAGGCTTGTTGATACTAGAAAACACTGCTGCCTGCAAATATAGCTGACAATAGATTAATATTTGTGCTGTAGAATGAAGTCCTAGAGAGAGTTTTCACTGATTTTATTGACCTGTTTAAGGACCCACCACAGGAGAGCAGAGCCGTGAGCTAAAAAGAAGCCCTCCTTGAACTGATGCACAAGCCTAATTAGAACATGGTCCTAAAATGAGAGAGTAGAGGATTGGAAAGAAAATGAGTTTCAGCCTCAAAGCAGAGCTGACTTGTTTTGTATCTGGAAGGTTTTCAAGTGAATGGGTTTTGTTGTGAGATGAAGAAATTGAAGTAACATGGAACATGTAGGAAAAGAGACATCAGGCTTGGAGTACAGACAATTCTTTATAGGAGTTGTGTTATAAATGATAGGAAATAAAGAGCGGAGTAACTGGAGGGGGATTGGAGTAAATATGTTTTTTGTAATAGAAGAAATAGTAGGATATTTGTAAAGGCAAGTTTTAAGAGTTTAACCTCTTCTTTTCCCCAACTCATAATTTCTCAAAAATTACTATTAATAGGTGAATGCACTAGCAAATCAATATCCATCACCCTTGCCTAATAGCGCCATGTTAGGAAAGCAACCATTACCCTTTTTACCTTCATTGGAAAGGTTAAAATCGACAGTTGTTTCTAAAATAAGAACACAGCTTTAAAAATCCACAGTTCGCAAATTTGTGAGTTCTCCCACAATCATTCCTCAAATAAAAGGGATACAACTGCTGTGTCCATTGCTAGGACAGTGGCTGGGAGAAGGGATAAACAATATGGGAGGTGACTGGAGTCACTGGATGATTGATTAATTTCAGAGGTTTGTGTAACAGCCAACTGCATGGACATATTGTTGATGAGTACATAGGGCCAGCATTAGGGACATCCTGAACCCACTCCCATCTCTGTAAGAGGAAAAACACAAGAGCAGGATGCATGAGGAGGCGACCCGCCAAACATCTGCGTTTAATTTTTCAGCTGCAGTGACCACCCAGGGGGCAGCAGCTTCTTCCCAGGGAAACTCAATTACACCAGCATGAGGTGCCTTAACTTCCTGTAGGAAAAATTATATCTTTGGTCAAGCAGAAAAATCTGCTTTGGAAAGAGCTTCCCAAAGTGTTGTCCCTGCTTCAGTTCAAGAAGGAGTTTTAGAGGAGAACTTTCTAAGCCCAGTAGTTTGCCCCCTCTTGTCACTTTCAAGTTCTGGAGGAGGCAGGGGAGGTGAGGGAGGCCCACTTTGGAGCAAGTCAGGCAGTGGGGAGTTGGCGAGATCCTATGTTTTGTGCCCCGTCTGCTGAAGTCGTTATCGCTTGAGAGCAGAGTCTTCTAATTGAGTGTGTTTCCGGAAGAATTCAGAACTCTATTCCTTTAGGTGAGTGTTCCTCTTGGCCAGCCAGAGAGATGATTAAGGCTCGCCTCCAGATGCTGATATGTGCTGGCAACATCCTTGGATGTTCCGGGAGAAGCCATGATGGATCTGGATAGAGACCCACACATTGTTCATGGTGCCTCAGGTGCCACTTACCAGCCCAGGAAGCCTGCCCTGCCCTCTGTTCCATGTAACCCCCTTATACCAAATTGTCTTCCCTTTCCATTGGCATCAGCTGTCTCTGGACAGTATTCCTTCTCTTCTGCGTGAAACAGTATTTTCTTTACTAGTCTTTTCCCACTTATACATGATAAGGTTTACCTTTATTAGGTCTACTGCTGAGCCTAAATTTTCTTTTCATGATTTTGACTGAGGTTATTTGCTGGAGTATTTCCTGTTTTATAGCATTTCCTCCTGTTGGACTCTGGCACCCAGAGAGGCCGTGTCGTATTATTATTCTATTCCATCTTAATTAAATGGCAGCCTGCCCATTGCCCTGCCTACACTACTGCCTTAAGGGTAGAATTCGAGGACCTTGTCTCTTTTGTCCTCAAGCCTATTGTCATGCCTGGCATATAGCAGCATTCTGGGAATATGTGTTGAGCGAATGAATGAACAAATGAACAAATGAATGGGACGAACTGGCTAAGTCATTCGGGATTTGACACACGCTCTCCACACCAGCCTGTTAGAATTAAACTGCGGACTCTGACGCCAGGCTACCTGGGTTCGAATCATAGTTTCATCCCTTACTGGGCACTGTGACCGCTCTCTGCCTTAGTATCCTCATCTCAAAAATGGGCAAATAGTAATAGCTACCTCTCAGTGCTGTGAGGGTTACTAGGAGTTATTAAGCTGGAAGAACTACGCATGGTGTGTATTAAAACTGTATGAGGATTAACCATTTTTATGTCTTTTCGCTCCCTGCCCCCAAATCTGTGCTTGAATCACATGCACTCTCACAGCCTCCTGGAACTTCTTTACTTATCATGTACTATAGCCTGCAATTTTAAAACTTCCTTGGCTTCCACAGTCTGTGCAGTCTGCTGCAATCACGGGCATGGGCACCACCACGGACATACCAGTCAGAATGCTTATATTATTTTATAACTGGCTGTTGTCTGTCCTTCCCACAAAAGCGTGAGCTCCTGTAGAATGGGGACATCCTTTTTCATCGGTAGAACCCTAATGGGGCCCGTGAACGAAATTGGACCTCCCAAAATGTCAGACGCTGAGGAGTGTCTGGA
This sequence comes from Balaenoptera borealis, assembly GCF_965194805.1. Taxonomy (NCBI): domain Eukaryota; kingdom Metazoa; phylum Chordata; class Mammalia; order Artiodactyla; family Balaenopteridae; genus Balaenoptera; species Balaenoptera borealis. The sequence continues at coordinate 8,623,998 of NC_138881.1, read as the reverse complement.
CAACAGCGACATTTCTGGGTAACGGTATATCCCTGTGTTTGACTACGTTTTTGAGGCATTAACCAGATAAAACGGTACAGCAGCTTCTCTCCAGGAGTAACTAGAAGATTCGAAAAACTGAAAACTGAAAGATGCGAATTACGAGGATGCGAAAGAATGCGAAAGCTAGCCAGGAACTTATCAAATTCCAAGTGCAGTAAATTAAATAAAACCAGAGGCTACTGAGAGAGACAGTTTGGAAATTGATATGGTTTGGTTGGTAGAAGGAGAGAGCAGCCCAGGCTGCACTGTGCTGATAAATGCTTAGCAAACTTTTCAACGTTTCAAAACTCCTCCCAGATTCAGGGCAATGTTATCAGGCATGGTGCATTATCAGAGCATCCTCAGAGCAGAAGAGAAACGTTAAATATTTCCATCATGGGTACAGAGAAAAAATATCTTGTGCCCTAGGGTCAGGTGCACAAGTTTGGAAGCCAGAGTATCTGAAGTTTTCTGATATCAGTATTAATTTTCTTAGGGCCTTTGGCCAAACGTCAAACCCTTTGGTTCATTTCTCACCAGAGTGTTTTGGTTTTGGTCATAGAGTGTACTGTGTTTGGTGGTATTTTTGCAGTAATTAAGGTACAGAAATATTTCTCATCACCGATGAAGTTGTTTATTAGAACAGAGTCAGAGTCAATATCGCAAAGCAGTTAAGACCGAGGGCTCTGGAGCCAGATGCCCTCAGTTCAAATCTCAGCTCTACCCCCTGGGGACCTTGGGTGATGTTTGCTGACTCTCCAAGCTTCAGAGTTTTGATCTATAAAATGGGCATCACGGCCATTACCACCTCAGAGGGCTGTTGTGAGGTTAATAGACAACCATGTCATCCCGGAGCTCAAGAAAGGGGATGTGCCCTGACTTCCATGGATGTACATTGGGCCCCAACAGGCCTGCTGGCCGCTTTGGTCTCACCGTGCTTCCAAGACACGTCTGATCCTCTGTCAGGGACCTGTGCATATTTACTCTCTTAAAGCATGATGTGGTCAAGAGACAAGCAACAATTCCACAGACTGCTTTAGCCAGTTATTTCTCTTTATCAACGGTAGGGAGGCCAACCTCAGCTGAAAGGTCTACAGACCTGAATATGTAAAGCATAATGTGATTGTTCCCAACCCTGGCTTCCTAGTAGAATCCACTCAGAGCTTTAAACAAACGCCAGTGTCCAAGCCCCACCCTAGACCAATTAAGTCAGGCTCTCTTGCGGGAAGATACCTGGGCTTCAGTATATTTTAAAGGTCCCCAGGTGCTTGGAATGTGTAGCAAAGATTAAGAGGAACTGTGATAATTGCTTGATGTGGTGGGAGGAACCCAGACAGATCAAAACTAGACAGTTCCAAACTAGGTCTATTGGCAGTTCCTCAAACAGTTAAAGGTAGCATTACCGTATGACCCAGCAGTTCAACTCCTAGGTATATGCCTAAGACAAGTGGAAACATATGTTGACAGAAAAACTTGTACATGAATGTTATTAGCAACATTATTCGTAATAGCCAAAAAAGTAGAAACAACCCAAATGTCCATCAACTGATGAATGGGTAAGCAGAATATGTGCAGTCCATACACTGGAATATTATTCAGCCATAGAGAAGAGTGAGGTAATGATTCATGCTTCAACATGGATGAACCTTGAAAATATTATGCTGGGTGAAAGAAGCCAGGCACAAAAGACCACATCATATATGATTCCATTTATGTGAAATGTCCAAAGTAGGCAATTGCATACAGACAAAGCAGATTAGCAGTTTCTAGGGGCTGGGGGAAGGGAGGAATGAGGGGATGACGAAATGTTCTGGAATTTCATAGTAGCGATGGTGGTACTACCTTGTGAATGTACTAGAAAACACTGAACTGTACAGTTTAAAAGGGTGAATTTTATGGTGTATGGTATATCTTTAAAAAACTAGGTCTAGTCCTTGCTGTTTGTGTGGCATGGACATGTGAATTACTGAAACTGTTTGAACCCCAAATGTGTCTCGTCTGTAAAACGGAGGAGGGCTCCCACTAGGGATGTTGGAAGGACGGGAGTTGATGATGTTTGTGGAGCCCCTGCACATGGTCTGCCCTCAATATATGGGAGCGCAGTGCCCCCTTCACTCTCTGCCTAGATCCCAGAGAGGGACCCGAGGAGGACGCTAAGGGACTGGTTCCTGCAGGGGAGTAAGGAGCACCAAGGAAGCGGGCTGAGAACTGCCCAGTCACCCTTCCAGGATTGGACCCCTTTGTGTATGATCTGGTGCTGGTGTCACGAAGCCATGTTGGATGTTATGGATTGAATGTTTTCCCCCCCCCACCCCTGGGCAAATTTATATGTTCCAGTCCTAAGCCCCAGTGTCATGGTATTTGAGATGCGAGGTAATTTAGGGTTAGATGAGGTCATGGGGGTGAGTCCTCATGATGGGAAAAGTGCTCTCGAAACAAGAGACACCAGAGAGCTTGCTGTCTCTCTGTGTCTCTCTGCCATGTGAGGACCCGGCAAAATGCAATCCAGAAAGGGAGCCTTCCCCAGGAACCAAACTGGCCAACACCTGGATGTTGGAATTGCCAGCCTCCAAAATTGTGAGAAATAGATATCTGTTGTTGAACCCCACCGCTACCCCCAGTCTATGATATTTTGTCATGGCATTCCAAGCAAACCAGGGCGCTGGAGTAGAATCAGGAATAGCTCTTTAGAGCTGTGCACCAAGGCTCCAGTGTATGCAACCTTCTGCAGCAATAGCATAAATGAAAGGCTGTGCTTTTCTTTTTCTCAGTTTGGAGTATCTCTTTCCTTTTTCGCTATGTGGTTGCCAAGCCCTGTAGAGGACAAATAACTTACAAGAAAACTCTTATCTTTTTCTAAAATGGGAAGATTCACAATTGAAGCATGTGTGATATGATTATTTTCCTTATTGTGAAGGAGCGGTTAAATTAGGTTCACAGAGCAGTGAGGTTAAAGTTCTGCTTGGCTAAGAGCGTTGAATTCTTATTGGCAAAGCCTCATTTTAGTCATCGTCGTTTCTCTCCTCGTTCCTGGAGAACTCCCAAGTCTTCTCTCTCAGTGTTTCCAATCTTCAGGACTCAGAACAAGAAATGAGAAATCTGCGGAATTTCGTAAGTTATTCGCTATTATGCATTATTGTTAAAATAATTCCAACATTCTTCATGCTCTTTAGGAATTATGGATATCAAAAATTGTTGGATAAGGAATTTTCAGTTTAGCCTTATCTACAAAGAATTGTGACCTATAACAAATATTCAAAGACTGGAAAATGCTGGCAAGCGTTACTGGGTGGTACCCGAATAATCTTACATTCAGGTGTCCTTATGAGGTTAACAAAGCTACCCAGAGTTACACATGGAAATTGCCGATTGAAGAACTTATCTTGCTTCAAAAACTTGCCTTTTTTTGAACACCAATGATGTGATTTGTATAAAGTATACTATGCATATAAACTTATTAATATTTATCTTATTTGCATGAACACACATGTATAACATAGCAACAGGGGCAAGCAAGGCTGACTGACTAGCTCATGACCTCTTTTCTGGGCTCCTGTCCCAGTTCCGGAAATGCCGACGTTGTTCTTTGACTGTGTGCATCAAGAGTTTCCTGCTCTTTTGACTTGGTGTCAATGACTTTCGTCAAACCAGTTATGTCTCTATGTTGATTGTTCAGTCTTAATTCTCGGAGGAGAATGATTATAACACCTTTTCTTATTTCCTCGATGTCTCAACTAATTTTTTTTTTTTTTTGAATTTGGATTTTAGAAACACACATAAATTCCCTGAGAAATGCCAGGAGGGAATTCACACATGAAAGTGCTACCTGTGATAAGCCGTGAGCAGGCTGGGAGAGGCTGGGTCCTGGAGGTAAAACAGCATGCTTGCCAGGGTGGGGCTAGCTCCTAGGGTACAGACCCAGCTTCAGGTGCTGGAAGAAAGTCCAGCCTGGCAGGTTGTGAAGGCCCTGAGCGTGCACCTGGCAGGCCTGTGACCATGGGACAGGGAACCGACCAAGGGCCCCAGCTGCTGCCCCGTGCAATCCGTCGTGAGGTGCGTGTGCCAAAGCCCCCCTCCCACAGGCTGCTCCCTGCCAATGGCGTCAAGGCAAGCCCGTCCCCGGAAGACACAGTACCCCTCTGATGGGTGCCTTTGCTTGAGATGCCCTGACAGCTCTTCCGAACCTTCCTCAGGCTGATGGGCCGACTAGGAGCTTCTACCTTCTCCCCTTCTCTCCCTCACTGGAAGTCACTGTGTGTCACAGTCTGGTTGCTCTTCCGTCCTTCTCCATTCCCCAGCCTAGTTCCTTTCACACAGGCTTGCCCCCTAATGAAATCCTTGAGCACTTCGTCCTGTCTCAGCACTTGCTTCTCAGAGGGTGTGGGCTAACACACCAGTGGATCACGGTACCCAGCCATCATGCCTACAGTAAACAGGGGTTAGAAGATCTTGTGGAGTGTCTGACAAGTGGGAGTAACACGTTGGCAGGAAATTCAGGAGCCAGAGGGGCTGTTGAGCAATCTCAGCAGCAGGCAGGCAGGCAGGAGACTGCAGGAGTGTTCTTCCCTGAGCTGATGCGGAACAAGAGAAAGCAGTCCTCCACCACTGCAAGGTACCTAGAAGGGATGAAGACAGTACATGCCTAAGGACGCTGAGCTCATTCCAATTACTGAGATACAGATCGAACCCAAGAGGTGAGCTGGGAGGCCACAGGTGAGGCAGCTATCCTGGGGACGAAGAAGACATCCAGTTACAAGAACACCAAGAAGGTATGAAAGGGTGTTCTAGATATTAAAAAGAGCTCCTGAAATCCTTCCAACGAAGTTAAAGATTGGTTCCAGAAACTAGCACAGGATTGAACCTTCAGTTATGAGAAGGATTTTTGTAGGAAGCCTGAGGGCTCAGCTCTGGGAGAGAATGGAGCTACTGAGGGTTCCACAGAGCAAGGTAAACATTCATGTGGCCTGGAGAATGGGGCCGCCCACTGAGGTGACTCTGGCATCGTCACTTTACTGGCTATTCCTGGGAGCTGGGCTGGCCTGTGAGAGAACACAGACCTAGGGACCAGAGCAATAGTGCACTGAATATGCTGAGCGGTTTGCACTGTATTTTGCAATTGGAAGTATATTGTTCGAAAATTATCCAAGTCACAGTCTGGCCTTAACATATTTTGGCTGATTGATATGGAGAAATATTGAGAGAATTATTCATTCTTTTATTTAAAAAATCACCGGACAACTATGTGCAAAGCAAATATGGAAAGATGCTCAGTTGTAAAGCTGTTTATGTCTATGCTGTAACATATCAATTATTTGCACCTGAAGAGTGTATTTGCTTTGTTTGAAAGTCTCAAGAAACCATGAAAAATTAAGTGCTGAAATAGCCCAGTGTAATCCAAGATCATCAGAATTTAAAGTAATGAGAACATATAGTAGATGGATGGCTTTTTTTTTTTTTTAAACATGGATTCAGGTATTGTGCTAACATTTTATTTTATTTTATTTTATTTATTTATTTTTTATTTTTTTGGCTGTGTTGGGTCTTCATTTCTGTGCGAGGGCTTTCTCTAGTTGGGGCAAGGGGGGGCCACTCTTCATCGCGGTGTGCGGGCCTCTCACTATCGCGGGCTCTCTTGTTGCGGAGCACAGGCTCCAGACGCGCAGGCTCAGTAGTTGTGGCTCACGGGCCTAGTTGCTCCGCGGCATGTGGGAATTTTCCCAGACCAGGGCTCGAACCCGTGTCCCCTGCATTGGCAGGCGGATTCTCAACAACTGTGCCACCAGGGAAGCCCAATGGGAGGCTTTTAAATGAGTAACTTTATTCATTTTTATTGATTATCCCTGTAGGTGAAATCAAAGATTCTAGCATATTTCTCCCAAGAAATATGGGGTATTGGCATCATTAAATCTGAATTTGTTCTCCAAAGAAATCTGGAGGTCAATATTTCTCTAACTTTTACCACTGTCATGGCTGATCAAATTTGGCATAGCTCTTCTGGGATCAGATCTTGTGAGAAATTAAAGTAGTCCGAAAACCAGGAGAAAATTAGATGTAAAATCTCCTAATTTAAATGCAAGCTGAAAATATAAGCCACATTATGAAAACCCACTTTTTTAGATCACTTATCTTCACTGTGACTGTACATTGTCACTAGCAAGAGAAAGGAACGATGCCATTGAGTTAGGTCAGTGCACATATTTGCAGTCTAACATGTTTTAAAAAGTGCTAAGCTGAATGAAATGAATTAGACTTTCTCCCACTGTTATTGCACACTTATTAGTGAAGACACAAAAATATTTGATGAGCTTTCAGAAAAGCTACTCCCCTGGTGTCAAGGCAAAGATTAATCTTGTTAATGGATTTCAGGCTGTCTCTATGGTCTTCTCCATACCAAGTAAAAACCACATGCCAACGTCATGTTCTGGCTTCAGTATAAAGCTGCCCTTGGAACTGGGGATATATGTGGGCTGTGACGACTGCCTTCAGTGTCTCAATGATATTACCAAATGTTATGCCCAAACCAATGGCCTAATGTTGTATTCTGAAAGGAGAGCCTGATTTACTGCCATGTCTGAAACTTTTATTGGAACAGGATACTGTGTTTTCTTTCCAATGACTGCACAAGAACTATACGCTCTCTCAGAATTAGCCCAAGACACCTATAAAGCTACTTTCAAGTGTTTATAAGATTGGAATCAAAACATGAGATCATGAGTCTTTTGCTGCAAATATCATTACTTGTTTAAATGTCCTTTTCTGTCATATTACAATATCAGGAAACTGCACTTTATGTGTTGACTAATGGCACAGTTGAAATCAGAAAAACCAGGCTCAGAGACTGCCTGAGGTAGATGTCTGTGTTGGTTTAACTTAATTGAAAATTTGGGAAAAGGAAAAATAAAGTTTCCAAGTCCTTATCTCACATTGATTTACCATAAGTTAGATGATGGTTCAATTATTTTCTCCCAGTATTTATTGGATACTTACCACATGCAAAGACAGAATAACAGGACATTGAGAGCTAATACACCCTGTTCTCAGTGGGCTCCTGCAGTCAAGTGGGGAGTAAAATACTCTGATTACTTTGAAACAAAGCATAAGATTAGAGCCAAGTGTCATTAAGTAGGGGCAAAATACAGCTGTCCAGGTGACTGCGTAGAGATGACGACTTCCCCAAGCAGAACCCAAGGCTCGGTTCTGCCCTGGGCACTGAGAGTACAAGTACACTTGGCTCCAACAAAAGTGGCAGCAGGAAGTAGCTGATGACTCAGTGTGCCACACATCGTTATGTCCTTTTCATGCATAATGTTCTTCCTAGAACATTCTCTTCTCAGCCTCCCCTACTACCTCCCCAAGCCAACCATATCCACTCACTTGGCCTAATTTCTATTCATTCCTAGTATTTTGAAATCACCATCAGTTCCTTTAAGAACCTCTCTTGGCCCCTTCCCAAAGGGACTCCATCCTCCGTGCCCCATAGCACCATGTATTTCGTCTTGTATCCCAGCTTTAATCGTGAGTGCTTGCTTGATTATTTGACTCTCCTAATACAGGTGTATCTTGGAGATATTGGAGGTTCAGTTTCAGATCACCACAATAAAGTGAATATTGTAGTAAAACAAATCATGAATTTTTTGTTTTCCCTGTGCATATGAAAGTTGTGCCTACACTAAACTATAATCTATTAAGTGTGTAATAGCATTATGTCTAAAAAACAATGTACATACCTTAATTTAAAAATACCGTATTGCTTAAAAAATGCTAACCATCATCTGAGCCTTCAGTAAGCAGTAATCTTTCTGTAGTAGTAACATCAAAGATCATCACTACTCACAGATCACCATAACAAATATAATAATTTAAAAGCTTGAAATATTGCAAGAATTACCACATGTGACAGAGACATGAAGCGAGCAAATACCGTTGAAAAAATGGTGCCTATAGACTTGCGTGGTGCAGGGTTGTCACAGACCTTCAATTTATAAAAAACGCGGTATCTGTGAAGCACAGGAAAGCAAAGCGTAATAAAATGAGGTCTGCCTGTATAGTGTTAGCTCCATGAAGAGAGAGACTTAATCAGTCTTGCTCACCAGGATCTAGTGCAGAGCCTACATATGATAAACACCCAATAAATACTTCATTGAGTGAACAAATAATCTATGATAATTATTTAGAAAGCTTCCTGTTAAGGCTGTTATGAACAGTTGAGCAGGTTGTACACTGTACAACTCCCAGGGACACTGTTCACTTCAAAGACTGTGAATGGCTCTCCCTGGAGTTGAGCAGTGTACAACCAGTACAGCCTTACATGATGGTCCTCCCATGTGCTATGTATCGCTCCCAAAGTTTTCTTTGTTGAGTTAGTTGAAACATAGACTTTTAGTGTTTAATAAAAGCCAGAAATTGCATTTTTAACCTGCATGTCCAATGTAACTCAATAAAAATTCCTTGGAACAACTGCACATGACTTACAAATCTAACATTTGCATGGCCCTTCACAAGGATTAAAGTCTTGGAATCTGGTACAACAGGAAATTGTCATTAAAGAAGGCATTCTGGTGGTGGTGACAGGATATGTTCAGGCAAAGAAAGTTAAGACAGCCTTGAGTGAATCAACATTCTTTCTCTTTACCTGCTTTATCCTGTTAAGAAAGAGCAATCCCCTTCATCTCCAATCTTTAAAAAATAAAAAGGGAAGAAAGAAAGATGGGAAGGAGCAAGAAGGAAGGAAGGAAAAGAAAGAGAAAAAAGAAGGGATGAGTTTTTGCAATATCCCAGAATAGAAGAACAAAAATGAAACCAGGATGAGAATGGAAAAGTTAAAATTTTAATACATGATTTTAGTCTGTGATGCTATCAAAGTCAACTACAAACATAATGCTGATTTCTCTGGTTTCGCTCAAACACAGGGCAGCTGTACATCTCACTGGCCCGAGTCAGTCAGCCACTGACGTTAAAGCCATTACTGCCGAGGGATGGGCCAGAAGATAGCTATTGATAACGTAGGCTCACAAAGTTACTCCTTGGCTAAGAACCTCAGAGTTTTTGTCATCTGATAAGCCCAGCATCTTGGGGCATAATATTTGCCAGCTGCTTTCAGCTTTACATATTGCAATCCCCAGGGATGCTTTCCTATAATCCAAAGTTATTCTATCTTTAAAAAAGGTTTGCTTCCCTTAAGGATTGCTGATCCCCCTAGATTAATTAATAGCTTGTTAAGTATAACAGATGACTCATCTGTCCCCAAAGGATAGGCTATATTGTCTTCTAGGTTGGCTTAAGGCCTTTGAATAGCTCTGGTGACTTCAGGACTTTGTTTCCCTGTTAATTCTATTCAGATCTCACTAACTCCTGAGATCATTTTCCTACTCAAGGATTCAAATTGTCCTTTTGGCTTTGAAGATTCAAAAACAAATCATGATGGGATGTTTTGACAATAGTCACTCGTTAAGTTGCTAAAGAGGTTTGCCCAAAAACACACAAATGTCTTTGCCAAAGCTAGTTTATAAATCCTCCTTCTCTTGGCCTATAGGAGAATGCCCATTCTCCTACACTGCCCTCTCTCTTTATACCCAACAGCCATCCGGCAGGTGTCTGCTTCTGTGAAGGAGGTATATTCCTGATGCTGGAAGCCTCTCTCTTCAGATGGGGCTGGAGCATTTGTATTTTTAACAAGGCTCTTATTATATGCATAGCAACGCTGGAGACCCACACCTTAATTTATACCTCTCCCAATGTACCTATTTTTCTTATAACTGTGTCCTGGTCTTACATTTTCTGTCAAATATGACCCCGGAGAACATGAACTACATTCTATGCATCTTGACTCTTCAGGTGGTACCCAAGGCAGTGCCTTGCCCAGAGCAGGCATTCAAGTTAACGTTCGTTGTGTTAAATTGTGTATATGCTTGAGAGATGTGTATATGCTTGAGAGATGTGTATATGCTTGAGAGATGTGTAGCTAAACAAATCAGGCCATGTTTGCACTGAATTTCAGGGAGAATTCTAACTCATCAACAAAGCAAAATTACTTACATCCTTGGCCATTTACCTTTTTTTTTTTTTTTTAATTTATTTATTTATTTATTTATGGCTGTGTTGGGTCTTCGTTTCTGTGTGAGGGCTCTCCGTAATTGTGGCAAGCGGGGACCACCTTCATCGCGGTGCGCGGGCCTCCCACCATTGCAGCCTCTCCTGTAGCGGAGCACAGCCTCTAGACGCACAGGCTCAGTAATTGTGGCTCACGGGCCCAGTTGCTCCGCGGCATGTGGGATCCTCCCAGACCAGGGCTCGAACCCGTGTCCCCTGCATTGGCAGGCAGACTCCCAACCACTGCGCCACTAGGGAAGCCCGCCATTTACCTTTGATTTTACATATTCTATGAATTTGGGTATCCTTGGAAGTTGGACCTTAGAGTAAGTTCTAGAGCAGCATTGTCCAATAGAACCGTCTAGGGTGACGGGAGTGTTCTAATCTGTGCTGTTCAATATGATAGCCACATATGACTAACTAGCAGTGGAAATGTGGCTTGTGTGGCTAAGGCACTGAATTTTAAATTTTCTTTCATTTTAATTTTAATTTAAATAGCTTCATGTGGCTACCCGTTTCCTTATGGACAGAGACGCTCTAGAGGATAAGTAGATAGCCTTTGGCAGTAAGATGATGAGCATTTTTATTCTTCTCTCTTTTTTTCCTCCTCTACATAGTGTCTGGCACATTATTTATTTATTCTTTGTTTTTTGTTAACCTGAACTGAAAATTTTTCACTCTTTTTCCTTCCTTCCCTTCACTCTCCTAGTTTTGTTTTTTGTTTGTGTTTTGGTTTTTAAAAATGTATTTTTTTTACCCCATTTAAAAACTTACTTTCCTTCCTATGTCTTAGGTCTGTCCCATTGGTCTTGTTGGTGGCCCTCATGGATAAAACAGAATGTGATCCAAGGTACAAGAATTCCCCCCTCCCTGAACTTGATAGGATTTTAAGAATATACAACCTCCTTGGGTAAAGGAATCAGCATATTATACTCACCGCAGGGTCTGGATGGTTTCTATGTGGCTCTTCACTGTTCTTCTCCACCTGGAGGCTTTGATCTCACATCTCGAGGTCACATATGGATCAGCCAAACATTTCAAGTGTCACTTCCTCTCCCTTTGGCCAAACCTGAGGCTTAACGCCCTTGCTAATTCAACTCTCCCACAAAGTGAGTCATCGTGCCAAGATAGGTATAGATATGGGCCCATCTGATTAAAAACCCAGCCATGCAGTTTAAAATGTCAGACCGTTAAAATGTAGAACTAAATGAAGCAAGTAATCCAGTGGTTTCCTAGCCAGGAGTACCAGATGCGCGCACCTGGACCCCGTTTGTAGATGTGGGCAGTGCTGCTCACGTGTAATCCTTTCCAGCTGAGTCTTCTGCTAATGGACTGTGTGGGGAGGTCTTTAGTTTAGATGGGTAACTTGAATGGCATCAAGAAGGAGGAGATCACATGGGTCTCGATTTTCAGGGATGTTTAATAGACACCATCTCCTCCTTCCAGATATGACTTAAGCGCTTTTTGGGGGAGGGGCATTTAGGGTAGTGGTTCTCAAACTTGAGTGTACCCTGGAGGGCTTGTTAGATACACATGTTGGACCCCTCCCTCAGAGTTTCTGATTAGGGGGAGGTGCCGAGAATTTGCATTTCTAACAGGTTCCCCAGGGATGCTGCTGGTCCAGGGACCACACTTTGAGAAACTCTCTCTTAAGGGATATGTAATATACAGCCACCCTAAATCCTGAATTTTCCAGGATGGTTCCAATATATTGTCATTTTCTTCTTTCCTGCAAAGCTGATTTTTTAAAAACCTGTGGCTTAATTTGTGTACATTTGTCAGATGTTTTATGAACATGCACATAGAAATTAATTCATTTGACAAGCGTTTCCACTATATGCCAGACACTATGCAAATTTCTGGGGCTACAGATGTGAACCAGACAGACGACCTCCTACAGAGACTGTGGTAGTGAGTGAGGGCAGAGAGTGCCCTGTAAACAGGTAGATACAGTAGTGATAAGGTGCCAGGAGGGATGGGGCACCATGAGTTATTTCGCCACCTGAAGGATACATGATGTAAACTTGGACGCTTGGTGGGGGTCTTCCTGGGGGAGGCAGGATTTAAGTTGAGATCTAGTGAATGATAAGTAATTAGGTGGGTGTAAAAGATGAGGTGGGAGGAAAGGAGAGAGAATGACAATATGGAGGACTGGGGAAGAGCTACATGGTGATGTTCTGTAGGAAGTGAAAGAGTTTCAGTGTGGCTGGAGCACAGAATTTGAGCAAGAGGGTATTCCAGGAGTAGGAGGGATAAGCAGGCTCAGGGCCACACCAGGCCTTATCAGCAATGGGAAGGGATTTGGATCCTTCCAGCCTCAAGCCAAACTTCCTGTCTGTCACGTCCTTCATCACCTTTTTCATTTCGGGAAATACGGTCACTCAGAAATAAAAGAAAAGCAAAGATGAATCTTATTTTATAAAAATGGTCTGATACCTTTAGATCATATAAGGACAACTGATGCTACGATCAAAATGCAATCTTATTGATCTCCCACATCCCCCATAGAACTTTGTTTGGAAGGGTTGAATGTCCCCTGCCCCAGGATGGAAACTTTTCTGCTCTTTCTTAGGTAACATGTAGCTCTCACGGTTATAGAGAGTTGCAAACAGTCTTGGTTCACAAATCAGTGTCCAATCCAGGATAGTAATGAAAACTCTGAACTTGATTTAAAGGCAGCACCTCATCACTTCCCCAGGCTTGAAGCCTCCAGTGGAGAAAGGAGGCATGGACTTGGATTTCTCCTCTTCTCCAGTCCTCCAGCCCGTTGACCGGCTGGCTCAAGCGTCTGCACATAGGGAGGAGTCGGAAAGGGAAGAGGGAACGAATGGCGTTGGTCCCTTCTGAGCTGGCTTTGCTTTTGCCGTGATTGACAGTTGTTTCAAGCTGTTTTTTTTTGTTTGTTTTTCATGTGGGCCTTTTTGAGGGCTCCTTGGAGGATCTCTACTTGACCCCTCGGACCTTGATTCCCTTGAGCTAGGCAGGTGCTTCTCTCTTTTGTTTGGTCACTTGCATCATCCTCCACCAGCCATGTGTAGCAGATCCTCATGGTGTCTTTCACTATGTGCTCTTAGTCTAACTGATCTCCGTGCAGCTGGGACGAACATTCGATGCATTCTGCCAGCTTGCAGCATCTCCATCTCAGCATCTCTTTGTTTGGCTGCTAGGAGCTCTCTCCAAAGAAGCGGGAGACTCTTTAGGTGTTAAACAACCACTGCTCTGAAGTGTGAGGGGGATGTTAGTGCTCCCAGGGGTGACCCTGATAAGAGGGGCAGTGAGAGTCAATAGACAAATAACTTTATTTCCATTTCATTTGATGTGACATTTCTGAGGTCTCTTTTACTGGCTCTTCAGATGGTTTTGATTGGGCTTGAGCCCCAGTTTCCCACACTCTATTAAATCAGTAACTCAGTCTTTTGTGGCTTTTTCTCTCTTCCTGTCTCACTCTCCTTGTTCCCTCAGTTCTATTTCAAATATCACGTGCCAAATTCACTCAAGTCATCATCTCAGGCTCTGTTTTTAGGCAAACTCCACAGTGAGATATCCTGATGATCTAGGTTATCATTGCTGGGATCCTTCTATCCTACAGGAAGGCCAATCAGATAGGACCCCAAACCATACACCATTTACTGTCTCTCCTGTGTTGCCCATATCCTGGCCAAAATAATCATTAATACATTACTTGACCTGAAACTCTGGACTATCCCAATTGGGCAATCCTGCTCTGCTTCCACAATCCAGCCTTAGCTTTCTTATCTGGTAATTATTTCTCCTTAATCCTTGTAATAAGACCAGGAGTCTTATTCCATGGAGACATTGAACTAGAGAGGCTTCAGACTGCGGGAGGATGGGCGGGGGGGGGTGGGGGTGGGGTGGGGGGAACACGTGGCACATCTTAAGGTGGAGGTGAGGGTGAAATGCAAGTGTGCATAAAAAGTTATGGAAACTTCACTCCACGCCCCCACCTGGCCTCCTGCCCCTGTATGGCTCTCAGAATATCAGGGCCAAGTTGAGAACCCAAGGCACAGAACTGGAGGTCCAATGAAGAAGCTATTGGCCATCCAGTTGCCCTACAGGAAGCCCACTAGTTGCCAAGACCATCACCGTTCCCCCCTGCCACACATAGAACTCTCAATCAGATTTCTAGTGCTTCAATCTAAAGAAACAGGGCAACCCTGGATCATCAGACATTGAGGAATAGCTTTCAATACACACATACAAAAAGGAAATAAATGATATAAAAAGCAGGAAAATAATTTTAAAAGCTATAATTCTTATCCTCAGAGATAAGGAAAATATTGAATCAAACACGAACTATATACTATAAAAGAAGAATCAAAGGAAAGTACTCTTGGAAATTAAAAATATGATAGCTCCCTCCCCCTCCCTCTCCCCTCCAATGTTTTTAATAGAACGGTTGGAAGAAATTTTCAAATAAATACCGCTAGAAGTGGAAAAGAAAAAAGTCAGAGATACAAAGTGAAAAAAAGATTAAAAATTAGAAGATTAATCTGGGAAGTCTAATATCTTACTGATCGACATTCCAGAAATTGAGAGCAGAGAAAGCAGTTGGGAGAATATTTCAGAGAAATGTATCAGTCAGGGAGCACTGAGTGTTATGACAAATAAGCTCTAAACATCAGTGGCTTAATAAAACTAAAGTGACATTTCTCGCTCACACAACAGGTAAACATTCCTGGTTACTGGTTACCAACTGCTTCTTCCCCGTGATGACTAAGGGACCCATGATCCTTCTATCCTGTGCTCTGCCATCCCAGCACCTTGATATCTGCGCCTTCATATTCACTGGCAAGTGGAGGAAAAGAGAATAGAGCAATCTGCCAACTTCCTCATTACACTGGCCCAGAGTAACACATGTCACTTCTTCTCCCACTTCACTGGGGAGAACTTATCATCTGGCCTACCTGGATGCAAGGAGGGGGATGGACTCTGGAGAGGGAAAAACAAAACTCTGTTTTCTATCTTAGTCCATTCAGGTTGCTATAACAAAAATACCATAGACTGGGTGATTTATCAACAGCAGAAATACATTGCTCACAGTTCTGGAGGCTAGAAGTCCAAGGTCAGGGTTACCAGTACGGTCAAGTTCTGTTGAAGGCCCTCTTCCAGGTTGCAGACTACCAACTTTTTGCTATGTCCTTCCATGGTGGAAGGGGCTAGCAAGTGCTCCGGAGCCTCTTTTATGTACAGGCACTAATCCCATTCACGAAGACTCCACCCTCATGACCTAATCACGTCCCGAAGCACCTACCTCCTCATATGATCACCTTGGGGTTAGGATTTCAACCCATGAATTTTGAGGGGACGCAAACATTCAGACCATAGCAAAGGGGAAAAACAACGTTCCAATGGGAGTTTAGGTGTCTCTGCCACATAACTCAAGAAAAATTTCTGGGACTCAAGTACATAAATAACCATATTGAAAAGACCCACCAAGAGCATAATTCAAAGAATTTAAAAACCCCACATCACGGTACATCAGTTATGAAATTGCAGAATGTAAATAAGATCCTAAAATATTCCATGGAAAAAAATCAGGTCCTATATGAAAGATCAGGAATGAAAACTATTTTGGACTTAGTAACTCTGTTAACTGGAAGAAAATGGAGCAGTGACTTCCAAAACTTCTGGGGGAAGACAATTTCCAACCGAGAATGCTGTACTAGCTAAACATCATTTTATGAGAGTAAACTCATCATTTATGAGAGTAAAACAGACATATTTAAAGGTTTTTCTAGTGCATCTTAGGAAGTTCCTGGAGCATGGGCCATACTATAGTAAACCAAGAAAGAAGAACTCAAGTCCTGAAAACGAGAGATGCAGCACAGGAAAGAAGAGAAGGTTGATGGGAAAGAGAAGTTTCAAGAAGACAACTGTCAGAAGTCCAAGAAAGTAACTGGTCCTAATGGAACAAGAAGATGAAGAGTATAAGAAGAAAGTCAGAAAGGAGAAAAGGGTATAGGGACTGAGAGATTTGATCACATAGAAATCTGCATTGCCGTAATATTTTACAGTTTTGGAAGAATTAACCATAAGTAAAAAGACAATGAAGCAAAGGAAAATGAGACAATTATTAGCACCAGAAAATAAAGTTTACAAGAAAGTTAATTTAATCATGGTAAACAATTGGCTTATATTTACCCAATAATGGTCAATAACAATGTAGCAGAAAGTTACCATCTCCCCATATTTGGATAGTAGGTTGAGGTGAAGGGGATGTAAGAGAACTGCATAATTACATATCAAAATGGCTAATAAATAGACGATGTCACTCTTTAAAAAAACTGGTTCTGTTATGAAACAAACTTAAAGATATTTTTGGATTTCGGAGCTTGTTATCTTATATAAACTATCTCCTCCAAGTGTTTCCAAAACATATTTAAGAGAAGTTTAGATTTTCCATCTATATGACCCAGTAAGTTCACACTTTGGTGTACAGTTTCTGCTCCCAGCACATGACAATGAGATATCAAAAAGATTTTTTTAGAGAGCATGTAATTAAACAGTTCTTTGGTCCAGAAATATAACAGAAGAGCAAAATGGCAGGCAGAGGTGAAGCAAGCGACCTCTTGGAATCTGAGTCTGATAGCAGGGAGTTGGACTTCTGCAAAGTAAGAGCAACTAAAGTACTCTCTGATTCTCCATCTCCACTCGAGATGCACTAGGATAGGCTCATTACTTAAAGCTGGGGCTGAGATGGGACTTCCTTTTACCTCACGAATGAAAGGAGGCTGAGAAACCTGCTGCCACTCACTGCCCGGGACCATGCTCACAGTTAGTTACCTATGGGCCAAGCCTGTGGGAAACCTCAGGCGTAGTTGGTTAACTAGGAGCTTACCCGAATCACCAAATGGCTTGGGACCCAGGTCTGTGATAACTCTTGCTTAGTGCAAAGAGCAGAGACCCTGAATTACATTTTAAACCTGGTTCTAGAATTGGTGTCTAGGGTCTGGAGAAAGAAACAACAAAATTACTAGAAAGAGATGGGTGATAATTGAAAGAGAGAAAGAGAAATAAAGCAAGACTTTCCTCTTCAAATGAGCTTACAAACCAAAATGCAAAGACAAGTGAAGAAATCTAATGCAAGAAACATAGCCAGAAATATTGATAATTAAATAATTATTTGTTCTTCCCACTTAAAATTAATTTATAGAGGAGACTGACAAAGACTTTAAAATACATAGGTTTTGTTTCCAAGAAGATGCAGTAGACATACTTTTCCCTATTTCTCCAAGTAGGTAGAACTAAAAACTCTGAACACAATACATAAAACAAACATAATGCTTAGAAAGGTGTAGGAAAGAAGGCAGACTCACTAGGGATCTTGGAACCTGAGGTTTCCTTTGTATATCATATGCCCCAGACTGGATATCTGGAAATGCTAACAGGCACAGACAAAACAAACAAACAAACAAAAAAACCCGAACACCTGAGAAAAGCCATCTCTCTCTAGCTAAAGGACCAGGAAAAGGACAGACTAGCAACATAAAGAACTTTTAGGTACTAACCACTCTAGTCAAACACCACAGAGAAGACTGGAGGCGCATGACCACCCTTGCCAGCAAACACCAGGTGCAGAGCTTAGACTTCCACCCTCTCGAGACTGGGACGAGGTACCTCAACCCCCTAACTGGTCGAAGTGGTGTCAGATTAGAGGAAATGACTGTTACAATAGCTTAAATATATCTAAATTGGAGAAAGACGAGTCCTCAATTTAAAAGAATGCCCCCCCCATACTAAGGAGGTTAAATGAAAATAAATCTACACCTAGACACATAGTAATGAAACTACAGAACATGAAGGGTAGTATACAAAAGGTCTTAAGAGCTGCCAGAGAGAGAAAGACAGAGAATGGACTGTTGTCAGGTAGACTCCCAGGACATTTCTTCATAATTGGAAATAGATGCCAGAAGATAATGTAAGATTAATAGCCTCAAAGTGCTGATGGTAAATGTCAACCTAGGGTTTTATACTCAGTTAACTGTCATTCAAGAACAAAAGCAAAATAAAGACGTTTTCAGTTTCACAAAGACTAAGTGAATTTACCCCCAAGAGACCCTCACTAAAGTACCAAGGAGTGAGGGGCTTCTGCACGAAGAAATGTAAACCCAGGAGGAAATGTGGGATACAAGATAAAAAGGGGAGCATAAAATTAATAAAATATGTAAATGGACATAACTCTGATAAGGAATAAGGTTATTTTTTGAAAGAGAACAAAGTAAAATTATGAACAATAATAAAAAGAGAGGGTGTAGAATTTTCTATGGAATTTAAGGCATTAAAGTACTTGCTTTGTCCTGGAAAAGAGTGGGACCATCAAATAACCTTAAAGTTGTTAGAAAATTGTAGAATTGCAATGTATATTAACATGAAGAGCCACTGAAGTAATATAAATGCAAACGATATCTTTTTAAAAGAACAGAAAAAGTTATTAATCCAACAGAAGTCAAAAAAGGAAAACAAAAATAGTAGCAGAGAATAAAGAAAAAAGTAAAAGGTTACATAAATTTTAACTTGTCAGTAAGAATAAATGCAAAAAGGTTAATATATTTATTAAACATGAAGATTATCAGATTGGATAAATAATAAAATATATGCTGCTCACAAGAGAATCATAAAACAAAGTGATACAAAATATTTTAAAATAAAGGGATTAAAAAAAGGATATTCAGGGAAATATCAAATCTCACATACATGTGCACACAAACACAAAAACAGGCATACTAATGTATTATAAAATAGAATTAAAGAAAAATGGGAAAAGGTATTAAAAATGGAATGAGTAAGGAAAAAGTAATCTAGTAAGAGTATTAAAGGGTTTTAGTATTGGTAAAATGTATTTGACTAGGAGTTGATCATATCAAGTATCTCAAGGATTTCTGTACATTTTAAGTATTTTATTTTTTTAATTTTTTACAGGTGTACAACAGAGTGATTCCCAATTTTTAAAGGTTATACTCCACTTATAGTTTTTATAAAATATTGGCTATATTCCCTGTGTTGTACAATATGTCCTTGTAGCTTATTTTATACATAATAGTTTATACCTGTTAATACCCTATCCTAAGTATTTTATTAACAAGTTAAAATAATTTTTAAAAGAAAAGAAATTTATATACTAAGAAGCACAATATTTAAAAAGAGGTAGTACAGTGAGTAATTTACAAAGGGTAAGAGCATGTTTCTGTCTATTTTACAATTTCCTGTTTTTCAAAAAACAAGGTGATCAGGCTTAATAGTAACAATGCATTTAGGTTTCTTAAGCTCTTATTCTCAGTTTTTATTGTCTATAGAGAAATATGAACCCCTGAGAAGAACAAGTCAGTTTTTTAAAGGCTCCAAATAAAATATTAGAAGGTGTGACTCTTAGAATCGGGAAGATAATTAAAAAGCTACTTACTACGTAATTGATAAAGAAAGAAATATTTATCTTGTACAAATATTAAAGGTAAAAATTAGTTTGACCTGGGAGTTGGATATAGTATCAAGGATCACATTTTCAAGGATAAATTTCAGAAATGATATGGCAGGAAATTGACTCTGTGGGGATGGAAGATTACATTAATAACCATCCTCCCCTTTTCTAAAAAGGATGCTGATACTCCAGTCATGTCTATGCTCACATCCCCCATCTACAGCTATATGTCTTGAAAATAACCGAAGAATTATTTGTCACAATAATAGTAATTATTATTATTCAACAAGAATTATTGTTCTTGTTGAATTATTTGTCACAAAGTTTTTATAACTTGTCATTTTCATATCTAAAATCTCACACATTATTGGCCCTTACATGTTAATTTTGTGCAGGCTTGATTGCTTTACAAAGCTCCTGTCAGTGTTAACGTGGCCTTAAAAACAGATATTATCATTCTAAATGTCCCATTGATAGCAGGATGGCTAAGTAAATTGAGGCAATGTCACTTGAATATCCAACCTAGCAATTACAAAGGAGAGTTAGCAAACAGAGAACCGTGTTGATAGGATAATATGGAATGAAAAACATTTGGGGAAGAATTCTGTACACTCTCTGACTGTCAGTTTGCAGAATGCAATACGTATATTAAAAGAATAAAGAGCTACTGCAATTGGACAGTAAGATTATAAATGATTTTCTCCTCTCTACCAAAATTGTTCATGTAACTATTACTTTTATAATTAAATTGTTACTTTTATAAGCCCAATATTATTATATTTTAAAATAACTTAGAATAATTTGAATGAGTGGGAAAAGACAAACTTTGAGAAGCTGAAAAATATATCAAAGAAAGGAGAATGAAAAGAGCCTTAAAAAGGAGGTTCACAATGGCACATTCAGCAGTAAAAAGAGTAGGGGGGTTCAGGCCAAGCAACAAATCAAATACCAATGCCCAGAAGAAAAACAACACTGGAGAGTTAAGCACTTCAGATTTTTTATTAGCTCTTAGTAAATAAAGTAAGATTAAAGGAAAGCATTGGAGACAGCCAAGAGATCTTCACTCTTCAACCTCCTCTTGTCTTGGCGCTAAGCACGAAGGAATTAAATAGAGACCATATGTTCTATTCTTTCACCTGGTCAGCAGGCTGTAGGGTTTTGAAGGAGAATAAAATAAGGACAAGTTTCCAGAGCATTCAGGTGTACAGCTCAGCATGGGGAGCTGAACTTTGCTTTCACTCTAAGTGGTCACTTAATGCAACCAAGAGAAGCCAGTGCTAGAACAGAATTATGCACAGCTTGATTTCTCACAGGGCTTAAGAATTCTAGTCATGAATGCCTGCAGCACTGGCTTGGCCTTTGTCTCTCTTCAAAGCATGTTATGCATTCCTACCTTTGACTTCACGAAACCTCCATTCTGCCCCAGAATGTTTCTTTGAAAAATACCAATCAAATTGATAAATTTTTAGCCAAACTGTTCAAGAAAAGAGGGAGAACTCACAAATTAACAGTATCGCAGATAAAAGAGGAGGCATCATTAAAGATCCTAAGGACACCAAAAGGGAAATAAAGGGACTATTATGAACAACTTTATACTAATAAATTTGATAACGTAAATGCAATGAAAAATACTGCTCAAAGGTCATAAACATAACACTCAAGCTCACCCATGAAGAAATGGGTAATGTAAATAATCCTATACTAAATAATGAAATTAAATTTGTATTTAAACACCTTCCAACAAAGAAAACTCTGGGCTCTGATGACTTCACCAGCAAAATTTATGAACATCGAAAGAAGAAGTAGCACAATTTTATATAAACTCATCCTGAAAATAGAGGAAGATGAAACACATTCCTACTCAAATTATGAGGCGAGTATTACCCTGAAACCAAGACCAGACAAAGACATTTAAAGGAGAGAAAATAACAGACCAATATCCCTCATGAGCATAAACATAAAAATTCTTAACAAAATATTAGCAAATAAAATGCGTGAAAAAAAAATAAGTTATGACCAAGTAGGACTTACCTTAGGAATGCAAGATTGGTTCAACATTCAAACGTCAATGAAATTCATCATGCTTATCTCAATAAATGCAGAAAAATCATTCGACAAAATTCAGCGTCTATTCATCATGGAAAAAAAAAGTACTTCCTCATTCTGATAAAGGGCATCAACAAAAACATCCATCATACTTTACTGTTAAAAACTGAATATTTTCTCCCCAAGATTTAGGAATAAGGCAAGGATGTTTATTCTCACTACTAGTCAGTATCAATTCCTAGCCAGTGAAATAAGGCAGTTTTTTAAAAAGGGACATATTAGAAAGGAATAAGTAAAACCGTCTTTTTCAGCAACATGATTGTAGAAAAATCTCAAAGAATCTACAAAAAATCTATTAGAACTAATAAGTGAGTTTAGGTAGTTCTCAGGATATGAGATAAATTGCTGGTTGGAATATAAAATGGTTACCACGCCAGTGCAGATAAAAGATAACCATACACTTATTTTATAATTCAGCAGCCCCACTCCATACTTACCCAGTAAAAATGAAGACGTCTCTTGATCTGTCCACACAAAAAAACTGAAAGTATTTAGCATTTCTATTCATAATCACTTACAATTGGAAACAACTCAAATGTTCATCATTGGTGAATGGATAAAGGAGTGGTAGTACATCCATAAAATAGAATACTGCTCAGCAATAAAAAGGAACAAACTATTGATACTCATCACAACACTCCCAAACTCATTCTACGAGACCACCATCACCCTGATACCAAAACCAGACAAAGATGTCACAAAGAAAGAAAATTACAAGCCAATATCACTGATGAACATAGATGCAAAAATCCTCAACAAAATACTAGCAAACAGAATCCAACAGCACATTAAAAGGATCATACACCATGATCAAGTGGGGTTTATCCCAGGAATGCAAGGATTCTTCAATATACGCAAATCAATCAATGTGATACACCATATTAACAAATTGAAGGAGAAAAACCATATGATCATCTCAATAGATGCAGAAAAAGCTTTCGACAAAGTTCAACACCCATTTATGATAAAAACCCTCCAGAAAGTGGGCATAGAGGGAACTTACCTCAACATAATAAAGGCCATATATGACAAAGCCACAGCCAACATCGTTCTCAATGGTGAAAAACTGAAATCATTTCCTCTAAGATCAGGAACAAGACAAGGTTGTCCACTCTCATTTTAAATTTTTAAACATCTCCCACTTGAAGAAGACCTTCACTTGGTCCCATTTTCACCTCTAACTCCCAGCAACGCATTTTTGCCCCTTTATACACATTGTCTTCACTTCAGCCTCTCCAGAGCTCTTCTGCACCCATTCTAATCAATTTATTTAAATGCCTCTTGTCAAAGTCACAAATGATATCAGTGTTTTCAAATCCAGTAGGCAGCTCTCTGTCCTTAATTTATCTCAAAGCACCATTCACTTCAGTTGATCACTTATTCCTTGAGCTTCTAGGATACCACACTTTCCTAGTTCTTCTTTTCCTCACTACCTGACCCTTCTCAATCTCCTTCCTGGACATCTAAGTATTGGGGTGCCGAAGGACTCATCCCAGGCATTGTTCCTCTTCTCTCCCCTGGTGGCCTCGCCCAATTCCAAAACTGTAAATACCGCCTATACGCCAATGACTCCCTAAAGCAGATATAGCAAATTGACTTATTCAACACTCATTCCAAACTCCTCTAGCTTGCCTTCCAGTAATGGAGAGCTTGTAAAGCTAAAATTGTACGTTTTTCTTGTAGCTAGAATGGAGACGTGTGACCAAATTTCTGTGACTCAAATGCACAGAAGTGCAAGATTCGGGTGCACTCATGCCTAGGAGAGACAGGGTCACCTTTCATGATGGCTGAGGTGTCTGGTTTGTCTGAGGCAAGTCAGATAGATTTCCAGTGTCCAGTTCCTAACATCACAGTGGGTAGGAGCAACAGTGGTGTTTCCATTAGACCTTTCCCCTGGTGTGGTTAGACGTTTGCCCTGGCTGCATCGTTTCTGGCTGCATAACATCCAAGTGTTGTTTTATCTCACCCCAAAATTCGTGGAGCTACGTAACATCCCTTTTCTATTTAAACTGGCAAGAGTGGATTCTGTTGTCTGCAATTAAGAACTCTGTGCAATACCACTCCCGTGTTTTTATTTCCAGCCAAGCACCTAACTTTAGATTCATATTTCCAAATGGCTACTTGACATCTGTGCTTGGATATCTAACAAGTTCCGTAATGTTACCATGTCAAAAAATGAATTTTTGATATCCCCCCAAACTGGCTACTTCCCTAAATTCCTCAACTCAGTAATTCATGCCGTAAAACTTGGGTTGTTTTTTTTTTTTAAGTTACTTCTTTTTTTTTATTTTATTTTTGGCTGCGTTGGGTCTTCATTGCTGCACGCAGGCTTTCTCTAGTTGTGGTGAGCGGGGGCTACTCTTCATTGCAGTGCACGAGCTTCTCATTGCGGTGGCTTCTCTTGTAGCGGAGCACGGGCTCTAGGCATGCGGGCTTCAGTAGTTGTGGCTCGCGGGCTCTAGAGCGCAGGTTTAGTAGTTGTGGCTCACGGGCTTAGTTGCTCCGCGGCATGTGGGATCTTCCCGGACCAGGGCTCGAACTCGTGTCCCCTGCATTGGCAGGCAGATTCTTAACCACTGCACCACCAGGGAAGTCCCTGAGTTACTTCTTACACTGAAATCATCTACAGTTCTGTTGGCTCAGTCTTCACAATGTATCTCTAATCTGACCGCTTCTCAGTCCCCATCCCTGCCACCGGAGTCTAATGTAATAGATTTCTAACTGATATCCCTGCTTCTACCCTAGACCCACCATAGTCTGTTCTCTTCATGGCAGTGGAGGGATCCTGTAAGTCCTCTTTTATCCACATTGTGTTGCTTTACTCATCAATGTTTTCCATGTGATGTTCACAGAGTGAATCATCTGACTCCCTAATTTGGTTGCTCTTACATTACTGCTGACTTTAAGAGTAGGACATTCATAAGAATATTACTTTCAAAGGAGGGAAGTTACATGAAGAATGATGACCTCAGTCTATCAGAACATCCCTGGCTCATCTCAATACTTCTATCTGTATTTTATGAAGAAGCCATATTTTTAGATCCCCACGCTCCAAACTTCGGGGTCCTTTGGCTTCCATTTCCTTTGTAATGATCACTTCTTCTTTCAAAATCTTACTTATTTTTTATTTAAAATAGTTCTCCTTTTTGTTCCTTTGTTCCTCATTCACGTTGCCCTTATTCTGCTGATGTACTTTATTGATCCATAGGAAGAATATAAAATAATTTTGTTACTATCTCCATGCCTTCAGGTTTTCCCTTCTCCAATCTTTCTAGCACAGTGTCACATGATGATATTTCTAAGTAATTGTTTTGGTCATGTCATTCTCATACTCAAAAAAAAAAACTGTCTCCAAACTCTTTAGTTTGGCTACCAAGGTGCTCCACAGTAATTGACCCAACCATCCATCCAGGCAACCAACCAGCCATCTAAGGGGGGTGCTATAAGAAAATGATGAGTTGTACATAGCACCTATAAACCAGGCAGTAGGTAATGAATGGTACAAACCCAGTACCGTGAAACAGCTCAAAAGAGAGTGGGATCATCCTTTGGAATGGTCACTGAGGCCACACAGGTGCTCTGGTTTGGGGATTTGGGGGCAAATAGGGAGGTCATGAGCCGAGGCTAGATGTGAGTTCACAGAATGGGTCCTAGCCTATGTTGACTGTGGTTCAGGGCTCTTGCTAGGGGGATGTTAGGAACAAGGTTAGACTGTGGGCTTCCTAGGCTAATCCATAAACTCTGTGAAGATAAGCATCATGCAAAGATCATGTCTAGTACCACCTAGTGTCTAGCACCACTCTTTATAGAGTAGTTGACTGTGGAATGTATCAATGAATAAGTAATTCAAAAGGCAGAAGATAGATACTTGTCTTGCTGGTTATAAGATGGTGGTTCTCAACAGGGGATGATTTTGTCCCCCAGGGGACATTTTGCAGTTTCTGGAGATACCTGTGATTGTCACAACTGGGGTGGGGGTGGGTACTGACATGTAGCGGGTA
The DNA here is from genome assembly GCF_965194805.1 of Balaenoptera borealis. NCBI lineage: Eukaryota > Metazoa > Chordata > Mammalia > Artiodactyla > Balaenopteridae > Balaenoptera > Balaenoptera borealis. The sequence continues at coordinate 8,598,345 of NC_138881.1, read as the reverse complement.
GAGGCTAGGGATGATGCTAAACATCCTACGATGCACAGGACGGCTCCCACAACAAAGAATGATCCAGCCCCAAATCTTCACAGTGCCAAGGAGGTTGAAAAACTCTGGTTATAAAACATTACTATCTTTTTCTCTTTCATCTGGTAGTAAAAAAAAAAAAAAGAAGGAAAGAAAGGAAGAAAACCACAATTCTAATAGGTAGAATCAAGCAATGACTTTGCCAACATGTTTACTCTAAGGAATTTGATCAGTAACATCATATTCCATTAGCTTTGGCGAATGGGTCCATTCCAGTAATGAAAAGCCTGGCATTGTCCTTCCACTGGTGAAGGTCTAAAAAGACAATCTAAGTTCCAAAAAGAGAACTTGGCAGAAACCAAATGTAATTGTGAAAGAGCACAATGCCCTGGGGGAGACCTGCCTTAAGCAGAAACTTAGAAACTTCGATCTTCAGGTTCTAATGGCGACTAATTGAATCCATGAGAGGCCATGTATGTATGAGTGTCGAGTCCCCTAGTGCTTAAAATGTCATGTCTTCTAGAGTTGCCTTGAAAATGAAACTAGACTTTTTTGAAGCTGGAAGCAATGCAGTGGGCTAACTTTATGAAATTGAACAGTGAACAAAAATGCTAATGTTTACTTTTTAGCTACCATGAAAGGCAAGTATATGGACTGCTAAATTGCACCATGGTTCAATAAGAGAGGTGTATATTCTCCATGATGAAAACTCATCTTTGTCCTCATGAAGGGGACATTCCCCATCATGATGACTCAGTGTTATTAAATATTCTGGCAATTGTTGGAATACATTTCAGTGTAATACACCCTCCTTTCAGGACTCTTTTGGGTTTTCCAAGTTTTCTTTATGTCACCTTTGCCCCCAGAAGTAAAACCCACATACCTTGGCTCAGATCACCCAACCAAGGCAAAACAAAAAACAAAAAACAAACCCAAACTCCCAGAACACTTTAAAAGGTTTGTTTTGGATACCAAAATCAAGAGTTATAGAGTGGATAGGAGTCTTCGAAACCACATTTTTCAGACACAGATTTAGAAGTGCACCTTTGTTCCTGCCACATAAAAGAAAAGCAAACCTTTGTTTAATGGTTAACAATTTTTGGCAGCTACTACCTTTTAAACTGCTCCAGGGCTGTGATGACTATCTAGAGAGGCGAATTACAGATCACTTAGACAGATTATGCCATGTTGACCCGCTCTGAAGTTTGATTTTAAACAGCGATTATATTCTTATTGTGCAGGCTACATTTACTTGAGCCTTGTTATCTGGACCAAACGGTAATAGAGCTAGCAAATACATTTGTGCAAACTCTGAAAAAGAGCTGAGGGGATGTAGGGAGCCATATAACACAGCACGACAGTTTGCACTGAAGAAAAGTCGTGTTACCACCAGGAATTTAAACTGAGATATTAATTTAAAAATTAGAACAGAACAAGTTGCTTATCTTCAAATCTACATAGTGATTTCTGGATTTTTGTATGACTCAACTGTGAACTAAAGTGGAACTAATTCAAAATAAAATATTGTCTGCTTATTAAATGAAGTGAAAGTTAAAACTGACATGACTTGAAATTTTCTTATTTGGGTTTTATTCCAAAACAAAACCAAAATTTTATTTGGCTGAAGCCCCTGATACACCTCTTGATAGGATGTTTAATTAATTCTCCAGTTGTTTTGAGGGCCTACTATGAACAAGCCTTGTATGGAACAATGCCAGGTGAGAGAAGCAAGTCTTCCTGTCTGGTGGCCAAATAAAGAACCCCTTCCTGTGTCCCCACCTCTGTATTTGTCCTTTCTGCCCTACCCTGGGCTGGTAATGCCAACCCATGTTTTCACTGCCAACAGAATCAATTGGCTGCACTGTTTAATAGTAGCAGTCATTTTTTAAGTATTTTGATCTGTGAGTTAAATGATACACCAATTCTGTATTCTTAATATCTGCCTTATAATCCCCAACTACTTCTGTGCAATAAAAATATAATTTGGAATAGCTAAACTATAACTTTGGTAAAATCTGAACTAACTTCAAACTATTTCTGAAAATTCAGTGGAACCTCAATCATTTGGAGAGAGTAGGACCTTGGATTTTTTAGCTTCCACTTAATGTTATAAGGAAATTAAATTTAAACAAAATAATCTTTAAAAAGACACTTCTGAGGCAATTGGGGATATTTGAACATAGACTATATATTAGAGAACATTAAGGAATTGTTAATTTTGTTTTGATTACATTTTGTTTTATTTTTAAAGTCATTCAAGGGATTCGTATTGACATATTTAATAGTGACATGAAATAAAGTATGAGATTTGCTTTAAAGAACTACAGAAAAAAACAGAAAATGGTAGTAGAGCTTGATGAAACTAATGGGCAAAATGTTGATAATCATTGACACTTGGGTAATCAGTTTATGCAGATTTATTATACTACTCTCTCTACATCTGTGCAAGTTTTTTTAAACGCTAGGGAGAAAAACAACAACAACAGTAACAACAAAACAAGTTATTGGGTCAGCCAAAAAGTTTGTTCGGGTTTTTCCATAATATCTTACAGAAAAACCCAAACGAACTTTGTGGCCAACCCAATTCTTGCCAAATAAAAAACAGTATTAAAAAACCCACCTAGGATGATTTAGAGCATCAAAACTATTGATGAGATACTACTGTACACTTATTAGAATGGTTCAAAACAAATGAAACAAACAAAAATCTGACAATATCAAATGTTGGCAAGGATATGGAGCAACTGGAACTCATACATTGTTGGTAGAAATGAAAAATGGTTGGGTTCCCTTGAAAAGATTTTAGCAGTTTCTTATAAAGTTAAGTGTAGAATTATATGATGCAGTAATCCACTCCTAGATCCTGACCCAAGAGAAATTAAAATTTATATTCACATAAAAACCTGTGTTATACTGGCTTTATTCATAATTACCCAAAACTAGAAACAACCCAAGCATCCTAACACCTGGTAAATGAATAAATAGTCATATCTTCATACAATGGAATACTATTCAGCAACAAAAGGAACAGAGTACTGGTACATTTTCTGTCATTGGCACAGTGCTGGGTACCTTTCTGATTCTTGCTTTTCTTTGTTTCTAAGTTGACCATGAAAGGAACATGGTCACACAAAAACATGTACATGAATGTTCATCACAGAATTATTCATAATAGCCTAAAGGTGAGAACAACCCAAATGCCCATCAACTGATGAATAGATGGACAAAATGTGGTCTATCCATACCATGGGGTATTATTCAACTATAAAGAAGAATAAAGTGATTCATGCTACAATGTGGATGAATCTCAAAAACATAATGCTAAGTGAAAGGAGTTAATCACAAAAGACCACATATTGTATGATTCCATTTACATGAAATGTCCAGAATAGGCAAATCCATAGATACAGAAAGTAAATTAGTGGTTGTCAGGGCTAGGAAAAGGAGGGAAGACTGAGTGACTGCTTAAAGGGTACAGAGTTTTCTCATTGCGGTGATGAAAATGTTCTGGAATTAGGTAATGGTGATGATTGCACAACTCTGTGACTATACTAAAAATTACTGAATTGTTCACTTTGAAATGGTGAATTTTATGGTATGTGAATTGTATCTCAATTTAAATTAGAGAACATTAAGGAATTGTTAATTTTGTTTTGATTACATTTTTTTTAAAAAAATTAAAAAACAAAAGAATGCTTTCTTTTGATGCATATATTCTATAAGTCAACTATCTATCGAGTTTTGGTATTGAAGGGGACTTGTATTTCCAGCTGATCTCAGCCTTATGTGTTGATTTTATTGTTCTACCTGTTAGGGTTCTGAATATAATTTGCTCTCAGTTCAACGAATTGCCTTTAAGAATAGCAGTCATTTGCCACTTTTCATAAAACCATAAAATTACTGGTTACATTTTATGAGTACAGATCAGTCTTAGTGAACTTTGTATCCTGATGCCTGGCATGTAGCAAGGATTTTATGTTCATTAATATTTACTGAATGAATGATTCTTTTGGATGAGAACAAGCTCTGTTTAGTTTGAAGAGGTTACCAACTTCCTTTTTCTCAGTTATTCATTTCTTTCATTAAAAGAATTTTACCTGAATGTTCCTCCAATTTGGACTGAGGAGCCTCCATTAGAACTGAAAACTTTTCCTTAAAACGCTGCCAGTTGCATGCAGCCCTCTGTGAATTCCTTCCAGCTCCATATTCCATCACTCTTTTGTTCATTAAAGAAATGAATTCCAGCAACTCAGCTTTGTAAACAACTTTGCAATAAAAAACAAGCGTTCACATTCAATGAACGAAAACCATTTTAGACAGGAAATGGGCTTCAGGTTCCAAATTCAGTGCCTGTGTTCCAACCAGGAACGTGATTAGGAAAATATTGGAATGGGGAAGCTTTTTCTCTGAATAGTTAGTTAACTGATGACTTTTTGGTTCCTTCACAATTGAAAGAAATAATGAACTTCAAAACGCTTCCTTTTCTGTGGTTAAGGACACCTATATCAGATATTCAGATAAAAATGAGAAGAATCAAATATTATCCTTTATTTGCTGGGATGAGGGAAGATTTTGCAACTGCTTCTGTCCACCGAATACTGTTTTAGGCAGCTGATGTGGAAGTAATAAACTTGGAATAAGAAACTTAGGATCTAATCCCAATTCTTTTTGCTTTCCTGCTATGTGATCTTGGGACTTTATAAAATGAGGATAATATTGCCTAACTAGAAAAGTCGTTGTGAAGTGTAATTGGTAATAAGTAGAGGAAACACTTTGCACAGGGGCTGATAACACCAGGTGTAATCAATCAAACTGAAATATTGATTGAATTTCTATATTACGCACAAACCACATAACTAGCACATGAAAGACAACTACTTAATATCCCTACCCTCACAGAACTTACAGTCTAGTGAGAAAGCACTGTCAACTTCTTAGGCAATGAGAACACGACTTTTCTTTTTCTTGGTCTTCATTCATCTGTATGAGTTAGTGCAGTGAAGTTTTATATGGTCATTTTCAAGGACACTAGAAATAAACAGGAATATTTTAAAATAAATATTGTTAGGATCGGGAAAGCAAAGAGTCCTGACTAGTAAAACCAGTAAATACTCTGAATATTCCATGGGAAGGTAAGCGAGGAACTGGAACAAATCAAGAGGTTCTGCGCACTAAGTATTTCACCTAGTAGGAATTATCCCCCAGGTGGGGAACCAGCACCCGTTAAGGAAATTTTACAGCAATCCCGCCTTATCTTAGAGGTTTCCTTTGTAACTTTTGGACGTGTTAATTTCATCAGCCCCCCCCTCCTGTTTTATGTAAATGTTGGATTGTAACTTACTGAGTTTCATAAATTTAACCACAAGTTTTAAAACCATTGAAGAAGTATGTCAGCATCTTTCACGTTTATTTTTTTCCTTTACAAAGAGAAATCTGGAAATCCACTTTCCTCTCATAGCCAGGGAATTAGAGTGGGAAGTTTTGATCTAGATCAAAGTAGTACTGCTGGTCTGACTCAATTCTTATTAACCCAAACCTTGGAAGCATGAGGTTGACATTAGGTTGTTTCTGAAGTTCCTTCGTTCCTATCGTCCCGCATGTCTAGGTACTTACTCGATTCCTGTGCATTTCATGATTTTATGGAATTTCTCAATGTATATTATAAATGATAGTGTTCAGCTCCACAGCCAAGGAAATGGTTGTGGCTGTGATATTTCCTCTAAAATCTTGGAACATTTCAATAATTCTACACCTACGTGAGAATACACATATTATTTTCCAAATCAGAGAATACACTGTTCAAATAATTTACTCAAATACTGAGCTGATCTTTTAAAGCAAATGATCCACATGAAGGCTTCTAATATATATACCACGAAAAGCCCCTGGGTATCTGGAAGTCAACAAAAAGAAACTGAAATAGGGTCATTGCGTGTGCTGAAAGCCTTTCTCAGCTCGTGACTTACAGATTTGTAGAAATATTGCAGTTTGAAGTACTCTGTTGGTTCACATTACTGCTTACTTGAGGCAACTAAGTATTTTTGTATCCCACGACCAATATGATATAAACCCACTCCTTTTCTATTGGAGATTCCAGGTTTTTAAATCAAAACCTCAGAGTGTAGTTCTAAAATTGCTTAGTGGTGAATATTTTTCAGTGAAGCCATATCTTACAACCACATCTGCTGAACCATAAGGTTTGTCAAGCTGTGGTCACCCTCCAACTGCCCTGTGGCCTACTTAATTTATGCCCAAAGGAATGCATGGATTTAATAATCAGAATATTCACAGCCCTAAGACTCAAATGATTCTATAGTCTGTTTACTGGTTTTGGATGTGAGACTATTATTTTTTTTCACAAGGTAAAAGCAAATTGCTGACAAGTTTCTTACATGAAAAACAATTTGCTTAATATTTCAACTCCCATGTTACAAAGTAGTAGATTGAGACATGGATCCAAGTGTGTCTTACACCAGTATTCAGTCTAATGAAATTTAAAACGGGAAAACATCTTCCTGATATTTTATTGAAAGTGGCTCTTTTACTTCAAATCAAATCTGCAAAGTATGATACAGGCTCGAAATTAAATTTCCAGAGAACTAATAAGACATTATGGAAACTGAAAATATTGAAAGGTATTTTTCTCTCTTTATTCATTCCCGCAGATGAGCAGCTATGCATTTTGCCTATCTTGCATTATGTTTGTATCCAGATAACTTACAAGGCTGATACAATTATAAAATATCATAAAATTAAGTTAGCAAAGAATTCTAAAGTGTTTTTAAGGCTACTTGAGAATAAATATACAGAAATATCCTCACAGGGATTCCAGTTATAGGGAAGGGATTTCAAAGATTCAAGAAAAGCCCAGAGGGTACAAGGAAAATAGAATTGATATCTTACTCCTAAAAGGGTTAGTTTAATGTTTTCTGTATATTCTAACTCTCCTATAGAGCAAGATGATTTGAAATTCTCTTCTGGTTCATCCTCCTCTATTTAGCCACCATTATGTTCTAAAAGCTTGTATTTCAAAGGTATAATGTTTAAGGAGAACATTAAACAAAACACTAGGCCAGAGAGGAATCAAAGGACGGAGAGAACGTTAGTGCTTCCTTTATTTCAACTTACTGAAATAATTTAAGGCAAGAACTTGGTTCAAATTACTCATATCCTAAAATTTCAAGTTAAGAGGCCATTTAATAATAATAATAGTGGCTTATATTCAATTTTGGTTCAAAATATCTCAAGAAACCTCAACATAAAGCACTTCTAAAATTTAACTTCCAAATAAAAGTATATAATGTATGTAATTGGGGGGAATGTATTATAAACATAAGTAATTTGGTTAAATTCCAAGGTAATGCTCACCCCTCTATCTAGATATAGAGCAATAACTAGAGGAACTCCGACCCCTCGTTATCAAGAATCCTCCAAATTATTCTGCCTTGTTTGAAGTGACTGTAGTCATTTGTTTAGTCCTCTGCCCCTTGGGGAGGTTTTTAAGTGCAGACAGGACCAACCAGGAGGTACTGTGTATAGAACCCAAAGGACATTTTGGCTCCAAGTGTGCTATTGGCTCTATTTGCCTCATGATTGGCAAACTATGATCCACAGGCCAAACTGACTCACAGCAAGACAAATCCTGCCATTCCCATTCCTTTACATACTGTCTGTGGCTGCAGCTGCTGCAGAATTGAGTTGTGGGACAGAGCCTGTAGCCTACAAGCCCAAAATATTTATTCTCTGGCCCTTTGCAGAGAACAATTCTGACGATACCAGCTCATCTTTTCTATTTTCCCGTTATATCACATTTGCCTGGCTTCCTTGCTTTCACCCAGATTCCACAGTTCCCAGTCCTAATCTTCATGAGATCTTGGCCTATGTTCTTTCTAGAATTTCTTCACTGGCCCTGCCACCTTTGGTCTGAACTCTCTTGGTAATGGCTTGTGTTTTGACCAAGCATCCAATTGCCATCAAACTGTTTAACCTTTTCTGCCTATACTCTCTGAACCCCAGAAAGTCTTTTGTTCCTGCATTTGGAAGGCAAATTGAACTGTGCAAACACATATCTTCAACCAGAACAGTTTGGTCTACAAGAAGCAACAGAGAATGGGAAGCAGCCCATCTTCAGCAAATGAGGTTTGGAGGGAGGATTTCAGGAGAAGTAATCTGGACCAATTGCCCAGTGCCTCAGTCCAGTGGTTAAACACTCCTGGTGTTTAAACTGTGAATATTTGGAAGGTCAAAAAGCTCATATTCAAGTTTCACTGCAAAAGGAGCGCTATGAAGCCACGTACAAATATCATGTTTAGGTATCTGAATTATCTGTGCCTCTGTTCCTCTGCATTCCATAGTTAATAAAGAGCCAACAGAAGTAATATTTCTGCCCTTATTCACCTAAACACTGCCCCTTTCCTTGCATTATTTATTATCATTCGAAGCAACACAATGCTGCCAAGCTTATGGCTCTATCTGGCCTGACCAGTCCCCTGGGAAATACTCCCAGGGCTGAAGTCTGCCAACACTAGACTAGTCTTAATAATCTACAATTGGCAAGTCATTCATTTCAGATATTAACCAAGATGAGCAAGGCAGCAGAGACTGAAGGAGAGATATGCACGCTTGTCAGAAGCTCAAAGTGGAAAAGAAAGAGGGGCAGCATCTGCTGGAATTGTTGGACGGAAACACCAAATACAAAAGAATGATATGTACCCGGTAGAACAATTCAAGTGGAAAAGGAAGAAAAATGTCGGACATTCCCAGAAGGAGCAGAGCTGGAATAATCAGTCAGGAGGAAAGAGAAGAGAATGCTTCAAGAAAGTCTTGAGAGAAAACATGACTCAGTGAATGACCTTGGACTCAAGTCCCTTAACCTCGCCATGTCTCAATGTCCTCCTTTGTACTCCCTCCCAGGGAGTTACACTGGAACATTCTGATGACTGAAAGTCTAGGAACTGAAATATACGCATATATATATTTTTTAATGATATCAGTGGCTTATCAAACTTCTAAATTTAACATAGCATCCTTTAAAGTTGTACCCCCTTGTGTTTTACTTCACTAGTTTCTTCAGGGTAAAAAATTTCATTTGGAAAGCAACTAGTAAGCATAAAATAAAATGAACATGGTGAAAGTTGTCAGTAGACTTTCATGTACATGTCAATAGGTGGTGAAAGTGATTGTCTGATTTGTTAACACCTCATTTTTGGATCAGCCCCTCCATAAATACCCTTCTCACACCTCAGAAAGACCAAGAAAGGAATATATTTAAACTGGGCTAACTGGATGAATCCAAAGCCTTGTCAGAAGATCTGAAGCCTTGAAACCGTAGGTTCCCAGTGTACGAGTCAAGTGACACAAATTTATTCCAATCCTGCAGTCTGTTATTTAAAGGAACACATTCTTATCTCTTCTTGGGTTTTCTTATTTGTTTGTTTTGGTTTTTTTACTTTAATGTATTGAAAATTCTTCACATCTGGCAAACGTCTGTATGGTAGAGAGGAGAGGGGAAGGAGATGGAACGGGAAGAAGGAAATACACTTGGGATGGGTAAGGGGGAGTTCCAGAAATATTTTCCGTGCAAGTTTCCACACCAAGCCAATGGTAATGAGGACTTGTTACATGCCAGGCACTGGGTGAGGCGTACGCGGCACCATGCTAGATAGACATCAAAGAGACAGCAAAGAAACACAACAGCTTGGCAGACACACTGACTTAAAAACCCATTTACACAGGCTTGAGAGTGCCTGTCGTCTCCTGGGGAGGCTTTGGCATGGACAGAAGAAAACATCAAAGACACTCCAGACTTCAAATCCCTTCCAAGGGTGCAATCAGCAGGACAGGAAATGGGAAAATCATCCTAGAAGGGATTTGGAAGGGAAGGGGCTCATCCAAGGACGCCTCTGGCCCTGCGCATGAGCTGTCGCCATGTGCACGTTCAAAAGACGTGACACGGTGAACAGCTTGGCACTCCGTCAGCAGCAAGGCTTGCCCTAGCCTCCCACCAAGAAACTGCGGGGAATAAGGCGACACAGAAAAGATAACGCAATGAGAGTGTTTTGTCACCTTCGTGGTCGACTTAATATTTTGAAAGGATCCCATGGAACAAGAAAGCCGCATTCTAAAACAACGGAAGCATAAATAAATATCCAAAGATAGAAGCCCAAAGGGATAGGAGAAGACCAAATTCAACCAAGAGAAAACGAACAAGTAGGTCTGACCTGAAATCATATCTGGTACGCTAGACTAAAACTCCTGGTAACCCAGCAGGGTTGTTCATGCTTATAGTACCTCAGTATGATCGAAGTACCAAAAGTTGCCAACAGACACAAGGAAAGGCCTTTAATTCCATGTCGCTGGGAAATAATGACAGACTGTGAAATCTGCCCCTGCTCAGAGCCCAAACAAGGCTGAAATTTCACATGTGGCCTGCCACTGAAGTAGGATGGTAAAAATGAACTTGGTCAAGCTTTTTTTCAAAACACTAGTTCCTACAAAAGCAAGGGATAGGAGCTTTCTTGAACGTTAAAGCAAATGTTTGGGATACACCGGATGTATATTGATTGTGTGTACTGTATGTTGATTCCACCTGATAATACACACTGCATACATACATATATATATATTTATTTATTTATTTATATATTTATATTTATATATATAATATACTTATATGTTTTAAAATAAAAGATAAATGTAAATTATAAAACATATTTTAAATCAAACAAAGCTAAGATTTTAAAGTAAGGCCACAGCAAGTGGGGAATTTTAAGATGAGCCTCCAAGCCCAGGAATCCTTTCTTCCACATGCTTAGCTAGCAAGGACCCACGCACGTGGTTTGGAGGCCGTGTACTGGTCAAGCTTGGAGCTTCTAGAGTGAAACCTTCAAGCCTTAGACACCAGGTTCACTACTAAATATCAGTATGACTTAGAAAAGATCCAGACCTCAAAAAACATGGGCATAATATCAGTACTTACCTTATATGGCAATCGTGGGGACTAAGTGAGATAATATATGTAAAGCACTAGACTGGACCCCAGCACATATTAGAGACTCAATAAACATTTACTATTAATATGACAAATCTATTATAAATCTATAAATAGAGATTATAAATCTGTGTCCCATATCACTTTGTAGTGTCCACAGCAACTAACAGAGCAAAGAGTAACCAGTAGTATTTAATACATGCCTGTTACTTGATTTTGAACTTAGGTAACCCATAATTTGTTTGATTCCCTAAATATCACAATATAAACAGACATATAAAACAGAACATTTCTTTTTTCTTTTTTTTTTTAACCACCAACAACCCTTTATTTATTTATTTATTTATTTTCCACACACACACACACACACACACACACACACACACACACTGTATTTTATTTTTACAAGAGATAAATAGACTGACACCAAGCATTGTACATGGATGACCACAACAAAAGCAACAATGATTGCAATTACCAAACATGAAACACACTCATACTATGTCATAATATTGACATTCAGTCCGGTAATCCTCCACTGTAACAGCTCCTTTACTTTGCAGTGAAGATTGATTTCTATATTCTTTGCCTCTGAGTCCTTGTGGGATTTTTTTTTTTATTCAAACAGAAAGTCACAAAAATTATACTCATCCTCATCAGTTCACTCAGTCCCATGTAATTAATTTTTTTTTCCATCTTGATCTTTTGTTAGCACTTTTATGAGTTCATCAGTTTTTCATTAGAGTTCTGAAAATGCTTATTCATTCAGTTCAGCAGTACAGTCAGATACCAGAAACCTGTACTTGTCAGAGTCTTTTCCATGAATTTCTTGAAGATGAAACCCTTTTATAGGAACATATTTGCAAAAGCATCAGAGTACACCCAGAACTGTCTGTAAATGACAAAAGACTTAAAAATGACTACGGTTAAAGATTTGATGAAAGTTCATAATAATGCAGTTGACAAGAAAATTAGTTATTTCTGAGATATATATTTTAAAGTAATAACTAGGATTATGACTTATAACATTATACCAGAACATATAAGATTTTTAGAAATTTCATGTAATGTCTGAAACATTTATATTAACGTATTTCCATACAAATAACCCAATGAAAGTTTAGTATTAGTTGTTTTTGTTTGTTTGTTTTATACTGCAGGTTCTTATTAGGCATCAATTTTATACACATCAGTGTATACATGTCAATCCCAATCGCCCAATTCAGCACAACACCATACCCATCCCACCGCAGTTTTCCCCCCTTGGTGTCCATATGTCCATTCTCTACATCTGTGTCTCAACTTCTGCCCTGCAAACCGGCTCAGCTGTACCATTTTTCTAGGTTCCACATACATGCGTTAATATACGATATTTGTTTTTCTCTTTCTGACTTACTTCACTCTGTATGACAGTCTCTAGATCCACCCACGTCTCAACAAATGACTCAATTTCGTTCCTTTTTATGGCTGAGTAATATTCCATTGTATATATGTACCACAACTTCTTTATCCATTCGTCTGTTGATGGGCATTTAGGTTGCTTCCATGACCTGGCCATTGTAGATAGTGCTGCAATGAACATTGGGGTGCATGTGTCTTTTTGAATTACGGTTTTCTCTGGGTATATGCCCAGTAGTGGGATTGCTGGGTCATATGGTAATTCTATTTTTAGTTTTTTAAGGAACCTCCATATTGTTCTCCATAGTGGCTGTATCAATTTACATTCCCACCAACAGTGCAAGAGGGTTCCCTTTTCTCCACACCCTCTCCAGCATTTGTTGTTTGTAGATTTTCTGATAATGCCCATTCTAACTGGTGTGAGGTGATACCTCATTGTAGTTTTGATTTGCATTTCTCTAATAATTAGTGATGTTGAGCATCTTTTCATGTGCTTCGTGGCCGTCTGTATGTCTTCTTTGGAGAAATGTCTATTTAGGTCTTCTGCCCATTTTTGGATTGGGGTGTTTGTTTCTTTAATATTGAGCTGAATGAGCCGTTTATATATTTTGGAGATTAATCCTTTGTCCGATGATTCATTTGCAAATATTTTCTCCCATTCTGAGGGTTGTCTTTTTTCTATGTGGTTATTTCCATCATTATTAAACAAATGCATTTTTTCATTTGTACCTAATTTTTTGTTTAATTGCATCTTCTGAGAACAGAGAAGACGTCTGTTCCTTGTCATCAGTATTAAATCCCATAAATAATTCTCCTAGGTGTCGGCACAATATTAGTACCTTAGAACAATGTTCCTCAAGGTTTCTTCAAGGAGCAGATTTGCCAGATGTGACTAGGTACCCCTATTAAAAAAAAAAGAATTCTATATTAAAATTAATTTAAAATGTTGGATTAAACAATGTTAATCAGGCATGTAGGATTTATCAGAGCCTTAAATATGCTAATGTGTGCTATGAATCTCTAAGAGATGAATCTAAAATACCACATTTCCCCCAACCACTTGTCCACACAACTCCTTTTTCACGGAATTACCTCTTGCACAGAACTATGATCCCTAGACAGAACTAATGCTCTACGACAGGTACTTTGGGACACCCTATCTTAGAGGGAATACCTGAAATCTGCTGATTTTACCCTGTAAAGTGGGGTCATAATCTCATGAGAACACAATTACTTTTCTACTCAGATGGTCTGCATAGAAAGCAATGGTAGCTGTCACATGTCAGTGCTCTAATCCCTAGGGTTGATCGTGATAATTTTGCTGGTTGGGAAGGCTCCTCCTGCCTCTATAAGCTCAGAAGATCCAAATGAATATAATACTGTTTTCAGTCAAGGTCATCACTTGTTCTGGAATTGTGTCACGCTAAACACGTCATCCGTGGATACAATGAAAGATAACAAAATCTACATGTGTATCATACTTTCCAGCTATTTAAGCCTACATTCCAATTCTGCCTCTTGATCAGTATTTCACAAACTTTAGGGTAATAATCACCCATGGAACTTGGAATAAATGGTGATTCTTGGGTTCTACCAGCCCATGTGTTTTGAAATGTTTCCCTGGTGAGGCTTATGATCAAGCATCTTTGGGAAATTCAAACTTGGCTGCACATTACAAATCTTCTTGTTTTTTGGAAAACACCAGAATCCTAACAAAAACCCTACTGAATCTGAATTTCCAAAGGTGGGCTGGGTAACTGTATTTTTTAAACATCTAAGAAATTTGGAGAGCCAGCTCTGTAAGGGGAACTGCAGCTCTACACCTCAGGTTCATCTACCAGCAGAGCCAGAGATGGAACTGCAAGGAAGCTCCTCCAACATGAAGTCCCAGGCTTCTTCCCTGGGATCACTTAATACTGGCCACAGGGTTCTGACCAGCATCCACCCTATACATGGGAGAAGCCCAAATACCCACTGAATGAGGACGGAAGGAACGTTAACAGTAATATCTAAAACTAAACAAATAATTTTCTTTGAAAATAGTCAGAGGTGAGAGCAGGAAATTTGTCCTAAAAGCCCCAACAGGGTTTAAATCAAGAGGCTCTTCTCTAGAAGATGCGATCATTCTACTTCACCTTCTAGTATTTTCTGCAGTGTAAAATAGCTCCTTAGGTTTTCTGTCCAAGACATGAAGTATCTTCCCAAACTTCACCAAGTAGTTTTCTGACTGGTGATGTGGTTGCCCAATATATTTCTATTTCTGTTTGGTCCCCCACCCCCTGGAGCCTGAGTCTGTTTAGAATGAACTCTCTACAAGGGCCATCTTTCTGAGTGGAAAATGTGAGAATCTTGCTAAAAAGGAGAAGACTCATGACTGACTACTGGGCACTGGACACTTCACACTAGAGAGAAGAAGCCATCTCAATGCAGGTTATGGAACTAATTAATCATTCTGTCAACCTTGAGAATCTTTTATTGGAGAAGTAGCAAAAAGGGTAGAGGTATTGGGAAGTAAAAAAGGATTAAAAGGGAACTTCTGGAGCTAATTTTTTTAAACATGATTGCTACAAGATACCCCTTAGAACCTAAGATGTAATTTCTTTTTAACACTTAATCTTTTCTTTTGGAGATAATTGTAGACTTACAGAAAAGTTTCAAAGACAGTACCGAGAGTTCCCATATACCCTTCACCCAGCTCCCCCTATTCTTAACACCTAAGAAATTAACTTCAGCATAAAACTACCAGCAAAAGTACAGAATTTATTCAGATTTCACCAGTTTTCCCACTAACATCCTTTTTTTGTTCCAGGATCCTATCCAGGATTCCACATTACATTCAACTGTCACTTCTCCTTAGTCTCTTCTGATCTGTGAGAGTTTCTCTTTCTTTCCAGATCTTGACACTTTTGAAGAATAGTGGTTGCTTGTTTTGTTAGAATGCCCCTCAATTTGTGTTTGTCTGATGTTTTCTCAGGATCAGACTGAGGTTATGCATTAGGGGCAAGAATACTATTGAAGCGAGGAGCACTTCTCAGGGTACCATATCTGGGGGTGCATGGTGTCCACAGGTATTACTGGTGATGTTAAATTTGATCACCTGGCTAAGGTGGTGTCTGCCAGGATTCTCCACTGTAACTTACTATTTTTTTCCCTTTGTAATTACTAAATATGTTGGGAGAGATACTATTGAAGCAAATATCCTGTTTCTTCTTAGACTATTACCCACTCATTGAAGCATCCACTGGTGGATCTTCAGTTATCACTGTGGTTTTCAAATTCATTTACAACTGTTTTATTTAGAAATTTTATTTTTGATTTCCATCATTTTTTCTACTTTTATTAATTGGAATTCTTCCATAAGGAAGAGTTGTTGCTTCCCTCCTCCCCACATCCAATTAAGACAAGAGACTGAAAGAACAAACACAGGGTACACAATTTTAGGTAGACCAGTAGGACGGAATGCGTAGCAGATTGGGTCTTTAGAACATGATAGACCACCATTCCCTGAGGGGATTCTACTCTAAAGACTAGCAAAACACACAGTAGACATGGAAAATCCTAGAGTTTAAACCTAAATGTAGAGCTAGGACAGAGATGGCAGCTTGGTGGTGATGATGCGAGGAGGGGGTACTGCTGGTGGTGTCCATCTGAAGAAGATGTCCATCATTAGGAGTGTCAGCTCAGCATATCTGCCACTCTGTGCTTCCTCCTTCCAGGGAGGTCATAGCTCACAAAGTCCTGCCAAAGTATTGTTCAACACACAGAGTGTGGTCTCTGGCAATATCCTTCTTTCATACTTATGGCCAATTATGTTTTCAGAAGGAAATAAATACATCAATACATAAGTAAATACAAAAATATACAAATATAGAATATATAAATTTTTACATGTATGTGTTTTTTAAAAAGAAAATCTACATCCTGCTAGAGTGAAAGAAGGATTTGTCTATGATAAAAATCATGAAAAACAAGAAAGAGGTAAGGAAACCACTGGACCAAATGTCCAAACAACAGAAAGTGTTACCCTAAATACACAGTTTTTCAAATTCTTTGTAAGTATTCATGGAAGTTTTATAATGTGACTTGCATTGTGTTAGATATGCTGGTATCTAACAAATAAATATAAGAGAATATCTTTGCACACAAAGGCTTCACTATTTTAAAATCAGAAACTTTGCATTGGGTACCCAGACGGCATTCTCAAAAAAGGTGAATGAAAGAATATGCATTCCAAATAAGCTGGTCAGAAGAAATTGAGGGGAAAATGCTTCATTTTCACTTAGTGCTTAAAATTTAGAAATATGTGCTCATGAGAAATAGCTCAGAGCTTTCTTAGCAGTATCTCCCAGTAAACAAGACTTCTACTAATTTACCATCCTGTCTTTGCCTAGAATATAATAATAGCAAATAGAGAACAAGAGAAGGTGAAGAAATTAGGTAAATAGTAGGGCTATGATTCATTTTAAAAATATACTTCCGTTCAACCATACCTGAAGTTGATTACAAAATACTAGGTTAAATGATAGTAGTCACTTTCGAACCCCAAATGGGATCACTCAGAAGATAGTCAGAAGACAAATTGGAAGACCCACCAAGCCTGCCTTACAGGTATTTGAGGCCACTGGGATTAAATTGCTCCCACACCCTGAATGCTTCAGCCTAGTATGGAATGTGACTGTAAACGTTCAAGGTTCTTAGACATGAATGTGCTAAGCTTAAACATTGTTTGCTATGTGGAGATTTTAGATTGTATTACATTATATGTTATGGCCCAACAGACAGCCCCACCTCTACCCACAAACATTTGCTGATTCTTTTGCTATCTCCCCTCTCCAAGGCCTCCTAACACTCAGCCGCTTACCCGGGGTTGAGGGACAGGGGTCTACATCTAGCTGTTGTGTAAACAGTCTATAGGTGATAACAGAACAGGCTACTTTTCCTTTGTCTGGGCAGTTTGAATGGCTGTGTTACGCAACCCATGACACTAACCCAGGAAATGTTGGAAGGTGATGACACAGAGGACTAGATCTGAAGACGAGTTGTCTGCTCTTGCATCAGGTTGTCCTTGGTTTTGCTTGACGTGTAAGAATGGGGTGGAAGATTACAAGCATTGGAATTCAGTCAGTGTGCATAACAGCCGTGTGTATATAGAATGTGAATTGGACATAATGTGTGCTCAGGGGTGAATGGATCTGAAGTGTGAGATTTAACAGAACGTAATGTATTTGGATGGCTTCCCCAGTTCTCTCTACTGGAAGCCTGACCCTGC
The DNA here is from genome assembly GCF_965194805.1 of Balaenoptera borealis. NCBI lineage: Eukaryota > Metazoa > Chordata > Mammalia > Artiodactyla > Balaenopteridae > Balaenoptera > Balaenoptera borealis. The sequence continues at coordinate 8,580,670 of NC_138881.1, read as the reverse complement.
TGTCCTGTGTGGGTGTAAAGACACCCTGTTAGCCATGATTTTGAACGGTGGGCTTTTCTGCTGCTTGTATAAGTCTGAAACTGAACATAGAAAGCCAGAGAGAAATTTGAGATTGCAAGCAAACCCTCAGCTCCAGAGACCTTTTGTTACAGACAGGAAGGGACATGTGCTCATTATTTTCATGTAGCTAAGAAATAGAAGTTCAACTTAGGTTTAAATGTAATTTAACCTAAATTCCTATGACAACTCCTAACAAGTTAATTAAATTTGCCCAGGTGCTTAAATGTACTACTGGGCATATTTTTTGTAGTTTTGTTTATCTCACTCCAGAAAAACAGCAACTGTGGAAGGGGTATGTACATTGGAGCAGTTGGGTCATTAACCTTTTTTGAATATTTAATATGTGCTAGACCAATGCTTCTCAGAAAACTTCTAAATAAAAATTTAGCAAATCAAATCCAACAATATATAAAAATTATAATACATCATGACCATGTGTGGTTAACCCCAGGAATGCAGGTTGGCATAAAGTGTGAAAATCAACCAATTAATTCACTATATTTACAAACTAAAAAAAAAGAAGAAAAAACCTATGTGATAATATACACAGAAAATAGCATTTGTCAAAATCCAACATCCCTTCCTGACAAAACCTCTCAGCAAACAGGAATAGAAGAGACCTTCATCAGTCTGATAAAAGGCATCTATGAAAAACCCACAGCTAACGTCATACTTATGGTGAAAGACTGAAAGCATTCTCTCTAAAATAAGAAACAAGATCAGGCTGTCTATTTTCATCACCTCTATTTAAAATTGTACTGGATAGTCTAGCCAGAGAAATTAGTTAAGGCAAAGAACTAAAGAGTAGAAAGGAAAAAGTAAAACTGTCTAAATTCACAGATGACATGATAGCCTATGTAGAAAATACGATGGATCTATTAAAAAGCTGCTGCAGCTAGTAAGCGAGTTGGGAAAAGTTGCAAGATACAAGATCAATATACAAAAATAACTACTCCTATATACTGGCATGGAGCAGTAGGAAATTAAATTAAAATACCATGTACAATAGCATAAAAAGTGAAATGCTTAGGGATAAATTGGACAAAATATGTAAAAGACATGTACGGGTAAAGCTATAAAACATTCTTGAGAGAAGTTAAATAATTACCTACATAAAAAGTCAGATATGCCTTGTTCAAAGGCCAAAAGACTCAATATTGTTAAAATGTCACTTCCCCCAAAATTGATCAATAGATGTAATGCAATCCTAGTCAAAATCCCAGCAGGATTTTTTAATAGATATTGGCGAACTGATTCTAAAATTCATATGGAAATGCAAAGAAGCTAGAATAACCAAAACAACTTGAAAAAGTAGAAAAAAGGTGGGATAACACTACCCAGTTTCAAGAATTATTATTAAGCTCCTATCAAGACAGTGTGATATTGATATAAAGATAGACAAATATATCAATGGAATAGAACAGAGAACCTATTAGTACATGCACGTATATATGGACAACTGAATTTTAACGTAGGTGCAAAAGCAATTCAGTAGAGAAAGGATAATCTTTGCAAAAAAAAAATGGTGATGGAACAACTGGATATCCATAAACAAACAAAAAAAATGAAACTTTGATCTCTGTCTCCTATGACATACACAACATATTTGATCTGTGATCAAAATGTGATGCCTAAAACTATAAAACTTCTGTAAGAAAATAGAAGGGAAACGTTTTGTCTTGGATTAGGCAAAGACTGCTTAGATACAACACCAAAATATGATCTATAAAATTGATAATATGAACTTGATCAAATTTTTAAAAATCTGCTCTTTAAAGTCACTGTTAAGAGAATCGTTAAGACAAGCACAGACTGGGATAAAATGTTTCCAAATCATATATCTGATAAAGGATTTGTATCCAGAACATAAAGACAACTCTCAAAATTTAATAATAAAGAAAACAGCCACCCAATAAAAATTGGCAAAATTCTTGATAGATAGGATGCTCTTCTCCATACCTAATTTCAGAGACCCAGGATCTTTCCATCATGTGGGTTTGCTGTCTTCCACACTTGTTGAAAAGGGGGAAAGAGCAGGGAGGATCTACAAATGAGGGGTTTTACGAGCCACGCCTGGTGGTGTGTGGTGTACATCACTCCTGCCCATGTTTCACTGGCCACACTCTGTCATGTGACCACACCGAACTTCCCAACAAAAGAGGAAAATGGGTTTAGCAAACAGCTAGTTCATCTCTTCCACATTCTGTGTCATTAGAATTAGTGACTATCAGTGGCTGCTGAAATTAAGGTGGTTTTATGGCAAATAAGAATATTTGTAAATATTTGTAAATCCCAAATGTGTAAAACATTATTACAATACCATGGGTTTGACCCAATTTAACTCTTTTTTTCCCTTCATTTATTTCTCATGACATCATAGGGGTAAAGAAATCCTCTTTCCGGTTGGGTAGAGTTATCTCTCTTTTCATCTGTAAACATGAGAATTGTGGTCCTTTATCCTTAGTCATTCATGGTATGCATAGTGGAGTTTGAAAAAAATGTTATTTTTTTGCCCTGGCCTCACAGTTACTTTTAGGAAGAGAAATAATAAACTGCTTGAACTGTGGCAGGTGATATCCCAATTACATAATTTGTAAAGGGGGAAGTTAACAAAGATCTAGGGGGCATAGCAAATATTGAGTGCAGAGTGGAGATCAAAGAAATGAGGCAAGGCTGGGAATGTGAAAGATGGGGCAAGAGGTTGGAGCCTATGGAAAAAGAGTTGATGGGAAATTCTAAGATGGGGTGTCAACAAAAGATTCTGAGGACAAGGATGCTAAAGATGCAGTCTTACATCATTTTGTGTGTTACAGGCCATCCTTTGCCTCCAACCTTCAGTAAAAAACTGCTAAACACAGAGCCTTGTGTCCTTGGTACTTTGAGTGGCATCTGGCATAAGGCAATAAGAATAACTATGTGTCAATTCAGGTCGTCTGAGAAGCAGATACACAGATGGAGAAAATACCAATGAAAGATAAGGAGGAGGTAGAACAGGAGGAGGCAGGGAGAGCCTTTAATCCATGATGCACGAAAGAAGGAAGGAAGCAAGACTGGGTCAGGAGCCTCCTGGCCAACAGTGCAGCTCTGAGACCATCATGGCCTAGACGATGGGGAGTCCCTGAGCAAAGCTCTCCCATTAGGGAATCCACGTCAGATAGGGACTTGGATCTAGTCTCCTCTCCTGCTAATTCTTTGGCTGGGAGTGGCCCTGAGGCAGTGTAGCCATGGCATAAATGTCATCGCAGATCTGTAGGTACAACCACTGGCGGCTGTCTGCTAACCACGTTCCTGGCAGCAAATTGTCTTGAAGGGAGATCTGACTGGTACAACCCCATGACCACCAAAAAAGATAAGCTCAAAAGGGTGACGCAGTCCAAGCACCACTAATTCATCAGAAGAAGGAATTAGAGTCAAAAACAACTAGGAGAAGTCCAAGCCCCACCTGCCCCCATGAATCCCTGGAGGGTCTGTACTGCTGTTGGGATGGAGGTGCCATCCCAACTGATTTAGGGAGAATCAAAAGGGAAAGCATGGTTGGGCTGACATCTGGGTTACACCCTGAGTCTTCTTAAAGAATAAAAAAGTTCAGCCAGTTCTCATCCCTCATCTGTGCATTTTGTCTAGCCATCAACTCAAAAGTAGATGGAAAAGTTCTCAACCAAAACACCTCCTACAAAATGGCCGATTGTGAAGGGCAGATAAGAGAGGTGTCTAGTTGTTTGCAAACTACTTAATATATAATCTGGGAGTGTTAATAGCTCCTTTTCAGAGGTCTTTGCTTCACATCCGATGCATTTAGATACGGTCCCCAATTCTGTGCCTAGCTGAATGTGGACGACAGTGGCAGATTCAGGTGTAGCTTTCTTTAAAGTTGCCACCAAAATGTCAGCCACTGGTGACTTTTTCCCATAAAATGGGCATTGCATTATCTTGGAGAGTCCAATGCTAATAACGATAAAAGAAGCTGCTTTCTAAATGGCTTTCTGGACATAATATTGCCTTTCCACCCATACCGTAAACGTCCCTCTTCCCCTCATAGCAAAACACTAAGTTGGTGTACATCTTAGACTTGACATTTATCTTAGGGAAGGTTGTTTTTCTCTAATTGAATTTGTTTTAGAATATACTGCGTTTATATCAATATCCTGATTACTCTGGAGACGTTAAACTCCAAAAAGCATTCATTTTAAACTTATAAAACATTTAATATTGTGGTTTCAGAATTTTTTCTTCCATTTTGACACTATGAGCATGTCCTAGGGATGATGTCAGTTCTGGGCACATGAAGGACAGTCATATATTCCAATATCAAACCCAGATGGGTACAGTTTTAACACCCGTGACAGGTTTCCCTGCTCTTGGCTGACCAACTCGTCAGAGTTTCCCAGGACTTTCCCAGGCACTGAAAGTCCTATATCTTGGGAACCGCCCCAATTCTGGGTAAATGGTACAATTAGTCACCTGCTTTTAACCTCAAACAAAAAAAGAAAGTGCCATCATCAGGTGGCCATTCTTGGCTGGCAAATTACACTCCTGTTTACTTTCAAAGATGGTGAAAAAGCAGGACCCTATAGACATCTTTGATTGCTGTCACAATATTTCAAACATTTAAGACTTACACTGGTTTAGGGTATCTAGTGGATTTGCCTGTAGTTACTGATTTATCAGAATATATTCTTCTTAAATACTGAACACATAAAACAATACTGCTTATTTTCCAAAAGCAGTGAAGGGATGGAAACAATTGTATTTTCAGCAATCTACATATATATTTTATTGTTTGTCCTCTCTCTCGAGTTCACTTTTTTTCAGCTTCTAACTCCTTGGAGCTGCCCTAAACAAAGAAATCAAATTAGCAGTAAGCTGAACCATGCACGCATTGCTTCTCTTTTTTAACTTCAGTCTCTGTGTGTGTGTGTGTGTGTGTGTATATGTGTGTGTGTGTATATATATATATATATATATATATATAATATATATATATATATATATATATATATACACACATATATGTATATTTCATAGCACATCTTGCAAATCAATAAATCATAGGGGAGAAAAATGTAAAAAGTGGTGGTTCATTCCTCAAAGCAAATTCAGTCCAACTGAATTACTATTTCAGTTTGCATCGTGACAAAGCCAATTGGGAATTTCCAGATGCAGCAGAGGTAAAAATGCCAACTTTATTAAAATGTAAACCAAAGCAAAATCACAGTCTAAAACTGAAATGGGATTGAGGAAAAGGCTGATTTTGTTTGGCATGTACTGTAAAATTCTAATTTCATGTAGGTTAAAAAAAACGAACGCCCACCCTTATATAGCCATAGAGGGAAAGAAAAGCCCACACTAAGCTGATTGTCCATGGTTCTTAAATTGTTTATGTTAATAATAATAATCTAAATTGTTGATAATATTTTGGCACTCGATTGATAATGACATTGGAAGATTTCATGAACTAAAACAAATTATTTTAGTAGAGATCATCAAAAGGGAGATAAAATTTGATCTTGGGAGACCAACTTGGACCTACCACGTAGCTATCCATATCATACAGCTGAAGTCATAGAGGAGCCATGTTTTTTAGAAAAGATTGGAAGTATGAGTACACCTTTCCATAAACCAGAGAAAGCCAATTTTTTTCAGTGCTTTAAGTAGGACTTCTCTTAGACAGATGATCCACTTATCTGTATATAACCTACACAGGAAGGCCTCAGGGAGTGACATTTTCACAAAGATTGGAAGGATACACACTTAGGAAAGTCAGGCTTCTCTGCAACTTCAGGTGTCATTTCCCTTAGAATGATGACCTAATGCTGAATGCAGGACATCTCACTTCAAAAAAAACATTATATTAAAAGTAAAAATTTCTGACCAGTGTAAAACCTACCGTACACAAAATTGAAAGACAAAAGACGAATATGACAGATGAAGAGCCGATGCTATTAAGATATAAAGAGTTTTTACAAATCAATACCCAAAAGGCATGTACAGGCCAGTCACAGAAAAAAACAATGAATAGCTTTTAAACAAATGAGGCTCCAACTTCAGCCATGATTAAGTGAGTGTCTGTTAAAACAACATAAGAGTAAAGATGAAAACCACGCCATGTGTTAGGAGAAATGTGAGGAAATAGACACTCTCATTCACTAGGTATGTCAACTGGCGATCCCCTTTGTTATTGCTTAGATGAATAATAAAGAACGTGAGGAATGTTAGTCTGATCTCCTGCAAATAAGAAAAAATGTGGGGCACAGTGGCTTAAATAAGTCCAGGTTTACTTTTCTCACATAATTTGAAGTTTGGAGGTAAGTGGCTGCTGGCAACCCAGAGCCCCCGAACCATAGCATTAGGAACCATGGCTGCGATCAAGTCAGTAAGGAGCGAGGAGGGAGGGAGGGAGGGAGGGAGCAGTGCTGGCACATCCATCCCTTTATTAGGTAAATAAAATCGTACCTAGATAGGTCCCAACAGACTTTGATTTATACCCTACTGGCTAGAACTGTGATATATTGAACACACAGAACTGAAAGGAAGACTGGGAAAGTCTTAGCTTAATGATGGGAGGCAAAGGTGAAAAGATGGGAGGAAGCAGTCATCTCTTGATCTGTTGGCCTTAGCATTCCTCAGTAATAATAAAGCTTATTAAAACAGAAATGTTCAATATCTTAATTGTGTTGGTGGTAACTGCACATTTAAAAAGGATGCATTTGATTGTATATAAAGTTTATTTAAAACAAAAGAAAATGTACACACCCCTTATGTCAGCAACCCTACTTCTAGGAATATATCCTTCATATATATTTGCACATGTATGCAATGGTCAAACAAGATCTTCATGGCATTGTCTGTAATAGTCAGTCTGAAAACAAGATAAACGTCCACCATCTGGGGATTGTTAATGCAACATAACCTGGGCTATCACAGCGCATATTCTACTGCATCTCACGATTTTTTAATTAGACCCACCTACAGACCTCCCATTTGGCCAACTGCACCAAGTCAAGTCCTAAATGTACAATGAAATATTATTTAGCCATTAGAAAAAGTGGGTCATTCTATGTGGATGGAAGAGGAACAATGGCCAAGATAACCTTGTTAAGTTAAAAAAAAAAAAAAAAGCAAGGTTAAGAACAGTGTACACAGTCTGCTCCCATTTTTGTTGATAAATATGGGGAGGGGGTAGGTTTTATACATTGTATACATCATATATTATGTTTGTGTGTGCACAGAATATGTAACAGTAACAAGAGTTGCTTCTGGGGAGGACGAACCTGGATGCCTGGGGTGAAAATGAAATGTAGTTCACCCTGCATATCCTTTGATAAGGCTTAATTATTATTTCAGCATTGTATAAGCATACTAATCTTTTAATGAAAAGTGGCCGGTTATTTTATAATCAAAATGAGAAAAAGTTAAAAATGAAAGCATTTAGAATTTGCAGAAACACAATTTTTTCCTACCCCACAGACTGATACAAGAATGATTCTTCTTCCTATTGGATCGGCTACTGTTCTTAAATTAGTAAATAGTGTAGCAATTCCATGTTTCGTTGGGGCCAAATATCTCAATGGGGAATGGGGACCCAAACAGTTTAGCATGAAACAAACGTGGGAAAATATAAAACAGATTCCAGCATGCTGTGGAGGTCCATACTAGTTCTCTTGACCACTCCCTTAGAATGGAGTGCCTGTTTCAATTATAGCTCACGTTATGCAAAATACACCACATTTCCCCTAACACTCCCCCCGCACCCACACACACTCATTCTCATAACCACCTTGGGAAATACCACTCTTGTCCTTGCTTTGCAGAGCAGCAAGAGGAAACCCAAGACGATGGTGGTTTGCTGAAGTTATAATGAGGCATTGGAACTCTGAGTATGTGTGTAGTCTCATCAGTTAATTGTAGACAGTTGACTTCCATGTCAAATCTGTCTTTCAGAGAGAGAGAGTGGGAGAGGGAAGGAGGCGGGGAGAGAGAGAGAGATAGAATGAGAATGAGAACGTTAGTTAAATATAGAACAGACTGGTTTGTTATGGTTTGTGTCATAACTTCATATGTTAGTGGGAGGCTCAGAGGAAAAGAAAAAAAAATATGAACCCTTTTCCTCCCTTCACTGTCTCAAATAAGCATGAGGAAGCTGATGAATATGACATATGTGGTAAAAATAGTGCAGAGGGCCAAACCAGAGGACTGTAGGTGGGTCAAGCTTAAAATCGCGAAATGAAGTAAGATACCAGTTGGGATAGCACAGATTATGCTGCATTAAAAAAACCCTCCAAAATCCTAGTCAGGTAGCACAATGAGGTTTATTTTGTTTTTACAAAAATAAATTGTATTTTTTTCTTCCAGTTTTATTGAGATACAATTGCCATACAACACTGTATAAGTGTAAGGTGTACAGCCTCATGGTCTGACTTACATACATCATAAAATGATGACCACAATAAGTTTAGTGAACATCCATCTTCTCTTATGGATACAAAATTTAAAAACTAGAAAAAATTTTTTTTCTTATGAGAACTCTTTGGATTTACTCTCTTAATAACTTACATATATAACATACAGCGGTGTTAATTATATTTGTCATGTTGTACATTACATCCCTAGTACTTATTTATCATTTTCTCATTGAAGTATAGTTGATTTACAATATTAGTTTCAGGTGTACAGCATAGTGATTCAATATTTTTATAGATTATATTCCATTTAAAGTTATTATAAAATATTGGCTATATTTCCCTGTACTGTACAACATATCCTTGTAGCTTACTTATTTTATACATAGTAGTTTGTGCTTCTGAGTCCCCTACCCCTATCTTGCCCCTCTCCCCGCTGGTAAACACCAGTTGATCTCTGTATCTGTGAGTCTGTGTTTTGTTATATTCATTTGTTTGTTTTATTTTTTAGATTCCACATGTAAGTGATAACGTACAATATTTGTCTTTCTCTGTCTGACTTATTTCACTAAGCATAACACCTTCTAGGTCCATCCATGTTATTTCAAATGGCAGGATTTCATGATAAGGGGTTAATATCCAAAATATACAAACAGCTCATATAACTCAATATCAAAAAAACAAACAACCTGATTAAAAATGGGCAGAAGAAGACATAAATAGACATTTTTTCCAAAGAAGACATACAGATGGCCAACAGGCACATGAAAAGAAGCTCAACATCACTAATCATCAGAGAAATGCAAATGCCGTGGCTAGGACTTCCAAAACTATGTTGAATAAAAGTGGCAAGAGTGGACATCCTTGTCTTGTTCCTGATCTTAGAGGAAATGCTTTCAGCTTTTCACTGTTGAGTATGATGTTAGCTGTAGGTCTGTCATATATAGCCTTTATTATGTTGAGGTAGGTTCCCTCTATGCCCACTTTCTGGAGAGTTTTTATAAGTGTGTGTTGAATTTTGTCAAAAGGTTTTTCTGCATCTGTTGAGATGATCATATGGTTTGTATTCTTCAATTTGTTAATATGGTGTATCACACTGATTGATTTGTCAATATTGAAAAATCCTTGCATCCCTGGGATAAATCCCACTTGATCATGGTGTATGATCCTTTTAAAATATTGTTGGATCTGCTTTGCTAGTATTCTGTTGAGGATTTTCACGTCTATGTTCATCAGTGATACTGGCCTGTAATTTTCTTTCTTTTTTTTTTTTTGTGGTATCTTTGTCTGGTTTTGGTATCAGGGTGATGGTGGCCTCATAGAATGAATTTGGAAGTATTCCTTCCTCTGCAGTTTTTTGCAATAGTTTGAGAAGGATAGGTATTAACTCTTCTCTAAATGTTTGATAGAATTTGCCTGTGAAGCCATCTGGTCCTGGGCTTTTGTTTGTTGGGAGTTTTTAAATCACAGTTTCAGTTTCAGTACTTGTGCTTGGTCTGAGGTTTATTTTTTAAATCACATCTGATAAATAGCAGATGTCTGTAAAGGGTGCTTCTCTATGTCATTCTACCTCTGGAACCCAGGCTAATAGACTTACCAACATGTGGAACATCACCAGTCATGACAGCAGTGGCAAGAGAGTGCTGCAGGGTCTCACAATGACAATAAATTTCCCCAGCTGGGAAATGACACAAGTCACTTCTTCCCACAGCATATTGGCTATTACTAGTCACATGACTCTGAACAACTGGACATAGCTCTAGGGGAGAGGAGGCACAGATATGTGTGAACAGGAGAAATCTCTACCACCAGAACGAAAGCAAAGGCAGGCTAGAAGAATAGTGAGCTGGAATCTGATGGAACGACAGCCCTCGTGATTTCTCTACCTTGGAGTCATCCTTCAGGACCTAAGAAAAAAATTGCATCTTGGACTAAGTTTTTGATTAAGAGAATAATCCTTATTGGTGAACTTTGAGAATGTTCATACCAGACCCACAGGTTGACATAGGAGGCAAATACATTAATTAGTGTCATATTTATACTTCATCCACCCACTGTAATAGTTTTGAAATGTACTTTTTTTCACTATATTAAATTTGTCACTCTTGGAAATGGCATCATCTTGCATTTCCAGTATAGGTCTAGACTTAGTCAAAGTTTTCTTCTGCATCTGCCCAAAGTCATCCCTGGCTCCTAATGATCAGTAATGGAGTTAAGGTCCTGGTATGGCATCTCTAAAATTACTGCTGTCACTCACTCCTTGAACATTCTCAGCTTTCAGCCTAAAGGATATAGATATAGATATATAGGCATACGTAGATATTATCATTGGGTCTAATTCCCTTACTAATATTTCTTTCCCTGGATGACTCATCTCTCTTGTAGTTTGACAAAGTATGAGAAAAGTGAATAGAGCTCTATTTGGCTAACTGAGCAGAGAGTTTAGTGGCTTTGAATGACAAAGAATACAGACTTAATTAGTTCAGAAAAGTCACCAAAAAAAAAAAAAAAAAAACAAGAAACCAAAACCCAAATATAGCAACAAAAAAATAACAACAAACTCTAGGAAAAGGGGAGAATCTGATTTCCAGGGTGGCTACCTTGTATTATTTTAAATGTCTCATTTTTAACAAAAAATTATGAGATATGGAAAGGAATAATAAAGTATGGACCATCCACTAGGGGAAAAAAACAGTCAATAGAAACTGTCCCTGAGAAAGCCAGATTTTGGCCTTACTAGACAATGAGGGCTTTTTTTGTTTTGGTTTTGGTTTTGGTTTTTTGTTGTTGTTGTTGTTTGGTTTTTTTTGACTGCATTGGGACTTTGTTGCTGCGCAGACTTTCTCTAGTTGCGGTGCACAGGGGCTACTCTTCCTTGTGGTGCATGGGCTTCTTACTGCGGTGGCTTCTCTTGTTGCAGAGCATGGAATCCAGGCGTGCGGGCTTCAGTAGTTGCAGCACGCGGGCTCAGTAGTTGTGGCTTGCAGGCTGTAGAGCACAGGTTCAGTCGTTGTGGCGCATGGGCTTAGTTGCTCCGTGGCATGTGGGATCTTCCCGGACCAGGGCTCGAACCCGTGTCCCCTGCATTGGCAGGTGGATTCTTAACCACTGTGCCGCTAGGGAAGTCTCTAGACAATGACTTTATTTATTTATTGTTTTTAAACATCTTTATTGGAGTATAATTGCTTTACAATGGTGTGTTAGTTTCTGCTTTATAACAAAGTGAATCAGTTATACATATACATATGTTCCCATATCTCTTCCCTCTTGCATCTCCCTCCCTCCCACCCTCCCTATCCCACCCCTCTAGGTGGTCACAAAGCACCGAGCTGATCTCCCTGTGCTATGCGGCTGCTTCCCACTAGCTATCTATTTTACATTTGGTAGTGTATATATTAGACAATGACTTTAAATCAGCTATTTTAAATATGTTCAAAGAACTGAAGGAAACCATGTCTAAAGAACTAAAGAAGAGTATGAGAATATCTCACCAAATAGAGAATATTAATGAAGAGCTGGAAATTATTTTTTAGGAGCCAAATAGAAAATCTGGAGTTGCAAAGTATAATAACTGAAATGAAAAATTTACTAGAGGGGCTTAACAGATTTGAGCAGATAAAGACACCAGAATGGAAACAGCAGGCACCAAATATTCCCACTTTCAATTCACAAAGTCCATAGAACTCAATGAGAGTTGGGGGGCCCCAAATAGCTGCAATTTCCTCACCACTTCCCTCAACCTGTATGGGTAGAAGACTGCGAATACACTGGAGAATCATCAGAGAACATCTCTAAATTTTAAATCAAGTGCTGGAGAAGGTTCTAGAGCATCATTATTAGAGATGAAGTATGTCATTTAATTCCATAGTTGGCTGTTTGCCTGTGTAACGGACTTGCTGATTTCTTCTCTGGGACTGAGGAGCATGGCAATCAATGTAGAGAGATAGCAAAACAGAGACCAAGGAGCACTCATTCTGGGTGAACCTGGACATTTGGCTTTCCCACGAGTCAAACAGACACAAAGAAATGTACTTGGGCTTGAGTCATCACCTCATGATGGCTGCCTATTTGGCCAAGGGCAATATTTGCAGTGGGTTCAAGCTGAAGTATATGCTTCATGCATGAGAACTGTGTGGTGGGAGCATCCATCCCAGGGTGCTTCTAGAAAAATATATCCATGAGCCTCAGGTCAGAGGGAGTGTTTGGTTTCATGCATGCACGAGGCCCCTGAGGAGGAGCAGGAATAGTCAACAGAGAAGACTGCAAAGCCCTCTTCTATCGGGGATGTCTGCCCCAGGTGCCACCACCCCTGTTCTTTCTCCCTAGGCTCTGATACAGAACAGGAGGAAAGAACCCAGAAGAGGGCAGTATGAAAGAAGTCAAAAATCTCTCCCCCTATTCAAAACCCTTCAGGCCAAGGCCCCGTACTGGGCACCCAGAGAAAGAGTTCATGATAAATTGAATATGAGATTGAAGTTTAAACTGGACTGGCCCGGGGAATTTTCAAATATCAGAATAGGCAGGCAACTAAAGGATCTGCCCGGGATATCTTGGAGGAAGGAGAAGGGAGCTGGAACAGAGAATGTTTGAAAGGAGTAGCTGGAAAAGAAATGTTCTTGTCATGTTCTCTAAACTGGTTCTGAATAGATATCGTGGAGATTATCACAGTGAGTGAGTACACAGGGCGACACAATTGTTGGTGTCATTCTTGTGTATCTTGAAAACACATCTACTAGGTAACCATGACAAACTTTGAGTTTCTTCTCTTCTTTGTGCCTCAGATCACTCATCTAGAAAATGAACTGGTTTTACCAAATAATCTCTAGAAGTACCTCTAACTTTCTTTAGCACAGAAACCAGTCATTGCATACCAGTAAGTAACCCACTTATTTGTAGCACTTTACAAATAATCCAATATAACCCACTTTACAAATAATCCAATACTTACAAGCACCCTGCAGGTTGGTAAGAGAGATATTCTTGGTCCCTTTTTTTTTTTTTTTTTTTTAATAAATTTTACACTTTATTTATTTATTTATTTATTTATGGCTGTGTTGGGTCTTCGTTTCTGTGCAAGGGCTTTCTCTAGTTGCGGCAAGTGGGGGCCACCCTTCATCGCGGTGCGCGGGCCTCTCACTATCCCGGCCTCTCTTGTTGCGGAGCACAGGCTCCAGACGCGCAGGCTCAGCAATTGTGACTCACGGGCCCAGCTGCTCCGCGGCATGTGGGATCCTCCCAGACCAGGGCTCGAACCCGTGTCCCCTGCACTGGCAGGCAGACTCTCAGCCACTGCGCCACCAGGGAAGCCCTCTTGGTCCCTTTTAAGATGAGGAGGATCATGAGGCTTCGAGAGGCCAAATGACTTGGCCAAGTTCCCCCAGCTGGTGAATGGCAGAGTGAGTGCCGTGAATCAAGGCTACTAACTGAAGAGCATGTCTTCTCTCCAGTAAATCACACCATTTCATGCTTAGTCCAATTCCTGCATATGTCATCCAAAATGTTTTCCAAAATGCTATTTTTGTCTCTTAATATTTCATGCATTATGAGAGGATTATACTTGTGAGCAAGAAAGAACATTCTGCAAAAGTTTCCTAAGTGCTGGAGCAGGTCGCTGGTGATAGTGGAAGGGGCAGTGCTACAAGTTGTACCTCCGTGGAGGGTCTGAAGACATGTATCTGGACTGGCCAGGAAAAGAGGCAATGGGTTGCAGGGAAATGAGGAACCTGCAAAAGTCATCTAAGAAGTTTCTTTCACTTGGGCTAACATCAGAAAGAAGCAATTGGTTGGTGACCTGACAGCAAGATCAAGAAGAAAGAGAAATGCTGGAATCTTTTTTGAATTTACTCTCATAAAAATAAAAACCCTTCCAGAGAGTTCCAGGTTGACATTCTGTTCAAATAGATAGTACTGGAGAATGATGGACATCCAAGCACTTCACATGACAGTATTTGTGTAAAAGCATTTGGAATCGTGTTTATTATCCTGAGAATGACATCCTGGGGAAAGTACATGTTTCTTTGGATTTTTAAATCTACAAGCATCTACCGTTATGTGAGGCCAGCTCTTATTTACACAAAGGATCGCTTTCCAACCTTCTGTCCACTCGGAATTCTTGAAGCGCTGCATTACATTGTTTTATCATGTGGTCATGTGTTTTGGGTTACCCTCATCATAAACTGCAGCTGCAGGAAAGAACTGTGTACCCAGTCTACTTTAAACTTAATAAAATCTTCCACATGGAAAAAAAATTAAACCATCCTATTGTGGCACATGTTTATTGTGATGACAAGAGCAGGGGGGTGTTTGGCTTTCTGTATTTTTGGTTTAGGACATTGGGCTTTTGAAGCCCCCTGGGACGTTGACCTCTATAGAGGAAATCCACTACAACCTCAGTATTCAAAGTTGGACGTGTCTAAGTAGGTCTCTGTGGAGAAGAAAGTGGAGGCCAAGGTGATTGAGAGACTCCAGGCCCACCCCTTTCCTTCTCAAAGGTGATCAAATCTGTGAGGTCCCCTCTGAGCTGGCCACTTCACCCAGATGGGGGCTAGTTTGTTACTGACCCCCAAATTGCTTAGAACTAGAAATATTTTTATTAAAATCGATCTGGAACTCATAGATTCCCTGAACCTAAAGTACAGAATCTACCTTCAGGGTAGATGTGGTAAAAATAAGAAAGGGACAGAAGAGATTTTCCAAGGAACAAATAATCAGGTCCGAATATAGAGTTTTCATGGATCATTCAAGCCAGTTTCCTAAGTTTCCTTTGTCTGGGATGGGCCCTCAATAGTATTTGTTTAGTAATTCAAGAGGCTTCGACTCTGTCTTCTTTCCCACAGTACGGGAAAGGGTCTTCTATGAAAGCCTGTTCCCTCCTCCTCTGCCAATGTTTTTGCACGCATACATGCTCACCCACCACTAGCACCAGCACCAGCACCATCAAAGCTCAAATGAAGTTATCCACCTCCTCAGAGATAGTGGTCACCATGACCAAAACATACACACTCACACATAGATTTACATGCCCAAGATGCTTTTATTAATGTTCTTTCTGTAGTATTACACTTCAGAGCATGGGATGGTAGAGATATAGATGAAAAATGAGAATGAAATGCACCATGACCAGCTGAGTCTTAGGTAACTCTACCCTGCTCGTATTTCTGGGATGAGTTAGTCTGTATTCCAAAAGTGGGTGTACCTGCCTTACTGAAGAGGGGACAAAGGGGACAGGCAAAGGGAGTGAGAGAAAAATCCTTTGACAGGACAGTTAGTAATTTGATAAATGTGAAATATAGGACATGGTAGGTCTGGGGCACCTTTGAATTTCTAGTGTCCTTTTTCTCCCGCGAATGCATTCTGTTGTACATGATGAAGCATCCACAATCTAATCATGAAGAAATCCTTAAAGATTAGCAGTTGCCTTTTATCATAGGCCATCGTCAGCTACATTGCTTCTTTATTCATGGCGAAAAAGGACTCAGCTACATGATGTATTTAGTTCCTATACTTAAGGACAAACAAAATTGCAAATTATTTCATCAATACCATTAGAGTAAAATGGAAACATAACTTAAAAATACATTTAACTCTGGTTCTGACAGACCTAGGGGCAGGACAAGAATAAAGTTGCAGACGTAGAGAATGGACTTGAGGACACGGGGAGGAGGAAGGGTTAGCTGAGACGAAGTGAGAGAGTAGCACTGACATATATACAGTACCAAATGTAAAATAGATAGCTAGTGGGAAGCAGCTGCATCGCACAGGGAGATCAGCTCGGTGCTTTATGACCACTTAGAGGGGTGAGATAGGGAGGGTGGGAGGGAGATGCAAGAGGGAGGGGATATGGGGGTATATGTATACATATAGCTGATTCACTTTGTTGTACAGCAGGAACTAACACAACATTGTAAAGCAATTATACTCCAATAAAGATGTTTAAAACAATGAACAAGATAAAAACTGGCAAAAAAAAAAAAAACATTTAACTTTTTTTCATTGTCCATACATCCTTTTAATGCAGTTTTTTTATTTTTTATATTGGAGTATATTTGATTTACAATATTGTGTTAGTTTCAGGTGTATAGCAAAGTGATTTAGTTAGACGTATATATATATCTATTCTTTGTCAGATTCTTTTCTCATATAGGTTATTACAGAATATTGAGTAGCGTTCCCTGTGCTATACAGTAGGTCCTTGTTGATTATCTATTTTATATATAGTGGTGTGTATATGTTAATTCCAAACTCCTAATTTATTCCTCCCCCGACACCTTTCCCCTTTGGTAACCATTTATTTTCCATTTTGTAAATAAGTTTATTTGTATCATTTTTTAGATTCCACATGTAAGCAATATCATATGATATTTGTCTTTCTCTGGCTTATTTCACTTAGTATGATCATCTCTAGGTCCATCCATGTTGCTGCAAATGGCATTATTTCATCCTTTTTATGGCTGAGTAATAGTCCATTGTATATATGTACCACATCTTCTTTATCCATTCCTCTGTCGTGGGACATTTAGGTTGCTTCCATGTCTTGGCTATTGTGAATAGTGCTGCAGTGAACATCGGGGTGCATGTATCTTTTCGAAGTATGGTTTTCTCTGGTGTCTGTAAAAGTAATAAACAGAAACCTCAGTTAAATAGAGCTGGGAGACAAGAAGGGGGCGCTCTCATGCCCCTGTGACTATAGTAGAGCCCAGCAGGAAGAAGAAAGACTCCTCTTCTTTCATGGCGAGGGTTGAGCCAATGAAAAGCCATGGACTCTTCATTTATTCTAGCCCTCCCAACTTCCTTTTTCCCTCTATGAAAGCATCCTTCTTCCTTTGCCATGTGGGGACTTGCACGTGGCTCACCATGGTTGCAGACCCTGAATCGCAATTCTCTGCTGATCCCAAATAAACCCATCTTTGCTAGAGAAATATCTGGCAGTCTATTTGTTTTAGGTCAACATGCCTATAGTTACAGTTTGGATTTTCTTGGCTACTGACCAAAGAAAGTAACAATGTCTTTTATGAAATACTTTATCCAAGCATCAAAGTATCTCAATGGTGTTTGACAAAATCACAAAGAGTCAAAGGAAACCCTGGTTGGTCTCACTTTGGTACACGTGTGTGCATGCATGCACACAAACGCACACTCACTCACATAAAACTTGTCACTGATCAGACCCTGTGTAGACTCACGGAACTCTATTTTTGAGGAATGGAGCTGCAGAGGAATCTTGGCCAATATCCTGTATGAACTGAAGGCATAGGAATTAGAGCGCTGCCTCAGGGATTGGCTCAGATTCCCTGCAGCTTCTAGCTGGAACTGGAATGTTCCTTCCAAAGCACTAGGGAATTGCTGCTCCACCCAGATTCTGCTGGATTATGTGATTCTTGGCACTTTGATTATGCTCAAAACTTCACACCATCTTGAAAATTCGTTTCAGAGTTCAAAGCTGGGTTGTCCCATATATGGTTGCTGACAGTCGCTGACAAGGGCCATAAACTATCAAATAGTTTAGGACGGTGATCGCAAAGCATGTTTGACTATGCGAGTCTAGAAGTAAAAATAAATGCACACAAAACCTAAATATATGTATATTAATTTATGTTATACACATGAATCAGGAACCGGTATGTTTTGAGATGTGTTGCTCACTGTGATGGCTTCATCCTACGGAAAGGCTAGGTACGGTTTGTCTACAATGGAAGTGGTTGTCAATACATGTTTTATATGGATTTCTTGATAATGTTAAGTATTTGTGGCTGAGTTCTTTTTGGCTGTGAATGAAGAGTCATAATGTGGCTGATGATGGCCTACTTGGAGGAGAGAAAGAGTTGCTTCTGGCATTTTCTTCTTATTAGCTTGAAATTGCATTAATAGTATTACCTCTACCCATGGTTTCCTTCCAGAAAACTTTGAAGACCATTGGTCCATTAGGTGAGGTTTATTCTAGTTAAAATCAGACAATAACATTTTTTTTGAAGGTTGTTCTTTTCCACTTTATTTTTATTATTTTTTTTTAATTTATTTATCTATTTATTTATTTTTGGCTGTGTTGTGTCTTCGTTTCTGTGCGAGGGCCTTCTCTAGTTGTGGCAAGCGGGGGCCACTCTTCATCGCGGTGCGCAGGCCTCTCACTATCGCGGCCTCTCTTGTTGCGGAGCACAGGCTCCAGACGCACAGGCTCAGTAGTTGTGGCGCACGGGCCTAGTTGCTCCGTGGCATGTGGGATCTTCCCAGACCAGGGCTTGAACCCGTGTCCCCTGCATTAGCAGGCAGATTCTCAACCACTGCGCCACCAGGGAAGCCCGACAATAACATTTTAAGTTCACTTAATAGGGTCTTATAAAATGCAATACATTGAAGTACTCCAGAGGGAGAGTGGCTCTCTGTCATAGGGGCCAAGTGTAGGGTGCCAAAGTAAAAATTTAAATAATACCAATTTTTAATTTCTATCTTGTTTTCTATTTTAAAATAAATACAAGTAGATGTTTTCATCTTTCCGCCTGTTCTCCAACTGATTAACTTGCTCACTCTCAGTAGTACACACGCCTCACTTTGGAGACGAAGAGAGGGACCGTAGGGATCCAGACTCTTAAGAACATACAGCGTGAATTGCTTATCATCAAATGACGGCTCAAATGTCCCCTCTCCAGAGACATCTTCCCTTAGCGTTGTCTCCCCTCTCCCGCAAACACAGCCCATCCTGTCACCATCACCATAGCATTTACCTTTCTTGGAATTATATTGTTCCTATATTGGCTCACTTATCTGTTGGTATATTATTTCCCTCTTATCCTCCATTAGAATGTAGGCACCACAAAAGCAGGCGCCCTTTCTGTTTACACCACCCTTGTCCTTAACCAGGCAATCAGTTAACCTTTTGATCAATATAAGTTTTGTTGGGTAGCCATTTACTTCACTGTTTTCAGTACAATACACTGCTATGATAACCTTCACGGTGCTAAGTCCAACCTGGCCTTCTTCAAATCTTGCAGTTACCTTCTCAGTTGCTCAAATGGATAATCACATATGATCGTTGGCTTTTTATTTGGGGGAAGAATTCCTAGCTTCGACCACAGAAGCCAAAAAATTTTTCTAGTTCCTATCTTGTAGAAAGCCAAACCCCAAACTACATATAAGTAAAAATTATATGTAGGCTCAAAAATTGTGTTTCTCCTGTATTAATTTTGAAGATGAGAGGATACAAACTGAAATCGTTTCATGGGGCTTTCCAAATCACAAAATGACATCTGAAACCTAAACGGTTATCATTATTACTACTGAAATATTTGTGTTTCCTAACTCAGGGAAAATGATATGTATTAAAATGGTGTGTAATAACTGGGGACTATTTCAAGCACTTTCTCTATAACAGTAACTTTACCTGCATTATTAATTTAAAATTCAAAAATCTAAACCCTTTGAAGTGGTTATTTTTATACTCATTTAATATGTAACGACATCAAAGCAACAGAATGTGTCTAGGGATTTTTTGTGTGTCTATAGGGCAAAATTTAAAACACTCATAAAATAGTTTTAATTTCCACCACGTTTCATTATTTATAACTGCAAAGGCAAAGGTCTCTAAAATGTTAAATAATTATTTAATAGGTGCTGTAGTAGGCAGAGTAACGGCCCCCAAAGATGTCCACATCCTAACTTCTGGAACCTATGAGTATGTTACCTTACATGGCAAAAGGGACTTTGCAGATGTGATTTAGTTAAAATCTTGAAATGGGGAGATGATCCTGGATTATCCAGGTGAGTTCAGTGTAATTAGAAGGGTCCTATACGCGAAAGAGGGAGACAGGAGAGGCAGAGAAGGAGACGTGAGGACGAAGCAACATCAGAGTGATATGATTGATGTGAGAAAGGCTCGCCAGCCATCGCTGGCTTTGAAGATGGAAAAGGGGGCCACGAGCCAAGGAACACAGGCAGCCTCTAGAAGCTGGAAGAGGCAAGGAAACGGATTCCCCCCCAGAGCCTGAGGAAAGAACACAGCCCCACTGACACCTTGAATTTAGTCCAGCGAGACCCATTTTGGACTTCTGACCTCCAAAACTGTAAAATAATAAGTTGGCTTTGATTTAGGTCACTAAATTTGTGGTAATTTTTTACAGCAGCCATAGGAAAGTAGCACAGCTATTTTTTTAGAGTACACAGTTTTATAAATTCACCAATTCCTCTGTGTAGCCTCTCACATTGAGTGCGTGACACATTTTGATGGCTTCAACAAAAGAGTTTAGTTAGGGCTTTTGAAATCTGAGCTTTGATCATATTAGAGAAACATTTTAAATCATGCAAATGGGATAATAATGCCAGGTCCTTGTGGGTGATTGTTTATAACTCTACGTTCATATGCATGCGTATAAAAGACAGCTCCTTGACACAAAGCCATAGTTAGATGATAAACTATTTGAATGTTCAGTCCAAGCCTCTTATTTCTATGGAACTGAGCAAATAAGACCATGCTCTGTAAGGAGTGTGTGCTCAACAGATGTTAACAGATCAACATAAGACACACAGGTGTGTGGGTGGTGGTCTTTGGACCTACAGATCTTCCCTGGTTTCAGAGTCTGATACATGGCTGTCTACAGCCTATTGCTGTAATGGAACTTATGGCGTCACATATCAGCATTGTTTTTCAAATGGAACTAGAAGTAATTGCGTGGGAAATGTACTGTTAGCTGGAACCAGAAAGAATCATGATACTTGAAGAGTCTTAGCACTCTAGGTGGACTACTATTTTCCATTAATCACATGCTACTACCCAGTCTTCACTGCAGAGTGCACCGTAGCAAGATCCACCAGTAAAATGCTTTAAGAACAATCCATATGGAAACCATTGGCAATAACACATGCTGGCATATGGCAAATGACATGTATACATGTAAAAATAAAAACTATAAACATTGCAGGCTATTTTAATAATGAAATAATTTTCTCCCGCACCACCACCTCTCCAACAAAATACAGCAAAGAGGCCCCCCCAACCTCTGCCACCCGAACCCCCCAGCAGGAATGTGAATTGTATAATAATGGCTATGGTCAGTCGCTGTACCAGTTAGGGTCCCAACAGGAATCAGATGACACGCTCAATCTTGCCAGATCCTCCTTTTGGCCAAACCCAACCAAATTGCAGCTGGTCAGGAGTCTGGATACTACAGTCCATGGAAGTCTCTCTGGCAGAGAAAACTGGACAAAGAAAGGTGTGAGAATGGATGGAATATAGAGAACATCTAGCACAGTTTTTCAATTCAGCAAATATTTTAATGAGCACTTACTGTGAGTTATGCTCTGGGAGATAGATGTGGTAGAAGTGATCGAAGCGGTTTAATTTGCTTTACAAAAGTCAGAGACTGCCAGGGGACAGGCCAGTAAATGGCAATATGATGGCATTGATAACGTGATACAAGAACAAAGTATTATGGAAACATTGATTTAAAGGAGCAAGCTCACACATATGGGATCAGAGACAGCTTCTAAAAGGGAGTGAAATCTAAGGCAAAACATGAAGAATTCGTTGGTCGTCACTAACTTTCAGTGAGGACTGTCCTAAGGGCTTCACACATTGTAATACATTTAATCCTTCCAAGGCCTCTGAGTGGGAACAAGGATTAACCGTAAATAGTAGAGAGGGATCTCTTTGGGGGTGATGGCAATGTTCTAAAACTGGGTTACAGTGATAGTTGTACAACTTGGTGAACTTACTAAAAATCATTGAAATGTACACATAAAGGGAGTGAGTTTTGTAATATGTAAATTATACCTCAATAATTGCCAAAATAATGCCAAAACAAAACAGTCTGATGTAATTATGCAAGGAAGACAAGATGGCTTGAACCAAAGTAGGGGCGGTGGGGATAAAAGTTAGATAAGCGCTTGAAACTGGGAAATGCCACCTATGATTGGGAGAGATGGCTGGAAAATTTGGCACCTTGACCTAGAGGTTTTAAGAAAGGAACTATGGCTCTTTGCCTTCCTCGTGTTGGAGGTTTACTTTGTTGGAAGACAGTGATCTCTAACTCTGGAAGGGAGGTTACATAGCAGCCCTTGCCTTTTGATTGAGCGGTGGTAGCTCTCTGCTGATAATAATGCATAGAGTCCTTGCAAGCTTTCTGACATCAGAGGCGAGGTTTTGAGAATTAGCTCAATATTTTGGACTGAACTCTAAGAAGGCACTAAGAACAAGTGTAGCACGATGTCTTTGTAGATGACTACCCTCATCTATGTCAATCAATTTGCCAAAACAAGAATGAGGATATCTGGGTTCTTGAGTTAATACCCCTTTCCATATCAATTATAGTGACATTTGGTATCCCTTGAGGAATGTTTGGGTTGTGAGGTCCCCTAATGTAGCTTGAGAGCCAAGAAAATGTCAATGATCTTTCTGCTTTCCCCTCGAGCCACAATAAAATCCAGGCTCTGATTAGTTGTTTGGGCGACACCCAGTCTTGTTTTGATGGAGTTTGGTTAAACAAGTAAGAAGATCCATTTTTCCCAGGCCCGTGAAATGCATGTAGTGGTGAAAAAAAAAATTGGGTTAGACTGTGTTTCCCTTGCCAGGACATAGAGTTCTCCGTGTAGTTCGATACCCCCTAAGGGATGGTCCAACCTTTCAGCATATGGTTAGTTAATCTCTCTTATGCTGGGTTATCAGTGGGTCAGCTGAAAGGTCAGAAGCCACAACAAGAACATGAGAAGTCTGAGCTTCGAGTTCTGAATTGTAGGATGACTTTTAAAAACATGGGATAGGGGTGAGGGATGTCTAGGGCAAGGTAAGAAGGGGAATTTCCCGCTCTGTTTCGACAGCTTTTCTCTGTGTTACCTTTTCTCCTCTAAGATATCAAAACTACCTGCATCTCTGATAGGAGATTTGCTCTCTGTATTTACGTTTCTGGCAGCTGGTAGGCAGATGTAGCAAAGTGCTGCTCCACAGAATGTTCTCAGCACATTACTGATTTTAAGCTGAGACCTGGGACTCTTGGTTTAAAGCAAAATATTTCTTCTGGTTAAAATATCTTGAGGGAGATGATCTGAACCAACAGTATAAGCTAAGAATTGTGCATAGAGGGGGATAAATATATCCTGGCACTCTCATGTGGTTTTAGCTGTGAGGCTTAACGTGGGCAAGTTGGGGTGACAAGAAAGAAGCTTTTGCATCAACTATTGATCAGGAATACATCCTCTCGGTAGTAACACGTGCTTTTCCTGTACCCTTGAAAATCATCCCTGGGGCAACCGAGAAAATTCCGTATTTACAGAAGTTTTTCTTTTTAAGTTCTACTTTGTATTGAAAACAAAGTCACCTTCTGCTTCCCACTGAAGAGTAAAAACTGAGAAATCACGTGTTGAAGGACTAGGACCTCATTTTCTTTCTTATCCTTTTAATGCCTTGTAAGTCTTCAAATTGTCTGCTTTGACAATAACAAGACTTTTTTTCAGCCTGGGTTCTTGGGAAGCAAGTGAGCAAACTGAATTCTCTGCTGCCTGATAGAGTCCCGAGTAAAATGCAAGCTCAAATCGGATTACTGGACTGTTTTTAAGAGAAAAGATACAAGGGGCAGATGGAAGAAAACCCAGATTTCTCATGCTGTGTTGAGGACCTTGCAGCTTGGAATAACATGTCTTGGTTCTAAATAAATTTATTAGAGAATGACCAAGAGAGAATAAGCATAGAATGTTATGTTCTGGTTTTGAGAGGACTCTGTCAACAATAGCATTGGCAAATCTGACACAGAAACTTGAAAGAAACTTGAGTCACAGTGAGGAAACACTTGAGTGTTCTCCAAGGATGACTTGGAGAACTTTTCTTTTCGTGTAGAGGCATAATTGTTTGTATTTCTTTGTTTAAACTACACCTGCCCACTTACTACATAATGCTTTTGGTGGGGGGGGACTTGAGATTGACTTAACTCACGGGGAGCATCAGTGAAAATATATTTTTGGTAGCAAATTCAGGAGTTAACTCCATTTGCTTCTTTGGATGAGAGAGGTTCTTCAGTTTATCTCTGGGCTGCAATAGGAAACTTTAGCATTTGTATCTGTTTCCCTTAAGCATTCCCTTAAGGTATTTTTGGAGGCCTTGTTCCCCTGAGGAAAAACAATTCATTCCTCTAGCACTGAAACAAAATGTAAATGTCGCTACAAGTCTTATGGAGATCTTAATGAAACATTATTAAAACCTCATCTAAGTGTCCGCAAAAGAGATTGTTTGCTTTGGAGATTCTGTTAAAAAAGAAGATACATGTAAACACTTAATGCTCATCAAATTTTTTTTTAATAGCTGTCGATGTCAAGAGAGTGAAATGCATCATATTTAATATCTGTTCTGGTCTAAGTAATTTTAAAAGTAGCCTGTATAGTAGTACATTTTTTTTGAAGTAACTCTGCCAGGTCCCAGGAGAGTTAGGTGAGAATTAAAGTTTAAACTTTAGGTATTTTGACGAGAAAAAAAAAAAGTTCTATCCATATGGCCAGAATGTAAACTGGATGGATGGGAATGTAAACTGGTACAGTCACTATGGAAAACAATTTGGAGATTCCTCAAAAAATTAAAAATAGAACTACCATACGATCCAGCAACCCCACTTCTGGCTATATATCTAAAGGAAATGAAAACAGGATTTTGAAAAGATATCTGTACTTCCATGTTTATTGCAGTATTATTCACAATAACCGAGATATGAAAGCAACCTAACTGTCTGGCAACAAATGAATGGATAAGAACGGTGTTATGTATGTGTGTGTGTAGACACACACACACAATGGAATACTATTCAGCCATGAGAAAGAAGAAAATCCTACCAATTTCAACAAAATAGATGGACTTTGAGGGCGTTATGCTTAGTGAGATAAGCCAGACAGAGAAAGGCAAGTATTGTATGATGTCACTTATATGTAGAATCTTAAAAAGCCAAACTCATGAAAACAGAGAGTAGAGTGGTGATTACCAGGGGATGGAGGTGGGGGAATGGGGGAGATGTAGTTTAGGGGCACAAACATGCAACTAGTAGATAAATAAGTCCTGGAAATCTAATGCACAGCATAGAGATTATAGTCAACAATACTGGATTATAAACTTCAAAGTTGCTAAAAGAGTAGATCTTAATTGTTCTCACCACAAAAAAAGGAATGATAGTTGTGTGACGTGATAGAGGTGTTACCTAATGCTGCAGTGGTAATTGTATTGTAATATATAAATGAATCAAATCAACACATTGTACACCCTAACTTACACAATGTTATAAGTCAATTATATCTCAATAAAAAAAAATAAAAAATAAACTGGGTGGAGAGATCGGACTAGGTCACCAGTTAACTTCAGGATACCTGTAAAGAGGCTTGGAGCCAGCTAAGGTCAAAAGGAAGGTCAATGCCCTGAGTCCCACCCAGATAAATGTTGATACCTGCAAGTGAATCCAGGTCATGGGGTTACAGCTCCCTGCTGAAGGCGTCCCACACGTGCTCATCATTCTTCTACACTAGTGGTTCTCAAGCGGAACAGTTGAGGCACCCCCCCCAACCGCCTCAGGTGACATGTGGTAATGAATGGAGACAATCTTGGTTGTCACAACTAGAGGAAAGGCTACTGGTATCCAGTGGGTAGAGGCCAAGCATGCTGTCAAACATCCTCCAAGGCCTAGGACAGCAGCCCCTACTGTCAATAGTGGTGGAGTTGAGAAACCCTGTTACACAACCATGATTGTGAGGGGCTTGTGATATGAGGTCAGTGTAACAGAATTCTAGAATGTAACCAACTGTTGGTTAGAAAATTAAAAATTAAATCACGACCTCATTACTCCATGCTATGGACTGAATTGTGTCCCCTCAAAATTCATATGTTGAAGCCCTAACCCCCAATGTGATGATGTTTGAAGATGGGGCCTTTGGGAGGTAATTAGATTTCGATGAGGTCATGTGGGTGGGGCCCAATTGATGGGGTTAGTGCCCTAATAAGAAGACACCAGAGAACTTGGTCTCTCTCCACCATGTAAGCACACAGTGAGAAAGCAGCCATCTGCAAACCAGGAAGAGAGCCCTCACCAGAAGCCAACTATGCTGGTACCCTGATCTTGGACTTCCAGCCTCCAGAACTGTGAGGAAATAAATTTGTGTTAAGTCACCCAGTCTGTGGTGTTTTGTTATGGCATCCTGAGTTGGCATAAGACAGTCCTCAAACTGAGGAATATGCAGCAGGGACCCATATCAGAATTTAATTCATACTTTCAACCAAACTGCCAAGTTTATCATCAGTTAACATTTTAAAAAAATTTTTATTGGAGTATAGTTGATTTACAATGTTGTGTTAGTTTCTGCTGTATGGCAAAGTGATTCAGTTATACATATACATATATCCACTCTTTTTTAGATTCTTTTCCCATATAGGTCATTACAGAGTACTGAGTAGAATTCCCTGTGCTATATAGTAGGTCCTTATTAGTTATCTATTTTATATATAGTAGTGTGTATATGTCAATCCCAATCTCCCAATTTATCCCTTCCCCCACTCCCCCCCACTCCGTAAGCATAAGTTTGTTTTCTACATTTGTGACTCTATTTCTGTTTTGTTTTTTTTTTAACATCTTTATTGGAGTATAATTGCTTTACAATGGTGTGTTAGTTTCTGTTTTGTAAATAAGTTCATTTGTACCATTTTTTACGATTCCACATATAAATGATATCATATGATATTTGTCTTTCTCTGTCTGACTTACTTCACTCAGTATGACAATCTCTAGGTCCATCCGTGTGGCTGCAAATGGCATTATTTCATTCTTTTTCATGGCTGAGTAATATTCCATTGTATATATGTACTACATCTTCTTTATCCATTCCTCTGTCAATGGACATTTAAGTTGCTTCCATGTCTTGGCTGTTGTAAATAGTGCTGCAGTGAACATTGGGGTGCATGTATCTTTTTGAATTATGGTTTTCTCCAGATATATGCCCAGGAGTGGGATTGCTGGATCATATGGTAGTTCTATATTTCGTTTTTTAAGGAACCTCCATACTGTTCTCCATAGTGGTTGTACCAATTTACATTCCCACCAACAGTGTAGGAGGATTCCCTTTAGTAACTTGACATTTGTCTTGTATGTGTGACAAATAGTGTTGTCTGATTTGTTTTACTCAGGAAAATCTGTGGCATATACTTTATAACCTTTAATTATCATTCAGGTTCAGTAGTGTGATTCTCATATCAGTCATCTGTTCATTTATTCCTTCAGTAAATAAGTAAGCAAGCATTAGTTGAATATCAACTAAGAGAATTTTCTGCCTAAGCCCTAAGTATTTTTACCAAATAATTGTTCATAACTGATATGGGAGATGATATTTCAAAGCTCTGTATATGTGCAGGCTAAAGTTAAAGATGTTACATATTTTTAAACCCTCTATATCAAAAAACCTTAAGAATTATACTTTTAAAAATTAGCATACATATTAATTCACAAGTTCCACAAGTTCTGAATTAGTTGTATGAGATATCATGTGTTCATTTTTTAATCCAGGCATTTTAAATACAGCATTATAATAAATTCTAGAAATAATCTTTAATATTATAATCCATAGGACACTCCAGTTTTAGACTATCTCATGGCCTTTTCTATTGTCATGATGCAGGAGATGCATATTTCTGGCCCTTTGCAAAGCATTTCAAGCATATGCTGAAATTATTAGAAGTTACTCTTTAAGGTTAACACTTAGACTTCAGGAGGGTCCCTTTTATAGATGGGGGGAGCTCAGGATAGACTTCTACCTCTGTCACTAGCTTTGGGGCATTGGCAAAGTAAGCATTCCCTCCTTGGGGACTCTGTTTCATTACACACACACATACACAGTCACACACTCACATACACACTCACACACACACTCACATACATATAAATAGTGGGCTGGCCAAAAAGTTCATTCGGGTTTTTCTGTAAGATGTTACAAAAACCCGAACGAACTTTTTTGCCAACCCAATACATAGTTTAAAGTCTATTCGATGCACAGATGTATATACATATATGGTTTAAATTCTATTAAATACGTATACGTGTACGTACATACATATAAATATGGTTTAAAGTCTATTCATTACATATATACACATACATCTATATGGTTTAAATATTACTCAGTACACACACATATATATGTATGTGTGTGTGTGTGTATATATATATAAAGTCTAATCATTATAAAATCTATTCATTATACACATACACAGACACACAGAGTTAATAATGTCACCTTTGGAATTAGATTTGCCTCCTAATCCCAGGTCCTCCTACCTATTAGCTGTGTGGCAACTTCTCTGCAAGTCACTTTTCTTATCAGCAGACGGCAATATAATACTAATATTGATACTTTATCTCAGAAGTTTAAATAAAACCGTACAAAACATGATATACTGAGCACAAAGGCCTCACACATATTAAATGGCATTATTATCCTGGTAGTTGCTATGCCCATGATCATGATTATCACTGTTCTAAAAAGCTCAGTGGGAAGCAGTGTATTTTCCAACAGTTGCTTCCTCCGAGAACTTCGTGATTGCAAAGCGAGAACTTTGCTACTAGTTGGCTTCAATGGTCTTTTTCTTCTTTTTAAAAATGTAAGTCTTGGGCTTCCCTGGTGGCGCAGTGGTTAAGAGTCTGCCGGCCAGTGCAGGGGACACGGGTTCGAGCCCTGGTCCAGGAAGATCCCACATGCTGCAGAGCAGCTAAGCCCGTGCACCACAACTACTGAAGCCTGCACTCTAGAGCCCGCGAGCCACAGCTACTGAGCCCGTGTGACACAATTACTGAAGCCCACGCGCCTAGAGCCCTTGCTCCGCAGCAAGAGAAGCCACCGCAATGAGAAGTCCGCGCACCACAACGAAGAGTAGCCCCCGCTCGCGGCAACTAGAGAAAGCCCGCGTGCAGCAACGAAGACCCAACGCAGCCAAAAAATTAAAAAAAAAAAAAAAAAAGTAAGTCTTGGATCCTGACACAAGACAGGCTGGTACCTTAATGGCACAGGCTAGTGTGTTAATGTAGAAATGAGAGCCATCTCATTTGGGCCTGAGCCATCACTGGACCCTCAAGTGGAAGCCAACTTTCCACTACACAAAGGGTGTGCAAAGGCTGTAGCCAACCTCTACTTGGGCCAGACTAGCATTAATACAAAAGCTCTCTGGTCTGGGGGCACAGGTTGGAAGCAGGGGCTTCTAGTAGTATCATGATTTCAAGTCAGCTGGGTGGGAGTATGTAAATTCCTGGCAGTCAACCCCCTTAGAATCAGTGTCTGAGTCAGAATAGGAGGCCCCACTCTGTCAGACTCACTGAGAAAAGACCTCATTTTCCACAGACAGAGAACTGTCTGTGTAGCATGATCCAGGGTAATGTGTAGTTTAGAAGGGAAGAACACAAAGGGTGTATGCCCCCATCGCCACCCTCATGACCTTTTCTGTTACATTGTCCCTCTATACCCAGCGTGTGACATTTGTCCTACAAAGAAAATAATACAACGGCTTTAGTCAGGGTAAGCAATGTCAGCTGCTGAAATGAACAGTGACTTCCCACAACTGTTGATTACTCACATTTGACTCCAGCGCAGTTGGCCAATGACAGTAGAAAGGGAGTAGTTGTCTGGGGATCCATTTTCCTTCATTCTAGTGGCTCCGTCACTACTAGGGCCTCAGAGGCATTGGCTGTGTTCGCAATATCTGGCCAAGGGGTGAGTGAAGAGAGAGTTTCACGGACCAAGCAGGAGGCTTGAGGAGGCAGGCCATTTGCCACAGGCCAACTCCATTCCTTGGCCTCACTTCACTGCAAGGGGCTGGGAAATATTGCTTAGTTTTGTGCCCAGGAGGGCTTGGCAAGCACATGCCAGTGTTTCTGCCAGACTATCATTTCAATATTTGAGGAAAATGTGATGGAGCTTGAAATAGGATTAGTATTTAAAATCAGCTGCATAAATTGTGAAAGGGATTCTCTTTATATTGTAACAGGACAAAATTTACATTTTTTTGACAAGAAAGTAAAAATAATCAAAACTCATGAATTTCAGAGACCCACTCTTACCATGTCAATTAATCCCCCTTCATTCCTTCATCTCTCTCCCTCCCACTTAAGCTGCTACCCTGAGATGTTGAGGTCAGCTCAGAGACAGTGAGCAACTGAGCTGGCAGCAGAGAGGGGCCTGGGGGTAATGATAATGACTGTCTCCAAGGTCCAGACACTGAGCTAACCCATAACATTTTTTTTTATGTAAAGGACACAGCTGAGATATCACCAGAGCCCACAGTCTTGAATTGTTTCATGTCCACTTCCTGTCAAAAGCCCAAATGAAATGGTTGTTTTCTTCTAATCATTTATTCTCCTTGGTTAGTCCTTTTCCTAACTTGGTTGTACACAAGCATTATCCAGAATGCTGCGGTGGAAAGACTCTAAGAAGACCCACCCCCACAGTGATCCCTTCTCCTGGTTTTCTCACCATTGTGTAATCCCCTCCCTTGAGTGTGTGTGGGACCTGTGACTTGCTTCTAACCAATAGAATACGGCAAAGGTAATGGGATGTCACCTCAATGATAACATTACTAAGATTGTAATCCCTGCCTTTGTAGTGGACTCTCTCTTTTGCTGGCTTTGATAAGGCAAATTGCCATGTTGGAGAGGTCTGTCTGAAAAGGAACTGAGGGCAGCCTCCAACCAACAGCCAGCAAGGAACCTAGACCCCCAGTCCAGCAGCCCTTAAATAACTGAATTTTGCCAACAACCTGGGTGAGCTTGGAAGTGGATCCTTTCCCAGTCAAACTTTCAGATGAGGCCCCATCCCCAGCTGGTGAATCGACTGCAGCCTTAGGAGACCCTGAAGTAGTGGAACCAGCTAAGGCATGCCTAGATTTCTAACCCACGGAAACTGGGAAATATAAATGTCTGTTGTTTTGATCTGCTGAATGTGTAGTAATTTGCTTGCAATAATGACAACTACTATAGATGCTTGTTAAAAATACAGAGTCCCAGGTCCTAGCCACAAAGTCTGTTTAGCAAGACTGGAGGACTTGGGAATCTGAATTTTTCATCATCATCTCAGATTCTGATGTACCTGGTTTAGAAATCACTCCAAATTCTCTAGTCTTGATTCTTATACCTAGTCAGCCTCATCAGAAAGTTATATAACTCAGCCATATTATTTTTACTTCCAACAGAAGCGAGCTAAAAGTTATATTTTAATGATTTTTCTCTTGATCCATTATAAAAACAATCTGTATTCATTTTCTATTGCTGCTGTAACAAATTACCATAAGTTTAGTGGTTTGAAAAAAAACAAATTTATTATCTTACAATTTTGTGGTTAGAAGTCTGAAAATAGATCTCACTAGGCTAAAATCAAGGTTTCAGCAGGGCTAGTTCTTTCTGAAGTTTTCTGAGGAGAATCTGTTTCCTTGCCTTTTCCAGCTTTTAGAGGCCGCCTGCATTCTTTGGGTCCTGGGTTCTTCCCAGCAATGGCACCCCTGAGACCTCTTCTGCTATCATCACATCTCCTTCTCTGACTATGCCCCTCCTACTTCTTTCTTTCCCATATAAGGACCCTTGTGATTACATTGGGTCCACAACAATAATGTGAGAGAACCTCTCCATCTCAAGACCCTTAACTTGATAATGTCTGCAAAGTCCCTTTTACCGTGTAAGGTAACATTCACAGGTCTAGGGATTAGGGCATGAACATCTTTGGGAGGCCATTATTCTGTCTACCACAAGATCCATTGAATAAAATATCTATGTCTTGATGCTGGTGAAATGGTTGTCTCTTTCTGTATGTCACGTGAACTGTGTAATTTGTCTCGTTTCCCTTTCTTCCTTGGCTACCAGGGTCTTAGAGCTAATAATTGTGTTCAGTTGTAATAACTGTGCTGACTTGCTTTCTAATCCAACTGCTTCCTTTTGTTCATTATTTTGTTCTTACTCTTTTATCCTTAACAGTTCTATTTTGTGTGTGTCATTTATTATAAGTTGATTTTGAAACATAACTAGAATATACAAATCCCCATATTTAAGCTTAACCCCTGGATCCCCTGATTCGTAATCTCTTACCCTCCAAGGCCACCAGCCACTGAAACATTTTCTCGGTAGTTGGACTTTCTCCTATATCTTACTCCACCTCTTCTTCTTTGTCCTTCCCACAGCCATCCCTGGCTCTCCAAGCCACTTACCAATCTAATTGTCAATTTCCCCCAGGGGACTGTGGGTAAGTAGTTCACCCTCCACCCATTACGTAGATTCTGCTAAGGCCCTTTATGCTGTGATGGATGAACTAGTTCCTGAACCCTTGGTCAGTCTGCCCATGGAAGAAAGATATCCTGAACTGATCTCAAATACACTGGGCTCATTAAAGTACTTGAACAAATTGCCCTAGTAACTCCCATTAATAGCCACACACCTCAGGGAGACCAATAATCTTATCCATATGTTACAAGAGGAAATATTCAGTCAAGGAAAGCGAAGAGAACTATAGATTCTATTTCTTTGGGAAAATTATCTTGGTTTCAGGGTTTTAGATGACTTAGATGGATGAATCCCAATCCCGGTTTTCCATTTCATCAGTACACCCCAATTATTGTTAGAAGTGGTTTGACAAAATAATTTTGTTAGCCTAATTAAAATATAGATTTCAGATACCATATTTTGGAATGGTCAAAAGAGCAGAGAATGTAGTGCAAACTTTAGAAACATGATGATTAAAGAGTCTGCCAAAATGTTTTAAAGTTAAGCGTATATGTTCAGCTTAACAAAGTTTTAGAAAATGAACACCTATATAGTCACTCTCTCCTTAAGACCAAATTCTGTCCATGCCTCAAAGACCAGATTAGATGCCCTTCAACAAAGACTTGCATAAGCCTCTATTTGTAATCTTTTTCTCATTGAATTTTAGAAACATATTAGTTGGATTCTTCTTATGTCACATACATCTGTATTATGTGTATATGTGTATGCGTGAGCACAGATTGTTCACACAGTAAATTCCTGAATCATCCTTTGATCTTCCGCAACACTGAGTGTCACTGTTTAACTATAACTTGAATATAGTTCATCAGAGAAGGAACGAGTGAATTAATGAGGCAGTGAGAGAATGAGGCCATGGAGGTCACTTACACCAGGGGTCGAGTTAACGGTGGTCACCCAACCCAGAATAGAATAGTCAAATCCACCATGTTTTGGAAATTAGACAAGGGTCAGTAAGCTGGGTCAGCCAGGGCAGCTCTGGACAAACAGTTCAGTCTTGACTTTAAGCTGAAGCTGATCTCCTCTCTGTCCACCTCCTGGGATTATGTGTCCTGGGGGCCCTTAAACAATGGTCAGGGTTAAAAGGGAGTCATATATTTTTAAATGCATCCTCTTTCTGTTTAAGGAGGGATAGGATGGAAGAGTTACCTTGAAAGAGTAAGGCATACACTGCTGCCACTGTATCTACATTTATATCATGTATAAATGTATTTTCTCAGCAGGCTTCACATATATGTTCTTGATTCAAGCACAGGAGGAACATTAATTTTGGTACTGCATTCAAAGCTGTTGACCATGGAAGCCAGTCTCCAGGGGCGTTAAGCAAATGACTAAATGTTTATAATAAGGCACTTGGTCTTATTGATCTCATTTCATCTTCAGAGAAACCCTAAAAGGTAGAAATTGTTCTCTCTCCCTTTTTACAGATGATGGGCTCAAAGAGCCTCAAAGAGTTTTAATGGCATACCCAAGGTCATCTGTCTACTTCCTAATTGAATGTCTGTGTTCTACTCAGCTGTGGTATGGAGGAGTCTGGTGCATTATGAAAATGCAGACTCTGGGCTTTTGATTCAAAGAAAGTGATCCAAGTTATTCTAATTATGGTCTTGTTTATGATTAAAGTTTAGAATGAAGTATTGATATACCAGTTATATATTCTTAAAAATGTACCATAATTTATTTTAGATGATAATGATTGAGTACCTACTGTGTGCAAGCCACTGGGTTAGTGGGCAGGGTACCCCGTAAAGTTGTCTTTTCCTCATCTTTTAGATGGGAAATAGGATAGTACTGTCTTTGCTTTCAGAAACCAAATCTCTTTGGTCGGGTTGTTGTTGTTTTTTTTTTTTTAATTTCTGTGGTCTGAATCAGCTAGGGCCCTGGCTCTTAATATTTAAAGAAAAACTTTTTAAATTAAAAAAAATCCCATTTTTTTTCCCCTCAAAAGCCTACTTTTTTATATATCAAATGAGCTTTGCTTTTCATATTATTATGATCTGCTATGACTTTACTAACTTGATTTTGCAAAACAATTGACTTATGTGTTCTAAGCTATATCTGAAAGCAGTGTGCACAGAAAAAGTGTGTTGCCACCTGGTATGCAGAAGAGTAGTAGGTAGAAGGCATAGGGGAGGGAAACATACGGGAATCCCAAAATACTGTCTTGCATTTATTACATATTGGGTTGGCCAAAAAGTTTGTTCGGGTTTTTCCACACCATCTTACGGGAAAACCCGAGTGAACTTTTTGGCCAACCCAATAGTATTATAGTTTATTATTATAATAGATATATATTATGCATTTTCTCATATGAGATAAATCCCACTAATCTTCCTCACCTTCTTAGTTGGTCATGCCAGGTTGAAGCCTGGATGTTTTACTATAAAATCCGTTCGTTCATTTTTTTTTTTTTGTAGGTATGTAGGTACATAGAGAGAGAAATAATTAGTGGTTCTTACCTAGGAGAGATTCTGTCCCACCTTCACCCCAGAATAGCTGGCGATATCTGGACACATATTTGGCTGTCACAGTGCATAGGACAGCTCCCTCCCCATACACATACATGCACATACATACACACACACACACACACAAAGAGTTGTCTGATCCAAAATGTCAGTAGTGCTGAGGTTGAGAAACTTTGAGATAGATAGATAGATAGGTAGACAGGTAGACAGACAGACAGATAGATAGATACAAAGATAGCTAGCTAGATAGGTAGATACATAGATACATAGGAAGAAAGCTAGATGTGCACTAAGTGCCATGTACTGTGCTCAGCAGAGAGTAACCAGGACGTCCCTTACTGACAGCAAATTTAATGTAAAGTCATTATGTGTCTTCATCCCTCAAAATCCAGCCTTGTTTTCATTATTGGGAAAAATGAAGTTTGGCCTCTCCCAGGATTTATTGCTTTTCTAATCAGCATTTTTTTAGGAGTAAAACCACCAAAACATGCATTTCTAAGTGAAGTTAATTTTCTGTACAGAATACATAGTTCCTAGCACTGATAACAAATTCAGCAGACTTAATCAGATTCAGATTTGGTATGCTGTTTAAGGGGAAAAAGAAAACAAATATAAGCGGGCACTTTAGAACTTTGGCTCTTGCTGAAGAGTTTATGTAATTTGCCGAATACAAGTTTAAATCCAAGCTCACAAGAACTTCACATTTATGATATAAAATTAATTCAAGATGAAATATGCAGTCCCCTGAGATGTCTTCCCAGGTCTATCTCCCTATTCTCCCATTTTCAACATGGCAACCATTACCAAAATCTCAATCAGTTTGTAGATAGAGATTTCTTCCATGTAATATGTATGTGGATTCTCCGATCAAGCTCAATAAAAGATTTGGAGACCTAGGTGTGAGTATCCCATCCACGAAACACATGGTTGGACTGATATAGGGCGCACACTAATGAAATACTTTTGACTGGCTGTTAATTTCTCACACTTAACCTGGTCAAGGCTATCCTCACTTATTGTTAATACTGTTTCAAGTCCTTTTTAGAAAATACCATAGAAAGTGTAAATGAGTGCACACTGGTCTGCACAAATTCTTATCCTGCATTAATTCAGATTAACTGTGGGGTTAAATGATCGGGGAAACCCCTGTGAAATACTGGGACAACTCTTCTAAGAAGAGAACCCCAGAGACTTCATATGTGCAACCATAAAAACAGAACCTAACTTTAGGGATTTTTTTTTTACTATCTTTTTTTCTTTTTTTGCTTCCCGTCATATATATTCCCAAGTAGACCAAGAACTAGATTGATTTCTAAATAGAAGTGCTTATTAGGACTAAGTCAAATACCAATTCTAGATGTATCCCTGGTGGCATTGGGACACTAGAGAGAGTGGCATTCTCAAAGAGCAACTCTTTGGCAAATGACAACTTTCAGTGTTGAAAGTTTGGTGATCAGTCTCTCCGAGGTTCCTGAAAAACTTGGTAAACCAAAGCTGTTCATTGACACACCTGCAAAACCTTCAAAACCACGTAGAAAAAAATACCTAACGTTTAAAAATGGAAGAAGGCAGCGAAGATTCTCTGTATGCTAATATGTTTCCAAACTATGTCAAACCTCTCAGTTCTTTTAAAGAATGATCCTTTTCTCTGATCCCTGTAGCTTAAGAGAATAGCAGGGAGCTGCATAACAAGGCAGTGGAGTTCTAACGCTCTCCTGGAGCCCACCCGTCTATTTCTGTATCTGTCTGTTGCTCTTTGTATGTCCCTGCCTCTGGTCTCTGTCCTTCTTGGATGGATCTTTTCTCAGTCTTGTTTTTCCTTCTCTGGCCACAGTGTAAAATGAATGTGGTATGTTGTTTTGTTGTTCTTGTTTTGTTTTGTTTTGTTTTTAAATAACTTTGGGGGGAATAATTTTAGGTTAACAAAAAAGTTTCAAAATAAGTACAGAGAGATCCTTTATACTCTTTACCTGGTTTCCCCTAATGTTAATATCTCACATTACCATGGCACTTCTGTGAAAACTAAGAAACCAACACCAGTTTATTACTATTAACTAAACTACAGGCTTTATCTGGATTTCTCTAGTTTTTTCACAAATGTCTTCTTTCTGTTCCAGGATCCCATCCAAAGCACTACATTGTATTTAGTCATCATGTCTCTTTAGGCTCCCCTGGGCTGTGAGTTTCTCTGTCTTTCCTTTTCAAAACCTTCCCAGTTTTGAGGAGTACTGGTCAGGTATTTTATAGAATGTCCCTCATTTTAGCTGCCACAGTCTGAATGTTTGTGTCTCCCCAAAATGCATATGTTGAAATCCTCATCTCCAATGTGATGGTATAATTCTCATGATTGGAATTTGTGCCCTTATAAAAGAGGCCCCACAGAGTTCCCTAGCCCCTTCCACCAGGTAAGGATACAAGAAGTCTGCAGCTCAGAAGCAGGTGCTCACCTGACCATGCTGGCAGCCTAATCTTGGACTTCAAGCCCACAGAACTGTGAGAAATAAATTTCTGTTGTTCATAAGCCACCCACTCTGTGGTATCCTGTTATAGCAGCCCAAATGGACTAAGACCTTAGGTTTATCTCCTGTTTTCTCATGATTAGACTGGGGTCCTGGTTTGGGGAAGGATACCAAGGAGGTGAAGTGCCCTTTTCATCACATCGTAACATGCTATCACCCTCACTTATCACTGGTAATGTGTTCTTGTTGATTTCTAATGCCACTAAATGCACATTGCTCTTAATGTAAAAACAAGAAAATGCAATATTTTATATGTTTCACTATAACATAACTTTTGAAACTCTTCCAACCTTTAGTTAGGTTGCTGTTATCTACCCCCAAATATGAATGTGTCTGACACATAGTATTTAATCCATGTTACTTGCTAAGTGAATGAAAATCTCTATATCTGTCTCCAACCTCATCTATACCATAGGTCAGGGTCCCTGGGTGGGAAAAAGAGATATCTTAGGCAGCCTAGATACTAACCACTCCATAGTGCAACCACTCTTATCGATTTGGGTTTTAAAGCGTTACTTAAAAATAACTTCGGAAAGCTGTGATACATTTTCGTCCTCCTAAAAGGATGTTCGAAGTGTTCTTTTGATTTTGATATTCCACTGTGGTGTTGTCAACAGTGCTAATGTAGTGAGAGCTAAGCAGGTAGGAGTTAAGAGATACAGACCTTGGGAAATGGGGGGGGGCTGTTTAGAATTATTATTGTACAGTTGCTTATTTTCATTGCTCTTTGAGGATTTTCCCTCCTGCATGGTGTTTTGCCATCTCATTAAAAGAGCAACTCTCAAAGACATCATCCTGAAACACCTGCCTAGCGAAATGGAAAGAGGCAGGCTTTTAAGAGCTCTGGCTTTATTTTCTCTGTGGCTTGACCGAGTTTTCGTGCTTTACCCAAATTGACAGACGCAACTGCAAGTAAAGTGAACTGTTTAAAAATTCAGCTTGCTTGATTTTGCGGACCATGCATTCCCTCCAAGCTAAGTTTAAAAGGCCAGAATGATTGCTAGCCTTTGCTGGTGGCACTGGGGGCACTGGTGGCGTGGGGGTTGTTGAATGAAGGAGCCGGGTTCTCCTGTACCAGGGCCTGTGGGCAAATGATCTGCCACCGTGGGGAGGTGAGGGGGCAGGCTGATCCGAGGAAATAAGAGTTTCTCTTATTTCCTGTTCTTTTCTATATTGGTGGTTAATAATTTTAAACTGTCTTGGCATTTCGCGAGTTATTCAAAGGCCCCAAATCCTGGAGGGTGGGGTGGTTTGTGGGAGTGAGGTGGGTGGGAGAATCTGTCATTCTCGTTTTCTGTTTTGAGAGTAAACATTCTTGACTAAAAAGAAGGTGCAAAACACCTTCTCTCCCCCATCGACCATGGGCCCAAAATTCAGACGATGAGTCCGTGAGGGAAATAATGAACCAATTTTCTAGCCTTTGTTCCGCTTCGGGTTCAAAAAAATATTACGAAAACCATGGGTGACAGAAAGGGCTTTTACAGGGACTTAGACACCTAAAAATCACTTTCAAATAGAATTTCAAAACAGAAACTCCCCAGGACAATTCATATACCACAGCAAATTGGGTGTTTGGGTACTTGGACACTGAATTGCAAAGGAAAGGTTTCTTAAGATAAGCGTTTGTGTTTCAAATTTCCCCCACTTGGCTCTCTATGATAACAGCTTTCATAAATAGCATAGCAGTTGAAACATTTATTATTGGAACAGAAATGCAATTACATGCAGATGTTGTCCTGTGATTCATTGCTTTGTGCTACACACATTTTCAAGCTGGAGGAAGAACAAGCAGGTCATCAAGTAAATGCTCTCGGCTGAGCTCCACCTACTCTCCTGACTTGAGTTATCTCATCTCTTCTGTAAGTGTTGCCACGATCTAGTCCTCCGTGGCCCTTCTTGGCAGCCTGTTTCATTGTGCAATTACTCCAACTACCGTCAAGAATGTCTTTTCATCCAACATAAACGTTCTTTACTTAATCCAAACCTGGTTCTTTCTCCAACATTCCTGTTCCAAGGCAGATAAAAAGACCACCCCATTTATTATTGTTTTTTTTTAGTTTGTCATCGTTTTTGCCTTTTGGTAATGTCACATAGTGATCAGAGCTATGAAGGTGATAAAATAGGACAATTGAGATGGAACCACTGGAGGTGGGATGGGTGGTGATGTCCTTTTGGGTTGTCATTTATCACGGATGGCCTCTTCCTGGAGAAAACTTTTGCATAAATTCTGAGGCTTTAGGGGTTAGCTGTGAAGATGCCAGGTGTATCCGTTTCCTATTGCTGCTGTAACAAATTATCATAAGCTTAGTGGTTTGAAACAGCCCAAATTATTTTTGTACAGGTCTTTAGGTCAGGAGTCCAACACAGGTCTCACTGGGCTAAAATTAAGGTGTCTCCAGGGCTGCGTCCCTTCTGGATACTCTAGGGGAGAATCTGTGCTCAGCTTCTAGAGCTCAGGCTCAGTAGTTGTGGCGCACGGGCTTAGTTGCTCCGCGGCATGTGGGATCTTCCCTGACCAGGGCTCGAACCCGTGTTCCCTGCATTGGCAGGCAGACTCTTGACCACTGCGCCACCAGGGAAGTCCCCCTGCTAGAGGTTTTAAGCAGAGGATGGCATGATCTGATGTATATTTTTAAAAGATGGTTTGGGATGCTCTGTGAAGAATAGACTGTGGAGAGGCAAGGGCAGAAGCAGGGAGAGCAATTAAGAAGCAATTACGGGGAATTCCCCGGCGGTCCAGTGGTTAGGACTCGATGCTTTCACCGCCTTGGGCCCGGGGTTCAGTCCCTGGTTGGGGAACTAAGATCCCACTGGAAGAAAAAGCAACTACAGTGATCTAGTTCAGACGTTCTCAACCAGGGGCAGTTTTGCACCCCAACCCAGCACCCAGGGAACATTTGGCAATGTCTGGAGACACTTTGGGTTGTCGCGACTTGGGGTTAAGGGGAGAGAGTGCCACTGGCATCCATTGGGAAGAATGATTCCGCCCTAAGTGCAGAGGCTGAGAAGCTGGAAGGGTCAGAAGCGAGAGAAAGAAGTAGTCAGAATCGGGATTCAGGGGCGTTTGCACACACAATCACCCATAACTAGGCTTTAGATTTCAGGGCGTTATCAAAGGAGGGAGGGGCCGTGGGGTTGACTGCAAAACAGACTAGATTGGAGAGCGAGGGGGTGCGGGGCACTTGGGGGAGGGAAGGAGAGGTGATATTTAGAGTGCTGGGCTATCCTCCAGGCACCCAGAAAGACACGCTGCAGGATTTTCATTGCATTCCGTATTGGCTCTCTTTTCCGAGTGCCTATGCATTTGGTGTTTATCATGGTCTAGAATTGTAAACCCGGGGAACCCGGGTCCTATTTTCTTCTCCATCATCACTAGCTTGGTGACATTAGACAACTGAGTTAACCTCTCCTTGTCTCCATTTTCACCTGTGTCTAATTAAGACAAGATCTGCTTTATCAACCTCAGCTAGTTACAAAGAACTTGGGAAAAAAATTAAAGGGGCTATATGTGTATATTCTGCTTTGCAAAGTTTTGTTCCCTTTAATTTCATTATTGTAATCCTTCTTTTCAAGGTTTATTATATTTTTCACCAGTAATATTTTTATACCTAAAAGACAATATAATTGATAAATATTTAACAAATTGAGAAGGTAAATTATATTTTGGATTTTATTTCTATGACATTTTCAAGAATTACATAGTCCAATTCTTTTTGAATATTTAATAAGGAGACCAGTATAGTAACATTTTTGGCTAATTTAATTTTATTTATTTCATCAATTTATTCACTAGCACCTGTGTGGAAAGCAGTATTAAACGAACTAGGCCAAAATAGGGTCCCTCTTGCCTTCTGGGCACTTGCAGTAAATGTGAGTACCTTGCCATTCTGGGACAGTTCTCATAATGTAGAGAGTAGGGGTCTGCAAAGTATAGCCCAAGGTTGGCTGCCCTGGTTTGTAAAGAAAGTTTTATTGGAACACAGTCACGCCCATTCATTTACATATTATCTATGGCTGTTTTGGACCACAGTAGCAGAATTGAGTAGTTGCAACAGAGAAGCTTATGGCTGGCAAATTTGAAAATATTTACTATCTCGCTCCTCACAGAAACAGTTTGCTCACTCCTGACCTAGGGCACTTAGTCTTTTGGAAATTTCTGCTTTTGCTTCTGAATTTGCTCTGATTTCTTATTTCTGAAAATGTGGATCCCCAGTAAAGTAGTATTCTGAGAACGCCTATTTTCCAGTGCTTACATGGCTAATACCACCATACCAAAGGCTTTACAAGTAAAAGTGCTAAGCTGCCAGAATATATTCAACTTATAGGCTAGTATTACCTCAATATAGTTTTTCTACCATCCATTTTGTAGACCTTTCATTCCAATCTTCTGTTTATCACTGTTGAACACAAGCTTCTTTCTTAACGTCATTTTCCCCCAACTCTTCAAGGTCACTTTGAATTATAATACAATCCTCTGAGGTGTTAGCTATCCAATTTGGCACCATGTGCAAATTAAATCAACTTGCCTTTTATTTCACCACTCAAGTAACTGATAGAAATATTCAGAAGAGCCTGCCTCAGGACATACTTTTAAAATGTCACTGTTTCCCTCAAGGTTCAGCCAGACCCACTGATAATCTGTGAGTCCACATTTAAGCTCCCACTCTTCTAGAAATTGGATCTGGTCAGTGATTTCCAAACTTCAAATGCCAGGCATTATGCCATAGGGGTCGTGAATATGTCCACTGAATGGCTCCGTCCCTCCAGCCGGATGATTTGCCATAGCTGTCATGTCTTCATTCGTCACGTATTCTAGTTCTCCTGTCTTTCTCTGAAGTTAAGCAGGGCCAGAGGACTTGCTCTGGCCAATGAAAGGTGAGCGGAAGTTTGTGTCCTTTATGGAGTGAAGTTTTGAAAGGCACTTCATGATTCACCAAGTCCCTGTTTCCTGTCTCAGCAGCCGTGGAAGTACGTGTTGAAAGGAACCTTCATCAGCTTGGGTTCCTGAGTGACTATGAATAGGAGAACCGGCCCTAGTGATCTGCATAAGTGTGCAGCGTGAGTGGGAGACACACCTTTGTTGTTGTAAGCTACTGAGATCTGGAGGTTGCTTGTTACCAGAGCATAACCTCACCCATTGTGCCTGATACAGCTCTTGAGCACCATAACATTTTTCTAGAAATCTCCGTTAAAGCTAGGGACCATTCTTTTTCTATGTATCCTTTTCTGTGTGTATCCCTCAGAGAACCTTATCCATTGGGCACACCAATTAAATGTTTAGTGCATAGAAGTGAATTAATAATAGATTAATAGATAGATAGCTGGCTAACATATTTAGGGAATCTTTTTTATGCTTTTCCATCCCATTCATATATACAGAACTAATGATAAAATAACTCCATGTACATCCAGCTTCCTAAGTATCTTCAAGATGTTTTTCAGTTGAACATGCTGGCCCCCCTCAACTGTGAGATAAAAGGACATTGTCATTATGATGGAGGCATCCAGTTTTACCTTTCCCTGATATTTGCTTCATTTGGCTCAGCCCAGGTCTAACAAGTGTAATCATGGTAAGGCCAGCCTCTGACCAGTAAGAGTAACTTGCACTAACTATAGTGAGAGCACTAGCTTGGACATTTGCCTATTAGTATTTCTATACTGAGGTGGAACTTCAATTAAACATGTTTGTGTTATAAGAAATTTAGGGAAACATTAGAGTTTCACATTCCATAATACAGATGTGCACAGGCTTTTCTTCAAGGTTGTTAGCTTCATGAAGGGGGGACATGCCTCACTTGCTCATGGTTGTATTCCTAGAACCTAGCAGAATGCCCGGACCATAGAAGCATCAATAAATATGTGGAAGGATTTTTAAAAATCGCATTCGGTACTTTCCGTCGTCTGTGAGACACGCACCCATTTTTATTTCCATTTTGGAGGTGAGGCTCAGAAACATTATAAGCAACTCATGCAAGGTCACACAACCAAGGGACGGAACCAGAATGGAAGCATCTTCTGCCTCTAAGGCATTTGCTCTTTCTTGGATAGTGTGGTACACTCAGGGTTCAGTAGAAAGAGCAAACATTCTGTAGTCTGATGGACCGAGATTTGAATTATAGCTCAACTACTCATTAGTTATATGTCATTGGGAATTTCTCAAATCTGTCCCCTGATGTTTTCTTTAAACCACAATGATATTTTCTCCCCTTCAAATCGGTCTTGTATTTTATTTAGTCTCCCATAAGTGCTATTTTTTTGGCATGGTGTAATTATTCAGCTGTAAGTACTCTCTCATTGGGGTCCTCTATGGTTAGGTTGAATTCATGCTGCTTCCGTGACCCAGTCTTTCCCAAACCATTTCTTGAGGCATCCAAAATGGATTTAGCAGAGGGTTATATTCCCTCTTTGAAACAGGCTACTTTCAGATCCAAATTTCGTTTTGACCTTCCAATTCAATAATTATAGCCTAAGACATTTTATGTTTAAAGCCTAAATGATTGTTTGCTTAGAATTGTAAGAACAAATTTGGAGGCCAGCTTAAGGCACTTAAACGTTTAGCCTGCCCTGGAAAAAAATGCATTCTTTGTCTTGCATCGACATGTTAATAAAGTCTAAAGTTCCTGCACAAACAGAACTTGCTTCCGCGGGAATTATGAGAACCTAAAGGGTGCGGGATCATAAATGGACTATATTAGTGAAAGCCATTTACCTAGCATGACACACAGAGTTTTATTTAAGATTGATGAAAACCCAATAAGTAGGAAACACTAATATTCCTTCCAGTGGGGCAGTCAAGATGAGTCTTAACTTGATATAATAGAAATGTGTGTATTGTGAACAGAAGAACGTGTGCAATATTTGCAAAGTTATATTTTCGTAATATTTTTTAACCCAAATTTGTATTCAATAGAAATACGCTTAATATCTCATTTTAGGATCATTCTGGAGTCATGTAAAGGCAGTCATTTTAGCAGTAATTTATGACTTTATA
The DNA here is from genome assembly GCF_965194805.1 of Balaenoptera borealis. Taxonomy (NCBI): domain Eukaryota; kingdom Metazoa; phylum Chordata; class Mammalia; order Artiodactyla; family Balaenopteridae; genus Balaenoptera; species Balaenoptera borealis. The sequence goes on along the minus strand of NC_138881.1, from coordinate 8,535,988 downwards.
AAGAGTATTTTAATCAGTTTGTGTATTGCCTTTAAACTCTCTGGACATGTGATTCCTAAAAATTATACCTGAACATGGAAAACTGCCATTTTAATGTTCTTCTGCCTCTTCAAGTTGACTCGGTTTTTGAAAATTCTCTTGGAAGTAAATTCTAGAAGATCTGGGATTTTGGATCTGCCACAGGTGGATCCCGAGATTTTGGACCAGTCACTTTGTCTCTGTGAGTCAATTTTGTTATCGTGAAAAGGAAGTAATAACACACACTTTCTATGGAGATATGAAGAGAAATTGTATGGAAAAGTCTTTACCCAGTGGAAAATGCAATCAAAGAGCAGTTACTCTTCCTGCCCCGTGTTTTTTGCACTCTCCCGCTCATAGCAGAAACCCTTCATCATTGGCTTGTGTTGGTGCTGGCTTCCATAGTGTGTAAACATTCATTCTCTCCCCTTTCCCAAGCAGAGACCTAAAACGCAACACTGAGCTATTTTTGCTAAGATTGGCATTACTCAAGGAGCAGTCAACCAGTGGATGAAATAGGAACAAATGATTCGTTTTAAGATAAGTTTCATTTAGCAGGCAATCTTCACCTCCAACACTCAGGTACTAAGTCTTGAGTCTGTACTTCATATTGAGACTTCAGTGGAATTGGTTAGACTTTAAAAGAATTATTACTTTCCTCCATGGTAGATAAATGTAGGGCGGAAGAGCCAATTATTAGACAATTGATGTGTTACACACTTACATTTAAAAACTGTTTTGAGCCTAGAGTTAGACCTTCCACAGAGTACTTTTAAAGATACATTTTCTTATCTTCTGAAGTCTAGGAGGTTGTTTAAAATTTTTTCCGTGTAATTATGCAGATTCACAAGTCTTAGATTTCTTTCCTGAAACCATCAAATAACACTTCAATATGTGGGCTCAGGAGGGTTATTTCGGGGAATAAATAGATGTCATTATGTGTCATTTCGCCCATCAAAAAAAAAAAAAACAGTAGCAATTACTGCATTGTAAAAGGAGTAAACTCAAAATGATCTTATTGCATAATCTACTAAAGGCCTGGGAAAGTTGAATAACTCTTAGTTACTCTGCTCAAATAAGGCATTGGAGTCTTACTTGACAGAGGTTTGTTCGTGTTCTTTTCCCATCACATGTTCTATTTGCTTCTTTGAAAATCATTTCAAGACAAGTTATATCCTATGCTTCGGTTTTCCTCTCTACAGTGTCTTTATATAATATAAGGTCGGTCATAGCTCATGATATAAAATACTAGCTGTTGACTCACACTAGAAGAGCCAATTTTACAGACTGCCGGGATAAAGATGATTTTAATTAAATCGCACAAATCCCTTTGTACTGCAACCAAACCATACGCAGGCTGGCTGACTCTGAGCCATTCTGGCGTGTGGAGAGTTAACCGGGTTACCGGGCTTCCTAGTTAACTTCTTTCACCAGGAATGCAATTCGTGTTTACCTATATAAGGAAACCTGTTAGGCTGACCTGAGTTTGGCGGATTTTTGCGCTGACTGGGAGGTGTGGAAGCACACAGCCTGGAGAGGGGGAGTGATTCCGAGCTGGACAGAGCAAGCTCCCTGAACGCCCCAGTCATTCAGCTGACCCGAGGCAGCCTGCTTGGAGGACCTACAGGTTCGCCTCTTCCAGATCACAGTTGAGGAACAAAAACCCCGTCCTAGGAAAAATGGGGAAGCCGGTGAGTCTTACCGATCTCTCTCTGCTTGCTTCTGCTAAGGGGCACGCCTCATTGCTCTCACCCAGGAAGCAAAGGGAGAGGCGTCGCTCAGCCTCTCACTCCACAGCTCCTTCCTGAACAAACACAATGCTTCGCAAATACCTCCAGACAACTTTTCCTGCCTGTTTTGTACCCCAAGAATCCACAGAGGCAGTGATTTTCGCTCCTTAGACATTCCAGAGAGTGTTTTTTTTACTAGCCAAGAGTTTCTCTCCCACCGCGATGAGCAAACTTTCTCATCTTTGTTGCACTCTGAAAGAGTGGAAATGAGCCCTGGGGTGCTTTGCGAGAAGGCTGAGTCCCCCAAGGAAGTAATAGTAAATCTAAGTGGGGTTCTTAAAACCACAGGCAGTGTGATAGTCTGCAGAAGTGCAATTTGTCACTAAAAAGGCAGTCTGAAGGTATCATTTTTCATTCATGCGGCAGCAAAATCCTTGCATCCTGCACATGTAATAAAGGACACCTTCTGAGACACTGAGGAAAGAAAGAAGCCGAGCGGGGCTCTTTGTTCTAGACAATGTAAAGAAGCCCACTCTTGTATTTTGACAAGTAGCGTATGTCTATTTATACATAAGGCAAGAACGATGAATAAAGGCTTTATGTCAAAGGCATTGCAGTCGATTGAGTTAAATTTTGGCTCTATTCTATATGTAGACAAAAATTGAAATCTGAATGTAATTAAACATGGAAATGTGAAAGTGTTTAACAGACTTGCAGGGGAATTTTAGTAATACTCGGGAATGGTCAATTATCAGAGGCAACTGAGTGAGAAAGAAGAAAAAGCTATTCCAGCTGAGTTCTGGGGCGTAGGTAAAACTTTTGAAAAGAAAGTCGATTTTTTTTTTTTAATAGTATAGCCATCCAAAATGGTTTTGGAATTGGGTACAAATTTTTATTTTTTTATGGCAAGGTGGTTTTGTTAATTGAGTGAGCTTGGATAATTGTTTTGAACGATTTGACTGTTCATCTCGCAGAGAAATATTGTCGTTTTCTGTCGCAGCGACTTAATCCTAAGGGTTTGGGGAGCAGGCAAGTGGCACAAAGACCCAATTTCCAATTTCTCATATTAAGAAATTATTATTTTTTAATTAATTTCAAGAGAAGTAATCAGCGCAAGCAAGCAGATTTGAGAGAATGGCCACTTTTTTAAAAATTGCAAGTCATGGTCCATTCCCTAGTGAGGCTATTGGTTCAATACAGGGATTGGCAACTGCTTATTCATAAAAACAAAAGCTATGGCCAGTTTTATTTAGCGCTCTCGACTTGAAAAAGCCTTACTGTTCGCGGTAACACAGTTTAAATGAAACCTGCTCACCTCGATGGGAATGAAACCGAGAAAAGCAGTGTGTGTAATACAGTAGATGTCTTAGTAAATAAAATTAATAACACAAGCAGCAGAACTGAGAAGACTAATGCAAATGTTTTAAAGCTTGTTATCTCCTAGGTGCTGCTCAGAAAAACAGGAGTCTTGATATTGTATTGCTTTTGATGGGAATTAGCAACCCAGGAGACACAAAACACCATTTTAAAATACACGGTTAATAACAGATGTTTACACCGGCTTGTCTCACCCTGCCGAAGAGATGGCCCCAAGCCAAATCAACTAGCACGTCTGCCATTTTTTCTGTGAGTTGATATGTACGCAGTTATTATACACTAATTACATCAACAGCCAAAGGAATATATAACCAGAAAGATAGATAAGTCTCCTAGGGTGAGGAGCGCTGGGGGTAAGCTTGGGGTTTGGGGAATCTCCTGTTTCGAGTTCTCCTTGCCAGTGTCTTATGAATTACTGTCAATGACTGGGAGCCCTGACTCCTGAATCTACTTACCTTTGGCTCCTCAGGCAGCTCATTTGGGGGCAGTAATAGTGATTATTGTATTTAACACCTGGCCATTAATAGAGTTCCAGGAAGATTCCTTCTTGAAGATTAAAGTTATTTCAGTGTCAGAACTAATCCTGCAATGAGAGGCAGGTAGGATGTGGTGGTGTTGCATTAGCTCTTTTCGAGTCACTGGTGCTGCGTGCTTGTGTGGACGTTGGAACCATTCGGCAGCCTCCTTAGGTCTGTGAGATGTTAGTAAGTGTCCTGGTGAAGGAGGATGAAAAATCCTGGGGGCGGAAAAAGAGAGTAACGGAGCATTAATACGGTCCTTTGCTGATGTGTGTTGTGACTCCCCGAAAAAGTGCAGCATATGGAGTATGGTTTGCTGCCAATTTACCTGATGGCTCCATTTTTTCCTGATCATCCCGAGGAACATTCTCTAAGGCAAAGCTTCCCAACAGATGGGCCACAGAGTACTGGTAGATGATCAGTGGGTTGCAGACATGCCCAGGACTTGATCCCTCTTGGCATCTGGGTCATCTAGCTGTGCCTGGGCTGGGCGTATCCCCCTGAAGGCTATCCGTGGACCACATAGCTTCCTCAGTTTGCCCCAGTATGTTGTACAGATAGGGTCAATTGCTATATCTGTCATGATGTGTAAAAGCTAGGAAACCGTCTTTGGCAATCCAGGCCCAGAATACAGATAGAGCCAGTCAAAGTTCAACTACACGGTGTTAACCCGAGCCTTGGGGCTCAATGTGATGGCAAATACCCTAATTTTTATCATCTTTCATGCTACGGTGGGGATGTCAAGGTCCTCTGTATGTTATCCAGTTTTCCCCCTTTATTCTATAAAGAATTTAAATAAGTATTTGTGCGTGTGTTGCTGTCGTCGTCATTGTTGTTCTATTCTTAAAGATCTCCTGGAAAGCTGATGGCAAAGTGTTTCCTCCCGGGATCCTTTCTAACGTTTTGTTATCATTTATACTTCCCTTTCTCAAACTGCTATCACAGTGTGTTTGGCTGAGATTCTCCTGCTGCCAGTGTGGCCTAGTCCAGAGGCAATGACATAAAAGAACCTGGTTTCAGAAGTTATTTATCAATTGTAAATTCTTTCCTTAGACCCTGTACCAAATTTGTACACAGCATTCCTATCCCTGGTGAACTTTCTCTGGCTTTCTCTGCCTACCATTTGACATCAATTACCTTTTCAAAAACATTTTGTGTTATTAATTCCTGTTACATTCATTCAGCAAATATTTATTGAGTGCCTTTTGAAGTCCTATGCTAAGTACTCGGGAGGAAAAGCGGGCATACAAGAGACAGATGAATTTAAACCAAATCTTCATGCAACTGATAGCATTTCCGCAAAGAGAAGTCTCATTGCCTGCACGGTGTGCAGCATTTGAAGTATGATTTGCTACAAACTTACTCGACCACTCACTTTTTTGGCTGATCGTCCTGAGGGACACTCTTGAAGTCAGAGCTTTCCAGCTGCTGGGCAGAAAACAGGTAACACACAGGTCAAGATGTTCATGCTTTCTGGTCACTACCAGATGATTTCCAGGTCAGAACGTGTCCGGTAGATGCCCTGCAGAGCGTCTCCTAGTGACAGGGAGCTGGATGATGCCTATTTATATTTTGCTGATGTATTCTTCAAGGCCACATTTTCTTGGATTGTCAGGGGTTCCTAGGGCACCACATTAAGAAGAGAGGTTTCCAGAGTACTAGGTGACTCGAGAGCTTTTATACTGGCTTTTAACCACTGGAAATTACTAATTGTCCAGGGACAATTCTTATGAGGCTGGCAGGAGCACCATGCTGTTACTTGTAGGGTTGTAGATGTGAGGCTCAGAGTCAGGGACCGCGAATCAATAACTGCTTTGCGCCAGTAGGATTTTCCAAGTATCTAGGACATTGGCAAAACCAATTTAAAATCTATTTATATTTGAAGAAAGCTTGGCTGGCGAGGTGATAGACGCGACTAGACTAGGACTTCTAGTTAAATGTAAAAGTACATTTCCATTGTTTAATTAATTGCTTGCAATCACATGGAAGGGAATCTTCTGTGAGTGAAGCTTTCGGAGAAATTAAGTTACAGTTTATGTACAGTTGCCCAGGGTTCAGTTAATTTTGATTTTTATTTAAAAGGAAAATGAAAATGACTAGCAGTGCTTTGTGGAATGTAGCATTCTCAGCTATGCTGGCTGCTTGATAGCTGGATCTGCATAAAGATTGGCTCCAACTGCACACACTGTCTTGTGAGTTGCTCTTCACTTGTCTAAACTTGAGACAGAGATGAAATTAAGCAGAACCCCCTCAATTTGACAGTTTGAGTTTTAACACGTGACAGAATTGGAATTTTGGTCAAAGAGCTCGAGCCAGGAAATCCTGCATTATTTATAGCTATTGTTCTGCAACAGAGGCCTTGGTTATTTAAACCAGAATTATTCCCCCCTCCCCCATGAGTATCTAATTGTGCAGCTATTTCGATCTGTACTGACAGAGTCATCATGTATTGCCTTGGGGAACAAAACAGTACATAAACTACTAGAGAACAGATAACAAGTTTATTCGAACTGATATACTTGGCTTAAAGCTAAGAAACAAAAGAATAGCAGTGTTTCCTAAGTTTCTTCCAAAGTAGTGGATGGTGGCTTTGGCTAAGTCATCTTAAACTTCTCTGGGATTCAATTTCCTCATCTATCACTGGAGACATAAATACACAATTCACTGGACAGTTATGAGTATTGAAAGCACCTAGCACAATGTTGGGCAGGAGGCCAATCAATAAGTATTAGTTGGATGTGAAATGTGTCGGGGTGGATGAGGCATCCTCGAGTAAACAGTTAAGGGGTGGGGACTTCCCTGGTGGTCCAGTGGTTAAGACTCCGAGCTCCCAATGCAGGGGGCCCCGGTTCGATCCCTGGTCAGGGGACTAGATCCCACATGCCGCAACGAAAGATCCCACGTGCGGCAAAAAAAAAAAAAAAAAAAAAAAAAAGGCAATTAAGGGGTTGAAGAAGTAGAAGACGAACACTGGTGTCCCATATGTCATTTTGCCCACTCGGTGATTTTAAATATGCTTTTCACTGAAGCATGATATACTTTCTAATGTCTTGTACCAGGTCCTCTTTTCTAATTTGTGTTACCTGTTTGTCCCCTGTAGGTTTTGTGTTTGAGACTCTTGTTCTAAAGGCTTCGGTAGCAATCTATGTTATCTCAAACATAAGTTTCCCCCTTTTAAGGTGTTTTCCCCAAAGTAACACATTTTATAAGCAAAACAAAAAAATACTCATTTGGTACGCATTAATTTGACAGCTTGAAAGCTTTCCAACAGGAGTGGTGGGAGAGATTGGGCTAGTAAGTTCATTGATAAAATCCACTTGTTTTATTAACAATAAGTAGAAATCTCCCTGGCTTCAGTTCATAACAGTGGTTTTCCAGGGGTCTTGAGGATGGACTTCTCTAAGGTGTTATGCCCCCAAGGTTATCCTCAGATCCCATTCTCTTTCTCCCACTCCCCACCCATCACATCCCACCCCAGTGGAATATAACATTTAATCTGATGTCGCTCCTAGGATGTGGACGGGATGTGTCCTGTGGGCTGATGTGCCCTGCCAAAAGTTCACTCCTGGCTAAGGCAAGTGGGGACCGTACGGTGTTGGTTTGATGAGGAAACAGGGCAGCTGTATGAGTCAGCTCAGGCTGCTATAACAAAACAGCACAGACTGGGTGGTCAAATCCCAGACATTCATTTCTCCGAGTTCTGGAGGCTTGTAGATAGCCGTCTTCTCACTGTGTCCTCACATGATGGAGAGAGAGCAGTCTCTCTTCCTCTTCTTACACAGGCACTAATCCCACCATGGCGATCCAGCCTTCATGACCTCATCTGACCCTAGTTACCTCCCAAAGGCCCCATCTCCAATATCACCGCACTGGGGGTTCGGGCTTCAACATACGAACTTGGTGGGGGGGGGGCACAATTCAGTCCACAGAAGTGGCTTTATCAAAACGTAGATCAAGTGACTCTCTATTTCTGACTTATTTTCACTGAACTTGAGATAACCTCTATTGTAAGATACAGCATTAAGAAAGAAAAAATATTCTTCCATTTAGACCCTAACAGTGTTTTCTTAACATTGAAGCATTTTATGCTACTTTTATTGAAAGGATTCTTCTAGGCTTATTTAGAGCAATGTTTTACAAAAATCATGTATTCCTCCTGTGCATACATAAAATGGAAAATATAGTCAGGATAAACTTTTTAAGATTCCAACTTTGCTAAATCACTTTTCATTTGGAGTTGTCATGTGTGTGCTTTTCTGCACGATGCCATCATGTTCTGTGCCAAAATACAGCATTTCTTTTTAAAGAGCTTCTCTACTGTCTCTGAGTCTCTACCAAAAGGTAACAACCAGAACTATGTTCCTTCCTCAAATGGTCCTACCTGGGAATGCAGTTATCCCTTCATACCCCCAGGAATATCCACCAAGTGACTACACTTGTCAGTGTGCTCATTCTTTAGCCCTTCTGACACATTTCCACAAATGTGTTAAGAACCAGCACTCTTGGTGGGTTCCATTGATCTCCTAGGTATCTGTCCAGACGACTCTCCTCTAGTCCCACCTGAGCCCTAAGAGGATCTCTTTCTGGCCTGGAGGAAACCTTTCCTCCTTTTCATTTCTTTGAGAGGCTTTGCCAAGCATGTGACTTCTCTTCTCCTAATGTGGGGGGCTTGTTTCAAATAATGCCTAGAACTCAATAGAAGTGAGAAAAATATGAACTTCTATGACCAAGAAGGTTCATGGGTGGGCAATGACAATTATATCATGACTGCCCCCTGGGCAGCAACAAGTGTAAGATACGTCCCAATGTCAGCCTTGTTAAACTGGAAAGCATTTCCCCTGAGAACTCAGGAAATAGAGTGTATCTCCCCCATCCCACAGGGATGCCTAAAATCTCAGCATTATAGAATGATTTAATTGTCTTTTAAGGTGTCAAGAGTGTTTTAGTAGAAATTAATGGCTCTAGAGAGAGCAACAATTGTAGTTGCCGTATTTACTGCTTTGGCGTGGGTTTCTTTCCCATTAAGATGAAGTCAGACAGCAAGAGCCTGTGAAGATGGGACAAGGGATGGGATAGCGATGAGGATATGGGAATGGAAAGAAAGCAGGAAAAGAGAAAAAAAGGAGAAGCTCAACATTCATTCAACAATATTTATCAAATTCCTGCTTTGAACCAGGCATCACCCTACGTGCTAAGACCGAAGTGGTGCCTGCACTCAAGTACATAACAGTCCAGTGTAGGAGACAACCGTTGATGACATATCATGCAAACAAGAGTAAAAGTCTGCCTAGAATAAAAGCTATATACTTATATGTTGCCATGAGATTGTACTGGGAGGATTTAGATGATCAAGGGAAGTCAGGGAAAGCTTCCCCAAGAAAGGGGTGCTTCAAATGAGAGGTAGTAGGAAGGGATGTGAGTCAGTGTTTGGAAGGGTAGGAAATGGCCAGACTGTATCAGGGGGTTTTCAACAAGGGATGACATTTGTCTTTCAGAAAGACCACATTGGCAGCATCCTGGAGACTAGATCGGAGGGCATCAGAGTGAATGTGGGTGAGCCTAAAAGAGGAGTCCAGGGAAAGACGATGTCTACTTGTACTAATATCGTGGAGGTAGACAGGAAGAGAAGTGGGTGGCTTTCAGTTATATTTCACAGGTGAAATAGACAGCAGTGGGTAATGAATGGGACATGAGCGATGATGAGGGACCAGGAAGCGTCAAGGCAGACTCCCAGGAATTTGGTCCACCTAACTAGAGGAATAGTGGTGTCATTAATGATGTAGGGAACAATGAAAGTTGACCTGGTTTGACAGTAGAGAGAGGAATCATTTGTAGCCTGATGCAGTGGAAGATGCACGAGCTTTGGGGCCGGAAGTCCTGGCGTGGGTTCAAGTCCTCGCTCATCCATTTACTAGCTTTGTGATGCTAAGTCTCTCTGAACCTCAGTTCTCCCATCTTTAAAATGAGGGGAATTCCGTGGAGGCCCAGTGGTTAGGACTCCCCGCTTCCACTTCAGGGGGCACAGGTTCGATCCCTGGTCGCGGAACTAAGATCCCGCAGGCCGTGCATCACGGCCAAAAAAGAAAAAAAGAAAATGAGGCCGTAAACACCCACCTCACAGGGTTGTTGGGACAATCAACACAACTTCAGATATGGTCGAAGGTCCTACCTACATGAGTTACTATTATTATTCCAAAATCGACCAGCAATGAAGCCTACAGGAAGAGTGGCTATTTTCAAGAACTTCCGAGGGGGTGGGGTGGTGTGTGAGAGTTTTGACAGCTGAGATCTCAACACTCTGTAAGTTTACCTTAGTGAAGTTTCGCCTTGTTGATAATGTACAGGGCAGCTATTGGCTTCAGCTGTCCAGTGAATTCCTTCTATTTCATTCCAACCCCCTCTCCTCCTCTCTCTCAGCCTGGATTAAGGGATCCCATATAGGAATAAGCTACATTGCTTTTCTCAGCTGAGATCCCTTATCACTTGTAAGAGGACTATGGGATTTAGGAAAATGTAACCCGAGAGTTTGCACTAACAGATGAGCACAGTCGATTAACTACATACTCCCTGTAGGGTTTGGGTGAAGGCTTTCCCATTCTGTTTTTCTAGCATCAGTTTAGCGGGAGCATTTTATACGACATATGTAATTCCGCTGCCCTTGAGTGACCTCAGCGAATTCCATTCTGGCTTCCAAATATTCCCTCGTTAAAGGGAGCCATTAGACGGTGAAAGCTGCAGCCATCGGGTTAGGAAAACGCTGCAATGAGCAGGTGAAAGGGCAGAAGGGGTTAAGCCCCCCCCGTGGAAACCAGGTATTAGCGTCCCTCTCTGCAGGTGCTCTGGCGTTGTAGGATCCTAGTCGCTACCAAAAGTCTCCCCCTGTCGCCTGGTTCCACTTCTTTCCCTCTGTTCTTGACCCACTATTGTCTCTTTATAGCCACATTTATCTCTCACTGAATTATCAGAAAGATTAAGTGTCCCATCCAGACCCCATTCAGTTATTTTTCCACGCAAGAAACACTTATTTTCATACAGAAAAATGGGTGGGAGAGAGTGGGAGCCATTTTATTTCATTATTTCACTTGTTTGGGTGGAAGAATGTGACACATTTGTATGACTTTTCGGATAACCAAGTTGTGCTTGGTTCTCCATCTGGATATTTGAGAGTTTACTGTATACACCCAGGCAGGGATTTGGGTGTGTGGGAGGAGTGGAGAAGGAAGTGGAGTGGAAGTTCTTAATCTGAATTAGAAGTCTTAGGCATGCTTTTTTTTTAAAAAAGGAATTCCTTTATTTATTTATTTGTTTGTTTATTTATTTATTTATTTTTATTCATTTTTGGCTGTGTTGGGTCTTCGTTTCTGTGCAAGGGCTTTCTCTAGTTGAGGCAAGTGGGGGCCACTCTTCATCGCGGTCTGTGGGCCTCTCACTGTCGTGGCCTCTCTTGCTGCGGAGCACAGGCTCCAGACGCGCAGGCTCAGTAGTTGTGGCTCACGGGCCCAGTTGCTCCGCGGCATGTGGGATCTTCCCAGACCAGGGCTCGAACCCGTGTCCCCTGCGTTGACAGGCAGATTCTCAACCACTGCGCCACCAGGGAAGCCCCAAGCATGCTTTTAAGACCTTCCTCTTTCCACTACCTTCCCTGCCTTTATAATTTTTTCTCTGTGTGGTCCATTTTGATGCAAATGCATTTCAAGGTATAAGAGCAATTTAAAAAGGCGATTCTAAATCCGAATTGTATCTCCCAGAGGAGCTGCCTTTTCACTTCATAAAGACCCACTTGGCTTTAGTTTTGCTGAGTTCAAAGCAGGAGCACTCAGTAGAAACTTCTAATTAGCATGTGCAATAGTAGTTGGTCCAAGTCTGGATGTTTGAGGAGTCACAATGCAGTAGCAGGAGCTAGACAGTGTCAAACCAGAGAGAGTTCACTTTGTCTGTGAATGTAGTGACCTGCCAATAGTAAATCATTTGCCAATAGTTCAAAGATAAAGAAGGAACCTGGTAGAATGATCCAAAGTGAAGGTTGCAGCAAAGAGAAAGCACATCAGACATTACAGTGAATGAAAAATGGTGAGAACTTCTGTTTCCAGGCCCCCAAATAAAGCTCTTGCAAAGATAAAGATGTGAGCTTTGCACACCATCAGGCCTTCTGATCTGTTTATCCTGCTCAGGAAGACTGAAATTGGGGAGGAGGAAGGTCTCCGCCAACAGATTGTAGGTCATAAATTAGTTAATAAAACCTGTCCCGTGTTATCTCTGAAGCAGTCTATTTTATATATACTTGTCCATTTGATTTATTTGTTTCTCTGCTTACTCCAGGCTGTATTTTGGTAGCATAAGTCAATATGTGAGTTTTAGATTATACAAAAGTTTATTTTTAAATGACCTGCCTTCTGTGGGGAAAAGAACAGTTGTGTGTGTGTGTGTGTCGTATATAACTTATTGCTGTTGATCAGGAGTTTCACAGTTAACTTTAGATGTCAATATATAACACTAGTAATTCCAATGAAACGTGAATATTGTTATATGCCAAAATATATTTATCGTAAAATTAATTTTTATTGCTGCTTCCAAGACCTTTTCAGGGCTTATATGGTTCCTGTAGAATATTTCCACATACTACTGTTAGTACACCCAGTTCTTGTTTTATCTATTAGAGTCACTATGGATGATATAGCGACACTCTACGTATCTATGTATGTATCTATGTATGTTACATGTATACAAATGTATGTTTCCCTTTGAAAGTTGTAGCCATTGTTGACTGATTATTTTTAGGTCGAGTGAAACATAAGAAAAGAAAAGGTCACTTTTTTTTTTAAGACCAAATGTGATGATTTAGAAGTCATGTGGAAGTCCAAAGAGGTCAGGGGTAAAACAAAGAAAGGAAAAGAAAAAAGAGTATAAGAAAGAAAAGAGTAGCAGGAGATGATAGAGGAAAGGAGGTCTCAAAGCAACAGAAATCTACTCTCCCCTCCCCAGCCAAGTCCACCCTCCATCTATAAACAAAAGCCTAGCAAACAAGCAGGTGGAAGACAAAGGGATCAAGAAAAGAAGGGGCAAGCCACAAATTGCTAGAAAATACTGGGGACCAAAGAGAGAGAGAGAGAGAGAGAGAGAGAAAGAGAAAACAAAACACAAAAGAAAGGGTGAGAATGAAACTTCACGGGAAATGCTTGCAAAGTTAAAGCAAATGGGCAGGAAAAGCCAACTACAGAAGTAAGTAAGAAATGAGGAGGTAACATTAAAAAATCAAGAAATATGATACGAGACAAAAATGGTCATTGTGCTTGAGTCGGTGGGGCTGAGAAGACATTGTTCTCTAGGTGTCTTGATAAAAAAGAGGATTAGATGGCACAGAAATGAAAGCGGGCAAGTGATGGAAGACAGCAGGAATCAGGTGAAAGGGGCACTATTCTTCCACGTGACAAGACAGCCAGCCAAGGGGTAGGTGCCAGAGACTGGCTGCGGAATAATGTCCTGGCGGGGTTCATCCCGGTGAAACTGACCCCTAGAAATGGCAGGGCTTGTCTGGTTTTTGTAATTAGTCGTATTCTGTAATAGTAGTGTGAACGCAGTTTGCTTTATTTATTTATTTGTTGGCTGCGTCGAGTCTTAGTTGCAGCATGAGGGATCTTTCATTGCGGCATGCAGACTCTTAGTTGTGGCACGCAGGGTCCAGAGCACGTGGGCTCTGTAGTTGCGGCAGGCGGGCTCTCTAGTTGTGGCATGCGGGCTTAGTTGCCCCACGGCATGTGGGATCTTAGTTCCCTGACCAGGGATTGAACCGGCGTCCCCTGCATTGCAAGATGGATTCTTAACCACTGGGCCACCAGAGAAGTCCCCGCAATTTGCTTTTTAAATGTCCCTACTCAAAAACGCCAGTGTAGCAGGAATCCCGGCTCCTTAGCTCTGAGGTGCTCCAGAGCTGGTTGGCTATTCCTGATTTAATAAATGATTATTCTAGGGCAGTGGCCCTAGAATTATTCTAGCCTGGTGGCCTAAAGAGTTAATCCTCCAAATGCCTTCCATACTCCCGGGAGTCATTTACTGAGCCAGAAGAACCTGGCTTAATATTTATTGAACGCTGTCAATTTCTGAAGGGGAGTGGGAGGGAGAGGGTGTCTTTTCTGAATCCATTTCCACTATCAAGCTTTACCCAAGTACCCGATGCTTGACTCCCTAACTGCGAGGCTTAGAGAGCCTGTGCGTGAAATTCCAAATCCAGTCTCTTGTGGGTTTGGACTCGCTCGTTTATTTTTACTGTGCTTCGCTCATAATAACTTATGTTTGTAATTCAGCAACCCGAGGAATTGTCTTTATGGCACGTTCGGATCTTACAGTCAGTCACACGCTTCAAGGTCCATTTCAGGAAATGAGTTTGACATAGCATGTTAACGGTGAATTATTCATTCTTACCTGCAGCAGGGCATGATGTTCAGAGTGGCCCGGGAAAGCTTACTGGTTGTTGAGTCAACGTTACGCAGCTGTATTTAAAACTCCAGTGGGCAGTTCTGAAGATGGCAAACTTTACTTTGATACCGTGCCATAGCACCTCCATTAGTGCCCTGGTTAGAATGCAAACATCTGCTCGCTTTTATTGCCCATGTGTTACTTAAGATGGTCTGTTTCTTGATGACGTAAATCACTGGAATCAACTGACTATTTTTAAAGACTGTTTTAGTGTTTCCCTGAAACCATCACTCTTTACATTTGTTTAATAGATCATGGACCCTTTAGGTACACAAAAATTGTAAAGATCGTATTTTCTACCTTCCTGATCTTTTTCAAGGATGACATTATGACTCAAGGACCCTGGCCTGCTGTGGAATGCGTTGTCTTTGGGGGTTGTGTGCGCCATAGGTTTACATCAGCACATGAGGTCAAAAGAAACCTCACATTTTCATTCACTGAATATGGGACAGTGACCTACTGGTTTGTGCTCACCGACCATGGCTTTGTGGATTTGCCTAGTTCAGTTTGCCCCGCAAGGGTTCGCTATTTCCTCCCCTGCATACTTATGTTACCCTGACGTGTGCCAGGCAATCTATTTGCCCTCCGGGCTACGCTCGTGTCCAGCACAGATAAGCTTCAGGGCAGCAAGGACCGTCACTTAAATTCCAACAGACTGGCTGTATTCCAGGGCCTCTTGGTGGGCAATTTTATCTTACTTTTATGGCAAGTAAGGGTTTGAAGCCAGTGGGACTGCTCAAGAAAATGAGATCCATGAAACAAAGAAAGGCTCTACCGATGGGATAAATAAAACCCATCAATTATGATCCCAGATTTGAAAAAAGACTGGCAAAAGGTATAATGAATACTATAATGGCTCTCCCTAGCCCACTGATTGGAAAGGCTTGGGAGGACATATCTGTACATACTGGGTCCTGTACCTTGTAGAATGTTACAAAATAGGCCAGATAGGTGAGAGCTCTCATGGCATTCCATAAAATATGGCTCTTAATCAAATCCTAGGATTGCATGGAGGCAGGAGGTTTCCATGGAATTCCCAAGTGAGAATATTGGAAGATGATAATTTGAAGACTGTGAAAGTTCCTGAAATTTGCCAAAGAATTAAGACAAGACTAATTAGGAGCTCTGAGAGACCAGACAGAACAAATGTGGAAATATTTGGTTGTAATGATTTCTATTTGTTTCTTATTCTTTCTGGGTTCCAAATATTGAATTTGTGAAAATGGAAGGGAGGAAATGAGTGTGTACCAAAGGGAAGCAGTTAGGGGTGGGAAAAAACACGCCCACTGCCTCATGACTGGGGAGACAAGAAGAATGAGATGGAGAAATTTGAGGCCCTTGCATGGAGTAAATGTAACAACTATAATGGAGTGTTTAAGAAAAAGAATATAGTGTTCTGTAAGTCGCAAATAGAGGGGTGTGAGAAGGGAGATAAATTAGAGTTCAAATTAATTTCATTTAATTAGTTGAAAAGACTAGATGAGTGGTCTTCAAACTTTTTCAATATTTCTGAGTATTCCTTTCCTCCCTCCCTCCCTCCCTCCCCCCCCTTTCTCTCTCTCTCTCTCTCTCTCACACACACACACACACACACACACACAGATGTACACATGATGCAAATTATTCCCCTATAAATAAACCAAAATACAACTAATACATATGTGTTGCTTCCCATCCCAGCTAAGGAAAGATACAGAAAAGAAGAACGCACATTGAAGAACCATCACTAGCTGTTAATGCCCTGTTAGGAAGTGCAGAATGGCGTAGAGGTTAGGAGAATAAATTTCTCTGGGGGAGAGGGTGCCCGCTAACAAGCTTTTGACTTTGTTGGTTAATACTGCTTTTACTCCAAATCACTCAGAATTGTTTAGACTTCCTTCAGAGGTCCACGGACTTAGGCAGGACTTGGGATCTCTTTGTTAATATAACTAATGAAAAGGCTTGATAGCATGTTGAGACAGTGACCTGCCAGAGTTGAAGGTGGACATTCATTTTCTACCACCCTGTCTATTCAGTTCACAATGGACAGCTTTATAACTTTAAAGAATCTTTCTGAGACTAGATCAGCCTGGAGCTTTGTATATCAAACGTTACCCAGTATATTTGAATTAATGCTACGAAAATATTCAGGGATTGCCAACAACTGTTGTAACACATGTTGGCTGAAAACTAGTTTTTAAGAGTTTTGCCTGGTGACAAATTCTCTGTGAAATACTTGAACAAATTAAGTACAAAGTTAAAATTTGTTTGGAAGGTGATGTTTTACCCAGACTGGTTTTGTATTTCCTCCTGGATCGACAACATGTCATCCTTTTAGAAATCTACATGTCCTGAAGACCCATTTCAACAGGGCAAAAACCCTAATCAACAACAAAATCCTGTTCCTATGAATACGCAAAGATGGCAGCAATATTGAATGAAGGAAATGAATATCTGTAGCCATTTCCTCTTCCTGTCACTCTCAAGGAAATGTTCTTTGGATGGGAAAGAAAACCATGTTGAAGTCATCCTAAGATTATTAATAATTGTAGATTTCCAAAGTACTTCATTGCTGAAGTCTTCTTATCATAAACGCTTAATTTCACTTTTTCCTCCTCTTAAATGCCGAGGCACGGATGAATGATTTATTTGCTTGTTTTACTGAAAGGTAGTTTACAAAATTTGTATCCCTCTGTAGTGTTGTATAACAAAGAACACTGAGGAGAACACTTAGAATTTCCCGTCCTTCAAATGAGCTGTATGAAAATTCAAGAGCCCAAATCTTCCTTGCTAAGTGATCTCAGATCCTTAAGTAGAGATGTGTTTTCCTTTACACATATCTGATCCTTCAAGAGTGCTTATTTGTCATAATACCTTTCTGTGGTCGTGTCAGTTACTCTCACTCTTACAGAGTAACCGACAGGCAGAACAGTCTAAAAGTTCAACTTCAAACAAAGAGCTTGAGACATCCCTACCTTAATGCCAGAATTTGGATCATCTGGTAAGACTGTGTAATTTGGTTTCTTAACTAGAAAAATTGTAGAAGCAGAAGCTGGGGCCTGCCGGCTTTATTGTTCCCTGAGTGACCCTTCTGAAAGAAGGTACCTCTGTCACAGGGCACCTTTGTTTACTCACAAGCCTCCCCAGACATGCTCTCAAGTTCCATTTTGTAGGCAATAATATTTTTTAAACAATATTCCAGATGGCACCTATGAAATTAGTTTTTCCCACAGGCACATGGAAATAATGTCCCCAGTAAAATTATTTGGAGTCAATGCAGTAACACCAAAGATGTGATTTCATTGGTTGTTGTTGTTGTTTATTCAACAATCTGCAAGTCCTTTGTGTTCAGGGAAATCTGCTGGATACTTAAGGATAGTCAGAATGTTTTCACGATTCCAGAATCTTCTACAACCTTCAAGTGCACTGTTCAGTGGAGGACAAAACCACTATAATATAAAGCACAAACCATTCATTTGTTCAACAACCATTTATTAGGCACCACTTTATTAGGCTATGGAGACACACGTTTCCTGCCCTCAAGGAAATTACAGTTTGATAAGGAATTTTAAATAGGTGCTAAGTAGAAGCACAAACTGAACGTTTTCATTAGAAACATAACGTACATATAGCACGTGTGAAGAGAGCTATGATCTGTTGAGTGTCAGAAATAACAACTCTGGCTTATGCTTGTATCAATATTGACCTCGTAAAGACTCTGTAATTGACAGAAAAGGACTGAAACTGTTCTGTTGGCTGTTTTTTTTTTTAAACTTATTTGCAAGCTATGGCTTCCGTTTCCGTTGTCTACTTGAAAATATAGTTTTGAAGTAGTTGTACCACTGCTCAAGCTTTAGTGAGCTTCAGCACCTCCAGGCAAGCGCTAGTAAAGAAGCAGATGGCTGGGCTTTACCTGTAGCAATTCTGATTCGACCGGTCTGGGGGCGGGGCCTGAGAGTCTGCATTCCTAACAAGTTTGCAGGTGATGCTCCTGGTCCAATGACCCTGTTTTGAGGAGAACCAGTTTAAGATATGGACACACTGTTGCAATGCCTCCTAGATTCTGAGGAGAGAGTGGAAAATGTAGGGAATCTGCAGTTCTGGTCATGGCCATTGGAGTGAAAAAACCAGTTGTCCCAACTCATGTAGAAATGAAATAAATTCTTCTTTGGACCGTTCAGGACCTCGGAAGTTGTCCGGTAAGGCTTTAGATCGGAGGAATTGTTAACTTATCCAAACTAGTTCAACCCTCTGTAATCAGTAGAATCAACTTGTTAACCGTGCAGCTGCATAACCCCTGGGGGCCTGATGCAAAGGGTTTGTTTGCTGTGGTCACAGAGCATTCGAGTTTCCACTTTCCGCACACACCCGGGGGAAATCACACTTTGCTGTCCCTGATCACTCGCGCACACCGTGAGGCAGTTTCACGTTTTGAGTGGAGAAGCCACACAAGACCGCATTGAGTGGGGCCGTGTCAAGGACGGATGGTTGGATGTGAGCTCACAACATCCCCAAGGGCCAAGAAAATCATGTCCTTTCTCCTGTGATGAGAGACACCCCATCTTTGGCCGTTTCCATTTGTAATTTCACTGGTGCAGTGTGATAGGAAGAGAGCATTAAATGGCAAGACAGAAGCGATTTCTTGTCCTGGCTTACCCTGCACTGACCATTCTGTAACTTGTGACTTTTTGCGGTCAGTTCAGTCCTCTAGTCTGGAGTTCCTGGGTCTATAAGATGGGAATGCAAGGCGGCAGGAAATTTTTAAAGGGCCTTTACCATGCCGTCATTTGTTACTGAGTATTTTTGAAATAATGTTAAAAAAGCTTATTTTGAAACATGCTCAAAGGGAATTTTTAAAAAGTAATAGTATGAAATTACCATATAGCCCAGAAATTGCACTCTTGGACATTTATTCCAGAGAAATGAAATGTTCACTTAAAAACCTGTACACAAACATTCATAGAAACTTTATTCATGTTAGCCTGAACCTGGAGAGAACCCAAGTGTCCTTCAACAGGTAGAGCATTAAAGAAGCTATGGTACATCTACACCATGGGACACTACACAACAGTAAAAAGGAATGAACTACTGATACATTCAACAACCTGGATGAATCTCTAGGGAATTATTCTGAGTCAAAAAAAGCCAGTCCCCAAAGGTTATATACTGTATGATTCTATTTATATAACGTTCTTTAAAAAGACAAAATTTCAGAAATGAAGAGCCGATTAGTGGTTGCCAGGGGTTAGGGATGGAAGGGAGGGAGGGAGGTGTATGTAGTTACAAAAGGGTAACGCAAGGAATCCTTGTGGTGATGGTACTATTCTGCATCTTGATCCTGGTGGCAGATATACAAATCTGTACATGTGATAAAATTGTATAGAACTAAATACACACACACACACACCAATACAAGTAAAACAGGGGAAATCTGAATAAGATCAGTAGATTATATCAATGTCAGTATCCTCCTTGTGATATTATACTATCGTTTCACAAACTATTACCATAAGAGGAAATTAGGCAAATGGTACAAGGAGTTTCTTTGTGTTGTTTCTTACAACTGCATGTGAATCTATATTTACCTCAATGAAAATTTCAAGTAAAAAATAGCTTTTAAAAAAGTCATACACACAGGGAACTCTACTCAATATTCTGTAATAACCTATATAGGAAAAGAATCTAAAAAAGAATGGATGTATGTATAACTGAATTACTTTGCTGTACACCTGAAACTAACAGAACATTGTAAATCAACTATACTCCAATAAAAAATAATAATAATAATAAACCCCAATTTTGGATGAAAAAAAACCTAAGGAAATAATTTTTTTAAAAAGTCATACAGAACCTCATTTTCTGTGAGCCACTCTAGAAACCCAAAATTGGTGTTACTAGGACTTTTTTTAAAATTTTTATTGGAATATAGTTGATTTGCAGTGTTGTGTTAGTTTCAGGTGTACAGCAAAGTGAATCTGTTATACATACATGGTGTTACTATGATTTAAAATGCCTAGTTACACTTAGTAGTTTTCGTTAATTACTTGTAAACAGATCTTCTGTTCTACTTTTGTAAATTTTCTAGAAGTAAACTATGGAACATACATGAAACAATAAAGTATGATCCTCTACAGCAGGTATTGGCAAACTGTGGCCCACAGGCCAAATCCAGGTCTCCACCTGTTTTTGTACGGCCCACGAGCTAAGAATGGTTTTTACATTTTTTTAATTCAAAAAAAATTCAAAAGAAGAATAATATTTTGGGACAAGTGAAAACTATATGAAATTCATGAATAGTTTGATTGGCACATAGCCACACTTGTTCATTGATGTATCGTCCATGGCAGCTTTGGGGCTACAACGGTACAGTTGAGTAGTTGCGACAGAGACTGACTCATAAAGCCTAAAACGTCAACTCACCAACCCTTTTCAGGAAAAGTAGGTCCACCTCTGCATGAGAGGGATAATTGCCCAGAATTTGCTAGGCTCTGAGGGCTTCCCATTGTCATTTGGGTTTCCTAAAGTAGCCCTGAGCAGAGACATGTGATTTCCAGGCATTCCCTGAGACAACGAGGAAAAGGATGCTACCAGGTCACAACATAAACTCCATAGGAAAATGCCTGAGTTGATAGCATGTGATCTTGGGTTATGTTGCTTTGTCCTTCTGGCAAAAACATCACAACTTTCCAAACTCAGCCCATAGGACAACAGGCATCCGCTCAGAGGGAAGGAACGAGGTTTCTTGTGGAGCACGGGAAACAATATGATCTCAGAGCAAGACAGACTTGGGTTCCAATTCAAATCATCATTGAGCCGTTTGCCAGCTCTGTTACCCTTCTCTCTGGAACTTTCTTTACACTTCTTTCAAATAGAGGTAATGATAACCAGTCTCAGGGACGTTGAGAGGATCCAGTGAACTCATACGTCAGGTGCCTAGCCTGCAGCGGGACGCCGCAAATGCTGGCTCCGGGATGGGAGGCCACTACTTGCTCTGTTTCGTGTCTGGGCTCTCCATGCCTCACATCCCTCAGTCTAACCCCAGAATCTACCAAGAGTTCTCAGAATCCTTTTTCAAACATCACCCTGGCTCCATTTTTGCAGCGTTCTCCACAAGTGTCTATGGAGTGTCTTTTTTTCAGAACGAGACCGTCTCCCTGTTGCCCAGACCTCTCCACTAAGAGACCCAAGTGTAAGCTCTGCCACAGTGGAATCTAAATCAAGTCTGTTTTTCAGTTATAGGATGAAATATGTCTTCAGTGCTGGGGGAAACCTGCAGATTGATGTTATCCTAGTAGGCTCAGCACTAGTCTCCAGGAATAGGCCAATTCAGGTTTTTATTTTTTAATGTTTCCAGGCCTTCAGACTGTAAAGACAACCTTCCCACTGGAATCGTGTAGTCTGAAGGGAGGCATGCAGGGAGACTGGCTTTGCCAGTTCATCACAGGTGAACGTTCAATTCACAGTGCCCTGGCTTGTGATTAACTCTCCACATTGGTTCAAGGGGGGACTTGGTCGTGCTTCCCACACGACTTCTCCTGGAGCAGATCAGGCTGGCGGCTGGGAGGCCTGTGTTCTTTGCCACACACACTCTGGAAAGGACATAACATCCAGTCTCAGGTGTCCTCCCAACTCTGGAACAGGCAGAACAGGACTGGAGTGACTTGACTTGCTGATGGAGACATGCATCCCTGGTCATTACTTTGATCCCTCATAGAGATGCTCAGGGAGGAGATTTTTAGGATGCTGATGTTTATCTAGTTTGGCATAACTGAAAGAGAGGGGGTGGTGAAAAAGCTGATGGCTGATTTTTTCACAGCGACAAATGAGTAATTTTGGAGTTGCCAATATTTTTGCTTCAGAGCTATGGCTTAAATTACTTAATTTCTTTATGTCACTCCTCTTCCCCATGTGTCTTAAAAGATATGGCAACCTAACAACCAGCAGAATGCAACTACATGCATGTAAGGAGCCAAAATATATTTTTTCTGTGTGGTCACTCAAGTTTAGTTGCCTAAAGATAAATGAGAATTATCTATCCCCACTGTAACCTGCCCCTCACCCCCCTTTCCTCTGTCAAAACTGTCTCTGTCTTTCTCTATCTCACTTACTTCACTTAGTGTGATAATCTCGAGGTCCATCCATGTTGCTGCAAATGGCATTATTTCATTCTTTTTTATGGCTGAGTAATATTCCATTGTATAAATATACCACATCTCCTTTATCCATTCATCTGTCGATGGACATTTAGGTTGCTTACATGTCTTGCCTATTAATGAATAAATTTATACATTTTATAAACGTAAAAATTTATAAAAAATTATAAATATTTATAATGTATAAATCTCTATTGTAAATAGTGCTGCAATGAACATTGGAGTGTATGTATCTTTTCGAATTATGGTCTTCTCCATATATGTGCCCAGGAGTGGAATTGCAGGATGATATGGTAGCTCTGTTTTTAGTTTTTTAAGGAGCCTCCATACTGTTCTCCATAGTGGCTGCACCAATTTACATTCCCACCAACAGTATAAGAGGGTTCCTTTTTCTCCACACCCTCTCCAGCATTTATTATTTGTAGACTTTTTAATGATGGCCATTCTGACTGGTGTGAGGTGATACCTCATTGTACTTTTGATTTGCATTTCCCTAATAATTATTGATGTTGAGCATCTATTCATGTGCCTTTTGGCCATCTGTATGTCTTCTTTGGGGAAATGTCTGTTTAGTTCTTCTGCCCATTTTTTGATTGGGTTGTTTGGTTTTTTTTGATATTAAGCTTCATGAGCTGTTTGTATATTTTGGATATTAATCCCTTGTCTGTCACATCATTTGCAAATATTTTCTCCCATTCTGTAGGTTGTCTTTTTGTTTTGTTTATGGTTTCCTTTGCTGTGCAAAAGCTTTGAAGTTTCATTAGGTTCCATTTGTTTATTTTTGTTTTTATCTTCATTACTCTAGGAGATGGATCCAAAAAGATATTGCTGCTATTCATGTCAAAGAGTGTTCTGCCTATGTTTTCCTCTAGGAGATTTATAGTATCCAGTCTTACATTTATAACTTTAATCCATTTTGAGTTTATTTTTGTGTGTGGTGTTAGAGAATGTTCTAATTTCATTCTTTTACATGTAGCTGTCCAGTTTTCCCAGCACCACTTATTGAAGAGACTATCTTTTCTCCATTGTATATTCTTGCCTCCTTTGTCATAGATTAATTGACCATAGGTGTGTGGGTTTATTTCTGGGCTTTCTATCCTGTTCCATTGATCTATGTTTCTGTTTTTGTGCCAGTAACATGCTGTTTTGATTACCATAGACTTGTAATGTAGTCTGAAGTCATGGATCCTGATCCCTCCAGCTCTGTTTTTCTTTCTCAAGATTGCTTTGGCTATTTGGGGTCTTCTGTGTTTCCGTACGAATTTAAATTTTTTTTTGTTCTAGTTCTGTGAAAAATGCCACTGGTAATTTGATAGGAATTGCATTGAATCTGTAGATTGCCTTGGATAATATAGTCATTTTGACAATATTGGTTCTTCCAATCCAAGAACATGGTATATCTTTCCAACTGTTTGTGTCATCTTTGATTTCTTTCATCAGTGTCTTATAGTTTTCTGAGTAGGTCTTTTGCCTCCTCAGGTAGGTTTATTCCTAGGTATTTTATTCTTGTTTTTTTTTAATGGCAGGGGACTTTAAATTTTGCCACTAATGACATAACAATAACAAAAAAACCTTCTTACACACAAAATATTCAAAAAATGGACATTTTACCATCAAAAAACATAAGTAGGATGTAATCTTAAAGAGGAGTCATTTATATTAAATAAATTTAGCTTTATGAACAAATTATTAAATTATCTACATTTTCTTCATTCCACTGCTCTTCATATGAAACTTCGTCGTGGATCAGTCCTAGTCTGATCCTTCATGGTTTCAAATTTCAATAGCCCTGACAAATCTCTTCTTCATGATCTAGCCCCTTGCCTACCCTCCCACCCAAAATTTTCCTCACTCACATTCATGTACTCTCTGTGTCAAAATCACCATCAATGGAAGCCTCTCTCCCTTTCTGGACTTGATTTGACTCCTTAATAAGCACAAGAACTGTATCTTTGTTTTGTACCTGGTCAGTCTTCAAAAATAAATTTATTAACCTTTCAACTCAATGCTTGAGAGTATAGATTCTTAGCCAGACTGCCTGGGTTTGAATCCCAGCATCTCCACTTACCAGCTGTATTAACTTGGACATGTTTCTCAACTTCTCTGTTCTCAATTCCTCATCTGTAAAATCAGAATTAACCGGATTTAATATGTTCATGTTTATAAAGTGCTTACAACAGTCCCTGGCTCAGAGTAACCACTATAAAAGCTATGGTTAAATAGAAGCAAAAACAGGTTTAAAAAAAAAAAAGAAAAAAATTTACCTCACCAAAAACAGCACACCAAACTGTGCCCTGTCCTTTTTTCATGGAGTGTGCCACTGGCCCTAGGAAAGGACCAATATGGAGGGTGTCTGGATGAGTCAGTGAAAATATATCACAGATGCTGAAATAACAGCTCAAAGCCACTATGCAAACATGGACTTCGCTGTCCTATCCTAGTCAGAAGTGACCTCAGAATTCTCCTCTATGGTATCCATGGCTGCTGGCCATCTTGCCTCTACTCAAATGCCTCGAGGAAAAGGATATCATCCCCTAAAGGACATTTTATCCCACTGATAAGGGTGCCATAGAGAAGGACACTAGAGAGAGGAAAAGTATATAAAGAAAATCCTAAAGACTCCGTCAAAAAACTGTTTGAACTAATAAATTCACTAAAGTTGCAGGATACCAAATCCACACACAAAATTCAGTTGTGATTCTATACACTAGCAGCAAGCTATCTGAAAGAGAAATTAAGAAAACAATCCCATTTACAATAGCATCAAAAACAATAGAATACTTAGGAGTAAATTTAACCAAGGAGATGAAAGACATGTGCTCTAAAAACTGTTAGACAGTGATTAAATGAATTGACGAAGGCACAAATGGAAAGATATCCCATGTTCTTGGACTGGAAGAATTAATATTGTTAAAACATCCCTACTGCCCAAAGTGGTCTACAGATTCAATGCAGTTCCTATAAAATTTCAGTGGCATTTTTTACAGAAATAGAAAAAAAACAATCCTAAAATTTGTATGGAGCCACAGAAGACTCTGAATAGCCAAAGCAACCTTGAGAAAGAACAAAGCTGAAGGCATCACACTTCCTGGTTTCAAACTATACTACAAAGCTATACTAGTCAAAATAGTATGATACTGGCATAAAAACAGACACATAGACCAATGGGACAGAGTCAAGAGCCCAGAAATAAACCCACACATATATGATCAACTGATCTTTGACAAAAGCACCAAGAACACACAATTGGCATATTCTCTTCAATTAATGGTGTTGGGAAAACTGGACATTCATGTGCAAAAGAATGAAACTGTATCCTTATGTTACACAAGATGACAAATGTTAGTGATGATGTGTAGAAAGGGGAATCTCTGTACAGTGTTGGTGGGAATGTAAATTGGTACAGACATTATGGAAAACAATATGGAGAGTCCTCAAAAATTAAAACTAGAACTACCATATCATCCAGTAATTCCACTTCTGGATATGCATCCAAAGGAAGTAAAATCAGCATCTCAAAGAGATATCTGCATTCCCATGTTCATTGCTGCATTATTCACAACAACCAAGACACAGAAAACTTAAGTGTCCATCTACAGATGAATAGATAACGAAGATGTAGTGTGTGTGTGTGTGTGTGTGTGTGTGTGTGTGTGTGTGTGTGTATAGTGTATATATATACATATATATAGTGTATATATATACATATAGAATGAAATATTATTCAACCATAGAAAGAAGGAAATCCTGCTATTTGTAACAACATGGATGAATCTGGAGGACATTATTCTAAGTCAAATAAGCCAGACAAAGGCAAATACTGGATGGTATTACTTGTATGTGGAAACTTAAAAAAAAAAAAGTCAAACTCATAGAAACAGAGTGGAATGGTGGTTGTTGGGGAGAGGGGGTGGGTTGGGGGGTGGGGAGATGTTGGTCAAAGGGTACAAACTTTCAGTTCTAAGATGAATAAGTTCTGAGGATATAATGTACAACATGGTGACTATAGTTAACAATACTGTATTATATATCTGAAATTTGCTAAGAGAGTAGCTCTTAAGCATTATCACCACGCACACACAGACACAGGCACAAACGGTCACCATGTGAGGTGATGGATGTGTTAATTAATTACACTAATCATTTCACAATGTATACGTATGTTAAATCATCATATTGTACACTTTAAATATATACAGTTTTATTTGTCAGGGGTACCTCATTAAAGCTGAGGGAGGGAAGTCAAAAAGAAGCATAATAAATTTTTAAAATAAAATGAAAAAAAGGAGAATAGAGGTTACTAGGGGCTGGAGGAGGGCGGAATAAGGAGTAGTTATTTAATGTGTACAGAGTTTCAGTTTGGGAGGATGAAAAACTTATGGAAATCAATAGTGGTGATGGTAATACAATGTTGTAAATGTACTTAATGCCATTGAGTTGTACACTTTAAAATGGTTTAAATGGTAAATTTTGTGTTATGAATATTCTACCACTGTAAAAAAATAGTTTAAAAAAGAGAATGGCTTCTCAGAGAGGGGCTTCTTAAAAACAGGCATCTTAGATGATGACTTCCTGGAGATAGGCATAATGAAGAAGAATACCAGAGAAGGGGCACTATAGACAAGGGCATCGTAGATTGACTGCATCATAGAGAGGTCCATCACAGATAACGGCATCATAAAAAGGGACATCATGGTAGGTCATTACAGAGATGGATCTCATAGGAAGGAGTTTTGATGGTTATCATATGTAAGTTCATCATAGAGGGAAGGAACATAGGATCATCCTAGAGAAGTCTGTCGGACAGGAACGCCTTAGAAGCTTTCGTGTCAGCTTCTCCTCTCTGGACATCAGGTTGTGAGCTCCATGAGACCAGAGATGGATCTTATTCATCTTTACTTTTCCAACATCTGACACATACTTCGGCATACAATAGCTACCCAATCTTGTTTGTGGGGTGACTATATGTATACCATCCCTTCTACACATGGCCTTTGAAAAATGTAGAACCTGTTACCCATTTCTTCTCTTCTGCAGACTGAATTGGCCTAGTTCTTAGAAAAATTTCCAATGTGCTGAATATTTCTGACTTTTCCCATCCTAAGAGCCCTCTGCATACCCATTTGTGGTAGGCAGAATTTTTAAGATGCCCCCCCAAAGATGTCCTGCCCTAATCCCTGGAACCTGTGATGTTATGAGATATTACTCCCATGACTACGTATGTTATTCCCTATTAAAATAGGGAAATTATCTGGTGGGCATGATGTGGTCCCACGAGCCCTTAAAAGCAGAGAACACTTTCTGGCTGGTGGCAGAAGAGGAAGACAGAGAGATTCAAAGCATGAGAAAGATTTGATGCAACATTTATGGCTTTGAAGATGGAAGGAGCCATGTGTACGGATGGAAGAGCAGCCAGTAGGAGCTGAGCAACCCTTCACTGGCAGCCAACAAGGAAATGGAGACCTCAGTCCTACAACAACAAGGAACTAAATTTGGTCAACAATCTGAATGATCTTGGAAGTGAATTGTTTCCCAGAGCCTTCAGATAAGAGTCCTAGCTGTCAAACACTTTAATTTCAGCCTTGTGAGACCCTGAGCATAGAACCCAAGACAGCCTGTCCAGATTTCAAACCTCCAGAACTGTGAAATAATAAAAAGTGTTGTTTTAATTCACTAAATTTGTTGTAATTTGTTATGCAGCACTAGAAAACTAATATGTCATTTATCACAGTCTTTCTTTATAAGTTCCTGGAATTGATTCTTTTAATGAGCATTCTAACTAAATATTTTTCTTTCAGTTCCAAGTAGGAAAAGAATTCCTTCCCCATCCCTCCCCCTTTGATTTGAGAGAATTTTTTTTCTTTCCTATTTCAGATCATTAATTGCCAGTTAGATTACTTAAAATATATTTTCAAAATGAACTGCGGTAATGTTTGTACTTATGAAAAAGGAGCAATTGTTTTCCTATTTCTGATTTGTTTCATGTAATAAGATATGGTTGATAATGTGAGGAACTTGAGTGCCGTGATAGAAACACATTTGGACAATTGGATTTCTAGATCTTTAGACTTATAGATCTCTCTAGTTGAGAAGAGTGTAACTTGTTCATAAATTTAAAATATTTTAACAGCAGAACCATCTGGTTTCCACTCCAGCATGTAAAGAGCTTGGAAACCATCACTTCTGCCCTCTTAACAAGAAAAAGGCTGAACAAACTGAAAATCAGTAACTGAGCTCCATCAGAGAATGAACTCACAAGGCAAAGTGCCATCCTCAAAACTGGAGAGACAGGCAAATACAGAGACTATAATCAGTTTACCTAAAGCGGAAGCCACTGGACCCAGTAGCTGGTAGCAACACTTAAACCAGAACTTCAGTGAATTGCTGGTGGCTGAGTATCGACTAGCTTGAGAGTTAAAAACTACTGGAGGGGAATTCCCTGGTGGTCCAGCGGTTAAGGCTCTGCGCTTCCACTGCAGGGGGCGCGGGTTCGATCCCTGGTCGGGGAACCAAGATCCCGCATGCCGCGCGGCCAAAAAATAAAAATAAAAAAAAAAAAAAACTACTGGAGGCTCAGTCTAAGTGGGGACCCCATACTTTTGCGTGTTTCACCTCTAGGATTCCCACCAAATTCTCATGGTGAAAATCAGAGGAAAATCCTCTAGTGCTTGGGCAGGGTGAGGGGGAAAGAAACCATTTTGAAATACAATTTTGAATAAGCTCAGGGGAAAAGTAACTATTTTGAAACAAGCCCAGAGCATTCTTTACAACAAAAACCTCACCAGCAAGAGAAAAGAATTTACCGGAGCTTTATCGACTTGAGAGAAGGGAAATTACCCAATTTCAGCCCTCTTTAGCCTTCCTACCTTGCTTGAGGGGAACAGCAAAAGCTAAGAAGTGCTTGTGAGGATCACATCCCATGGGCACAGGCACACTCAAAAATTAAGAACTAATCATAGGATTATAGAATGCCCCCCACTCTGTCATTGCATTAATAGGGCTCCTGTCTAATGACAGTAGATTACAAGCGAAATAACTATGATGCTCAGACTCTAAGCAGGAGTTTTTAAGGAAACACAAAGACCACAGGAGGGGAAACAACACAAAACAGAACAAGGATACTCAAGGAAGTTGAAGCCTCTGATACCTACAGCTACAACAAACACAGCCTAATTCCTAGGCAGATCAACATAAAGCCTATCTCAGTTCCTATTACTCAACACATCATGTCCAACTTTCAACAGAAAATTACAAGCCATTCTAAAAGGCAAGAAAAACCATAATCTGAAGAGACAAAGCAAGCATCAGAACTAGACTCAAGTATGGTACAGACTTTGGAATTATCAGACCAGGAACTTAAAATAATTGTGATTATTATGCTAATGGCTCTAATGGAAAAAGTGGACAACATGCAAGAATAGATGGGTATCATAAGCAGAGAAATGGAAGCTCTAAGAAAGAATCAAAAGGAAATGCTGGAAATCAAAAATACTGTAACAGAAATGAAGAATGTCTTTGATGAGCTTATAGTAAACTGTACATGGCCAAGGAAAGAATCAGTCAGCTGAAAGATATGCCAATAGAAACTTCCCAAAACTGAAATGCAAAGAGAAAAAAAGAATAGAAAAAAAAAAAAAAAGGAACATAGTATCCAAGGGTTGTGAGACAATTGCAGAAGGTATAACATCCACATAATGGGACTATCAGAAGAAGAAAGAGAGAAAGGGGCAGAAAAAATAGCTGAAGTAACAGTGACTGAGAATTTTCCACAATTAATGACAGAAACCAAACCATAAATCCAGGCAGTTCGTGAAACACAACTAGGATAAATACCAAAGAGTCTGTACCTAGCCATATCATATTCAAACCACAGAAAACCAAAGACAAGGAGAAAATCTTTAAAATATAGTAACAGCTGCTTATTATGTGCCAAGTATAATATAAGCATTTCACTTATGTCACTTAATTTATATGGAAATCTCCATCTCAAGGACTTTATATTCATCCGCATTTACAGATTATAAAACTGAGAGTTAGGAGGTTAAGACTACTTGTTTAGAAAGTGAATTGACAAGAATTCAAACTCAGACTGTGTTCTAAGTACTAAGAAATAGTGCTGATGGAGCATAACTTAGTATGATGAATACGTATTGACCTCAGAATGGAAAGTTATAAATTTCTGCATTCTGATAATAAAGTTTAGAGCTGTGGTTTCCCATTAGTATGGAAATTGTCAAACATAAATTGTCACTTCTAATAGTTATACAAAGGAACTGATATTGAACATAAAGGCTGATCTATAGATGAAGAGAATAACAAAATCAAATAAATAGGAATTTTAACAATTCCAAATGAGCTTTGACTAATTTTTAAAGCCAAGGGAAATTACTTAATTTCTCATATTACTAAATGTAATCAGGCCAGAAATTTTTTGAATTTGAGTCTTGATTATTCCTTTATTAAAAAATAAAAGCTCCAGAAAAGATGAAAACTTTCTAATCCAAAGGACTGCTCCCTGCTGATGAAGCTAAACCAAACAGAGCTAGCCTAACCAGCCAGGTTACCAAAATGATTCCTTAGGTGATGACTCAGCCATCCCCTCGTTTTAAATCTCAGTGTAGGTTGGAATTCTCTGTAACTCCAGCCTGGTTAAATAAAGTGATTTCTAAAATTTCCATCATTCAGTATGTACTTGTTCTTTGTTCATTTATATTAATTCATTACATCTATGTATTCATTGGTTGTTTTTCTGCCTAATGGTTGCACCCTTTCTGTTTTATACTTTTGACACAGGAGTTAAGCAAAGGTATTAGGCCCAGGAGGCAATGTGTTCACTGCATTGGCCTATTTTGGGGGTATGATCTAGTGGAGGAGTTCAGCTATCTGTCACTTTGAAAAAATAGCATCACTGTATTCTGTGTGTCTCAAACTGGTAGCTACATGTGTCAAGCCAATTGGTTTTATTTGGCCTTTCTGTGAGGCTCTTGTATTAGGAATGTATTGCTGCCTAACAAATTACCCCAGAACTTAGAGGCTTAAAACAATACACATTCATTATCACACAGGTTTTCCTGGTCAGGAGTCCAGGCATACCTTAGCTGAGTCCTCTGCTCAGGGCCTCACAAGGCTGTGATCAAGGCGTCCACTGAGGCTGAAGTCTCATCTGGAGGCTCGACTGGGGAAGAATATGCTTCCAAGCTCACTCGTGTTGTCGTTGGCAGGATTCAGTTCATTGAGGGCTGTTGGACTGAGGGCTTTATTTCCTTTCTGGCTGTTGGCCAGAGGCCATGCTCCATTTCTTGCCATGTGGGCCTCTCCAACATGCCAGCTTGCTTCATCAAAGCCAGCTAGGGAGAGAGTCTGCTAACGAGATGGAGATCACAATCTTTTTTTGACCAGTCATGGAAGTGACTTCCCTCGATGTTGCCCTATTCTATTAGTTAGAGGCAAGTTACTTAAGGGAAGGTAGATACCCAGTCATGAATACCAGCAGGTACAGACCATCGGAGACCATCTTAGAGGTGCCTACCATAGTACTTTTGGTGGTTTGAAGGACAGTATAATTAGGTACCTATTGTGCCTGATCAAAAAGACTTCTAGCTCCAGAAAAGAGTTTAGATTCCAGCTCAGCTACTTCCAATAAGTCTGGACTTTGGTAGTTTCTTGCCTTCTTTAGGTCTCAATTTCTCCTTTGAGAAATATGGAGATAAACACACTGGCTTTGCCTAACAGCTGTGAAGATGTAGGAAGAGTGTCTGCTGGTCTCCCATCTGGTGGGTGAAAGTGTTCATGGCATGCTACTATCTCTTCACCTCCCTCATGGCTCGAAATGAGACTTTAATCAGTCTGTTTGGTATCTCAACCGCACCCTAGACTTCCTGGAAGTTCTGGAAGTCTGTTGAGTTGTCATGATTTTTGTTATATCTCACCCAAACCATATACTGATTAACTCAGTAAATGAATGCTTTTTGGTAATGATGGTTTTCAATTATGATATTTGTATAAAATAACCCAAAGGATTTGATTCTGACTTTTTACTCTCATAAGATTTTCCCTGCTACCTTCATGCTCTGGCCTACATGCATGGTTAGAAATCTAAGTTTCCTACAAATTACAGTATCTGTTGCCCCTCATCGTACTCTGCATGGTGGTCAATAACTGATCACTTTGCCCAAATTCAATACATTTCTCTTTAAAACAGTTTTTTGAGTGCTTGCCTACTTGTGCATTATTCCTCACTGACATTTGCTTGAGAGGGGGGAAAAGGAAGGAGGACAAAATTTGTGTTAAAGAACTGTCTGCAGAAACCAAGGTAGAGGTGGCCACATCACAGTAATTTTAGTAATGGTGGCCTGGTGGGTGAGAGAGGTTTGGAGAGGGGTTGTCTCTGATGTGAATGTTGATCCGATGACCTCATCTCAGTGCTGCTTGCTAATATTAGATATTTTAGAAGGCTGATCCCAACACCAGTAAGAACTAAATGTAATATGAATTCACCTTATAAATAAAAATTCCAATGATATTCACCAATAAGAAGAAAAGTCACCCACAGTTACCATCATGGTGACAAAAAATCAATCCAAGACACATCTTCTCTTACTCCAATATGTGGTGTGTCTTCTGTTTGGCCCTGGAGTATTCATGGTTAGACTCAGGAGCACAAAACTGGCTGCCAACTAAGAAATGGTTGTTAAATGTCAGGTGCTTACAAAACACAGTCTCTAAAGTTCCTACAATGACCATACAGATGGACTTTCTGGCTGTTTTTTTTCTTCCTTCCCTTTACTTCTTTCCCTTCCTTCCCTTTCCTCCCTTCCCTCCCTTCTCCCGACTCCACTCTCTCCTTAGAAGTAGGAATGAGGATCATGGTAAACTCAGAGTGATTAAAGATACTCCTCACCACATAGCTCGCCAGAGACTCCAGAATCTGCAGTGTGTCTTCTTCACCTTTCTGACTTGCACTAGAAATCTAAGGGAAAATAAATCAGTAATAGAAGCAAAATGCAGTGAGGAATCAAAGTGGTCAAGTGCTGTTGTAAAGCTTGAGTGAGTGAAGTTTAAAGAATTCAGATGAGAACTTTCAGAAGATAGAAACCAAAATAGGAGAGGGGAGGGGAGAGGGGGGAGCATCAAGGTGAGCCGGGCACGGTTGTTAGACCCTCAGGCAATCCACAGCAGTGAGCAGCGTTATCTGCTTTCGAGGGGCTCCAAGTCCTGGGGACACGACAGATGATTCAGGACGTTTTAATGTAAGGTGACGAAGCAAATCGAGAGGGACCCTGTAGGGGACACACTACGGGAAGGGGAGCTGTAGAGAATAATTGCTCTAATAGGAGAATATAAGGAATTAATTCTCTAGGTCACAGCCACAGCTGGCAAGGCGCCATCTGCAAAGCCCACTGCAAACGCAGCACCTGCCGTGCTCTCTGGAGCCCGAGCGCTTGATAACCATAAAACAACTGCTGTTGGGACTTCCCTGGCGGTCCAGTGGTTAAGACTTCGCCTTCCAATGCAGGGGGTGGAGGTTCGATCCTGGTCGAGGAGCTAAGATCCCACATGCCTCGCAGCCAAAAACCCAAAACATAAAACAGAAGCAATATTGTAACAAATTCAATAAAAACTTTTAAAAATGGTCCACATCAAAAAAATTCTTTTAAAAATAAATAAATAAGGTATAAAATTTAAAACAAAACAAAACTGCTGTTTCAGAACCCACCGCTCCAATGTGCAGCTCTGTTACTGTACTCGAAGGCACTTCCAAAGGCCAGGCCCCTGCTCAGTGCCTGCTTTCTGGCCATTTAAAGTGCTGGCAGAATAAAGAACAGCTGATGGGTGAAGGCTAGAGAAGAAAACAGATTGGCTGGACAGCACGGGTGAGATTTTTAAGAACTAAGCAATGCATCAAGCATGGGGTTTTGCATATTGGTCTGTCTCAGAGGGAGAGTAACATACAGGAAGGATACTTAGTCACAGGTACTAATATTGACTGGTGATGCCCACGTCCTCGCGATGGGAGCCAACAGCTCCCCACCTCAGGGCGATGACTTCCTCTTCCCCGTGTAGGGGAAAGCACTGACTATATGCTTGGGTGGAGCTACCTTCAAGGCCTGTCTCAGCTCCTTGCTGGCTACACGACTCTGGCGAATCACTTTACCTCTCAGTAAAATGGGAGAAACTGCACCTTCCTTGTAAAGTGAGTGGAGAACTGAATAAAATAATGCAACAGGAGTGCTCCTTGTAGGGTTTCTATTCTGGTGGTGATGGTCAATTTGGCTTTTTTCATAAAGGGAGCTGATATTGGCACTGAAGACCACAAATGGATTGTTAAACCCCCATGAATCGCTCTGCGAACAGTTAGGCAAGCTGAAGAGAAGTGCTCTGCCCTGATTTATTGGGTCCCACTCTAAATATAACTCCAATTGTCCTCAGACTTCTTAAATAGTTAGCTTTTAAGTAGTATTGAAAATCTGAAAATAGAAAGAATACAGTGAATGCCTGGCCCGTAAGACATTTCACTGTGCAGTAGTTCACATGGATGAATTTCTGTTAGGTCACCTGAAAATTAGCAACCACATTTTTGCAGAGAAGGTATATTGATAGATGTATCTCCATTGAATGGGGGGATGAGAGGGAAAACAATAGCACACTTTATTCAAGTAGTATTCAAATCATTAATTTCCTTAATTTATAACCGCAAGATGCTCATTATTCATGATTGGTTATTCTAGAAATTACATGAAAGTGACTTGGAAGCATTTAGACTCCTCTTAAACTGAATCTATGATGCCAGTATGATCCCCAAGCAGCTGTTGAATTAGTTGATGGGAGACCTATAGAAAGGAAGGGTGTTTAAATTGTCATTAATAAAAGCTCAAACGGCCCCTAGTCAAGAGTTAGACTCGGGGCCCAGACCTCCCACGCTCCACATTTGTGGGGAACCTTGCTGTTCCTCGAGAAGAATGCTGGGTACACACCCGCCCTCTGTGATGAGCCCCATTCTTTCCAGCTGACCACCCTGAACATGGCCTAGTTTTGGTTTTGTTAATAAGAAAGGC
The DNA here is from genome assembly GCF_965194805.1 of Balaenoptera borealis. NCBI lineage: Eukaryota > Metazoa > Chordata > Mammalia > Artiodactyla > Balaenopteridae > Balaenoptera > Balaenoptera borealis. The sequence goes on along the minus strand of NC_138881.1, from coordinate 8,500,685 downwards.
AAGGTATTAAATAGATCACAAGATGCAAGCTATTCGTCGAGGGCTTAAAGCAAAACCACAAGTTAGACTGAGATGGACTATGTCAAATATATTTCTCTTCAGCCCCAATAAAAATGTGGGGTTTGCACCGTGCAAGTCATTAACCCATCAGGAAATAAAGATTAAAAAACGCTACTAATCTACTTTTCATCTCTCTGTAAACACCCTCTCAAAGAAATTATACCATTCATACCAAATATGCATCTGGTGCTAAATCAAAACCCATAAAATATCATACAAGAAAATTGTGAAAGCAAACAAAATCCCTCGATAGTGTGACGATGCCACAGAAGTGTTACATTGGTCAGCTTCCTGTGTAATGTGAAATAACCCATGTACGATTGTCAACAGCTTTTAAAATGCATTTTTCCAATTCGGATAAATTATTCCTGGGCAAATAATAAAGTTTATGAAAACCCTGAAGAAAAGCTTTGTCTAAATCCATGTCATCTTTACACAAGAAGGCTGATGAAGATTTATGGTAGATTTCTTGCTTAGTCTTTCTTCCCACCTAGTGCCTTTTAGTGAACAAACTTACAGCCTCATTCCTCCATGGGAAAAGCAGTGTATAGAGATTTGGTTGATGGCCTTTACTGAGTAAAGGCAGATAAGAAGTTTTATGGGTAGCAAGATTTAGACTTGGAGGATTTACTCTTGGATTATAACCAAGACAAGGGAATGAGGCAGTTGGAACACATTTTCTTTAGGTTGTCTTTAGAGATTGTTTGCTGATTAATGGCCTTTTCAGAATGTAAAATCTTGTAAGGCCGATACCAGGGCTAGTTCCGCTCTTTCTGTTGTTAATCTAAATACATCGTCACTAAGAGAGGTTAGTTACTTTAGCAAAAGGCAGAGACAAACGACTTATTTCTTCATTGGTTTCAAACTAAAACCAGCTCTCTTCTTTCCCTTTAAAGAGCTCTTCGTACAAATATTATGATCTTTAAATGTCTGGTTTGAAACTAGTTTTGAGATCCGTCCACCAATTGCAAATATTGCCGAGTCTTAGAGGCATTTACAGGCCCTGGTTGTTTTAAAAAAGTGTAATCTTGGCATACAGTTCTTGATGAAGGCATAAAATTCTGCATTGAATTTCAGGGAGTCTTCCTCCAAGAGCAGTCGTGGCCTGCTGGCATTTCAGAAAGATGCTTAGCAACGTCCACGACTCAGCAACAGATGATACAGGGCAATGCGCGTACACATTCTGGATTGATAAGTTTATAGTGTCCAAGAGATAAAGTGTGTCAGCATATGTTGAAAGAGGAAAATAATTCGAGAACATTTGCTGATCTTTTTCTTCTAGTTTTTTACGTACAGTCGCTTTTTTTTTAACTTTTTCTTTTATATTGGAGTATAGTTGATGAACAATGTTGTGATAGTTTCATGTGTAGAGCAAAGTGATTCAGCTATACATATACGTGTATCTATTCTTTTTCAAATTCTGTTCCCATTTAGGTTGTTCCATAATATTGAGTAGAGTTCCCTGTGCTATTATACCGTAGGTCCTTGTTGGTTGAACAGCGGTTTTCAACCTGGGTTGGTTTTGCCCTCCAGGAAACATTTGGCAATGTCCGGAGGCATCTTTGGTTGTCACAGCTGATGGGTGGGTGCTACTGGCATTTAGTGGGTGGAGGCCAGGGAAGCTGCTGAATATTGAACAGTGCACAAGACATCTCCCCTTCCCCCATCCCCTTGCCACCAACAGAGAATTATCTGATCCAAGATGTCCGCAGTGCCTAGGGTGAGAAACCTTGCTCAAGAACGGTCACGGAGTCCATGGAAAGTACTAATTGTGGGCAGATGGGCTGGGTGGGTGGGTGGGTGGGTATGTTTTCATTGGCTCAGTATGTGTGTGAATTAAGAAAAGGTCAAAGGCTTGACATTTTTCACCTTCAAGTCTCTTAATGGATCAACTGTTATTTCAAAGATTAGAAAGGAAAAAAAAAAAACCCATAGGTAAGTGCTGAATGTATAATGAAGTCATGTATGTCCCTTCTTGTTTCTTGATCTGCTTCCAAAGAGAAAAGAAAGAAATCACCCACAGACTGATGTTTATGCTTCTTTTGTGTTTGGGTTAATTAAACAAAAAAGGAATGGCAGTCACCGTTTTGGGGAACGTGGTATCCATGACTTATAGATTTCCCCCAAGTGCATAGCTCTCTGGGTAGTGAGTTGGTTACTCCGAGGTGTCGGTGCAAACTGTCATTTTACTCGTTGATTTATAGGGTGTGTCACCTTCAGTCACTCAGTTCAAGTTCCTTAGCTGCGTGCCTGCTGACGGGTTTCTATGTGACGGTTGATCTTGTGTTGGGAGCAGCTGATTTCTCTTAAACGCCTATGTCTATGTTTGCTACATTTCTATGACAATGTGTTCACACCAATATAATTATGACTGCACTAGCACTTGCCCTGTAAACCACATGATTCAGGGCTTTATGAGTCTGTAATAAAAACTCTCTCCAGGCAGAAACTTGTCTCAGACATGGAACTTTGGGGGTGAGGGCAGTTGTAAATGGTCGGTGTTGATTAGGACCTTCTGAAGTTTGTGGTCATTAGAACTCCCATTTATTGGTTAGCGCTCCGCAGAGGCAAGACTGTGTGCTGTGGGATTTCCATCTTTAATCATTAGCTAAACCTAGGACCTTTGCCAGGTTTCACCCTCATCCATTAATTCTTTCAACAAATAATTGAGTGCCTTCAAATGGGCTGGGACAGGTGATCCTTCAGTGAACAGCACAGAGTCCGTGTTCTCATAGAGCTTATATTCTATGGAAGGAGGAAGGAAAGAAAGGAAAGAGGAAACAAGAAAGAAGAAAGGAATTGAAGAGTTGTTGCTACTTGGGAACAGTAGACAGAGACAGTCTCTGTGGGAGGTGACCTGAAGGAGGACGCAGCGTGGGAAGGGCATTCCAAGCAGAGGGACCAGCTGGGGCAAGCCTCTGAGGCTTGATGTGAAGGAAGGCCCATAGGCTGATGCACAAAGGGCAAGGGCAGGATGCGGCACGGGTGCTAGCCAAGGAACCAGGGAGTCTGGGCCCTTCTAAGTCGGGGTGAAGAGCTTGACTTTTTAAGCTGGAGTTAGTGGGGGGACAGGGGCATGAGATGACTGAAGGTTTAAATAGATCCCTCTGGCAGTTACGGGCAGGAGAAGGAGCAGGAAGACCAGGTGAGAGCCAGCTGCTGAACACCAGATGGCGATATTGTGAACTGGTTTGCAGGGCCTCGTCTGCACCCCCCCTTCAGGGAAAGAACACAGCTGAGGAACATTCAGGAAGTGAGGGGCAGACTGACACCCACCTCCTGCTAGAGGCACCATCCACGTGAGATCTGCGAGATCAGGAGGGATGGGGGAAAGAGCATGGCCTTTGGCAATTCGTTTGCTCATCTGCGAAATGGAATTTAGAACGCGTAACCTGCGGAACCGTGGGAAAGGTCAGCAGAGCCTGAAAAGCTCCCAGCCCAGTGCCCAGCGATAATCATCTTATGTCCCGGCAAATCTGTTGTTAACTCAGGTAAACAGATCACACATCCATGGCCACTTTCCAGGGAGGTGGAAGGGTAAAGGATTACCTTTTAATTGCTCTCAGGACGTGGTAGAGGTCCTTTTGTGTTCGACTTGATATACAGAGGACCATCCCAGTTGCTGACATGATTGATTGATTGATTTGCTGCTTTTCCGTTTCCACATCTTCTTAGCTCCTCTTTCTCTTTCGCTTCTCACATTTGTAGGACTTTTAATATATTGGGTTGGCCAAAAGGGTCGCTCGGGTTTTTCCGTAACATCTTACGGAAAAACCCGAGCAAACTTTTTGGCCAACCCAATATATTGCCTCATACTGCCTTCTGGAAAGATGGAGGCATTCAGTGAGAATGTCCTGCTCCCTTTTTAAAAACTGAGATATAATTCATGTGCCATAAAGTTCACCCTTTAAAGTGTCCAGTTCAGTGGGGTTTTTGGTACATTCACAGAGTTGTGCCACCATTACAACTCTCTAATTCAGAACATTTCCATCAGCCCCAGAAGAAACCCTGTGCCCCCTAGCAGCCACTCCCCGTTCCCTCCTCCCCAGCCCCTGGCAACCACTAATCTGCTTTCTGTCTCTACGGATTTGCCTCTTCTGGACGTTTCATCTAAGTGGAATCGTACAATATGTGGCCTTTTGTGTCTGGCTTCTCTCACCAAGCATCATGTTTTCAAGGCTTATCTATGTTATAGTTAGCTCCTATGTCTGAGCTATGTATTTATTTATATTTGTCAAAATAGGATTTTTTTGCACAGTAGTTATAGTTGGTAGGAAATTCTACCGATTAGTTTTATTTTCTCACATGTCAAGTCAGAGTTTATTGATTTATTATCATTCTCTTAGTATATCTTACAACTAGAGCATTCTCTCCTTGGTACCACTGCAGTGTTTCCATCAATGATTCTATTTTTCCCACTTGTTTTGGAGCTGTCTCCCTTGTTCCCAGTTTGTTTTTTTCCTTTCCTTCTGTATAGTTTGGTGCAGGGCTGGCAAACTGTAGCCCAGAGGCCAAATCTGGCTTGCCATCTCTTTTTTTTTTTTTTAACATCTTTATTGGAGTATAATTGCTTTACAATGGTGTGTTAGTTTCTGCTGTATAACACAGTGAATCAGTTATACATATACATATGTTCCCATATCTCTTCCCTCTTTTTGTAACTAAAGTTTGATTGGAACACAGCCATGCCCATTCATGTACATCCTGTCTGTGGCTGTTTTCATGTTATGATGACCATGTTGAATTGTTGAAAGAGACCATATGGCTCACAAAGCCTAAAATATTTACTAGCTGACCTTTATAACAAAAGTTTGCCAACCCCTGTTCTAACGTCTGACGGACGACAGGACCTAAGTGTTTATTTGGTTCTAATCAGAATGATTTGTGACTCATCGTGACCTCTCTGGACTGGGGCAACTCATCGACAAAAATCATGAAGATGAGAAAATCATTTGTTGATATAATTGTTTTCCTCTAGACAGGAGGGTAAAAAAAGTATTCCTTCAATGAAAAAAGATGTTAGACTCTTTCTTAATATTTCAAGACAGAAAGAATGTTAGTGAACATAACTGTTACCTTGAGGATTATAAATGTCATATCGTAATCACACACGCCCATACATACCACCCAGTGGCACACACATGTGTATCAAACTTGACAGCGGGTAAATTACTTAAACCTTTCTCAGCTCAGAAAATACAGGAACTCTAGCTGGAGGCTTCCACGATTGCACCATTTGGGTTTCCATTATGATCAGAACCCACATGTTTGGAGTCTTGTAGTAAAACGCAGGCAATTTTCATGTCATTGCATCTTTGCCTGCCAATGTGAACTGGACCCTTTTATCTGGGCTGAGACATTACCCCAAAGCAACCTTTTGGCATGGATGTTACTTCCTTCTCTTCCTTCCTGAATTTGAGGAACAAAGAACTTACGGTCATATGAGCCCTCGTGTGTTCTGAACAAAATTGAAACATGCTCTTAATTTTTTCTTTTTTTATTTCCAGATGCCTCCCTTGTAAATCGTCCCCCTTTGATAGCAGTCTCTTTCTTGACCCTACTGTGCCCCTGGCTCAAGTGTCTCAGGTGCCCCATTACCTTTACATTTCTGTCTTCCCCATTGGCCTATAAGCCTTTGAGAAAATAGACTGTTTCCTTTCCATGCCTCTCTTCCCAATGCCTAATGAAGAACGTGGCACTGCACGGTGCTGGACAAATGTCAGTTGACCGCGTGCATGAATGTACTTAAAGCTTCAAGCATTTTCCTTCACATATGTTGTTTTATTCATCCATAAATTCCTTATATATATTTTTTTTAATTTTATTTATTTATTTATTTATTTTTGGCTGTGCTGGGTCTTCGTTTCTGTGTGAGGGCTTTCTCTAGTTGCGGCAAGTGGGGGCCACTCTTCATCGTGGTGCGCGGGCCTCTCAGTATTGCGGCCTCTCCCGTTGCGGAGCACAGGCTCCAGACACGCAGGCTCAGTAATTGTGGCTCACGGGCCTAGTTGCTCCGTGGCATGTGGGATCTTCCCAGACCAGGGCTCGAACCCGTGTCCCCTGCATTGGCAGGCAGATTCTCAACCACTGCGCCACCAGGGAAGCCCCCATAAATTCCTTATATTAACCTTGTTTTTTAATAGTGATTTATTTCCTGACAATTTCAGGTGTCTGCCTTCAATGATGACATGGCCTGCCCTTTAATTCATCCATTCAACTGTCATTAACCAAACAGCCATGATCCATGTAGAACATACGTAATTGTGTGGGGTCAGGCGGCAGATAGTACACAGAGGATCAAAATACAACCACCCATGTGCACATTGATAAAATATGATACAAACTCAGAGGAGAAATGCCCGGGGGCTGTGGAAGTAGCTGTATGAAAAATAATCCAAAGAATCTGTACTGATTTAGATTGAGGTGTATGAATGTCCAAGTGCTGGCCGGTAACAAAATTCACTTTAGATGGTTCAGGTGAAAATTTGTTAATGAAGGGCCCACTTGCAGAGGTGAGGGCGGTGAAGGGGACACAGGAGCGATGCCACCTTAACCAGAAACTCATATCAGCTAAAGGGGATAAGGGGACAGAATGTGGCACCAGGGCTTAATGAGAGCAGGAGCCCGAGGTGCTAGCAGGAGGAACTCTCCCAGAATGGCACCTAAGTAGGAAAGGAGGTTGAAATAACTGGATGTCCATCTCCTTCAGCCCTCAGATCTCTTACTGATGCTTCCCATTGGCCGAATCCAACCCGGAGCCCGCTAGCAACGGTGCTTGAGTTATACAGAGCCACAGGGGCAAGGAGCACAGAGTAGGGCGGAGAAGCAGGCAGAATGGATAAGGAAGGGGAGGATGAAAGGAAATGGGAAGTTAGGGAAAGCCTTTTTGAGGGCATGCTGTTTAAGTCATGATGTGAAACTTGAGGATTTCTTTTTTTTTTTTTTTTTTAATTTTATTTATTTATTTATTTATTTTATGGCTGTGTTGGGTCTTCGTTTCTGTGCGAGGGCTTTCTCTAGTTGCGGCAAGTGGGGGCCACTCTTCATCGCGGTGCCCGGGCCTCTCACTATCGCGGCCTCTCCCGTTGCGGAGCACAGGCTCCAGACGCGCAGGCTCAGCAATTGTGGCTCACGGGCTTAGTCGCTCCGCGGCATGTGGGATCTTCCCAGACCAGGGCTCGAACCCGTGTCCCCTGCATTGGCAGGCAGATTCTCAACCACTGCGCCACCAGGGAAGCCCTTGAGGATTTCTTGGTGGGGGAGGAGCTTTAGAGGAAACAGAATATGCGAAGCCTCTGAGTTGGGATCATTGTGGCTAAAGCAGAGGGAACAAGGTGGCGGTGCGAGGTCGTCAGGGTCCAGGTCACAGGCACCTTGTTGGTGTTGAAGCCAGGTTGAATGTTATCCCCAGTGCAGTGGGGATCTGTTAAGAGGGCTGAACAGAAGACAATCTGATCCTGGTGCACAGCAGTCTCAGAAGGGAGAGATGATGGGAGCTTGGCCAAGGGTGGGGCAGAAGAATAGGAATTCATTCCCTTAAAAATGGAGAATCCTCTTATGTATTATTAGCCCACTTCTAGAAAAGTTATCCTTTGTCTTAATCCCACAGACAGATAAAGACAGGATTAGGGCATTTATTCAAGAATAGATGACTTACATTTTTCATCCACTCATTATTGTGGAATTATAAATTCCTCTGTTTAGCTGGTATAAATTTCCTCACTTAAAATCTGGAACGAGTAATATGCTATAGCAAAATATTTCTAAACCTTGGCACTGTTAGCATTTTGGGCCAGATAGTTCTTTGCCGTGGAGGCTGTCCTGTGCTTTATAGGATGTTTAGCAGCATCTCAGGCTTCTGCCTACTACATGCTACTTCCCCAAGTGTCACCACCAACCTGTGTCCAGATATTGTTGAACATCCCCCGGGTGGCACAGTCACCCCTCTTGAGAACCACTTCAGATCAGCACATACACTGGTATTGCCCTTCTCTCTTTCACGTGGGGTTATTATTTTCTACCTATTTTCCCAGGAATGTGGGGTTCCCCAAAAGCAGGGATGATGCCTCATTCTTCTCCCTGACACCGTTTCCTGCACACATAATAAGCAACACATTGGGAGATCAATACATATTTGTGGAACAAGTGAATGAACAATGAATGGACCTAAAATGTGATACAACCATGAGCATGGGATTGGGATCCAGGGAAACTTAAGTCATTCTCTCCCACTGCTGGTTCTTCTAATTAAAGAAAGGATCACTAGAAAGAGTATGGAGGGAAGTTATTAGAGACTGTTTAGGCTGTATAAAATATTACTATTTCATACAGAATTGCTTCAAATAAATCCATTAAACTTTACAAAGTCATTAATTGTCTAGATTCGGTTGTTTAACTTCTCTAATCAGGTTCAGTTAGTCAGTTTCTCTGAGCTGTATCTCCTTGAGTTGAGGGAGTATGGTGGCTGACTCCTGAGCTTTGGAGTCAGAATTTGGATCAAATTCTGGCCCTGCCACTTATGACCTGGGTGGTAACAGCCAAATAGTTTAACATCCCTGAGTTTCAGTTTCCTCATCTGTAAAATGATGATGGTGAAATCTGTCTCACCATTAAGTTAATAAATATGATAATGAATGTAAAGTATAATTTCTAAACTATAAAGCACTATATAAATATTCATTATCATTAATAAGAGTTAATCACAGTTCATTAGGGAGCCCTGTTTAATTTTTTATTATGTTTTCCTAACAAAACATTTTTTAAAAACTTGCTTTGGGTTATACTACATTTTAGGAAAAAAATCTAATGTCAAGAAAAAAAATATTTCTTTTGCTTTTCTTTAAATAGAATGTTTTTGTTATTTTCTTAAAATCTTACTTTTGGTTATACATGTAGTATATGGAAACATTCTTGTTACAAAATATTCAAACTAGCAAAAATACATAAAGTAGATTGATGAAAAATATATTCCTCATTGCCCCACCACCATTACTTACTCAAGGGAAACCAGTTTTAACAGTTTGGAGTTATTTTTCTGTATTTTCACATATATCTACTTTATTTTTACATAGCTAGGAATATATTTTTTGTACCGTGATATCTTTTTTTTTCATTAATTCACGTCTTAAAATATTTTTTGCCATTACGTTCTAATAAATGGTGGGTTATTGAGATATGTTATCTTATCTTGGACTACCAGCCTATTCTTCATCTAAATTAGTGCCCACAATAAATTAGAAAGTATTGCCTAGAAACATGCATTCCTCCAGGCTTCTCAGAACAGATTGAGAAGGGCATCAAATGTGTCACATGTGGACACTTGGAGCTTGTTGATTCGTGCGCTTTTCTACCATGGCACAATCTGACAATGTAAAAACTTTGAAAATACAACTTGTAAGGGGGGTTGGCATTGATGTTAGTTGGTGAGTTCCCATAATGAAAGTCACACCAAAATGTGTCAATTGTATTTGACATTCAGGTTTTCAAATCTAATATGAATGCTGCCAATTCCCATTGCTGGAAAGTAACATGCGTTTCCCATTCACTTTTGTGTGAGGGCATTGTGAAGTGTAAGTTCTCTGCAGTGCTGTGTTTGTGAGTCATTGTGGGTATGTAATCCCTGTAAAAGTCTAATGAGCTTCATTACGTTGATGGCAGAATATGCTTAATTATTAACCACCCTAACGTTTGGTTTGGTGTGGTTAATTTCTTGTATTTTAATTTTATAGCTTTGTAAGAACAGGATCAAGTATAGAACTCTGAAATAAAGCAGAATGAATTGTATTTTCTCCTCATCTTTTCTGTAAAGATAAAGATTACCTTTTTTATTTGTAGCAAAATGTTGGTACATTCAGAAGTCTAATATCTTTCGTGAAATTGATAGGAAAACTGCTTTTATTTCACCAAGAATATGGCAGTGGCATTTTTTTTTTTAAAAGCTACGAGTCTGTTTCTAATCTCAAATTTAGTTAAGGAACAATTCTGATGGAGGTAGAGGATGGAGGCCAAGGGAAAATGCTTTCCTGCTGCTAAAGGAATGATGAGGCAGGCACTGTGTTTATTTTTATAACAATGGATTTTGATCCTGTGACAAATGCTTCACCATGACTTTAACATTTTTCCTATTCTAAACTAAATTGTATATGTTAACATTTTGTTTGTTTTGTTGGTTTTTTTTAATTTTTGAATTTTATTTTATTTATTTTTTATACAGCAGGTTTTTATTAGTTATCTATTTTACACATATTAGTGTATATATGTCAATCCCTAGTGTTCTTCTAAGGACACTAGGGTGCATTGTTGGTGTTGAAGACTTTTCTTTCTGGTTTCATGGAGGTTTAATTCAATTACATGGTTGATGAATGTCTCCCATTTGCAAAGTACCGTGTAGGTGTTGTTGTGGGATAAAGGATGATGAAACCAGCACCTCTCCATCTGGGGGAGGACAAACCCATCCCTAAGTAACTTGGGCACAAAACAGAGAGTAATAAGTTCTATAAGAGAATTAAAAAGAAAAACACCGTAAAAAGAAAACAAGGAGGGAAGTTAAGTTAAGTAAGGAAGATCCTGGAGGTCTTCTTGGAAGAGTTGAAAATATTGAAAGATGGGTGAAGTTTAATAGATTACTATGAGAGTGCTGGGGTTGGAAAACCATTCTTCCTCGGTGGACTGAAAAGCTTAAAAATACGGCACAGAGGTGGCACTGCAGCTCTCCATTTAAGGATAGAGTATAGGGAATAGACTAGTGCTGTCCGATATGGCAGCCACTGGCTGCATGTGGCTATGTAGATTTCAATCAAACTAAGTAAAGTTAAAGATTCAGTTTCTCAATTGTAGTAGCCACATTTGAAGTGTTTCATAGCCACCAGGGGCTACAGGGGGTTGAAGGAGCAGTGGAAAGATTGTTAATCAGTGCCTCTCAATGTTAGCCAGCACCTGGAGGGCTTGTTAAAACACAGGCTTCCCGTATCCACTCCCAGAGATTCTGAGTTGGTAAGTCTGGGGCGGGACCTGAAATTCTGCTTTTCTAACCAGCTCCCAGATGATGGGGACGCTGCCGCTTCAGGGACCACACTTGGTGTAACACCGTTGTAGAGCAGTGCTTCACAATCAGTTTTAAATTGTCAGTGTGTGGTCTGTTGATACGTATGTTTTTCAAGAGTAAAACTGAGTTACTAGAAAAAAGGTTTTAAAATATTTTTTAAATTTACAAACTTGAAAGCTACATTAGCAGATTCAACAGATATATAATTACATTTCAATGAATAGAATCAGAACAAATATAGAAAAAAAGGAAAGAATGTCTAGAGAGGTTTCTCAATGATTACTCCCTATTTGTCTCTGTCTCCCCATGGTGAACCACACTGGTCCCTGGACCATATGTTATAGTTTGAATATCAGCTTGAGGATCCTGCACTTCATGCTGTTTGTAATAGTGATTCCTCCTGACTTGTGAGCCAGGAAATTATATCATCCAAATCATAGGAAGAGAAATGTGGTGGCGGTAGAGAGGAGTGATGGGGAAAGGACGCTGCCAATACCAAGGCCATGACAAAATCCAGGCAGAAGGAACTATGGGCGGCAGACAGGAGGGGTCAGATGCCAGACACGTTGAGGTCATAGAATCAACCGGATTGGGCAGCTACTTGGCTGCAGGGTGTGAGGAAGAGGAGAGATGTAATGATGACTTTGTGGTTTCGATCCTGAGGAACTGGAACAGCGGCAATGGCACTCACCAAAACAGGAAACACAAAAGGCGCCCCCATCACTTTCCACCGAGAAGCCGATATAAACCCTTTTTGTTATCCCTCGGATCAGATTGAAGCTGCGTTCATCTCTGTGCTTTTTCTTTAGGGTATTAGTGGACTCTTGTCTCAGAGGTGTACTTTATAAGTCGTTATTACACACACATCAGAAAAGCATCCTGTTGGGTGAGCGACTCATAGGATAATCATCTGTGTGTGTGTGTGTGTGAAACGGACATTTAAAATGGCACAGATAAACAATGTTCTAGCAATCCAAAGCACCTAGGAAAAGTACTGTGCAGCTCACAGATTTAGGAGTGGTTCAGAGTTCTTTTTTTTTCATTATTATTTCATAGTGGAGTATAGTTGATTTACAATGTTATGTTAGTTTCAGGTGTACAGCAAAGTGATTCAATTATACATATACATATATGCATTCTTTTTCAAATTCTTTTCCCATATAGGTTATTACAGAATACTGAGTAGAGTTCCCTGTGCTGTACAGTAGGTCCTTGTTGATTATCTATTTTATATATAGTAGTGTGTATATGTTCATTCTAAACGGTTCAGAGTTCTTGAAACACCTTGAGGACTTTATAAAACATCTTCATCTCTTTTTTTTTTTTCAAGCTGACACGGGGAATTTATTTTGTAGAAAAGCAACATCTAGAGAATGCCATACAACCCTAGTATGTCTAAAGGACTATATATAAAAATGACAATTGCTCATAACAACAACGTTGAAGCGGTGAAAGATACCAAAGTACTTTCTGAATCCAAGAAGTCAAGTTATAACCAGTTGTAGAAAAATGTACTGTTCTTCTTGTTGTTGTTGTTTTTAAAGTTTTGAGATCTTACTATGTTTTTTATTTTTATTTTTAAAAATTTTTGAATTTTATTTTATTCATTTTTTTATACAGCAGGTTCTTATTAGTCATCAATTTTATACACATCAATGTATACCTGTCAATCCCAATTGCCCAATTCAGCACACCACCCTGCCCACCCCCCCACGGCTTTCCCTCCTTGGTTTCCATATGTTTGTTCTCTACATCTGTGTCTCAACTTCTGCCCTGTGAACCGGTTCATCTGTACCATTTTTCTAGGTTCCACATACATGCGTTAATATACGATATTTGTTTTTCTCTTTCCGACTTACTTCACTCTGTATGACAGTCTCTAGATCCATCCACATCTCAACAAATGACTCAATTTTGTTCCTTTTTATGGCTGAGTAATATTCCATTGTATATATGTACCACATCTTCTTTATCCATTCGTCTGTCGATGGGCGTTTAGCTTGCTTCCAGGACCTGGCTATTGTAAATAGTGCTGCAGTGAACATTGGGGTGCATGTGTCTTTTTGAATTATGGTTTTCTCTGGGTATATGCCCAGTAGTGGGATTGCTGGGTCATATGGTAATTCTATTTGTAGTTTTTTAAGGAACCTCCATACTGTTCTCCATAGTGGCTGTATCAACTTACATTCCCACCAACAGTGCAAGAGGGTTTCCTTTTCTCCACACCCTCTCCAGCATTTGTTGTTTGTAGATTTTCTGATGATGCCCATTCTAACTGGTATGAGGTGATACCTCATTGTAGTTTTGATTTGCATTCCTCTAATAGTGATGTTGAGCAGCTTTTCATGTGCTTCTTGGCCATCTGTACGTCTTCTTTGGAGAAATGTCTATTTAGGTCTTCTGCCCGTTTTTGGATTGGGTTGTTTGTTTCTTTAATATTGAGCTGCATGTGCTGTTTATATATTTTGGAGATTAATCCTTTGTCCGTTGATTTGTTTGCAAATATTTTCTCCCATTCTGAGGGTTGTCTTGTCGTCTTGTTTATGGTTTCCTTTGCTGTGCAAAAGCTTTGAAGTTTCATTAGGTCCCATTTGTTGATTTTTGTTTTTATTTCCATTACTCTAGGAGGTGGATCAAAAAAGATCTTGCTGTGATTTATGTCAAAGAGTGTTCTTCCTATGTTTTCCTCTAAGAGTTTTATAGTGTCCGGTCTTACATATAAGTCTCGAACCCGTTTTGAGTTTATTTTTGTGTATGCTGTTAGGGAGGGTTCTCATTTCATTCTTTTACATGTAGCTGTCCAGTTTTCCCAGCACCACTTATTGAAGAGACTGTCTTTTCTCCATTGTATATCCTTGCCTCCTTTGTCATAGATTAGTCAACCATAGGTGCGTGGGTTTATCTCTGGGCTTTCCATCTTCTTCCATTGATCTGTGTTTCTGTTTTTGTGCCAGTACCATATTGTCTTGATTACTGTAGCTTTGTAGTATAGTCTGAAGTCAGGGAGTCTGATTCCTCCAGCTCCGTTTTTTTCCCTCAAGACCGCTTTGGCTATTCGGGGTCTTTTGTGTCTCCATACAAATTTTAAGATTTTTTCATTCTACTTCCGTAAAAAATGCCATTGGTAATTTGATAGGGATTGCATTGAATCTGTCGATTGCTTTGGGTAGTATAGTCATTTTCACAATATTGATTCTTCCAATCCAAGGACATGGTATATCTCTCCATCTGTTGGTATTATCTTTAATTTTTTTCATCAGTGTCTTATAGTTTTCTGCATACAGGTGTTTTATCTCCCTAGGTAGGTTTATTCCTAGGCATTTTATTCTTTCTGTTGCATGGTAAATGGGAGTGTTTCCTTAATTTCTCTTTCACATTTTTCATCATCAGTGTATAGGAATGCAAGAGATTTCTGTGCATGAATTTTGTATCCTGCAACTTTACCAAATTCATTGATTAGCTCTAGTAGTTTTCTGGTGGCATTTTTAGGATTCTCTATATATAGTATCATGTCATCTGCAAACAGTGACAGCTTTACTTCTTCTTTTCCAATTTGGATTCCTTTTATTTCTTTTTCTTCTCCGATTGCCATGGCTAGGCCTTCCAAAACTATGTTGAATAATAGTGGTGAGAGTGGACATCCTTGTCTCATTCCTGATCTTAGAGGAAATGCTTTCAGTTTTTCACCATTGAGAATGATGTTTGATGTGGGTTTGTCGTATATGGCCTTTATTATGTTAAGGGAGGTTCCCTCTATGCCCACTTTTTGGAGAGTTTTTATCAGAAATGGGTGTTGAATTTTGTCAAAAGCTTTTTCTGCATCTATTGAGATGATCATATGGTTTTTATTCTTCAATTTGTTAATATGGTGTATCACATTGATTGATTTGCATATATTGAAGAATCCTTGCATCCCTGGGATAAATCCCACTTGTTCATGGTATATGATCCTTTAAATGTGTTGTTGGATTCTGTTTGCTAGTATTTTTTTTTTTTTTAAACATCTTTATTGAAGTATAATTGCCTTACAATAGTGTGTTAGCTTCTGCTTTATAACAAAGTGAATCAGTTATACATATACAATATGTTCCCATTTCTCTTCCCTCTTGCATCTCCCTCCCTCCCACCCTCCCCATCCCACCCCTCTAGGTGGTCACAGAGCACCGAGCTGATCTCCCTGTGCTATGCGGCTGCTTCCCACTAGCTATCTATTTTACATTTGGTAGTGTATATATGTCCATGACACTCTCTTACCCTGTCACATCTCACCCCACCCCCTCCCCATATCCTCAAGTCCATTCTCTAGTAGGTCTGTGTCTTTATTCCCGTCTTGCCACTAGGTTCTTCATGGCCTTTTTTTTTTTTTTTTTTTTTCCTTAGATTCCGTATATATGTGTTAGCATACTGTATTTGTTTTTCTCTTTCTGACTTACTTCACTCTGTATGACAGACTCTAACTCCATCCACCTCATTACAAATACCTCCATTTCATTTCTTTTTATGGCTGAGTAATATTCCATTGTATATATGTGCCACATCTTCTTTATCCATTCGTCTGTCGATGGACATTTAGGTTGCTTCCAGGTCCTGGCTATTGTAAATAGAGCTGCAATGAACATTGTGGTACATGACACTTTTTGACCTATGGTTTTCTCAGGGTATATGCCCAGTAGTGGAATTGCTGGGTCGTATGGTAGTTCTATTTGTAGTTTTTTAAGGAACCTCCATACTGTTCTCCATAGTGGCTGTATCAATTTACATTCCCACCAACAGTGCAAGAGTGTTCCCTTTCCTCCACACCCTCTCCAGCATTTATTGTTTCTAGATTTTTTGATGATGGCCATTCTGACCGGTGTGAGATGATACCTCATTGTAGTTTTGATTTGCATTTCTCTAATGATTAATGATGTTGAGCATTCTTTCATGTGTCTGTAGGCCATCTGTATATCTTCTTTGGAGAAATGTCTATTTAGGTCTTCTGCCCATTTTTGGATTGGGTTGTTCGTTTTTTTGTTATTGAGCTGCATGAGCTGCTTGTAAGTCTTGGAGATTAATCCTTTGTCAGTTGCTTCATTTGCAAATATTTTCTCCCATTCTAAGGGTTGTCTTTTGGTCTTGTTTATGGTTTCCTTTGCTGTGCAAAAGCTTTTAAGTTTCGTTAGGTCCCATTTGTTTATTTGTGTTCTTATTTCCATTCCTCTGGGAGCTGGGTCAAAAAGAATCTTGCTGTGATGTATGTCATAGAGTGTTCTGCCTATGTTTTCCTCTAAGAGTTTGATAGTGTCTTGTTTGCTAGTATTTTGATGAGGATTTTTGCATCTATATTCATGAGTGATATTGGTCTGTAATTTTCTTTTTTTGTAGTATCTTTGTCTGGTTTTGGTATCAGGGTGATGGTGGCCTCATAGAATGAGTTTGGGAGTGTTCCTTCCTCTGCAATTTTTTGGAAGAGTTTGAAAAGGATGGGTGTTAGCTCTTCTCTAAATGTTTGATAGAATTCACCTGTGAAGCCATCTGGTCCTGGACTTTTGTTTGTTGGAAGATTTTTAATCACAGTTTCAATTTCATTACTTGTGATTGGTCTGTTCATCTCTTCTGTTTCTTCCTGGTTCAGTCTTGGAAGGTTATACCTTTCTAAGAATTTGTCCATTTCTTCCAGGTTGTCCAATTTATTGGCATAGAGTTGCTTGTAGTAGTCTCTTAGGATGCTTTGTATTTCTGTGGTGTCTGTTGTAACTTCTCCTTTTTCATTTCTAATTTTATTGATTTGAGTCCTCTCCCTCTTTTTCTTGCTGAGTCTGGCTAATGGTTTATCAATTTTGTTTATCTTCTCAAAGAACCAGTTTTTAGTTTTATTGATCTTTGCTATTGTTTTCTTTGTTTCTATTTCATTTATTTCTGCTCTGATCTTTATGATTTCTTTCCTTCGACTAACTTTGGGTTTTGTTTGTTCTTCTTTCTCTAGTTCCTTTAGGTGTAAGGTTAGATTGTATATTTGAGATTTTTCTTGTTTCTTGAGGTAGGCTTGTATAGCTATAAACTTCCCTCTTAGGACTGCTTTTGCTGCATCCCATAGGTTTTGGATCGTCGTGTTTTCATTGTCATTTGTCTCTAGGTATTTTTTGATTTCCTCTTTGATTTCTTAGTGATCTCTTGGTTATTTAGTAACGTATTGTTTAGCCTCCATGTGTTTGTGCTTTTTACATTTTTTTCCCTGTAATTCATTTCTAATCTCATAGTGTTGTGGTCAGAAAAGATGCTTGATATGATTTCAGTTTTCTTAAATTTACTGAGGCTTCATTTGTGACCGAAGATGTGATCTATCCTGGAGAATGTTCCGTGCACACTTGAGAAGAAAGTGTAATCTGCTGTTTTTGGATGGAATGTCCTATAAATATTAAATCTATCTGGTCTATTGTGTCATTTAAAGCTTCTGTTTCCTTATTTACTTTCATTTTGGATGATCTGTCCATTGGTGTAAGTGAGGTGTTAAAGTCCCCCACTTTTACTGTGTTACTGTCGATTTCCTCTTTTATAGCTGTTAGCAGTTGCCTTATGTATTGAGGTGCTCCTGTGTTGGGTGCATATATATTTATAATTGTTATGTCTTCTTCTTGGATTGATCCCTTGATCATTATGTAGTGTCCTTCCTTGTCTCTTGTAACATTCTTTATTTTAAAGTCTATTTTATCTGATATGAGTATAGCTACTCCAGCTTTCTTTTGATTTTCATTTGCATGGAATATCTTTTTCTACCCCCTCACTTTCAGTCTGTATGTGTCCCTAGGTCTGAAGTGGGTCTCTTGTAGACAGCATATATATGGGTCTTGTTTTTGTATCCATTCAACAAGCCTGTGTCTTTTGGTTGGAGCATTTAATCCATTCACATTTAAGCTAATTATCGATATGTATGTTACTGTGACCATCTTCTTAATTCTTTTGGGTTTGTTTTTGTAGGTCCTTTTCTTCTCTTGTGTTTCCCACTTAGAGAAGTTCCTTTAGCATTTGTTGTAGAGCTGGTTTGGTGGTGCTGAATTCTCTTAGCTTTTGCTTGTCTGTAAAGCTTTTGATTTCTCCTTCGAATCTGAATGAGATCCTTGCCAGGTAGAGTAATCTTGGTTGTAGGTTCTTCCCTTTCATCACTTTAAGTATATCATGCCACTCCCTTCTGGCTTGTAGAGTTTCTGCTGAGAAATCAGCTGATAACCTTATGGGAGTTCCTTTGTATGTTATTTGTCATTTTTCCCTTGCTGCTTTCAATAATTTTTCTTTGTCTTTAATTTTTGCCACTTTGATTACTATGTGTCTCGGCGTGTTTCTCCTTGGGTTTATCTGTATGGGACTTGCTGTGCTTCCTGGACTTGGGTGGCTATTTCCTTTCCCATCTTAGGGAAGTTTTCGACTCTAATCTCTTCAAATATTTTCTCTGGTCCTTTCTCTCTCTCTTCTCCTTTTGGGACCCCTCTAATGTGAATGTTGTTGCATTTAATGTTGTCCCAGAGGTCTCTTAGGCTGTCTTCATTTCTTTTCATTCTTTTTTCTTTATTCTGTTCTGCAGCAGTGAATTCCACCATTCTGTCTTCCAGGTCACTTATCCGTTCTTCTGCCTCAGTTATTCTGCTATTGATTCCTTCTAGTGTAGTTTTCATTTCAGTTATTGTATTGGTCATCTCTGTTTGTTTGTTCTTTAATTCTTCTAGGTCTTTGTTAAACACTTCTTGCATCTTCTTGATCTTTGCCTCCATTCTTTTTCCGAGGTCCTGGATCATCTTCACTATCATTATTCTGAATTCTTTTTCTGGAAGGTTGCCTATCTCCACTTCATTTAGTTGTTTTTTTGGCATTTTCTCTTGTTCCTTCATCTGGTACATAGCCCTCTGCCTTTTCATCTTGTCTATCTTTCTGTGAATGTGGTTTTTGTTCCACAGGCTGCAGGATTGTAGTTCTTCTTGCTTCTGCTGTCTGCCCTCTGGTGGATGAGGCTATCTAAGATGCTTGTGTAAGTTTCCTGATGGGAGGTACTGGTGGTCGGTAGAGCTCACTGTTGCTCTGGTGGTCAGAGCTCAGTAAAACTTTAATCCGCTTGACTGTTGATAGGTGGGGCTGGGTTCCCTCCCTGTTGGTTGTTTGGCCTGAGGCGACCCAACACTGGAGCCTACCCGGGCTCTTTGGTGGGGCTAATGACAGACTCTGGGAGGGCTCACGCCAAGGAGTACTTCCCAGAACTTTTGCTGCCAGTGTCCTTGTCCCCACGGTGAGCCACAGCCAGCTCCCGCCTCTGCAGGAGACCCTCCAACACTAGCAGGTAGGTCTGGTTCAGTCTCCCCTGGGGTCACTGCTCCTTCCCCTGGGTCCCGATGCGCACACTACTTTGTGTGTGCCCTCCAAGAGTGGAGTCTCTGTTTCCCCCAGTTCTGTTGAAGTCCTGCAATCAAATCCCAGTAGCCTTCAAAGTCTGATTCTCTAGGAATTCCTCCTCCCGTTGCCAGACCCCGAGGTTGGGAAGCCTGACGTGGGGCTCAGAACCTTCACTCCAGTGGGTGAACTTCTGTGGTATAAGTGTTCTCCAGTCTGTGAGTCACCCACCCAGCAGTTATGGGATTTGATTTTACTGTGATTGCGCCCCTCCTACCATCTCACTGTGGCTTCTCCTTTGTCTTTGGATGTGGGGTATCTTTTTTGGTGAGTTCCAGTGTCTTCCTGTCGATGATTGTCCAACAGCTAGTTGTGATTCTGGTGTTCTCACAAGAGGGAGTGAGAGCACGTCCTTCTACTCCGCCATCTTGGTTCCTCCCTCTGTACTGTTGTTTTATATATACAAAATCAGATTTCCAGGAACAGTGGATAACACTGATCAATCTTAATGGAGTGTATTACTAATTATTCAAAAGATCATCCTCAGTACCATGTACATATGGAGGTGTAGATAGGAACTGTTTTAAACCCACAAAAGCAAATGGTGGCTTTATCTTTGAATTTAACAGGAGTTATGGAATCTTGGGGAATTTTAGCAACAACAAATGAATGTCATATAACACACTAGAAAGGCTCTGGGAAATCTCCTCAGGTCACTAAAAGGAATTTGATGGTTTCCTTTCTTGTTCAACATGCATAACACATCTATCAGATTTAAACCTACAAACAGCAGTGCAGCCATCTTGAGAGTATTATTTTTAATGGACCTGTACATCACAGGGTATCACTTAGGGTATCACTGTCCTGGGTGTTTGGGGCAAATTTCTGTTATGACAGGCAAGGAAATTTCATTTTCAAATATAATTCTTACTCCTTACATTTTTCAAAAAGTGAAGAATGCACTGTTTATATTTTACATCACTGAAAACTCCTGTGTTCACAGACTAAAGGAGATTTGATATTTTTAAAAACTACTTTTTTTTTTGACTTATCTAGGCCATTTCAATATTCAGTTCTCAGCTTAAACTGTAAACACTCAACCTGGTATAAAGGAACTCAGGAACTTATTGTTACTTCCTTCATCTATGTTTCTTTGAGACTGATTGGATTCATTGCTTCTCTCCTCCCAAACTGTATTTAACAGTATGCTCCTGGCTGAAATTAATGTTTCAACAATTCGTTTAGTATAACTCCCAAAACAAAGTAGAAGATTTCTCTCTCTATTTAGGACCAAGTGTCTGGATTAAGTTTTTTTTTACTTCTTTCTGATGCTCCCTGCAACGTATACAAATAAAAACTCTACTTTCAATTCTCCACCCCTCCACACCCCTCCCACCATCAGAGCCCTGGTGATGGGTAGAAATTCATGAGATAAATTGTGAAAACCACAGGATTGTGAAGTCATCTCACTTTCTCAGCTAATGGACATTTGAAAGGCTGTTGGGAGTTGGTCTCATGTTGTGTGTTCACAGTAAACACATGAATAAAGATGGGCTCTCTTGAAATTGTTACTCTTAAAATGGAGGCTTCCAGAGAATTCAGCCTTTATCCATCATTCCCTCTTCTTTCTTCCACTTTAATATCTTCCCCCTCAGTCTACAACATGCTCAGATAACCCCCAACTTCAAAAAGTAGCAACCAAACAAGTACTCAAATACTTCTGCCTCAACTCACCCAGTTCTCACCCTGCTGCTCACCCAACTTTCAGGAGAACCTCCTAGAAATCATGGACTGCCATTGTCTCTACTTCCCCACCTCCCATTCACTCTTCCACCTGATCTGGCTTCCATCCCACAGCTTTACTGCAGCTACTTTTGCCAACGTCACCAAAGACCTGCCATATTGTCAAGTCCAGCGCCCTCTTCTCTGAGCTCTTCCCACTTGGCCTCAGGTAGACTTTAACTTCACTGACAATTGCCTTGCTAGCCATCTCACCCAGGCTTTTGTGACACAGCGCTCTCGAAGTTTCCCTCCCACCACCTCCTCATTTCTGTAGCTGATCCCTTTTCCTTTGTGAAACCCTTCAAGGTTGCTCTTTGCCAGGGTGTAACTCCAGCCACTTTCTGGTTCTTGCTCCTAGTGATAACCCCTTTCAGCCCCTTGGCGTCACCATGACCTATATACTGCAGACTCCCAATTCAACACGTTTTACTCTAGCTTTCATGTGAATTCCAAGTAGGTGCACCCCAGGTACTCAAATTCAGCAGTTGTAAAATTGAATTCTTAATCTTCCTATTTGTTCCCGTATTAGTTTCCTGCTGAGGCTGTACCAGATTCCCACAGACTTAGTGGCTTAAAACAATGGAAAAAGTCCAAAATGGTTCATCATTCCTGCCTTCCTTCTGGAGGATCTGGGGGAGAATCTGTTGCCTTGCCTTTTCTAGCTTCTAGTGGTCACCTGTGTCCCTTAGCTCATGACACCTTCCTCCATCTTCAATGCCAGCAGCAAAGCATCTTCAAATCAATCTCTCTCTCTCTCTCTCTCTCTCTCTCTCCCCCCTCCCCCCTCCCTCTCTCCCTCTCTCCCTCTCTCCCTCTCTCCCTCCCTCTCTCCCTCTCTCCCTCTCTCCCTCTCTCTCTCTCTCTCTCTCACTCTCTCTCACTCACTTCTGCTTCTATCATCATATCTCTTTCCCCGCCTCTGACTTTCCTACCTCTCTCCTCAAAGACCTTTGTAATTACTGTGGGTCCATCTGAATAATCTCCAGAATCCAAAAGAATCTCTTTATCTCAAGATTCGTAATTTAATCACATCTGCCAAACCCCCTCTGCCATACAAGCTAACATACTCATAGTTTCTAGGGATGAGGGCATGGACACCTTTGGGGGCCATTATTCTGCCGACCACACCCCCAAACCACTGTGTCTCTTACCTCCGTGAATGCTTCTGCAGCCGCTCAGCCAGTGAAGCTAGAAACTTCCGAGCCATCTTCCGCCCCTCTCTCTTCACTTACATTGCAAGTTTCCCAGGTCCCATATGTTCTACAGCTGAACCTCCTCATAAATATACAATCTCGCCATCTTAATCATCACTGCCTCTATTCAGGCCCTCTACTTTTCTACCCTGGACTCATGAAACACCATCTAAATTCGCTTTCCTGCCTCCTGTCCTATTCTTCTATTCAATCGAATCTCAGATCCTGTTTCCAAACTTCCCAATCCCTATTACCAAGTATGTTCATGCTTTGGAGACTTTGTTTCTATGTTCTCATCTGCCTGAAATGGCTTCCTGCCTTCTCTCCCTGATAGACTTGGTCGTGCTCCAAGGGCCAGCTCAGTCCTCAGAACTGCGGTGCTTCCTCACGTGCTCACGCAGAAGGAGTTGCTAGAGGATGTGTTAGCACAGCCCTTCGCAAACACAGCGGCACTTACCACGGTTTACTGTAGTTCTCTGTTTATATGGCCTGTTCTGGCTATGTGATAAGTTTCATAAGGGCAAGACGGGGTGTTAGAAGTTTCGGAGTCAGATTGCAAATTCTCCCTCTTCTCCCATCCTTTCCAATCAATCTCCCTTGCTCTTCCCCCACCCAACTTGCCCTTCTTGCAGCTCAGTTAAGTATAGATAATCTCTACTCATACACATGCTCAGCGGAAGTGTCTCACACAACCCAGGTAGATTTTCAGTTCCTTTCTCTGTGGTTCCATTGCTTCTCGTATGTGCATCTCTGCCCTAGACATGACCTCATTGCACGGCATTTGGCCGTTACATATGTATTTCCTAGATTCTGGAGAGAAGGAATCATGTACCTTTCCACCTCTGTGTCCTCAGCACATGGCAGCCCAGTGCACGGCACATAGTGACTGCTTAATGTAAATTTATTGGATACATAATTGAAAATAAGTGAAGGGACTGGTATTCCCATTGCCACCTTCTCCACCTGGAAAAATCTAACTCATTTAATTGTTTATTTCCCTGTTTTCTTGTCTCCCAGGCTAAACAGTATGTTTTAAAGATAGGGACTACATCTAGCTTATTGTAACCTAACCACAGAAATAGCATCTAGAACATTCTAGGTGCTCAGTAATTGTATGGGGTTAAATTGGATGCTCTTTTTTCATCACTTTTGCAAGAACTTAATTCAAATAAAGTTAAAGTTTAATTCTGGTGAGAAGCCTGAAATTGGATATTCTGGCTGTCATGAATATTGGAATAGACCTCAAGCCTTCTGAGCTCTGTCTGGATTCTGTAACTAACTTGTTTGGTGTGGCCTGAGGTTAATCACTTCACCTTTTAGAACATCTGTGTCCTCATTTTGAAAACTTGCCTGCGCCTACCTCGTAATATTACCAAGATCAAACAGGATAGTAGAAAGGCATCTTGAAAAAAGGCAGAATCGCTCTATGAGTGCAATTTATTGTTGGCATTCTGCTTTGGGAAAATACTGGTGTTTTGCTTTGTCTTGGGGGTTAAGGCTCTTGGAAATCCTTCTTCATGCTGATGGAGAAGGAATAGAGGGCAAGCCTTTAATGCCTTTAGATAATCTGGACAGTTACTGTGGGAATTGAATCTCTTCCTTCCATCTGGCCCTTCTAACTCACAACTGTTCAAAAGAGAATAGGCTTCCTCCATTGTCTACCTGTCAGGAGTTGTTTGTGTAGGAACCTGAGGTTGAAGAACCCTTGAAGCTCTTGCTGATTAAATTAGCAGAAGACATCTCTCTTTCCCTGGGGTCACTTGTTTTTGAATCAACCTGAATATACAGGCTGGCATTATTGGGTCCCGTTATCCACAGTAAGGAATCCAGAGGATTGCTGGTCTTCAGGGAGGCCAAGGCTACGTTGCAGGGCCTCATACGGTACACTCCCCTGACAGGCAGAAGGAAATTTATAGTGTCTCTGTCTGATGCAGGGCCTTCATTAATGCCAGAAATAGTCTCTTTTATAACACTTAATGCTGTGCTTCCATCCTGAGGATCTCAGTGTGATATGTCCAAACAAATCATTCATTCATGACTCAGTTTAATGAGTACTGGACCTGACCTGTATATAAAAATGCAGGGATACTCCCTGCCTCCTTGCTTCCCCTCCCCTCCCCCACACTACGTAGCAGTCAAGCACATCTGAGTCGAGTACTCTTTGGTGTCCAATGCTGGGAAATGTCTAATGTGTGGTTTCTTGACCCACATTCTCCCTCTTCCTCCTTTCTTTCCAATCTGCCTTGCTCTTCTTTCCCCACCCAACTAGCCCTTCCTACAGCTCAGTTAATTATAGATCACCTCTTCTCATACGCATGCTCTATAATCCCCATTCTCTATCCTTCCTCGCACCCAACTCCTGCCTGGTCATCTTTCCCCCCATCTCTCTCTCTCTCTCACCCCTCCCCTCTCCCTCCCTCCCTCCCTCCCCCCCCCCACTTCCCTCTCTCTTTCATTTTCTCCTCGCTCCATCCCCATCCCCTGCCCCACTGTTCACTGCCATTCAGGACCTCCAAAAAATCCCATTGCAGTTTGCTTCTTCCTAAGATTCAAAGCATTCTAGAGCTAGAAGAGTTTCAAGACCATCCACGCCAAACAGAGGAGTAGTTAGAATTATACCACTTTAGCAAAGAAAATAAAAGTTGTTGAGATTTGAAGTGGACTTAGATGTAATCAAGAGCCAAAGCCACCAATCTCTAAAGCCCATGAAAGCTCCTAGAAGGCCCCTTCAGAATTTGAGGAAAGCCTTTGACTGCCTCCATATTCTGTTCTAATCAAAGCTGCTTTTCTGGGAGTACCAGAATTCAAGTTAAAGTCATTTTTAAAGGTATTCCTCATAAATTTTATTTGTTTTCTTCACAATACTGGTTTTGTTATTTTCTCACAGAAAATCTATAAGGCTAATTTTATTGTTACTTGTACACTGGCTCTGGAGGAACTTTTAAGAGAGTAATTCAGAAATTCTTGAACGAGTTTAGCTTAATTAGAACTTACACCTGCATTTCCAAGATGGCTTTCCCAAGGACCAGCACTCACTTAGACATGTAGGTTCCAGCACGTGCATTAATAATCACGCTCGGAGTTCTGTGTCTTCAGTATAATTGGTGTTTCACGGAACATGGATTCCCTGCTCCAAACAACCAGCTTCAGCGTCGGCTGTTGGCCTATATGTGAACTGGGCCTGCTTATACCCTGCATCAACACTAAACTCCTTTTTTCAATTGATGTTTGCAACAGTTATCAGGAGTTTCTTTTGCTTTTATGCCTTCATGCCCTCTGCGATCCCAAATGAGGCATTCTAAATCAGATGCGCAGATATCTGAAATAAATAGGACAAATATTGGGGGAAAAAGGTGAGAAAGACAAATATCATATGATATTGCTTATATGCAGAATCTAAAAAAAAGATACAAATGAACTTATTTACAAAACGGAAACAGACTCATAGACTTAGAAAACAAACTTATGGTTACCAAAGGGGAAAGGTGGCGGGGGAGGGATAAATTGGGAGTTTGGGATTAACATATTCACACTACTATACATAAAATAGAAAATCAACAAGGACCTACTGTATAGCACAGGGAACTCTGCTCAGTATTCTGTAATAACCTAAATGGGAAAAGAATTTGAAAAAGCATAGATACATGTATATGTATAACTGAGTCACTATGCTGTACACCTGAAACTAATACAACATTGTTAATCAACTATGCTCCAAAATAAAATAAAAATTTAAAAAATCAGATGTGCAGATATCTGAAAGAAATAGGACAGATATTGTGGGGAAAAGGTGAGAAAGCGAATAGACATGTTTTCACGCCATGGAGACTGGCTTTGGAGAAAGAGTTAAGCCCCAGGTTGGCTATTTATTAGCTCTGTGTCTTGTGCCTCAGTTTCTTTATCCATAAAAATGGGGTGCAAAGTAAGTAATGAATCCAGTTGTTCTGCTACAACGAGCAGCGATAGAGAAAACATCTAGCATAACTCAGTGTCAGCTCTCTTCTTCTGTGGCCTGAAAGGTTAGTGTTAGTCTGAAAATCTGGAAGAAAAGTGCCCCCCAAGATATGTGTAGGATATGCTTTGATAGACTTATGCTCTTGTTTTCTGAATAAGCCATATTATATTCTTCTCATGTTCTCTAATAGATAGGGGTGGTTTTCCTTTTTTCTGGTTGCTGTCGTGAATGGCATTACCTTTCCACCATTTTCAGTGTGTCAATATTGCTGTTGGAGATCAGTGCTACAGAGTTCTGTAAATTTACCTTTTCTCTCTCCCTTTTACACAATCCTAATTAAGACTATATTTTTAAAGGTAACTCCTTTTAATTGCTTAGATAGAAAATTATACTATCTACATAAAATTATAGCTTTTAAAAAATTTTTTATTTGTTTTAAAAAAATGTCTTAATAATTGATAACAGCAACTGCTAAACTATCAAAAATAACGGTTACCCTATACATTCTTGCCCTCCCTCCCACCTTGAACAAAGAAACACCCCCTAGGGCTGTACTGTGCTTTATAATGGCCGTTAGCACATGTGGCTTTTTAATTTTAAATGGATAAATATGAAATTAAAATTCAGTTCTGCAGTCACAATGTCCATGTCAAGTACTCAGTAGCCATAAGTGGCTAGTGGCTACTTTATGGGACAGCGCAGGTAGACAACATTTCCGTCATCACAGAAAGCTCTAGACAGTGATGCGCTAGGGCGTGGCTGTTGGCTTTCAGTGTAAGACGGGTCTTCAATGACATCTTAATGGGCACTATTTCTATTCTTCTTTAATTCTTTAAGGAAGTACACATTCGTTTTTGTCAAATATCTTTTGTTATCTCTTGAAATGTTCACATGATCTCTTTCTCATTAGAATATACAGTGCTACGTCAATGGATTTCCATTGACTGAGCTTTCCTAATATTTCTGAAAGAGATCATCCAGGATTTGGGATTATTTTTATTTCAAAGCATTACAAGATTCTATTTGTTACTTTATTTTAATGTTTCATTTTGAAGTTTATGAGTGACACTGGCCACTAAAACTTTTTCTTAAGTTTATCAGGTTTTAGAATTGAAGCCATAATTATTTCCAAGAAAGATTTTGCTAACATGAGGAATAGCTACTCAAGAGACTTCAGAAGAATTCCCTCAGTAAATCCGTAATTTCTTAGCATCCTTTAGAATTCTGAGTTTGGGATGGGGAAGGTCACTTAAAACTTTTGATTTCTTCTCTTCTTCAAGAATTGAAGAAGAGGAGTTGTCTCTTCTTTATTGTTGAGGTTTTGAAGTTTTCTTCTCTTTATGGTTTGATTCTTTATTATTATCTTGTTTAGAGTGAGGGTGAGTTCTCAGAATGCTGGATATATGCACCTTTGAAATATACCCAAATCCCCAAGAAAATATAAGTAATTTAAACTTTCTTTTTGTTATTTTAGATACCTGCCTAAAACTTAGAGTTGATTATGTAGCTATCACTGTAACATATATTTGTGACATTCATATTAATGAAGATATACTCTATGCTTTAATTAAACACTTTCAGGAAGATTAATGATTTTATCAGATTGTTTTCATCTCAGTTTTTAATTAACTTGGCATAATTTGTTCATTAATTAAGTTTTTACTAAAATGCCATTTGTAAGTGCATTTTTCTTATGTTTCAATAATTGAACTTCAAATAAATGAGGGCAGGAGAGATGAAAATATTAATTTCAAAGGGTTGGATAAGTGGAATCTTGGAAGGTATTAGAGGTATTTGCTCTGGGGACAGGATAAGTGTGTTCAGCAAGTATGTATCACTCCTCAGTGACGGATTTGTTACATAGGCTACCTTAGGCCAAAATGGAGCAAAGGACTGAGGGGGGGAGGTAGAAATCACAGACTTAACTAATACACAACAAACAATGCAACGTAGTGTGTAAAACAAGATAAAATGTAACCAGGAAAAAAAATCGAGTGCTTAAGTTCAAGAAAGTTCAACCGCACAACAGTAGAATCAGGGCGATTTGAATTTACATCAGTTCTAGCAAAAAATAATTGGCGGTATCAGTTGACTAAAAGCTCTGATACGAGACACAGTGTGACTTTGGGACTAAACAATGTACTCTGAGGCTGCATTAGTAGAATCATAGCATCTAAAATGGAAAAATCAGTAGAGTTGCTATTCTCTGCACTGGTCAGAACACAGTGATTAAAGGAGGAGAGGTAAGAAATAGCTAAATTTAAAACCTGCACACATAAATACACACATACTTGTGTATGCACGCACACACATACTTGTGTATGCACGCACACACAGTGATTCTCAGTCCATTCACCTAAAGCTAATATAGACATGTCCTGATTTATTAAAAGATGGCATTAGAGCATTCCAAGGAGTATCTAAACAGCTTTAACACAACTAGTCAACCGTAGCATCTGATGATGGGTTACATGTATATTTTCTATACAGTCAATTTAATAATTAATAAAATATAATATGTTCAGAAATGTATTATTTCATTATCAATAATCAAAATATCAGAATTGGTCATTTTTCAGTTTAAATTAAATTAAATACTTTGGTTTTGCAGTCATCTTTCAGCATTTTTAGTTGCTTTAACCAGTTTATTTTTGTAATCCTTCATGTCCAATTACATATTTGTAGTTAATGTATTTCAAAATTGAGCTACCATTCACTCAACTCTTCATATGTCCTTCCTGGGTTACCATACCCCCTTTCCACTTCTTTACATGATTTTAGCTCCATGTCAAATCTCAACTGTTTAAAGAAAATTATATATATGTATGTGTGTGTGTGTGTGTGTGTGTGTGTATGTGTGTGTGTGTATAATCAAACCCTGTGATAGAATTGTTTGGCAATTTATGAATATATGCTTTTGGATTTAAATGTCAATACTTTGAATTAAATTTCAACTTCATTTTTAATTTTAAATGCTGACTTATCTGCCTTTTAATTTGTATTTTGAATTTTACTTGTACTTATTTAATTAAAGTTTAATTTCTATTTAATTTAATTTACAATTAAAAAAATTTTTTAATTGCTAGATGTAGTAGGGAAAGACTGATAGTCCATTAAAAACTAGATAAATGGTTTAAATTAGAAAAAAACAGGGAGTGTCTTTTAAAAACGTCCAGACTAAAATCAGAAGTAGCTGAAATAGTCTTTATATATATTGGCATATATAAAAAATGCCAATTTTTAAATTAAAAATAGTTTTCCATATGGGAAGTTTACAGTATTTCTCTTTTGCCAGACTTTTAGCATTTTTAGAATTCTTATGCTGCCCTTAATTTACTTACATTTCAGAAAATATATATCAGTCACTAAAATCCAACATTCCACTCAAAACTATTAAAGTGATTAAACCTACAATGGGTAGATTTGGTGTATTTGGCTTCTTGGAAAATTAGCCTTTGGCAAATTGGCCTCCTTGTGTGAAAACTAGGTTTTTAAGACGTAAAAAGAATCTTAAGGAAGATAGTTTTGAGCCATTTTGTACAATTTTAAGAATGGATACAAAGAAATGGTTAATTATGATAAAATGAAGTGGTTTAGACTAGCTGTGTAGGTTAATTTTCCCTCAAAAGGAACTCAAATATCAGGCACATAATTGATGAAAGGGACATTTCTCCTGAGTTCTAAAGCTAATTGACTGCCTACATAAACACCAGCCTTGGAAGAGTTTAGTCAGAAACTCATTCAGAATTTTCAATAAATGATCTTCTAACGAATAGAGGATCTTTAGCATACCTTCTTAATATGTTAAAATTACCCCCCGATATGTACACTGGACTGACCTTCTGCATTACTTCACCTGAGATTTGCCCAGTTTGGGTTCCAAAGTAGAAATGATCCCTGTCATTTCCCAGAACAAAGGGCTCAGTAACATGGGATCCTTCTGAAAGCACAGAGTAAGCCAGCAAGTGAGCAAATCCTTTATGCAAAGCAGGTCCTCAGAGGCTAATTTAATTTGGAGAGAGAAAACTAAAAACAGGATAGAATGTTTCATGAAGCGGATCAGTCTTAAGACCCTTCCTCATAGCCCCAAACTCACTGTTTTTAGTGTGTTCACCACGTTCCTTCATTAGTGAGGGCGCTATGCAGTTTCCAGTCTGAGGGAAGAGACAGGGTGGACCCTGACTGTTCTGTTGCCATAGTGATGACATTTGAGCTTCTTTGGAGTGGTGAATCTGATTAGTCAGGTCAGTGTTTTCCCTCATTTCACTTCGTTACACAGGAAAAGATACTCCAAAAAAAGACGGTTTCATGTGGATTTGTATTTGATTAAAATATAAATATTGTTCAGGCCAGCTCATCTATGGAAATGGCAAGACAGTCAAAAAGCCCAGCAGTATCATCTCAGCTGAGAGTTAGTCCTGTTGCCGTAGGAATTGAAACATGAAGCCTGTGGGTAGAAACAGCCTGCTTGGTGCTAGATTAGCTGCACCTCAGTTACCTTCACCTCCTTCTACCCAGGCCTTCCTTTTGGAGCTTCAGTGAAAGAGTCAAAGTCTCAGTGTATTTGCGTTGATTGGTTGGCGAGCTTGTAGTTAATCTCTTTCCTGAAAAGAACAGGAGTGGAAAAAGAAAATGAGGAAGTTAAGCGTAATCTTTGTTTGCTTAGAAATGTATTTGTTGATGGCCAAGCCGAATCCAAGGTATTTTTGGTTCTTGTGTCCTTCATTGAAAGAAAGGGGAGAAAATGGGTCCCAGCGGAAATGGGGATGCTTGCTCTTAGAAGCAAGCCTTGTCATCTTTGTGTTGCGGAGGACCTGTGACAGGGAGTCCCAGGACACCGAGGAAGGAGTGGGGAGGGAGCCCGTTTCGCCCTTTTCTCCTATCCATCACCATTGTTTGGCGGCCCTGATTAGATAACACTTATTAGCAAGCAGCCAGCAGATGGCGCTGTTTGGTTTAGCGCTAAATTGAGAGCTTCCTGGGTTTGGTTTTGTTTTATTTTTTTAGCTAATAAGATAAAAAGGGTTTCGCTTTTATTTTCAGCTTACTATCCTGTCATCAGGTCTGTCTAAATACGGATTCTAGCTGTTATGAGGTGTCCTCATAGGTCATCTGGATACATTGTCTGAATTCAGAGCAGGAAAGAAAAGAAAAGAAAATCATATGCCCCTTTTAACAACTGCACATCATGGAATTGCAGAGCATAGTCTTGGTATCATTTTCAAATGATAGGAAATTAGAGGAAAAAGTAGATGCCAGCCTTCACTTTGCCCTCCTGTACTCAAAAACGCGCTCCCCCTACCCAGCGCTGTCAGACAGTTCTCGTAAGTGTGTTGTCGCCGTATACTTTGCTTCATGGCACCTCATTGCTCATCTGCTCATGCAGAAAAGGAACTCACTGAGGTCTGTAGAAACTGCTATATAAAAACTGGAAAGTACTGTAGAATGAACCCTAACAAATTAACAGACGGGGGAGGGTGTATGAGTAACCCTGTTGGAAACGTCCTCTACAGTGGGTGCCCTGGGACTAGTCCTGGCCATTTCAGCCCTGGGGAGAAGTGAGGAGGGGGGTGAGGCCTGGGAACTCTAAGGGTCCTTCAGAACTAACATTCTTCTATTCTATTTAATGGTAACTGAGCTTCCAGAAAGGATTCTAGTCAGCACCATTGCCTTATCTGTCCAGGGGCTACAAACTCTGCTTTGCAGTTTCCTTGAGGCAAATGGGGTACATAGGATTGGCTCCAGAAATCCTGTACCTGTGGAACCTGGAAAGTTGTGCACCTTTCTGACATATCACCTTTGCTCAATAGTTAACATTATTTCTTGATTGCTGAAAGACAAATTGGGTTGTTATTAATGATTTTTTTTAATGTCTAAGGCTGGCATTTTTCTTTTGGTTTTTTTTTTAACATCTTTATTGGAGTATAATTGCTTTACAATGGTGTGTTTCTGCTTCATAACAAAGTGAATCAGCTATACATATACATGTATCCCCATATCTCTTCCCTCTTGCGTCTCCCTCCCTCCCACCCTAAAGGGCTATATACAGTTCTGTAGGCTTTAAATTGATAATTAACTTATTTAAGTGACAAAAATCAAAATGTCCCTCAAGCTTTAAGTTCAACTTACAAATATTCTTTTTCTGCTTATAATTCAAGTAACATTTTTGTATATAATAAGAACAAATAATTTTACAGAGGGTTTTGATTAGTGTTGAATTAATTTAAGTTAAAACAGTCTAAACTCAAACAATTGCTCTCATTTCTAAATTTAATTAGCTAAAATTCTTTATACATTGTAATCTACATTTATAAAGTTAATATATTCTGTTTTCTGTTTAACCATTCAAGTATCTATCTAACTGGGCAAACTTACAACCCTAATAGGCAAAATCTTTTTAAAAAACTTAAACAACTTTTGTAAATCTAATACATGGATTAATTTATTCAACAAGTTCATTACCACTTAAACTTTAAATGTTTCAACTTATTACCATTAAAACTTTAAAATATTTAGACTTTTACCATTTAAACATTTCAGTTGATGAGTTTGTTAAATATCTGGAGTATCCATACTTATTTAGAGAATTGAAAGTTCACCTTAAGAGTCCAATGCTATTTACCAAACAGTTAAATTCTGTTATACTTTTCAATTTACAATCACAAGTCTAAAGTCAATTTCACGTTTAAAATTTGAATCAAAAGGCTAATACGGGGACTTCCCTGGTGGCACAGTGGTTAAGAATCCGCCTGCCAATGCAAGGGACACGGGTTCGAACCCTGGTCCGGGAAGATCGCACATGCCGCGGAGCAACTAAGCCCGTGCACCACAACTACTGAGCCTGCGCTCTAGAGCCCGTGAGCCACAACTCCTGAGCTCACGTGCCACAATTACTGAAGCCCGCGGCGCCTAGCGTCTGTGCTCCACAACAAGAAGAGCCACCACAATGAGAAGCCCGTGCTCGCCACAGCTAGGGAGAGCCGGCGTGCAGCATCGAAGACCCAGCACAGCCATAAATAAATAAATCATTTTTTTAAAAAAAAAGGCTAATACATTTAATCATTTGACAAATATTTACTGACTAAGCAAATATGTCCATTTTCTAAAATGCCAGAGTGCTCTTAAAAATTAAAAATGCTTTCAATCATATACCCAGATTGTCACTACAGTTACTAAATGTGTTCCTAAATTTAAAACAAAAGAACGCTATGAAATTCATTTATTAACTCAACTGAGTTTCCATCATGGGTTGACTAAGGGTGTTAACATGGTAGCTTCTGGGTTAGAGCTTTGACCCAGGGCGTAGGACGGGGGGGCTGCTGTCAGCCAGGGCGTATGCACTGCGCCTCCGTGGATATCCTTTTTTTCAGAACCACCGTGTCAACCTGTGACCCTGAATCCATTTCATTACCCATTTCTTTTTTTTATCACTTTTTTTTAATTGAAGTAGAGTTGATTTACAATGTGTGCCAATCTCTGCTGTGCAGCAAAGTGACTAGACATTCTTTTTTTGTATTCTTTTCCATTATGGTTTATCACAGGGTATTGAGTATAGTTCCCTGTGCTCTGCAGTAGGACCTTGTTGTTTATCCATTCTAAAGGTAATAGTTTGCATCTACCAACCCCAAACTCCCGGTCCATCCCTCTCCCTCCCCTCTCCCCTTTTCATTACCCATTTCTTTCATCTGATTTAGGTTGAAAGAAGTTGGCTTTCTTTGTGTTGTCTTTCTGGCAACAAGTCTTAAGATATTTTAATTCTTCTCATCTGGCTCTAAAGATAATTTGAAGTCATTCCATCATATCCTGAATAAATCTCAGTCCTTTGTTTGGTTCTCTTCCTGCATGGAAGGTTCCCACATGCCCACATCAGCTGGAACCTTCGAGCTGCTGCCCCTAGAGAGAGCTGGTGCTCTCCAGTTCACTGCAGGCCCCCCAAATACCCTCCAGGGCCAGACAGGGTTTCTCAGTCTCAGCACTCCTGCATTTAGGACCTGATCATTCTTTGGTGTGGGGCTGCCCTGTGTCCTGTAGGATGTGTACTAGCCTCCTAAGCATCCTGTGTATCCGCTAGATGCCAGTAGCACCCCCTTCTAGTGGTGACAACCGGAAGTGTCTCTAGATGTTACCAGATGTCCTCTGGTGAGCAAAATCACCTCCCCCTCCCCCCACAGACACACGTTGTGAACCACTGGCTCAGGGCAACAGACTGTCCACCGAACACAGTCACACAGCGATAGGACCATTTGTGCCATGACTGTGTCGTTCTTTTTCTCATAACCTATCAGTGCCCTCGAGTCTGCTCCCTGCCTGCCTCTCCTTGGGTTTTTGAGTGTCTGCACCCTGCTCGGACCCTAACGCAGGAAGCTCTGCGTTGGGGAATTGAGCACCGTTTTTTTTTGGTTTTTGATTCTTTTTTCTTTGTCTTGCAGCCTGCGCAACATTAGGCAGCATGCTTCCTAGATGAAAGGGTTCCGTGTCAGCTTTTAGCTTTGTATTAACAATCGTTACACAAATTCTGCTATTAAAAACATCCGTTTATTTTCATACGGTATCAGGAAGTGAGCTTTTAGAAACACTGATGTTTCTACACATACTCATTGTCCAAACCAGGACTCTAGTTTCACATGAATTTCTTGACTCTATCTTTCTTAACATTAACAGTGATGAACTGGAATTTTTTTTCAAAGCCCACCTTGGCAACGTTTT
The DNA here is from genome assembly GCF_965194805.1 of Balaenoptera borealis. NCBI lineage: Eukaryota > Metazoa > Chordata > Mammalia > Artiodactyla > Balaenopteridae > Balaenoptera > Balaenoptera borealis. The sequence goes on along the minus strand of NC_138881.1, from coordinate 8,465,590 downwards.
TGGTTAGAATGGTTTGAAACCAAAAATAATCAAAATCCAGGCAGTCAAAGAAAATCCAGAGTCTTAAAAACTGGGAATATAGACAGGCTCAGAGATGAAAGGGAATCTTATGGCTTGATCTATCACATGCTACGTGATAAATCATTTCTTCTTGAAGACGAGAGGAACCTGCATCTTGCCTCACAAAAGGGATACACGGCGCAGTCTAGCTTTATCTCAGAATACCACCCTTTGAAATTAAGGGCAGATTAAATTACCCAATAAAATAAAGGTCACACTGTGAGATCGCTGAAACCCGTCTTAGTGAATGAAACGTTTTTAACGATGGAAACCTGGAAGAAATTCACCTTTAGCTAGTTCACTCGGCGGCAGGCTTGATGTTCTCGTGGAGGTCTTCATGAACCGTTCACCAACATCTGCACACCAAACTCAGCTTGCACATGAATACTTCCATAGCGTGTCAGGGCAGCTGGGTTCGTGTGAACCCTGTGGACGTGCGTGCCTTTCTTTAACTTGTTTCTTATGGGCTGAGCGTGTTAGTTAGTCAGTCTTCACGGGGGTGAACCAGAATGATTATTGGGTTGGTGTGAGATCCTGTTAACGTGAGGAAGAGCTAAATAAAAGTGGTGTCAGAGTACACCTTAATGATGAGCCTTGGGAAGCCAAGGGGAGATTCCACATGAAACTGGGCTGGGAGGGGCATGTATTTCCTTTGATATTCCTGTTGGCTCTTATTTGGAAAACAAAAAATGTATTGTCTAATATGGTCACCATTTAAAACAGGACTGAGTAACATGCAAATAGACGGAAATACTATTACATTGGTGCTACATAGACCCAATGTTGATCTTTGTGGAAATAGCAGAATGAATGTCCTAAACAGAATAATTAGAATGAAATTGAATTAAATCAGCCTGCCGGCAGGATTGAAACTAAAATATTCTGTCCTGCAAATGTTGGGGAACTTTGGACCATAAGGATAGATACCATGAATAAAACCCAACCTTATGATTGTCCTACACAAAACCTTTAAAAAGTTCTGATATTTAAAAGCCAGCCCAAGAGATATTTACATATAGTATGGATATTATAGTAAAGAAAATATCTGAACTTTAGTGTGGCTCATTTTGCATTAATATCAGCATGACTTTTGTCTTATAGTTTATTGTTTATAGTAGTTGTCTGCAAACTATGGCCCACCTGCTTTTGTATACAAACTTTTATTAGCACACAGCCATACATATTCGTTTACATATTGTCTATGGCTGCTTTTGTGCTACAACCGAAGAGTTGAATAGTTGCAACAGAGACCATATGGCTCACAAAGCTGAAAATATGTACTATCTGGCCCTTTCCAGAAAAAGGTTGCTTGCTCCTGGCAAAATCATTTTACGATCCTTTGCAAAGTGAAATAACTTCTGTAGCTACAACAGAAAGGAAGGCAAGCATTTTCTTGTTGTCATTGCTTTACACAGAGCGGATGATGGGTTTAATTAGAAAACATCTCAATTATATCAAATATTTGAAGGAGTTTATGGAAGAGAGGGGAGAGAAAAAAATGTTCACTTTTTAAGGAGGACATTTAATGATCTTCTATGCTTGATTTTCTTTCAAAAGAACTTAATGTTTGAAAATTTGTCCATAACATGAAACTTGTGTCCAGAGCAATATAAATAGCTCAGCGGGACTTACCGCTTTTGATAAATCATCCCTTTTGGGCACTGGGCAAAAAGAATGGCAGATTTTGTACTTGAATTTTTCAAAAGACCTAAGGCAAGGAAAAGAGAGGAGTTATGTAAGTGAAACCAGAAGAAAATGAGCAAAAAATTAAACGATGAAAAAAATCATGGAATACAAATACTGACTCAAGTATAAAATAGACTTTCTCTTGTATATTTTACTGAATAAAAATAATAGCTAAGGGACTTCCCTAGCGGTCCAGTGGTTAGGACTCCACGCTTCCACTGCAGGGGGCACAGGTTCCATCCCTGGTCAGGGAACTAAGATCCCTCAGGCCACACAGCATGGCCAAAAAAAAAAAAAAGCTAACATTTACTGTTCTACCATATGCTGGGTAAACTACGTACTTTACCCATTAACTCCTACTCTTCAAGGTAAGTATGATAATCCCGGCTTTACAAATGCCCAAACAGGCTCTGAAAGATGAGGGAACATTCCCTTTGAATGAATATAGAGCCATTCGACTCAAAAGCTAATCTGTTTCTATTAGGACTCTCACAAGATTATACTGAGTAACATGATTGTATTGTTATATCACATTTAAAAATAAACTAATCACATGGACCACTACCAATTAGTGCTGTAAACCAAACCTGCCTGATACTGATTTAATGACATGTCAGTTAGTACCGCATAACAAACCATCCCCACATCTAGTGGCTTAGAACAGGTATGATTTATGATGTTTCCCAAGTCTGCTGATCAGCTGAGGGTTGGCTTATCTGGTCTTGGCTTGAGGAGGACTCTGCTGCAAGTGCCTCCCATTCTTCTCTTGGGACCAGTAGGCAAGCTCAGGCATCTCATTCTCCTGGCAATGGCAGAGTTGCGAGAGCAAGTGGAAACACACACAAGGCCTCTTGAATCCTGGGCTTAGGACTGGCACAGTGCCACTTCGACCTTGTTCCTTGGGCTAAAACAAGTCACGTGGCCAAGTCAAGAGGCAGAGAAGTACAGCCTGCTCACGGTGTACCATGGCAAAGGGCTGGGACACAGGGAGAAGTGAAGGATCAGAGCCAATCTTCCACTCATAGGTTGATTAAAAGTAAAAGGACTTTATTCCAAATGTTACAAGTTTCGATTATCTGAAAGCCAGGCCCAGAATTATGCTTATTTTCAATTGTAATTACCCTGTAACCAAAGAGGCAGGCAACTACTGTTCTCTACCAAGACCTCATGACGGGAACATCTGAGATGCACATTGTCGGATTCTGGACACACAGCCTCACAGAGTTCCTTGGACCCTTTTCAACCACCTGAGTCCTATTTTATACAAAACTCTGCCCCGAGAGTAGCCAGCACTTCATTGTACTTGGTTAGAGAACAAGCCCCTGACATGCTTGGTGGAGCACGTTACCACTGATTAAATAAATAGGTCTTGGGACTTCCCTGGTGGCGCAGTGGTTAAGAATCCACCTGCTAATGCAAGGAACACGGGTTCGAGCCCTGGTCCGGGAAGATCCCACATGCCGTGTAGCAACTAAGCCCGTGCGCCACAACTACTGAGCCTGCGCTCTAGAGCCCACGAGCCACAACTACTGAGCCCGTATGCCTAGAGCCCGTGTTCTGCAACAAGAGAAGCCACTGCAATGTGAAGCCCGCGCACCGCAACGAAGAGTAGCCCCCGCTCACTGCAACTAGAGAAAGCCGGCGCGCAGCCATGAAGACCCAACACAGCCAAAAATAAATAAATAAATAAATTTGTAAAAAATAAATAAATAAATAAAATAGGTCTTTACCAGTTAAGGAAAGCAGCATCTTCTCCATCTATAGAAGATTTACAAGTGTAGTGTGTGTGTGTGTGTGTGTGTGTGCACGTGTGCACACACTAGAGGGGGGAAAAAAGGGGGCGGGGAATGAAAGAACGGAATGCAGGTTCTACATAATTAGACTTGTGTAACCATTTACTTGAAAGTCCTAGTCTGTATTTTAGTAAAAGGAATGATTTCCTTACTGTTAGTTGCTCTGAGTAAGAGATGATGGTTGATGCCACCCGTGTGATAACTTCCTGCCGTTCGTTCTCAGGTACTTACACAGTCATTAACAGAAAATAAAAGTGATCGTGAAGCTTAGACAATTAGTTTCCAGGCAGGAATTATTGATTGGTGTGAATATTCTATAGATTCTCCTGCCGGAAGAGCAGACAAGACAATTCTGGACTTTCCCCAATGATTACCCAAAGCTTAGGGCAACCCAGTTTTTTCAAGATAGGTCCAGTTTTCTTTTTTGTTTTTGTTTTATTTTTTGACAAGACAAAGACAACTTCATATTAACATTCTCCCCCCCTCCTGCCCCCCCCCCGGCACATAATACAGTCACAAAAGCACATGAGATGTTTATGTGGACAGCATAAAAAGGAAATGTAAATTTAAAAATTTTCTTTGTTATCTGAGGCATACCCAAGAAAATAAAAGTCATTTTACAGTTTTGGAATGAAGTATATAGTGATATTCCATTCTTCTCGTATCTTTAGGGGGAGGGGGACTTAACTAGGTAAGTCAGCAGAATGAAGAGGAGAGTGGGCAGGATCTGCCGCGTCCATTGTGGAGATGGTGCAGTTGTAGATTAATGAAAGGCAGCGTGCGCTTTTATTGCCCCTGAACGAGAGCCTTCACCTGCCCTTGACTATCCAGGGCTCACATCACTGTCATGCACTGAGCCTTCATCTTTCAGGGCTGTGGTTGGTGGATGACTTAATGCAAAGTGTTCAACTCGAAGAATAGATTGGTTTCAGGGACTTCCCTGGTGGTCCAGTGGAGGGAACTCCCCGCTCCCAGTGAAGGTGCCCGGGTTGGATCCCTGGTTGGGGAACTAGATCCCACATGCCGCAACTAAAGACCCCGCATGCCGCCATTAGAGATCTCGCATGCTGCAACTAAGACCCGGCGCAGCCTAAATAAATAAATGTTTAAAAGAAAAAAAAGAAAAGTGGATTGGGTTGGAAAAGCGCTTCCCAGGATGGTATGCGGACTGCACCCTTGAGGCTGGGCGTCCTGGAAGGGGAGTCCTGTGGGAAACAGGCAAAATAGCACCGCGAGCGAGCACATTGGAGAGGAGAGGTGTCCGCGTGGGTCAGCTGAGGGTCCAGCCCAGATTCCCCTTGAGCCTTCTCTTTTTCTTTAATTGAAATGTAGTTGATTTACAATGTTTCAGATGTACAGCACAGTGATTCATTTATACATACACATATATTCTTTTTCAGATTCTTTTCCGTTATAGGTTATTACAAGATATTGAATACAGTTTCCTCTGCTATAAGTAGGTCCTTGTTGTTTATCTGTTTTATATATAGTAGTGTGTATCTGTTAATCCCAAACTTCTAATTTATCCCTCCTCCCCTCTTTCCCCTTTGGTAACCATAAGTTGGTTTTCTATGTCAGTGAGTCTATTTCTGTTTGGTAAATAGGTTCATTTGTATCATTTTTTTAGATTCCACATATAAGCAATATCATTTGAGATTTGTCTTTGTCTGGCTTACTTCACTTAGTGTGATAATCTCTAGGTCCATCCATGTTGCTGCAAATGGCATTATTTCATTCTTTTTTATGGCTGAGTAGTATTCGTACTACTCAGTATATATAGTATTCCATTATATATATGTACCACATATTTATCCATTCATCTGTCGATGGACACTTAGGTTGTGTCTTGGCTGTTGTGAATAGTGCTGTGATGAACATGGGGGTACATGTATCTTTTCGAATTAGAGTTTTCCTCTTTTCCAGATACATGCCCAGGAGCGGGATTGCTGGATCATATAGTAGCTCTATTTTTAGTTTTTTAAGGAACCTCCGTACTATTTTCCATAGTGGCTGCACCAATTTACATTCCCACCAACAGTGCCATTAGGCTTATTCTTGCCTAATATATCCGGCAGCTGAATTCACTTGCCTGGAATACTTTTTTTTTTTTTAAGATTTTTTTTGATGTCTTTATTGAATTTGTTACAATACTGCTTTTTTAAAGTCTTTATTGAATTTGTTACAATATTGCTTCTGTTTTAAGTTTTGGTTTTTTGGCCACGAGGCATGTGGGATCTTAGCTCCCCGACCAGGGATCGAACCCACACCTCCTGCATTGGAAGGTGAAGTCTTAACCACTGAACCGCCAGGGAAGTCCCTGGAATACTTTTTATATCCGTTTTTAAGTTGCGCTTTACCAACCACACGGATACTCCTTTTATTAGAGGACTGAGTGCGGAGGTGGCCCAGAAGAGAGGAGTTAAAACTGGAAAGTTGGGCAGATGGAATGGGTGCAGAGAATCACGTATCAAGTGGGCGACACAGTGATGTCAGTGACAAAAGTGACTAAGGAGAAACCGGGGTGGGGGGTGGGGGGGGAAGGAGGGGGCGTTGGAAAGCGAGGTGAAGGTACTCTCTGGAGCATGGAGACTGCACAGGTGCTCCCAAGGCAGCAGGTAAAGGAGGGTGGCTTCGTAGACGAGCAGAAAGTGACTCAGGTGATCTTGCCCGTGGGCATCGTTCACCAGAAGTCTTCCTTATCTCACATCACCTGGGAAATCAGATTTGATGTATCTGTGTTTCCAACCTCTTCACACTGCAGGAGAAAGTTCTGCAAATCATTAAGGCCACTTGCCCCACAGCCTAGAGGCACCACATGCGAGTGGAACCTACCGCCTTGCTCTCCCTCTAGCATTCAGCTGAGGCCCAAAGCCGGGCAGCAGCGCTTAGGAGGAAGTGCTGCAGAGTTTCGCTCTATGGGAACGTCTTGTCACCCATCTGCAAAGGTAAAACGACTCGAGAAATTACATGATTTCAGCCACCTTCTTCACTGCCCAACTAGAATGATGTATGTATATGTCGTCCGCGTCCCTTGAAAATGGAGTATTTACTATCTGGGAGCTTCTGAGAAAGAAATGAGCGTTTTACAGGATGAAGAATGCAAAATGGGAAAGGTTACGTGTGGGGAACATCTGTAATCATTTGCCGGCCGGTGCAAAATTAATTAACTGCGTACAGATTTTCAATAGTTCACTTCATCTGCTTGTTATACAGATATAATTTGTGATTTGCATTCTTTAAATTTTTGCAGCTTTTCTATTTGAATTACATGTGGAGGAGCGTGGCATGGTAAAAAGTACTATTAAAGATTGTTTTCAGGGACTTCCCTGCCATTCCAGTGGTTAAGACTCCGCGCTTCCACTGCAGGGGGCACGGGTTCAATCCCCCTCAAAAAAACAAAAGAAAATAGATTGTCTTCAAGAAGACATACAGCCATTTGGAGACCTAACAAAACTCTTTGTTGACGGCCTGCAGATTCAGATGAGGGTTAATCAAGAGAAGAAATAAACCAACTTAGAACAAAGAAGCTTTCTATCTTGTCTTGATAGATAAACTGGTCTTTAATGCAAAATCTAAAGTGAGTTATGAGAGCAGTTGATGTACATTAATACGGTTTAACACCGTTACCATGATTAATACATTTGTGAGTTGCCCCCAAATCTGTATTTAAATGATTATTAATTTTCTTTCTTGTACATATTAAGTTAACCAAAATAGAAAACCTGACTTATAAATAACTACATTGTTCTGAATAGCAGGCTTGAACAGAACATTAATTTCTTCATTTTGATAGAGTTCCATTTTCTGCTGAAAAGTAAAAATCCAATAATAAGACTATCCAGCTTAAACTCCGTAATACTTTTCTTTAGAAAGGAAGAGTTTGGATGTAAAGTTGCGGTAATTAAAAAGCTCTTTTCTAATGAAGTAGTTTCAGAAATACTTAATTTAACCCCCAAATGACATAAAAATTCCCCACACTTCTTAGAACCGCGTGCACCCACCTCAACAATTACAGTAATTACTTGTTTAGCTTTTATTACTGAGACAGCTGTGTTTTTAAGTTCCATCCCATTGATCTTGCATACGGAGATCATTTAAACCCCTCCTTGGAAAAATGTCTTAATGGTTGCTTGTCAATATTTTCCTGATGGCACTGCTAGAAACCTCAGGCTTTGTCACTGCTTTCATTTGCAGGTGATAGATGCACACACCATATTTTATGGGATCCAGTAAAAGAGCATCATTTTCATCCCTCAGTTCAGTAATCCAGTTTCAACCAGCCTCAGTTGTGCTAGTGCAGGGCACTAAATCCAAGTATGATCTGTGTACCAGCAGCTTCACCACAGAGACAACTGTTAGAAATGCAGGTTCTCAGGCCACCCGCAGACTGAGTCAGGAACGCTGGAGGTAGAACCCAGCAAACTGCCTTGACAAGCCCTCCAGGTGAAGCTGATGCACGCTCAAGTTTAAGGACCCCCTTGTCATTTTCACTTCATCTGAGAGTCACTATCTGCCACCCAACCTTTCAGCACACAACAGGAAGGCTCGACTTTGATGAATTCCTTTTCTCTGCAAAGCGTGTGTGTTTTCTTCCTGGGGGAATGATACATTCCCACAACCGCACACCGCATTGTTTTCACATCCTTTCTTTCTCTATGTGTTTGAATGTGTGCATATCTCCCCCTTTTGATACATGAATAAACGACTGGACACACATAGCCTTGACCCGAGCTTGTGTGTGTGATTTCACACGGTAGGAATGTCCGGGATCTCAGGCTCCTCGTCTGTGAAGGGAGGGAGCTGGGGCTCCCGAAGGCCTTCGCTGCAAGTCCGCAGACCCTAGTGTTTTCCCTTGTCTTTGTTCACTATATGATTTAGCATCTTAATTAGATACAATCAATCTTAATACTCTATTCAAAATGTTCCTCCCAGAATTAAAAGCTCCTCATGAAATTTCTCTGCTTTGCTCCACACATGCAATGTCCTGATTTTTAATTTCACTGCTCGTTCGTAGATGATAACATTATAATTATCAAGTAATCTGAGAAACTTGTTTGAAAACACCTGCATAAATACATAGCGTGGGTTTTTTTTTTTCCTTCCAAAGGAGCTTAATTTATACGGACTACAGAAATCTTCTGTGTTGTAAATGGCTGTTTGCTGTATGCTTTTAATTTTGCTTCCCTCTATGAGACTGTATGTTTGCGTGTGTGCATAAATAGAGAAACAGGGTTATCTCCTGGATATCTTGTTCATTTCTTAAGGTGGTGTCACGTCACCAAGAAAATTAGTGACAGATTCACACCATAGCGTGGAATTCAATTCATTAGAAACTTTTTACAAAGTACACCTTTTTCTGCTTCCTCATAGTAAGTTTGGGTGTGCAAGCATGGGAAAGCATTTAGCCACAGAATGAAAACAAGCTATGTCCCCTTTTCACCAGTTGTCCTACCCCAATTTTGTCCTTGAATTTCTTGACTCCAGTGGGCCCTCTCTGCCATTCTGAAATTTCTGGAACTTCGTTTCTCTGAAAACCGTAACAAGATGTACTCCCGACACGCTCCTAGGCGTCCACTGGTAAATTGCTGACATTCTTTCCCGCTAAACTCAGCTCGCTCGCTCCATATTTATTAGTTCATCTGAGATTCCACAGCTGCCACCTGAGCTTTTATGCGGGCGATAAGCGCCCCTGGCTTGGGGGTTGCTGAGATTCTGGTTTAGCCAGGCCCTAGTCTGCCTTGTACCAAATGTCTTTGCTAAGAAACAGATAAATCTGTTCTTTTTCTCATGCTCCCTATGAAATGACAGGTAACTCCCCTTGCTCCATGAAACCATCATTTGACATTTAGTTTGTCTGTTTTAAAAATTCTTTTTTCTGTGCTCGTTGCCAGATTAGCTACCATCTCCCCATCTCCTATCAGCAACTCTTGAAAAAAATCTGTACACTGGACAGTGGAAATGATTCAATATTCTTCGTTGTTTTCTAGTTTCTACTTTCTGTTACTGTTTCAGGGAGGGAAGTTGATTTTTGTTTTCTACAATCTTCTCTAGGAATTCCTTTTACTGCTCTGTAGCCTAATAGAGGGCATATTTGGATTCATGTTGCTTTTCGCTTATTTTTCCAAAGCATTTCTGTTTAAATCTTCAGTCTACAAACCAACGTCCACTACAGTCCACCTTATAACCAGCTGGATAGGATTTACACTAGCATTTTCGTGCTTATCCCCTTATATAAGTGTCACTTTAAGATGGCTTTTTCAAACTTTTCCTACAAGTTCTCTGGCATTGCACTTCTGGTATGAGAAACAACCTGGTTTTTTAAAAAAAAAACAAAAAACAAAAAGAACTTGTATCTTAGAATCAAACTTATAAGAAAAAAAATTTTAGGATAATGTAAAGCTCAACATTTTCATATGTTTGGGGCCAACTTCTTTGAATTTGGATACCTAGAAAACAGTAAAAATAAGAATTATGTTTGATGTATTCTACAACTGAATAATTATTGTTTTTGAATAATGAGACTTTTCATTTGTGATGATGTGAATTTTCCTTGGGAAATGTTCCCTAGATCTGAGACTGATCGTAGAGATTACAGGGTCAATAGAAAATGGCCTTCTGGTCCCACAGGTCGGGCTAATCACATCTGTTCCATCACACAGCGCACCTCACTCAAGAAATGAATACAAGATAGGGCAGGAGGGAGGTTTTATTCATCTCAGCCCCTCTCTGGGAATTATTTGTTTTCAAAGATAAAATTCCATTTCAGGGGGTCTCATGACATAAAATTCAAATAGAAAAATTGTCTTCATTGCATCAACAGTTGATTTGTGTTAAGGTTATTTATAAAAGCTCTTTTTTTGGCTAGAAAATATCACCAAGTTCATTTTTTAGTGAGAAGAGCTGAAATTTGAACTCACTACTCTTGAAGACCTTCTGTATATTTTATCTCTGATGATACTTCACGTAGCAGCAGCAGGCCAGCTGATGACAAAAAAATGATCTTATCTCTTCTTGGCTAATAAGACAATTCAGTGTAAATAGATGTCAGAAAACTCACCTGGTACAAAAATGTCTTGAGTTCAACAATATCTCTCCTTAGGAGTTTAGCACTCAGGCAAATACTTCACTTGCACTCATAAGATTAAAAAAAAAAAACACCAAACTGCTCTGCTCGGTTCTTCCAAACTTTCGACAGCTTCACTATCTCTTTCAAATATTCTCCATCTACTTATTCACTGTAAGCTAAAACTGTGCCATTTGTACAGCTTTCAGGGAGATTTGCAACAGGTCTGAAAAGGATTTGAATTTCTTACTTGGGCATTTGACAACTCCTCCTAAGAATATATTGTCCAGGTTACGTGGCTTTAGTAGCCTAAAGCTTCAAAGGGCTTCACTTAGTCAAAATTACTTAAATAGCCTCTTTTCGTCTTTTTATAATTGTGGTTCTTAAAAGGAGTTTTTTTTTTTAATTTCAACATTCTATTTAACATCCAGTTTTCCACCTACCAATAGATACATCCATATTTCCTAAATGTGGATATCTTTTGGCCCCGATATGAAAATATTTTTACAACTTTTAAAAAAATTTCCCCCAAATTCATTTTCAAATTCCAGGCAAAGAACAATATTTCAGACTTAGGGTTTTTTTGAATTTTTTGAACAAGACTGCATTTTCCCAACATTTTTATCCTGTGAGATTTTAAACACCTTTCATTTGAAAGTTTTTTTTAAAAAAAGTATGTCCTGGATATGTCTAATGAATAGTCCTTGAAAACAGAGTCACCTTATTTATAAATTCAATTCTCTTTCCATTCATATGAGGAACTTTATCCTTCCTCAGGGCATATATTTAATAACCATTAATGAAATCTGAAATTATATATGAGCACTGAGACCCGAATTTGCTACTCATTTTTTTTTTTTTCCAGTGGAAATTTCATAAGGGTTTTGGCATGGGAACACAGCAGACATTTAAGGCAGATGGAATAATGCAGTTGGCCACAACGGCTCCGATGGAATCATAACAGTTTATAATCAATAATTTGCTTACTGGGGAAGACAGTCTTTTCAGCCAAACCAGGACAGCATACCATTCACCCTCGTAGTTAGCCGACGACTGCCACCGTTTCTGCAACCTCGTGACTCCCGAGGATGTTACACGTGGAAGCTGGGGGCTCAGCGCTCATTTGTTTTGTCTTTGAAGATTTCTGTTTCCACCCACCCCTTCCCATCACATGTCCTATTCCCATTTCCCCTCAATACGACAAAAGCCATTTGAGCAAACAGAGGTAACAAGGGCCAGATTCGGCAGGCATCTGCCGAAAAGGGCAGGACTTACAGAGGAGGAGCGTCTGTTCATTCTAACTGGTTCTAGATTAGAGACTGCCAGATGAAAGAGGCCTTGGCGGGGGCAGCGGTGGGGGGGGCGTGAGAGGGTGGGGCAGGGCCTTTGGAAGTTCAGATGCATTTTCACTGGGCCTGTTAGAGTGAAGTTCTTGCAGACTTTTCTTTTGAAAGAAATGAAGAATGAAGTAGTGGACTCTAGACTCTGAAAGGTGAGGTGAACAAGAGAAAGGCAGAAAAACATGTCCTCATCTCATGGGCTGCCCTACAGAACAATGTCCCCATTTGGGTGCCAGTTTCCCTGCAGAGGATAGAGAAATCTGGGTACCCAGGAGGCCATGGAGGAAGGGGTCTGGGCAATTGGCCCCCATCTGCTCTTGCAAGTTTCTAGGTGGAGGGACTTTGGGGGGCAGGTTGACGATGCTGTCTACTAGGTCCATCGCCTTACATTTTCCCATTTAATCCTCTCAGCGGCTCTGTGACAGAGGTATTATGAGGATCCCGTTTTCTAGGGCCCACCTGAGGCACAGGGGAACTTGCCCGAGGTCTCATCGTTTGTAAGAGACTAGTAGGACTTGAAGTAGGCAGACTGGCCGGAGAATTCACACTCCTGGTCCCTGCACCATACTCCTTACATTGGCTTTTTTTTTTTTAAGATTTATTTATATTTTATTTTATTATTTTTTTTAGCTACGTTGGGTCTTAGTTGCGGCACACGGGATCTTCATTGAGGCACGCAGGATCTTTCATTGCGGCACACAGGCTTCTCTCTAGTTGTGGCGTGCGGGTTTTCTCTAGTTGTGGCGTGCAGGCTCCAGGGCGCGTGGGCTCTGTAGTTGTGGCGCACGGGTTCCAGAGCGCGTGGGCTCTGTAGTTTGCAGCATGCAGGCTCTAGTTGAGGCGCACGAGCTCAGCAGTTGCGGCACGCGAGCTTACTTGCCCCGCGACATGTGGATCTTAGTTCCCTGACCAGGGCTCGAACCCGCGTCCCCTGCATTTCAAGGCGGATTCTTTACCACTGGACCACCAGGCAAGTCCCTACGTTGGCATTTTTAGGGAAAAGAAGACTCTTTCCAAACTGCTGCCCCGTGAGGCAAAATCCTTTGCGAGAGAAGCCAGCGCTTCCTATGACTCCAGGAGAGAAGTGGGCCCCGTGTGGAGAGCTGGGTGTTTCTTCTGAAGCCTCAGGAGGGGACAGGGAGGGCAAATGCTGACCGTCGATCAGGCATCAGGCCTGCAATTCCCTTCTTATTTCAGGCAGTAGAGACCTTTGTTTTAAATGAGAAAATTACTGAGAGAAACCCTGCGTTGACTTTGTATCGTTTTCTGATGAAGTGACAGCATCACCAGCAGGCGTGACTGTGATCCTGAGGACACAACCCTATGTCCACTGCCCATTTGGAATCATTGGCATTTCCCCTCAACAAAAGTATACTCACTAGTATGCTTCTAAATATAGACTCACACTTCATCAGCTGTCTTGGATAACTCTAGTCAGGCCAACAGCAAATGCAGGTCTATAATTTCAAGTTTTCATGGTCAGTAAGTCTGAAGATGGCTGTGGATTTGAGAATGGGCCCGGGTTACTCAGCAACCAGATCCGGACGTGGGTGCCCATGAAGTTATGATGTTGGCTTAGAAGCAGTGGTAGGTAGTAGCTAGTTGGGACACAGAGTGATCTACAGGAGATCCAAAAACAACCAGCTCCAGGAGAAGCACGCAGGTGCTTGCTAAAAATGGAGATTCCTAGGCACCTCCTCAGATCAATAGAACCTGAATCTCTGAAATGTGATCTGGAAATGTACATTTGTAAATAGTCAAATGCTCACCCTGCTTCGGTAATCAGTGGGTAGAATATTGCTCCCTGGCACAATAGCGACTTTATCTTCAACCATCTCTTTAGTCGTCTTGGTTTGGCCATCCTTGTTCCAAACAACACTGCTCTTCTATCTTCAAGGTCAGTGCAAACCGTAACGTGCAGTCAAATCATCCTGTTAAAGCGCAGACTCTGACTCAGCAGGGCTGAGGCGGGGCCCAGGATTCGTCGTTTCTACCAAGTTCCCAGGAGACGTCAATGCTGCCGGCCCGTGGACCGCACCGGGAGTAGTGAGGTCCCGGTCTACCCTTTCTGGCGATGACGTCTCGGCTCGGACCCTTTGTGCCTTCCTCTTCACATACTGTCTGCAATTTATCAGTGCCCTGCGGAGACAGAGCTCTTTCAGGCCTAATGGAACACTGAGGAAGAGCCCCTATGATGGGAATTTCAGATAAAGCTGGAAGAGAGGATGGGGAAGTGGTGGATTATTAGAGGCATTTCTGGCGGTGAAGATACACGAAACACTCCACGTTACATAGTGTGGCTATGCGTGAGGACAGGGTCAGAACCTTCCAGAAATAATCTGCTCTGCAGAAATGAAAAATACGCGTGACCCCAGAGCTGACTGCAGAGGTAGAAAGGAGGTGCTCTTGCAGTAGCAGCAGCAAAGACTCTCTTGCCTTATGACAGCACCAGAGCGTACCTCCCACCCCCATCCCCGTGGTACCGACATGCCCTGTCACACGTTTCTCTGGCACATTGAATTAATGAGGCTGAAAGTACCAGCGGTCAGACCCCTGCTTATCATATAACCCACCATCTACTGTACACTGTGGATGAAGCCATTTTTCTTCTGGGTGACATGGCATACGTGCTACACGACCACCAGCGTGTGTATTGATAACCCTGAAATTGGTTTTACGTCTCCCTAAACCCTACTTTGTTTTCCATTCGTTCACTTCATTGTAATTATTATAGTTCCCACTAGCTTTCGGGGATGGGTTAATTCATAACAATAAATTACTCAGGTGATAACTACCCAACATTATAGTCAATTCCTATAAATTAAGAGAAGTTTTTTCTCGATGTAAAGGCGTCAATAACCTATAAATACGCACTCATCTGTAACTCAGACCTCCTTCTGAGTTGTTCGGGCTAGTATATAAATCTTTAAGGCTAGCAACATTGACCAGCATGATCTCAACTTGCTTGCTGTTTAATTTCAGACTTCACAAAGTGCACCTCATAAATCAAAGGTGAGTTTTCACATTTAGTTGTTTTCTGTCCCATGGGAAAGGGCTATAAATTAAACCTGGGCCTGGGACCGTGAAGCCCTGGCCCTGCCGTTGCTGGCTCTGTGTCTTAGCATCATGACAGCCGACTCGATGGGCGGGGGCCGGAGAACAATGGGACTGCTTGAAGAGGGGCCCTGTGAACAGCAAGCAGGGGAGAGGCCGGCCAGGTGGGAGAAGCTGGAGCCAGTTGCCAGCGGAAATATAGGAATATCATTCCCGGGGGCAGCAAGACTGTATAAGTTCCTCGTGATTTGGGCCACTAGAATCTCATGAACCATTGTCATCTCCAGCTCACTAAATGGATCCCAGAAGCTTAAAGAATTGGTACATCTGAAAAAAAAAAAATTCCTCCTTTTTTTCCTGCAAGATCAGGCCTAATGTCTGAAGCTTTTGGTTTTGAAAGGTATAGTGTGAGGAACTTTTAAAAGGTGTGCGCAGATCTTAAATGCATAAACGTCTCCTCATGAAATAAATCCCACAAATTTGGGGTTCAAAGGAAGGACTACTTAATGGGTAGCTTCCAAATACACAGAAGAGGGAAGGTAATGAGAAAACGCTTTCCGTGAAGAAATGAGTTTAAAGCTTTCCACGAAGAAATGAGTTTAAAGCCTAGAGAAAACATTTTTAATATACACACACAAATGATCATTTTATTGTCTTATCATCCACAGCCCTTGCCTTAATTAGGAAAATTTATATAGCCGGTCAATAAGGTCTTGAAGTTGCGATTTTTGAAGATTTGCTTTCACTTGAAATTCACAAATATCTGAGTTTTAAAACAGACTGTGAATGTTTTGGAATCCTCTGACTCATAGATTGCTTTAAAAAAAAAACAAAAACAGGGACTTCCCTGGTGGTCCAGTGGTAAAGAATCCGCCCTCCAATGCAGGGGACGCGGGTTGGATCCCTGATCGGAAAACTAAGATCCCACATGCCTCGGGGCAACTAAGCCCACGCACCACAACTCCTGAGCCCACGCGCCCTGGAGCCCACGCGCCACAACTAGAGAGAAGCCCACACGCCACAACGAAAGATCCTGCATGCCTCAACTAAGACCCGACGCAGCCAAAAAACAAGAAAAAAACCTTCATATCCCAGCTGCCACTACATTAACTCTCACTGTCGTGCTAATCCTCGTCAACTCTGTTCTCAACGATTATGATGGCTCTTCTTTCCTCTAGTGTCCCCTGTCCCTTCCAGCCTTCCCCTGTTCCCATGCTGAGCCCACTAACAGACTGAGCACCTCCCTCCCAAGCTCTGAAGCCTTCAATGGCTCCTTCATCTGCGCAGCTGGATATCAGGGCCAACGTACCTTGTGTTCTAGCCACAGTTCTTTTTGCCTTTTCGGCCCTTCCCAAGCGTGCCTTGTGCTGTCCCGCCACCCTGACTCCACATTGTCTCTGCTCACCAAGACCTCCCATCTCTTCTCTGCCTGTTGAACATCAAAGCTCAGATCAAACATTATCTCTTTTGTGCCTCCTTCCCTGGCCTTCTTCCAGATGTAAATCATTGCGTCTTCCTCTGGGATTTCACAGCTCTCTTAGTCCTTGTCTCTGGGTCTGTTTCAGGGGTCCGACTGTGAACACCATAAGAATAGCAGCTGTGGTTAATTTCTCTAACCTCAGTGCCGACACACAGAAGGTGCTCAGTACATTAATTGCTGGACTGCATCTTTGCTTCGTCTCCTTTGCATGTGTAGAAATGGCCTTAGTCACAATACCAGTTCTCTTGCCCTCTAGGAAAATAATAACTCTCCCACATGTTCTCAGAGTCTCTAGAGCTTATACTTGTTAAGGATGGGATCTTCTCAATAGTGTTGTGAACTCAATTTCCACCCCTTCCCAAAGCGATGCTTAATCTTAAACTTACACGTGGCAGAATCGGGGCCGGGATCTAGTCTTTGTAATGTTTTTGTCCAACCCTTTTCGTTTAGCTGTTTGCATTTAACTTAGTGAAAACCAGGAACTCTTGGCCACTAAGAATAAGTCCATCTGGAAGCTGGAACATCTGGACAGTTGCAGCAACTTGGTTCAGTGAGTCGGGGGGCACAGTGGGGGTGATCGCTGTCAGCGGGGCCACTCCACAGCAGATCATCACTCTGCAGTCACATCAGTCACATCGTGTCCTCTTTCCTCCATCCTGGACAGGCCACTTTCCATAGGATTCAGTTAACAGATGGGGGGAGAAGCAGCCGTTCAATGAACTTCTTCACCCGGGCGTGAGAGAGTATTAATATAAACATTTATGAAATACATTGTGTCAGGCACTGTGCTAAAGATTTTTTTCTCATCTAACTGTCACCTAGATCCGTGGTAGGTGGGAACCAAGATGGTCTCAGGGAACTCAGGAACTAGAGCCAGGTATTCAAATGATCTGGGGCACTTCTTTCTCCCATCTGTGCATGTCTGTGCTTGTAAATGTCATTCTCTTCCTCCGTAGACCAGCTTTATCCATGTGATGGGAAAAGCGATTGCCAGTAGCCCTGCCAGCTTCACCACTGGACAGAAAGGATCTTGCCCTGGACATATGTGAACCCCATCCCCTGATCTAGTTAAAATCCCAGTGGCAGGATTCTGGTCAACCTGGTTTGAGTCATTGCCCAAATCCTTGTGCCAATTACTGTAGCTGAGACAGGGGTGGGTTTGGCAGGTGCTGGTGTTCTGACTTGTAACCCCACTAGAGCCTACGTTGGCCGGGGATTTCTCCACAATAAGAGCAGGGGAGGTCCGTTACTGGAAGAAAAGGGGCACGTGGTGCTGGGCTGAAAACTCGCCCGTGCATATTATTATGCACCTCTAAGCACAGTGAACACTCCGAGACTTGAGTTTGTGTAACTTGCCCCAGGTCACCAGGCGGAAGGATCAGAATTTGAACCCAGGTTAGCCAGACCCCAGAGGCTATACTCTGGGCCACTGGGCTGTGCTGATCATGGCAGTTGCATAATACAGTATGTCTGTCCTACGGCTATTTGGAGCTAAGTAGCTAGTTAGCTCAGGGCTAAAGTCCCTTTTTCCTTTTGATGGGGCTAATCAAGTCTGGAATATGCGTGGGCTCTTGGAGTCCTGAGCAATGAACTCACAGGGCCCCGGGTCTTTCAAAGAAGAGCTCTAGGCTACCAGGTGAGCAAGTAGCAGAGTGGGAATCAGTCCTAATCCCGTCCACCTTCATTACTAGTAGAAAATAGCAC
Source organism: Balaenoptera borealis (assembly GCF_965194805.1). NCBI lineage: Eukaryota > Metazoa > Chordata > Mammalia > Artiodactyla > Balaenopteridae > Balaenoptera > Balaenoptera borealis. Next base: position 8,447,410 of record NC_138881.1, on the reverse strand, counting down.
AAAGCTTAACCTTTACCCACAAGGCACCCGTAGCACCATCTCAGTATGAGAAGGGCCTCAGACTTTCATTTCCCTTTGCAGATCTTCTTACATTTTCCCTAACAAGACTGCTTTCCTTTTCATTTTCCCCACCGCACTGGCCCCTGCTGGGCTGAGAGGCAGCGCTATCAGGGCTGATGTTATCACAGCTCACACCCCCTCTGGCCATTATTAAGTGGCAGCCTGTGTTCAGTTGCATGTTTCTTAGCAACCACCCGTACGTCATGTCCTTCCTTTTATTTGCGTCTTCCTTCTCCAACCTAGGGGGCAAATGTAGTAAGAAATGAACCCCTGCCTTCTCAGATTTCTAAGCCATGGAAACCAGAAAGCTGACAATGATTGCATTTTCAGTCTCTCAAAATGATGACCAATTTCATGGGCCGGGTGGGGGGTGGTGCATCGGGGAGCAGAATCCTATTCTTACCTATTGGCAATGGTTTGCAAAGCACGCATGATTTATAGCACGTGTAAACTCATCCTAGGAAAATTGATTTAAACTGAGATTCTTCCTAAGATCAAACATATCTACTGCGTTTTAAGTCGCTGAAGTGCTAGACATGCATTTAAGCCTAAACATTTCAAAACATGAAGACTGCTTCCTTACAAGTTTCTATCAGGACCAGCCGGTTCCCCTAGCCTATTCCTTTGCCTGTGGTATGCACTCAGTATGGTTCTGTTTGGGAGGAAGCTTCCTGGGACAGATGTTTAATTTCTTATAGCCAGCCAACTGCTTGTTCTTATTCCACGTACGTGGGAATAAATAACTCATCCCACACCCCCGCCCTAAACATAGTTGTGAAGATCCTGGAACATGCAACAAAGACTAGAATTTGTTTCTCTTGCAAAGCTTGGAATCTTGGCTTTCATTTCTATTGATCTGGTGTTGTTTGCTTGCTTTTATTTTGCATTTTTAATGCTCTGTTTCCTATTTCTCTTCGGCTTACGCGTTCTTCTCCCATCACCACCAAATCTTCGTCATTTAATCTCATTGGGTTTTTTTGCTCTCAGCTGTAGCCATTCAGGTCGTTTTGTACCGACGTGCATTTGGGAAGCTGTGAAACAGTTTATCAAACGGTGTTCCCAGCGCAGATGGTAAAAACGGTCACCCAGCCCTAGAATTCAGCCTCTGTAACGCATCGTGTTCCTTCTAAGCCACAGTGGTATTCTTCTGTCTAGACGCAGTCTGTTCTCTAGAACAGATGACTGTAATTGAATATGTCAGCTTGCAGGGAAGACTTGCTTCTAATAAGCTTTTAATTCCAAGTAACAAAATTTAGCAAAATGCAAAGACAGTCTATTGTTGAAAGCAAGGCTTTGGAAGTGGATGTTTTTGGCTTGGCTCTACTAAACTGTTGGGTTACCTTTCCCCTGAACATAATCTTGAAAGGACCAGAAAAGTCAAGTTCACTTCATTTGTTTGAATGTCCCCAACAGGCTTATCTGTAGACCAAATATTCAAACACACTCGGTTTTAGTTCATTTGATGGGTTGGAGTTAACGCATTAGTCATAGAGACTGCCAAAGTCAACCAATTGTTCCAATGACTGGAGATTTGAAATGCCACAGGGCCACTTATGTTAGGATGGGGACGTGAAAATTTCATAGACATGTGAAGAAAATGAGTCTAATTTTTCTACTGAGAATAATTTGTAATTATTTGAAGAAATCAAGAAGTCAGGGATAAAGTGTCTTGCCCTCTGGATGTTTAAACCACAAGCAATTTGTCTTTACCATTTAAAGTGTTTTTAAGTTACTACCAAAGAAAAGTCATAATAAGGTATTGCAGAACATTCCCTTTCTTTGCTTTCTGAGAAAAGTAGATTTAGTTAGGTTGGTTGTTGGAAGGGCTAAATTCGACCCTCTACGGTAAGCACATAATGCCTTTCGCAGGTCCGTGCTCCACACGTGTAGAGGGGATTCTTATTTTTAACATAGTGTGTTTTCATGAAAACCCTTCTTTTGGTCCTTTCCTCCTCAAACTCCCTTATTCCCTCTTCCCACTCTCAGGCCACAGTCTTGAATGCCACGTAAAATCATTACTTTAACATTAATCTTTGATCCCTATTAAAATGCAGTTCTGGAAAAGGGGAGGTAAAATATGGTCATCTCATATCAGTTTTTATAACTTTAAATGCCAGGGTTTCAGACTCTCATCTGAGATCAGGAATTGATAACAAATACAGGAGGGAGGGAGAAATGAAGGCACTGGGCCACAGAGAGAGATGGGGCGAGGTCTCTTAGTAGCAACAGGAGCCGAAAAGGGGAAAAGGGAACTAAGTTGGAAGACTGAGGCCTCAATATCAAATTCATCTTACTTCAAAATGTTTCCTAGGTTTGCTTATTCCTCCAGTTTTTTTGTTTTTTTTTTTTACCAAGAGCTTTATAGAAATATAACATGCTTTTTTCATTCCCTTGAATATAGCTAGTTTTAGCCACTTATTCCTCCAGACATTCCACTCAATTGTAACCTTGAGTATATTTATTCATCGACTAATTTTCCTGGAAAGACAAAACATCTCAATTAAATGTCACTCGGTATTCTTTTTCTTCTTAAATCCCCCTTCTTCCTGAGACATGATTTTACACAATTCATTTTACAAGTTGCTCCTTTAGTAGAATGTCTCCCCACTCCCAACAGTGGAATCAGTCTTCCATTGGGCTGTATTTTATGGTGTTCCTACTGCAAGCTCAGCAGATTATGAACAATTGTCTCCTTCCCCCAGTGGACAGGCTTGGAACAACTACCTTCCTCTAGATTCTTAACAGCTGTAAAAAGAACAAAGATTATTTTCAAAGACTGAAACCTTCTTAATCACCTAAGAAAAAAAGAGTGTATTGGGAAGAAATAAGAAAAGAAAGGAAAGCATGTCTTTGTCCTACCCTGTTACCACGTACAGTGATTCAGGGTGCAGCCGAGAGCCCAAGGCTGCTGTCTTGATCTACACATCCTGTCTGCACACAGATCCCTAGCATGCAGGTCTCTCACCATCTCAAAACATTTTCAGAATAACTCCATACTTTAAGGTTCTTAGTGTTGAAATTGGTAGTCTTAATTTATTTCCGAAGTTTATCTTTTCTCTCCAAATTAAATAACAGTGTCATGAAAGGCTTCATCATCTAATATCCTATCAGCAAAATCCTAGCTTTAAAAGTCCAAGGTTATCTTCCGGGCTTTAGAAACTTAGAGGCATTTAAGCAAAAATGATGTTGACAAGACACAGATACCCTTGGCAGGAGCACAATGAACTTTTCCCCCTTTTGTGTGCATTTCCTCTAAGTCCAGCTTCAGTTGCTAATAGGCTTGGTTCCACATCTCACATTTGATTTCTGATAATTTTGCACATTTCTCAAAAATCATTAGAAAATATTTCTATGGATTGCTCTGACTGGACTTTAAGATAAGTTACTTTTTGGTGACGCTCTTAATCCCTTCTTTCAAAATGCCTGATGCTCTTAGAGCAAGCCCACAAAACGAGACTCCACAAGCAACATCCTAGATTGATGGGCAAGTCAACACTGAAGGAAAGAGTATAATCCACACCTTGAGATAATCATCATACTAACAACAGTATGTGCAGGTGGGGGCATTTTCTTTTGTTCGGCCGCACTGGGTCTTAGTTCCCCGGCGAGGAATCGAACCCGCACTCCCTGCAACGGAAGCACGGAGTCTTGACCACTGGACTGCCAGGGAAGTCCATCCAGGTGAGGGCATTTTCTATGCTAAGACTTTACACATATGAACTTATTTAATCCTCACAATGACTCAGGGGAGAAAATATTATTTTTCAACCTATTCTACTGTTAGAAAAACTAAGGCTGGGAAAGGAGAGAAACTTGCTCTTGGATGTACAGCTAATAAATGATGGAACAGAGATTTGATTCCAGGACTCAGTAATTAATCACTATACTACCCTTCTTGCTCTTTTCATTAACCTCTGTAAGTTGCCTGGACACAAAGAAAGATCATAAAGGTCAATTTACCTCATATCAATCATATGGCATTGGGGAAGGCACCTCTGGTTTAGCGAGAATAGCATGGAACTTGAAAATTAAAAGCCCTGATATTGGTCCCTGGCTGGACCTTCACTTCTTGAGTTACTGTTTCCTTATCTCGAAAATGCCATCAATAATTCCTACCTTATTGCAATGTTGGGAGGGTCCCATGTGAGCATATAGCCAACCCCAAGCCCTGTGTAAAGTCTGAAGTGCCCCATAAATGTAAGTTAACATCTGTTCATATATTGGATTTTCTCCATTTATCTTTCCCCCTTATGCCTTACGGCCTCCCAGTTCTAAAACTAAGAAAGAAAAAAAAGGTGATAGCGGTACAGTTCTAGAATATCTTTAACTGCTGTGCCAAAGGCACAGAAGATTTCAAGTATGTAAGCTTTGTATAAACATTTTCTGGGTCAACACATCTTCTTGGGTTGCACTTCAGAGGCCTCTCTGACAGGAGGTCAGTGCCCACACGTGGGCCATGAACATATTCAGAACAGATGCAACCTATCCTCCAAGACCTAGCCTCTGGCTAATTCTCTCCTGAGTTCTCCAATGCTGTGGCTATATACGCTCAGAAAAGAGAATCTACATTTTAGGACACGGGGGGATAGGGAGAGTATTGCCGCGGCGTACGCTGCGCTCCATGTTCAAGTAACAAGTTGAATAGGGCTTTTGTTTCTCCACGGTCAGACTCCTCTTTGCCCCAGTTACTGTTTCTAATCTTCGTTTTGCATTCTTCACTCTTCTGCTGCCACGTTTTCATACGTTTATCCTTCGCTTGCAATATCCATATTCCACTCCACCCACTGGCACTTCCCCGAGACATGCTGGGGTCATCCCAAAGTCCGTGTAGGGCCCTGATATTCTCTGAGAATATTTGATGGGAAGGCTAAAACTTTAGCTTAATCATTTTGGGGGGGTTCCCAAGTTTTCTATGCTCATTTCTTCTAAAGGCAAATAGGAGGTGTTTCACAGAATGATGAGGCTTGATGATAGAGTTTTTCAATGGATTGAAGACTCTTAAGATGATAGAGTTTTTCAATGGATTGAAGACTCTTAAGATGATAGAGTTTTTCAATGGATTGAAGACTCTTAAGATGATAGAGTTTTTCAATGGATTGAAGACTCTTAAGAGTACACATGGGCCCATTTTTAAAATCAATGCCAGAAAAATCCCAGTTAGACGGAATCTTAGAGGTCATTTATTCTCATTTCCCACCCACCACTCGTACAGGAAGGCAGTAATATAGCTCCGGGACAGGGAATCCATGCTACCCACACACAGGAACAGGATGTCTAATTGTGCAATTCCATCTCCTCAACCGCCCCTCCTCAATCTTATTTCCGTTCACTGGATCTTCACTCAACAATTTATCCAACCTATTGACATCCTTCCCATCCCATACCAGGTTTTCTGCTATTGGAAGAAGTAAACACATTGTCTTTTCTCCTGACAAAATGTTGCTTGAATCAAAAGAGATGCTAGAATGAAAAGCAAAACAAAACAAAAGAAAACCCTGGCACGTGGGACAAAAGTTTAGGAAATTTTTTGTATTTAGCAGAAAGTTGCTACACTGTGAGGGTAAATCGTAATAGATGTCATTAACCGTAGATATAAAAAGGATGGATGAGACAGTAGAATTAGTGAAAATAGGTTAAGAAAATAACAGGGGGAAAAAAAACAGACCTGAAACCAAGGTTGTCAGATAAACTACAGGATGCCCAGTTCAATTTGTATTTCAGACAAACAACAAATAACTTTTTAGTATCAGTGTGTCCCAAATGTTGCATTTGTCTATGCCACTCTCTCTCCTCCCCCTTCCCATTTCACCCCTGTTTTCAGTGTGTCATGTCTCTCTCCCTCTCTATGTGTGATATATTTATCTTCAAAAAGTATTACTTCTACTAAAGTGTTATTTATGGTTTATGTGAAATTCAAATTGAACTGGGCATCCGTCTGTGTATTTGCTAAACCTGGTAATTCTGGCTGAAATGCCCACTGACTTCTTGGAGAAAGAAGGTTCCAGACAAAGTATCCTGATACCAGAGACTTTCTCATTTGCTTTTCAGGTCTGGGTCTTAATCCTTCCTGGGCAGGGCCCCTCCCTCTGTTGACCAACTGGAGATGGTATGACTGGTAAAATCTGCCCACGACCTTGTGAAAGGCAGTGAGACCTGCTGCGGGTGATTCTACCTAGGGCTAGAGCTTCTGCTTCCCCCTCCGGCACCCCCTGGCTTTACTCTAGCGTTTCCTGTTATGTGTGTGCCCTTCTTCTGAGCCATAACTGGGGAGGGAAAAGAGAATGCCTCTTGTAACTCATCAAGACAGTGAGAAGGCCGGAGTGGTGATATCTACGTTTGCAATGAGATCAGGACAGCCTGGTGGTTGGAGAGGTGACCCGAAGCTCCCTGGACTCGGCCCTCTGAGGTTTTGCAGTTCATGAGAGAAGCAGCCCGAGGGATGGACCACAGGGGTGTCCAGCCGCACGGCTGGGCCATGCCCATACTGCTCCCAGCTGCAGCCCTAGATTCTGGTGGCTTAGCTGCCAGCGTGGTCTCCTGTATGGTGAGGTCATTCCAGGTGGCTGTTCTCCTGATCTCTGTACATCCCCTGCCTAACCAGTCCCTGCTTCACTCATGTGACTGTCCAACCCTCTTAATTATAGGGCTTAATTAGTCCCTGGTAGCTGATGAGCCCACCTGACGTCAGTTCCCCCTATAAAGCGTAGCCTCCTTCTCTCCTGAGTAGTGAACGCTGCTGCCATGTGCTGCCCGCCGTGTGCTGCACACAGGCGCCAGGACCTTGCTTCAGGTGTTTAAGATCCCTATCCAAGAAACCACTGATGTCTCTGTTGCTGTCTCCGGGCTCTTTCTTTGGTCTCAAGGCTGGGCAAGTACAGGGCTTGCAGACGAGCAGGGTACGGACCAACATCCCCTCTTGCACAGCCTCCCTCAGACCCTTTTCTATCCCTCCCTCTGTCTCTGCAAATCTGCACCTCTTCTCCCCTTTATCTTTCTATCTTCTTCTCCTTTAAGTGTGTCTTTGTCCCTGCATCCCTCCCTTTGTTCTATTTTGGTCTCGCTTTAGTCTCTCTAGGCCCCTTTCTACTTCTGCTGTACTACATCCCTCCCCTCCGGTCCTGTCAGCCCCTTCCCTCCATTGTCTTCTCCAGCGCTCCAGTTCCTCCCTCCACTCTGTGTCTCCCCCTCACTCCATTACTCCTGGCCTCCTGCCCTTCTTCTGCCTTTGTCCCTCCCTCCCACCCTCTCCCCCTTTCTTCCTTTCTCCCTCTTTCCCCCTGTCTGTCTCACGCATTGCCATCGGCGTCACTCTACAGAGGAGGAATTTCTGAGACTGTGGCAGGGGCCTTCTGTGATATTTCTCCTTCCAGGCTCTGCCACTGGGAACAACGACATTTTCTGTGAGGGGTTGGCCCAAATCTACACACCAAACCTACTTAATTTGGGGCTGCAGGATCCATCCAGAGAGCAGATTTACTGAAACCAGGGACAGAGCAGTTTCTAGCACCCCTTGAGCATCGATAGGGAGGGCCTCATTTACAAGGCCCCCAGTGTGTGTGTGTGTTTGATGTGTTTGCTTGGTTTTGTAGAAACCAGTTTTTCGAGAATTCTGAGAAAATTGCTCTCGGAGAGCTCTGAGAATCGCGATTCTGTCAAATCGCTCTTATCCTTGGAGCTTACGTTTGTTCCTAAGCATATTTTTGAAGGGATCAAAATAAGGTTTTCATAAGCTCTTTCCCACTTCCTTGTTGAGAATGAAAAGCAATATTCTTAGACTCTTTATTTCCCAAATCTGGAGGGGAAATGCAGAGACTATTTTGAAATAAGAGTGTGCTTACATATTTGTGTGAGAGGATATATATATATACACACACACATATATACAATGTAAATACAATAACTCTATACATGTATTTCTTCAAAATATATTTTATATATATAAACTATATCTGAATGGGAATCTATACTATACACATATATGTACAAATCCTCTAAAGCCTGTGGTTGTATGTAAATACTTGATTATACAAAAAGACTGTTTAGGATGTTATCACGAACCATGGTTAGGGATGAAAGAATGAGGAATTTGGGGGTTTCTGATTTTATTTAGTGATATTATGCCACTTCTTGGTTTAAGTTTAAATTAGGTTTAAGCACTTTCATTTTAACAAAATATCTTAAGTAGCTCTCACAAATAAGCGTAAGAGGAAATGAGCCTTAGCTCAAAGAATTCTTTGGTAGCAGGGAAAAGGAGGTCGCCCTGCCAAAATCAAAACACCTTGGAATTCAGAAGTCTGATGTTCTGGTCACAAATGGACGAAGTTCACACGCCAACATGTCTTCTGCTTTCCACCACATGTTCAGGGCCTGAGGACAGCCTGGTGACCTTGAGAACAACACTCCACCTCCGTCATCAAACCCTAACACTTGTGAACAGCCTTATCCTTGGCTCTCTTTGGGGAAGGGAGGGAGTTGGAGTCTTGAACAACAACAACAGCAAACATGGCTTATGAATATCGAGGACAAAATGATTCTCCGCTCTTTCCAAAGAAAAACTCAATAATAGAGCCATTAGGAAGTGCTGCTTTAAAAACAACCCCTCCCACCCAACTCAGAAAAACCCTGTGATTTCAGACTCAGTGTGAGAATCATAATTAGGGTAAAATCAACAATTTTAGATTAAGGATATCATAGCTAACCCTTGACAACTGATTTTAATTCACGTGTAATATGTACTCCATGGTAGAGGTTAGAAAAATATTCGATGGTAGCACACCCTGACGGTGTACCACGAGAATCATAAATAAGTATATAAAATTATATGCAGGAATCCCTTGCCTTTAAAGGCAGAATACTTTGAAGTTTGAAGGGTAAGAAATTTAAACAGAACTTCAGCTTGAGACTCACTTACACTTAAAATTCAACAAAAATTCCCTAACCTTGTTAGAGAACAGATCATAGATTTTCTTTTAGGGTAGGGGAAAAAGGGCATACAGTGTAAACAGCAAGAGCAGTAAGGACAGAGAGAAACTTGGATGTAATTGGAGGTCACTACTATGATGTTAATGCTTGTGTTTCTTAGTCCCTACTATGTCTGATGGACTCTTGGTGGAAAAGAGAAGGGAAGAGATACCAACTGGAAGTGACCTTGATAAGCAACTGACCCCCGAGATTCCTATGTTGTATTTCAAATAAGCTAGCAGTGACTGACAAACCACTGCTATGAAAAAGATAGGAATCACCAAAACTTGTTAATTGAGGTAAAAACTGACATAAGGTGAAGCGCACAGATCAGAAGGGCACAATTTAATGAGTTTTATTATACGCCAAGGAAGCGCAAGTCCAACCACTCGAACGCTGTTAGCACCCCCAAGAAAGTTCCTTCAGGCACTTTCCCATAGGCATTGGCTGTTCTCACTTTCACCACCGTGTAAATGGAATCATGCCTTGTGAACTCTCTGTGTCTGACTTCTTTTATTTGGCATAATACTTTGAGATTCACCCATGTTGTTGCCTACATCAATTTTTTGTTCCTTTTTATAGCCGAGTAGTATTTTGCTGCATGAACATACCGCAATTTATTTATCCATTCACCTCTGATGGACATTTGGGTTATATACAGTTTGGAGCTGTTATGAATAAAGTTACTCTGAACATTTGTGTGTAAGTCTTTGTGAGGACATGTGTTTTCATTTCCCTTAGGTAAATACCTGAGAGCAGAATTGCTGGGAACAGCATAGGTGTATGTACTAGAAACTGCAGAACAGTTTTCCAAAGTGCCTGTACCATTTTACACCAAATCCTTCTGGTTGCTTCACATCCTCACCAACATTTGGTGATGTCTTTTTAATCTTTACCATTCCCATGGGTATGAAATGATATCTTGTTGAGTTTTTAATTTACATTTCCCTGATGATAAACAGCGATGTTAAAAACCTTTTTTCTGTACTTATTCTGTTCATATACTTTCCACTGTAACATTTCTCTTCACATGTTTTACCCATTTTTATTGGGTTGATTATCTTTTTATTATTGAATTGGAGGGGTATTATATTGGGTTGGCCAAAAGGTTCCTTCAGTTTTAAGTAAAAATAAAAGACACATATTTCATTTTTACCAAGAACTTTATTGAACAACGTATTCATTAAGCGAACAAACTTTTTGGCCAACTCAGTGTATATCCTGGATACAATTACTGTGTCAGGTGTGTGTGTGTGTATGGATGGCTAGATGGATAGATAAAATATTTTTCCTGGTCTATATATTGCCTTTTCATTTCCTTAACAGTGTCTTTGATGAACAGACCTTTTTTTTTTTTTACAGCCCTTTTTTTAAAAAATTTTTATTTATTTATTTAATTTTGGCTGCGTTCGGTCTTTGTTGCTGCGCATGGGCTTTCTCTAGTTGCGGCAAGCGGGGGCTACTCTTCATTGTGGTGCGTGGGCTTCTCATTGAGGTGGCTGCTTCTCTTGTTGTGGAGAATGGGCTCTAGATGTGCGGGCTTCAGTAGTTGTGGCACGAGGGCTCAGTAGGTGTGGCGCACAGGCTGTAGAGTGCAGGCTCAGTAGTTGTGGCGCACAGGCTTAGCTGCTCCGCGGCATGTGGGATCCTCCCAGACCAGGGCTCGAACCCGTGTTCCCTGCATTGGCAGGCGGATTCTCAACCACTGCGCCACCAGGGAAGTCCAACAGAACTTTTAAATTTAGATGAAGCACAATTTTCAGTTTCTTATGTTTATTATTTTTTGTTTCTTCTGTGAAAAATGTATTTCTACTTTGTGGTTATGTTTGCCTTTGATTTTTTTCTAGAATCTTTACATTTTTAGCTTTCAAGTTTAGGTCTGTGCTACATCTCGATTTAATGACTGTGTAATGTGAGGTAGAGGTCAAAGTTCGTTTTTTATAACATGATTTTCCAGTTATTCCAGCACCATTTTATGAAAAGACTGTTCCTTTCCCTGCTTAATTATGTTGGCCCCTTTGTTGAAAATCAACTGACCATGTATATGTGAATATATTTCTGGATTCTATTTTGTTTCATTGGTCTCAGTCTGTCCTTAAGCCAGAAACAAACTGTGTTGACTACTGTAGCTTTATAATTAGTTTTTAAATAAAGTAGGGTAGGTTCTCCAACTTTGTTATTTTTTTAAAGATTGGCCATTCTTTTTCCTTTGCATTTTCATGTAAATGTTGGAATCAACTTGTATGTTTCTACAAAACAGCCTTGAGGCTTTTAACAGGAGTTGCTTTAAATCTATAGATCAATTAGAGCAGAATTGACATCTTAACAATATTGACTCTTCCAAGCAATAATCATGGTATATCTCTCCATTTATTTCTATCTTTTAAAATTTCTCTCAGCAATAGTTTATAGTTTTCAGTCTAGGTCTTGCACATCTTTAAATCAATTCCCTGTATTTTATCCTGCTGCAATTATGCAAAATATGACTGATTTCTATATTAATCTTGCATTCTGTGACATTCTTAAATGTACTTATTATTTTGAGCAATTTTTTGTAGGTTCCTCAGAATTTTTTATATAAGCAATCATGCAGTTTTTTTTCCAAAGAACAGATTTACTTCCTTTTAAATTTTTATGTCTTTTTATTTACTTTTCTTGTTTTACTGCCCTGGCTATAGTATCCAGTACATTGTTGAATATTAGTGGTTAGAGCAGACATTTTTGTCTTGTTCCTGATCTTGGGAGAAAGTGTTCAATCTTTCACATCATACATGTGAACTGTAGGTTTTTCCATAGGTGCTCTTCATTTGGTTGATAAAACTGCCTTCAATTCCTAGTTTACAGAGTTTTATATCATTGAATGGATGTTAAATTTTATAAAACTCCTTATTTGCCTTTATTGAAATGATCATCTGATTTTTCTCCTTTTTCCTCTTAATGTGGTGAATTTTATTGGTTGATTGATTCTGAATGTTAAATTAACCTTATATTCCTGGTTGTGATGTATTACTTTTCCTTCCTTCCACTACTTTGGATTTAATTTGCTGCTCTTTTTTTAGCTACCTAAGGTGTAAACTTAGATCACTGATTTTAAACTTTCCTTCTTTTATAGACATTTAACTCTACAAAATTCCCTCTAAGCAATGTTTTAGCTGCATCTCACAAATTTTGATGTATTGAGCTTTCTTTTTCATTCAGTTCAAAGTACTTTCTAATTTTCCGTGTGATTTTTTCCTTTACTCATGGATTATTTAGAAGTGTGTTATTTACTTTTTAAATATTTGGGGATTTTTTAAAGACCTGACTTTTTTTGTCTAGTTGTTGTATCTGTTACTTAAATAGAGGCATATATACTGTAGAACTATAAAACTCCTAGAGGAAAACACAGGCAGAACACTCTTTGACATAAATCACAGCAATATTTTTTTGGATCCATCTCCTAGAGTAATGGAAATAAAAACAAAAATAAACAAATGGGACCTAGTTAAACTCAAAAGCTTTTGCACAGCAAAGGAAACCATAAACAAAATGAAAAGACAACCTATGGACTGGGAGAAAATATTTGCCAACAATGCTACCAACAAGGGATTAATTTCCAAAATATACAAGCAGCACATACAGCTTAATATCAAAGAAACAACCCAATCAAAAAATGGGCAGAAGCCCTAAATAGACATTTCTCCAAAGAAGACATACAGATGGAGCTTCTCTGGTGGCGCAGTGGTTGGGAATCCGCCTGCCAATGCAGGGGACATGGGTTCAAGCCCTGGTCCGGGAAGATCCCACATGCCACGGAGCAACTAAGCCCGTGCGCCACAGCTACTGAGCCTGCGCTCTAGAGCCCATGAGCCACAACTACTGAGCCCATGTGCCACAACTACTGAGCCTGCACTCCAGAGCCTGTGCTCCGCAATGGGGGAAGCCACCACAATGAGAAGCCCGCACACTGCAACGAAGACCCAATGAAGCCAAAAATAAATAAATAAAATAAATAAATTTTTTAAAAAAAGACATACAGATGGCCAACAGACACGTGAAAAGTTGATCTATATTGCTAATTTTAGAGAAATGCAAATCAAAACTACAATGAGGTGTCACCTCACACTGGTCAGAATGGCCATCATTAAAAACTCTACAAATACAACTATATTCCAATTTTTTAAAAAAAGTCTACAAATAATAAATGCTGGAGAGGGTGTGGAGAAAAAGGAGCCCTCCTACACTATTAGTGGGAATGTAAATTGGTGCAGCCACTATGGAGAACAGTATGGAGGTTCCTTAAAAAACTAAAAACAGAGTTACCGTATGATCCTGCAATCCCACTCCTAGGCATATATCCAGAGAAAACTCTAATTCAAAAAGATACATGCACCCCAGTGTTCTTTGCAGCACTATTTACAATAGCCAAGACATGGAAGCAACCTAAATGTCCATCAACAGATGAATGGATAAAGAAGATACAGTGTGTATACACACACACACACACACACACAATGGAATATTATTCAACCATTAAAAAGAATAAAATAATGCCATTTGCAGCAACATGGATGGACCTAGAGATCATCATACTGAGTGAAGTAAGTCAGACAGAGAAAGAGAAATATTGTATGACATTGCTTATAGGCAGAATCTGAAAAGAAACGATACAAATGAACTTATTTACAAAACAGAAACAGACTCACAGACTTAGAGAATGAACTTATGGTTACCAGGGGGAAGGGTGGGGGGGAAGAGATAGTTAGGGAGTTTGGGATTGACATGTCCATACTGCTCTATTTAAAATGGATGACCAACAGGGACCTACTGTGTAGCACAGGAAACCCTGCTCAATGTTATGTAACAACCTAAATGGGAAAAGAATTTGAAAAAGAATAGATACATGTATATGTATAACTGAATCACTTTGCCTTACACCTGAAACTAACACAACACCTGAAACTAACACAACATTGTTAATCAACTATACTCCAATATAAAATTAAAAGTTTAAAAAAAAAGAATGAAATAATGCCATTTGCGGCAACATGGATGGACCTAGAGATTATCATATTAAGTGAATTAAGTCAGAGAAAGGCAAATATTATATGATATCACTTATATGTGGAATCTTAAAAAAATGATACAAATGAACTTATTTACAAAACAGAAATTGACTCACAGACATAGAAAACAAACATGGTTAGGAAAGGGTTAGCAGAGGGGCAGGTAGGGAGAGAGATAAATTAGGAGTTTGGCATTAACATATACACACTACTATATATAAAATAGATAAACAACAAGTACCTACTGTATAGCACAGGGAACTATATTCAGTATCTTGCAATAACCTATAATGGAAAAGAATCTGAAAATAGATAGATAGGTAGATAGATGTATAACTGAATCACTTTGCTGTATGCCTGAAACTAACACAATTGTAAATTAACTATACTTGAATTAAAAATGGTTTAAAAAAATGGTTAAAAATAAATAGGGCTTCCCTAGTGGCGCAGTGGTTGAGAATCTGCCTGCCAATGCAGGGGATACGGGTTCAAGCCCTGGTTGGGGAAGATCCCACATGCCGCGGAGCAGCTGGGCCCGTGAGCCACAATTAACTGAGCCTGCGCGTCTGGAGCCTGTGCTCCGCAACAAGAGAGGCCGCGATAGTGAGAGGCCCGCGCACCGCGATGAAGAGTGGCCCCCGCTTGCCGCAACTAGAGGAAGCCCTCGCACAGAAACGAAGACCCAACACAACCAAAAATAAATAAATAAATAAACGATTAAAAACTTTAAATAAATAAATAAATAAATAATAAATAGGGCTTCCCTGGTGGTGCAGTGGTTGAGAATCTGCCTGCTAATGCAGGGGACACGGGTTCGAGCCCTGGTCTGGGAAGATCCCACATGCCGCGGGGCAACTAGGCCCGTGAGCCACAACTGCTGAGCCTGCGCGTCTGGAGCCTGTGCTCCGCAACAGGAGAGGCCGTGATAGTGAGAGGCCCACGCAACGCGATGAAGAGTGGCGCCCGCTTGCCACAACTAGAGGAAGCCCTCGCACAGAAACGAAGACCCAGCACAGCCAAAAAAATAAATAAATAATAATTAAAGGTGCTAGTAATTAAAAAAATAAAAAAATAAAAAATAAATAAATAGAGGTATAAAATCTGCAACTAGGAGCATGGATTTGTCTTTTTCTTCTCTAGTTCTGGCACTTTTTCTTCATTTAATTTGAAGCTCTGTTATTAAATATATACACATTTATTGTCATTATGTCATCCTGACGATTTGCCCTTTTGTCATTATGAAATGTTCTTATTTGTCTCTGACAAATGTTCATTGACTATCCTATCTGACATTATTATAGCTCGGCTAATTTTTTATGCTGAGTATTTTCATAGTATATCTTTTTCTATCTTCTTACATTTAATCTTTTTGTGTTTTTATCTTTAAAGTGTGTCTCTTCTACACAGCATATAATTAATTATATATATATATTTTTAAGTGCAGTCTGACACTTTCTGCCTTTTAATTGGAGTGCTTGGTCCCTTCATGCTTAATATAATGATTGGTATTGTTAAGATTAGGTTTACTACCTGGTCGTTTGTTTTCTATTTGTCCCCTCTGTTTTAGATGTTTTTTTTTTTTTTTTTTTTTTATTGGAATATAGTTGGTTTACAACGTTGTGTTAGTTTCAGGTGTATGTTTTAGATGTTTTCTTGTACCTTTATTACATTCTTTTCAGACTAACAGAATAGTTACTAATAACTAAGTATTCTTTTCACCTCAAATATTTTCAGGATTTAAATTTAATATTTTTAATGTGTATCTGTGCAGTTGAGACATCACATAAATTAAAATTATGTTGATCATATATAAACAAACTTTAACATAAAAGAGCAGTCAAAGTAAGAGAGTAATTTTTACTCAGATTTTAGCCACATTTAAATTTTCTAGATTCCAATAAGATGTGATTTCTTCTTTCAAATCGCCGATCTAAAAGGTTGGTTGGTTGGTTGGTTGGAAACATTTCTAATCTCCTTAATGTGGGCATCATATACTTTGATTTGATGCTTCTTTCATGTAAAAGCAAAGTAATTGTTTTTGAGATTAGATCTGAATTTTTATTCCTCTACACTTACATTTCCTTATACTCTTCCTGCCATATATAAAGGATGTAAGTAAATATTCAAAAATCAGGTGTCAAGGTGTGCATTCAAATCTGACTCTCTCCTCATAACAAATATATACTAAGATAATCGTGTTACATTTTGTTAAATGCAAAATACAAGTTTTTAAAAAGTCTTTAGGAACATCTAGAGTCTCTAAAGTGCCATTTCTAGGAATAAAGGAATTCCTACTGTACAGTCTCTTTTGATTATTTTAAAGAGTTCATGTCCAAGTTCTACAACATTTCGCGTGATTTGTGTTTTGTAATTAATAGCTTGAAATGAACAGTTGATGTAGGAAAAATCCATTATTTTATTAATAATCACAGGTACCTTTTCACAAGCTGGATTGGGATGGCATCTGGACTGAGGAAGCTTCATTATTAGAGCTCCATTTGCAAAATTTTAAAGTCAAAGAGTTAATTATTAAGTAAAATTATTTGTTTTCCTTTTCACAAAGTCACAAGGTGACGTATCTTTGGATGGACACAATGATTGCTTTAAAAAATTTTTTCAGTTGATTTTCTCTTTATACTCATGACCCAAGGAAGGATTAGCACTGAGGAGCCAAGGTTAAAGAATGTACCATTGATCCACCCAGGCAGTGGTTTCAGAATTTAATTTGGTCAGCCTCTGGTTTAGCCGGACAAACAGAAAGGAAGGTGATAGCATACCTAGTGCTTGTTGCTGTTGGAAACGTGACCCTCCTCTACTTTTGAACGGTTCCCAGTTTGTCTGCAGGAGCCAGGCCCTGCGACACAGGAGAGCAGTCAGAGAGGACGGTGAGTGAACGTGGATGACAGAAGTGTCTGTGCCACTCATTCATTAGGGACTCACAAAGGGGCATAGAAATTCTGGGCTTCTGTGGGGATGGAGAGCTTCATATCAAATGTCTGTTGGGTAATTTAATTACATGGGCATGGTAGGAATGCTACTGGTTACATTAATAAACTGAGGCATTAAAGAATAATAGCCTAGTTATTGCTGAATTATGGGAAACACGCTGCCTATTCATTCCTGGTGATGTTAGAAGGGAGAAGGAGGGGGCTTCCCACTTTGCACTCGCGATGCATAAAGAAACAGTTTCTTGCCTCTCCAGATCTGGGGAAAACCTGGTACAGTGGAAGGTCCAAAGTCACACCCCATAGCATAAGTCTCGCTTTGTTTAAAATGCTTAAAATATCATAAGCTAAGTCTGTTTTCATGGTGCTAAATAAAATTGACCTGAGCCAGACATAGTAATGAGCCTGTGCTGTGCAAACGTCTCCAAATAGCCTTTCCGACAGATCTCAGTCCTGATAATTCTCGCTCGTTGTCCTGGGCCTCTTGTTAATAGAATCCAGTTTATATGATCACAGCCTCCTAGGTTGGTAACTTCAAAGAAGTAACCTATTATTTAATAGAAACGGAAGTAATTTTCATCTTCCCTCATCCCTGTAGGAGCAGGGAAAAAAGGAACACACGTTTTATTTCATATCATTTTTCAACAAACATTGATCGAACCATGCCAACACTGTTCCAAGAAGTGCGATATGGAAGGGAGAGAAGAAATGAATACGATGTGGTCCTTGATTTCAGATTCCAGTAGAGGAATTTATAGCTTAGCTGCTGGCCACCTACACCCACTTAACCCGTGAAGATTCCTCTGCATCACCTCTCACAGTCCTCATCTTGTGGCCTGAGTTTCTCCCTGGGTTAAAATATATATATATATATATATATATATATATATATATATATATATATATATATATATATATATATATATATATATATATATGCTGACGAATTTTAAAGATCCGTTCCAATTCTAAAAGTCTTTGAGCCCATAAATTCTGAAAAATTTATTTCAGAGAGAAAATAAGCGTTTTAATTGCACAGAAACCACCAACAATATATGGAAAATGGTCCAGAGAATTACTATTCAATCATACAAATGATATTCTGTGCTTTGGGCTTTTAGGAAAACCTTGGGCAATTTGAATTTGAACCAGCCAAATGACAGTATTTGAGGGGGCAGGTGGCTTATTTTCTTCAGCTAAACTAGAGTGGTCTGATGCCATGGACAAAATACAAAGTTGAAGTGGCCCTGGTAACACATCAGCAGGCAGCCCATTTCCCAGGGGGAGGCCGGCACTGTTTACTGTCATAGAAGTCACCTCCGCACTGATTCCTTAGATCAGCGGTTCTCAAGTTGAGCATGCGATAGAATCACGTGGAAGGCTTGGTAAAACCCAGATTGTTGGGACCCAGCCTCAGAATGCTGATTAAGTAGGACTGAGATAGAGCCTGGGAGTCTGCTGCATTTCTATCCGTCTAACCCCTCCCCGTGCTGCTGCTGCTGGCGGGGGACCACACTTTGAGAACCACTGCTTTAGACAGAACAACGATGCTCTCAAGTCTTAAAAAAAAAACTTTAACAAAAAGTCGCCAAATCCCCTCTCCTTGAGCAGAATGAAGACCAATTTTCATTTCATTTGGATCTACCCATGGCTCTGATGAGCCCATTCTTCATAAGTCAAAAGGCAGAGTTGAAAAAGAAATAGCAATGAAATAGCCACAGCATGAATCTTCATTCTGCCACATAACGGAGACACTGCATAAATGGAGGTTTGACTGCAGACCTACTGCTTTGCTCCAGCTCTTCTGAGCATTCCATGGGGATCCAGAAAGCAGTCTTGCGACATCTGTTAATTGTACCCCTTCCCAGTCCCACTATGTCATGTGCTCCGGGCACAGAAGAGGAATCCAACCGTTGCCCACTGGTTCCTGTGTAGCCACAAGCTTCAGAAAGAGTTTAGTCAGCAATTCCTGGCTCCCTGACCCACACGAACCACAGTGTGGCCACCAAAAACGTGGGTCAGCGAGTTGCCAGAATGCCAAAGCGTAGCGGTTATAAGGACCAGAAGACTCAAGTTGGAAACATGTGATGCTGCCACAGTTCTTAAAATGGGAAATGAGGGCAAAGGTAAACCTTGCTGTTCTTGGATTTGCTTCTGTTATGCCACCCCTTTCTAAAGCCAACTGCTGCTTACACGGTTTTCTTTTGCTCTCATAATTTCTGCCAGACAGTGGTTTCATTCAAGCAGGCTTGGCTGTTGAATTTGAGTCAAATGTATCTTTAGTATTCTTTTCTCAGAGAAAGAAACACTCAACTAAATTTTATATTACAGACTGAATACGTAAAATCCCTGACCTTCGATCTTAACCTGAGTCATAAAACCTACAGTGTTAAAAATGCCTACTTTTCTGTCTTGATTTTGTCACAAAGTACAAGTAAATAATTTGATTTAAATGTTTACTGTTTTTCCCTCCTAGGGAATTAGATTATTAGCTTCTTAAAATATTAAGAGCTCTCTCTTAATTGTATTATATGGGGCAAGCCAAAATGATCAGTTTTGTAAGAAATGACAAATGCTGCTTCGTCGATATACAGAGACTATCTGCTTCTGGCTCTGGTGTAAATATCGAGTGAGAAGTGAAGCTTAGATAAGGCAAGGCTAAAAGAAAAATGTCAGAACATATAATGTATTGGATCGTACCTTGCTTACATAGCTTTATCCACAATCAGAGGCTTAAAAACATGTAGTGGATTTTTTTTAAACTTCTACCTTGTTCCATTAAGAACTAAAGAGGCTAAATTCTAGGAATATATTATAGAACATATTAAGAGTAACTATGAAACAGTGCAGGAAAGAAAAAATATTCGCATACTCTGCAAATTTCATTGACGGTATTATTTCTTTTATGCAGTTCATTCTTCTTTTTCTAAGGATGTTGACCCTAAGCATGGCGTATGGTTCCGTCCACTAATGTATGAAGATTTTTAAAATTCACTTTTAATATTTAACACAGCCAATATATCCTAAAAATAATTTTTTTTTGAAAATTGGTTACATTTAGCTTTATCCCTACATGTATAATTTTTACCTCAGATCGTAGAGAATACTCTTGTATTCTTTTTGCTCTCCTCAAAACCAAATCTCTCTTAAGCAGAGGGTTTGCTGGGAAGGGGCTTGTGGAAGTTGAGAGAGACACGATCTGGACGTTTGGGTACAACGAATTATAGCTTTGGTGCCTGATTTTATTTATTGAGCTTCTTTAGGGCCCTAAAGTGGACGTAGTTGGCTTTCTAGATAGAGGTTTGGCACCATCAGTGTCAGTGACATCATCCCTGGAAGGAAAAAGAGGGCTCCTTTTTTTTGTAGTGAGACGATAAGATTTATCCCCCTGTGGGGAAGTGTTCCCTGAATCGCTTACACAATACTACACATTTTGAGTTCACAGCCATTGCCTCATAGCCATGAGGCTATAACAAGGGAGCAACCTCCATGGAAAATGAAGGCCCCCCACTGGTTCCATCTGACATCTCCAACGAAGCTTGCTGAGAGGCACACAAATTGAACCCGTCCCCCGATTTTTAAAAATTAAAACTCTTTTCTCTACGGAAGACCACACTTTATGAGTACAAAAACACTGAAAGCCTGTGATTAAAAGTCCAAAGTCAACTAAGGTGACTAAGGAAAACAGTAAAACCACAAAGTGGACCAGATGGCAAAAAGGAAAAGCTCCTCTATTTATTTTATTTGTTTTTCTATTTTCCTGCAGAGAAATAAGTACTAAAGAATCAGTTTGAAAGGCCCAGCTCAAATGACACCCCATTCATGAGGCATTTCGGGTTTTCCCAGCTGGAAATGATCTTGCCATCATCCTCTGAACTACAGAGCGCCCAGGCCTCTTTTATTGAATTATTATATTCGGCCGCATGCTCTCATGGTCCTTGGACATGTCTTATCTCCTTTCTTAGACTCTAAGCTCCTTCAACAAGAACATGATACTTTGGACAGCACTGTGTCCCCCAGGGAGGTCAGCCTCAGACGGTGCTCAAAACTACGTGCTGAATAAGCTCACGTACAGGACAGGCTACCCAATTCACAGAGCCCGGTGCAAAATGAGGACGCGGGGCCCTTGGTTTAAAAACTGTAAGAATTTCAAGATGGCGACAGTGGAGCATTAAACCACGCTCACGGTTCTTCAAAGCACGGGGCCCTGGGCAACTACACAGGTTGCACACCCGTGAAGCCAACCTCACAGGGTGTGTAACTGAGTGAATGAATCCATCAGTCATTCACTTACCCAACCAAAGCCGTGGTTTTCGGGTGTCTAGTCATGGCTTCAGTTTTAAAACAGCAACAACAAGAAAAAAAAAAAAAGCCACACTAGCCAGGAGACAAAGTGTTTTGATTCCTTGAAGCAATTCTATTTTGTCTCTTTTACTCATCACTTCTATTTAAAGGGTGTTTCCTTAATATCTCAGAGGTTAGCAGACATCATTGAAGATAGTCAAGCCGACAGTATGCCTATTACCAAAAGTTCAATCAGCATGCAGTGCATTTTGACAGTCTCCTTTTACTGTCCCTTATTTACTTTTAGCTAGTTTAAATGATAGGTAGTTTAAATATGTAAACTGTGCATCCAGAACTGGTAAATGAGGTAAAGAAACTACTCCTTGAATGAAATACCACTGTTTTCCCAAACTTTCTCAAATGACTTTTTAAAATCAGTTTGTGGCCTTCCTCTGTATTTCTAAGAAGCCTGGGAAGGCCATTGTGATGTGTGCTTTCATAACAAATTCCTTTGATGATTTTTAGTAGGGGAATCATGGAGGGTCGAGCAAGGCTGAACCTCAGCGCATCCTTCATTCTCGAGTGAGGCTTGTTTATGCAAGTCTGTGAGAGGGGAGCTCTGCAAAAGGAAAATGGGAAAGCAAAGTCGGCCCTGGAAAAATTCAGCCGCTACAAATGTGGTCTTGTCCAGATAGTGAGAAAATAATTGTCTCCAGGTTTGATGAAGGGTTTATAGTGCTAACATTTTAGGATGAAATACAGCTGGTTTCAAATTCCACTGTCAACTCAGAATCAAGCTAATTTCATGTGGTTTGGGGTTTTGCAACTACTTTTTTGCAGAGTACTTCTCAGGACTTTTTGTTCCAGAAACACCCTTGTGCCCTTCACCCCCCGCCCCCAAAATTACTTCAGCCCCAGTAGGAAACTTACTGGGCAGCATTACTGAGTCTCTCCAGCAGAGGGCACCATTACACCTCCATCCATTCTTCACCACCTCAACTTCAGCGACCCCCTAGAAGAAGAGGTTCTTTAGATCCCCAATCCTGACACACAGTCTTTCTGATAAGGTTGGCAGGAGGGGGTGACCAGCAAGGAAGGGACAGTTACACTTTCCAGAAACAGCAGCTTCTGCGTTTCTAATGGGGGCTCACAGTGTCAGAGGTTGCTACAGGGATTTTCTCCTCAGAAAAACTAAATTCTAAGACGTGATTTGGGCTGGGTTTCTGGCTGCCTAGGTTCCCTTTGTTCCTGTGCCTTTTCTGAGCTAGATTTCCAGTCATCTCAGAAATTCCTTTTCTGCTTAAATAAGTAAATAAATAATAATAAAAAAAAAACTAGCATGATAAGATAAATTTCAGTTTTCCCCTTGAGGGTTGATATTCATTAACCCTGCAACTTAAATTACAGGATGTTTCTCAACCAGGGAAGGTGTTTTTGCTGCTTTCATGGTTCGTTTGGTGGGAGAGAACAATTGACTAATTCCTGTTTGTCTCATATTTTTCCCCCCCTGTTGGAATGGTCATTTGTGTCCTCGGGGACTATTTAAAGATTTATCATCTCCAGTTGGTTAATAATAAATAAGTGGCCAGCATTACTAAAAATCCAGATCATATCATATATTCCTAAAGGAATTTTTGAGACTCCAAATTCACATTTGCTTATATAATTTGCTATATATTTATAATAGCAGTATGAACTTCCGTGGGATAGGCCAGCGGAGTGTATCCTTTTACATGGCAAAAGAAAATATGATAACGAGAAGGGGCTTTTGAGAAATTTGTGTCCCCTTTCTCCCAACTCTGGGCAAGAATCATCATCTATGATATGATTTTTAATGCAGCCACGTGCTTACTTTTAAAATTGTACCTGGCGTAGGATAAAATGTTTTTCCTAACCGTACATTTACTCAGCGGTGTAAAGGTATGGCCAAAGAACTGTGTGTGTGGCAATTTGAAAATATTTCTTTGCATAATCCCCAAAATAGCAAGCCTGTACCCTATAAAAGAAAGTATTCTGTTTGAAGTGCAGAACTATTGATTTGGCCTTAATTTTCAGAAGGAAATGTTTTTAGATTTAATCTCCTTTGCCCAAGAAAGCAGTTCTTGGTTTTTGCTAGCATCATTTGTTAAGGAAGTTTTTTTGCCCCCATAATCCTTATGTTCCAAGTTGAACTTTGGGTGATGGGAAATTTGATCCTGTGTTTTGGGCACAGAATGACCATGGAAAATATTTGTTGATTAATTGATGTCACTGAAACATTAGCAAAGAGGGCTGTTATCTTTAGATCTGATAAGCCAGAAATTCACAAAAATATACTTTATATGAATTTGTCTCCGAGTTTGAAACATACAGACCTTGTACATCTGTTATTACTCAGTCCTGTGTATATGGCATTGGATTAATTACTCTTTAATTCACACTGTAGAAAGCTATCCTTTAGTTCTGATTATAGAGAAGTCTATCTATTCACGTGTGTGTGTGTATATATATATATACATATACATATATGTGTGTGTGTGTGTGTGTGTATATATATATATATATATATATATATATATATATACAGAGAGAGAGAGAGAGAGAGAGAGAAAATATCCTATTTAACACAAGAAAACCTCAACATCTAACTTTATTTTTGAGAAAACAACTGACTTTCTAATGCATGCCGATTAAATTATTTCTTTAAAAATTGCAATACGTACAGTATACAAAAGAGAATATTATGCCTTGATTACATAAAATTAGAACAATAAACACTTTTGGAAATTGTCATATTTTAACGATAGAATTTTATTTAATGAAAGCTTGGCATTCTACGTATTATCACTAATTGCTTTAGTAGCTTTTTTCCCCCTTAGGTCTGATGATATTGTTCCCTCATGTTCACATCTTGGCAGGCTTCTTGGATATAAAATCTTTTCAAGCCCTACCAGACATGGTTTCATTTTCATTCTCTTTTCATAATGTTTGGAGTATTATAAATGAGGCTATTTGGTGTGTTACCTGTGACTGACTTTTATCCCTGATTATCTGGAAGCATGAGCTACAGTTAAATCAGCAATGCCGCTAAGACAATTGAAACACAAGCCGTGTTAGAATGTTCCAGATTCGATTAACAAAGATAGATTGCTCATGAATTATAAACAGACTGTGCTAGTTCTACACAAGATCAGCAACTGTCAAAGATGAATCTGTGCTACTTCTTTTAGAAGAAGAATTCTTCATTTGGGCATGAAGGCCCCATGATCTGTATAGATTTCCAGGTTCCACAGTCACCTCACTTAGGGCTCCCTTGGAATTGAGGGTCTTCTGTGCCCTCTCCTGCTCAACTTTCACTTGGGCTCCACTTTAAGCTGTGCTCCAGGAAGGCATGATTCTTCCCTAGGCTGGGATGCTGGCATGATCATGAGTGTTTCTGGTTGTTTGGGTGCCCAAGGACTGGCACAAAAGAAGGCTTTCCCCTCACCCTTTCACTGTATTTTCATTTTCTTCTAAAGGTAATCTTTTCAAAATGTAAAGAGAAAGCATCTTGCTGTGGAGTCTGTAAGAGGGAATTCTGCCAGAGCATAAAATTCCAAGTGTTCTAAGTACAGTGGTGCACCTGGGAAGAAAGAATGATTAAACCAGGGCAGTGCTAGAATAGTAACTGGAAACTGGGCATTTTCTTCTCTCTGCATTCTGAATCCTGTTGTCACAGGGCACAAAAAGGCCAACATGAATGATGACATTTTTTTCAAAACTTGAAATTGAGATGAGTGCAGATGTGATAGGAAGTATTAACTCTTCCCCCTCTTTGATCATGAAAAGCCTGAATGTGCCCAGGAATGTCATCAGGAGAGGGTCCCCTATCGCCTCCTGGCCTAAAACTTACTAAATGGCAAGACTTCAGCTCTAAAGATCTGTGGACTCTCTCAGCTCGTGAGCTTTTTTTTTTTTTTTTTTTTTGATGAAATAAAAATTTTAAATTTCTATGACTGTAATCGGTAAACACTGACAAACATCAAATGAGAAAATATTCACAATGTATATATGACAGAATTAATATAAATAAGATAAATCAATAAAAGAGTACATACAAGATATGAAAGACAATTCACAAAATAAAAAATATAAATAACCTACACATAAAAGATGTTCAATTTCATTAGTAATCAAGGAAATACAAATTAATACAATAAAGAGATCATTTTTCACCTATCAGATTTCAGCTCATGAGCTTTAAGTCTACATATCCATGACATCACAGGCTGCCCTGGAAACGAGATTCTAAGTGAAAGCCCCAACTCAGATTTTGTACTTTTTTTTTTAAAATTGGTACTTTTTAAAAAAAATTTATTTTTATTTATTTATGGCTGTGTTGGGTCGTTTCTGTGCGAGGACTTTCTCTGGTTGCGGCGAGCGGGGGCCACTCTTCATCGCCGTGCGCGGGCCTCTCACTATCGCGGCCTGTCTTGTTGCGGAGCACAGGCTCCAGACGCGCAGGCTCAGCAATTGTGGCTCACGGGCCCAGTTGCTCCGCGGCATGTGGGATCCTCCCAGACCAGGGCTCGAACCCGTGTCCCCTGCATTGGCAGGCAGATTCTCAACCACTGCGCCACCACGGAAGCCCAGGTTTTGTACTTTTAAATTAAGTTGTTGAGGTTAAGGGATTTCCCTGGCGGTCCATTGGTTAGGACTATGAGCTTTCACTGCTGTGGGCCCAGGGTTCGATCCTTGGTCAGGGAACTAGGATCCTGCAAGCCGTGCACGCGGCCAGAAAAAAAAAAAAAAAAAAAAAGTTGTTGAGGTTAAGAGAATATCTTGATTTGTTCTTAAGTAACACAAACCTAGATCTTCCTTAAGAAGTTTTCTCTCTGTTTCTCTGTCTTCTCTATCTTGCCAACATTTTTTTTTTAGCTGAAGTTGTTTTGAACTTGGGCATGTTATCAGCATCACTTGGAAGACGTGGTCAATCACAGTGAGACACCATCAGTTTCAGGTTCTGTAGGTCCGGGTGAGGCCTCAGAATTTACATCTGTAACAAGCTACAGTCTCATCGTATAGTGGTCTCTTGTTCTTCCAGGACTTGCAGAAGATTTCAGCTGATCTGAAGGACTTAACTTTCAATAGGAATCCTCCTTAACCCCTCACCTTACAATTAGAACGAGTTTACAAAGGAGAGCAGCCAAACTTTACGTGATTTTTTCTAGAACCTAAAAATGTATCCAGTAGTTTCTTGAAGAGAAAAGGCACATTTCTCATTGTTCCTCTTCATGGTTTTCTTTCCCCAACAATGGTCTTTCAGAAGAACTCAAATGTTACTGAGGCACTAGCTACCCCTCTACAGAAGTTTCCTGATATGAAAATGAAGGCTTGGGACTTCCCTAGCGGTCCAGTGGTTAAGACTCCGTGCTTCCAATGCAGGGGGTGTGGGTTCAATACCTGGTTGGGGAACAAAGATCCCACATGCCATGCGGTATGGACAAAAAAAGATTTTTAAAAAAAAGAAAAGAAAATGAAGGCTTCTACCTATAATCTTGGCTAGAGTTGAATTTTAAGATCACATGTTGTCACAGCTGGTAAGGCTTGAAATAATTATTCACATATCATCTTTGAATCAAACAAACTGAATTTGAAGTACGTTAAATCGTAGTTTCTCAGCCTTGGCACCATTGACATTTAGGGCTGGTAGTTCTCTAGTGTGAGAGGTTGTCCTAAGCTTTGTAAGATTGTTTAACAGCATCCCTGGTGTCTACTCATTAGATGCCAGTAGACCTCCATCCCAGTTGTGACAACCAAAAATGTTCCAGATATTGTCAAATGTCCCCTTCATGGTAAAATCACCCCTGGTTGAGAACCACTAAGTTAAATCATTCACAAAATCACTGAAGTGTTGAAAAGGATTAGATGGTACTCTCGTAAGAACGTGCCACCGTAACTCACTTGAGCCTCACTTTCAACATTTGGCCAGTGCAAACCTTCATACGCTGTCTATTGCATCTTAACCCTTTGCCTCATCAACTCAACGATCCTAACATTTGTTCTTTCTTTTTTTTTTAATTTTTTTAATTTTCTGGCCATGCCACACGGCATGTGAGATCTTAGTTCCCTGGCCAGGGATCAAACCAGTGCCCCCTGCAGTGGAAGCGCTGAGTCCTAACCACTGGACCGCCAGGGAAGTCCCTGCTCTCTCTTTTTCTCTACGTGAAGGGAAATAGTTGAAAAGAGAAGAAAACCCCCATTAAAAAACAGTGTAATTTTACTTTGGACCACTTGAAAGAGGCCTGGCCAGAATTCCTAAGCTCCTAGTATGGTCTATGGGATCAGTATGGTTGGGAGTGTTTTAATCATGTTTCACGTCGCGTACAGCTCAATGTGTTTTATTAATTTATAATAATTAATTTAAAATAATTTATTTATTTATAATTATTTATAATTATTGGAGTGGTTTGTTGGCCTTTAGTAGTCATTGTAAAAGCCCAAACATCACAAGGGCTTGAAAGCGGTCCATTAATGATTTGAAACTTGTCAGACCATTCTGGGCATAGAGGGAGCTCTGAAGTTCCTCTCACTAATTTAAAAGTTACTTAGGGGCTTTCTACTTACGATACAGAAAACTCCCATTAACTGTCACTTTCCTTGACAAAAAGACTGTTGTTCATCCTGGCTTCTTAGAGCATCATGAAAGTAGCTCATTAATGTAATAGTCTGCCATAAGGGAGGAAGGGCACTGAAAGATGCCTCTGCGTAACCCATGCACTCTTGTCTCTGCACTGCTTTGGAGCTGGGCCTGGGGAGTGGGGATGTGGTGAAGAGACACCGTAGAAGCATCACTGAGGAGGAGAAGGGAGGAAGAGCTACTTAATGTGTTGAGCCGTCAGCCGGAAGATGGGACATGGCGGCTTTCTGTCCCCCACAGTTCCAGGGACAGTATTTCCAGAGTAAAATCAAGGATGTGTGTTACTTCCAGATGTGAAAAGCATCTGGGAAAGGGAGATTGGAGGTCGACATGTTGGAATTTTCAATGATATTTATGTGGATTCCATAAGAGGGCAAAAGATGAGATCGTAGAAAATCATTACCCTCCCACACATGCTGGCTAATGTGATCGGAGACTTGGTGTCCCCTGCCTGAAAGTGGTAGGTGATGGATCAGTGTTTGTCAGGGGGAGGAATAGAAGGAGAGAAGGAGAGAAGGGAGGAAATTAGGAAATATGCCCTGTTCTCCTCCAAAGTCGGGAATGGCCTGGCTGGAAACTCTTAAAACATACTAATAACTCTCATATGGTTGGTGAGATTGCAAGTGAATACAAGTTTTAAGGAAAGCACTTCATCACCTCTGTTAAAACGTCCACCAAAAAATATATCCTATTACCAGTCAATCCTACTTCCAGGAATTTATTCTAAGGAAGTAATTGGACAAATTGCTAATATGAATATAAAATGATGTTGATAACAATAATCCATATTCGAGCCAAAAGACTGTAAACAATTTAAAGGACCAACAAAAGTGGATTAGTTGAAATAATGTATGGTATATACATATCCATACAGTGGAATATTACATAGCGGTTAAAAATGATAATGATACTATTAAAAGGGCAGATTACAGAGTGGTATATGTAGAATAATCCCACTTTAAAATATTTATATTATATTATATTTACATGGGAAAAACTCTGGAAGTTTACAAAATAAATTGCTACCAGTGGTTGACTTTGGAAGGTGGGCTAGCTCATAAGTGGTTTTGATGTACTCCCCTGGATTTTCTAGTATTGGGTTGGCCAGAAAGTTCGTTCGAATTTTCCAAACGAATTTTTTGGCCAACCCAATAGTTCTACAGTGACCATGAATTACTTGAGTAATTTTAAAAGAAAAAAAAGTATTTACAAAATAATTCAGTGTGTGTCCACCTCATCAATTTATCCTGATCACTCACTGGTTAATTGGTTAATATAGTGACAGCTTTTTTCCAGAGTTATTCTAAGGGACTCATGCATTTGTTAGATAGGTCATCTCACTATACACAGGTTTTGATCGCAAAGACATGATTGTTGCCCAATAACGTACTTGTTAATTTATGTAACTTACTAATTAAAACTATAAAAGATAATCTTATCACTCTAAAAAGAGAAAAACTTGGCTGCTTCTTATTTTAGTGTAACTTCTGGGCAAAATTAAGTCAGTGGACACATAAAATTGGTCGTGCGTTTCTATAGAGAAATCATGGATTGCCCCCAAATTCTAAAGTACAGAGCAGAAAATCCTAGCTGCAGTGGTTACCTATGCCCTTTACTGGCACACGGCTTTGGCTGCTTCCCACCGCCCCATCAAGGAACCCCACCTAAATTTCCTGCCCTAGAAATTCTCTCTTTGCCAGCAATGAGTTCCCACACCTGTAATAACAATTGACCATGAATGTTGGACCGCCAGGTAGCTTCTTTCCCCAGAGGACTCCAGACACATAATCTTTCCCAATGGTTAGACCCATAAATTCGGGGCAGTTAAATTGAGCTGTCTCATTTAGAAGTGAAAAATCACTTTTTTAAAAAAAGGGAAGAATCTGCTGTCTTCCTCTCTCCCCACACAGCCCACACACACTCCCTCCTCCCACCTTCTCCAGACTTTCTGACTTTTTCACTTCCTTTCCTGAAGTTCGTCTTTGGAATCACAATCATCATTGCTTAAAGATGAGTCTACGAAGTTAGAACAAAATACGAAAGTTTTACCTGGCTCTTATAACCTGTCACAAGGGGATTACAGCTTCCAAAATGGCCTGCCATCCAAAAATGTACAGGGTTCAGAAGAAAGGACCCAGTGATGGTTAATAAATAGCACGTGAATTCTGTACCACGTAAGTGAATCCACTTGTATAAATTTGGACTGGAGTTTAAATTTCGGTGGGTGACAACTATGATGGTGGTCAGAATTTGCTAACTGCCTCTGGCTGCCTTCACTCAAATCATTTTCCTCTACTTTCAGAAACTTGTCAACTCACCAAATTCTTTCTTAGACAAATGAGCCAGAAAGGGCAAAACTTGCCTAACCCGCCTGCAGCCTGCTCTTCTGTCTCTCCCAGATATTAAAAGACTCAGATCTGTGATATCAAAACCATGCAGTACATTGCACACACAATACTTATAACAGTGGAAAAGGAAAGATACCATCAGCCAACAACTTCTTTTTCTTCTGTGACGCCAATGACTGATCTATCTTTTTGGTTATTGCTCTTGCAAACTGATGCAATCAGTCAATTGTTGGACAATGTTGATTTTTTGACAGTGTCAGTTTTTAGGTTCAGAACTTCTTGAGTGTTTTGGTCCACACTTAAAGTGTCATGGTCCAATACTTTGAGAGTGTTGGAGGTCAGAATATTGGGGATTTTTAATTACCTCAAAATAATGCCCTTTGAATTATTTTACTCTATTAAGTATTTCCCCATCCAATTTGTTGTAGGGTTTCTCAGCAGGACACCGCTTACTTTTTATAAAGGATATGTTCTCAGAAAGCTAAATCTTGAGGTTGCTGGACCTTAAGGAACTGCCGTTTTTGCCAGTCAGAATGGTTGGGTAGTGACCATTTCATATTGTTCAACATAAATATGTGAAAATAACTTTTGTAAACCACAATGT
The DNA here is from genome assembly GCF_965194805.1 of Balaenoptera borealis. Taxonomy (NCBI): domain Eukaryota; kingdom Metazoa; phylum Chordata; class Mammalia; order Artiodactyla; family Balaenopteridae; genus Balaenoptera; species Balaenoptera borealis. Next base: position 8,416,505 of record NC_138881.1, on the reverse strand, counting down.
TTTTTATGGGCTCCTAGGAAAAGTCACTAGTTAAATACATTTTATAGTGACTGTTGCAGTAAAGAGTGGTATCCCTTTGTAAATTTAATAACGACAAATGAATTTATCCCTCCGGTTCTATGTTCTATGTGCTTAAAGCAGGGCATACTCATTGTCTGGAGAGCAGGTAAATGGGGAAAGGGAAAGCCAGTGTTGGTTCTCTGTTCACACTGAGGTTTGTGGGTTCTCACTCCAAAAATACCCCCCAGGATTGCTTTGGAAAAGTCAATCTCTTTAGTTGCACTTTCTTTTTAGTTGCAATTTCTCCCAGGAATTTTTGTTTTCTAATACGAGTCAAGCAGCCTAAGGAGAAATTAACCAACATGTGCTTTAGCTCAGAGACCGGAGACTTCTCTTCATCGCCCTTTTTCTCTCTGCCCTGCTAACCATCCTCCTCTGCCCCAAATTTCCATGAAGCTTGAAGTCAGGATGCTGATTTGTATCCTGAATCCTGCAGAGTGCACCCTGACTACTTAAGGTTAGGAATCATTTTGTTGTCATTCAATTAATTCTTTTTTTTTTAACCTCGTGGGATAAAAAGAAAAGCATGATTATTTATTCATGTGTGAACCACCAGCCTACATTTCACTCCCCTAAAATAAAATTAGTTTCATAGAACATACATTTTAAATAATGAATACATGTTAATAGCTTGGCATACAATGCCCAGACATTCATTATTTTATGATTTGACTAAATCCGAGAAAAATAGAACCTAAGATATTCATCTATATCAGTAAAATGACCAGATAATTTCTGCTAACCATTTTCCCATTAGCTGATTTATGATATATCTCTTTATTCAATAGTAAGGTCTTGACATTGAAAGATTCATTCACAGAACACTAGCAATATGCTGCATTTATTTAAACCACACTTGACTAGTGGTATATAAATAATCTCCTCCAAACCATATTGATTTCCCAAAGGGAATATTAAATGCTAAATAACTTCACAGATTGGAAGCAGTCCTGTCTCTGCCTTTGTTTTTGATATAATCAAAAATGATGACATTGTAGCTAGCTTATTTTTAATAATTCACACATTGAGAGCAAAAGAAAATATTACAGCATCGTTTAGGGACATGAACTTGTACTGCATAGCACATTCTCCTTTCTGTAATGAATGATAACGGATTGACCACATCAGGATGTCTGCCAGGGATTAAGAATGTGTCTATTCATAATGGGGCTATAAATTAGCATAGCATATTATTCTCTAGATATCAGATATATACATAGCACAAAATCTTTGGGAAAAATGTAGCTTGCACATCTTTCATTAGTCCTCACAGAATCTGTATAAAGTATATCATATTCTGATTTTATAAATCAGAAAATGAGACAATGTATGGCTCTCGGGCAATGAAAATGATTTTGACCATATGGGCCAAGTATGGCTAGATGTTCACCAAACAATTCTCCTTTCCGCCCTGGACACGCAGTGGGACTCCATATCCCAGCCTCCCTTGTATCTAGCAGTAGTCATGTACCTGAATTCCTGCCAATGGAATGCACTAAGTCCCCTACAAGATGGGAACGTGCGTTCACACGTCCAGTCACGTAAGTTAATTCACGTGTCTGGTGTACATTGTCACGTGCGTGCATCCTCTACAAGTGGTTGTGCTTTTGTGTACTTTCTTGTTCAGTACTGTATAGAGTACAGTAGTACGGTATCTTTATTTCAAGCCCAGGATGTCCAGAAGCAAGAGTATTATTTGTGTGAAAAGTATTATACACCTATTACAGTACAGTACTATATAGCTGATTGTGTTAGTTGGGTACCTAGGCTAACTTTGTTGGACTTATGAACAAATTGGACTTACGAACGCGCTCTCAGAATGGAACTCATTCATAGGTAAGGGATTTACGGTATCAGAATTCTAGTCAGAGTCTGTAGAAACCACCATCACCATCCACACACTATCGAAGCCTGGGTTCCTGAGTCTCAGTGTGGAGCAGGGGGCCGGCCGCTTCCTAACAGGCCGCACAGCAGGAGGTGAGCAGCGGGCCAGTGAAGCTTCGTCTCCCGCTCCCCATCGCTCCCCATCGCCTGCATTACCGCCTGAAGCATCCCCCCACCCGCCCCTACCTCCCCACCTCCGCCACCCCGGTCTGTGGAAAAATTGTCTTGCAGGAAACTGGTCCCTGGTGTCAAAAAGGTTGGGGACCGCTGGTGTAGAGAACTAAGTTTTCACTGTGTCATTTTTGGATTGCAACAGTTAACCTGCCAGGGCTAATACCACCAGCAACCTGAAAGTTCTGTGATCAACCTGACAGTGTTGAACCTAGCAACCCCCAATTCAATGCTTTGCTCACCTGCCCAATTATAAAACTACAATTAGCCCCAACTATAGTATGAGTCACTATGTCTGTATATCCCTTTCAATTTTTTTGGAAACATAGTAATTAATTTATGGTATACTCTGTTTCAGGGAAGTTGACTATGAAACATATTTCTATGGAGCAAATTTTTTTTTTTTTTTTTGGTTGTGCCCTGTGGCCTGTGGGATCTTAGTTCCCCAACCAGATATGGGATTGAAACCAGGCCCTCGGCAGTGAGAGCGCAGAGTCCTAACAACTGGACTGCCAGGGAATTCCCTGTGGAGCAAATCTTATTGACTTCTTTTTCCAAACTAGAGATAGTTCCACTACGAAAGCCTTCAATAGAGGAATGTGAAACCTTTTTGTGAGGTGGTAGTTACATGTCAGGCTCTACATTATGGCAGATGACTGAGTTTTGTTTTTTTTTTAATCCAAGTATAGTTGATTTACAGTGTTGTGTTAGTTTCAGGTGTACAGCTCAGTGATTCAGTTATAGATACCCACTCTTTTTCAGACTCTTTTCCCTTATAGTTTACTACAAAATATTGAGTATTGTTCCCTGTGCTGTACAGTAGGTCCTTGTTGTTTATTTTATATATAGCAGTGTGTATATGCTAATCCCCAACTCCTAATTTATCTCTTCCCCTCCTTCCCCCTTTGATAACCATCAGTTTGTTTTCTATATCTGCAAGTCTATTTCCATTTTGTAAATAAGTTCATTTGTATCTTTTTTTCTTAGGTTCTACATATAAGAGATATCATATGATATTTGTCTTTCTCTGTCTGGCTTACTTCACTTAGTATGATCATCTCTAGGTCCGTCTATGTTGCTACAAATGGCATTATTGCATTCTTTTTTATGACTGAGTAATATTCCCTTGTATCCATGTACCACATCTTCTTATATCCGTTCATCTGTCGACGGACATTTAGGTTGTTTCCATGTCTTGGCTACTGTGAATAGTGCTGCTGTGAACATAGGGGTGTATGTATCTTTCTGCATGAGGGTTTTCTCTGGATATATGCCCAGGAGTGAGATTGCTGGATCATATGGTAGCTCTATTTTTAGTTTTTTAAGGAACCTCCACACTGTTCTCTATAGTGGCTGCACCAATTTACATTCCCACCAACCGCATAGGAGGGTTCCTTTTTCTCCACACCCTCTCTATCTGGGGGTTTTTTGTTTGTTTTTTAAAGACAAACTGTGTATCTTAAAAGAGCCTCAGGCTCAGTAGGAGTTCCCTAGTTCCTTAAGCACAAGACTCTTAATATTGTATTCACAAGAGCAGTGGTTCTTATTCAGGGCAATTTCCTCCCCAGATGACATATGGCAATGTCTGGAGACTTTTCTGATTGTCACAACGTGCTGTCTAATGCGTGGAGGCCAAAGACGCTGCTCAGTATCCTCTGGTGCACAGGACAGCTCTCCGTAGCAAAGAATTGTCCAGCCCCAAATGTCAACAGCACTGAAGTTGAGAAACCCTAGGCTAGGTTGTGAGCTCCATGAGGGCAAGGGCCATGTCTGTTTTCTTCATCATTGCATCTTCAGCCATTCATAAAGTGCTTGAAACAAAGTGAGTACTTAGTAATGTTTGCTCAGGACTTCCCTGGTGGCGCAGTGGTTAAGAATCCGCCTGCCAATGCAGGGGACACGGGTTCGAGCCCTAGTCCCGGAAGATCCCACATGCCACGGGGCAACTAAGCCCATGGGCCACAACTACTGAGCCTGTGCCCTAGAGCCCGCGAGTCACAACTACTGAAGCCCGTGTGCCTAGAGCCCGTGCTCCACAACAAGAGAAGCCACCGCAATGAGAAGCCCGAGCATCGCAACAAAGAGTAGCCCCTGCTCGCCGCAACTAGAGAAAGCCCACGCGCAGCAACGAAGACTCAAAAAGCAGCCCCCCCAAAAAAATCAAAGGGTGTGAAAGTGATCCCTTTGGGCTTTACAAAGTTCCTCTCATGTGGTATTGACAATGTTTATTGAGCTAGGTGGCAATATCCCACTTTCCAGAGCTTTCATCTAACATATAACGGACTCTGGCCAACACATTTAGCAGGTTATAAAATCGTTGATCCCATATTGTACCATTTCTTGTAAATCAAAGTTGCAAATATTGTAACTTTGTGCCTTCCCTGTTTTATCAACTGGATTCTAAGCTTCTTAAAATCATGCACTGTATTCTACTTCTTCCGTGGTGATACCTCATCCAATGCTCCTGGCAAGGATTGAGTATGGATTTCTCAGAGCAATCTTACTGCCGTACTGCCTGGGAGAAATCACGTTTACTCGCCTAGATACAGTTTTCATAGTTGTCTCAATTTTTAAGATGCAAGAAAGTCACCCTAGAGTGCTATAAAACTTCCATTGGGTTCATGCTAACAAAGGGATTTAATAAAGCCTCAAATTTCTTATTAAAGCTTATCCAACATTCATCTAATACTTAACAAGATTTAGCAAATTAAATTGAACAATGTTTTGAGAATCAAAACAAAATAAAATCATAAAGGAAAGGAAGCTAGGTGATTATGACCTTTCTTTTTTCTTCCTTTCTTTCTCTCATTCTTTGAGTTTAATATTTCTCAACTCATCTTCTTTTTCAGTAATATTTGTCAGTACAATAGCATTTGGATTCTCTGTTACTTTTACTGATATTCACATGCTATATCAGCTTGACAGAGCTTTGCTGCCTTCACAAAAGCAAATCACAACAACCGTTAGAAGGTTCTGGAGACAAAGCTACTGATGATGGGAATGGTGGGATGCAGTGTTCCCTGGGCTTTCATTGAACTGCGTTTTTTTAAGAATAAAATTCATAGGAAAACTTTGACCTGCTAAAGACATAGTAAGTGAAGCTTAGAGCTAAATGCGTCTTTAAAATGTCATAATTATGTAGAAGAACTAAAGTATAAACAGTTAGGAAAGATTTTGTGACCACTTCAAAAAGTGAGATGACTGATAGAAAGCTTACTGCGTCTATTGGACAAGGCACTGGGGAAAGAAAGGGGATGGGCCGAGTGTTTGACTAGGCACTGGTTTGAAAGCATTCTTTTACATCTTCTTTTCCTGTGAAACTAACACCATATGGTTTTGGTACAACAGGCAATAACTGGTCTCACAATACAAATTGTATTATAAAAGCTCTCCAACATATACTTAAGAGATGTTTTGGCAATAGATTTGTTTTAGTGATTTATATTAGAATAAATCTCATTTCCATTCATCAGAACTTGGAGATGAAATAAAACTGGCATTGAGTCTTTATGTATTGATTTTAAAAGAAAAAGAAACAATTCTGAACCCACCAAAGGGAAAGAAAAAATCATTATGAACAAAATATCTGATTTTAAGCCATCCTCTTCTCCTCTTTCTTCTCGCTCCTCCCCCCCTCTCTCTCCCTTCCTCCCTCAAAGATGAGAATGGTTGGGGTATTTGGTATAGGATGTAATAAAGGAATTTTAAGTAATTGCTTTTAACCAGCTTTCTCAAAGTGAGTTATTCCAGATGTCCACACACAGTAGGTACCATGGTCACATAAATTGAGGAAACACTTGAACAAAGTTATACAGGTGTCTTTGTACAGACCTCCCAGAGGCTTTATGATGGCAAACTTTCTTGGTCTCGTGACATCCTTAATGGAAAGCATCTCAAGGAAGCATACTTTAGAAGCCGCTGCATTTGGCAAAGTGGTGGGGCAACTATTTCTACCCCCAGAGAACTTAACTTATATTCAGTTCAGACACTGAGGGTGCCTCATCGTTGTGCCTAACAGAGAGATAGAATTAGAGATAAACAAATACATCAGTTTTCAATGGAGATAGCCCCTAAAATATATAATACATATATAGAGGAGTATTCATTTTAGTTAGATTAAGTATATCACATTTTTAACTCTCAGAAAAAGGAAAATCCAGATTTGATAGTGTACCTGCATATGTAATATTTTATATTCTGTCAAGCTTTAACAGTTATTTTTTTTAACACAATTTTTATTTTATTTTATTTATTTTTTTAAAAAATTAATTAATTAATTAATTAATTTTTAGCTGTGTTGGGTCTTCGTTTCTGTGCGAGGGCTTTCTCTAGTTGCAGCGAGCGTGGGACACTCTTCATCGCGGTGCGCGGGCCTCTCACTATCGTGGCCTCTCTTGTTGCAGAGCACAGGCTCCAGACGCGCAGGCTCAGTAGTTGTGGCTCACGGGCCTAGTTGCTCCGCGGCATGTGGGATCCTCCCAGACCAGGGCTCGAACCCGTGTCCCCTGCATTGGCAGGCAGATTCTCAACCACTGCGCCACCAGGGAAGCCCCCTTAACAGTTATTTTAACACTGTTAAGTTCTCTGCAAATTTAACCTTCTGAAGGCACCAGTATTGTCTTTAGTGAACTTCTCTGTAGGACACTTAAATTTACCAATTGGAAATGGTGAAAGCCCGAAAGCGGACTGTAATTAACAAGTTGAATGTGAAATGGTGTAATATCTTTTGGAAAAATCATTGAGAAGGCACAACAAGGCATCAGAATCCTTGTTGGATTATTCGTTTATTCAACAGATACTGATGAGGATGTTCTGATCTAGGCGCCAGGGATAGAGCCCTCAACACAGAGAGAGAAGGACGACTGTCCTTGAAGGATTTATAGCTTGTGGAGGGGAATGTTTGTGAATAGACGCTATAAAAATACATGTGTAAGCTCCGTAAGGATTAGAAGGTGGTCAGTGCAATGAAGAAAAATAAACAAGGAAGGGATTTGGGGGAGGCTGCAGTTTTAAATAAGGCGATCATGGGAGGCCTCGTAGAAGGGAGACAGTGGAGAAGAGGTGAAGAAACGTGGGGGAGGGAGCAACCATCTGGGAGAAGAGCGTTCCAAGTATCGCTTGCTGAGTCTGTTACTTTGGGCAGGTTACGTCTCCTACCCGAATCTGTGTCTTCATCTTGAAAATGGGAACAGAAAGTAAATACAATAAAATGGGAACAAATTGTACCCAAAATTGTATTTATTCTGGGTGGTCCCGTGAGGTAAGCTGTGTAAAACCTTTACGTCATCCGTAGCCCGTACTGTATATTCCTGTCACTGTCACTACCACCATTGTGATGCTGATCAGGACCCCCTTTCCACTGAGGTTGTCCCTTAGGATCTCGGGAAATTGGGCTAAACTCGGGACGTGCCTACAGCGTCCGAAGTTCACTTTCCCTGCTGCGCCCACGCCCTCACATACCCAAGCATCTGGCTCCCAGTTGTAAACCTCCAAGCTGCCTAAGTTGAGAAGATTCTAAAGTATTTTCAGAGTCGTTGGGGCCCCAGATCCCCTCTGATTTGATGGGGATTCCCAAGAGGGCGCTCTCTCCCTCAGTCATTAGCCTCTTCCCTTCAGTGGCAGGAGAAGTGGTCCTGAGGTGCAGGACAGGAAATGATTTGGGGCTCATCAGGGCTGTGGACAAAGGGTTGAACTATAAGTGCACAAAACAAATAAGCGCATTAATGGAGAGAATCCTTGAGGCAGCCATGCACGATTTACTCCCTCACATCCTTCTTTCTTTCCTTCCCTTCCTTCCCTTCCTTCCCTTCCTTCCCTTCCTTCTCCTTCTCCTTCCTACCCTTTTGTGACACTTACTGAATACCTACGGTGTGTTAAATTCTATCCTCGACCCTAAACATCCATATATGACTAAGACCTTATTATCCCTGCGCTTTCCCGTCTAGAGGCAGAGACAGTTCCATATCTAAGCACAGTCTAATGTGAGTGATACCTCAAGGAGAGGTGTTTAACGTGCTACGAGGAAGAAAAGTGAGGTTGTGGCTGGGAAAGAGGAGCAGAATTCCGGAGAAGGCAAGATCAGACCTGAATCTGAAAGGCGGATTTCCCCAGACAGGAGGAGGAAAGTGAGGTGGGAAGGGGATGGTTATAGCTTTCAAGGAAGAGGGGCCAGCTAAGGTTTGAAGGTAAAAGTCAGCCTGGGGTGTGTGTGTTTGTGTGTGTGTGTGTGTGTGTGTGTGTACATGCACTGGAAGGGGGTGAGAGTGCAGTATAAGCAACTTGGTGTCATATCAATATAAAGAAAGAAAAGTGGCATCCGTTTTCATGCTAGTACTAATGGATATTTGAAAAGCCTCCACAAATTTTGTTCTGAGTCTTGGAATCTTAAAAGAATGTATACTTGGTTATTTGTTTTAAAAAAATGGTAACCTACCTTTATTAGTAATTTCTTACTAGAACACTCTGATCTCAATTTTACCATCTAAAATAATATTTACTCTAATTTGGAAAAAAAATTGATGTTATATATGCTAGAGTTACTGAATGAAAACTCAGAGTTAGAAGAACCACCCACTGTAATTGTTTTCCCTTAACTCAGTTTCCAGTTGAAGACTAGAGAGATCAAGAATGTATGTTAATAGACTAGGTCGAAATACATCTAAAGTTTTGACAGTTCTGAATGAAGATCTGAATCTTCTGAGGCTTTGGCCTGGGTTTTCATTTAGATGGGGGACCGTGGGTGTGTTTCTCAGCATTTCATAGCCCCCTCTCTTCGTTTTTTATAAAACAGCATTATTGAGATATCATTTGCTGACCATAAAATTCACTTATTTTAGGTGTACAATTCAATAAGTTTAAGAAATTTACAGAGTTGTGCAACCCTCTTCACAATCCAGCTTTAGAAATTTTCCATCACCCACAAAGATTCCATTTGCCCACTGACAGTCACTCCTTGTTTCCATCTCCAACCCCAGGCAACCACTAATCGATTTTGTGTTTATATAGATTTGCCTTTTGTGGGCATTTCCTATCAGTGGAATCATGCAATATGTGGTCCTTTGTAACTGACTTCTTTTACTTACCATAATGTTTCAACGTTCATCCATATTGTTGTATATATCAATAGTTCATTCCTTATTATTACTGAATTATATTCCATCGCATGGATAGATCACATTTTATTTATCCATTCACAAGTTGATGGACATTTAGGTTGTCTCTACTTTTTGGTCTTTCTCATTTTTAAAATGAGAAAATTATATTGGAAGAGAAGATTCAAAACACCTCTAAAATTCTTAGGCCACGTCTTATTTTATTTTGTGAATTATCCATCACGTTTATTTTGTGTTGCAAAAAGAATGTATTAAACATTGCCTTCAATGGCTAAAAATCCTGACTCTGGATATAATGAACTTATGACTATCTCCTTATGTTTTGCTGTTACTTAGTGAGACCGTATAAGCTGGTAGCTAAATATCACTTTTAATTGTGTGGATATTGCAAACTGTACCGTTTGAGTGTGAAGCAGTAAAAATACTTAGAGGCTAAAGATGCTTATGGTGTGATTTTCGGTTACTTTTCCTTCTTAAATCCCAGTATCCTTTGTGCTTGCTCCAGGAATCCTACTGTAATGACAAGATTCTAACTAAAATATATTTGTGCTACTAAATTGTGTTGTTCATTGTATTAGTTCAGGCTGCCATAACAGAATACTACAGACTGGGTGACTTAAATAACAGACATTTATTTCTCACAGTTCTAGAAGCTGGGAAGTCCAAGATCAAGGTGCCAGCTGATTAGGTTTCTGGTAAAGGCTGTCTTGCTGGTTTTCAGACTGCTGCCTACTCATTGTGTCCTCACATGGCCTTTCCTTAGTGCATGCACGTGGAAACAGAGCAAGCTTTCTGGTGTCTCTTCTTATAAGGACACTAATCCTATTGGGTCAGGGCCCCACGCTTATGACCTCATTTAGCCTTAATTACTTCCAGAAGGATCCCATCTCTAAATACAGTCACGTTAGGAGTTAAGGCTTCAATATATGAATTTTGGGGAGACACAGACATTCAGTTCATAACATTCATTAATTGCAGGAAAGAGTAAACTGTCCTATAGAATTTTTCATAACTGCCAAAGAACTTTCCTGGTGATGAAGTGAATGTCGGGAAAGAACTTGTATTGGTGCAAACCTAGTTTGCTTTCAAAACAACACAATGGTATGTATTCAACTTAGTCATGGATTCTGAAAATGGTGTGTACTTAAAGGCAAATAAGTAAGATACCTAAAATAAGTCCTGATGTATATATGATTTAAATTATTTAAAAGAACTTTTCATATGGATCTTCTTCACCTTAAGTAATAAAACTATGCATCAGACTCAGTTTGAAGACGACATATCTTTCTGAACAGATTCTCCACAATTTTTGGAGACATGCTATAATACACATTCTTTTCAGAAAAACAATTTTAACCTAGGGCTCTTGACAGCTTCATTTTCAGGCTAGTCAGCTAGGATGAAAATTGAGCTGCCCAAAGAGAGTTGGCAAAATAGTTTACTTGCTATAATTAAAAAACGGGAAATTTCTAAACCACAGTTGTCTTCAGTGCTAATGTGAACAACCAAATGTTATTTCCAGTAAGCTTTTTTTGTTTCTTCATTCTTGGCAAGTTGATACAGCTTTGTGCAGTTGGGAATCAGAAAGTTTTTCCTCAAGATAGAAATGTTCTTTGTGTTAAACACATCATGGTATAATTATCCTACCCATTTACCGCATACATTTAAGTGCTGAAACCCAAGTCCAATAATTTTAAATTTGAACACTTAGCTTTACACCTTTAATAAAGAAAAGTCATCACGACTATGTATACTTCTGGCAGAATATTTCATGTGGTCAATGTTATTTACTTATAAAATTGGAAAATGACTTGATTGCAACCATGTTGAAAATCTTTGCCAAGGTATGAGCTTTTCTTACATTGGATTTTTCTTTACGAGAATAGGTAACTTCATTTTGTGATTTTATTTGGTTCTGCTCAGTGACACAATCTAGCTTAGGAGACATACTTGACAGATCTTGATACAGAAAAAAAAAATCATATGCAAGCATTTTGATTTCAGATCCTTGCAGATGAACTGCTGTAATAAACAATCAATGTCCACTGGACTGCAATATTAAAGTTAGTATATCACCTTGGTATTGGGCACACAAATAAGTAAGTCATTGATAATTTCCAGATGTTTTACTTTTTTAGCTGCTGCCGCAACTCCTCTACTTTCCTTCTTCTTCTTCTTTAAATGAAACAAGTTTAAATTCTGAGCTCCCCAGAGAAACTTTTCCAAGTGCTCCACATCTAATGTACCAATCATGAAATGGCATCATTGTGTATTTGGGAAGAGACAATGGGGGCCGCAAGGGAATCTGGGAAACGAGGGGGGGGGCAGCTCCCTACTTTGTCCACCTAAGCATGCTAAAGAGGTATTTGCGCAGACTTTGGCCACTGCCTATTGTGTGTATGTCAAAATCTTACACTAAGACGAAAATGCCTTTTGAATGGTTTCACCATTTTTGCACATCTCTGTGGGTCCTATTTACCAGTCTTGAGATCATGATGGAAGTAAAATCCTAAATCTGTTCAGGCTAAGATGTAAGGATTAAGGAGTGGATAACACTTCGGCGCTAATGGGATTCACACTTTGTTAGAAAATAGCCTTGTTGCTGTAACCTTTGCTTGCATGAACAGCAGCTGCTTTAGAGTGAGTATTTGCTTTTCTTCTTGCCTGTGAGGTTATATTAATTTCTTTTTCCAGCTCGATAGTCTGCCTGTTCTGGATTTTACATTAAAAAAAGCAAAAACCAAAAAAAAACAGAGTTTCCAGCACTGCATTCTTAATGGTTTGTGTTCAGGCTTGCAAGCCTCTCTTTAGTTGTCTAAAAAAATGATTTTTTTGTCTCCATAGTTTCAAAAAAGTTTTTTGTAGATGACATTAAAAAACTGCTAAAGTCTACAAATTTACTTTCCCACCAATGTTGGAAAAGAACATTTCCATTGCATGGGTAGGCTTCACATCATCATAGAGTAACAGTGACCTGGTTTTTTTTTTAATTATTTAGTCAAAAATATTGATTCTCCTTTAATTCTATCTATCCAAGGCAAATCTAATTCTTTCCCTAAGATATCTTAAAGCTACCTCCCTCTTTCTTTGCTCTGCTACTATGTAAGATTTTGCCCTGTAATCCATTACTTGCAATCCCACTTTCCTAAATGTAAAGACCTTTCTAAAAATGTCTTTTTACCCCAATTTCTATTACTCATATTTCACACAGTCCATGAGATGTACAATACATTGAAAAGGAGGAAAAGTATAACGGTGTTTTGCTACATCGTAGGATAAATTTACCTTTCAACTGCATTACAATAGAACTTGACTAAAGTACCGAGCTAGCCACTTTACCTAATCTGCATCCAAGAGTCTATCTAAAAACTGCATGCTGTTAAGTGAAAAGATCTAGGCAATTCGTTAACATATTCAAAGAGTATATCTGTGGTCGTTTGAGTTAAATTATAGACTGTGATGTCCAGAAATTTATTTCGCCTCACAGAGACTGAGTGTGGCACCACTAGGAAGTACAGTTCCTCAGAGGGTAGGGGCAAATGCAGGACTCTGCTCTGGGGAAAGACCAGCCACACCTATCAAAACAGGACCACAGAAACAAGTGATAGGTCTAATGGGAGCCTCTGAGCATAAGTCACAGGGGTAGAGCACCAAGCTGCAGACTCCAGTTTGCAATGGAGCTGCTTCTCAAAAGGGCAACTCTTTGTAGGAGGGTGGGGGAGGATTGTCCAGGGATTTAGTTACTTAGTGATGGTTAAAACTGGCAAGGCCCACTGGTGGAATAAAAGTGTTAGTAAAACTTGTTCTAGATAGGAGGTATCAGTCCCCCATACTTGCACAATTGCAGCATGATCTGTTCTATGTCCACATGGGAGGCCTCTTCCAGGTGCCAGCATGGAGTCAGGGAGGGAAAAAAGCTTATTCCTCTACCCTCTTAGGTTCAGTGACTGGGACCCTGCAAAATAAACTGACAAAAGACAGATTAACAAGAGAAAAAGGTTCATTAAATATGCATATGGGGGGGGCTCACAGAAATGAAGTGAAAACCCCAAAGAGGCTATCAGACCTAGAGGCTTATATTACTATTTTAACAAAGTGCTATAAATTGGTGGAGATGTGCCAAGACAATGGAGAAGGGTTTCAGGACTCTAGGGGCAGTAAATTGTGAGGAACACATGGAGGAGACTAATGGAAGATAAGGATTATTTCGGTAAGATTTGTTTATGCAGATTTCACTGCCATCTCCAGTGATAAGTCGTCTCCTCTTCTTGATACAGGAGAGTGGAGGGGAGACATCTTCACAGAGGGAAATGTATGCCCTGCCTTTAGGCAAATAGGGGAGGGTAGAGAGCTTTTTTTCTATCTGCTGTTTCTCAATTGCCTTTGGCTCAAAGTCATCATCATGCCAAAGTGGCATATTTTGGGATAGCATATTCGGCTCCTCTTCAATGGGTGTATGATTGTAGAAGTGAATAGTGGGGGACACTCGGGATGTTGATCCCCTTATTATAAAATGGCACCCCTTACCCTTTCTGCAGTCAAATGATCTACCACTGAGCTATACCCCCTCTTACCCTTTCTGAATCACTTTTAGGACAACATTCACAAGAGCACACCCATATAAATTCAGTCTACCTTACTATTAAATGTGTGCTCTCAACCAGAATTTTGCATTTGTCAAGATGTCGGTTGTCCATTTAAATGAGATCCGTTTTTGAAAAACTAATGTTACCGAGTCCAAGCTCACAGACAGGCCAATAAATCGGAGGTGAGGTGTTGAGACAAGGAAGACGACTTTATCCGGAAAGCCGGCAGACCGAGAAGATGGCAGACTAGAGTCTCAAAATAACCATCTTATCGGGGTTTGGATGGCAGTTTCTTTTATAGAGCAGAGAGGGGGAGGAGACGAGGAAGTAAAGTAAAAAAACGCCATAAGTTTTGCAAATATCCCCTGAATGGCCAGCCTCGGGGAGGGGATGTGTTAATTTCTTCTTGCCTGTAGCCATCCACAGGTGGACAGCGGTCCGGATGTTTCCCTGAACAAAGGCACTTTGGTTTAACATTCAGGCAGAGGGGCAGGGTTCCCCGAGGCAGGCCATTATGTGTAGACAGTATCCTTTTAGTGAACAAAAGCAATGGGAAGCAAAGGTTAAAGTAAAAGAAACAGATCCAACATGTAGTCAGATTTGGTCCTTCCCTGTTGCACTAAAATGGGCCATTTTATTTCATTTAAGGGTGAACACAAATTGGGGTTATGAGACTATCTTGTTTCTTTGGGATGGTTGCAGAGGATGGGGGCGGGACTCGCCACAACAGAATGTCGATGTGTGACCGGAGCCTCCCCAGTAAAAGATCCCTCCAGACTGAGGCTGAACTCTCAGCTTGCCTGACAGGGTCAGGGTTCAGCGGAAAACGTGTTCTCTCCAACACTGTCCAACTTGTTAGAGAGATTTTAGAAACACACATGTCTAGGTCTGCATCATAGCACTTAAGGGGTGAAAAACAACCGGGAGAATGCACATCAATGCTTTGAAGTCTATGTCTCTATAAATACTGTATTTTAAGGGATTACATCAGTGGTTCTCAAGAGGAGGCGGGGGAAGGCGATTCTGACCTCCAGGGGACATGTGGCAAAGTCTGGAGACATTTTTGGTTGTTACCAGCGGGATGTGGTGAAAGCTACTGGCATCTGGTGAGTCGAGTCCAAGGACGCTGCTAAACGTCCTATAACGCACAGGACGGCCCCCACGACAGAGAATAATCCAGCCGCAAACGTCAATAGTGTCATGATGGAGAAAACCTGCTTTCCATCACCCTGCGGCACAAGTCAGGACACACCCACCCCCTGCCTCCCAGCCGTGGCTCCAAAAACAAACCACCGCCACAGGACACCCGCAGACACCACGCCAGATATGTAGAAAGAGACCAAAGCCTTCAATCAATTCTTAAGAGTCTTATGTGTTTTTAAACAAGCATACTGAATCATCAGGAAAGATATTTGAGCTTCTCTTTTTTGATAGACTCAAAGTGAATTTTTCATGGAAAAAAAACCCTCATCAGTGATGAGTGATCACAGGCAGTCCTGTATAAATCATCTCTCTTGCCTTATTTTGAAAGCTTCTGCATACTGAGAGACAATTCTCATCCCCAAATTCCCCTGCTCCAAGCTTCTGTAGGTTTCTTTCAGTGTTTCTTTGGGTTTTGTTTGGACTTGTAATTTGAGTTTAGGAAACGTCCCCTGAGGCATTCTGGGATCCAGTCCTTTGAATGTTGATCCTTGGATGGATCATTAAAGAGCCATTAAGAGCTGGCTGTGGTGTCCCTTTGTAGAATAAAGTCAGCATTTTCACCCGCTGAGTGTAGCCCTGTTAATCCATTGTTTCTATTTCTTAGAGGAAGTAGCAGATTTTTGTTAACTGAAAAGCAAAACCACCTGGTAGATTTCTGAAATAAATGGAGTCTCCAATCTCCCAGTTCTTTTATAAATGGGATAAATGGTACTGGGAACCTGGGGGGTATCCCCAGGCCCTATGCTTCTTGAAACAGAGGGAGTTAGTAGCAAATGTATAAGAAAGTAAAGGTCGATGAGAATTGTTCTAGTAATGACTTCTCAAAAAACTGTTTTTAAAAAAAACACTTGGATTGATTATGGGCAAAGGTCAGCCTCCTGTTTGTTCCAGGCAACACAATTATTAGCCAGGATGTAGCTGGGCAAAATTGTTGCTAGCGACCTCTTAGAGCCCATGTTATTTTTCAATACACCGACAAATCCTAATCTGGCTTTTCAGGCCCTCCCTGGTCTAGAACAGCACTGTCCAGTAGAAATACCATGTGAGCTGCATGTGTAATTAAAACATTTCCGGTAGCAAAATTACAAA
Source organism: Balaenoptera borealis (assembly GCF_965194805.1). Classification (NCBI taxonomy): domain Eukaryota; kingdom Metazoa; phylum Chordata; class Mammalia; order Artiodactyla; family Balaenopteridae; genus Balaenoptera; species Balaenoptera borealis. The sequence continues at coordinate 8,400,400 of NC_138881.1, read as the reverse complement.
TAAAACACAGATAAAACTCAATGTAATAATATATTTTATTTAACCCAATATAGCCAAGGTATTATAATTTCAACATATGATCTGTGTTTTTAAAATTATTAACGAGATATTTTTACATTCTTTTTTTAAAAATTAATTAATTAATTAATTAACTTTTGGGTGTGTTGGGTCTTCGTTTCTGCGCGAGGGCTTTCTCTAGTTGCGGCGAGCGGGGACCACTCTTCATCGCGGTGCGCGGCCTCTCTTGTTGCGGAGCACAGGCTCCAGACGCGCAGGCTCAGTAGTTGTGGCTCACGGGCCTAGTTGCTCCGCGGCATGTGGGATCTTCCCAGACCAGGGCTCGAACCCGTGTCCCCTGCATTGGCAGGCAGATTCTCAACCACTGCGCCACCAGCGAAGCCCTTACATTCTTTTTTCATGCTAAATTTCTGAACGCCGGTGTGTATTTTTACATCTTCAGCATATCTCAACCAGACTCACTGCATTTCAGTTGATCAGTGAGCCACGTGGAGCCGATGGCTGTCATATTGGCCAGCGCAGTCTAGCCCGTCTATCTATTGGACTCCATCTATTTTTTCCACTCTCCCTTGTGAAATTCACATTCCAGTGTTGGTGAATTTCCTTCTGTCGGCCCACGCGTTGTTCTCTCTTATTTCTTGGTCTTTGTACAATTCTCTCCCTGGAGCACACTCCATCATCTCTCCTACCCTACCTGGCTAATTCCTACTTATTCGTCACCAAAGTTGATTGTTATGGGGAGAAAAAAAACTGTTGGGGAGGAAAAACTTTTCCTCTGCCCCCTTAGGTTTGTGATTGGGAGGGACCTGAGAATTTAAACTAACAAAATACAGATTAGCAGGAGAACAGACGGACTTCATGTACATGTGCTGTGCACATACATGGGAGGGCTTGGTGATGAGTATTTCAAAGGAGTGGTTAAAATCTGGGGCTTATATACCTAATTTAGTAGGCGAAATGGAGTGGGGAGTAAAGACATCTATGGGGAAGAACAAATAGGTCTTTTTGGGAAAGTCAAATGGGTTTTTAGAAGAACAAATGGGAGATTTTTAAAGTTTATGATAATGTCTGCTTATGCATGACTAGGAAACTCCCCCCAAGAGGGGATTTATGGTGGGTTTACTCTTGGTCTGTCTCCTGGGAGTAGAAGCCACACTCAAGAGGGAATTTATGGTAGCCTTCATTTCTCCTAAGTTTCTGCTTTTAGTCAAATAAGGGAAACTCCAAGAAGACTTCTTCTGTATCTGTTGAATCTCAAATGTCAACATCTTAAAATAATCTTTATACCAACTTTGGAGTTCCAAGTGCGGGCTCACAGAACCATAGAAGAGGTTAGGTGTTTGCTATTCCATGCTCTAATCTACCTGTACCTCTCATTTCATAGTTCTCATTCATTGTATTATCCCCTCAAGTTGAGTGTTTTTCTTCCCAAATAGACTCTAACCCCTGGGAAAGCAGGATCAACTGCGTTTCCTGTATGTTAGTGTGAACTCATCATCTAGGACAGTGGACTGGCACATAGTAGACCCTTGATCAATATTTGTTGAATGAATCAACCGACTCTTGGAGGAAAGGAAAAATATCTTTTTCTTCTACGCTTCTAAGTTCTTGACTGGGGCCTCTGTAACAAAAGACATATTAACAAGAGAAAAGCATACATATTTATTTAACAAAAGTTTTACATGACACAAGAGCCTTTATAAAGAAATGAAGACCCAAAGAGTGGTTAAACCTGAGTGTTTTTATGCTAGGTTTGATGAAGAGCTACAAATGCTATTTAGGGATAAAAACCAATGGAGTCATAGTACATGTTACAACATGGATGACGCTCGAAAACAATTTTTTTTAGTAAAAGAAGCCATACACAGAAGACCTATGTATTATATGACCCCATTTATAGGACGTATCCAGAACAGACAAATCTATAGAAATAGGAAGTAGTTGCCTAGGGCTGGGGGTAGGAATGGGGATAAACTATAAAGAAGCACGGGGGTCTTGTTGGAGTGATGGAAATACTCTAAAAATGACTTTTGGTGATGGTTGCAGAACTTGGTAACTTTTCTAAAAGTTATTTAAAATGGTTGAACTCTGTGATACATAAAGTATACCTCAGTAAAGCTGTTAAAGATTCAAAAATAATGATACTTTTTGAAAAACACAATGTAAAAATGTATATATATATATATATATATATATATATATATCCAGTATGAACTCAATTTGTTGAATGTTATCTCTATCATTTATATCATCCATCTATTTATAAATATGTATAGCAAACTATTAATAGTGGTTATCACTTCGGTTTTGAATTATAGGTGATTTTTTTTCTTAGATTTTTTTTAATATCCACAGTTCCACATTGAGCATTTATTAATTGAAGCAATTAACTTACAAACTGAAAAAACAAAAACAAAAATCAAAAACTCTTTGGAAAGACGAAATGATTGACTCTTCGGATGAATAATGTCTTGCCTGTGGGAGTTGGAGGTGGGAGGGGGTGGGTGTGAGTGTGGGTGTGTGCGCGCCTGTGATTCAAGTGATTAATGATCCGATTCCGAAAAGGAGGATCAGAGATCCTGGCTTCCAGAAACAGGATGAACTGTGTTTATTCAGGATGTTAATGATTTTGTCATTAAGAGTTGACCGTGGAACTTTTTTTGCTTCTAGAGAATCAGAGCTGAGTTCACCCATGCATTCTTTCAGAGGAGTGACCTTTCAAGGGATGAAGTTAGAGCTCTAGCGTAAAATATTAGAGATTTCAATTGGAGTCAAGTAAAAGGAAATGACTACTATTGGATACAAACATGACAAGGCTTACTAAAAGCTGATGACTATTAAACCAGTTTATGAGTTCAGCTAAAACTATATTCTTCTGGTGTCACACAAATGACTCTCATTCTGTCAGGATTGTTTGTTTAATCCAGCTTCATCCAATGCCCAAATTTGACACTATCACTCTCCTACCGCAAGAGGAAATTGTACATTCACATTGGTTCATGTATCATTTCTAACATCTTGGTTAAACAGCGCTTTCAAAGTATTTGCTATATGAGAAGTTAGCAATTTTGCTTCCAAAAATAAGTTCTATTTTCATATATTTAAAAAATATTAATGTTCAAGAAAAAGGTAGTGATAGTGTAACATGGTGCCTTACGTGCACACCACAGTTTTTCTTTTCTGATATCCTGGTCCCCATTGAACTATAGCCTACTATTTCAGTGATGAAAATGTGAATTGATTACTGTTATTCTCACCAATGACTAATTTGGAGACAAATTACTGTAATGAGGTATCTTATATTTTAAAATAATTGTATTTTATGTTGCTGGTGCTCTTTTGTTATTACAAAGGAAAGAGAAAGTTCTTATTTTTATGTCCCTTAAATTCTTTAAATATTATACTTTACATCAATTAAATGCTTACAGATAGCTAAACAATCAGTTCTTCCAACAAGCAGAAAAAGGAAAAAGTGCTTGGCAGGGAACATTCTAATTAGCTTTCAATTATCTTTAAAAAAAATAGGGCAACCTTTCTGACAATCAGCCCAGATTATTGTCCTCTGAGGTTCATTTTGAAATACCTTTTAATTTTCTATGAACATTCATTAAAAGAATATTATAAACTCACTATCTTAAAAAAGTGAAACTGTAATCCCATCACAGAAATATAACCAATGTTGACATTTTGATGTAGCTTCTCTTAGAATGTTTTCAATATAGACGCAAGCATAAAACATAATTCATTTCTATACAACAATTTATTCAACCAATGTTTGTTGAGTGTCAGTTATGTGCCAGTGTTCTTTCTAGTGGATGGCACCATATTGGCTATTCTAGCAACTCAGCATTCACTATCATTTGAATGTCTTTCCATGTCAATAAATTTGGATCTGCTGTATCATTTTAATGACCGCATAATTATGACAGATTATACTTTCCAAAATGATGACAACCTTTCCATCACCCCCTTCACTTTCTGGACCTGTCATGCCCCAGCAAGAGGTAGAGACTACACCGCGATGAAGAGTGGCCCCCGCTTGCCGCAACTAGAGAAAGCCCTCGCACAGAAACGAAGACCCAACACAGCCAAAAATTAATTAATTAATTAAAAAGTGAAAAAAAAAAAAAAAGAGGTAGAGTCTACGTCCCCTTACCCTGAACTTGGGTGAAGTTTTATGACTGCCTCAATCCGCCAGTTGTGACAACATATGATTTCCAAGAGAGATCATAAAAGGGGATATGACTTCTGCCTAGTCCTCCCTTCGGACACTCACCCTTAGAACTCAGCCATCATATTTTGAGGAAGCCCATGCCACATAGGAAAGGCTGTATATAGGTGTTCTAGCCACCAGCCCCCACTAAGGTCTCGGGCAACACCCACTATCAACTGCTATCCATGTGGTAAGCGAGTCTTTAGATGACTCCAGCCTCCATCCTTCAAGCCACAGCAGCTGATGCCAAGTAGAGAAGAGGCGGTTGTCCACGCTGGGCCCTTCCAAAATCACAGATTTGTGAGCACGGTGCATGTGGCTTGTTTTAAGCCACTAGGTTTCCAGGTGGTTTGTTATATAGGAGTAGATAGCAGGAATAGCAATATTCCTTTGAATGACCATACCACAACTTTTGTAGCTGATTTCTTCTTTTGGGACATTTCTTTTGTTACTAGTATTTTGATGTTGTTGCTTTGCTAATTTATACATCACTTGTATGTATATCTCTGAACACAGTGGTACGTGTAGCCTTATTTCCTCAATATTATTTCCCAAAAGTAGAGGTGCAGGTCAAATGATGTGCATATTTTAAGGGCTTTTGATGCAATTTGGGGACAGTTCACTTTTTAGAGGCTCACAGATATGTATGGTTTAGAAATAGTTAAAATACTTTGACAAAGTCAGTTACTAGAAATTCGTTAACTGAAAAGGAAAGATCATTGAGTATAGGAAAAACCACTGATAGTTCTAACAAAAAGAAGTTCTGGTTTTTATGTTAAAAATAATACATTCAGGGGCTTTCCTGGTGGCACAGTGGTTAAGAATCTGCCTGCTGATGCAGGGGACATGGGTTCGAGCCCTGGTCTGGGAAGATCCCACGTGCCGCGGAGCAACTAAGCCCGTGCGCCACAACTACTGAGCCTGTGCTCTAGAGCCTGCAAGCCACAACTACTGAAGCCCACGAGCCACAACTACTGAAGCCCATGTGCCTAGAGCCCATGCTTCGCAACAAGAGAAGCCACCGCAATGAGAAGCCCCCGCACTGCAACGAAGAGTAGCCCCCTCTCACCGCAACTAGAGAAAGCCCTCGCGCAGCAATGAAGACCCAATGCAGCCAGAAATAAATAAATAAAAATTTTTTAAAAATTTCTTTAAATACTACATTCAAAGAAGAAAAAGTGATTATGCAAACATGAATTTTGAGGGTGGGAGTCTCTTCCTCAAATCTGAGTACATATTTGTCACATATAGTCCCCAGATGGACCCCAAATACATGTAGTATGCCATACTTCATAGTAAGATAACCTCTGTTAGATGAATTTTAACTACTAGGGCTTAAAGATATCTTCAAGTTTCAAAATTTCAAGAGCTTTCTGAAAACCAAATAATTCTACTGCAGTCTGAAGACCTTGTCCTGAGTAGGCTTTTACCTGTGAGTCAGTATTGTCAGATGATCAGATGCAATGACTTGACTAGTTGTGGAGGACAGATGGGAGCTGAGAGTTATCCTGTAACCGTGGCTGATATAAGTATAATATTACCTAGAAATGTGAAGTGGAGAAAAGTTTAAAGGCAGTGTTTTCTTGTTAAGTGCTGCAAATTTTTTAAATGTCACGGCTATTCTAATATCAATTGTCTATACTGATTATGTGTGTATATGTGTATTACCTATCACCTTCTAATATAATAATATTAAAAATAAATCTTAGGTCAGTATAGTAGCTGAGAGTTTACAAGGTGCTTTCATATTTGTTTCATCGGATTTTTAAAAAAATTTATTTATTTTATTTATTTACTTTTGGCTGCGTTGAGTCTTCGTTGCTGTGCGCGGGCTTTCTCTAGTTGCGGCGAGCGGGGGCTACTCTTCGTTGTGGTGTGCCGGCTTCTCATTGCGGTGGCTCCTCTTGTTGCAGAGCATGGGCTCTAGAGCGCAGGCTCACTAGTTGTGGCACATGAGCTCAGTAGTTGTGGCGCACGAGCTTAGTTGCTCTGCGGCATGTGGGATCTTCCCGGACCAGGGCTCGAACCCATGTCCCCTGCATTGGCAAGCGGATTCTTAACCAATGCGCCACCAGGGAAGCCCTGTTTCATTGTTTTATTTAATCTTCACAACAAAGCCAGGGGTCATCACTTTGCAGATGATGAAAACAAGTCCAAGGAAGTTAAGTAACCAGACAGAGACATCCAGGACTTGAACACAAGTATTCTGATCTCAATTTAACATCTTTTAAAGTAGAAACCAGGGATATCTACCTCATCTTCTTAAGACTGTCTCTTGCAGTATGCTAAAAGTCATCTCATCACACAGAGTGGGGATCAGCAAATTTTTTCTGTAAAGGGCCAGATAGTAAACATTTTAGGCTTTGTGGGCCATTCAGTCCGCTACTGCGACTACTCAGCTCTGTCACTGTAGCAGGAAAGCAGCCGTGGACAACGTGCCATGAATGGGCATGGCTGTGTTCTAATAACCCTTTATTTTCAAAACCAGGCAGAGGGCCTTTGGGGTCCTTAGGCTATACAGATAGTCCCCGACTATCGAACCTGCACCCCCTGAAGTGGAAACACGGAGGCCTAACCACTTGACTGCCAGGGAAGTCCCATGGTTTTTTGACTTCATGGTAGTATGGAAGCGATACACATTCAGTAGAAACCGTACTTCGAATTTTGAACTTTGATAGTTTCCCTGGCAAGCGATATGCAGTCCGATTCTCTCTCGTGATGCTGGCCAGTGGCAGGCTACACTCAGCCCCATGATCATGAGTGGAAACACCCCATACAACCTATACAACCCATACTTACGACCATTCTGGACCCAGACAACCATTCTGGTTCTCACTTTCAGGGCAGTATTCAATAAATTACATGAGATATTCAATACTTTATTATAATATAGACTTGGTGTTAGATGATTTTGCCCAACTGTAGGGCTAAAAGTCTCTATATGCCTGTGCCTGTATTTGCAAAAAAAGGTAACTCCGGAAGGATAAATAAAAATCTAATAAAAATAAGTCTTTATAGGGAAAGGAAGTGAGGAGGGGAGAAGGGCAGAAACGGACATGATTCCTCTGTGTTTAATTATCCTTTTCTGTCTGGGGTTGGCACACTACAGATCCTCCTCGACCTGTGATGGGGTTACATCCTGATAAACCCAATGTAAGTTGAAAATATTGTTAGTAGAAAATGCATTTAATATACCTAATCTACCAAACATCAGAGTTTAGCCTACGCTACGTTAGGACTTTTAGTCCTCCCACTACCCCTTCCTTATTTCTCACAGCCCCATGCCCTCTTCTACACTTTGTTTCAGTGACCTGGGCATTCGTCATACTAGTACATAGAGATCTGACCTTCCTTTTGCAGTTGTTCAGAACTTTGCTATGTAGCTGTACTATGGAATAATCAATCTACTGCTGGGCTTTCCATTATTTTGCTTGAACGTATGACATTCTATGCTTGTACTGGTGATTCTGTGGAAGAGATGCCTAGAAGTGGTATGGCTGGACGGAAGGGCACATGCATCTCTGAATTTGTTACTTATTGCCAAATCCCCTCCATATTTGTAGTAGTGTTTTGTACTCCCACCAGCAACCTATGAGAGTACCTGTTTCTCCAATGGTGTATGAGGCCAAACCTTTGGATTTAGTCTACTCTGTTAGGTGAGAAATGATATCTTGGTGTAGTTTTCATTTGCATTTCTTACTGCAAGTGAGAAAGAACATCTTTCCATACATTTAAGGACTAATGATATGTCACCTCTGTTTCATAACCTTTGCCCATTTTTCTTTTGGGTGGTAGGTTTTTCTCTTTTCAAAGTTTAACCACTTGTTAAACATAAAGGAGAGAGGCCCTCTGTCCCAGTTCTTCATTTCTTTTGACTTGGCTTATGCTGTTTTATGCCATGCCAAAGATTTTGATTTTTATATAGTTAGATCTACTGATCATTCGTAGATAGATAGATAAGCTAGAAAAAGAATATAGATATAGATGATACAGATAGAGATATAGATGAGATAGATTGATAGATAAATAGATGAGATAGATAGATGAGACAGACATAATATAGATATAGATATCTTCTGGTTTTTTTTTTTTTTTTTTGGGTTTTTTATTGTCTTTGTGCCACACATCTGAAATTTAAATGGGTGAAAAGGATGGAGGTAATGATGAGAGTGGCAAAGATATTAGAGCTTTTATTTGCAAGTACGTTTGTATTAGAAGTTCAAATGGACTTACTAAGCATTACTTTTTTTTAATTATGTTTTTTTGCTTTTTTTTTTATTTTATTTTTTAAACATCTTTATTGAAGTATAATTGCTTTACAATGGTGTGTTAGTTTCTGCTTTATAACAAAGTGAATCAAGTATATGTATACATATATCCCCAAATCCCCTCTATCTTGCATCTCCCCCCATCCTCCCTATCCCACCCCTCTAGGTGGTCACAAAGCACCGAGCTGATCTCCCTGTGCTATGCGGCTGCTTCCCACTAGCTGTCTGTTTTACATTTGGTAGTGTATATATGTCCATGCCACTCTCTTACTTCGTCCCAGCTTCCCCCACCCCCGTGTCCTCAAGTCCATTCTCTACGTCTGCATCTTTATTCCTGTCCTGTCCCTAGATTCTTCAGAACCTTTTTTTTTTTTATTCCATATATATGTGTTAGCATACAGTATTTATTTTTCTCTTTCTGACTTACTTCACTCTGTATGACAGTCTCTAGGTCCATCCACCTCACTACAAATAACTCAATTTCGTTTCTTTTTATGGCTGAGTAATATTCCATTGTAGATACGTGCCACATTTTCTTTATCCATTCATCTGTCGATGGACACTTAGGTTGCTTCCATGTCCTGGCTATTGTAAATAGAGCTGCAGTGAACATTTTACTACGTGACTCTTTTTGAATTATGGTTTTCTCAGGGTATATGCCCAGTAGTGGGATTGCTGGGTCGTATGGTAGTTCTATTTTTAGTTTTTTAAGAAACCTCCATACTGTTCTCCATAGTGGCTGTGTCAATGGCCATCATCAAAAAATCTACAAACAACAAATGCTGGAGAGGGTGTGGAGAAAAGGGAACCCTCTTGCACTGTTGGTGGGAGTGTAAATTGATACAGCCACTAAGCATTACGTTAAACGTTAAGACTGGTGACGTGTTACTGGTTCAGAGAACAACTAAAACACAGAATAGAGCGAATAGCCAAGGTTAATTCAAGAGTTATATATTACTTGAGAGTGAGGAAGAGGAAAATCTTTTATAATCAAGAAAAATGTGGTATTAAGTGAGTTGCGGTTAAGTCTGAAAGTCTTCATACGGACACTTGAAATATCTTTGCAGTTGTTTGTATATAATTTCATTGTAAAATCTCTTAAATCACGTGTAACAGAAGGACATCAGTGTCGCTGTGGAAGTGTTCAGTAGTGATAGGAAAAATAAAATGTTCCTTTTGAAGGTTACTATTTTGCTGTCAGGTGATAAACTTTTAGAATATTGAATTCTGCGCTTTTGTTTGGTTTTGTCTGCATTTTCTCCCCAGACCATTCATATCTCGGTCCTCCTTTCATTACCCCAGCCAAGGGGAATCAGAAAATTGAAGTGAAGAAGGACAGATAAGTTATAGCATTTGCTTTGCACCCCGGGCTCATTTTTGCTTTTGAGATGGCATTGTCACCAAGCAGGGGCAGTTTTCTATCGAGAGAGGAGAGGCTGGACGGGGCCTGGGGTAGGGGGTGCAGACAGAACCGTGATGTCACAGATTGCATTGTCTCTTGGGAAACTCATCCATCAAACCGTCACTTCTGATTCCGTGCAGGGTCACTAGGGAAAGAGGCGGCCCGCCCCAGTTGGGGCATTCTGGAGTGTTAATACGTAGTAAAGCTGGTGGTGTGAAGCCGATTCATTGTGTTTCAAAGGCCCAAATGGCATGCTGCCGAGCCGAGGCACCCGCGCAGCAGCGCCTCCTTAGAAATAATGACCCCAAGGCAGACAGCCCTCACTGCAAAATGTAGAAGGGTGCCATCTGTTCGTCTCCTCCTTGATTTATTCGTTTCGGGGTTTCAAATGACACACTAGAAAGGTAAGTCTTCTTTTTCAAAACTTGAGGGGAAAGGGAGGAATTCCAGATTGATTATAGTATCTCTGAGATATATGTAAGCTATTTGTCTTCGGTTGGAAGGGGATTTGGATTTGTAAGGTGCGAAAATTTTTGGGAAATACCAGGGTGAACCCTGTCCTGGGGAAGACAAGGTAAACTTTAGATCTTAAAAAAGGTCATGCCTTACAACTTAGCAACTGACTTTTCCTTACTATTTTTAAAACATGATTTTTAAAAAATGAAGTTTGGTCAGAACAGTCATTTTCAGGATCTTCGCTAGCGCATGTCCATCCACGTTTTCCTATCTGCTATTTGCCTTTTCTCGATGTTTTCGATTTATTTTCAGTTTGGGGATACATGAGAAACAAGCAGCTGCTGTAAATTGTCAAGGGCTCTGAAAGTGCTAGCTAGATTTGGGCAGCTTCTAGCTGATTTCTACCTACCTTGTTTGAAATTCTTCTGTCCTGGGAGGGAGTAGAAAGGAGTGTAGAAGTCAGATGAAGTTTTAGGCCGAGCTGCCTTGCCCATCCCTGAGCGTTTGGAGGGTACCGAGAAAGAGCAAACGCAAATCCCCACGCCTGCCTGGGACCCATCCCGGTCCCGGGCTCCGTACTTGCTGTGCGGGTCCCACGCCTCTCTGAGGATCCGCCTCGCAGGAATCACTGCCAGCGAACACCCCCTTGCACCCCCTCCCCTCCCACTCCCCAGGAGAGGCGCTTCTGCAGAAGTCATTTGGTGTGTGTGCCGGTTTTCCTTGTGAGGGGATTAGAGAATAGCAGAGCGCTTTGTGAGAAAGGCCCTGGGACGGCTTGCTGGGGAGAAACCAAACAGAGCGAAGGAAGACTTCAGCCTTCTTGGTCCCCTCAAGTCAAGTGACTCTAAGAAACCCAGTTGCCCGGCCTAGAGCAGCTGGGGGCGGTTTTCTCTCGTCTACCGTAGGAGAAACTGGTAAGGCTCCTTTTTTTTTTTCCCTACTGCTCCTGGGATGCTACTCTAACTGCTTTATTAAAGTGCTGGTGTTGGAAGGAAGGGAAATTGGTTAGCAATTCTGGGGGATATCCTGCATTGTCTCTGGCTAACGTATGGGAAAGGCGCTGTTTCCTGCACAAAGGGCTGGTAGCCAGAGCATAATTTGACTTTTCCCAAATTTGATTAGCACCACTTTTGAGCAGCTGATTTCAACAAAACACATGCAGACCCTATACTCCGTATCAGAATGCAACTATTTATAGGATAATCATATTTTTAAAGCAGTTATATCTAAATTTGATTAGTTTGAGGATATAACTGCATGGAGGTGGGAGAAAAATCAGGCCTTTCTGGAAAGGAAGGATGCCCATTTCTGAGGACGCCCATTTCACCTGTTTTGTAACTAGGGCCGTGTGGACCCAAACCACTGCTGATCAACCAAACAATCCCAAGAGTAAGTTCTAGACAGTGTGAGATAAGGGGAGAGTGGTGCCACCTAAATGAGGAAAATGGAATTTTGAGTCAGTCACGAAGAACTTACATTCTCTATTCATTACTCAGCCAGTGTTCTAATCGGAAAGCAGTGAGAAAGCTGCCCCAGAATCAGAAGGAATAGGTACCAAGGCTCCTTCAGCGTTTTCAAGGAATCAGCTCGCTCACACGGCCTTATTTGGCAAACGTCATGTCTTACTCCCTAATTCCATTCTGTTATTTTTAGAATTGATTTTGGTATTTGTGTGGAGATATATATATATATCCTTTTAGTATATCCTGGTAAACTTGAGCCTGAATAGTTTAGAAATATATGAATTCAGTTGGAGGCCATTTATCCCTCAAACAAACTACTAAAGTCCTCCAAGCTGGTGTACGCATGGGGAAGATATAAGTGACAGACAGCTGTTGTTTCTGTGACGGACAAGTCCGGAAGCCTGTCCCCAGAGCTGAGAACCAAATTCCTGCAAACCCTGCCGCCCCTCCTATCCACAGCACAGGAGGGGTGGTAATCTTTGCTGTGGTGGTTTTTCCCTGACAAAGTTTGGGTGCTGCCTAATGTAGCTGACGGCATTTTTTCCCCTCCTCATTAAAATAAAACTAAAAATTTTGAAGCTGTGCAAAGTTCTGCAAAGTAGATGTTTAGTTTCTAAACTTAACATATACCAAATAGTACACTTATGATCATGCCAGTTGAATCTGTACATCATGCAAACGATACTCAAGTAAAATGATTCAGCAGCAAGTAATTACGCAGGTCTGCAACTTGAACCTCAATTGAGATTAGGCCCCTGGAGTTTTGCCTCCTTAATTCTGCAGTCTTAAAATGACCCGATTATTAGAGTATTCAAAAATTGAAAATGTGTGGCATTTATTTCATTAAGAGCAATCAGGTTTTCTAAGTATATAACTATTTAAGTAAAGTTTCTTTGCATGCTTATTAATATGAATGCCTGAAAAATATATGCTCTTTCTTTAAAAAAATGAAAACCAATTCCCTTTCAGTTTTGGTTTTCATTCTTCTTCGGTTTTCAGCCTTCTTCAGCTGAAAATGCTAATTCAACCGAACAGTTTTATCTTTGCCTAGGAATTATTTACGGAATGCAGGCAGTTAATTTGGGGGTCCTGGGTGTGAGATAACAGTTAATCAATTTATCTGTGAACTCAGAGGATGCCTGGGAGGTTTTCAGGTTTGATCCATGTTATTTACTGTTCTCTGCTGCTTGCTGATTGCAGTTTCAAAGACTATTTAGGTTCATGATATTTGAGCCCGAGAGCATCGAGTTTATTAGAATTGATTTTCTTTCCAGGTTGATCTTTTAAAATACTTTTGCTGGTCATTTTTCACTACCACCGTACGCAGTTGTCATTCATCTGGCCTCTATTTATTGAGTGTCTAGGTGTCACCCGTGTGGCCCACATTTGCTCTTAGAGATAAAAACTGTATTTTGCTGGGGCTCCCTGCAGAGGTGGCCACGGCTAGAAGGGAAGAGACCAACTTGCTGCTCTGACAATTGTTTGCTTGTTCACATGGTTCAAGTGCAAATGTGGTTTCAGCAGCCACAGAAAATGCTCCTTCTTCTGAATTATTGATACCTTAAAATATATTACTGGCTACTCAGAATCCGGGAGCTGAGTTAATCAATGATCCTCTCACACTGCACAAGATCCACTGTGTGTTATTCTCACGGCTGGGCATTTCAAGAATTCAAAAGTCAGGTTTCTCATGAATTAATCTGGTCATGGTGCAGGTTGGGAAAATATGGACCAAAACGTTTTCACAAGCTTAATCTTTACAGCTTATAAATGACTGTTCCTTCTCATTTTTTATCTTGACTTATTAGCTTTTTTTCTGTTAGATGGTTTTTGTGAAATGTTTTTGTCTCGTTAAATGATGTATTACAATAAAGTACATAGTTTACAATAATATCAATCGGAAAAGGGCACCATGGGAAAGAAAGGAACCTTTCTTGAATCCACCATGTAGCAGACACTGCCCTGGCATCTTCACAAGCATATTATCATTTAATCTTCTCAACAGTGCTGCAAAATAGGTATTATTATGCCCATTTTAAAGATGAGGACGCTGAGACCCAGAGAACTAAGAATGAAATCATGTCATGTGACTACTGAGGTCGCAAACCCAGATCTGTCCCTTGCTCCACAAAGGCACTTTTTAGCCACTTCTGTGTCACTCTCTTAACACCTATGTCTTTCTTCCCAGATCCCAGATCACTTGATCATTCCCTACAGCTTATCTTAATGCTTCCAGAGAATCTCCCTTGACAGTTTCACCCTGTTCCCTGCTTCCTTTATGAGCTGACAGCCAACATATGTATGTAGGGATTCGACAGGTGCTGTATGTATTTACGTGTAAAAACTGCTTTTGAAACGTCAAAGTAGAAACAGCATATTAAAATGTAGAAGGCAGCATATTAGGTTTGCTTGGTTAGGGGAAATGAGGAGTAAATTTGGTTTGGTTTTTGGCCACGCCCGCCCTGGTTTTCACCATATATCCAGTAGAGGTCCCAGTCTGCAGGCAAGCTGGGATGCAAGTGGGTCTCCTCCTCTATTCGTATAGACACGTGGGTTTCCCACCCCGCTAGGCCTCACTTCCTGCCTCCTGCAGGGAAGCTGAGGAAAGGACAGAGCTGTAGAAACCTGGGAAATGCATCCCAGCCCCCTTCTAAAGCAGTGAGTTGAGAGAGAGGAAACAGTGGCATGTCATGAATAAAAAGGACTTCTAGATGTATTGGTGCATTAGTCTGGTGCACCCATAGTATAGTCATTGATTGACCTCAACACATTTATTTAGTCAGCACTATCTATCCAACTGCCTTGTGTATTTGTTTCCTGTCACTGCTGTAACAAATTACCACAAATCTAGTGTCTTAAAACAACACACATTTATTTTCTTACAGTCCTGGAGGTCTGAAGCCTGAAGTGGTCTAAAGCCAAGATGGCAGCTGGGCTGCATTCCTTCTGGAGGCTCTAGGGGAGAATCTGTGTCGTGCTTTTCCCAGCTTCTAGAGGCCACCGGCATTCCTTGGCTCGTGGCCTCACATCCCTCCGACCTCTCTGCTTTTATCGTCATGTCTCCTTCTCTGACACTGATTCTCTTGTCTCCTTGTTTCCCTTAAAAAGACCTTTGTGATTACATTGGACCCACCAGGCTAATCCAAGGAAATCTTCCCATCCCAACATCCTCAATCACATCTGCAAAGTCTCCTTTGCCATGTAACATATTTACAGGTTTGGGGAATCAGAACACGGACGTCACTGGGGAGACATTAGTCTGATTTTCCCACCCTTTTGAATATTTCTTTATAGCTACATGATATTTATTTATTCCGTGATCTTGTAGGTAAGGAGGAGCCACGGAAGCATTTCAAGTGGAGAGGTGAAATAATCAGGTTTCCATGTTAGGAAGCTTACAGAGAGAGTCCTATGGAGATGGAGGCCCAACTAAGATGACAACTGGAATGCAGGACAGAAGAGTTGTAGAAGAGGGGACGGGGAAGAGTTTGAGAGATAAAAAGAGCGTGTCTACAGGACAGCTGAGAGGAAAGGGTCTGTGACTTGGATAACTTGGATGGGTGACGGGGAGCTACAGAGGATGGGTGACTCTGAGAAGATGTGTGTACACTGGGCTGGGTGCTGGTAATACAGTGGTGGCCAGAAATACCTCTTTGCTCGGGTAGCTCAAAGCCCAGTTATGAAGATACCAGTGATAGTAATAACAAGAACTCATATTTATTGAGTGCTTTATCTCATTCCAAGCACCTTACATTTACTCTTTATACCAACCCTCTTAGGTAGATATTAGTATCATTATCATCCCATTTTTCAGATGAAGAAACTGAGGGAAAGAAAGATTATATAATTTGCCCAAGTTTGAGCAATTCGCACGGGGAGAGAAGGGAGTTGAAGCCAAGTAGTCTGGCTCCAGGGCCCACGGTTTTAATTATAACACTCTACTGCCTCACTTCATAACTAATTTTAATTTTATGGGCTGTTTAGTATGAGAGCTATCTGTACATTTCCATGGGAGTGCCACGGGGATAGGATGTGATGCGTGATAAAATAAAATATTGGTATGGAGCACTGAACTAGGCATAAGGGCAACCTTAGAGAAAGATCCTTTTTCCCTGCTCTTTAAGAATTTATGTCCACATGGAGAAAACCATATTGCAATCATAAAAAAATACATGATCAAAAACGAAGTGCTTCCAAGGCCCTCTGGAGAACTCTGCCACGAGGATATAGTCTTCTTCTAAAAGGAAGTGGGAAAGAGCAAGGCGATGAGAAGGTTAAGATGGTCAGATGCAGGGGTCTTGAGCCAATGCCTCCACGTGCTATGCACTTTCTGTACATTCTTCCATTTAATCCTTACAACAATGCTATAAAATTACTGGCCTTATAGATGGGGAAATTTAGGCAGAGAGAGGTACCAGAGTAACATTTGGACCCCAAGGTCTCATTTCTCACTCTGCTAGTCTGTGTCTAAAGGCTTTGGGTTCAGTATACCAGACCTTGAAATAAAATTTTTAAATGCCTCAGGAATTCTAAAATAATGTTTACATCTTTTGAAAAGCCCTGGTCCGTATTATGGTTCTTCTTCAGTATCGTTATCATTGACGAGTCTGTTGGGTAGAGCTGCCTTGTGTGTGTGTGAAGATTTGAGTATCGCTCACTGTAGGTGGTCTTTAAAAGGAAAAGCATCCTTGCCAAGAAAGATAGGTGTAAACTTCTTTTTTACATTCTCTTGTTACCTTCTTTAAACTATTCTGTAATCTTTGCAGAAGTTACAACGTGAAGTGGTAGAACAGGTGCCTATGGGCTCTAAAAAAATAATACAGTAATCACTAGGTAACAAATACCAAGAGATATTATTGAGAGGAATAGGGTGAGCTTTTTTTCTTTTACAGCTAGCTCACCAGGAAGATATGAGACCTTGCCCCTTAAGTTGGCTTCTTAATTTATGTAACAGAAAAGTTTAGATGTGTTTATTTATTTATTTATTTTTATTTATTATTTTTGACTGTGTTGGATCTTCGTTGCTGTGCACGGGCTTTCTCTAGTTGCGGCAAGTGGGGGCTACTCTTCGTTGTGGTGCGCGGGCTTCTCATCATGGTGGCTTCTCTTGTTGCGGAGCATGGGCTCTAGAGTGCGCGGGCTTCAGTAGATGCGGTGCGTGGGCTCAGTAGTTGTGACTCATGGGCTCTAGAGCGCAGGCTCAGTAGTTATGGTGCACGGGCTTAGTTGCTCCGCGGCATGTGGGATCTTCTCAGACCAGGGCTCGAACCCGTGTCCCCTGCATTGGCAGGCGGATGCTTAACCACTGCGCCTCCAGGGAAGCCCTTTAGATGTGTTTAACCTTTTCTACTGGATGTTTATTTCACAAACAATGATTTGGTATCTACTGTGTGTTGGGCACACATTTGCTTTCATTTATTCCCTGCAACTCTTGTTCAGAAGGCTCCTCTTTCTAGGGGAGGAAAGAGAGTCTTGGAGAATGGCACAGCCGGACTTGAACTCCTGGTTTCTGCCCTTTAGCCCGGAAGACTGGCTCTCATGCCTCTCAAGCTACTGAGCTAAGATGGGCGCTCAGAGCTGCCGGAGAAGGACCCCATGATGTTTCTCCATTTGGAAGAGCAGACTAGGAGAGTTTGGTCATATTCCCATGTTAGGCACATTTTGGGATCAATATTCCTATTTATCAAAATAATCTGCAGCTTGCTTTAACGAAAGAGGATTTCAAAGCCCATGTGTTGAAAGGATAACGCTCTACAATTGTATAATTTGCTTCAAAGTGAGAATTCCAAAAAATAGGGGATTTACCCAACAGCTTGCTAGCCAGTGGCTGAGAGATTTACATTCAACATGACATCTGTTCAGGCTTACACTCTGCTTACATACGTGTTGGCAAAACACTCTCTGTAAACCTTCCAAATGTTCTAACCCCATGTTCACTTCTCCCAAAACTCCTGACAAGAAGGGGACCAAGTTAGAATGACCATCCCAGAGTACCTGACCCTGGGATCAATGCTTACAGTAGGTCACGATTAGTTTTAATAGTAAATAATACATAATCGCTGACAGGTGCCTTTGGGCATTGGGAAATAGCACTTAAAATAATGTTTCAGTGATACATTGCCTACAGGAAGATGTCATCATGCAAACTTAATAGCACTGCTTGACGGTGAGAACTCAGTATCTTATCGAAAGGGAAAGTTTGCTCAGATTTTTTTCATCCACCATTAGGTAATCAAACATCTCAAAATAAGAACTAGCGTGTCTTATATTTTTAAAACTAATGAACAAAGAAGCTAAAATCCATAACTGCAACCTAAATAAATACAGTTATCAACATGCCAGTAAGATCTGCAAAGCCTGACCCCTCAATGAAAAATTATTGTGTTCAATGAATTTCCATTCAGAGTTCAGAGATCCTCAGGTCACAGTAATACTGTATTATTCTTCGCTGTAGTTCTGCACCACAAAGATAAGTTAACGCTTTATATTCACTAGTTCAGATTAAGGTGATCAACAAATTTAATTTCCATATACCTGTGTAACTTCAAATATATAGAGGCCTGAAGCTACTGTAAACACAAGCTTACTCACCGAATTTGTTTCATAATACCCATCCTCTTGCCACGTAACAGCAAGAGCAAACATTCTAAAACTTCTTGTAAGTGAAAGGAAATCATCCGTCTTTGTTAATTATGTGAACTTTCCCTCATTAGTCATGCACCGTATGGACCCAAGAAAAGTGTGGGAAATTGGCACATAATTGGGACATAATAGGCATTTAAGCCTTATATTTTCATAACAAAACTGTCCTAAATTAAAATAAAAATGTTATGCAAATGAGATTTGTTTAGCTAAATGTGGGCAGAAGGGCTGTAAAGATATCAGAATGTATTAGCACAACATGAATAATTTATTTTATGATGTAAAGCCTAATAAAGATTTAATGATCACCCATGTGCCTTTAAAATTATGGGAGAAATAGCAATACAGTGGGCACACAGAGCTATCACAACTGTGTCTAAAACTCTGTTTATAACTGTTCCTATGTGAGTCATTTTCTGGAAAGGGTGGGTCACAGAATGAGGCAATAAATAGTTGCAAAGAAGTTTGTGTCCCGAGGTACCCATTCAGTGAATTCTAGACCTAAGCTGCTTTTCTCTAAAACCATGAAGTATGCACTCTTGCTTCAGAATTGGACTAATGATTTTCTGATTTATAAATTTAATGATTGCAATATCATAGAATAATTTCTGGGAAGAAAAACTATGTTAGGGGTTTCATTTCCTACAAATACTGTTGGCCTGTTGCTTTTAATTCCATCCGAATGCATGCTACGGAGTAGTTGAGTTAAGTCCGTAGCATCTTGGTTATTCATGGATGAGTTCCAGTTCTTTTGGTGATAGAACTAAAAGCTCACAAGATGCTGTGTATCAGCAATGAGACAATTAGTCTTTGAGAAGCTTTGGGGAAATTACTCAAGCAGCGAATTAATCATTGTGATTCTGATCTCCCTTCACAGATGCTAGATCTCTGAAAGGAGTCCCCCACCCATCCTAGTTCGCGGTGCTCTTATTAAAGGTGTAAAATTTCATAAACTTTGGGTAAAACATTATGAATTCTTTTTCTGTGCAATACAACTGGTATTTTTTCCAGACGTGTATTTCCATAATTAAACATCCTAAAATACAAATCCCATTATTATTTGTTATGTCTAGTCAGTAATTAGACCTCAGCTGGTAGGGCAATTTCAGAACAGAGTTTACCAATTTACATACTAATCCAGCAGAGTCTGGTGGGACATGATTAGCATAGATTCAGTCAACATCTTAATTAGCCCTAATCCCAGCATGCACTCCGAGGTGCCTTACCCCACCCCCACCTTGGTGAGTCTTGTTTAGCTGAATTGTTTCCGTCAACAAATTCCCACTCTTCAAAGATTTTTTTCCAGTGTCCTTTTTCACACGTGAAATGGTTATATCTCAAAGTAGTATGCCAGGCAAGGTATTTTGTGTCAAGCCCTAGAAATGTGAGAAATTTGGTCAGGCAAATGATGAATACACGAGTCTGAAGTCAAACCAGATTGTGTTCTAGAATGTCAGAATAGACCCACTCTATCATCCCACCCCCAACTCTAGGTAGCAAGGTCTGTAAGCCATCCCACACCTAGGAGAGTCTTACTTCTTTTCTAAGACACTAGAGGATATTCCTTATTCCCATCCATGATCAAGAACCCATTTCATTATTTGCCATTTCTCATGTCAGGGAATTCCTTAAACTTAACTGAGATCCCCCATGTTGCCTACCTAAGCCTCTTGCCTCTCTGTCCGTGCGTAGTGGCGATGGAGGGCAGGTGGCCACCTTGCCTATGAAAAGCTCCTCACGTAGCTGAGGACCAGAAGTCAATTATGTCCTTAATCTTCTCTCCTCCAGATTGAATTTTTCCAGCTCCCTGACTCTTTCCTCTCAGGTCCCTTTTCTTCAACTCTTTGATCTTCTTTGTGGCTTTCCTCCGAACTCTTGCCAAGTTTTCCACACCCCTCTTTAACTGTGGCGCTCGGAACTAGGCAGAGTACCTTTGACATAGTTTGAATGGCCAGATTTCTGCAGGCTGCGTAGCTAATACTTTAGTGTATCTCCATATTCAACTTACTTCTACAATCAGTGCTTCCTATTAGGTAGCTGGATAGCTTTGTTTATTCCTTTCCCATTGAAAAAGAATTGATGTTTCTCTTTTTGTGTTATTCTATAACCTAGAGGGGATTTCTTCTCTGTTCTTTGTAATATTTTATTGCAGTTTATCAAAGGCATTTTGAGTTTCAATTTCAGTTTGCAAAGCTATAAACCACTGGTAACTCCTGCTGAGGTTTGAAGTCATTGGCAAACTCAAGTTGGGCATTACCAGTGAATCATTGTACCAACCAAGGGCATGAAGACCTCAGTGGGAACCGGGATGATCCCAGGAGAATAGTACTTGCTAACACCCTCAGCCAAGGGTGCCTCCTAGCTCTTGGTTTTTTGCTCTCTGCCACCCTTCCCCCCTTCTGACCTTTGTCCCAGGACGTACTCTTTCCCTATTTCACGCTCTCTTTTTCCTCTCTTTTTTTCTGTTTACTCATCCCTTCTTCCTCTGCTTCTCTTCCATTTTCACTCAACACCTTCCAGCTCTCCCTGCTGGAGATGGTTCCCCAGCCAGAACGTTTGTTTACTTATCGTGGTTGGGAGTGCCACACTGGCTTCCCTGAAATCCAGTCACATAGTTCACAGATAGGAACAAGTCGAAAGCACCAACTGATGGATCTTATAAGAATCAAGAAGAAGGAGAAAAAATGGCCACTTCAGCCCCAGCTGCCTAGCAGTGCCAGCCAGGAGACTTCTGCATCCCTCTCTGGCACACACCTTTCTGGCCACACAAAAAGAGCTAGTCAGAGCATTGATAGGTTTGTGCACAAAAGAAACAACCTCCTTCACCTCCAGACTCTTACTTGATTTGTCAGGGGCCAAGCATGTGTTTTAAATTCCAGAAGGTGTCCCAGCTTGTCTGAAAAGCCAAAGTCTGTATTGATCCCTGTCTAGTAACTTAAGAATCCTTGAGATTAAAAAAGGTTTATTCATGCATCTTTGGAGATTTTTTTTCATAGTTGTGTGTCTGTGGGCAGGAAGCAGGTGTGAGGGCTTTTGCATGGATGTCTTTATAGCCCAAAATATCTCTTGCTATTGAAAACTACAAAATTATAAAAAACAGTTCAAATATCTCCTAATTCTTCAGGAGATGAAGAAGCAAATGCCTGCACATTGGGAGTTTCTGTTTGACTGGTTGGTTGATTTGGTTTGTTTTTATTTTTGTAGGGTAATCGAATTTTGTGTGGATGTGTATTTGTTGTCATCTAAAATTTTAGTTTTCCTTGCCAAAAGGTAATTCACACTCTAGATGTAGAATTGATAAACACATCCTTAATTTCCTTGCTTCCCATTCTAATTCCTTTTCTGAAATCACGGTGAGGCAAATACACTCTCCCATCTTTCAACTGGCCAGTGAAAGAAGGAACTTTGGAGTTTACTAATAACAGTCAAAACAGAAGCCCTCAGAGTGACTTTGTTAGCTCAGGTTAAAAAAAGGAATTATTGGTGGGATGTAAAATGGTGCAGCCATTTTGGAAATATTCTGGCGGTTCCTCAAAAAGTTTAAGTTAACATATGACCCAGCAATTCACTTCTAGGCATAGACCCAAGAGAAATGAAAACATGTGTCCACGCAAAAACTTGTACATAAATGCTCATAACAGCATCATTCGTAATAGCCAAAAAGTGGAAAGAACCCAAATGTCCATCAACTGATGAAGGAATAAATAATATGTAGCAAATCCATAGAATGGAATATTACTCGGCAATAAAAAGGAATGAAGTACTGGTACATGCTACATTACGCTGAGTAAAAGAAGCCAGTTACACAGGATCACATGTTCTGTGATTCCATTTGTATGAAACGTCCGGATTAAGTAAATCTCCATATAAACAGAAAGTAGATTAGTGGTTGGTAGGGGCTGGGAGTGGAAGGTGGGGGGAGTGGGGAGTGATTGTTAATGGATACAAGGTTTCTTTTATGGGAGCTCAGCCTGTTCTGTAAATTAGATTGTGCTGCTAGTTCTACAACTCTGTGGATGTTCAAATAAAACCTTGACTTGCGCACGTTAAATGAATAAACTATATGGTATGTGAATTGTATGTCAGTGAAGCTGTTAGGGAAAGAAAAGGAGTTATGATACAGAGCCCAGTGTTCCAAAATGCTTTTATTTGTTATAAGTTAAAAAGAGAGGGACTTCCCTGGTGGCGCAGTGATTAAGAATCTGCCTGCCAATGCAGGGGACGCGGGTTCGAGTCCTGGTCCGGGAAGATCCCACATGCCGCGGAGCAACTAAGCCTGCGAGCCACAGCTACTGAAGCCTGCGCGCCTAGAGCCTGTGCTCCGCAACAAGAGAAGCCACCACAATGAGAAGCCCGCGCACCCCAACAAAGAGTAACCCCCGCTCGCCACAACTAGAGAAAGCCTGCGTGCAGCAACGAAGACCCAAAGCAGCCAAAAATAAATAAATTAATTAAATTTAAAAAAAAAGATAACTAACTCCTGTTATCGTTTTAATTAAATATTTTCGCCAAGTGGCACTATTGGAGATGCCAAACAAGATAATTTAATCATGACCGTGGCTTTAGAGACTGTGGCTCAGAATGAAGTACCTTGAGCAAGGATGTGGAATCTGGTTTTGTTTTTTTTTTTTCATTTATTTTATTGAAGTATAGTTGTTGTGTTAATTTCTACTGTACAGCAAAGTGATTTAGTTATACATATATATACATTCCTTTTCATATTCTTTTTCCATTATGGTTTATTACAGGATATTGAATATAGTTCCCTGTGCTATACAGTAGGACCTTGTTGTCTATCCATTCTATATGTAATAATTTGCATCTGCTAATCTCAAACTCCCACTCCATCCCTCCCCCTCCCTCCCTCCCCCTTGGCAACCACAAGTCTGTTCTCTACGTCTGTGAGTCTGTTTCTGTTTTGTAGATAAGTTCATTTGTGTCATATTTTAGATTCCACGTATAAATGATATCGTATGGTATTTCTCTGTCTGACTTACTTCGCTTAGTATGATAATCACTAGGTCCATCCTTGTTGCTGCAAACGGCATTATTTCATTCTTGTTGGGGGCTGAGTAGTATGGAGTCTGGGTTTTAATCCCCCACCTCACCTTAGCATGCCTTACAAGAGTAAGCTAGCGGTTGGACCTCTTTAGAAGTTAGCTGCCCATTTTCCCAGTGAGAATAATGGTAACGGCCTCTAGTAAGTTCACAGAATGATATTAGGATAAAATTAGGTGTGTGCTATCATGGCCCCTTAAAGAATGCCATGGAAAGGCAAAGACTTATTATATAACCAGCAGTATGTATTATAAATATCAAATATATGTATGTTTAATATGTTAATAGTTAGGTTGAACTAGGTGATTCCTATGATCCTCTTGATCCTGACGTTGTATGATTACACACCTCCGCACACATACGCAGACACACACGGTTACACCCAAGTGAAATATGAACAGACATTTACGTTAGGTATAATCTTGGTTTGTGCTATGTTTTGTTTTTTGTTTTTTTAATTAATTAACTTATTTATTTATTTTTGGCTGTGTTGGGTCTTCATTTCTGTACAAGGGCTTTCTCTAGTTGTGGCAAGCGGGGGCCACTCTTCATCGCGGTGCGTGGGCCTCTCACTATTGCGGCCTCTCTTGTTACGGAGCACAGGCTCCAGATGCGCAGGCTCAGTAGTTGTGGCTCACGGGCCTAGTTGCTCCGCGGCATGTCGGATCTTCCCAGACTAGGGCTCGAACCCGTGTCCCCTGCAGTAGCAGGCAGATTCTCAACCACTGCGCCACCAGAGAAGCCCTGTGCTATGTTTTATATTCTTTTTTTTTTAATCTCTGAACTTCACTCATGAAGAGGAGGAATGCAAAACTAGGATTTTAACTACCAAGTTTTTAAAAAGAGAACAAGAAAGTTAAAGTGAGAGATCCAATGACACAACTAGGTTTATGGGAATTGTAAATACTGTTTTAATAACTACTGGAAGGACATCTGAAGCAGTAAAAGTAAATAGAGCTCTCAATTATAATTGTTTACAGAATTCTTTTCTGAGTGAATTGAAAATGTGGAGTAAATAGAATTTTTGTTGAGAAAGTTAACTTATTGTCCAAAACTCCTTTGACTCCAGACCCCTACCCAAGTGCTGGGAGTAATATGTCATATGGCTCTGTAATTGTAATTATCTAAGCTCTACTAAGACAGCACATTTTTCTACAAGTCGGAAAAATACATTTTTATTCGGCATCAAAAATGGATTTTTGCTCTAACTTTTTTGTAGTGTGAAATAGTTTAAGACACAAAAGGTTGCAAAACTAGTACTGAGAATTCATATGTACACTTCATGCAGCTTACCCCAATGATAACATTCTTCATAAGTGCATATAGTGTCAAACCCTGGAAATCGACACTGACAGAATACTGTCAAAAATCGATTTTCATAGTGGTAAAATTTCCCTGAGAAATTGGACTGCAAATTATCACAGCTTGTCTCAAGTGTCACAATTGAAACTGTTTTCATTGGATCAAGCTTTTAATTATTAAAGAGTGTCATTTGATTCTTCATGTAAACAAATGTTACCCTCAGTGTTTTTTATTTTTAATTACATGTATTGAAACCCCAGATAGTGGTGCATTTTAGATTACATTTGTATCCAAAAATACTATTAAGCTCCTTTTCAAAATATATTACTATTTTGTAACTCTGCATTGCTTTCAAACAACACTTAGATCATTAAATTAGATCCTCATTGTTTCCTCAGAGGTGGCAGGCATTATTAAAATGTATTCTGCATATTTTGTTTCTGTAATTGTGTCTAATCAGTGTGAATTGATGCTGTAGTAAAATACTTAATTAAAAACACACATTTGAGAGATAAGTGGGGAACAAAAGAGAAACTCTCCTACTTTGCTTCTAAGTGACAGAAATTGATAGAAAGTTGAAGTATTAGACAAGACCAGCAGCCTGGAAACAAAAATATGTTAATAGGTAGAGAATGCAAATTTTCTATAGAAAGATCCTGGCCTTAAAACAAAAGCAAGGGCTTCATCATTGTGAATTCTTTTTCCCCTGCAGAATCAATTCTCAAAGATATGGAGATCTCATAAATGTCTCCAAAGACCAGTTCACAACACCCAGCAAGTGAGGCTTTCTGAAAGAAATGCCTTCCCAGGCTGTGTAAATGCATGTGTCAAGGGGGAGAGACCCCAGCGCTGTCGTGATTGAGCAGGGGCGGCCGAGGCCCTTTCCTTTGTATCCTGATCATTTACATGACTTAAACACAACAATGTGCTCCATAGTCAATAAAACAAGATGCTTTGCCATAGCAACAGTTTCAGAATGTGGCACAGCTTCGGTGCTGTCCCTGAGACAGAGAAAAGTACCATAAAGGAACACTCCTTATGAATATGTTCAGAGATTTCTTTATTCCACTAGTACTTGTTTCAGATGCCACTGGGTTTAGGTTTTATTTACGCAGCCCATCTTTCCTTTGCTCTGGGAGAACGAGCTTTGTGTGTCAAACTTGTGGACGTGACTGAGGGGTCAGAGGGTGGGAACATATACTTGGCTGTGATGGAGATGGAATTCCAGAGTATCTTCGCGGAAAACTCGTAACGCTATCGAGGAAACCACGTAAAACTCAGGAATGTACCATACATCCCTAAGTCGCTGGTTTCTTTGAAGATATGTAATAAACAGCCCTTTTAGCATTTGCACTTTTCACTTCTTTCTATCACATATCAACATGTGCACATAATACCACACTCTTTAGAAAATCATAAGGAAATAAACTCTACGCTCAATGCTGTTGTGCAAAAGACGTAGCACATGTGTTATCAAAGCTGTAATTAGGCTTCAATGTTTTCCTTTTCTTTCAAGGTCATTTCCTGGCATGATAAAATTTTCCAGTTAAGAAAGAGCCCTCTCTTTTTTAAAAAAGCAATAGTACTTCCTACAAGTTTGAGTCTAATGCAGCTGTTCTGGTGAAAACGTCACTGAAGAAGGCAAATCAGAGGGGAAGAACATAATTTTAATGATCTTTTCTTTCTTTCTTTTTTTTTTTTTTTTTTTTTTACTATGCCACGTACAGTGGGTTTTACCTTTAGGAGATAGAGAGCTTGGTCGTTTGTAAGTAGTAAACTCTTTACCTTGAGACATTGGTGCTTCTTCGGAAAGATATCCCTTCTGTGGCATATGGGTCTTGTCCCTTGTCCTCATCTCTGTTCTCTTGGTTGATTGCTGGGAAGTAGCCAGCCCTTAACACTGGAGCTACTTATAGTGATAGATGAGGCATTGAATCTGTGCACCTGACTCCGTAGTAATCTATAAATTAGTTATGAGCTGGTAATAAAAAATCCTAAACGTCCCTGCTTCTTGGGGAGCCGCAGACTCCAGGGGTCACCAGGCAATGAAAGATCGAACTGGACTCACCAGTGAAAACACAGTTAATGATTTACACACATCAGCATTTGACATTGGTATAATCTGAATCAAGAGATCCTTTGTTTGCTACATTGCGTCACTGACTGGTGCCCTGAAGGCTGTAAGTTTGGGCACACTGTTGTTCAGGCCAAAGGGAGATGAGTACACAGAGAGTGAGTGATAAAAGGTGAGCTGTGAGGGTCGGATTTTATGCACATGTTGGTGTCAACTAGAAAGTAATGTGGATACTGCAGTGATACGTTCAGGAGGGTTGGAAACACAAAGATTGTGTGTGGGCGCAGAGTGGAAGGGATGAGGAGGGGAGAAGCAATTATAATTCTCTTATCTCAGGCCAGTGAAGGCAAGTTAATTTAACCAGACCCGGGGAGAAGTCCTCAGGGAGAAGGCCTTCCAAGTAAAATCCCACTGGAGACACTTCAGCGACACCGGAGAGGAGTGACTCCAGTTCACGTCTCTTGGTTACTATGCCATTCTCGAAAATGATTTCTCGAGCACAGCAGGGCTGGTGAGTTTCATAGCAGAAATTTCTGGCTCGATATCATAGGCATTTTACACGTTAAATTGTGCATTGGAGAATAAAGCGTGTCCTCCTGAGTCGGGATGCCTCTAATATTTAGCCTACTCCAAAGGCTGAGCAGGTTTGAGTCTCTGTGTGAACCTGGGGAAGAGGAATAATAATCTTCATTTTGTAGGTTCTCTGATTTGCGAGGCTTTTTACAGGCAAAGGGCTACCGCTTGAACACTGTGGATCTGGTGGGCCACTGCTGAACAATAGGGCAATTTCATTAAGCCGAGCCAAGGCTAATTTTGAAGCGGTTCTAATACGTTCTCTATTAAGTAGAGAGATTTGATTTCCTACCCTCCCTTTCACGCTCGAAGGATCTCAGAATTCTTGACGAA
Organism: Balaenoptera borealis; assembly: GCF_965194805.1. Lineage (NCBI taxonomy): Eukaryota > Metazoa > Chordata > Mammalia > Artiodactyla > Balaenopteridae > Balaenoptera > Balaenoptera borealis. The sequence goes on along the minus strand of NC_138881.1, from coordinate 8,372,598 downwards.
GCAATGACAACAATACTGGCTGTATACATTGTCTCCCAGATGCCGAAATCACTTTTTTTCTTACACGCTTCATCATTCAGAACTATTAAGCATTTTTCTGCTCTTTGTTAGAAGAATAGGTCCGAGATGTATACAGCAGTCTTTCCTCAGTCAGTTCAGACACTTTGGTTGCTCACTATCCCGAAAGATGAAAAGTAAACATGTTCAATATTTAAGTCATATGTACCAGTAAAGACTCATCATTTTCTGGACCACACAGAATCCTTGTACAAGTTTTGGATATAATCTCTGCTTTTGTACTAATTCCAAAAAAAGTCAATGAAGTCTGAAGGCATTTGGCAAAAGAACTAACCGATTTAACTCTGTGCTCAAAAAGTCAATGTTGCATAAATATTTGAACGTAGTTTTTGGAACACCCCTGGTTATCTGTTTAAGTTGTACTTTGCTCTTAGACACAGAATCATATCAGAGTATCATTCTCCCATAAAAATCTGCAGAGTAATGCTTGAATAGCTCCACATGAAAAGAAATTAAATTCCACAAGTTTATTGCCCTGTGGATATTGGGCAAAGTGACTGATGCCCATGTTATAGATGAAGCAGGTTATAACCAAAACTTTCCCTTATATTCAGCCTGTTTCAGTTACTCCACTATCAGGAAAATCACCCAGACTCTTGGACAGAGGGCAAATGGGGCCCAGCGGCAGCTCTTAGCCTCGTTACCATCCAAGTGGCTGGTTCTGTTCATCCTCACATCGTTAGGCTCTTTTCCCCCTAAACTGTTGCCATCACCTTCATAGATCCAACGCCTGTCCTTCAAGGCATCCAATAGGTGGGTTATTGTCTTTGTTTGGGTTCTCCTGGATGTAGATCTTGAAGCAAAATTTCAAGCGCAAGTGATTTATTTGGAGGAGAGAGACAAAGGAGGGAAGGAAACCAATAAAGGATGTGTTTCAAGTAAGTTATCACTGCGGGCACCTGAAGCCTAATCCTACTGGGGAACTCTGGGAGCCAGTGTCAGACAGACTTCTCAGAGGTATCCCAGCCAAGTGACAAGGGAGTTGGGGTATTTATATACCAACTCTGGTCATTGACTAGGTAAGGACTGCACAGGGCCAGAGGTGGGAGACTTTAATTCTCCAGTACCTCTGGCCTTGCCAGAGCAAGCAAGCAAAAATTGGCTCTAGCACCGGAGAAAGCTCTCTAGCAAAGAGATGTAGGGGCTGGCAGTTGTCAGGCCACCAGGCACAGAAATGGAAAGGCTTAAGGGAATACGAGTTGAGCGTTGACCTATCCAGTTCATATTATTCGGAACCATCTTCACTGTCTATGCACCTCAGAGGCAGCGCACAGACTCCACCAGTCCCTGCAACAGCCTTGTCAATATTCTTCCACCAGAAAGAAAGAGTATTTCCTTATGACTTGTTTTTAAAAATCACCATCTACTTCTGTTGTTTACAATTTATCATCTGGATATGAGAGCTCCTGGAGATTCACCTAACTTCCCAGGCCCAGCTGTATCTCAGACAGAGGATAAACCAGAAGAATAAGAGCATGGGAATCTGGGCCTAATGGAACAGAACATCCAAAGAGGAAGCTGGCTGTCCGTATTTGGCAGGTGGATAGCTCTCCTCTTTGCAGGAGGAGGTCTGCACAGACAAGTGAGGAGTGGTGGCAGTAGGTCCGATGATCAGTAACAGATGGAGAGTCGCATCATCAAGCAGTTGGCATTGGGAAGAGCCAACAGGAAGTGGCAGGTACAGACCCTTGGCAAAGGCCACGGGAAGGCGTCCAACCTGCAGGTGTTGGGCATGGAGAGAAGGGAGGAGATGGTTCTTTGGCAACTTGTGAGGACAGAGCATAAGTGGGTAATGGCAACATGGGGGTTGGGAGGAGAAGCTTGGGATTTAGGGGCATAGTTCGAGTCGCAGAATAAACTAAATGAATGGACAGAGCATCGAGGCGCTGACACGAACACAAGAAGCCCTTTCATTTTAGTCAGGATGTCTTTTGGTTGTAAATGGCAAAAGAAAAAATCTTTTATTTTAGGGAAAGAAATGGAAAGTTTGTGTTGGGTGTGTGTGTGAGAGGAGTGCATCAGCTATCCAGTGCTGCATAACAAGCTATCTGTAAACTTAGTGGCTTAAGACAACAATCATTAGGTCATGATTCTGTGGGCCAGCAATTACCTGGACTCAGCCGGGTGATTCTTCTGCTGGTCTCCCCTGGGGTCACTCATGTGTCTGCAGTCAGCTGGCAGGTCGTCTGGGAATTGGTTGGTCTAGGAAGCATCAGCCATGATGCTTCTACATGGTCTGTATGATCTATGCTCTCCATGTCTCTCATCTTCTAGATGGCTGGCCTGGACCATTGCATAGGTTAATGGAAAGGTACCCAGCAGCAAGAGAGGGCAGCTCCCAAAGCACAAACACTTTTTAAGCCTCTACTTGCTTCACGTTCGCTAGTGTCCTGTTGACCTACAAGAACTGTATAACCATGCCCAGATTCAAGGAGTGGATAGATTCTACTTTTTGATGGAATTTGTGGCCAAATTTTGCAATCTACTAGAGAAGGGCAGCTGAGGACCCACAGAATTAGGAATAGAACAATGAAAGAATACAGCCTCTGCTTATTATCTTTTCTATTCGTTCTCTACCCACTTCAATCTCTTGGGCCAGCTGTCTTGACAAGACAGGGGCTCTCGGGTCACTTTCAGCTCTTGGGCTCACATCCTCACTACATCATAACCTGAGAGAAAAGTGTTCTTTTCTCTTAGGCCCAATTAAAATTCTGAGAATAAAGGTGACTGGCCTGGCCTGCGTGTTGGGGGATGAAGATGGGTGGCTCTTTCCACAGATGGAAGCCATACAGAGCAGGCTGTCTCATGGCCCGTAGGGCAAGTCCAGGGTCTAAAGTGATTGAGTACTTACTATACTTCAGGTGTTATGTTTTAAAAAAGAGGTTTGGCAAATATTGTTTCAATCTTCCCAACAATTTGTGATGGAAGTGTTATTGTTCCCATTTTGTTGAGGAGGAAATTCAGGCTCAGATTGTTAAATAACATGGAACACATTTTGATCCAAGCCAACTGGACTCTAAAGTCAAGGTTTTCCACTACATGCTGGTGTCACCCCACAAATGTACATTACTTAAGTTGAGAGGATCATATATTAACCTTCCTAAGAGGTCTTCTCTGACTTCTCATGTAAATTACAAACCTCACATCTTGCCGACAATACTCCCACTGCCTCTTACCATATTCTGTTTCCCCATAGGGCTTATTTTCTAAGATACTATATAATTTATTTGGTTATTTTGTTTCTTGTTTATTATCTTTCTATCCTGCTATGGCAGCACATCAAAGACAGAGATTTTGTCAGTTTATTTCACTGATGTATCCTAAGCATCTAGAACAGTGCCGGGCACATAGAAGGCGCTTAATAAAGGTTTGTTGAATGAATGAATGTATCAGAGTGAGTCTTCTGTAGCACATACTCCTATTGTTGCCCTTCGACTCTACCCCCATGTCTACTGTGGGTTTTGGGGATTTTATACATTTTTATATCTCCAGTGCCCTACCCACTCAGGCATGTGTAGGAGCCCCATAAATTGTTCTTAAATAAATAACTGACTTACCCAAGAAAGGAAAAGTAGCTAATGTTATTGGAAGGGAAAATTCTTCTCATGACAAAAGTGTTTTCCCTATTTAGGTAATGTTTTCAAGGTAGAGGAAGTACATGAATAAATTTATTAGGTGGAATAAGACCAAATTCCTTTTGGTTGCTGCTGTATTTATATCTACATGTAACTATAACTATATTAATGTCTATATCTAGGTGCACTAAAGGTTCAGTTGCCCCAGCAGAAACTCCATCTTTGCTAGAACTATATCTGCTGAGAATAATCTTTTTTTTTTCATCTTCATTAGATTATAATTGCTTTACAATGTTGTGTTAGTTTCTGCTGTACAACAAAGTGAATCAGCTATAGGTGTACCTATATCCCCTCCTTCTCGGGCCTCCCTCTCACCCTCCCCGAGAATAATCTTTTTCTCTTCTCAAGCTATGTATATAAAACATGCTCTCCATAAATATTCATTGTCTGAATGACCGTAGAAATGATACACAGATCTTTATAATGCTTCACTAAGGAGTGTGGTTAATTGAAGCTAAAGGACAGTTCTCTTAAAATATTGGTAGAATTTTCTGTTATTCAAGGAGAATGCTTGGCAGGGACGACTTACACAACAGACATTTTTTGATAATTTTCTTTTGCATTCCCATGGAGGAAAACCTTAAAAGGTATGGCTAGGAATGACAGTAGATTTTGGCAAAAGGCCTTAAAACTTATCATTGTCTTTTTTAACCTCCATCAACAAAATAATTAAATTTTGTTATGTTTTCACATTGGGGGGAATTTTCTGATAATTTCCTTTTTCATGTTTCAGTTCTTGGATTTTTCATTAGAAAAACAATGTTTCCCTTTTTTTTTTCTAAATTTATTTATTTTGGGCTGTGTTGGGTCTTCATTGCTGCGCGCGGGCTTTCTCTAGTTGTGGCGAGCCGGGGCTACTCTTTGTTGTGGTGCGTGGGCTTCTCATTGTGGTGGCTTCTCTTGTTGTGGAGCACGGGCTCCAGGCACGTGGGCTTCAGTAGTTGTGGCACGCGGGCTCAGTAGTTGTGGCTCGTGGGCTCTAGGGTGCAGGCTCAGTAGTTGTGGCGCACGGGCTTAGTTGCTCCGCGGCATGTGGGATCTTCCCGACCAGGGCTGGAACCCGTGTCCCCTGCATTGGCAGGCGGATTCTCAACCACTGCGCCACCAGGGAAGCCCTGTTTTCCTTTTTTTCTTTAAAGAAATGTAGGTTTCTATTTCTACCTTTTTGGTCAGTGATATAAAAGAAAGGTTAAGGCAGGTGTAGACCTTATCTTCCATTGTTAAGAGCAAATATTTTCCGAGAAATGTGCTGTGCTGATTTTTGCATTAGCAATGCCTAGTGCCGGGCTTCCTTGGTGGCGCAGTGGTTAAGAATCCGCCTGCCAATGCAGGGGACACGAGTTCGAGCCCTGGTCCGGGAAGATCCCACATGCCGCGGAGCAACTAAGCCCGTGCACCACAACTACTGAGCCTGTGCTCTAGAGCCCGTGATCCACAACTACTGAAGCCCGTGCGCCTACAGCCCGTGCTCTGCAACAAGAGAAGCCACCACAATGAGAAACCCACGCACCGCAACGAAGAGTAGCCCCGGCTCTCTGCAACTAGAGAAAACCCACACGCAGCAATGAAGACCCAACGCAGCCAAAAATAAATAAAATAAAATAAAAAATAAATAAATCTATAAACAAACAAACAAAAACCAATGCCTAGTGCTGAAAATATGTTTTCGAGAGAATTTTGGTTATTGCACAGGAGTTGATTTCTAAGTCAGAAGGCAGGAATAAAACACAAGAATTACTGAATTGGTCTTGCCTAAGTTAACTTAGAGTTGAAACTAGTTAGTGCCTTAATTAAGCTTACATTTTATTCATTAATTTATACATTTGAAGGGTAATATATAAGGCTGGGAAAACAGCTCATACTTTGAAGTACAAATTCAAGGGACAGGAGGTAACCTCACTGTGAAAAGAACACATGAAGCCAAGGGACCTGGCAGGCCAGGGGCGAAGCAGGAAGTTGAGGGCAGTAAAGCGTTCATGCCTCCCTCGGCAAATCTTACTGAGCACCAGCAATATATCCAGCTCTATTCTAAATGCTGAGGCTACAGAAGTCAATTAAACAAGTCCCTGTCCTCATTCGGCTTATATTCTAATGTAGAGAGACAGACAATAAACCAACGAGTGTCTAATATGTCAGGTAGTGAGAGATGCTGTGAAGACAAAGAAAGCTCCAGAAAGAGAGAGGAGTGAGAAGGTTGTCCTGTCATATGAAGTGTCTTGGAAGGCCTGTTGGAAAAGATAACAGTTGAGCAGAGACCCGAAAGAAGTGCAAATCATGCTGTTCTCCTGGGGGAGAGAACCCCAGGCAGAGAGAAGAGCAAGTGCAAAGGCCCTGACACGAGAGCGTGAGGTGTGTGTCATGGATTGCCAGGCAATGACCTTCTAGAGGCTTGTAGGTGTTGCGTGAACTTTGGCTTTTACTCGTGTGCAAATGGGAGCCATTGAAGAGTTTTGAGCAGAGGAGTTCAAAAGAATGACAGCCTTGGGGCTTCCCTGGTGATGCAGTGGTTGGGAATCTGCCTGCCAATGCAGGGGACACGGGTTCCAGCCCTGGTCTGGGAGGATCCCACATGCCGCGGAGCGACTGGGCCCGTGAGCCACAACTACTGAGCCTGCGCGTCTGGAGCCCGTGCTCCGCAGCAAGAGAGGCCGCGACAGTGAGAGGCCCGCGCACCGCGATGAAGAGTGGCCCCCGCTCGCCGCAACTAGAGAAAGCCCTCGCACAGAAACGAAGCCCCAACACAGCCGTAAATAAATAAATAATTAATTAATTAATTTAAAAAAAAAAAGAATGACAGCCTTAAATAGGCTGGGGAGGGGGTGCGGGCCGAATGCGGGGTAGAAGCAGGCACGCCTTAGGAGGCTACAGCAGGAATGCAATCAAAAGATGGTGGTGGCTTGGACCAGAGCAGTGGGATATGGTGAGAGGTCATCAGATTGTAGGTGAGACTGACAGAATTTCCCGATGAATTGGATGTCAGATTTGAGAGAAAGAAACCAACCATGGATAACTACAAAGATTTTGGTCTGAGCATCTGGCTGTGTTCATGGCTGGCTCTAAAATGCTCACTTGCTTTTAGGGATGGTCACATGTTCAAAGAGCCAGAGATGGAACAGATAGGAGCAAATGTGTTCGGATTAGGCTAGTCACAGTATTCAAATCCAACAACGGGAAATGAATAGAGTATCAGTCCTTCTATCATTAAACTAAGTGCAAAAAGGAAGAAATGTAGCTTGGTAGCCATGAGATCACTATTGCAGTATTTTTTTATTAATTTTTATTGGCGTATAGTTGCTTTACAGTGTTGTGTTAGTTTCTGCTGTACAGCAAAGTGAATCAGCTGTACGTGTACATATATCCCCTCTTTTTTAGATTTCCTTCCCATTTAGATCACCACAGAGCACTGAGTAGAGTTCCCTGTGCTATACAGTTGGTTCTCATTAGTTGTCTATTTTATACATAGTAGTGTATATATGTCAGTCCCAATCTCCCAATCCATCCCACTCCCCCCTTCTCCCCCTGGTATCCATACGTCCGTTCTCTACATCTGTTTCTCTATTTCTGCTTTGCAAATATTTGTATCATTTTTCTAGATTCCACATATAAGCAATATTATACGATATTTGTTTTTCCCTTTCTGACGTACTTCACTCTGTATGACAGTCTCTAGGTCCATCCACGTAAAAAATACAGAACACTTCACAAATCTGCCTGTCATCCTTGCACAGGGGCCATGCTGATCTTCTCTGTATCATTCCAGTTTTTAGTATATGTGCTGCCGAAGTAAGCACTGCAGTATCATTTAGTTTGTACTCAAGCTATAGAACAACTGGAGCTAAGAAAAACAAAAGATCATGTGGGGACGTAAAAGCAGACCACATGAGAACAAGTTGGCTAATTGTAGGAGTAGCCCCCAAAACAAAAGTGAACCAAGAAGCATGACGACTATCTTTGAATATCTGTGGGGCTGTTGTACAGAAGCAGAATTAAACTTAGTCAATATGACTCAAGGTTAAGCTGGGTCCTATAGGGAGAAGCTACTGCAAGAAGCACTTTAGCTCAATGGAAGGATAGCTTTCCTTAACAGACACAGCTAGTGCTCTCAGTGATCTGTGAGCTCATCTCCAGCCTTGGGACCCTGATACGCTATATGTCCTAGCCTCCCTTGTAAGTCAGGTGGGATCGCTGGCCTATGTCAGGCCAATAAAACGTGGGTGAGATTGATGTACGCTACTTCTAGGCCTGACCTCTAGAGCCGCCTTCGAGACCTTCCACATGCTCTCTGTTCCCTTGCCTCCCTGCCAGCCTGCCAGGCGCAGAAGACCCAGGGGAAAATTCTGAGACCCTAGAAGATGGTGTTTGGAAGGAGCCTGGGTGCGTGAGAGGAATCGGGTCAGCAACTCCATGTTAGACTGTGATATGAACATGAAATAAATCCTTACTGTGTCCAGCCACGGAGAATTGGGGGTCTTTTGTTGTAGCAGCTAGATTTACTTACCCTGACAGTATATCTTCTAACTTATAGAGCTGCCCAACTGTAGAAGGGATTGCAAGGAAGGGGATGAGTTTCCTGTCCCTGGATGTGTTCAAGCACACTTACTTAGATGTGAAACTCTTGAGGCAAAAATCAAGCTGGAGATAAGCGATTTGACCAAATAACTAGTATAGTGCTTTGGAAAATTTTCCGCTAAAGTATCCCTATCAACACAGAGGTTTCACTCCCTAGTGACCGTGAGTTTAGTTTCCAGTGAACTTTCTTTGACATCTTTTGTTTTCATAATCTTATCTTAAACATGTATGCAGTCTCTGTATTTTTCTGTTTCTTTTAATATATATTTATTTTAATATATATCAGTTTTAATATATATTTTTAAAAGTTATGAAGTGCATACTATTACTGAAGAGGACTGTTTCTTTTCAGTCTTCCAGTGAGGTAGACCCTTTAGGATTAAGTGTTCAAAAATTACTATTTTCAAAGTCAAGCTATATCGAAATCAGTAAATTCATATTTAAGCCCTGTTTCAAGTGAAATGCAAAACCAAATTCGAATGAGAATGTACATTACATTTCATTAAGCTAAAAATTTTAAATCATTTCCTATGTTAATAGTATTCCACATTACATGGTTCACATTAAAAAATTGTAATGCCAGCTAGAGTTCTTTGGGAAATGCTGGAGACTTCTTTATCTTCTAGGTAACATATATAGAAATTATCTCCATGGCATTTTTTTACTTAGATGGATAAAAATTGTAATTCTGTTATTGTGCCTGCTTACAAAAAGAAGAAGTTGCTATAAACATGATACAACTCATAAAACGAAAACTATGTTGCCATTAGCAGGCACACACATTTACTTGCTCATATCTCGTGGTAAATGTGATTCAACTGCAAGGAGAGGTGGATTTCTCCTTCGGCATTTTCTCACAAGCCCACATCTTCCTTTAAAACCAGCCCTGCCAGACAGAGTGGAAATGCAGAGTGTGTGTTACAAGCTGCAGGAGAAGATAAGATGTCTAGGCTGTGCTTGAGAAAAGGAAAAAAAAAATGTATGTGCCTAAGGACATCATTTTCTTTCCGGGCATTCTTCCTAGTCGATGTTTAGGTATAAATAATACCACTTATATGCACCTCCTTAGAGGGGTAGCTGCTTTGCTTCCCTGGGAAGAATTTGTCCATGGATTTTGCAAACTTTATCTGATATTTTTAAAGCCACTTCCCCATATTTAATTGTATATAGATTTTGAGCTAGCTTTCTTAATGATTAACTTGCCTTTCATTTTTAAATGGAAAATAGAAAACGTGAGTGAAAGGAGATCATCGTAAATTGAAGTAAATCTTGTTAGATATTTTCATAAAATAAAACTACTCAATGTCCATCTAGTGGCCAATATGAAGACTTGGTCTCATGCCTTGAAATTCAACAGTAATATGACACTGGGAGAGCCAGCCAGAAGATCACGTGGGATATTAACAGGAGCCAGGCCACAGGCGGATTGCATCACTTTTTCCCACAACGCAGAGTTCAGTCATGTGATCGAGACTTATTCATGTGGGAAACGGGGGAAAAATTGCCTTCCTGCGTGTCCAGGAAGAAAAACAAAATATAACACGATTTGGTGGCCGTATAGCAATCTCTGCCAGGCTAGATTTCTCAGGTATAATACAACAGTTAACAATAATTAGTGGATTCTTACTATGCCCTTACCATCTCAATGACGTAGACATATGTTGGATTCTATTTTACAGGTGAGGAAATTGAAGATCAGATTTGTTAAGGGGTTTTTCTTTCTCTGAATCACTCATCGTATCCTCTTACTGGTCTGAAATGAATTCTCTTTCTTACAGTATTAAATTTGGCTTGTGGTTAGTGAACATTTCAAAGTACCATAACTCAGCTTTTCAGATTGCGTGTCTTTAGTTGGGCACTTTGGGTGGCTTGAACAGCAGAGATTTTCTATTTTTCTTCTTCTTTTTTTAAAAAATCTCTCACACACAAATTCAAGCACAGTTCAAGGATTGATTAATTTCTTGGCATGACAGTGTCATCAAGAATCCTGATGTGTCTCAGTTTTCCATTCTGCATCCTCAGTGAGTAGGCTTACATCAGCAAGCGGTTGGAAGATGGTTGCCCTAGCTTCAGGCATCACCTCCTCACTCCCCCGTATCCAAAGGCAGAAAGTGGAGTTACTCTTCACACATCCCCCCTTTTTGTGGCTTTGAGAGTTCCACCTCATCACTTGGAGTTGAGGAGAGCACACCTCCCTGAAGATATTGCTGCCCCAGACCTGACAAAACTTGGGGGAGGGTGCTGTTAGCCAAGATTAAGGGGCAATGGCTATAGGACGGTCAACCACAAGTGTCTTCCAGATACAATCTTGCCTCTAATAAGTATTAGTAATGAGAGGTAAAATGAGAAATGCTAGAGCATGGGTTTGAATCAAAGGACTTAGGAAATTATTTAATTCAACCCTTACTTTACAGATGGATAAACTGAGTCCCAAACAGGTTAACTGGTTTTTCCAGCTTACACAGCTAGATAAGGGTAGAGGTAGGACTGAAAGTGAATTTTCTGATGGCCAGTTTAGTGTATATCTATGCATATCATTGCTTAATAGTCAATAGACTATTGATCACAGTATTATGATACATTGTACTTGCTTACTTGGTTTTTGGGTTTTGGTTTTCAACTTGTCAAGGGAAAAGAGCCTCTTATTGAGCTTTGAATCTCCAGTGGGTAGCACAATGTCCTATATTCAAGAATAGTAGGGGGGAGGGATAAATTAGGAATTTGGGATTAACATATACACACTACTATATATAAAATACGTAAACAATAAGGACCTACTGTATAGCACAGGGAACTCTACTCAATATTTTGTAATAACCTATATGGGAAAAGAATCTGAAAAAGAATAGATATAGAGATAGATAGATAGATAGATAGATAGATAGATAGATAGATAGATTGATCTGAATCACTTTGCTGCATACCTGAAACTAACACAATATTTTAAATCAACTACACTTACATAAAAAAGAAAAGAATAGTAGAGTTCATGTTTGAACCCTACTTAATGATTGGTTGTATTTAATTCTTACCTTAACCCTAGAGGTACGTGAAAAAACTGAAGCAGTTTTGGGACTTACCCAAAGTTACATGATCATTGAGGCATTGTAACAAAAGCATAGCTACAAAAGCATATGCTCAAGTATACAATAGAGGGAAAGCCTCAGAGAAGTCTTCTTTTATGCTGCTCATAAGTACATGTATGAAATCTTAGAAATGCTAATGGCAGTGGAGTCTCATATTTTTCTGCCAGAGGTGAAGGTAAAAATAAAACATAACCGGAATAGTTAGAACCTGTGGCTGGAGATTACTGAGGAGTTTTGTTCAATACTTTTTCATAAAGATGAGAGGCACACAGTGATGTGTACAAGATGAAAGGAAAAGTAACTTTTGACAACTGGAGGAGATCCCTAAAATGAGGAATGAAGAACATGGCTGAGTCATTTGTGATAATTTTGCTTCTCTTTTACCTGCACATAAGACCATTCTGCTGCTCAGTGATTTCATCCAGGACCACATTTGAATGGCACTGACTGTAGTTTCCATAGTTACCTACACAAAGGGACAGGATTGTTCTGCTGAGGTTCACTACATGCTTTGGACACATGGAATCAGATGCCTCCTTAAGCCTATAACCACCGCCCCCCCCAAATTATAACCTGTTTCTTTTTGGTAACATGGGTACTAAATGCCTTTGATTCATCCATTTCCAATTTATCATCTGTTACCTTTCGGGTTTAGGGTTTTCTAAAAAAAAGTAGCACTTTTTTTTTTTTTTTAATTTTTGTTATCACTTAATTTTTTTCCTTCCAGTTTTATTGAGATATAATTGACATACAAGTTTTAAGTTTAAGTTACGCAGCATAATTATTTGACTTACATACATCATGGAATTATTGCCAAAGTAATTTTAGTGAACATCCCATCATCTGAAGTAAAAAAAAAAGAAAAGAAAAAATGTTTTCCTTGTAATGAGAACTCTTAGGATTTACTCTGTTAACACCTTTCATATATAACATACAACAGTGTTAATTATATTACTCGTGTTGTATATTACCTCCCTAGTACTTACTTATCTTATTTATTTATTTATTTATTTTTTTAAACAGCAGGTTCTTATTTGTCATCCATTTTATACACATCAGTGTATCCATGTCAATCCCAATCGCCCAATTCATCACACCACCATCCCCATCCCCCTGCCGCTTTCCCCCCTTGGTGTCCATATGTTTGTTCTCTACATCTGTGTCCCAATTTCTGCCCTGCAAACCGGTTCATCTGTACCATTTTTCTAGGTTCCACATATATGCGTTAATATACGATATTTGTTTTTCTCTTTCTGACTTACTTCACTCTGTATGACAGTCTCTAGATCCATCCACGTCTCAACAAATGACCCAATTTCGTTCCTTTTTATGGCTGAGTAATATTCCATTGTATATGTGTACCACATCTTCTTTATCCATTCGTCTGTCGATGGGCATTTAGGTTGCTTCCATGACCTGGCTATTGTAAATAGTGCTGCAGTGAACATTGGGGTGCGTGTGTCTTTTTGAATTATGGTTTTCTCTGGGTATATGCCCAGTAGTGGGATTGCTGGATCATATGGTAATTCTATTTTTAGTTTTTTAAGGAACCTCCATACTGTTCTCCATAGTGGCTGTATCAATTTACATTCCCACCAACAGTGCAAGAGGGTTCCCTTTTCTCCATACCCTCTCCAGCATTTGTTGTTTGTAGATTTTCTGATGATGCCCATTCTAACTGGTATGAGGTGATAACTCATTGTAGTTTTGATTTGCATTTCTCTAATAATTAGTAATGTTGAGCAGCTTTTCATTTGCTTCTTGGCCATGTGTATGTCTTCTTTGGAGAAATGTCTATTTAGGTCTTCTGCCCATTTTTGGATTGGGTTGTTTGTTTTTTTAATATTAGGCTGCAGGAGCTGTTTATATATTTTGGAGATTAATCCTTTGTCCATTGATTCATTTCCAAATATTTTCTCCCATTCTGAGGGTTGTCTTTTCGTCTTGTTTATGGTTTCCTTTGCTGTGCAAAAGCTCTGAAGTTTCATTAGGTCCCATTTGTTTATTTTTGTTTTTATCTCCATTACTCTAGGAGGTGGATCAAAAAAGATCTTGCTGTGATTTATGTCAAAGAGTGTTCTTCCTATGTCTTCCTCTAAGAGTTTTATAGTGTCCGGTCTTACATTTAGGTCTCGAATCCATTTTGAGTTTATTTTTGTGTATGGTGTTAGGGATTGTTCTAATTTCATTCTTTTACATGTAGCTGTCCAGTTTTCCCACAACCACTTCTTGAAGAGACTGTCTTTTCTCCGTTTTATATCCTTGCCTCCTTTGTCATAGATTAGTTGACCATAGGTGTGTGGGTTTATCTCTGGGCTTTCTAACTTGTTCCATTGATCTATGTTTCTGTTTTTGTGCCAGTACCATATTGTCTTGATTACTGTAGCTTTGTAGTATAGTCTGAAGTCAGGGAGTCTGATTCCTCCAGCTCCGTTTTTTTCCCTCTAGACTGCTTTGGCTATTCGGGGTCTTTTGTGTCTCCATACAAATTTTAAGATTTTTCGTTCTAGTTCCTATTGATTCCTTCTAGTGTAGTTTTCATTTCAGTTATTGTATTGTTCATCTCTGTTTGTTTGTTCTTTAATTCTTCTAGGTCTTTGTTAAACATTTCTTGCATCTTCTTGATCTTTGCCTTCATTCTTTTTCCGAGGTCCTGGATCATCGTCACTATCATTATTCTGAATTCTTTTTCTGGACGGTTGCCTCTGTGCACTTCATTTAGTTGTTTTTCTGGGGTTTTATCTTGTTCCTTCATCTGGTACATAGCCCTCTCCCTTTTCATCTTGTCTGTCTTTTTGTGAATGTGGTCTTTGTTCCACAGGCTGCAGGATTGTAGTTCTTCTTGCTTCTGCTGTCTGCTCTCTGTTGGATGAGGCTATCTAAGAGGCTTGTGCAAGCTTCCTGATGGGAGGGACTGGTGGTGGGTAGAGCTGGGTGTTGCTCTGTTGGGCAGAGCTCAGTAAAACTTTAACCCACTTGACTGTTGATGGGTGGGGCTGGGTTCCCTCCCTGTTGGTTGTTTGGCCTGAGGCGACCCAACACTGGAGCCTACCTGGGCTCTTTGGTGGGGCTAATGACAGACTCTGGGAGGGCTCACGCCAAGGAGTACTTCCCAGAACTTCTGCTGCCAGTGTCCTTGTCCCCACGGTGAACCACAGCCACCCCCCGCCTCTGCAGGAGACCCTCCAACACTAGCAGGGAGGTCTGGTTCAGTCTCCCCTGGGGTCACTGCTCCTTCCCCTGGGTCCCAATGCACACACTACTTTGTGTGTGCCCTCCAAGAGTGGAGTCTCTGTTTCCCCCAGTCCTGTCAAGTCCTGCAATCAAATCCCACTAGGCTTCAAAGTCTGATTCTCTAGGAATTCCTCCTCCCGCTGCCGGACCCCCAGGTTGGGAAGCCTGACGTGGGTCTCAGAACCTTCACTCCAGTGGGTGAACTTCTGTGGTATAAGTGTTCTCCAGTCTGTGAGTCACCCACCCAGCAGTTATGGGATTTGATTTTACTGTGATTGCACCCCTCCTACCGTCTCATTGTAGCTTCTCCTTTGTCTTTGGATGTGGGGTATCTTTTTTGGTGAGTTCCAGTGTCTTCCTGTCGATGATTGTCCAGCAGTTAGTTGTGATTCTGGTGTTCTTGCAAGAGGGAGTGAGAGCATGTCCTTCTACTCTGCCATGTTGGTTCCAATCAGTAGCACTTTTTTACACCAACACTTCTAGAGTTTAATTCGCCATTTGAAGTTGAACTAAGAGAACACATAATACTCTTAACAGTTTTCCAGAGATGATTTTGACCCTTCCCAACCTCATATATTTCATTTTCTGGCAGTACTATTGGGAAAAGACCAAATAACTAGTAAAAATACAAAGTGATTTCTCTTTTATAGAATGATAAGCTCAACAAACAAACTAATAAAAATGTCTCAATATAGGTGTGGTGGTGGTTAGCATCCTGGATCAGGAAGGAGAAGACGTAGACCTTATATCCTGGTTCTGCCTCCTCTATCATTTAAATGTAGGCAGGGGCTTCCCTGGTGGCGCAGTGGTTAAGAATCCGCCTGCCAATGCAGGGGACACGGGTTCCAGCCCTGATCCGGGAAGATCCCACATGCTGCGGAGCATCTAAGCCTGTGCACCACAACTACTGAGCCTGCGAGCCACAACTCCTGAGCCCACGAGCCACAACTATTGAGCCCACGTGCCACAACTGCTGAAGCCCACGTGCTCTAGGGCCCCATGTGCTGCAACTACTGAGCCCACGTGCTGCGTCTACTGAAGCCCATGCACCTAGAGCCCGTGCTCCACGACAAGAGAAGCCACCGCAATGAGAAGCCCACGCACTGCAGTGAAGAGCAGCCCCCACTCGCTGCAACTAGAGAAAGCCCACACACAGCAACGAAGACCCATCACAGCCAAAAATTTAAAAAATAATAAAAAAAAATAAACGTAGGCAAATGCTGAACGTTGATTTCCTCTACTAAATAGTAAGGATCCCTATTCTGCCTACCTCCCAGATTGTTGTTTAGATTGAAGGGTGCAGGTAAGGTGAGGCAATGCCGTATAAACCCTAATTCACCAGAGAAAGCCCAGGTCATTTGTACATCTTATCCAGTAGTATTATATCAAGATCATAGAGAAGAAGCCTCAAGTATTTACCTATTACATTGTCCAATGAAGACGTTCAAATCATGCCAAAAAAGACAGGCTTCTTTTCATTTCTCTAAGCCTATTCCACACCTTGTTGTCCTGGAAAATGACCTGTGGAGAAATAAATTAGGGAAATGCTGCTTTCTGAGTCTCCCTCTCAAAGAATCACAATATATATTATTTTCAAGGTCCAGAGAAAACTTGCCATCTAGAAAAGAGAGAGCCTGCTTAACTTATTTTCCAAACTTGCTTTACCAAAAATACTCTCCCTCCCCTTGCAACAAGGGTTAATATCCCTTCGTTCTGTTCTAAAGGGAGAGATGACATACTTCTCTCATTTTCTGGCAACTTGCAAAAATGTGTTTTTTTAGAAAATTTTCTCCTGAACTTAAAAACTTCCGTTTTGAGCAGAAATTCAGGTGGAAATGTCCTTCCTTTAACATTTTGCTTGACATCAGGGAGTGGAAGAAAGAAGAGCCGTTTCTGGGTCTTTCTCATTAGCCTATTTCTGTTTAAATTACTCTCTGTTATATTTCCTTTCCACTTATATTAGGTCACCACGTGATGTAGCCAAATACACCCTGGGACTGTACCAGAACCTTATGCCCGGTGGCCTCTCGAAGTCAGGCAAAAAGCTGGAAGTAATTTTCAGTTATCCTGGCCACTCAGCCTCTTCCCAGCCTGTTCTTATTATAAGAACCACTGGGCAGAACTGAAGTCTTCCAGCAAGTAATTGCAGAACCATCCAAATTTAGAGCAGAAAAGGATGACAGTGTCTGATATAGAGTCGGCTGTTGTCTTAGCCTAGATACCGCCCCCAGAGCGGATCCTGAAGCACAGCCTCCTTGCGGGAAGTCTGTATGGGAAGTGGTCTCGGGGGCAGCACTGTGCGACGGGGGAGTCACAGAGATAGTGGGAAGGCTGGGCCAAGGGCATTGTCAAGTTCGCTTCTCCCATGGGCAAAGGAGATTTATCCCAGGGAGTGTTTTGAGGAGCTTATCAAGTGCGTCTCAGAACTCATCTGTGGGACAAGAGGCTCCTGTGCCCCAGCAGTCTTGTGTGGCCCCTGTATTTCCAGTTGTGCATCCAGAAGATCTGAGATACAGGAGTCCCACGCCCAGTCAGCAAAGCCCTTAGGCAGGAATCGAGAGGCCCTTGGTACACCCAGAGGCAAGACACCGTCTGTTACACCCAAGGGAAACTGGTTGAAGCCCACGTAGAAATGGTCACCATGGCAGAGGGGCTGGAGGAAGAGGTGGCAATGAGAGGAATGACATGGTGCCCAAGAGGCGTCCAGGACGGTGCTCAGTAAACCCTAGTGGTTTATCTGAGTGAAGTCCAACCCCTCGCTGCTCCCCTGAGGACTTTGAGACTCTGAGAAGTGAACCGGGTTGCCCTGGGATGCACAGAGCTTGCTGGTGGCAGAAAGAATTGGAGACAGCGCTCCTGACTACCTGTTCCCTGGGGCTTTCAGCCACGTGGCACTGCCTCACCTTCATACTTGCTGTGGTTAAAAAGCCTGAGAGCAAGATGCCACGTAATCGTACCCGTAAAGTCTGGGAAGAAGTTCAAAAGAGATGTCTGCCTTCAATAATGATAATAACAACAGAGAAGCTAATGCAAGCTAGAATAGAATCAATAGTTAAATGAGTGATACAGACAGTGAGTCTCAGTGGAATTACAAGGAAGGCAAGAGAGGTCTAAAAGGAAACTGGGCTTTGGAGACCTACTGCTGACGCTTGTAATCTGTGCATCTTTCGCTTTCTGAGTATGGAAGGGAATAATGTTTTTGTGTCACGCTTGGAAATTGTGCTGTGTGACTGTCATGGGAACTTCGGACCCTGTTCTGAGCTAAGAATAGCTGAGATACTAATTAGGTTACTCGACAAATGCTGAAGAGGAACTCATCAAGTCCAGAGAATTCACAATGGGGCCTCGTGACCAGACCGAGGTTGGCTCTAACTAGGGTTAGCACGTTGACAACATCCTTGCTTTCTCGTATGGAAAATAATATGTATTAGAGATCTCCAAGTTTAAATATTTGAGTATTGGTTTTTATTGTCTCTAAATTCAAATATTTGAGTATTGAAATAATTGGACGTTCAATTATTCCGTACAATTGAGTAATAGCATATGAGTAATCACAAAGAAATGTCATGGAGGGAAGGAATAAAGATAGGGTTTGAAGTGGGCCTAAAACCCCAGGGAAGGAGAAAACAGGGAGATAACAGAGAGGAAGGATAAAGGAAGGTTCTCCTCCTGAAATCTAAACATCGCATGTCTGGAATTTTTTCCTTAAGAACTGGTTCTCTTGTTAATCAGAGTAGGCAACAGTATTCCTTTATCAGTGTGCTTAAAGGGCACCATTTTAATGACTTAGTGTTAAGGTATATAGTTTAGTGCCCGGTACATAACAAACAACAATAAATGATTGCCTATTAGTAATCCTGTTTCCTGTGAGAGAATTTTGGCCATCCTTTACCACTTCCCCTCAGTGTATTCACCCATATTAATTTCTGTACTTTCTAAAGAATAAACTTTTGATTTCAGAACATTTTTAAATTTACAGAAAAGTTGCAAAGATAGCATAGAGAGTTCCTACATACCCTTCACCCAGATTCCTCTAATTTTTAAAAAAAATATTTATTTATTTATTAGGCTGTGCTGGGTCTTAGTTGCGGCACATGGGATCTTTGTTGCCGCGTGCGGATTTTCACTGGGGCATGCAGGATCTTTTTTTTTTTTTTCTTTTCTTTTTTAGGTTGCAGCATGCAGACTCTTAATTGCGGCATGCAGGCTCTTAGTTGCGGCATACATGCGGGATCTAGTTCCCTGACCAGGGATTGAACCCAGGCCCCCTGCTTTGGGAACACGGAGTCTTAACCACTGGACCACCAGGGAAGTCTTTAGCTTCCCCTAATGTTAACATCTTACATTGCCATGGTACATTCATCGGGACTAAGAAATTAACATTGGTGCATTACTATTAATTCCGTGTACTTTTAAACAGATGTTGTCTAATTTGGGGGCACTAATTAGGAGCCCAGATCATTCTTTGGGGGGTGGGGGGCCAGGAATAGAGACTTTATTTGGAAAGCCAGCAGACTTAAAAAGATGGTGAACTTGTGTCCAAAGAACCATCTTACCTGGGTTTGGCAAGCCCAGGTCATTCAAATGGTGATATTTGATTGAACTAGGATACTTATTTGGGAATGAGCAATAAGTGGGCTTTATAATTTCAACACTGTACGCACAGAATTTGCCATGGGTTTTTGGTCAGGTTGACGTAGTCTTACGAGAATTCCATGGCTTCTAGCTGCCCTGGGAAACTGCTGGTTTATTGCTAACAGTGAGTAAAGCTGACCCCTGTTGAAACCAGTTTTAAAATATGTGTTTGAATATTCACCTTAGCTCTGTTGGAAACCTTCAAGCCTTTTTTGAGAACATAAAACATCTCTTTTTGAACAAAACCTTCTAACCTGCTGTGTAAATGTGATGTGCTCAGAAACAGGATGCTACAGATGGCAGCACTCTTTGGGACATGACAGTTGACACAGGTGACATTGTAAGGTTCAAGATTTTGAAAAGGGGCCCTTGGAAACATCCCAGATGAGATAGCTCAATGGGAACCTACCAGATGGAATTTATGAGCCTCTGTCCCAAACAGATGTTTTCCAGCTGTGACAAGAAAATGCACCCAAATGCTTCTAATGGACAGATCTCTGCGCGCACACACTCACTCACTCCCTCCCTCCTACAGACACAGAGCTTTTTAAGAATTGAAAATATTTGGATTACTTAAAAACATCCATTGCTTAAAATTAAAATTAAAATTTCGAGTGTCAGTCACCGCTGGTCCATCCTTTATTTGAAATACTAGGAAAGTTGGAGGTAATTTTGTATTTAACACTTTATTTTTTTTAAATTTTATTGGAGTAGAGTTGATTTACAATGTTGTGTTAGTTTTCAGGTGTACAGCAAAGTGAGTCAGTTATACATACACGTGTATCCATTCTTTTTCACATTCCTTAACCATATAGGTTATTACAGAATAGTGAGTAGATTTCCCTGTGCTATACAGTAGGTCCTTGTTGGTTATCTGTTTTGCATATAGTCGTGTGTGTATGTTAATCCCAAGCTCCTAATTTAGTTGATGAGCAAACATAAGGAAAACTCTACCTCTTGTCAGAATAGCCCAATTTGTCGGCATCTAGTCTCCCCATCATCTGTGAGAGTCTTTGAGACTAGTGAATTAATTTCAATTTCCACCAAGTCAATTCTGGGTTACTGCCTTGAAGTGGTTTAGTGAGTAGCTTACATTTGCACAAAATCTCAAGAACACCAGTAAGGTGGCCTCTGACTTCTTGAGCTTTTGACATTCAGCCACCAGAGGCTGCTCTGAGATCATTATCCTCCTTTCACTCTGGGTCCAAATCCCAACGGGGCAACCTGTAAGGACAGATTTGGCTTCCATTGCTTTGAATTGTCCTCACTCAGCGCAGCTCCCTGGTGGTCAGCTGCTGGAGTAGTTGATTAATGACGGTATAGAGGAGGAACTCTACTGTTTTGCCTTTCTCTCTATTTTTAAACTCTTCATCTTGTTCTCTTTCTTTTAAGTAAAAGAGAACTGGGCAAGGCTTTCCTACTGGCACTGGCTAATTTTTCATCAGTTTTTTCCTCTGTTACTGTCTTTTCAAAGAAGATTTCTGAAGATTTTTTTTTAAACTTTATTCCACAATACACACTTCCACATGGTTTCTATTCTCCCACGTTTTGCCAGCATTGTAGAGTTGCTTTCATGCTGTTCCCTCTGTTTTATTTTTTAAATCTCTGTCTTTCTCCTTTAAGTCTTTTTCTTTATCTAACAAAACAAACCAAAAATTAAACAAAGGAGCATCTGTAGTTAAGGACAAAGGATTAAAAATGCTTTCGGTGCCTGTAATGTATTTTGTATTTAATCTTGGACAACTAAGCACTGATTTCAATTGTTAATTGAAGAATGAAACTAGTTTCTTCATGTGAAATTGCTTTCAGTCTTCTTGAGCAAAGGCACGATTGTGGTAGACACCCATCAGCCCATGGAAAGCAACTGGTTTTATGTTATCGTTGCATGTCACCCTAATTAGTATACTTCCATGAGAATAAGTTACTACATAAAGATGTAAAGTTTTACAGCCCTGACAAATACCAAATTAATAGTTCTGTGGCAGGCAAAGTCATCAGTGTATAGATGATCTGGAGAATTTCAACACTGCAATTCTTTAATTCTAGACTTTTTTTGGGGCAAGATTCCATGTCTGATTGAAAAGGGTGTCATTTAAGTATATGTCTTCTTACATGTGCTTCCTTTTCTATAGATTACAGAAGAAAACCAATTGAACTTGAAGGAAAATGAATACGTATTTTATTAATTTCTATTTTTAGTAACAGATGAAAGTTTCAAGATTTCTTTTGCTCTGAAAAGAAATTCTTGAGGCACCAGGAAGCATTCCTGAATGTTTGGTGCCATTGTATTCATAGAAACGTTTGCTATTTCCCCTCAAGTGTAATCATAATGGTAGAGATCCTTACCTAATAAGTTCATGACTAAAGTAGGATACCTAGTTGCTTATATTTTCAGGTAGAATAATGACAGCCACAGTATGCAAATTGGGGCGTATTTCACTAAATGCTTCCACAAAGGTGGAACGCCAGCCAAAGTGCTAGATTCCTTCTCTGTGGCAGGTTCCGCTTTTTGTCTTGCCTCAACTAAGGAGAGAACCAGAAGTCTTTTGCCGATGAGTAAAGCCTTATTAAACCATCATGATTTAATGTGGCATATTTTTCTCTCGATTTGCGTGCCTGACAATCGACTTCCTAAATATCACATTTAAGCTGAGCCGCGGAAGAAAAAGAGACCCACTGAAGTAGCATTAGGTCAGCTTTGTGGGATGCATTAGGGGCCTGTCTGAACAAAGACGAGGGATTTAGGCCCAGAAAGTCATCACGTGGCCCTGGGCCCTGGGCGCCTTGCAAAGGCATAGCGTGACTCATTATTAAACGTGCCGAGAACAGACAAATTCCAGGCAAGTGAAACATCCACTTATTCAACTGCAGTTAGGTGGGTCGTGTGATATTTGTCTTACTGGCTTTTCCTTAAGGAACTCCCACGCCATCTCCAGCCCCTCCTGAACACCACATGTCAAAGGCACAGAGCAGCTGTATTAAGATAAAATTGTGAACATTAAAGACAGGCACTTAAATTAGTATAACCCTCAGGCCAGGTAGACTTCACTAAATTGCACAGGCTTTAAAATACCAGCGCTCAATTAAAAAAAAAAAATGTATCCATAGCAACCTCTTTGTCAAGGGAATAGTTACCTGAAAAGATACACATCTTTTCAAAGAAACAGGGAGAAATAAAACCATATTAGTTAACGGTGGATGATATTACTTGGGTTTAAATTTAATTAGGGGCATGATTCAGGAGGAGAAGGGGCTTTTAAGAAAGTTTTACAACGTATGTGCTTATTTCCAGTAGAATGTGTTTTCATGCCTTCTTTATCACCAAAGGGTTCTTACATATGGGATTTCTTTTATTAAGATGCCATGAAATAACTTCGGGTTTCAGATATTTAAGAAGAAATAGCAGACCCCCTCTTCTTCCTGGCCGTAGCATGCCTACCATGTTTTAGAAAGAGCCTCCGTTTAGCCTGCACGATGGGTATTAGCCTGAGGTTTCTGCTGCGTCTGGATCTTTGGTGGTCATTTCACGGGTATTTGTCACCAGAAAGGACACAAGATCACGTAAAAGTCCATAATCTTTCTATTGTGAGGTGACCTGACTTAAGTCATCCTGTTTCCAAGATGCTCTCTCTGATGGAGTGGCCTTTCTTTGGTCGTGTTGTATGACGTAGGCTGCGAGGAAAAGTCAGGAGTGGGCCTTTTGATCATCTCTGATGACAAACTGAGGTATGGTAAAGGGGTGCTGTAGAACTGAGAGCCTGCAAACTTCACCTTTTCCCATCTCTTGGGTAAGGAGTGTCAGGAAGGAAAAACTTTTCCTGTGTACTCTCTTAGGTTTATTCATTGGGGCCTGCGAATTAAACTAACAAAAGCCAGATTAACAGGATAGGCACACACAGTGTTAACAACATTTACGCGCACTGGAGTTTACAGAAAAGGAATAAAACTCAAAGAAGCAGTTAGACTCGAGGGCTTATGTACCCTTTTCACAAAGAAAAGAGGGTTTGGGCTTCAAGGAACAATAAAATGTGAGGAAGTGACTAGGAGAGAGGTGTGGAGGGACTCGTAGAAGATAAGGGCTATTTTAGTGCAGTCTGTTTCTGCAAACTCATCTTGGTGTTAACACTCTGTCTTCCATGATAAGAGTCACTCTCCTCTCCTTGGGGGCGGGGGGTGTGGGGGGTGTGGGGGGTGGGAGAGACCTTACTCAAAGGGAAATTTATGCCCTGATTTTAGACAGATAAGAGGTGGGCAGAGAACTCTGCCTACATCTGTTGGTTCTCAGTTGCCTTCAGCCCAAAATAATCCTGATGCCAAAGTGGTATATTTGGGGGTGGCATATTCTGATCTGCTTCAGACGGTAAACACATCAAGCTTGGAGCTTGCAGTAGCCAATGTCATTCAGGGCTGGCTTCGTACGTAGCAATGCAGTCACGCAAGGCCCGGAGCTTGGCTTAATGATTTGTGGCTGCCTTCCAATAAAACTTTATATATGGACACTGAATATGGATTTCATATACTTTTCACATGACAGGAAATAGAATTCTTTTGATTTTCTTTTCAACCATTTGAAAATGTTAAAAACCATCCTCAGCTGGTAGACCATCCAGTAACAGGTGGTGGGTAGGATTTGGCCTGAGGGCGGGGATTTGGAGAAGGGGGCTGATCTAGAGAAGTGGTTCCCAAAGCAGAAGCATCGGCCCCACCTGGGAACTAGGCAGAAATGCAGATTTCCAGGCCCCACCCCAGACTTGCTGAATCAGAAACTCTGAGGCGAGGCGGGGTCCCGTAATTGTGTTTTAACAATCCCTCGAGGGGATTCTGATGCCTGTTTGAATTTGAGAGCCACTGATCTAGACAGACCTCTGGTTCCCCACTGCTCATTCTAATTACCTAGGGGAGCTCTTTAACAATCTCTCTGCCCAAGCCCAGCCCAGATCCATTAAATCAGGGTCTCTGGGGGTAGGACCCAGTCACCAATATCTTTTTTTTTTTTAATTGAAGTATAGTTGATTTACAATGTTGTGTTAATTACTGCTGTACAGCAAAGTGACTCAGTTAAACATATATATGCATATATATACATTCTTTTTTTTATATTCTTTTCCATTATGGTTTATCATAGGATACTGAATATAGTTCTCTGTGCTATACAGTAGGACCTTGTTGTTTATCCATTCTCTATATAAAAGCTTACATCTGCTAATCCCAACCTCCCACTCCGTCCCTCCTCCACCCCCCTCCCACTTGGCAACCACCAGTCTGTTCTCTATGTTCCTGATTCTGTTTCTGTTTCTTAGATAGGTTCATTTGTGTTGTATTTTAGATTCTACATATAAGTGGTATCATATGGTACTTGTATGTTCATAGCAGCACTATTCACAATAACCAAGACAAGGCAACAACCTAAGTGTCCATCGACAGATGAGTGGATGAAGAAGAGGTGGTACATATAAATACAGTGGAATACTACTCAGCCGTAAAAAAGAATGAAATAATGCCATTTGCAGCAACATGATTGCAAATAGAGATTATCATACTAGGTGAAGTAAGTCAGAAAGAGAAAGACAAGTACCAGTATCTTTTAAATCTCCTCCAGGTGATTTCAGTGGGCAGACAAGACAACTCATGCTTTCATTGTACAAGTAAGGACACTGAAGCTCAGAGGGTTTGACTTGCCCGAGATACACAACAAGAAAAAATAGGTATGGCATAGCCCACTTAGGCTTTTTTAGACACATGAGCCTTAAAATAGTACGTTTGGTGATGGAATATATTTGCCAGCAGCTTCAGGGGTCATGTTGTCTTTTATTAGTAGCACTGATTAATTTAAAAACGCATCTGGAAACATGCCCTCAATAAAATGAAAACTGGTTTTAGAAACTGTAATTGGAAGAAATAAGGTGCAGAGGTGCAGGACAGGCCCATCTGCAAGCACTTTGGGGCTGAAGCCAGACCTCCAAGATTCGGAGAGAGGACAAAACTCTGAGAGTGTCTGAAGGTCTTTGCCTACCCTGGAGCTACTTGCCAGTGTATCTGAGCGATTGTTTCCTAGTCCATATCTGGAGCACACAAGTAAGTTACAGTCTTGAATGTCATTAATGACAGTGAGAAACCAACATTTGCACACTTGTGATGGGTTTTCTGACTCTTAAGGACTCCTGTGCCTTGGGTGTTTTTAAAGGGAACTTTTTTTTTAATTGAAGTATAGTTGCTTTACAGTGTTGTGTTAGTTTCAGTTATACAGCAAAGTAATTCAGATATATATTTTTTTCCAGATTATTTTCCATTATAGGTAATTACAAGGTATTGAATACTGTTCCCTGTGTTATACACTAAATCCTTGTTGCTTATCTAGTTCATATATAGTAGTGTGTATCTGTTAATCCCATACTCCTAATTTATCCCTCCCCTCCCTTTCCCCTTAGGTAACCATAAGTTTGTTTTCTATGTCTGTGAGTCTATTTCTGTTTTGTGTATGGGTTCATTTGTATTATTTTTTAGATTCCACATATAAGTAATATCATATCATATTTGTTTCTCTCTGTCTGCCTTACATCACTTAGGATGATCATCTCTAGGTCTGTCCATATTGCTGCAAATGGGATTGTTTCATTCTCTTTTATGGCCGAGTAGTATCCATTATATATATGTACCACATCATCTTTATCCATTCACCTGTTGATGGGCGCTAAGGTTGCTTCCATGTCTTCGCTATTGTAAGTAGTGCTGCTGTGAACATGGGGGTGCATGTATCTTTCTGAATTAGAGTTTTTGTCTTTTCTGGATATATGACCAGGGGTGGGATTGCTGGATCATATGGTAGCTCTATTTTTAGGTTTTTGAGGAACCTCCATATTGTTTTCCATAGTGGCTGTACCAATTTACATTCCCACCAACAGTGCAGGAGGGTTTTAAAGGGAACTTTCAAATGATGAATGCTTTGTTCTGATTTTCTCAGCAAAGCTTTCAGCATATCTGTGCATTCCATGGACAGAAGAACACAGGCTGTGTACCCAAAATACAGCTGGAGACAGTGAGGCCCGGTAGAAACCGAGCCACATGATGATTGCAAGTGGAGTCGTACAAACTGACCATTGGGTGTTTTCATTGTTTCGGTAGTCACCTCATCGTAATGCAAGCCACGATCTGTGGGCGATTACTATGTGCTGCATTCTCATAGTTCTGTGATTAAGAGCGTGTTTTCAGGGGCTGGTCAGCCCGAGCACATAAACCAGGATCTGTGGCCTCTTAGCTTTGTGACCTTGGTGAGACACTTTGCCTCTCTGTGCCTCAGTTTTCTCTCAGAAAGTGGGGATAGTAATACGAGTGCCTATTCTCCTCGGGGCAAAGGAGAATTCAGCGTGCTCACAAGCACTTGGCATCTAGTAAGCACTCAGTAAAAGTTAAATAACATTAACTGTAAACAAATCGCCTCATTCAAATCACAATAACTTTGAGGGAGAATAAGCAGATGGGCCACATTCACAGTTATTAAGTGTCAGAGTTGATCTTTGGACTGAGGCTGTTTTCAGAATCAGTGCTCCTAGCCAGTGTGCTACACTGTATTGATTGGGATTAATAAACCAAGTACTTATGGGCAGTGGTTTTTTTCCACGTGTAGCATAAACATTTTGGCTTGGTTCATATATCCCTGGACCTGCTTTCTTTCTGGACCATCTTCCACTGCCTCCAGACTCCCCCTCCCACAGGAGACTGAGGCAGAGAGGTGGCCCCTCCTTCCAACAGCTGCCCTGACTGCATTCCCATCTCAGTCGATGGGGACTTCATTTTTCCAGCAGTTCCAGCAGAGAACTTGGAAGTCATCCTAGTCTCCTCTGTTTGTCTGATACATTCACTCTGTCTGCAAGTCACACTGGCTCTATCTTCACAATCACCATCCAAAATCTAGCCAGGTCTCCCCAGCTCCACTGTCGTACCTTCCACCACCATCTCTTACCTGGGTGACCACAAGAGCCTCGTCAGCGACTTTGCTTCTGCCTAACAGGCTGCTGTCCTCCCAGCAGTCACACTGAACTCTAAAATGTCAATTGGCTATTGTCACTCCTCCTCTCCAAATCCTCCACGCCTCCCCGTCTTGCTCCACGGGAAACCCAAAGCTCTTCCCGTGATCTGCTAGACCCGACGTGACCTACAGACACTGCCCCCCAACACACACACACACACACACATACACACACACACACACACACATTCAGACACATTCCTGAGACCCCAGCTCCTACTGCTGTCACCCTTACTCACTGCAACCACCATAGGCTCCTTGCCTTGACTTTGCCCTGACCTCAGAGCTTCTGCAGTCGCTGTTCCCTCTGCCTGGATGACTGCCGCATCCATCGTCAAAGCTGAAAGTCTTGCTTCCTCTCACTTCCTTAGAACTTTGCTCAAATATCACCCTATAAAATATCAACTTCCCAACCCCACCAGTTCTCCCTGCCCCCTTACCTCTATCACCATCAGACCCACTTTACATTTATTTGTTGACTGATCTCTGTCTCCCTTCACCGACAGGCATGCTTATGAGGGCAGCCTTCAGCCTGTCTGCACCTGTCTGCCTGCCCCTCCACCGCCTGGAACACCGCCTGGCACATAGTAGGCACTCAGCAAATGCTTGTTGGATGAGTGATTGGCCGTTCGAGCATAAGGAAGGCGTACCAGTGCATGTTTTGTTAGCACGAGGTTAATGCGTGCAAGCCCTCAGCCTCTTTTTCTTTTTCTTTTTTTTTTTTTTAACATCTTTATTGAAGTATAATTGCTTTACAATGGTGTGTTAGTTTCTGCTTTAACTTTTTCTTATAGGAGGCGCTTGTCTTTACACTTGAGATCTTTGGATGCCCTGAGGGTGATGAAAGTCAATTCACAGAGATCTACAGATACTATGTGTTGCTAATGAAATCAATGGTTAAAGCATTAATGTACAAATTAGCTTTGAGTGAGGGGAAAAAAAAAACACCTCATGGACTGCATTCCTAACTGTGGAAATGAATCACAGGAATGTATTCCTTCGGGAAATCCATTGGAGAATTTTGAATGGAGAAGGGAAACCTCATTCACAGTCCTAAAGAAATAGCCCTAAAATCCACATCCTGCCCTTCATGGCACAAACAGCGACATTTTTTTCCATGAGGAATCTCCTATCAATAGACATATATATTTTATCCCCCCTAACTACAAATGATCAGGAGAACACAGTCTAAATTTAGAGAACCATTCAAGGTAAATACAAATCATGAAAGTGCTTCAGTTTGTTTTCAAATGTGATGGTAAACTCCTAGCTTATCTCGAAGGCGCAGTGTGAGATGCTTTGGGAGGTGAATCTGGACTAGGTGTCAGCATCGTGCTGGAAAGAGCACCGGTTTTGGCGTCAGAGAGATGTGTTCCAATTTCCCATATACAAACCATAAACTGGCTGTATCTTCAAGAGGACCTGATGCCTCACTGGTCCGTGAAAGATGCGGGATCCTTTCGTTTCCTCCCTTTTTACTCAGCATAAATACCTCCTGGTGGGTTTTATTGTATGAAATAGCATGTCTCTCTAGTGCAGGTATCTACTTTTTAATTTAAGGTTTAACTAAGACCTCTTAGTGTGTGGTGTATCAGCTCGTTTTAAGTTCCTTTAATTGGGTTAGATTAGTTTGCCCAGTCGAAGATAAGTATCACCAGTTGGTTGGTTTCTAAAGATGACTGTAACAGAATGATCTTTTCCCCACATAGATAATAGTTTCGGAGAAATATCAGTAGGTCTTTCTTTTTTTTTTAATTTACTTATTTTTATTTTATTTATTTTTGGCTGCGTCGGGTGTTCGTTGCTGCGCACGGGCTTTCTCTAGTTGCGGCGAGCGGGGGCCACTCTTCGTTGCAGTGCGCGGGCCTCTCATTGCAGTGGCTTCTCTTGTTGTGGAGCACGGGCTCTAGGCGTGCGGGCTTCAGTAGTTGTGGCTTGCCGGCTCAGTAGTTGTGGCTCGCGGGCTCTAGAGTGCAGGCTCAGCAGTTGTGGCGCACGGGCTTAGTGGCTCCGCGGCATGTGGGATCTTCCCGGACCAGGGCTCGAACCCGTGTCCCCCGCATTGGCAGGTGGATTCTTAACCACTGCGCCACCAGGGAAGCCCCTCAGTAGGTCTTTTTGATACAACATAGATAATGCTACGAATATGAGTATAGTTATCTTGTTCATTGTATGATGTTATCTGAATCACTCCCATTAAGATGATTTCAAATAGCGACACTATTTATAAAATAGGCAATATTAAGTCCTTCCTTTTGTAAGTTAGTAAGTTAAAGGAGAAGTACAATGAAGCCTCGTTTGAATGCAGTTTCTCAGACATTTAGAACTCTTTAATAAATATGGAGAAAGCTAAGGCACTGGTGTTCACCGTCTGCTTTTGTTTCCTTACCACAACTCAATATGTTTAGCTTGCATCAGGGGACTAGTATAGGAAAGCCTACCTCAGTACGTGTGACTTTTCATAAGTGGTTTCCAGCAGAGGAAAAGCTCATGGTGAGCTGTCTAGTCATAAGGAAATAAGGGCAAATATTATTTCCTTGGCTCTTAAAAAAAGAGTAAAACATACCCCTGATCTGTGTCTAGCAAAGGAAAGAGACATGTAAACCATGATCCTTAAGTAGTTTTTATCTTTACCATCTTAAAGCCATCTTAAAGCAAGTATTGATATTACATGTGAAGTGGGAGAGGGTTTTCATCACTCAGCAAAAAATACAGCAATTTCAGCGATCATTCTGTGCGTCTGAGAAGTGCGAATCTAAAGGATAAAGAATTGTCTTTTTACAAGCAAGGAGCTCAAGTCCTGTTCAAAGCTTCTTTTGATTAAAATTTCTGTTCACCTTCTGTCCATGTAATTATCAATGAACCAGCCTGATTTGCTTGTTTCTAACATACACAGACTGAGATCTGATTCACAAAAGTTAATTCTTTTTAATCTTTAGGTCTAATTTAAAAATCAGCTTCGGGCATTAAAATGTTAAAGGTTTGAGAGACTAATCCTTTTCGTATATGATAAAAGTAAGAAATCATTTTCATATATAAGGAAAGTCAGAGCGATAAAAGAATAAGGATAAAGAGTAAAATGGTAATAATATGAAGAACAGTAACCAGCTATTCCTAGCCATACTTAAGCCCCCTCCCCCAAAAAAGGATTTAAATCAAGAATGATGCCAATTAGGAGTAAGAAGAAAATGGGGTTTTTGATTAGTCTAATGAATTATTAAGACATCTGGGTTGTAGAATCTTCATTCCTGGAGATCTAGAAGAAGGTTTGTTGAAAACAGTTTGGATCAGGACTCATATATGTGTTACTCGCTACACATGGCAAATCAGTCATAAACTCTGAGTACGTTAAATCTGTGGTGGGAGAGAGAAGAAATGCCGATCAGATCATATGCGCATGAGGTGGTGACATTGCACTTGGGGTTCAGAATGGGCCATCAGGCGTCTAACTTCTCTAAAGCTTCACTCTGACTCTTTGGTCAACTATGGGCTAGATAATTATAAAATATTGCTAGTTTACAGGAAGTGAATTTGAGGACAGGAAATTGAGTTAATAACCAGAGAATATCTTTTTGTTTCTTTTTAATTAGTTTAATTTTTATCAAAGTAATACATGTTCAAAGTACAGATATACTAAAGACATGTAATGAAAAATAGCTATTCCTACCCCATCCCACTCCATTCTAGGAGTAATCACTTTCAACTTGTAAAATTTCCTCTGGTATATACTTTCATATTTTCCATAATGTGCTTTTACTACTATTCCTTGGTTTATGAACTTTAGACATTATCTTTAATACCCTACATATATCAAAAAGGAATTACCTCTCTTACACATCCCCACCCCACTTCCTCTTAATATAAACATTTCGGTTAGGAATTGTGTTCATCTAGTAACACAAATTCCAAAACATTAGCTCAAACAAATTAGCAGTTTATTTTTCTCACAAAACATGAAGTTAAGGGCTCATTAGGAGACTCCAAGATGTCATCAGCAATCTAAGAAATCCTTCTACCTTTCCTGTTTTCCCGGTTTACCATGTATTGCATCCTCATGGTGACAGAATTGTCCCACTACATCAGGCATTGCAATCGTATTCCTGGTGAGGAAGTCTGGGAAGGGCAAGGGGCATACAGTCTGTGTCTCCTTTAAAGGGCTTTCCCAGAAGCCTTACACAGCAGCTTCTATTAAAACTCCATAGGTCATAATAGTTTCACATGACCACCCATACCTGCAAGGGAGGCTGGGAAATGTTCTTCAGCTGAACACATTTCTGCCCCCAAATAAACACCCGTAGTCTCTGCCACAGTAGTGTGCTATGCTATACTTCCTTTTTTGTTCATTCTTTTGTTTTTCCTGGAGTTAATAATGGCCTCACCTTTTGCTTATATTTATGTATATCTGTTCATTCTCAAATGTGATCTATCAGTATCATTTTGTTCCCTGGTGACCTACCTCCAGGAATCCTCCATCCTCCTGGTACAGTTTCGCCTCGGGCCTTTCTAAGACTGCTGCATCTATCCTCTTGGACTTTATTGTCTTTGTGTTGGCTTCTCTGTTTTCTGAGTCCCATTGTCTTATCTTTCTTGGTTAATTCCCTCCTTTTGCTAAAACACATCTTTGAGTGGATTCCAATGAAAGAATACATGGGATGCAAAAATGTTGAGTCTTTGTATGAAAATAATTGCATTTTATCCTGGTATTCGATAAATCGTATGACTTGGTATACAATTATCAGTTAGAGATCATATTTTATCTCAAAACTTTCTAGCTCCTACCTTCTAGTGTTGCAGTTGATAAGTGTATAATAAATCTATTAGCAAAGTTTCATTATTTAGAAAGAAGAGAACCTTCTACTAGTGGAGGTTTTTAAGTTATTATTATTACTCTTATTCACAACAATTCAGTGAACATTTTTTATTGACTGATTGATCATATCCTCTGTGCTAGTTGTTAGAAGGGACATACAACAGCCCCTTGGCTAGGCTATAGTACAGTTATTCAATCAAACTCTAATCTAGGTGTTGCTGTGAAGGTATTCTGTAGATGTGGTTAACATCTATAATCGGTTGACTTTAAGTAAAGGAGATTATCTTTGATAGTATTGGTGGGTTCGTCCATTCAGCTGAAGAGCAAAACTGAGGTTTCCCTGAGGAAGAAGAAATTTTGCCTGATAACTATAGAATGAGCTCCTATCCACCTGCCCTATGGATGTCAGACGTACCAGTACTCATAATCACATAAGTCAAGTCCTTGTAATACATTTCAATATATATGTTAAATATGCCATTGGTTCTGATTCTCTAGAGAACCCAGACTGATAAAGGCCTCAATGACCTCAGAATCTAGAAAAGGGGTTAATAAGACAAGTAAAAGATAAATTATTATAATAATTTTTCTCTTATAAATTGAAATGTAAGATTATAGTAAAAAAAGTAGATGATTCAGAAATTGAAGAATTACTCTTGAGAAGTAAGATATTATTAAGTTGACATGAAGCACAAGGTTCAATTGGGAGTGTAGAGGATTTTTGACAGTGGCGAAATTACACAAAAGCCATTGCTAAATTCACGCATAAACCTTTATCAGATCATTAAGAGGAAAATAACGAAGGATTGCCACAGTTAATCAACAAAAACTAAACAATGTCAAAATATTTTACCTCTAAAAGCATAGAATTATTAAATGGTAAGTTATAGTTAAAATTTAAGATAACATGATTGTTTTAACTCCTTAATTTTCATGTAATGAAATGTCAAGCTCAATTTATTTAAAATTGAGCCCTGATGACTAGTCAGCCCTGTCCTGTCTGAAAGTCTACCCTTTAGGATATATTCTCCTAAAAGTTTCTTCATGGTGTGTCTATTTGTTCTGTCTCTGTATCCACAGATTTCTTCCCTTCTTTCCAGAGTCTGTCATCCAAATTCATACAGTAAGCAATAGTTGCAAAAAACTTCCCCATATATGATTCCATTTGTCTTAGTCCATTTGAGCTGCTGTAACAAAGTACCATAGACTGGGTGGCTTATAAACAACAGAAATATATTTCTCACAGTTGTAGAGGCCAGGGGTTCCAAGATCAGGGTTCTGACAGATTCTGGGTGTGGTGAAAGCCTACTTCCTGCTGCAGACGGCCATCCTCTTTCTGTGTCCTCAGGTAGCAGAAGGGGCAGGAGAGCTCTCTGGGGGTCTCTTTTACAAGGGCACTAATCCCATGCATGGGGGCTCCACCCTCATGACCTGATCACCTCCCAAAAATACCACCTTCTAATACCATCATATTGGGGGTTAGGATTTCAACATACGAATTTGGGGAGGGACACGAATATTCAGTCCCTAATTTGCCCAACTGTCCTCTGAAAAACCTTGGGCTTAGAGATGTCATTTGGTTTACCTGACATCTATCAGCCAGTTTTGTGGCCACATTAACATCAAAAATGGACTCCAAATCGTATTTGCAACCCATGCTTGTAGTATGCCACATTGCTTTGGTTAACCAACTGAAAGAAACTAACTGAATGAGTACTCGTACTCAGTGAGTAGAAACTTGTTTCTTTTTTATGACATCCTATAAGAACTATAGGTGGGATTTTCTTTCTTTTCTTTTTTTTTTTTTCCTAAGTAGGGACTCATGTCATTGTCCACTTAAATCACCTTCACTAATCACCTCAAATTTTCCATGGCTGCCATAAGTATAAAACAACTGGATTTCTGGAACTTCCGAGGGAGAATAAAAAGTCTTTTCATAGCCCCTCAAGACTGTGCCCTTGCAGCAGGCATTTTCCAGGTGGCTGAGTAGGCAACTTCAGCTTGGTTTTCATTGACTTTTGATGATGTGTCCTGATACATATTTCAGTAAACTATAGGAAGTTACTAACAGTCAACCATTTTTTATGTACACATAACCCCATATGCTTTGACCTAACAGAACACTGAAAGAGGTAGCACAGGTACTGCTAATTGCCCTCTCAGGTGTCGTCCCAGTGTCCGTCCACGTCCAGTAGGGCCTGTCCAAGACCACTAGCCCAGGAACCCATGTTATGTTTGCTGTGGAGGTCTGTTTATAACCAAACCTGCACTTAACTACACAGGATTATCACCCCAGCTGCTGTCTTAAGAAAGATTTGCCAAGACTACCACATCCCTTCAGCTGACATTTGCAAATGCTGTTAATCACAGACCAGGGAACAGAACATCCAAACCTTTGGTGAAGCACGTTTCTTTACTTGCTTCAGTTTACTTGCTTACACTGTTTCCAATAAGTGGATCTAATCCTCACTTAATGGACAACCCCCTAAAGGGCCGTTTATTGAATTAGAAATGTTGAAAAACTATGGTTATTTGTAAATGAAAAAGTAGACTTCATTTATTTACATTGTTTCCTTTTCTTAAGAGTTTTTTTTTAAAATAAATTTATTTATTTGTTTATTTTTGGCTGTGTCGGGTCTTCGTTGCTGTGCATGGGCTTTCTCTAGTTGTGGCAAGCGGGGGCTACTCTTTTGTTGCGGTGCAGGGGCTTCTTATTGCGCTGGCTTGTCTTTTTGCGGAGCACGGGCTCTTGGCACACAGGCTCAGTAGTTGTGCCTCGCGGGCTCTAGAGCGCAGGCTCAGTAGTTGTGGCGCACGGGCCTAGTTGCTCCACGGCATGTGGGATCTTCCCAGACCAGGGCTCGAACCCGTGTCCCTTGCATTGGCAGGCGGATTCTTAACCACTGTGCCACCAGGGAAGCCCCTTCTTAAGAGTTTTAGGAATCATTTCAGGAGACAGCATATTTTACAACAAAAAGCAGAGTAATTCTCATCCCAAACACATAAGTTTAATTCCTAGTACAGCAATTGATAACTATCAGACCTTGGGTTCTTTGCCTCAACGATCCTGTGTGTTCATTCTTAGCCTGATAGTGGTGACGTCTATGTTTTGGTATTTTGGTGCAGATGAAATGGTGCATATTTGTAAAGTGCCTGGCAAAATGCTTGGCTCATAGTCATATGTAGTAGATATGAGTAGATACTCATCAGTAGTGTTTGTTAATAACCCCACCGTAGGCATTCCTGTCCTTATGCATAATGAGAAGATGGGAGAGAGAACCATCAATCCATCACTGTATCTCTTACCAGTGGAACTGCCCTTTCATGCACCTCCCAGAGATTATCATATATGTATTCCTCCTAGAGATCTTGTCATCTATAGCTGATAAGATGTCTATTATGTAGATGCAGAAGTGTGTGATGCCTTCATATGAAAACGTAGAAGATAGACTGTCTCACAAATACGTCCATGAAGGTGAGGTTCTGTTTTAGGAGGCTGGTCTCTTCTCTTGCACTCTGACCTTGGATGTGGGAGTGTTAGGATAAAGATGGCATTATGCTTATTGTTGTCATAAGTACAGAATAGATATTAAATTATGGTAAAAATGTAACTTTAATAGTTTAGTTTCCCAAGAGATTCTTTTCTCTTCCGTAACGTGGCATTGGCCGCAGTCACATTGGTGTCCCTTTCTCAGGGAAGCATTTCGTTCTCTTTCCACACACGTTTGTTGACTACCTCCTGCGCTGTGGGCGCGTGGGTACGATGAAGGTGGCTGGGTTACAGAGATGAATAGGATACCATTCTTGCTCTCGAGAGTTTTATAGTTTGCTAGGAGAGACAAATTGAAGAATAGAAGGTTACGGTGCAACTTAGATGTGAAACAGCAGAGATGTATCATGGTTTGCTCAAGCTGGTGCTTACCATCCCCTGGCTCAACACAACTCTTCCCACCTCTGTGTTTAGGGTCCTTACTGCGGGAAACAAGGGACTGTTAACACTATGGAAATTGGCAAAGGCTACAACAAATCTTGGCTTTTTTTTTTTTTTGAGAGCTGGTTGTGAAACATTTACCAGCACATCGCTCAGTGTCTATAAAATGTAGAGAGGAGAGAAGGGATTACTTTGTCTTGGGGCGTTTGGGGAAGCCACAAAAGAGTGGTGACATTTTGACCTTGTAGGATGGGGTGGCAACGGGCCAAAGGAGAAGAAAGATGGATGAAACTTTGACAGGGCACAGAGATTGCAGGAGGAAATCCCAGCTCATATTTGCCTTGGAGGTGATGACAGCTGAAGGCAAATGCAGTCGTGAGAAGCTTCTGTTGAAGGTGATAAATAGATATGCCTTGGGATTTAACTCCAGTGATATTTAATGGCAGCAGCCCTGGGTAGTTTCCTGTGTCCTGGGGCTGAGGGCGTACCTAGGGCAGGAATAGGTAACAGTATTTCTTGAAGTGAATCAGTGTCCTTTGGCACTGGGATAAAATGCAGATTCCCAGGCCCCTCCTCAGACCTACTTATCAGATTCCCTTGGAGTAAGAGGTCCAGGGATTGGTATTTTTCACGATGTCCTCAGAGGTTTCTTCGCACAGTTAAGTTTGAGAACGAATATTTCCAAGGCGGGTACATCAGTGGTTCTCAATTGGGTATGATTTTGCCCTTGGTGATGTCTGGAGACATTATGGACTGTCATGACTGTGGAAGGGCTCCTGGCATCTGGTGGGCTGAGGCCAGGCATGCTGCTGAACACCCCACAGTACAGTGCCCACCACAGAGAATGATCTCACCCCAAATGTCAGTGGTGCTGAGGTTGAGAAAGCCTGGTCTAGGTCATAATCAAGGGCTCTGTAGTAAATACAACAGGAGGACTGAAGTCAGCTTGTGTCACTAGGTGGTCCCTTAACTTACTAAGGTAGCGGGGGCGGGGGGCGGCTGGAACGGGGTTACAGACCTCCAGGTCCAGATACTGGGCTGCCAAGTTTTCACAGAACTGGGCACAGCTGACATCTATTGAACCCATACAGATGACACACCTGAAGCTGCCCGTTCATTATTTGCTAAGTTGGTTTCCTTTCCCCTCTCTGATACCAAAATTTTTTCTTTCTTGAATTATTCTCACAAAATATTGGCCACTTCTTTGGGAAAAAACTATGTCACTGGTGCTACACAAAGTAGTCTTTGCTCGGCTTGCACTTTTTTGCCATCCAAAAGGCAGGTTCCCACTGAGATCATATTGGTTAAGAGTTGAAAAGAGTTACTGTTTATAGGAAACTAAGAAAGCAAACTTTGGAAATGCTTTTTTGTTTTTTTTTGGCTGCGTTGGGTTTTCGTTGCTGCACGCGTGTTTTCTCTAGTTGGGGTGAGCGGGGGCTACTCTTCGTTGCAGTGCGTGGGCTTCTCATTGCAGTGGCTTCGCTTGTTGCAGAGCACGGGCTCTAGGCGGGTGGGCTTTAGTAGTTGTGGTGCACGGGCTCTAGAGCGCAGGCTCAGTAGTTGTGGCTCAGGGGCTTAATTGCTCCACGGCTTGTGGGATCTTCCCGGACCAGGGCTCGAACCCGTGTCCCCTGCATTGGCAGGCGGATTCTTAACCACTGCGCCACCAGGGAAGCCCTGGAAATGCTTTTTAAGTGTGGGTTTAAGTTTGCTAAGAAGCCAGCTAGCTCTCCTCCCATCCAGCTGAGAGGATGTCCAGTTCGTCCCTTTTAATAAGTTCACCAGGTCAACCTTGTAGGTCAGGTGAACCTTAGTGAAAGGCAGACACACTTCTTTAAAATGTTTTTCTTCTTAACCAAACATCAGCGCCTGTTTTTCTAATAACAATTTTATTTAAAATTGTGCCTCGGGCCCTCACTAGATAAAGATTCTTGTTCATTTGCCGTGCTTCAGCAGATTTGTGTGCACGTTCCCGTTAAGATTTGTGTTTCTTGGATGGCTATACAGTTCATCTGTGTGGAAATGAGGTGGGTGGCACCCTCCTCCCCGAGTGCTGGTTTAAGTTCAGGTGTTCTGAGTAACAATTTGGTTTCCTCCCCAGTGTTTGGTGCAAGATAACCCTTTTCAAAATCCGTCTGATCCCTGAGTGTGCCCTTTTCTGGCTGAAATCATTCTGCCCCTTCCAAATGCTTGCGTGCTTTTAGGGAGCTCTTAAAAGGCCAGGCCTTAAGCTAGTTAAGCTTTGAGCAGACCCAGAGCTGTGAGATAAGAATAGAACGCATCTTTTACTTCGGGAGCTCAGCTCGGAGGCTGCTTGCAGCTGCTTCCAGCCCTTGCAATCCTGAAAGCTCTCGAATCCTCGCGGAGACAGCCCCTCCGGCTCCCAGGGCCCACCCCCTCCTCCTGATTGGCGAGACTCCTCCGGGGCCCCAGCCAGCCACCTACGACGTCTCTGAGACCCGATTTGAAATAAGAGCCAGGCGGTCCTCGCTTCCCTGCGCCCGACTTTTCATAGGCTAGGAAGCAAAGCTTGAGAAACTTGACGTTGTCTTGGGCTGAGTGCGTGTAGCAACAGATCAAAGAAAAAGAGGAAGAAAACGTGCTCTCAGCTGCCGGGGGATCTCGCTGAGTTGCTTTTGTCTTGTGGGCTTCTGTTGGCTTTGGTGTTTCCCCCTGGAAGACCGCTGCGTGGGCTTCGAGGCGGCTCGCTCCCTGCCGGATGGGTGATGGAAGTCTAAACATGAGGCAGGTGAGCTCCGGGGGCTGCACGGGCGGGTGGAGAGGGAGGGCGCCGCTTGGGACCCCTGGGATGTGACTCCGGATGAGCAGATGCCTGGCCAGTTCCTTCCATTTGGCGGAAAGACGGGGCTGCATTTTCCTAAAGGAACCCAAGAAGCAGATTTCCTGAGGTTCCCCCCACCTCTCTCCATGGGAATTGGTGATGTCAGGCAGTCATTGTAAAGGGCTTAAGAGCGGTTCTTAGAATATGTAAATCAATTCCAGTTTGCAGCGGCTGGAAGTTATTGTTCAGGATCTATCTCGAGCTCTGAGCCTCTCTCCTATGCTTTGGGTGAGAATAAAGACAACTGAATATCCTGAAAAAGAATTACACGGGGCCTCATATCTCATTTTGGTTTCCCATCCTGAGCACTTACTGTGTTTATGGCTGAGAAGGCGGAACCAGCCCGAAATGAGCACAGACAGTCCTTCCAGAAAAATGCAGATTTGTTTTTATGTTCTAGCAGTTTTGAAACTGTTATTGCTCCTGGACGCGAGAAGACAGCCCTGAAAGTAGTGAGCTGAGAAACGGCTCGGGGATGACTTCCATGAGTCTCTGAAAAGACTTCTAAACCAGCAGCTTCTTCTGTGGCTATGGGGCATGGTGATAAAATTCCTTATCAGCCCAGGCCGAGGTTTATAGCTTTGCCAGTAAGAAAAGAAAGAAGTGAGTGTACCAAGCCAAGAAAAGGGTGTGATTTATAACTCAACCAAAGTTATAGAAGAACCTTATGTCAATATTTCAGTATCAAGATCAGTACTCATATAAAGGGCTGAAAGACTGGAAAAACATGCTAGTAGGCTGGCAAGAGCAGAGAATCCCAAGAGGAGCGATATTGCTCTTGCCAGCTCTTAGTAAATGTGGGTGGGAAAAGTTAGCGTCCGTATTACCATCAGACAAGCTCTGCACTTTTTTCTTCTAAGTGGGTTGGGTGCTGGCCACCCTGTGCGATTTGGGGGAAGTGATTTGCATAGGAAGCAAACTTTCCGTTTAGGGGCTGGGGCCAGGGGGTTAGAACTTTCTGTCCGTTTTCTGCAGCCTGGGGAGGTGAAGCAGAGCCCTCACCGTACGCTCACCTTCTTGCCCCCTCACCCGCTCGCTAAGCAAGTGTGCTTGGCAAGTGGCAGTGAGCGCAGAAAAGCACGCTTAGACCGGCAAGTGCTGTGTGTGTTTCCAGTGAATTGCTCTTGCCTTGCTGGATGGAGGCTGGGCCGCTGATCAGTTTCAAGTTCTGCAAACTCACGGTCTGACCCCATTCTTTTTACGAGCAATCCGGTGGGATGGGGAAGAGAAGCGAGAAGCCTAAATGGAAAGGATTTAGCAAAAGGAGAAAGAGGAACGCAAAACATTTTTGACAAAGGTCCTTGGCTGGAACAAAGAAGTCATTTGATCCAGCGCGGAGCCACCTGTCCTCTCGGTGGTGTCTGAGCTCACTTTTCAGAATCTCTGTTCCCACACGATTCCTCTGGAATGGAGGCACTCCCTGTGCCTGATGCCAGAGGCGTGCTGTCCCGAGCTTGGCATGATTTTTCCCATGCCTGGCTCCTTCTGGCATTCATGTGAATTGGAATTCAGCCCGGTAGTGAAGTTTTAAGGGTACACATGGAGTAACTCCTTAGTCATTTAATGAATGGGCAGCTTTTCTTTCTTTTTTTTTTTAATATAAATTTATTTATTTATTTATTTTTGGCTGCGTTGGGTCTTCGTTGCTGCGTGCAGGCTTTCTCTAGTTGCAGCGAGCGGGGGCTACTCTTCGTTGCGGTGCGCGGGCTTCTCACTGCGGTGGCTTCTCGTTGCGGAGCACGGGCTCTAGGCGCGCGGGCTTCAGTAGTTGTGGCACGTGGGCTCAGTAGTTGTGGCTCGTGGGCTCTAGAGCGCGGGCTCAGTAGTTGTGGCGCACAGGCTTAGTTGCTCCACGGCTTGTGGGATCTTCCTGGACCAGGGCTCGAACCCGTGTTGCTTGGAGTAGCAGGCGGATTCTTAACCCCTGCGCCACCAGGGAACTCTCAGCAGCTTTTCATCCCACAACTCTGTATGTCCAATAAGTTTTTGGCCTGTGCAGTCCTTGAAAAGAGGGTGGGCTAGGGGTGGGATGGGAGACGGGGGAAAAAAAGGAGGGGGGGGGGGAAGAGTCATGGCCCATCCAAAGAATCTGGGCAGTCCAGCGTTTCAGGAATCTGACACGTTGTTCCGCAACAGCCAGAACAAGAATGTGGAGGGGGAGGAGATGGTGGAGTTATTGACTTGGATTAATCCTAACTTGATTTGAGTTTCTCTTGGGGGAAAACTTGCGTCCAGGTGGGGTGAATTGCACCCACCAGCCAATTTGTCATCTCAGCCCGGCAGCCCCAGCTGGATTTGCAGGGTTAACTATCAAACAGGTCCACGTGTCATCAGCTCAGCAGTGAAATCCAATCTCTTCGCTGAGGAGTGATCCGTCCCTAGGGCTGCACAAATGCTGAACAATGGCGTGGCAGCCGAGAGACCCCCGCCCCTGACTAGCCACAGCGGGTAGCCAGAAATGGCCAGCAGAATTAGAAAGCTGCCTGACTGGCGATGAGATTCAGAGAAGTTTTGCCTTCTGCTAGGTTGAGGCAAAAGAATGGTGCAGAGGGATAGTATTCTTTGAGGGTTCCTAAGGTCACGCTGAGTTAGGCCAAAAGAAAAGGGTGAACCCTATTTGCCTTTATCAGGAAGTAATTTTAAAGCGTGTGCCAACCTTTCTCTGCCCTCTGATCATAAATGGGAAACTTCTGAAACTTCCTTGAGAAGGAATTTGCTGTGTTCCCAGGCAAAAGGAAAGGCATGGCCACCTGTTCTAGCAGCCCAGCCAAAAACAACAGGTTTGCCTGTGGCATTCCCACAACTGCGAATATCCTCAAATAGCGCGCCACCCATTGTCCCTACAAATAAGAACAAATCATTCTTTCTCACACCGGAAAAAAAAAAAAATCAGGTTCTTCAGACAAAATTGCCTCCCAGATACAGTTTGTGTTTTTAATACCCTGATGATTTAAAAAAACACTCCAAGAGAAGAGGGTACTCACTCTATTTCTGATGGACTGAAACAAATCCTTGCAGTCGCCTTATAGCATGAAGGGAAAGAATAAGGCTGTTAGCCAACACTTTAAGCAGCTGCTAAATTCTTACAAGGCTAGGATGTTGCTGTTACGAGGAAGCTGTGACTCAGTTGGATTTAGCCCGTTTTGCATTCTTCAGACTGGAATTAAAATGCCCAAGGACATCTGGTTTAATAATGAGCGTCTTTGTATTCATCTTTCCTTTGAGGATTAGAAAGTCCTTTACGAACACGATCTATTTATTCTTTGCCACATCCCCAGGAGAGAATGAGGTGGCATTTTGATCCTCATTGAACAACTGGTGAGGTGAAGACAGAGAAAGTTGAAGTATAGAGATACACAGCAAATTAGGTACAAGTCTGAGATGAATACTACCCACCCAGAAAGACAGGCTACTTGTACGGGCTCAGAATCGACAGTGAGTCTAGGGATTAAAAGGGAACTCTCTTACAGCTTCCCTTTTCTTATTCTGTAACCAGCATATGGTGTCCCAAGTATGTTCTATGTTTTCCTTCATTTGAAAGTCAAGCGTGTAAAAGTGTAAAAGGCATTTCTGTTCTCATTTGTCCCAACACTGAGATGAGGCAGCTTTTATGACACCAACTAGAAAGATACTGAAACTAACCGGAATTTAAAGTCTGTATCTGAGACATGTTCCTTTCACCAGACCTTGTAGGGTTTTAAGTTTTTTTGGTTTTGTTTTGTTTTATTTTTTTATATCTTTATTGGAGTATAATTGCTGTACAATTATAGTGTTAGTTTCTGCTGTACAACAAAGTGAATCAGTTATATGTATACATATATCCCCATATCCCCTCCCTCTTGAGCCTCCCTCCCACCCTCCCTATCCCACCCCTCTAGGTCATCGAAAAGCATCGAGCTGATGTCAGAAAGAGAAAAACAAATACCGTATGCTAACGCACGTATATGGAATCTAAAAAAACCGGTACTGATGAACCTCGTGGCAGGGCAGGAATAAAGACGCAGATGTAGAGAACGGACTTGAGGCCACAGCGGGGGAAGGGGAAGACTTGAGGCCACAGCGGGGGAAGGGGAAGCCGGGACGACGTGAGAGTAGCACTGACGTACATACACTACCAAGTGTAAAATGGATGGCTACTGGGAAGCTGCTGCATATAGCACAGGGTTTAAGTTTTTGCACATGGTTTGGAGGTCCAGTATCTTCAACACACATTAGAATTTTCATTTCTTCCCTACTATCTCTCCTTGGCAGGGAATGTTATAATCGTGACTTACTGTCAGATTAAAGATCTTTATTGGTCGTGTTGAAATAGTTTTTTCGAGTTGGCTTTTCCTTGCCATTCCTTATGACCTGTACTCATAGTTTGCTTGGCTAGGGACCGCGTAGGCCGCGAGCAAATCCTTTAATTGGTAGTTGCATGTTATCCTCAGACATTCCAGCAAGTTTTAAGGCTACGTGTGTATGTTTATGTCTCCTGGCTTTGATCCCGTGTAGTAAATAGACATCCAAGGTAGCTATGGCAACCTGGGCTGTGCATTGGTGAAAGAGGGGGATTTGGTCACTGGACAAAGAGTAATTTGTTTGATTAGAAAAAGGTGGGGCTGATCAGGGCACTTTTAAGCCTGCATGATTTGAGGATCATAGTTCATCCAAATCATTTGGATTTTTCTCAATAGGCAAAAAGAATTAA
The DNA here is from genome assembly GCF_965194805.1 of Balaenoptera borealis. Taxonomy (NCBI): domain Eukaryota; kingdom Metazoa; phylum Chordata; class Mammalia; order Artiodactyla; family Balaenopteridae; genus Balaenoptera; species Balaenoptera borealis. The sequence continues at coordinate 8,329,062 of NC_138881.1, read as the reverse complement.
TGGCTAACCAGGACCAGGGTATGTTGCAGATGTAATTTAAATCCTTTTCAATCAAGAGGTTGCTACTTTCAAAAAGTAGCAACTTATAAAACAAAAGGGAAGTCCCACATATTATATCAGTTTCCCTGTTGCACATATGAATGTTTGTGTTTTCAGAACTTGGTGGGATTTTAGAAAGAAATACCCAGCTCTGATTGGGCAGTGTGCATTTCAATTATCCACCTGCAGAGGTCAGGCTTGAAGTGTCTATGATGGAAGGCCAGGCGGTGGACGCCTCTGCTGGGAGCCAGGATCAGAATCAGAGAGAATTGCTCTGCTTATTTGGAACAATTAGTTAGTGATTCTTTAATCTTGTGACCAAAGCCACAGTGAAACGGAGTTCATTCAAGGAAGAGAATATCAAATACACTGAGATTAAAGAAAGGGCTCCAAAGCCAGGTCAAACAGGAATCTAATCTCCATTAAGATATGGGACAGTTTATCAACACGATGCTTTCTGGCTCATTATTAACTCCTTTTATTTCACATGAAACTCATCTCAGGGGTTCTGTTGTAGAAGATTGTTTGCCTAGTTTTATGAACTGGCAGGTTCTAGAAATTCCTTTAAATGAAAGGACAAAATATTAGGGACTCTTCCAGATCCACAAGATCTTTTTTCCTGCCAGAGGAAGATAGTCCATTGACACAGAGCAGGATAGTTAATGGCCTACAGGAGGTCACGTGGTGTTAAGGAGGTGAGACAATTGAGGCACTGAAAAAAAAAATGCTTAGAAGGGACTTTCCTTTAAAGCAAAACAAAACTCTAAGAGCTTACGTGCTTTGTGCTATAAAAGAGAATTCTAAGTAAAAAGGGCAACCAAAAAAAAAAAAAAAGGAGGTGCTGATCATTAGTAGTAGATTTTTATATACAGTCAAATATTTATGATGAAATAGTCAAAAAGGAGAAATAATACAAAGGCTCTCCTTCATTTCTTATATAATTCAAGGACATTTACTGACTGCTTACAGAATGAGTATATTCCTTAGTTAATTCAATAAAACTACTCTAAATGATTATTATACAGCAGGCCACTTTGGGGCTGCAAACATGATTTTGATACAGTCCCTGCAGTTATATTTATATGGATAAGAATCTGCTTAATAAATTGATGGTAGCCAAAACTTTCCTGAACTGAGACTTGAGAAATGATTTGTAATTGTGAAATTTAGTTAATTTTTACCCACATATCCATTTGTAGGAATTTATGAATTCCTAGTTTAAATAAATTTACCATAATTAGTAAATAGTCAATTAATTTTTCTCAATGGAAAAAAATAACTCATAGGCAGTCCCCAATCTAGGAATGCTTATGCACTAAGAGTTTGTTGTTTGAAACCCAGAACATTTTCCAGGGAGAAATGGTGCAATGATGGAGACTAAAGCACTATTTTAAAAAATAACCAATCTGTTTAATGTCAGATTAAGTTCTGCATTTTGAGGACATGCTTCCATGTTATACAGGACGGAACATAGAAGGAGAGGGGGTTGCCAGACTCTTGGTAACAGGCCAGTCTTGCAAATATTTGAAATAGGAAAAGTTTGCACTAGTTTTCACCTTTCTCCACCCTTCTAGTATCTTCTGGGTCCCACTGGGATGTCTCTCCCAGGCCTATCCTAATACACGGTGAATTGAGTTCCCATAATTTCCCATCTTCCCACCCTCCCCTCTCCCACCTCCAAACCACACTCCTGTTTCTTCTAGACAATAGTCTCAACCCTTTGGGAGAGAAGCAATATGAATGCGCTAAAACTCATGACTCAGCCCTTTAACCCTCAGGATGAACCTTTAATTGGGGAAATAGCAGCCAGTAGAGCCTGGAGCTGCAGAAATCACGAATGCCCTTTCAGGGACAACACTTGTGGGCAGGGTTGTGCCTTTGGCAGACAGGACTTGCTGGTGTGTCTGTCAGTGGGTCGAACTTCTTCACTTGTTCTTTTCTCAGCATCCTGACCGAACTTCTGGACTCCCTGGGGTCTTTGTGAATGACAGCCAGGGAACCACAGGGGACCAAGTGAGGGGAGTTGATGGCATTTGTGGGTTTGGGTTGTTTGTAAGCACAGTCTTTGTGTGCTGAGCACTGTCTGTTTGGATCGCAATAAATGGAAGGGATATAGCTGGAACTTCCTGTTATCCACAGAAGTATCCTAAATAGTGTATATATTTCCAGTCACTCATTTGTCTGCCTGTCTCGGGACTGAGTTACTCAAGAACAAGAGTTACGTCTTAATTACCTTGAAAACCTCAAGTCCAAGCACAGTGCCTTGACACCCAATAAGAATCAATAAATATTTTTTGCCATTTGCAGCAACATTGATGGACCTAGAGATTATCATACTAAGTGAAGCCAGCCAGACAAAGACAAATATCATGTGATACCACTTATGTGTGGAATCTAAAAAAAATGATACAAATGAAATTATATACAAAACAGACCCACAGACATAGAAAACAAACTTACAGTTACCAAAGGGGAAGCGGGGGAGAGGAATAAATTAGGAGTTTGGGATTAACATATACACACTAGTATATATAAAATAGATAACCAACAAGATCCTACTGTATAGCACAGGAAACTATACTCAATATTTTGTAATAACCTATAAGGGAAAAGAATCTGAAAAAAAATAGAGATATATGTATACGTATAACTGAATCGCTTTGCTGTACAGCTGAAACTAACAGAACATTGTAAATCAACTGTACTGCGATGAAAAATAAATAAAAAATAAAATTAAAGGAGAATCAAATATTTTTCAGGTGCATGCTGGATGAATTTTGGCAGGAAAGAGAATGGAAAATGCTCTTTAAGATCAGAGGGGTATGAGGAAGAAAGAGCATTAGAAAGGTTGGGGAAAGAGCAAGGACTGAGTAGATTGACATTAGAGAAAAATTAGATTGCGGTTGCTTAGCTATCTCATCCTCTCGGTTGTGTTCGGGGTGGGGCCACAACCCAGAGCTCGGTAGGCAGCTTGTCTTATACGCTCCTTGATGGGACTACAGAAATGGTTAAGAAATGGGGCACGCTGTCCAACAACTCAAAGCCTGAAAACGAAGATGGAATCTGCTGCCTGTTCTCCCTGAGCCCAACCTGATGTTTTAGCCTTTGGTCCGTGTGCAGTGGGTTTATTTTGCCAGGTGAGTGGCGTGCCCAAGGCCACTCAGCAACGGAGAGTCTGTTTCTGGAAGGACACTGAAGTCTTACGCTCTGCCCCATGCAGATGGCGGCCACATTTTCTGCAGTGAAAATCAAGTCATATGCCGGACAAAGCATTTTCACTGCTTCTGGGTGTGACAGACCCTCTGAGAGTTACGGTTAAAATGATGAAATAGAAATTTCTGAGACATTGAGTGGTTTATGGAGGCAACAGGACTAACACATTTTCAAAGGGTCCATGAGGTAGACTATGTTATTTGTTATATGTCCAGTTGTGAAGTGTGGCTTCAGCTGCATGTATTTTGAAGTGATCTTCCCTAAGCAATTGAGAGCAAAGGAGCTGTTTGTGGACAACTGGAATTCGTTGAGTGCCCTGCTGAGTTACCAGTAACTAGATGGATGGCCAGACAAAGCGAAATATAAATGGAAGGCATCACCAAGTATTAGAAATCTACACAGGATCAAGTCTCCTATAGGAGATGCATTAGGAATTCAGACAGAAAGTTCTGGTTAAAAGTTTAGCGTTTGTGGGTTGAAAATGTTAGCACAGGGGAATGCTTTACCTTCCATCAGGGAGCAAAGTTTACATTTAGAACCTGGGTCGTCTTCTAGATTCCTTATCTTATTCTCTTTTGACTGTACTGCATGCCTTCTAGTAAGGTATAATTTGGATGTTTTGGGGTCACATACTAATTTAATGTGCTAATAAATCCCAGCACAATTTTCAAATAGGTTGATGGTTTAGAATGAATCAAGAATCAGGAAAGACTGTATCACTTTTAGGAGAAAATACTATCCAAAAAAACCAAATAGTCTTATACTTGATTTTGTGCTACTTTGTCGAGTAAAAACTAGGAGGATTATGTTTACACAGAAGAAAGTTTAAGGAGTGAGATGAATCCTTTTTTCTACGAATTAGTCAGCTGGGCTTGGTGGAGATAGTGCAGAAAAGTGAAATGGAACAAATAGAAGGGAGAAGAAAGTGTGAGTTATTTCAGTCAACCTGTGGGAAAAGCAGAATAGAAAAATTGGCTATCCAGTGAGTGACACGGTTTTTTTCCTTGATCAGTGTTCAAAGTGGATTTCTAAGGAGATATTGATGCGGCTGCCCTTTTCATATGGCTGTGAGTGAAAGAAGGAAACAAAGTCGTAATAATTGATTGAGAGAGGTATGGCTTTCTGCGTAGAGAAAAACATGATAGGAGACTATTAAATAATGAATATTTATTGCTTAATGCTTCTTAGCCTGGAGGAGACACTTTCTGAATATTTTTAACATTTCCCCTTTCTAACATTTCAGCTGTCAGAATTGAATAGTTCACATGTAAACTACATTGTTTTGGTTTAGCTAACAAAGAGTGATAAGATATGAATAGTTTGTGACAGCCCCGAACATTGATAACAGAAGACATTAATGCCTGCAGACACAACCTACATGGTAAAATTCTGGGAGCAAAAATGCTTATTATGTTAGGCCAACGTGCTTTGACCTAGTTTTGCTTTTCTGCTTGGAAATTATGTCAGGATTCGTTACATCATTCCCGTGGATGAGCAATTTCACATTCTTGTTTATTTCAGCGTCATTTTATTCATTTTGTGTTTTTAGTTCTGACCTCCAGGAAGCCAAACTAATCCTCATGGACTTGCCTTTTCCTTTTGAAATGAGTCTTCTGCATGCTAAAGAGAGAGGATTTTATGTATTAACAAAACAATCCAAGATGCAGTCTTCAAAGACATTCATTTCTCCTTGATTGGGAGCCACTGCCCTCTTGAAGGCTCCAAGAGGCTGGCCAGTTTTCTGCTGATCTGAAGTAGTGTTCCTTTCTTTGTCTTATGGGGATGGAACAGATTACTGTGGCATAGTTGAATAACAAAAAAATTAAATAAGACGGGGAGGTTGATGGGATACTTCTCAGCCCATCATCCTGAAGTTTGTCCATTGCATATTTCTGGTTTATTCATCCAGTCAAAACGGGCCCAACATATTTTTCCTATTTAACATTTTTATTGAATAATTTTCAAAATGAATTATTTCCTCAGTTGATTTCAAGCACATTTTTTTCCTGCCGTTTAAATACTTTCTATCACTAGAGGAAAAAAACGTTTAATTCTTTCATACGTTTATGAATTCAAATCTTCAAAGAGTGTGAGTTCTTCCAGTGATGATCTGACATCAAATTTACAAGTATAATTTGCTACCAAAAGACCTTGAACGGTTTTTGGTGCACACGTTTTGGCATTCCTTAGTAACAAATGTAATCAGGCAAGAGCCCACACGAATATGTATTCGTGGTTCCTCTTCAAAAATCGACCGTTTGCTCTTGTTTTCTGATTAAATCCCTTTGTTGTTAGCTCCTTTGCAAATCCTCTGTCTGCAGGCAGAAAACCTAAGAAGGGAGCGTCCCCTTCAAAGCACTCCCAAACTGAATTTTAACCAGGTAAATTGCTGATTAGCTGTGGATCATTTAAAGAAACAGTATGAAAGTAATTGGGATAGACACAAGCCCTAACTGTGATCCCAGGGGGCTTCAAAAGTTGATTGAAACAGTCAACTCAGAGGATTGTTTTCCATGTCTGATCCTTATGCTAATTTGAATACTAGCATCTTGAAGAAAAACTTCTTCAGAAGATTTCTGGAATCCCTAATTGGTATACAAACACTGTCACTTCTAAGCTACCCGAAGTGGTGAAATATACCCTGTGGCTCCTATGATGATATTTATTTCTAGGTGTTGATGGCAGACTCCCAGCAATTTTTTCAGATTGTCATAGGCAGATACAAATACATTTCCCTCATCTTACATAAATAGTGGCGTTCCGTATACCCTATTTGCAACCTGTTTTTTTTTCACATTACAATTTTTCCTGGAGATCTTTTCATAACAGTGCACAAAGAGCTTCCCTCCGTCTTTTTTTTTTTAGAAATTCGCGTTCTTTCTTTCTTTCTTTATTTATGACTGTGTTGAGTCTTCGTTTCTGTGCGAGGGCTTTCTCTAGTTGCGGCAAGCGGGGACCACTCCTCATCGCGGTGCGCGGGCCTCTCACCATCACGGCCTCTCTTGTTGTGGAGCACAGGCTCCAGACGCGCAGGCTCAGTAGTTGTGGCTCACGGGCCCAGTCGCTCCGTGGCATGTGGGATCTTCCCAGACCAGGGCTCGAACCCGTGTCCCCTGCATTGGCAGGCAGATTCTCAACCACTGCGCCACCAGGGAAGCCCTTTTTTTTTTTTTAAACAACTGCATAGCATTCTGTAGTGACAATATACCGTAATTTACTTGATCCTTTCCCTACTGGTCACATTGGTTGGGTCCAATCTTTTGCCATTAAAACAATGAACATAGAAAAGCCTTGTGCATTCGCCAGTTTGTGTGGAGGATGTGTGTCTGAATTGTAAATCCCCAGGAGCGAGATTGCTGGGTCAAAGGGCGTATTGCAGTTTCTCATTTTGATGAATAACTAAATTTGCCTACCCAGGGTGTGTGAGTGCTTCCTCAGAGCCTCCCCAAGACAGGGCGTCGTCCACCGTGTACATCTTTGTCTACTTGATGCGTGAAAAGAGGTATCGCTGTGTACATTTCTCTTGTGAGTGATGTTGAGCAACTTTGCGTATATTAAGGGCCATTTGCATTTCTTGTGCAATGTCTGTTTACGTCTTCCATTTCAGATTGTTCTTGACATTCATTTTCCAGTCTACCTACCTTTCTAATCATTCACCAAAGAGATACAGCTTGTTGCCTTTCCCCAAGTAGGTTCGAAATAATCCAAAAGGGGCTCCTGTAGTAATGTAGCTAATTCTAAAGATTTTATATGAATGGAAGTGGGGCTGGTTCACAGCATACATTCATGTGAGAGTCTGGATTTCTAGGCCTGTTGATCACTTTCTCTTCTACTCTCTAGCCAGTGAATGTCGAGAGGCTGAGCTTTATAAAGTAAAGATAACCTCCAGAGTGTTGAAAGCTTGCTATCGAGGGTCTAATTTGGGGAGAATGCTTACGTCGTTAGTACTCAGTTTGTTGGAATTGTGACCATTTTCCAAGGAAGTAAGAGCTTCCACTTGAAATACTCAAGATCCTGGAAAGTCTTTAAGGAAATAGTTTCCACTTTTCCTCTCAGATTGCCAAATGTCAAGATGCATCATTGATAAAATGATTTTAATATTTCTGCACAGTGTGGTGGTTCTCTATCACCCTTATTGAAGACTGGGGCTTTATGTTCAAGACCAACAAGAGGAGAACGGTTGCACTGGTCTGAGGTTTCAATGTATGTTTTTTCATTTAATAAGGAAGATCATTTAGTGCTTATAAATATGCACAGCAAGTCCTTATCATTTTATGGAAATGATCCAACTACTCAATCGTGTGTGATTACACTTACCTCCCCTGTAAAATGGAAATAAAATGCAAATAATAATCATAGTACCTATACTCTAAGGTTGTTATAAAGATTAAGTGAGTTACTGTTCGTCTACCACTTAGAATAGCACCTGATACAGAGTAAGTACTCTATAAGTGTGTGTTGACTAAGTTATAAAATGGTGGTTGTCAAGAACTGTGAAGTGTCTGAGACTTTATCCCACTTGCACACCAGCAACTTAGCCTGCCACTGTTTCTTGGATGCTGGCAGAAGACATGAGACTCCTGGGTCAGAGACAAAGGACTGTATTACTCATGGCACTGCAAGTGGCATGAGCTTCAGGTTCACGTTCGTTCTCCTTGCCTCCCAGGTTCCCCCAGGACAACACAGAGGACCCCAGGTAGATGATGTGCGGGCGGGAGAATTGCCTCCCGGGTGTGAATCCTGAGCTGAGAGACTCTGAATCTCTTGTCATTGATAGTAAGCACACACCTGCCCATTGCTCTGGAGGGAGACATTATCTCTACCTCCCAAGGTTGTTTGCTAGACAAAAGGCCTTGAAAAGATCATCAGGAACAAGGGCCACCGGTGCCTGTGCTCCTAAGATGTGCAAAATGCAAGGCATCCGTGGAGAATTTTCCCCCAGTGGTAGTCCAATGAAGTATCTTGACCTTTGCTTCTCAGAGCCCTAAGACTTCTGCAGAGCTGCCCAGGGCAGGAGGAGAACCATGTTGCCCAGACACAGGAAGAGGGAAGACATGCAAGAGTAAGAACCATCCTCTAGTTCCCCTGCCTTTCCAGCAAGAAGACCTTGGATGTGTTCTGCTTTTCTGCTCTTCCAAAATGTTGGGCTTCTGGTTAAGCTTTCCTTGGAATAAAGGGATCTTTCTTTAAAAGAAAAGAAAAAAAGAAAATGTCAGGTCTAGTACAGTGGTGTTTGACATTTTGACAGTGATAAAATTGTTGAGAGAATCACTCCAGGCAGTAGATTTGGAAGCACAGTATCAGAGATCCTCCAGTGAGGCCCCTAATGTGCCACTTCCTAGCGCTGTGACCTTGGATTGATTCCTTAAGCCTCCCAAGTTTCCTTACCTATAAAATGGAAATGCTATTACCAACTCGTAGGGTTTATGTAATAACTAAAGGAAGAATGATATATAAAAAATGAAGTATAAAGCACTTAGAGTATTGGTTACATATCAGGCATTTAAGAAATGTTAGATTACCTTCTCTTTTGGTGAAAACAAACTAAAGGTTTCAGAGAAGTCTTGGTTTTATGGATATTTCCACCTGTTAGCCTTGGAATGAATACGTACCTACCCACCCAGAGGCACGCATGTGTGGACACATGTACACACAGTGGAGTAACGTATTATATGGATGTAATGCTCTAAAGGCATCTATCTCTTCAGGCAAATATCTGTGTGTGCATGTATATATAAAAATATCCCTGTAATGTGTGAGGAAACTAATTTGTTGCTGAAAAATATACCTTTGTAGGACAAATTCTTCTAATATGCTAAAATAGTACCAAATCTCATTGATGAACATGATCAATCATCATTAGTGTTCATATGTTAAAATTATTCTTTTTTCTTTAAAATATTTTCACGTACTCTCTTTCATTGTTTTTTTTTTTTTTTAATTTGTTTAATTTATTTTATTTTTGGCCGCGTTGGGTCTTCGTTGCTGCGCACGGGCTTTCTCTAGTTGCGGTGAGCGGGAGCTACTCTTGGTTGCGGTGCGCGGGCTTCTCATTGCGGTGGCTTCTCTTGTTGCGGAGCACGGACTCTAGGTGCGTGGGTTTCAGCAGCTGTGTCACGTGGGCTCAGTAGTTGTGGCTTGTGGGCTCTAGAGCGCAGGCTCAGTAGTTGTGGCGCACGGGCTTCGTTGCTCCACCGCACGTGGCATCTTCCTGGACCAGGGCTCAAACCCGTGTCCCCTGCATTGGCAGGCAGATTCTTAACCACTGCATCACCAGGGAAGCCCAAGAAAATTATTCTGACACTTGTTAAAACAGTAAGGAAGACTTTATTCAGGACTACTGCAGTAGCCGTAGGGGAGGGAGGTTGGACTCAACTCTGAGCACAACAGAGACAGCTGGGAATTTATAGCCAAGGAGCAGAGCGAGGGGATCAGTGGATGGAAAATAACTAAGAGGAGACATCAAGGGTTAGGGGGATTCTTGCTAAACCATCCTAACAGGATTCTTACTGAAGACAGGCCGCAGTGATCCGATATCAAGGGTGGAGGATTACCTCTACACTGACTTAGCACAGGATTCTTGCTAACAGTGGGCTGTGCAGGCACAGCCAGGACAGAGGCCAAGGTTGAGGCCTAGTCCAGAGGAGAGCTCAGAGGAGCCTGACTAAAGTTTGGTCGAGGAAAGTCTTTGTCACATAGCATCATCCAAGAAAGCTTTCCTCTTCATCTATTTTGTTCTTTAGAATGGCTAAAAATCTTGTACATATTACATGCCTTATATTTAAAACTATCTCAGAAATGAAGTTACATTTATACTCATGTTTATGTATTTATATCCTTGAAGCAAAAATGAGATACTAAGCAGAACAGTAAATACTACAAAAGGTAGAAATGGAAAAGAATGTATTTTACAGGCCATGGTGCCTAGAATTGCCACGGCTGAGAGCTGAGACCATAAAACTGACCAACCCTACAACTGTGAACGTGGCTATTTGGATGCTCGTGTTTCCCAGGGCTCTGCTGATAAAGGAATATGGTTTAAATTTTTTTTTTTCTATTTTAAAATAATTCTAGAGCTATAGGAAATTGCAAAACAATGTACAAGGAGGTGCTGTGCACTCTTCACCCACCCCATCCCCCATCTTTAACCCCTGGCAACCAATAATCTGATCTCATCTCTGTAATTTTGACCCTTCAAGAATATTATATAAATGTAATCATATATAAGATTGGCTTTTTTTTCCCACTCAGCATAATTCTCTGGAGGTTCATCCAAGTTGTTGTATCTGTCAGTAGTTTGATCCTTTTCATTACTGAGTAGTATTCCATGGTATGGATGTACCACAGTTGAACCATTCACCCTGTTGAAGGATATTTGGGTTGTTTCTAGTTTGGGGCTATTACAGATAAAACTGCTATGAGCATTTGTGTACAGAATTTTGTGTTACCATAAATTTCCGTTTCTTTGGAATAAGTGACCATGTAATGTAATTGCTGGGTCACGTGGTAAATACATATTTCGTTTTGTAATAAACTGCCAAACAGTTTTCCAGAGTGGCCGAATCATTGTACATACCCACCAGCACAGTATCAGTGATCCAGGTTTTCTGCATCCTCCCCAGCTTTAGTTGTTGACCCTATTTTTATTTTAGCCATTCTAGTAGGTGTATAGTGGTATCTCATTTGTATTGGTTTTTAAAAGGTGAAGAAATGCTTCATAATCCAATGTAGGTGTGTTCGTATCTCCCAGGTAAAATACTCACACCCAAATGGGCCTATATCCCAGGTTTGGGTGCCCATCTGGGCACTGGCGATAACACTAATCTCTTCAAATTTGTTTTTCCACATTATGGCTGAAGGTTAGTGGTTGATGGAGGAAGATAACAGCCCTTGTTTCTTAAATAGCTTATACTCAATACTTTAAAATATGAATTGAACACAAAATTAAAATAAGACTTCATGCAAGTGTGGTTTTGTTTTACTTCGTATTGATGTTTTATCACTTACACTGGATATCATGATTATCTTAACAGATATAAAATTGGATAGGTAATAAAATATCTTTATAAAATGAGTTATATCTGTATGTGTATAGAAAATTTTATTGAGAAATTGGCACAATACTGGATCTTCCTCTGACTTGTTTCTCTTTAATTCTCCATTGGTAGAGGTTTTAAGGCATTTAAAAACTTTAAAACAGGCAAGAGAAGATGCAGTCTGTTTTTAAAATTTAAATTATATGGTGAAAACAATTTATTATTTATAATACTACATTTTTTCCTTTAAATTATATTTACAGGGTAAAAGTATACTTCATATTATATCTTAATATATTACATAAATATATTTTTCTATTTTAAAATTAAAAGATAGTAAAAAATAATCACTGTATGAAATACTATTAGTGGTAGATTCTTATCAGTATTAGAATTAAAATATATATTTTATATGTACATATAAATTACAAAGTGCCTGAGAAAAGGATAAACTGTAACGTCATGTGAAAATTAAATATTCCTGTATCAGTTATACAATTTAAATTGCACTTTATTTTTCACCCTTCCCTCATTTTGTTAGTGACAGAATGTAAGTTGTTACAGTGTGCTCAAGGATTTGGACAATAGTTACCATTAATTCACAGCTATTATGGCCGTGCCTGTAAATTATGCCATTGAGCTGTATTATAATACAAATCCCCCAGGAATGCTGAAGCCTTCCTTTCTCAGGAGTAGAGATTTATAAACTGCCTGGAGATATCGCTATTTCTAGATGAAGGTGTGTCCTGAAGTGTTCTTGTTCTTTTCTGTGCACTTATGTTCCCCGCAGACTAAACTCAAGTGATGCTTAAATACAGCAAAGGCTCTTGGGAGTGTATGAGTTTTAATAAAAAAATTTACCAAGAAAAATACACTGGAAAGCAGATTGGATCCCCAAATAATAGAATACATTTGCAAATGTATTTGTTTCATAGTATGACAAATAATACTCAAAAATACTTGAAAATGCTTGACTCTATTTAAAAAGTGCCCAAAGGGCTTTGTAGATTATGTTGAGAGAAGGCTTTAGAGGAAGAAATATTATATCCATATGAGCTAAGAAAATGATCCTCCTTTGTTTATAGGATTATATAGAGGAATTTTTACTTCTAAAGTGAGAATACACATTACTATATAGGCTAAAATCGCCCTTCTTGTAGGAAATGATACCAGTTTTCTTCATGTAGTATTCTTTCGGAAAGCCTCAATGAAGTTATAACATTATAACTTCAGGCATCCTTCATTTAACTTCATTTAAGATCTATGTTATGGTGACTTTATGCACGCTTCCGTTTCCTACACAGTCCTTATGAGCAGAGCAAGAGGTTCATTTATTTTTGGAGTTATGTAGCAAAGGGTTGCTGGATCCAAAATAACATCTTTCTAATTTCCATTATTGCCTGACAAGCTCTATTTTAAAGGTACAGTATCGTGGGATAAACCTAATAATGTGACCTTGGTCCCCAATCGTGCTCATATTTGCCTTCCCTTCTTCCTTTATATATAAGGTGACCTTTTAGGGGTACAATATCTTCTTACAAATCGTGATCGATTTGCTGAGGTTATCACAGCAGCTGAACATCCACTCAAATCCATAAAATGTTGGTAAAGAAAAAAAAAGCCTTTAATTTTTGGCATTTCTTTTAAACGCCCCTTTTAAAAAAAATTTATTTATTTTATTTCATTTATTTTTGGCTGCGATGGGTCTTCGTTGCCGCGTGCGGGCTTTCTCTAGTTGCCGCGAGCGGGGGCTACTCTTCGTTGCGGTGCGCGGGCTTCCCATTGCGGTGGCTTCTCTTGTTGCGGAGCACGGGCTCTAGGTGCGTGGGCTTCAGTAGTTGTGGCGCACGGGCTCAGTAGTTGTGGCTCGCGGGCTCTAGAGCTCAGGCTCAGTAGTTGTGGCGCACGGGCTTAGTTGCTCTGTGTCATGTGGGACCTTCCCGGACCAGGACTCGAACCCGTGTCCCCTACATTGGCAGGCGGATTCTTAACTACTGTGCCACCAGGGAAGCCCCTAAACAGCTCTTTGAACTGAGTCCTTGAAACCTGTACAGTGGAATATTCCCCAATGCGTAGCACAAAGCTTTTTTATCTACCTGTTGAATGGATGGATTACTGAATTAATGAATGGAAAGTGAATTTTTTAAATGGAACTTACTGGTTATTTGGGATAAAATGACCCATCCATGTAATGGAACATCATCACGGAAGCTGTGGGGATTTTCAAATACTCTAGCTGGTACTAAATCTCATTGGAGCCCCTCAAGTTATAACAGGATAAGAAAGTAATATTTAATATAAGAAAAAAATTGTCAGTCTTAAACGTGTATATAGCAGAAGTAATTCATTTTTTTTCCTGATAACAAAGCCTTCTAAAAGCATTTTATTGTACTAGTGTACAAGAGTTTCGAGCTTTTAAATTTTGAACCAAGGGTAGAAAATGTAATATCAAGAAATGAAGAATACTTCGGATTAGTTCCAGCCTAAGGCAATGGCGTGCCACTAGATTTTAAATTATTGTGTTCTTCATAATTAATGTCAAGGTAGAGTCTTCCCTATGGTTCCTAATTTTCTTGTTAAAAATACATACTGCCTTATGTTTTTAAATTTCAAGTTTTCTCATGGAGCTCTTGTCTAATGATCATTTTAAGAATCTCCGTATAAAGAGTAAGCATTTATCATTCATATTTATATATATGAATATATTTTTTCTTTTTAATTCCCAAAGACTACTTTTGGCCTTTGCCCAAATATCTTTTTTGTTTGTTTGTTTTTTGTTCTGTTTTGTTTTAAATTTTTTATTTTATGTTGGAGTATAGTTGATTTGCAATGTTGTGTTAATTTCAGGTGTACAGCAAAGTGATTTAGTTATACATATACCTATTCTTTTCCAGATTCTTTGCCCATATAGGTTATTTCAGAGTATTTAGTAGAGTTCCCTGTGCTATACAGTAGTAGGTCCTTGTTGATTTTCTATTTTATATATAGGAGTGTTTGTGTATGTTCATCCCAAACTCCTAATTTATCCCCTCCCTCACCTTTCCCCTTTGGTAACCATAGGTGGTAACCTCACCTTTCCCCTTTGGTAATCATAAGTCTGTTTTCTAAGTCTGTGAGTCTGTTTCATGTTTTGTAAATAAGTTCATTTGTATCATTTTTTTAGATTCCACATATAAGTGATATCATATGATATTTGTTTAAGAAAGAATATAATACTATCTGGACAGGTTAAAAATCTCCAACACTTACCTATAAATGTTAACTAATGCTCTCCTTTTCATTTGCTAAATTGCTGCATAAATCGTTTAAAGATTATGTTACCATTGACATTGAGACCTCATCATTATCACTTTCGAAAACACACCCCGATCTTTGGGGTTGAACCATCATAGCTGCTTTAAGCTAAAAATCTCTCCGCATGGGTTCCTATCACAGGCTCGCCAGAGAATCTACATCCCTGCGAGTGAAAGGTCTGGTCCACCTCTTCAAACCTGATGCAATTTGAATTCCTATAATATCACCAGCATCTAAGGGCCCCAGGAATGCTTACACGGCAGGGGGTTCTGCCGAGGTCCATTCCAATTTGGGACAGCATTTGCGGGTACAGTTTGTCCATAGGTGAAATCTGTGTGTGTCTCCTGATTGCCCTTCTACACAGCACAGAACACCTGCAGTTACTCTGTTCTCTGACAGCAGTTCAAAGACAAAGCTAACAAGACCTTCTGGGGGCATTTTTCTAGGTTAAATATGCCCAGATGTGTTTGATTTGGACTGTATCCTTTAGGAGCAAGCAATGTTCATAAGTACAAATGCCCAACAGTTAAATGATCTGTCCATGGGAAAGACTCACCTGATTGGAGGAAAGAGGTACCATTTGGCTTCCAATACCCAGTGACCTTAAGACCAGTATTTTCACTTCTCGCTGTCTGGATTATAGGGACTTTGCCTAGCTTACTTCTGGAATGGAAATTCTGAGTCTTTACTAGTGAGCAAGCAATAACATGATGGCCAGCATTTAGGTACTAAGAAAAAAATCAGTAATGGGCAAGGTTTGAATTTTATTCCTTTGCTTGTCTGATACTCCATGGACATTTGCAGTATCGTGTTGATGTGTATTACAGGAGTGAAAATATTAATCAAATGAAGGAGTCCTAAGATGGAAGAGAAGAAAATAGGGGGCTGATGTGTAGGAAAAGAAGAGTGCGTGAGGTATCAGGAGCTTTCTTCAGCTATTTGGCAAGTTGAAGGCCAAATTTTATTTAGAGCCCCTTAAGAAATTACATCATTTTTATATAAAAGACTAACACTCTGGAAAATACACACAGTGTGTTGGCACTACGATATGTAAGGGTTGACAGATCAAGCCAGTATCTAATGAAAAGTAAGGTTGTGAAGACATAGATCTGAAACTCGGGGGGCATGTCTTTGTTCCCCATCTAGCACAGTACTCGGCATATACCAGATGCTCTACAAATATTTATTGGGTAAATGGTAGGATGAGCGTATAGAGGCCAACTGATGCCCTGAATGGCATTGCTGAGACTCACGGGCGTCCCTTTGGCCTGTAAGAAAAGTTTGTGGGCTACTTAACTCATTTCAAAAAACTCAAAGGAAATTGGATAGTCATTACTTAAAAGTGATTATTTTCATCAGACACTTCTAAACCGGGGGATGTGTGAAGTTAAAAGTGAAGAGGCTTTTAAATATATTATGCTAAGTGAGAGAAGCCAGCCATAAAGGGCCACATATTGAATGACGTATTTATATGAGATGTGCAGAATAAGCAAATTTTATAGAAACAGAAAGTAGGTTAGCGGTTGTCAGGAGCTGGGAGGAGGGGAGAATGGGGCGTGACTGCTACTGTGTGGGACGTTTCTTTTTGGGGTGATGCCGGTGTTCTGGAATTAGTGGTGATGGTTGCATATCTCTGCGAAGACACTAAAACCCACTGAATTGTACACGTTACGTGGTTGAGTTTGTGATGTGTGAATTATATTTCAATGAAGCTGTTTTTAACAAAGATAACCACTACCCCTCCTCCCCTTAAACAAGGGAAGGGGGATGGTAGTGGTTAAAAGGTCAGGAACCACTTGCTAATTGTTTGGTAGATTTTCTCCCGGATTTTAAAATACTCCTATTCTGTCTCTCTGAAGGGTATAAGCAGAATATTCCCACAACCATAGAGACTGGAGGTTGACCCTGATATTGGTTACTTTCTTCCTTCCTCATTCCCCCCAAATTAGGAAAAAGTGTGTGTGTGTGTGTGTGTGTGTGTGTTTAAGTGTAACAAGGGCGGTAGTGCTCAGAGCTAGGTCATGAGACTTCCAGGATCTATGGACAGACCCGAACTCCTAGGGGGGCAAAGTTTTGGGCTGTTTGCACCATTCTCATATCACATAAATCTAGGCCAGGGTTCAGCACACTTATTCGTAACAGCCAGATAGTAAATATTCTGGGCTTTGAGGGTCATGCAGTCTCTGTCAGAGCTCCTCAACTCAGCCATAAACAATCGGTAAGCAATTGGAGGTGACTGTGCTCCAAAAAAGCTTTTTGTCGACTCTGAAATTGGAATTTCATATCATTTTCCTGGGTCACAAAATATTATTCTTTTGATTTTTTTTTTTAACCACCTAAGAACGTAAAGACCACTTGTAGCTCGTAGGCCACAGAAAACAAGCAGAAGACTAGATTTGGCCTCGGCCGAAGTTGGCAGACTCCAGGGTAATAGCTTAGAAAGGTACTAGGATTAATCAGCACTTTGTTGTGAAGCATGTTACATTCCTTAAGCCAGTGTACACACCTTAAAGCAGCAAATAATGCCACCTGTTTGAAGGCGGAGCTATTGAGAGACTTCATTGCCTTGTTAGCAAATAAAGAAAAATCAGCAAATAGTATCTTTCTAAAGTGTGTTTAAGGCTATAATAATGCTACCTTGTGTGGTTTTGAGATTTTTAAGTCAGGGAAGCTATGGATATCTTGAACATAGGCCATTGAGAAGTCTGCCAAGGCCGTGAATTTAAAGTCCTGGGAGTTTTTCATTGCCCCTGGCTGCTGAATTTTAACAGCAAAGTTATTCATTAAGTTCACATTTTTAAAAAGAAACTATCAACAGTGCTTCTTTATAGTTTATCTGCATTTGATACACTTCCAGAAGGATGATCTTTGACTAATGAGTGCATCCATTGTTATTTTAATAACAAGTGATTTACAGAAAGAATAGCTCTTCTGCAAGTGTCCTTAAATCTGGACGTGGAAGTCCCCAATGTTCCAATCCGCGAAGGAGCAGTTGGTATTAGATGGCTCCTACAGGATGTGGCCATTAGAAATACATTGGAAATACTTCCTGGGTGATGGGCTGGATATGCAAAAGGAAGAAAACAGTTTGAAATATGTCAGCCATCTTATATCACAGTTTTTGAGTTTATTTTCTGATTTGAGCGCAAGTCAGAAGCTGAAGACCATGGAGACTTGGAGGAGGTCTGGCCCACTTCCTGCACCTCCCGCCCCCAAATAACCCTCCTTAGTTCTGTCATAGAAGTATTGAGATCTGTTAATTTGAAGGAAAGTGAAACCCATATTGACTAGGATCGTAAATAAGAAAATTCAGGAAAAAAATCAATTTTTGAGCTCACCACAGTTTTCTGCTTAAATTTCACTCTTTTAACTGATTTCTTTTGGTGCATAAATAAGTCAAGTGCCTGCTGAGGCCATAGTTCTCAGCAGACCTTGTAGATGTGCAAGATGAATTGAACATGGGTACCATCCTCAGGGGGCTTGTGGTCTACTGAACTTTACAGGAGAACCAACAGAAATATCCTAACAAATATAACAACTGCAGAACTTTCTTCCTGATCCTAAAACTCTTTTGTTGTTATTGGTCAGAGTAATGAATGCGGCATCCTAAGGGCAAATGTAATGATCTCCACATCATACCATAGTCTATTGTCAAGGCTAAAGTCTGCCTTAAAGAAGGTTAACTGTGACTTTGTTCTTGTGATAATAGAAGAGATAAAGAGATCATTTACAAAGCTACCTCCTGAAAAATTGAAAGTATTTTATGCAAGCTATTACCCGAATTCATTTCACGGTGATATTTAACTTTTTGCATAATCCAGTTTCTGTTATATGGGCCATCACCGTTTTTTTCCTCCTTGCAGCTTTATGAGTTAAATATTACTACTACTCTTTTACAAACGAGGAAGATGAGGCCTAGAAAGATTTAAAACATGCAGCAGGTACAAGAGGTGATGAAATACTGTCGGCATCCACTCGTCGTCCATCATCTGTGGGTTCAGCCAACTGCAGATTGAAAATATTCTGAAAAAAGAAAATTCCGGAAGGTTCCAAAAAGCAAAACGTGAACTTGCCTCGCAGGCAACTATTTATGTAGCATTTACATTGTATTTGCCACTATTTACATAGCATTTGTATTGTATTCGGTATTATATGTAATCTAGAGATGACTGAAAGTATACGGAAGTTGTGCAGTAAGTTATATGCAAAAAATGGGCCATTTTAAATAAGGAACTTGAGCATTTGTGGATTTTGCTACAGGGTCCTGGAATCAACCCCCCTTGGATACTGAGGGATGATTGTACTGAGAAAACTTCAAGTTCAGCCACGTCTGTTGCCTAATCCCCTTCTTACTCTTTGTACCTTGGCATATGACTTAACAATCACTGCTTCTAGTTTTCCTACGGAAAATGAAGGCGTGGAAGAGTATTCTGACTTAATCCTTTGAGCAACCCATTATAGGAAAATGAAGTCACTGGGGACTTAGTGAAGTGGATGAAACATTCTAGGTGTAGGAAAAAAGTTCTAAGCAGTTAAAAGACAGTTCAAGTGAAGTACATCAGATGGATGCATGAGCTGGAGAAGACGCCAAGCACTCAGTAAACCAGGTGGTGGAGGCTGGGAAGGCAGGTGAGCACCGAGAACTTGATACTTGATCATTAAGTGGAAGGTGATGAAAATCTTCCTAAGGGACAGTTGATCAGGGCAGGGATCAATTGTCCCTTGCCTAAGGGACAGTTGATCCCTTAGGCAGATTGACTGTAGATTCTCAAAGGGTTGAGACAGTCTGAGAGTCCCAAGATTGGAAACTTTATTTGAACTGATGTCACAGACCGGGGTCTGTGACCTAGGAGACAGATATTGCCAGGATGCCACCCATTGGTATGATTGTAGAGTAGACGAAGGGAAGGTGTATTAGCTTACTATGGCTGCGTAACAAATTGCCACACCCATTTGTTAGCTCATGGTTCTGTAGGTCACAAGTCTGGGTGGCCCGCTGTGTTCTCTGCTCAGGGTCTCATGAAGCTGAAATCAAGGTGTTGGCCGTGCTAGGCTCTGATCTGGAGGCCCTGGGGGAGAATCTCCTGCCAAGCTCACTCCAGTTGTTGGCAAAATTCATTTTCTTGCAGTTGGAGAAATGAACTCTCCATTTACTTGACAGCTGTCAACTGGGGTCCACTCTTCATTCCTAGGGGCCACTGACGTTCCTTCTCACGTGGCCATCCATTCTCAAAGCAGCAATGGCACATTGAGTGGCACATGAGTCTTTCGCACATGTAGGATCTCTCTAAATTCTCCTGCCGTCAAGTGGAAAAAGCTTTCAGCTTTTAAGGGTCCGTGTGGTCAGGTCAGGCCCATCTGGATCATCTTCCCCTAACGTCAACTGTGCTGTGTATAACACAGCACAATCAGGGCAGTGATATCTCATGTTCATAGGTTCTGGGGATTAAGGCAAGAATGCCACCGTTTTTGGCGTTCTGTCTCCCACAGAAAGTGTGATGAAGATTTTCAGCTTGGAAACGCTATGGCTTTTCCTTCCTCCCCGACACACTTGCTTCTTCCTGCAAGGAAATCTATGTCTTTGGGCGTTCTCTCTGTGACCTCCTCCTGGGTGTGGGTGCCGTGAAACACTGGAGGACAGATGGTCCATCGATCTGGGGCATCTTAAGGTTACTGGGAAAAGACGTGTTGGAGGCCCAGACAGCACAAGAGGGCAGCACAGAGCAAGAGCTCGTAAGTGTTGAAACGCAGACACACACCCCCCCCCCCCCCCCCCCCCCCGGTCCTAGGCCTTTCAGAGATGATCTGTTCATCTGTCTTCAAAGCATCTTCTCACCCAACATGTGCCTCCTAATCCAGACCCCACTGAGTCTTTAGTCAGAACATGGCAGATATAACATGAGCTGACCGTAGGCGTATCGCAGAAAGTCAACTCTGTAAAGATCTGCTTCTTGGAACCTTGGTTTCTCCAACTCGGAAATGGGCTGGAATTCATTCAAGGGTGAGACATTTAAAATGGAAAAATTCATCTTTTGAATTCCAGCAATGTAAAGGCCCCTATTTACAAGTCTGATGCTGTAGTGCAGTGTTTTCACAACCTCTTTTCATTACTGATCCGCCATGGAGCCTTTTAAAACATTTTTGTCCTAATTGCCCCCTCCATGAAATTTTAATAGTACAACTATATCATATATCTATTTGCGTATATCTGTGCTTTGTCCATCAAAAGAGGAAGATTTTTTGCCACCAAGAACTAATTTTCTTTCCCCAGGGGCAGTATCTCCCTCGCTTGCAATGCATATTGTAATGGGAAGAAAGAAATTGCTCACATTTTAATATTGTTAAATCTTCAGTTTACACGGTCTGTTTGATTTGGCAAGTGGCAGTAATACTTCAGTTGTACTAAAAGGTACTTAAGATTAGTGTTGAGGAATCAGAAGGGTCTCTGAACATGAAAAATCACCCAATCTTTTATATTTAATGTACCAACTTGCAAAATCAAATGTGAAGTCTGATCCCATTTTTGCGGATAAGATGTATAGAAAGATGG
Organism: Balaenoptera borealis; assembly: GCF_965194805.1. NCBI lineage: Eukaryota > Metazoa > Chordata > Mammalia > Artiodactyla > Balaenopteridae > Balaenoptera > Balaenoptera borealis. Next base: position 8,307,930 of record NC_138881.1, on the reverse strand, counting down.
CTGGGAAGATAGATCTACCAAATGTTGCTTCTTAGGGGTTAGATTCTCTTCCAGGCATTTTGCTTTGGGGGAATTTTATAAATGAATCCATGTTATAATTGTGTCAAGAAAGGTACTATTAGAAGGGTAATCCATTCTCTTTTTTTTGCCTTCAACATTTAGGATGAATAGGCAGTGTAAACGCAATCATTCACATGTAGCAGAAGGAGAAATTTTTTGCATGGTCCATTCATGACTCCTTTAGATCTCAAGAGGGCCTCATGCCTCCAAGTTTACTGTTGCATTCTTCTTAATGCTGCTTGAACGCATGTACATTATTTTCTGCAAAGAAATACCACCTACTAGAGAGTGTTTCTTCTCTTTTTGTGAGGTTTTGGTGTCCCCGGAGCCCCCTTAGTCCTGTTTATTTTGGATATTTCAGGACTTACTGTAGGATTTAACTGTGGTGAGTTTTTAAGCCCTCTTCTTAAATTCATCAACTGCCTCTAATCTTAGAAAAACGTCAGGTTCCACTTTTGAGAGCTTTGGGAACTTGACATTTTGTAGCCCAGTTGGGGTATAGGCTGCTTCCATCCTGAGTGCCTGGTCCCAGTTTACGTCAGAGGGAGTTATGTACAGGTCAGGGCTGAGAGCAGGTTATAATTAATGGGACGGACAAGTGGATTTTTAGTGTTTCATAAAATAAAATGGAAATCACATGTGCTTAGAACAGTTGTGTGTTTTTAAATATTTACATTTATTCTAGTAAACATTAATTATAACTGATATATTTCTCCTGTGAACTTGCTAACTGGGAGGTCACAGCCATTGTTCACTGCGTAGGAAGGATGGATGACAAGCTGGTTATATATTAAAAAAGAAAGTACTTGGGGAGATACTGGTGCGTGAACTCGTGGAAGTAATTCAGTGTTAGGTTTTTGTCCTAATTTTCTCTCATGTTTAAAGCACCGACTTGCCAATACGATCCAGATGTCAGTCCTTCTAAGGGAGACTGGGGAGTGCTGAGCTTGTGAAATTCCTGACTGGCTCCTGGTGAAGACGCATGACCAATGCTTCAGTATTAGTCGTCTTTTATTAAAGTTCAGAAGTAGTTGAAGCCCTACCCGAATTTACAGCATCCAAATTTTCTTTACATTTGTACATCAGAAACTTCGGACTCCTTGCGGACATAGCAGCAACATGTTCCTGAGGAAAGTGATCTTTAAGAGTCAGAAAAACCCAGATTCTAAACTGGACTCTGCCCTGTGCCAGCCGTGTGGCCCGGGGCAAGATGCCTTAATTCTGAGCCTCAGTTTCACCATCTGCAGAATGGGGGAAATGATACCGACTATTTAGGGATCGGGTAGGGATTAGAGACAATTTATATAAAGTATTCCACAAATTGCTGGTATTTAAAAAAAAATGTCAGCAATGGGTATATGAAGGAATGGTTGAAAAGAGGAAACTCAAAGGAAACCTTACGTAAATTGCATTACCTGTCAACCATTTGGGTGTTAGGTGTATTAATGCATTCTTTATTATTGTCTGGAAGTCTCCAGCTCCCCCAAATAAATATTATTTCCATTAAGTTAATTCCTTTTACAGATATTCTTTGTTTTGTGCAGTGAAGAATCAATACAAGGACCCTGTCTATTAGGGTATAATAGTTAACTAAGTAATGCAGCATGAGACCTTTTTGCCCCTTTCTAAGGAAGCCATTTAAGTATTTAATGAAAGAGCAACTTCGCATCGAGTTAGTTGGTAACAGTCTACAGGACTTCCTGGTGCTGCTTCTAAAAATGACCTGGAAGAGTGTTTGGTGGTTCTCAATGCGATGGGACCATGTGCCCAGACCCTTGGACGTCATATCAACCCAGTCAACCTGGAAATCTCTGTGGTGACTGATGTTGGAGCCGAATTGCCCTCGGGTCCCTTAACACTGCTTTTGAGTCTCCCAGTTTAGAAAGTCTCTGCAGAACTCTCCAAGGTTTTAGGTCTATTGTATTCCTTGAGGGGCCCTTAGGGAAAAAAAAAGTGCCTATGTTTTGGGCGTTGTTACCCTTCTTCAAGGCAAGACTTTGTGAAAAGATACTGAGACAAGACAGTATAGATAGAAGGCAAAATGAGCAAGAAGAAAACTCCATTGATCATGGGCAAGGTCTCCACTGAGTTTTAGATTAAGATCTATTGATAAAATATATATACTCAATACACATATCCTCAGTGTATACTCAATATATTTGTGCCAAAGATATATTAGTTGGTAAAATTAATACATAAATGGGTATATTTGTGCCTTACAATAAATTCCTATTTTTAGGGTATAACGACTGTACCATTTTCAAAATACTGCCGCTAAATTTTGGCATCATTGATCTATCAATACCTATAAGGAGATGTTTTGTAGGTCCATAAGTGAGATATGGCTGATCCCTTCAGCTTCATTCGGTCCTTTATGGAAATCTTTATAAAAATCCTTCTGTGTGCCCAGTAGCTAACAGAGTTCCTGACAAATAATAGGATGTCAGTACACTTTAGATTTTGCCTTTAGATAGTGCTGCTTGGAGGATGAGCGCATGGTAGGTAACACCCCTCCCTTCCCCCCAAAAAAGCAGCGAGAGAGAAGGAGAGGGGAGGGGGAGGGGGAGGGAGGGAGGGAGGAGCCAGAGCCCCAGTCTTATCCACCCACACACAGTGTAAGGTATTTGCAATTGGAAATGATCTTAGCTGACATTTTCCAGTCTCCTACCCAATGCAGGAGTTCCTTCTACGATAATCTTCACCAAAGGGCAGCAAGCCTGCTGTAAGAGTGGAGGTCTCTTTCTGTTGGGCAGTGATTTGGTTCAATATGGTGTCATTATTTGTAGCTTGAGGTGGCACGGTGTAAAGTTCTGAGGGAAATTGGACCGTGGAGCCCAAGTGAGGCCTGGGTTGGTGGTGACCACATTGTGGAAGGCCATTTGGGACCAGTCTTGAGCCGCCGTTATGTTCCATTATGAAACCTAAATCCTAGAGCTTTCTCAGTGAGGTTAAATATATACATCAAAGGAATTTACATGGTCTTTAATTTGTGTTAATTGTTGGGAAGTACTATATTAAAATTATTTTAAAAAATATTTATTTATCTATTTGGCCACTCTGGGTCTCAGTTGCGGCATGCAGGATCTTTTAGTTGCAGCATGCGGGATCTTTAGTTGTGGCATGTGGGATCTTTAGTTGTGGCATGCGGGATCTAGTTCCCTGACCAGGGATCAAACCCGGGCGCTTGCATTGGGAGTGTGGAGTCTTAACCACTGGACCACCAGGGAGGTCCCTAAAATTATTTTTTTAAAGAAGAGTGGATATGTGTATATGTATAACTGATTCACTTTGCTGTACACTTTAACACAACATTGTAAATCAACTATATTCCAATACAATTTTTTTAAAGATTAAAAAAAATTATTTTTTATACTTATTGGACATCAGGTAGAGAAGGAGTTTTTGTCAGTTTCCTTTAGCATGAAAACACGCAGAAACCTCAACTTACCTGAATTTTGCCAAAATAATTAAACCTGTCTATTAACCACAGTTTTCTATGTTATACTTTTCCAAAAGATGCAAGGAAAAAAGGTGATATTTTGGATTAATGTGAAAATCGATTGTCATGGATACAAATATACATTCAACTCGATCTCTTAAATCTTCTCTATTTATGATTAAAGGGGAAAAAAGGTCTTTTTATAATAATGATCTCTAGGAACAATAAAATGTGGAATTACCTAAGAATCTTTCAATTAGATCTAGTATATGGTTGGTAGTTATGCAACTAAAGTGGACTCAAGCATTTTAGGAATGCTTCAACAGGGATTTATTTTTTAAAAAAAGGTTTCTATTTGGAGTTCAGTTAACCAGAAAATTAAATTAACCAGAACTCTTCTATTTCCAGAGAATTTCAATTAATTGAAGTTTGACTGTACTTTTATTGTAGTCTTAGTTCCCACGCAGAAGTGAATTCCATTTTCTTTTTATTTATCTTATTGAAGTATAGTTGATTTACAATGTTGTGTTAATTTCTGCTGTACAACAATTGTTATACATGTATATATACATTCTTTTTCGTATTCTTTTCCGCTATGGTTTATCACAGAATATTGAATATAGTTCCCAGTGCTATACAGTAGGACCTTGTTGTTTATCCATTCTATATATAATAGTCTGCATCTTCCATTTTCTGACTTATTTCTTGAGGAGTGCTTAAGGGCAGTGAACACCTCAAATGAGCAGGGCAGTGGTGGCTTTTTGGTTTTGGACTTTAATTATTACTATATATCCATCTACGTTGATACATATCTATACATCTATACATATATAGAGAAATAGAGCTCCCTGGCAGTGCCGTTTATGTTTAAAGAAATATGAGTAGATAATGCTTTCACTATGATTTGACTTCCATCTTTCTCTCTCAAGTATACTTTTCCCCGTTCAAACCTGCCATTTAGAACTGAGGAGTTATTTTCCTAGAGATAGAACAATGTTTTCTTCTCTGTTTCTTAAAGTAGTGCACAGAAGGAAACGGCATCGTGGTAAAAAGAATTTATAAGTGAAATTATAATGTTCTGCTAAAGATAACCAGGAAGTGAGGAGCGAAAACCCTCAAGTAGCAGAGAGGCCAGATGTTTTTTTTTTTTTTTAATGCAGTCACTAAGCAGGAAATTCTGCTTGATTAAGAGGACGCTGGTCTTGATTTTCATTCACTAGTTTTGAGGTCCTTTTTTTTTTTAATGGGTATACGTATACACATACAAAACACACGGTTTTCATTCAGCCAGTTGATCGTTTGTGCCATTGTCAACAAGATTCTGCTGATGAGAATGCCAAGTCTTAATGATAAAGAAGGGAAATGGGTTCCCAAGCCTCAGCTCTGAAAGAACTTGGAATCTGCCCACTCCGCCCCAAACGCTCCATCATTACCATCTCCATCAGATTGTTGTAGGGTCTGGTGTTTTGTTTTGTTTTCTTTTACTAACCCAGAATGAGAAAAGCTGTGTAACACAGTGGCTAAGTAGGGTTTTGTGAGCTACAGGGTAGACTCAGGGGAGAAAATAGAGGTTTTGGAGTTCAACACTCCAGGGGGCTAATGTGCATAAAGGACCCGAGTTTAATCCTCGGAGCTGCCAGTCAGGATCTTGATGAAGAAGCACCCATGCAAAGAATTGCTTCTGGATGCTGATAGGCTGGGGCGGGCACGGGGAGCAGAGCACCCCTCTTTGGGCCGTGATGTTTTGGCCGTTGATGTTGGGCAGAGGTTGCCTGGCAGTGGCTCAGACACAACAAAGCTCCCTTCTGGGAAGTCACACTACCCTTGTCTTACACCTTTTGCCCAGCACCCCAGGAGTGAGCGATTTCCCAATCTGTATTCTAAGGAAGAAAATGAATAGAGTTGTGAAACGGAATATTTGCATCCATTTATGAGGGAGAGTCACTTGGAGGAATTTGTAGTGGAAAGAATAGATGTAGACAACGGGCAGAATTGTTTGGGGTCAAGCCCTGAATCTAGAGGATGTTGATTTAAATAAGGACAAGCTAAAGAAACTACTTAACAAGGGATGACCCAGCAATCCTTACCGTAAAGATGATAAATCAGACGTTAAAACTTGTTTTTGATTTATTATCAAAATAAATATATTTCCACTTGAAGATAGCTTAGCTACCTGGAAAGGTCACTGTTCTCAAAGCTAGACATTTTTTTCATAAGTGGATTTTTAAGCCCTAGATTGCATCTCAAGTACTGAGTCCTTTGAATGTCGCCTTTTCTTATATTCAAAAAGCCAGCTTCTTACAGAATTTGATCCAATGAAAGGATGAAATGTACAAGATGAAATGCACACTTATTAGCTTACAATGAACCTTTTTTTCTTTAAGATTCACATAATCCTAAACCACAAACAAACAAGACCCTAAGATCATACCATTGGACATTAATTCCAAGGTAATATTGTGACTTCCTGTTTTATAAATTACATTTATAATACCTCTCAAAAATATAACAAGGAAGCATATTTTGATAATGCAAGAAGAATCTCAGAGTTTAGCCTGCCTTGAGAGAATTTTTTTTAAAGTCATTAGAAGGCTTATAACATTTATGGGATTTGTTTTCATATGGATCAGAAATATGTATATGTTTTACATATTCCTTTTTGCAGAATTATCAAGACTTCAGAGAAACAGTTTAAATCTTGGCTTTTAGGCCAGAAAGCCTTTGGCTTGGGGATACGTCACTCTCTGAGAATTGTTTGCTTTATAACTCGCCACTCCATCCTCTCCTAAACCTTCTTGTGTGTTTCCGTGTGGAGTGGTTGACAGTCTCCACTGAGACTTCCCCAAACCCTTGCCTTGGCCTCTGCTGTAGCAACTCTTTATTCTTCCATGACAGTTCCCTCTGTGGTGTCTTTAGCCATCTAGCCTCTTCTTGAAGAGATGGGCTCTAACGATCATGACTATTCCAGTTCTACCTAGCCAGTGGATTTCTTTCTGTTGAGATACCTTTTGTTAATGCTGTTATTGTCAGTGAGACCCCAACAGGGCTCTTAGGCATTGGCACCGTTCTAGTATTAACTCATCTTTGATCCTCCAGTCGTGAAGCCCTCGTTCTTCATTTCCCCTGTGCTGTTTCCTCACTTCTTTCCCTTTCCTTTCTGGAATTTCTTCTCCTAGAGAGACCAAAAACAGGTAAGTGCAGAGAAAAGCAATGACTCTTGAAGTGCCTCAATTAATTTCCTTCACACCCTTCCCTGTAACCTTAACTGCATGTCCATGGTTCCTTTCAACTTTGGTTTAACTTCCTGCCGCCAAACACTCAGACATTCAGGGAATTCTAACTACCCTACATAATTCCTATTTTTTTGGGTCCACTGTGTGATTGTGGCTTTTCTCTCTCAAACTGCATGGATCAAGTAAACAAAGAGGTCACTGATTTCCAATGATTCATCACTTTGTGTTTTTCATGTTAGAAATAGTCAAAGTTGGATTTTAATGTCCTTGAAAAAGAAATCATTCCTTAAGGAAATCTGAAACTAAATATTTAACAACTTGGGAAATTAAAGCACAAGTCTCTGCTCAAATGCTGGAAAGTTTTATCCTGAAATTAAGATGTTCTTTGCTTGTTTATGGGCAGAGGAAAAAGCCAAAATATCAGCAAAGCCTACACAGGTCAGAGCAGAAATATCTTCCTAGCTAAAGCAGACCTGCACTCACTCACCCCTCTGCCTTCTATCAAGTCATCCTTTTTGTTTCTTTCATTTTATGTATGGTTCTTTGAAATTATCATATTTTCTCGCCCATTTTCTGGTCCATTTTATGTTTCTCTCGTTAAAATGTAAGCTCTCTCAGGGCAGACCTTTGCTGTCATATTCACCAGTGCATCTCTGAGGCCTCCGTCAGTGCCTGGCACACAGCAAAACCTCAGAAATACCCGCTGAATGAAAAAATAATCAGAGAAGTGACTTTCTCTCTGGTTATACTCCAAAAGTAATTCTAAAAGAATTTTTTAATGCTTAAAGAAAGCCAAAATAATGTACGTATAGGATTTCTAATGTCATAAAAGTAACAAAACTGGCTTATTCTTCCAAACTCTTAAAATGAGTTTGGGTTAAGAGTAGCGAAGAGTTGAAGTTCCAGACCAGATACAGGCTGATTTGGGACGAATAAGGAAGTTATTAAGGGCTCTGTGTATTTGGGCAAAACCTATGGGTGGGGCGTACCTGCTCTCTGCCAGTTTTCCTGGTGCATCGTCAGCTGACCTTAGAGGATCTTAGTTCCCCAACCAGGGATTGAACCCGGGCCCTCGGCAGTAAGAGCGCCGAGGCCTAACCACTGGACCGCCAGGGAATTCCCTGGAACACTTTCTTATGAGCTCCTCTTACCTGTGGTCTTCCATGGTGCAGAGGTCATTCATGTCAAGTTAGCTGCCTCTGCCATCAGTGCTAGAAAGCCCGGTCGTGATCTAAATGCTAGGAACCACTACTGGCCAGCTCTCCAGGAGGGGACGGGGGCTGTGTCTTGGGGAGTGATTCTCTATGGATCTCTCACGTTTCTGTACCCCTGGTCAGCTGAGGTACTGACTGCCTTTGTTCCAGACTTATCTTTTCAAGGATGTTTGTACAGCGAACAGCCTTGGAAGATAGAGACAGGGCATCTCCCTCCAGGGTAGAAAGCAGGTTTGTTGTCCATTATAATAAAGATCATGACTCTCTCCAGGGCAAATGTTGGGCTTGTTTGCTTGCAATCCATCATCAAAGATTCAGGTTTCCTAAGCTTGGGGTTGCTCAGCTGTGATACAAACCCCTGTTTGTGCGGCATGCACCCGGGACATTTGCTCCATGGGACCTGGGGACAAGGGGAACCGACATGAACAGGAACCACGTGCTGCTTGCCGTGCCCTGACTCAAAACGTTCTTTGTCTCTGATTCAGGAGTCTCGTGTCTCCTGCCAGCACCCCTGAAACCAGGAGGCTAACTGATTAGCTTGCAAGTAGGAGAAATCTGAAACCCTTCACTGTTCTTGATGGTCTCACATGCCCCACCCCATGCCAGGGTCCCTTAATTCCTGCAAAATCACAAATTCTGGCAAAGGATGCATATGGGAAAGGGAGACCTTCACTGGGGAGCGGAGAACTGAAGCCTCAAGATCACGATAGGCGATCCAGTGGTAATGAATAGAGGTACATCCAAGTCTAGGAAATCAATGAGATTGCCTTTGTGAAGACCATTATTAAAGAGTAATTAACATTAATAATAGGAATTATTACTCATACTCTTCCTTCACATAAGACACTCAATGAACGTTATTGAATGAATAAATGGATTTGTAACCCTTCTGCTTCCGAACGTGGTTTGAAGAGATTTCCAATTTAGAAAATGACAGATAATGAACTTAGTGAAAGAAGAGTGGGAAGAGGTGATTCAGGACAAGAGGCGAAGAAGGATGTGAGAGCTACAGTTTTGCCAGGCAATTTTAAGACTTTGCTTCACAACTTAATCCTCAAAGGACCCTTCGAGATGGCTCTCATTGTCACAGTTTACAGATAAGGAAGCTGTAGAAGATAGGAAGCGGATCTGTGAGTGTAAGATACATTGCATAGCTGGCTCCTGCCCGCCTTTGCTAGGAAATGGCAGAGCCAGGGTTTGAACTCAGGTTTATCTGGTTTTGAGGTACACGTTTCTTTGCACGACACCGCACCGATGGCCTCACCCCAAAACTAGACCGAGAACGGTTGGGCCAACTGAGCTCAGGGCTTAACCCTGAGTTTTCTGACAACACGTCAAAGAGAAAGGCGGATGAAATGCATGATCTGAAAGACGAAAGCCTATCGGTTCATCTCTCATCTCACAATAGAAGGAAAGGATGGGGAAAGGTAAAAAGAATAGTAGAACATAGAGAAGAGGGAAAAAGCTTGCAATTTTAGATGCAATGCAAGATAGGGTATATTATTTACTGTTCTAAACCCCTTTAGCTTAGAGACTGCAAATAATAATAATAATTCTTGTTGTGTGATAAATCCAACAAACTAGATAAACTCCGATGATCTTAAGTGCATCGTCCTACTAGCAGCTTCAGCAGAATTTGCGTCAGAAGAAAAGTATAAGATGATAAAAGCATGACTTGACAAAACCTGGCTGTTAAGTTAATGTTAGCAAGTTAGTTGCAGCGATTGTTTCTCAATGTAGAACCCGTTCCTTAGCTTCTCTGGGAGTTCTGGAAAGCTCTATTTAAAGGTTATCTTTAAAATGTATGTTAGAGTATGCTAATCAAAAAAATTGATTTCCTTAGGAATACATACTAAGTTAGCTCAGTTATCTAACAAAAAAGAGTATTTTATTTTAGATGGGGCAAAACATAGATGTAGAATTTTCAAGAAGTGGATCACAAGTTGAAAAGTGGGTGATTTAGTGTGATTTGAAAGCAGTTTTAATTTTATGATACTTTGTGTGTGTGTGTGTGTGTGTGTGTGTGTGTTAATGATAACCTAATTTTACTGCCCCAGACTTTAAAGATCTCTTGCTGCCAGGAAAACGAGTTCATCCATTAGCATTGAAATCAGTTCAAGGTATTTTTGCTCAAATTTCTCCCAAGAAGCCTCCTGCCTTTGTTCTGTGGGGACACCCAGTTCCGACACTGTTCTTAATATCCTGTTTTCGTTTGTCAGCACTCTTGTCCTTTTCATTGCCCTGTTCCCCTGTTCCCCATCCCTCGTGTGGTGCTTTACAATAACAACTCAGAACAAAAGAGTCCCTCCTCTTTCTGTTGCCTTAAAAAAAAAAAAAAAAAAGACTGCATCCCCTGACTGTAGGGCTTGAGTGATCACGGGAAATGTTTAAAACGTGTTCTTCATAAAAGTTAACCAGGAGTTGTGAAGCAGGGTTACTTTATTTTTTAAGATCGCAAAGTAGCTTCAGGGTCTTGTGAGCGCTAGGGTTTTGTGTGTGGCTAACTTTGAAACGGAGAGGAAAAGCGATTTCCTTTGAGAAAAGGAGCTCTCATATTTGAGAGAATTTCCCAATCTTGTAGTTCTTCCCAAGAAGAACTACTTCTTCTTACAATAAGAAGTAGTTCCTATGTAACATTGTCATTACCTGAGTGCATAGTTTGTGCGTGTCGTGTCATTGAACTTAAGAGAAAAATTGTGCAGTGCCACATTGGCCATCATCAGCACCTATTTACTGATACGTTGTCCTCCTGGTGATAAGAAATGGGAAGGGGAGAATGTGCATTTTCTCTGCCTTCCAGAGGAGTGTTGGAGGAATGAAGTAAGAAAACATTTCCCCAAGAGGCAAGCAGTTTTCCAGGTGGGATTTTCTTGCTGTCAAAATCCAGCTCCACTGGTCTTGTCCTTCAGAGACTAGACCTCTTGTGTGGTTTTGCTGATTTCCAGGTCACCCTTTTCAGATATGAGTGGCAGATTATTTTGGTCATTTGTTTGTTTTGGTTTTTCATATATAAATTTATATAAATATATATAAATTATTTACAGGTTTCTGTTTTTGCACAGAGGAAGGAAAGTTTTTCTCATGCAGGAGGGATGCTATAACCCACAGGTTTGTGAAGAGTGAATACTAGCAAGTCCCAAGGAATTTTGCAAAGGTGCTTTTGTACATGTATGTGTGTGGGTGTGTGCAGATGTATCCACATGCATGTTTATATATGGCTTCAAGAACTAATTACACTGTAGACATACATAGGATTTTATATAGACAGAAATAGTTCTGTTAATGTATGTGGAAGTGCCTACTGAACTATGAATATACACTTGGAAAAGCATTCAGGAAAGGCAGTGTTGGAGCACTTTTCCTCTGTGGGTGGTTTCACAGGACTCAGTGGCCTCCGTTTCTGCCACCACCATGCTGTCGGGCCTGCTCTTCCAGAAGGTTCGATTTAGATTTTTGTCAGGAGACTAGATGTGACACATTCTCACTCCCTTCCTTCTCTTTCAAGTCTGCTCTCACGGCCTTCAGAACCAAATTCTTGCCTGACACCCGGTACAGCATAGACCTGGAAAACATCAGTCATTTTCAATTTAGTGTAAAATAGGTTCCATTTGTCTTTAAAACCGGATGCTTTCTTTCTTAACATAAATTCTAAAAGCTATGAAATGTCGGAGACCCTCTGACAGTGGGAAATTTCCTGTTGAGGTGGTCAGATTATGCTCTCTAGAAGATGATAGAGTTTGTTGTTGTTTATCATTTTCTTTGGCTTTTGAGGGGCAGAGTAAATGTTTCCTGATGTTTCAGGCTAATTTTCCCACAACAACGCCAAAATGTCTTGGAGAAGTCTTGACAATTTTAACGTTGTTTTAACAAAAGCGGTGCTTTCAGATCTCTTGATGAACAGTTCTTTTGTTCTATTGGATGATGTACGTGTGTCCCTTCCATGGACAGTAAGAACTTCTTAGGGAGGTCATCTGTCGGTGAAATTGAGTAACCCCGTTTTTTATTGTTAAAAGACAAATGAAATTATGATTAGTAGAGACACACAAGTCAAGAAAATGTATGTTTGCATTTTTATGTCCAAACACGAGAGGCGTGCTTTGGTTTACCATGAGGGGTTGCAGTGGCATGAAAGTAGGTGTCACAACATGCGAACCAGGTGACACGGGGAAGCTGTTCTTGCCTCCTGCTGGCCCTGTATCAAGAATGTTCTTTAAAGTTAAAAAAAAAAAATGTTCTTTAAACACCTTTGGTGGAGTCCAAATGTCTGGTTTACAAATCGAATTGTGCAGGTTCGCAAGCAGTGTGGGTTTTTAAATGTTTTTGGTTTTTTGTTTTTTTTTACACTTTTCTGATGATTTACTTTAGTTGCAATTTTTTGCCTTGTGCAGTGTGATAAGCAACATCCTTGAAAGAACTGCAGCGCAGGGCAGGTTTTTTGTTTTTTTTTTTGCTTTGAGGAAGACTACTTCCCTTTCTTCCTTCAGACAGTCAGTTCTTAATAGATTACTTTCCATTCTCGATTCTCTCTTTCTTTGCCATTCTGGAGACAGATTTGGGACACCCATCACAGATTTGCTTTGTGTGTTTGTGTGTGTTTATGCTTGTATTATATGTACATATATACATATGATATGTCTATATGGGTGTATGTGATAGCTACATATATGTAGTGTATATATGTAAAGCTTGCTTGTGGGTGTATAGACATGCATGTATATTTCATATGTATATTTTCAGTTGTTTCTCAGGAAGATAGATTGCAATTTAGATCTCTCTTTCTCAAAGAAACAATGACTCTGCTTTATTGTGTCTCTACAAGAGATCATGCTTCCTGACGTAGCGTTAAAAAAAACTTCTCCTAGATGGTATATTTTAATTCCGAAGATAGATGCGAAATAATAAGTATAGTATTTAAAAAAAAAAAACAAAGCAGCCTCCAGAGCATAATGTGATCATGCGCTCAGGAGGAGGCCGAAAGGATCAAAACGCAAGGGAAGCCAGTGCCCGTTGGTGACCCCGGGAGCTGGGGTGGGACGGCTCCCGTTGGCAGTGTGGAAAGCTGGCATCTGGCGCTCAGCTGTAGGACACTGACCCGCTGCTGGTCCCTGTGAGCAGTGAGGGTAGAGGTCCTGGTGCCAAGTCATGATTTCGGGGAGGGGGAGACGAGGCAGTGGGTGTTGACCTGACCCGAGCTGCCTTTTCATTTGGTTCACATGAGCACTGAGTGGGCCGGGGCCCAGGGAAGCCACGGCAGGGTCCGAGGAAAAGGCAGTTAGAAAGCAAGAGGGAGTTTTGATTCTTCAACTCAGCAACCCTGGCAGGGTGGATGAGGTGGAGCTGGCCTTCCTGGAATTGTCGCGTCGATTTTCCTGTTGTGTTTCACTGTTGACGCTCTCACAGACACACAGGACCGCTCCAGCACTGCCTGCCACCCACCATCTGGTCTCGGTGGCCTGTCTGTCCTTTCGTGGGTCCCCATCCTCTGCCTACGGCGATGTTTCTTCAAAAAGAACTAGGGTGCAGTCCATTGGTGGGTATTCAAGGCAATCTTTTTGTAAGAATCTGGAGAGATGCTAAAAGAAGTCTTAAGGACAAATGTTCTGTTTCCTGTTTTTAACCTGTTTATCCGTCTTTCAGTAGAACAAATTGCGTCTCTGAGACTGTTGAAGGGGTTTCTTCACTGTTAAGACAGGGCAGAATCGGGCAGCTGTTCCTCCAGAAATCAGGATTGCTTTTTTCCGTCGTCATTTGTGTCTTTTTGCTTGTCTGCTGGTATAAATGAACTCCAGAAGGTGTATTTAAGCATTCTGTTAAGTAAATTTGGAAGACTGGGGGTTTCAATTAAAATAACCAGACAGTGTGACCTAGCTCCCATTTCTCCTTAATTCTTATCATTAAAGGTTTCATATCCCTAAAGACATCTGCCAGGCTTCCAAGTGATTCTTTTCAGGAATGTTCATTCATTATTAATCAGGTTGCATGGGCAAGAGAGTATGTGATTATTTTAAAGAATGTCCTAGAGATCCAATTATTAAAAAATGAGCATGTTCCAGACAGATGTGGAAGGACAGGAAAGGGTTTGTGAACAGTTTAATTCAATTTGCATGAATTCCACCAGGTGGGTGTTGGGTGAAATTAAGAGTCTTTCCTGGTTCTCAGTTCAGGTATCAGGTAAAACATTTGAACTTCAGCACTCCTTAGAATACAGATGAAATGACAAGCGATTAAAAATATCTCTTGTACTCATTAGTTATTTTCAAACTTGAGGCTAGTGCCTCCGTGCTGATATGCTTGTCCCTTTTTTTCCCCATCAGTCCCTCTGGTCTCCTACAACTTGGTTGGCAGAAATTTTTTACTCGTCTCTCATAATGAATGAAGTGAATGAATTTGAGTGTGCTGATGGTCGGAGGTCAACAACAGTGATATTTCAGAGGCATTACCTATAGAATGTTACGGGATCACTTCTTTTTTCACCTGTTCCTATTCCATGTGTTATTTATACTGTTGCTTTAAGAGCCCTTTTGCATTTTGACTGTTCTCTGCCGTAATTTGGGGTGGGATATAGCCTATGTGGTGGTTTCAATTTCTAGTCTTTCAGAATGCCATTAAATTTAATTGACTCTCCCTTGCCCCTCTTTCCATCATCCCATGGCTCTGTTTTATTGTGCATTTACTGACTCACCTGCTTCTCAAATCAGCCAGGATACTAATCAGTAAAGTTAGCATTCTGGTAGTATTTTTATTGTGTGGTTTTTATAACTCAAAGTTAAATACTAAACCAGGGTTGAATGTGCAGACATTGAGTGCTTGTATTATGTTGTTTTTTTAAAAATAAATTTACTTATTTATTTGTTTTTGTTTTGGGCTGTGTTGGGTCTTCGTTGCTGCGCGGGGGCTTTCTATAGTTGCGGCGAGCGGGGAGCTACTCTTCGTTGTAGTGCGCGGACTTCTCATTGTGGTGGCTTCTCTTGTTGCGGAGCACGGGTTCTAGGCGCGCGGGCTTCAGTAGTTGTGGCACGTGGGCTCAGTAGTTGTGGCTCGTGGGCTCTAGAGCACAGGCTCAGTAGTTGTGGCGCACGGGCTTAGTTGCTCCGCGGCATGTGGGATCTTCCCCGGCCAGGGCTTGAACCCGTGTCCCCTGTATTGGCAGGTGGATTCTTAGCCACTGTGCCACCAGGGAAGCCCTATTCTGTTTTTTAAAATACTCGATTTCTGGTGAATTCATCTGGGGCGTAGCACCCAGTTTTTACTGAGTTTCTGTTAGGTCATGTTTGGGGTTTGGAGATTATATTTTTCTGAGATGAGACCACGTCCTTTCTGAGTTTAGTCTCTGTTGCAAACCCTGCCTCACCAACTGAGGTTCAATTCCAGTGTTTCCCAGTTCCCAAGTATTTAGTCCTCTGACAGTCTGTATTTCTGCCGATCCAAGACAAAAACATTGTTCCACAGTCCTTAAAAAAAAATACTCCACCTGTGGCTCTGTAATAGAGATAATCTCATAGCAAAAATCCAGACGGCAGTTAAGTCCACTCAACCTGAATTACTCATGTGAGGAGAGAGGGTAGGAAATTGACTTGATCCTGTTTCTGAAATTTAAAAGAATTCTTAAAGAATTAAACGTATGCATAGCATTTCTGACGCTGTCTCATTTTCACAACACTTTTAGGAATTGCTTTTACGAAACCATTTTTATGGGGCTTGGTGTAACGTGCAGTTTTGACGGTGTTTGCAATCTCAGTTATGTTTTGGTAAAACGTATGTTTTGGTTAACATCCAGCTTAGTTTCCATACTCCAGAGGATGTGGGGGGGGGGGGGAAGGGAGGAAGTCCTTGGGAATCACCCGGGCAGCGGCTGAGAGCCACCTGATATCGACAGTTGACCACAGGCCACCCAGTGTCGGTATCCAAGTTTATTCCTTGGTCCAGTGACATTAATTTCCCTCATAGCGATGGTTTCCAGAGCTTACAAAGTGAGGGACTGAAAGTAAAATTATAGGTGGCTAGAATGCATGTTCTTTTTCATATACTCCCAATTAGAAAAATTAATATTGTTGATGGAGACATGACATAGAATACATTGTAGGGAAGCAGTGAGAGATGGATTTACCTTATGATTAAAACGTCAACGTCTCCATTAAGAGAAATTTGGAATAAAAAAACGCAGGGATGACCTGCTGACAATTGAATATCTCCTTATCCTAGTTGGGTGATTGAATTCATAGAATGCACTTGGTCTGGAGATTTGTAATCCTTGGTCACTTCTTGATTATATGGGTAAAATTTCCATGCTACTGGGGTTTTGAACTGGAAAGTCTGCTCACTGACTTTGACCATGGATTAAACCTTGCAAAGCATGCCATCCTCACAGGGGTCCTAGATGTTTCTTCAAGATGCAGGTTATCTTCATTAAGTCATAGCAGAAGTCAGGAGAGACTCCAAGCAATAAAGTTGTGCAATTCTAAAATGAGCTACCGAGCAGGATGGTGGCAAGGGTTGTGACAGCATAGGCAGGGGGTTAAATGTTTTCTCTGCATTGACTTGTCAGGTGAATAGTTTTGCCTTTTACTTCAAAGGAGGGGGCAAAAAAGATGAATCCAAGAGATATGAACACAGATATGAACCCTCTTAACTTCCATCTCCCTGGCCTATCATAGTGATCCATAAGGGCACCCATCCTGAGTTCAGCCATCTCCCTTCTCTAGCCTAAACCCTACATCTGAACTCTTTAAGTCCCAATGTCCTTCCTTTTCCACTGGGAACTTTCTCCTCCAGTTTGTTTCCTTCCGTATCCTGTACCTTGGACAAAAGAAAGCCCTTCTCCCTCCGGGAAAGTCCTCCTCCTGGGATGAGTGCTAGCTCAGGATGATGGTACCTAGAGCCCAGAGGGAGCAAGGGGGCATCTGCCCAGGCAGCTGGATCAGCCAGATCACCTTCACCATCACCTGGGTGCCAAGGTGCTGTCACCCCTCCAGCCCTCACCGCTAGCTCTCCCGCAGTCTTTCTGTTGGTCTCAAGTTTTGACTATGAATGTTACCTCCATATGAGATTCGTGTTTGTGCTCACACATGCCTGCCTGTATCGGTCCCAGAGCTAATCTGATTCTATTGAGTGAATGATGAAAGAAGATGACTCATATAACTTTAAACCTGAGTCTCATTACTGATCACTCTGTTGTGTACTAAGAAATACTATTTTCAAATAAATATTTTAGTTATTTTGTGAATAGGGTAGTTATTTTGTTTTGTGTTTTTCAGCTAAAAGCTTTACTTGGCTAATTGTAAACATGTCAGACATGTCACACTATTTAGAGCCATCTTTTAAAACATTTCTTCTTTGTTTAGTATGAAATCCCCAAATACAATAGTGGCCAGGGCTCTTTGGGCTTCTAGGCGGTTCGGCTGTCATTTTAAAAAAACAAGAAAATGAACATGAAACCAAAAAAAAAAAAAAACAAGGGTGAAAATGATTTGTGCTAGGAAGAAAAGCAAGGGCAATTGCTAAGAGCAGAAAATGGTCCCATTTACTGGGTCTGTGGTACAGGAGGTGAGTGATAGGGAGTAAGGTTAAAGAAGCAGTTTGGGAGAAAGTTGGGCAAGGCTTTGAAAAAGGAGATCAGATGTCAGGACTCATACTTTGGGCAGCAGGGAGCTGCTCAGTGTTTTGAGCCTTTAAGAGAAGTGACCAGAAAAAGTTATGATGCCGGAAGCATGTTGCAAAGATGAAACTGAAAGACGAAAGATTGGAGGTAATAAATCAAATTAGGGGATATTTTTGTGTGGGTTTTTTTTTGGTTTTTGTTTGTTCATTTGTTTTTGGCAGTAGTCTTGGAATGCAGTAAAGATCTAGATCAACACAGAGGCGGTGAGAACAGAGAAACCAGTCAAAGAACTACTAAGGTTTGACATTTACGTGTCTTGGCTAATGGTTTGGATTTGGGGGAAGGAGAGTGTACAGTTTCCAATTGATTCTGTAACAAATTACCACAAACTTGATGGCTTTAAACAGCACTGGGGGTCATCAGTCTGACACTGGTCTCACTGGGCTATCATCAAGGTATCTGCAGGGCTGTATTCCTTTTGGAGACTCTAGAGGATAATCTGTTTTTCTACCTTCTCTAGCTTCTGGAGGCTTCTCATATTCCTTGGCTTGTGGCCTCCTTCTATATTCAAAGCCAGCAGTAGCTTGTCAAGTCTTTTTCACATGGCATCATCTGACTACTCTTTCGCCTTCCATTTCCATATTTAAAGACCCTCGTGATTACATTGAGTCCACCTGGATGATCCAGGCTAATCCCCTTGTCTCAAGGTCAGCTGCTTGACAACCTTAAATCCATCTGCAACCTGAACTCCCCTTTGCCTTGGAACGTAAAACATCCACAGGTGTCAGGTATTAGGATGTGGCCAGCCTTGTGGGGGGGGGCCGTTATTCTGCCTGCCCCAGAAAGGGAGGAGTAGAAAATAAGGCGGGTCTCTGACTTGTGCCGATCAGGAGAACGGAAGCACCATGAGGAGATACCAGGAGGCCTGGAAGGCAGATGGGTTTGGGAGGGAAGCAGATGAGTCCCATGAGATGCACGCTCTGAGTTGAAGGGCTTACGGTAAGCGAAGCAAAGTACTGTCAGTGCTGAACTGGGATTCTGAAAAGAGATGGCGCTGCAAGACATGAGCCTAGGCGTCAGAGAAGGCAGTACGTGGATCAGCCTGGATGGCTATTTGATGGAAGGCTGGCTGGCCCTTTCGAAAACACCTAGGCTTTGCTTAGCTGGAGGAGAGAGAGGAAAATCAGAAAAGCCCGATCTCAGTGCTACACAGAATGAGGGGTGGGAGTGGAGGTAAAGGAGCAAGGGAGAGGTGTGGAAAATAAATATCCATTTACTCAGTTCCCATTTTAAAGAAGTGCGTTCCTTCGAAGTCTTGAATCTATAAGAAAGTTTCTTGAAAAGGTGTCTGGTGCCCAGTGCTTCCCAGGATCGAGAGCTTAACTGCATCCTGTGACCAAAGACTTTGCTGCTGAGGGATGTGATTGGAGTGAATTGGAGGGAACATCTGCGGACACTCACCCAGAGACACACAGCTAATAGCAGAGCTGCAGATCATCCTGCATTATCTGGCCACCCACGCAACTGTCTCCTTTCATTCACTGTTCTGTGCCCTGTTCTGAACCTCAAACGGTGGATGAGTAGAGGTGTGAGCTGCGAATTGTTTCCGTCCCCAGTTTGTTGCAAGGCTTCCCATGATGACCGACATCCTCCTCTGAATGAGAACCAATCAGCCCATTCAGAAAAATGTTGAGCTATAGCATTTCCTGACAATGATATGCACGTGTGATTTCCTTCCATTGTAGTGAAAGCTAAGAATCTCTCTCTCTCTCTCTCTCTCTCTCTCTCTCTCTCTCTCTCTATCTCTCTATCTCTATCTCTCTATCTCTATCTCTCTCTCTCTCTTAATCGGAGGCCTGGAAATTAAATTACAGGAGTTCAGAAAAGAAAAAGATAACATTTGGCACACAGTCTGCCCCTACTCTCACACCTCTATGTGCTTGGTGAAACCCCTGTTCATCTTTAAAACCCACTTGCATGTTGCCCTCCTTCAGGAAGCTTCCCCATTCTCTTCTCCCCCAGTCTTTGGCGCGGGTCTTTTGTCATGTTGGAAAACCATTTGTTTGTATGTTCTCTCCCCTGATAGACCATAAGATCGCTGTGAGGAGGCGGGGCAGGTGTTACCATTGCTTGTCCCAGGACTCAGCACCTAGAGGGACTTCAGTATTTGGTGAAAGAATGAGTGGCATTTTCATTTCTCAAAAAAAGATTTTAAAGAAAGCTAGAAAATAAACCATGCTATTTTTTTTTAAGGTGGGAAAATGGCGTGCCTGCTTAGTAGTAATTTATTGTTGAGTAGTTTAACAAGAATATCGCTACCATGGCAAAATCTGGATAAAAGTAGTAAAAATGAGATCCGCTGTAGATATCAAATCAAAATCCCTTCCTTTCTGGCAGCACAGAGGCCAAAGGTTCAGAAAATTGGCTGAACCTCACTTTGCATCTCGATATTTTGTCATCACTTAATATAATTAACCAACATTTACAGCGTAGACACTTGCATAAAGCGCCACGCCAAGTGCTAGGGCAATAAAAGAAAAAAGGTCCAGTTCTGAGCAGCTGCTATTAAATCATTCTTACGTAAATTGCCCCTGAGCACTTGACTCACATCGTGTCCATTGATGTCAGGGTGAAATCCCATCGCATGGCATTTCCCGTTAGCACTCGAAACTTGTACATGCTTGTCGAAGTCTTACTCTCCCAGTGTGGCCATTGTTGCCTGCACAGCATTTTATTCATACTTCTTTGAGAGTGCTTTTCATTTCTCTTTTTGGCTGGCTGGACATGTTCCTCTCTTCTGAAACATGGGTCAGCAGAATAAGATCCGCACGCCAAATCCAGCTTGCTACCTGCTTTTGTAAATACAGTTCCATCGGACAGCCACGATCTTTCATTTCTGTAGTGTGTATGACTGCTTTTGCGTGCTGCAGTGGCAAAATTGAGTAGTTGCAACAGAGACTGTCTGGCCTGCAATGCCAAAAATATTTACTGTCTTGGCCTTGGTAGAAAAACTTTGCTGACCTCTGTTCTCATATTTTTGAGAGATTCTTGAAAGCAAGGGTTATGTTTTATTCTTTTTGGTTTCGTCCCCAACATCAGTACTTTGTATTAACTCAACCAACGAATGTCCGAGTCTTACTGTGTGCGAGGCGGTGTTCCCGGTGCTGGCTGTACATCCTTCAAAGAGCAAAGTCAAGTCTCTGCTCTCGTAGAGCTGATATTCTAATGCTGGGGCCATGGGGAGAGACGGAGCAGTGAACAAACTAATAGACTATGTCGGCGATGAACGTCATAGAAGAAAACAAACCGAGACGGGGGAAAAAGGGTTGCCGCGATGGGTGGCTGGGTGGGTGGTCGTGGTGGTCTTAGGGGAATTGCTTTCATGTGGGTTCACAGAGAAGGTGACATCGGAGCAGAGAGTCACTCCAACGACCTTGCCAAGGGGAGACAGGACGTGCGTGGCGTGCTTGAGGAATCACAAGGAGACCATGTGCCCAGAGCAGAACAAGGCGTAGCATGGGAGGAAATGAGGTCACTGTCTGAGTCTGTGTTTTCTGGGGCTGGTTTTATTCTGGTGAATTTCTCCCTGAGTGAGATGGGAAACCCCTGGAGGGTAGAGCAGAGGCGAGGCAGGCTCTGTCGTGTTTTAACAGGCTCTGGCTTCTGAATGGAGGATAGGCTATGGGGGGGCGGGCAAGAGTGAGCAGAAGCCAGGAGACCATTAGAAAAAATACTGCGATCATCCAGGTAGGAGAGGATGTTTGTTGGCTTGGTCCATGATCATAGAAAGGGGATGAGGAGGAGGCCAGAATCTGGCTTCTCGAGCCAGCTCAGTGCCTGGCATTCGGTAAATGTCTCTTGAATAAAATGTCAGCATTTCCATCGGGGTCGGCAGTGTAATCGCCTCTAGAAATTCTGATTGCTCCGCTCCGGGATGGAATTCTGGCACCTGCCGAAAAATACAATCGTCAAAACTCTCCAGACATAGTTGAGGCTCAGCCCCCTGTTGAGATCCATCGGTAGGTGTTTTTGTTTCACCTGAGAACGAAGCAGACCACAGGGGCTACCTTTTTCCTTTACACGCTTCTGATGGGAAGTGAGAAGAAATTTGATGTAGAGAGAATTCTGTTTTTCCATGATGAACCAAAATGATGATTAATGGGTAAAACCTTTCCATTTCTTCCAAGCTATCTGTAGGAAGGGTTGGCCGGGAACAAGCGGGGATGGTAAGTTTCTCACAACAGCAGCCCTGGGGTTTCCATTGTAGGTTGTGGAAAGATGAGAAAGCTTTAATATTTCAAATCTCAGCTGCCCATTTATCCTTTCTTATGTAGTTAGCAAGATGAGCATTAGTTTAACCAAAGCACCCCATGGTATTTCTGAGGGATGCTATTTCAGAGAGGGTCAGGGCATTCTAGAAATTGCGAATTTTGTAAATAAATGGAGGTGTGAATACAGAAAGGCTGACTGTCAGAATCACTAAGCATAGCTTTGGATGTGAAGCCTTCCTATGAATCAGGCTGAGAAAACCCCCCCGGAGTGTGATTTGAACCTTGCATCTACTGGGTGAACTGCACGATTCTCCCACAGCCCTCAGTGGGCTGCATCTGATATGCCCGTCACCGTTGCGCAGACCTCTGCTAATGGCCTTGAAAGGGAGAAGGTTCAAAGAGGCTTGGTTCCCAGGCCTGCTAATGAGCATAAGGCCTCTTCCCTCTTAATGAGCAGGGGTTTATGTGGGATTCTTCGCCCTCCCGTTTTGGAAGGGGAGGCAGGCGAGAGTTCACAAAAGCAGCGAGTCTTCCCGGCAAGGGGAGCGTGCAGCTGGGCCACCCGAAGGCCGCCTGGAGCAACAAAGCTGCCGGAGGTCGTGCCCGGGCCAACGTGGCTCTGAGTGTGAGGCTGGACCTCCTGCTAGCCTGGCCTGTCGCTGGCGACAGTGACAAGCCCTTGATGGGAGATTTCAGGCCGGGAGGGCTGTGCAGGGTCCGTCGGCAGCCCTTGTAAATCTCCTCGGACGAGTGCGACTACCTTCAACTGCTTTCTCAACTGTAATCGTCCCCACTGTTACAGCTTAGCAAATGAATATTGTAGCCACGAAAATCCTTGTTCTAATGAACTATGTCGTTATTAGTCATTGGTCCCCAAGCTCACCGCAGCCGCTGAAAAGGCCCCCAGATATTTTTCTTTGCTTCCCTCTGCCCACCCACGTCCCACCGCTGGATTAAACAATAGAATTATTCAGAAGAGTAACAAACGCCTGCCAGAAACGTTGCCTCTATCAGAGTCATCTTTGTGAAAGTCACTGTTTTTTCTCAGGAATGTATTTTGGAAACTGACATCCCCTGCTGAAGCATTATCATTACCCCTGAAATCATGTGTTTGATTTCATACACATTTCATGCCCATTTCTACAGTAAGTGCCTTTCTCCTTCTCTGAAGCCTGGTTCGGTATCACAGAGTAGAGGCCCTTAAAACACATATACTTAACCTGTAAGTTCACAAATTCAAAGTTATGAAAGACTCCATAGTTCATTAATTAATATTTCTACATTTTCATTTTCAACGCAAGGAAAACTTGGCCGTGACACAGTAGGATTATTGTGATTAGATATGGAAATTACAGTTTCAAGAACTTGCCAGTTTGGAGTGAGATCCTTTAAAGAACAAAATTGCAAAAAAAAAAAAAAAAAAAAATGCTGCTTTCAGTGACGGGAACCTTGAGGAAATGTTAGCTGGTCTGCTGGCTTAGGGTGTTTCCCCACACCCCGCATTTCCCCAGTGAATAGAGAGAGAATTATTTGGAATGTACACACATTTACCCTTCCGTGACCTGTGTTGGGAATTATTCTGAGATGTGTTCAAAGCTGACAGCCCCCCATGGCTGACCCCCTCGCGCCTAATCAAATCTTACGTTCTGTTTCCAGATAGCTGATCAGCTTCCTTGGATTTTGCTGATGACCCAGGAGAGCTTTGCCTGAAGATGGAAACACTGGAGTCGGAGCTGACCTGCCCTATTTGTCTGGAGCTCTTTGAGGACCCTCTCCTGCTCCCCTGTGCACACAGCCTCTGCTTCAGCTGCGCCCACCGCATCCTGGTGTCACACTGCGCCACCAACGAGTCCGTGGAGTCCGTCACTGCCTTCCAGTGCCCCACCTGCCGACATGTCATCACGCTCAGCCAGCGAGGTCTAGACGGGCTCAAGCGCAACGTCACCCTGCAGAACATCATCGACAGGTTCCAGAAAGCTTCGGTGAGCGGGCCCAATTCCCCCAGCGAGACCCGCCGGGAGCGGCCGTTCGACGCCAACAGCATGACTTCGGCCGAGAAAGTCCTCTGCCAGTTCTGTGACCAGGATCCTGCCCAAGACGCCGTGAAGACCTGTGTCACTTGTGAAGTGTCCTACTGTGACGAGTGCCTGAAAGCCACTCACCCGAACAAGAAGCCCTTCACAGGCCACCGTCTGATTGAGCCCATCCCGGACTCGCATATCCGGGGGCTGATGTGCCTGGAGCACGAGGTTGAGAAGGTGAATATGTACTGCGTGACCGATGACCAGTTAATCTGTGCCTTGTGTAAACTGGTCGGGCGGCACCGAGACCATCAGGTGGCAGCTTTGAGTGAGCGCTATGACAAATTGAAGGTTAGTCCGATCCGCCTTAAGCCAAACCCCTTTCTGCCAGCAAATGTCATGGAAAGAAAAAGTATATTCACTGCTAGCTACGTGGCAGGTGAAGGTTTTCTCTTCGCCTTTGTTATCTGATTCGTTATAGCACGTCCTTTTGGCAGCCTAGCCATGTTACACAATAAGGGTATCTTGGAAAAGTTGACTGCTGCTTGTAATGTTAGCGTTGTCAAGGTGAGGGCGAATTCGGAAAAATCTGGATCATTTTCAATCCTTGCAGTTGAGAGAGAGCGAGAGAGAGAGAGAGGGAGCGAGAGAGCGAGCGTGCGCGCGTGAGAAGGAATGGCAGATGAAATCTGGGTTTGGGCATTTTGGGGGCGTTTATTTTCCTTACTCATCAGGGAAAACTCATTTCACTTGCATCGTACCTGTATCTAGTTACTGCCCAAACAGAAGAATAGAAGGAGGAATGCCTATAGCAAATGTGGGACTTTAGAGGACATGTGACCTTTTATTCCTTGTGTAAATGATATCCAGCGTATTGGTGAACTAGAGTGTCCCGATCGTCTCGGGTTTCACGAAAGAATTCCTTTTCGTGGAGGCTTTTTATGCCATAAGGTTACAGGCAAGAATGTTTGAACTTCACTTTTAACATGAATTAGGAACCAAACTCCACCTCAGGGAATGATAATTAATATGACTATACATCAGATTTTAAAAATCACTCTCTAAATATGGAGAGAAGGCACCAGGGAAGAAATAAGCCAGGCCTCCAGGTGTCTGTTCATCTGCGGGCGATGGCGGGTCTAATTATTGCAAACTCAGCCGAGAGAGTTTGCTCTGATCATGAGACGCTCTGTCTACTCTGTTCACCAGCTAATTTTAGATAACAAGATGCCAATTAAAAGGAAAGGAAGTATAAATTAAGAGCTTTGCGTAAATATATATTGAAGTCCTTCCTCTCAGGACAAACACACACTGTGTTGTTGAGCAAACAAAATGAATCACATGATCAAAGGTATTACCGCTCAGAGCTCATCATCACGTCTCACAAATGGTTCCTATCACTTCTCCTCAGCGCTGATGGGGGCTTGTGTTTACCAGGACCACGTCGTTTATTTGGGGGATGCTGGGATGAACGGACCACATCTGTGATTTGGTTTGGCTATTTCTTGGTACGCTGAGGGAGTTTGGCATGCCGAAGTGAATCCTTGCTTCCAAACGTCACTTGGGGAACAAAAGCATCACCTGGGCAGCATGCCTCACTCAAAGTGAGGTGACTAGTATAAAACCATCTTTAGGGAGCTGAGCCAGAGGATGGAGGTGATACAGACAAGGGAAGACAGACGCTGACTGGTTTTCTAGTGTCGTGCACGAAGGTAGCCAAAAACACACCTCCAGAGTTCTTAATAGCAAAGGCAGTGCGTGTGTGAATTGTGCTGCTAAAACAAATTCTTCAGAAATTGCTGTGGCTATCAAATTTTAGAAACCAAGGTGATCCCTCCATCCTTTTTTGGTGGGGGGACAGAATGTTTAGGATGATTGAACATAGGTGTTTTTTTTCCTTTTTTAAAAAATTGAAGTATAGTTGATTTACAATGTTGTGTTAGTTTCAGATGCACAGCAGAGTGATTCAGTGATATATATTCTTTTTCAGATTCTTTTCCCTTTTAGGTTAATACAGAATATCGAGTAGAGTTCCTGGTGCTATACAGTACGTCCTTGTTGGTTACCTATTTTATATATTGTAGTGTGTATATGTTAATCCCAAACTCCTCATTTATCATCCCCCCATGACCGCCTTTCCCCTTTGGTAACCATAAGTTGGCTTTCAAGGACCTAGGTGTTTTTCTTGCCGAAACATAAAGCTGCCAGATCGGTATTTTTTTCAAAAAATGTTCCTTTAATTGGCTTGACACTGTGTGTAATGACCATTTGTCAAAGCACCACAATGAGGTTCCATATTCAGCAGCTCCCAGACTTGATATTTAAACCTGACCCTTGAGTTCTTCTCATGACTTGTGTACCGTCACAGAGGAGTTCTTAGTTATTTACATCTCCAAATTTAAGAGGTGACACTTACATGCCCTAGCCCTTTTTGTGATGAAAATGAAACTCTTCAATTATGAGCCCTGCACACTTGTCTAATCAAGCCAGTGGGTTAGCGGTCATTTATACTGTCACCGGGAGGGCCTGAGAATTAATGATCTACTGGATTTTATCTTCTAATTCCAGAAATATAAGCATATAAACAGCACCCAGTGCACCAAAACACATTTATAGCCGCTCAACAAAATATGCTTATAAGCATTTATTTACAGCCATTTCACAAAATGTGCATATGAACATTTAAACAAATAACATGCTAGCGTAGCCTGTTTGTTCTAAAACATGCCACTTAGGTTAGAATTTTTAAAAAATCATAGAATAGATGACATTTGGGTGTCTGGCACTTCAAACCCTAAGTACAATATAAACATTGAATTTTTGAAGAAAGTAATAGCATACTGAAAGGACCAAAACCAAGAAAGGGTATTTTTGTTAATTACTTTGATCTGAAAAAAGTAAATGTGTTTTTTTTTTCCTTTTGGTTTATTAACCATTTTTTTAACGTCTTTATTGGAGTATAATTGCTTTACGATGTTGTGTTAGTTTCTGCTGTATAACAGAGTGAATCAGTTATATGTATACATATGTCCTCATATCCCCTCCCTCTTGCGTCTCCCTCCCACCCTCCCTATCCCACCCCTCTAGGTGGTCACAAAGCACGGAGCTGATCTCCCTGTGCTATGCGGCTGCTTCCCACTAGCTATCTATTTGACATTGGGTAGTGTATATATGTCCATGCCACTGTCTCACTTCGTCCCAGCTTACCCTTCCCCCTCCCCGTGTCCTCAAGTCCATTCTCTACGTCTGCCTCTTTATTCCTGTCCTGCCCCTAGGTTCATCAGGTAAATGTGTTCTTTTAGTGTATTTTCCTGAGGCTTTAGCATCTCGTACAGAAATGGATTTGTGATGATGTGGAAACACAAAGCATGTAGGAATTTGAGGATGCTTTCATTGATAAAATGATAGATTTGTTTCACTTATTTGAATATGTAAGCATTCAGGTGTCTGCTGTTTGAAAATGTTTTTTTTTTTACTTCTGTTAGTAAAAGTCCATTATTTGAAGAGGGGGAATTCTGCAGTGATTATGAAGAATAATTATTTCTTGCAATAACACTCAACTTTGAGGGACATTTTTTACTCACATGAGCTCTCAGTATACGTGTGTTGATATAGAGGATTGGAATATACTTTTGTACATTACACCTTTTTTTCTAGACACAAAAGGAAAAAAACATTTAAAAATTCCAGCATGTAGAATTCATGCAAGCAAAATCTTTCACATCATTTGAAATAGCATGAGGAATCTAATGCTTTCAGAGACTATGCATTGGGAAGTACTCTTAAAATATTGAAGCAAAGAGAAAATTAAACCAGCACTTCCTGAACTCTGTTCTAAGATAAAAAGAGAAAAGTCTTCCCGACAAATGCATAAGTCTCTAAATGGAGCATATCATAAT
This sequence comes from Balaenoptera borealis, assembly GCF_965194805.1. Lineage (NCBI taxonomy): Eukaryota > Metazoa > Chordata > Mammalia > Artiodactyla > Balaenopteridae > Balaenoptera > Balaenoptera borealis. The sequence continues at coordinate 8,280,195 of NC_138881.1, read as the reverse complement.
GTGCACCTTTTCACATCGTTTTGACTGAATTTTAAGAAGCCTCTCAGTCCTCCAAACTTGGATCAAAAGTTTGATTTGCGAACCACATAACATGTAAGAGAATTTAATAGAACGCATTCCGGAGTTTTCAAGGAATTACGATGCAGTAATTTCTTTTCCTCTGTTCCAGCATACAGTGTTGCAGCTCTTGTTTCTTTCCTCTAGTTACACCTATAAAAATACACAAACCAAGAAAAATTGACCTTTCCTTGCCCTTCAATTTCAGCATAGTCCGACTTCAAGTCAGCTGAAGCTGAAGTTCCAAATCATTGTTTTGCTTTTCTGACTCTAATTGGCCTTCTGTTGGCCGAGGGAGTTTATTTGTAAAATACCCCTTTCAATGGATCATCCCGTTATAATTTTATAATAGTTTGATAAAGCTTCCAATTAAATCTCAGCCTTCCTCTGTAGCCCTTCTCATCTGGAGGTGAAGACATGGGATTTCACTCTTCAGCTTCATTTATAGATCATAAGGGTCTATATTTTTTAAAGTCTTGTACTTTATTTGCCATTGGGGAAGTTGTAAGTAGAAACTGAGCTAGACTTTTTCCTTTCTCCTTAGAGCTTCTATAGCTTGTTTCTTCTCTGAAAATAGTAGCCGGTTTAGTGCAGGTTCCAGTGAAAGGTGTGTGTGTGTGTGTGTGTGTGTGTGTGTGTGTGTGTGTGTGTGTGTGTGTGTGTGTGTGTGTGTGTGTGTGTTGCGTACATATGTGGATAGAGGCCAGGGTTGCTACATCCTACAGGGTGCAGGATGGGCGCTCCCACATAGAGTTGTCTGGTCCCAAATCTCAATAGTGCCCAGGTTGAGAAACCTTCATCTGTGAGAATTTAGTGTTTGTCACCGTATGAATTTGCCATGACTGCCACAACAAGGGACCACAAACTAGGTGGCCTAAAGGAAAGAAATGTATTGTCTTACAGTTCTGGGGTCCAGAGGTGCTAAATCAAGGTGTCAGCAGAGTTGATTCCTTTTGAGGGCTGTGAGGGAAGAATGGATTCCAGGTGTCTCTCCTTGGGTTGTAGGTGGCTATCTTCTCCCTGTGTCTCTTCACATGGCATTCTCCCGGTGTGCTTGTCTTTGTGTTCAGATTTCCCCTTCTTGGCGTAATTTTTTTTTTTTCTGGCCGTACATTATGTTTTATCCAGCTGGATGTGAATGATTATTTTGGTCTGTATTGCATTTCATTGGTTTAAATTTAATGGTGTGAATTTTGATAAACTAGATCTCAAATACTTGTAGAAAGCTCACCTTTGTTTTATGCTCCTATGTGATGGACACTTGATAGACCCATTATACCTACCATTTCCTTTATCCTCCCATTAACCGTATCTGACATATGGGTTTTTAAAATTTATTTATTTATTTATTTATTTATTTATTTATTTATTTATTTATTTATTTATTTATTTATTTATTTATGGCTGCGTTGGGTGTCTGTTGCTGCACGCGGGCTTTCTCTAGTTGCGGCGAGCGGGATCTACTCTTCGTTGTGGTGTGCGGGCTTCTCATTGTGGTGGCTTCTCTTGTTGCAGAGCACGGGCTCTAGGCGCGCGGGCTTCAGTAATTGTGGCACGCGGGCTTCAGTAGTTGTGGCACGTGGGCTCAGTAGCTGTGGCTTGTGGGCTCTAGAGCGCAGGCTCAGTAGTTGTGGCGCATGGGCTTAGTTGCTCCGCGGCATGTGGGATCTTCCCGGACCAGGGCTTGAACCCATGTCCCCTGCATTGGCAGGCAGATTCTTAACCACTGCGCCACCAGGGAAGCCCTGACATATGGGGTTTTTTGAGAGGTCACGCAAAAGTAAGTTAATGTATGCTGCATAAATGAAGGCAATATGAACAGAAACAGTCTCTCTCCTTCACAGAGCTTAAAGTTTAGCAGAGAGTGCCGGTGGGTAAACATTTTCTCTGGTGGTGGTGGAAGGAGGCACGCTGCCCAAAGCAGGGACGACACCAACCCCAGACCTGAGAGATGGAGAAAGGCTTCCTGGAATAAGGGCCATTACACCTACCATCGCCAAGCTGTTTGTTAGAGAAAACAATGTTGAATTTACTAGATGTCCGTAGATTGTTTGGTATCATTCTTTTTTTATTTTTCCCACTTACCATAGATTGTTTGGTATCAGTCATTCTTTTTTATTTTTCCCAGTTACCACATCCCTTGTGCAACCCCTGTATCTTTTTTCAGACTAGTTCACAGTAATTCTAGGCTAGATTTTAATCTAACATGTAGATATACCTTATGACATTCTGTCACACGATGCCACTGGGGATATGTGAACGTCAGACACATGTCTTCCAAAATGTTTTGGTTATATGAGGTCTCACCAGTTCCAACTGGCCCCTTCAAATTGTGATTCTGCTTGTATTTATTTCATGGGAACATTTCTTTAGTCTGCAATATATTTTTTAAAACTTCCCATGTGACGAAATACAGTTTCCAAATATTTGTCAAATATGTTAAATCTATATTTTAATTTTCTTAGTTGGGTACAAAAACTATTTATGATCTATGGAGTAAAAGAAAACATCTCTAAGGATATGTTCTTAACAGTAAGTTTAAGGCTCCATCTTTCTCCTCTCTCCTTCTCATCTGCCTATTCCCCCTGAGGAGTCCCCTCTCCCTCCTTCAACTGCGGATAGGAATGTCTTATTGCCTGATGATTTATTGTTATTGGAATCATTTTTGAGAAGCTCAGAGAGTTCTGGGATATGCACAGACAAGTACGCAAGGTACCTTTTAGTCACATGGCTGTGGAAACAAATGTAGTTTTTGAACGTGTTGCTTAGCTTAAGTTCCTCTGTAAAACAGGGCTAATAATGTACTTACTTGCGTAGAATCATGGAAAAACAAGATAAAATGTTTCACGTAAACCCTCAGCCTTGCGCCTGGCAATATATTATAACGTAAAAATACTGTAAGAAACCAGGGGGTTAGAATGGCATGATGGTTAAGGTGTGGAATTTGGAGGCAGACCACCTGCCAATTATTATTTTTTCTTTTTTCTTTTTAAATTTTTATTTATTTATTTTTGGCTGTGTTGGGTCTTTGTTGCTGTGCGTGGGCTTTCTCTAGTGGTGGCGAGTGGGAGCTACTCTTCGTTGCGCTGAGCGGGCTTCTCATTGCGGTGGCTTCTCTTGTTGTGGAGCACAGGCTCTAGGTGTGCGGGCTTCAGTAGTTGTGGCATATGGGCTCAGTAGTTGTGGCACGGGCTCAGTAGTTGTGGCACACGGGCTCAGTAGTTGTGGCGCACGGACTTAGTTGCTCCGCGGCATGCGGGATCTTCCCGGACCAGGGCTCGAACCCGTGTCCCCTGCACTGGCAGGTGGATTCTTAACCACTGTGCCACCAGGGAAGCCCTGCCAATTATTTTTTAACCAGTGCTTGTCTTATTTGCGTGTGAGGTAAGAGTCCACGTTGTTGCTTTCATGGGCTTTGTAGTTCTGTGTCTCAAGCACCTGGCGAAGGGCGGGGGCATGACAGTGAGTAAATGCTTGTTGATGGACAGGTGCGGGATTGATGGATTAGAGGCGTGTTTTGGGATTCGGAGGAGGAAAAGCCAACTCTGGGTTTGAGTAGACAAGAAACTGTGCTTCAGGGTGGTGGGCTTTAAGCCACCTTGACAGATGGGTGGATTATGCATCAAAGAAGAAGAGCAAGGCGTTCCTCAGGAGTGAGGCCAGCAGAGACCTGTTGGCAGGAATCCGCAAGACAGCTTAGGGATTCTAGACAATGCTGGCTAGAGCCCAGGGTGCTGATGGAGCGGCCAGGAGGGAGGATGTCGGAAGAGTCTTGTTGGGGGAAGAGTTTGAGTCTTTGAGGGCCAGGTTAAGGGTTTGGGGCATTTTTCCTCTTCTTTATAGCATAACACTGAAGGAGTTTTGTTTTTGTGAGAGAGGCTGATGTCATGTAGATTTTCTGAAGGCAAGGTCAAATGAGGATATCAGAAAGATTAGGGTCATTGTGTCCACAGAAGAAACAGAAGGGGGAAAAGATGTTCACATTACTTTAGATGTTGTGGTCTCTTTTTTAATATGCAAAGTCAAGTAGTGTCATAGGTCAAAACCTCCCACACTCAACAGAAACATGCAAATAGGTGAGTCAGTATCTTGTCCTTGAAGACCAAGGATAAATAGGAGTGGTCATTGATGAGTGGCTCTTGGGTCCAGACATAAATGTGATTCTTTTCCTGCTTCCCTAGTGCAGCGACATACTGGTGACCACGTGTGCTTATTTCTTCTGGCTTTTTGATCCACTTATAAGGAGTTTGCTGTTCAAGCCTCTGAATGCCTACCACAGACTTCAGGAATGTTTTAGAGCCAGATGCAACCTTGAAGGTCATATTCTTTCATCTCCATTGTGCAGATGAGGAAATTGGGGCTGACAGTGGTAAGAGGGGTGACCCCACATCACCTGGGGAGAGGACTTTGAACTAGGACTAGAACACAGTTCCCCTGCTGCCCAGTTGTTCTGTGTCTCTTCAGCTACTTCTTCTCCAGCTAACAGTGCATTGCCTTTCAAGTGGTTCCTTTGAGGTTTGGAGACTTAACTCAGTGATTTTACACACACAGCTGGCCGGGCTGTAGGCCACCATCATGGATGGTGGTTGATGCCTCTAGGGTCACCAAAAAAGCTGCCTTAAGATATCTCCATGCCAACATTTTCTCCAGTTGAGCCAGCGTAGACTGGGTTGTCTTGAAGGGCCAGATCTCATGCCAGGAGCTGAGTTCACACAGATGGCCCCCAGATGACCTTGGGGACACCTCAGAGGAAAGGAGATACTCGTGTGGAAACTAATGAATTGTCCTTGCAGCTTCCATGGGCTCACCGATTTCCCTCATAGGGTAATTTTTTCCTGAATGTCTTAATATATAGTTAACTGCTTAATTTTATTTAAATATATAAAGTGGGTAAATGTTAAGTGAGGAGTATCTATTTGTGCATGGTGTTTGAATTTAAGTTGAAAAGTTTTGAAAGAACACGATTCGTCTTGATCAGTTACAAAGTTAAAGCTAGCAGGATTTGCTGAAATTACATTAACTAAATATTTCATTTTTTAAGGCTGTGATATTCAGAATTCTCTTTCATTCTCTATCATTGACAAATCATAAATTAGGTTCTTCTTAGAAAGGCTGGCAAATTTTTTGACACTGGATAGGTAAAATAATAAAGAGGACACAAGTGGCCTGAGGAAGTGAATGTAGCTAAAGATTGGATATATTCTCAGTATGTGACATTCTGGAAAAATCTGATAAAACTATCAATACACTTACAAAATCCACTTAAAACTTAATTCACTTTATGTTTTAGACTTTTGGGCAGGATACTTAAGGACTTTGCCTACCCATGAGGATAGCTTTTAAGCTGACAGAGGAGAATACATTTTGCATTTCTCATCAAAAAAGAAAATGCTTGTAAAGTGCCTAGCCTTGTGATTGGCACATAGTAAGCGTTCCATGAACATGAGGTATTATTATATCTGGGCATTTACTGTTATAATAAAGGCTTCATTGGTGTAATCCAATCGTGGATTTCCTGACAGTATCATAAATTACTCAGTGGTTATAGGGTCTATTTGTGTTTCTGGCTGACATGGGAAATTTTGAACAACCCTCTGGGGAATTATAATTGGGTGGAAACTTTGATTTGTCCTTCTTTTTAAACCAAGCTAAGTAGTAAAATGGACTTTTAAGAAGCAGTGAGCGGTGGACTGAAAGAAATGGCTTTACAAACAAGCACCATTTTGAAGTCCAGGGGGACGAGCTAGTCTTTCATGTTCCTGGTTTATCGGATGGAATCAGCACCCCAGGTGTTGACAGAGGACCTCCAGCTGTTTCCGAGGAAAGAGAAGCTGGCATTCGGGTTTATGCCATGACTGTCACATTTCGACACAGATAAGACAGATGAGACAAATATAGGTGACATGACAGGCGGGCAGCCTGGACCAATCACAAGCTCAGTTGTCCAGCTTTCCTTTTTGTTGTAGATTGCCTTGGGTGTGTGAACGAAGGATGGAGCAAGGCGGCCCTGGGCTCTGCATTAGCAGCTGTCTCCCTTAGAATAGGAAGAAGGAGGGGTTTCGGTATTGGATGGGGCTGGGGGAGGAGGAAAGCTCTGAAGCGACGGAGCTTGCAGACGGAGGGGGAGGCCTTCAGCCCCTCCACTGTAGCGGCCCTGGGTGTCCTGTGCCATTGCCGCAGAATGGATAGAGCAACGTGGCCATCATCTCCCTCCTCCCTTGTATCTCCTTTACTGCTTGTTGGGGAGAACAGTCAGGCAAATAACAGGTTTTATTCATGGGGGTAGATTGGCTTCTTATTACTGAAACGATATGGAAAGCCTGAAAATCTTTTACCCCCTTTGTGTCTTTATAAATGATCTTCTTCCCCATCTGCTTTGTCAAATCCTGCTTTGAAAGAAAGAAAGAGAGAGAGAGGAGAGGAGAGAAGAAAAGAAAAAAGAAAAGAAAAGAGGGGCTTCCCTGATGGCACAGTGGTTAAGAATCCGCCTGCCAATGCAGGGGACACGGGTTCGAGCCCTGGTCCAGGAAGATCCCACATGCGGTGGAGCAACTAAGCCCGTGCGCCACAACTACTGAGCCTGCGCGCTAGAGCCCGTGAGCCACAGCTACTGAGCCCGCATGCCACAACTACCGAAGCCCACGTGCCTAGAGCCCGTGCTCCGCAACAAGAGAAGCCACCGCAATGAGAAGCCCGCGCACGGCAATGAAGCGTGACCCCCGCTCGCCACAGCTAGAGAAAACCCGCACGCAGCAACGAAGACCCAACGCAGCCAAAAATAAATATAAATAAATAAATAAATTTATAAAAAGAAAAGGACCCATATTTATTCACCTGAAGGATATTTGTGTTTAGGTAATGAGATAAGCCCTGGATAAACTCTGGGAATGCAGAAATGAGTCACAAAGACACGTCGTTGCTTTCATGGTCTAGACATAATTATAACATGTGATAAGAGTATAGAAAAGGGCTATGTAAAGAGTCCATGAAACTCAATCCATGAGATAGTTTTTAATATGACTTATAGTCCAAAATTGCTGACTGAGGTGTTGCTCTCTGGAAATTGCCTAATTCCAAAAGCTGAAGGGAAAACACATGTCCTCTCTGAACACTGCTTTTCCTTGACAACAGTGACATTCGCACCACGCATCCCTTTGGAGTGGCAATCAGGGCAACATAGGAGGACTCCAGTCCGTGAAAAAATCTGGGCCGGACCCTTTCTTATTAAAGGTCCTCTGATCACGGGCTGAACTGCCAGCGGTTCTCACGTGCTTTCCTCAGAGGTCTCCGTTTCCTTCCTGACCGGGGCTCATAGGTCGGGTCCATATCCAGGCAAGGGAGCAGTTTATGTCATTTCCACTGTGGAAGGACCCATCTCTAGGAAGACGCCGTGAGAGGCCACTGGAGGAAAAGCTGCTGTGTGACCAAGCCAGCTGGGGAGCTGGCTTTATCTGTTAGGGAATTTGTACGAACTTAGGTGTTAGGATGAACATCCTGGCCTGGTAGAGAGGTTTATTTCTCGGTCCTCTGACCCTTTCTGTGGCTGTCCAGAGCTCAGCTGCTCTTCGTTGGTGGCGTCAGATTTAAGGCCGAGAGGAGTGAAACGGGCAGGCTTTCCAACTCATGCTCAGTGTGGCCTATCGCTTCTGGAAGATCGAGGAGACCCAAGGTCCCCGTACAAACTTCACCCAGGAGGGAAGTGCTTTCCTTGTCCCTGGATTGCTGAATAAAGCACTCGAGAGTCCCGGCCGACCAGGATCTCACCCATTTATAGTGTTCAGCTCGTCAAATAAAGTGGTTCCAGTTTCTCTTTTATTCTAGAAATTCATCTCGAAACGTATTAGGCAAGGCCATCACGCTGCCTTTGTACCTCTCGAAACGTATTAGGCAAGGCCATCACGCTGCCTTTGTACCTCTAGAAAACAGTCCTGTAGGTCAGGGCTGTGGGGTGGTAAGGGAGGGAGATTTCTCTTTCAAGATGCTGCTTGAAGTTGTTTTCAGATGTGGTTCAAGGGTATTTGCTTATTCAACACTGAGAACCAGCTATTACCGAGAGGAATAACTAGCATTTGTAAATCTCCAGATTGACAGTTTGCAAAGCACTTTCAAGTATTATTTGATCCTTGGAACAACCATGTATCCCCTGCAAAAATATAGGAATGATAATACCTGCTCATTAGGGATCTTGGGAGGATTAAATGAGATAATATAGGTCTAAGTGTCTAGCTCAGTGTCTAGTGGCTGGGGGAAGCTGGGTAAATAGGAACCTCCTTAATCACTTGGAACGTGAGGTCATGGAAATTAAATAGCATTAACTATGGTTAGAGAAATCCGAGTTTGGGGGTTCAGACCCAGGGACCCCATCCTGCCCCGAACTAATCATCACCTATGATTAAGGCAGAAAGAACTATGGCCCAAACATGCCACACTTCAAAAAAGTAATGAGAAGGAAAAAGAGCTTGGGTGATGGAGAGACAAAGTGCTTTTGCCTTAACTTCTGACACAAGGGCTCCCTGGACTAAGCAAAGAAATTTCCTTTAAAGTTTGAAGCTGATCTGTTTTCCATTCTAATATAAATAATGGAGTAAAAATACAAAAATGAAATACGGAAACCCATGTGGAATAATTTTTATTTACTTACAGTAATGTTGAATTATTCAATATTCACTGGCTACTCTATACATTAGTGTTAAATGAAGGAATGAATGAATATCTGATGATCCCTAAATTCATGCCATCACTTGAAATGTGATGATTTATTTGCCGTGGTTAAAAATGTAAATTTAGCATCTTGGTCTATGAGTTTGACATTTCAAATCTCTTAAGAGACCTAAATGAATTCTTATTCATATTTAGTTATTTTTGGCGAAGTATGTACACAAGTGAAAATGGTCACCACGTGTTAGTCAATAAAAAGGTTTGGGGTCTGTTATCCATTCCCCTCTCTAGGATTGCTTATCAGTCAGAATTGTAGGTTTACATTAGTTTCTTAGACCAGAACGTCTCAAATATAAATGTACACAGGAAGTACTTGGGGGTCTTATTAAAATGCAGGTTCTGATTCAGCAGGTCTGAGACAGGCTTGGAGTCTGATTTCAACTTGTGCCCTGGCCTTGCCATTTTAAATTTGTGTGAACTTAGGTTAAGGAAAAAAAACCACAACTAACTTCTCCAAGACTTAGGTGTTCAACGGTGCAACAGAGGTATAATTGAGGATTAAACCCGGTAATGCTTGACCCTTAGGAAGCCCAAGGTTCCTCTCTCCATTGCTATTCTCCCCTGAAGGCTTCCACCCCACCCCCCAACTTATTTGCAAATTATAAGCCTTCTCTGTAGTTATAAAAACATTCTAGATTCTTCTAAGAAGTTAGACAATGTAAAGTTGATATAAATCAAAGTGGGTAGTCTTCCTCCTCAAGCCTTCTACCTCTTCCTCTACTAACTCCAGTTGATTCTTAAAGGACTAACTCTAGGCTAACCGAGGACTACTCTAGGTTTGCTTTTCATAAAATTCTCTAGTCTCAGACATGCCATTTTGTCTTTACTACCCCTTCAGAATTACACTGCATTCCGTATTATTTTATAAACATTTCTGGGTTCAAGCCTTCCAGCCCCAACCATGTGTTCATTTCTCAAGCTCAGCGCCTGTATCTCATAGTTCTTTGGTATCTGATTATTCATTTTTCGGTGACTAGAGCATTTCTAAAAGCTACAAGGTGTTTTATCAGTAGTAAATACTTGTAGAAACAAATGGAACAGCCCGTAATAATTTAATCAGATGATACAGTACAATTTGCCCATCAGGTAAAAAAGGAAAATTGTAGGCCACCAGCCATTGTTTTGAACTTTGAATACATAAGCAAGCAAAATATTGCCTTTTAGGTCTCTGCATTCATTTCTGAATCGACAAATTGCTCCCCAGTGATTTCTTTTGAGAAAGTATTATAGAGAGACCATTCGATTTTTAAAGACTTTAGTTCAGACAGAGGTGATGAAATATTTGTCATTCACAAGGGGCAGGATAAAATAATACTATATACACACACACACATATATATATGTGTGTGTGTATATAGTATGCATATTTTTTTATGTATATTAGTTTGTTCCCTGCTGCCTCAGAACAGTTATCTTTAATTCCCCTTTGAGGCAGGATGGTAAGAAATCATGAAGACCTTAGGGGGTAAACTTAGCAGCACACAATTGCCTTATTATGACAACCTGAAGGGCGAGGGGTATCTAGTGGATCAAGGCCGGAATGCTGCTCAACATCCTGGATGCACAAGACAGCCCCCCTGGCAGAGAATCACGCGGCTCCAGATGTCAGTGGTGCCAAGGCTGGGATACCTGTAATTAACCAAAGCATCTTTGCCGGCAGTGCAAAGGGGGAAAGCTCAGTTTCACTCTCAGAGGCGTTGACTTGTTTGTGTGACCTCCAAAACCAAATCTGTTTTGAGACTAGAAAGCCCAGCCCTTGCAGAGTCCCCTCCCACCATCTGTGGACGCCCTGAGCGGCAGGCTGGCGGCCGCCCCAAGGCTGTGCACGGCAAGTTTCCTGCACCCCAGGCCCCCGCCCTGTCTTGAGCAGTCTGGGCCCGCCCATGCCGTCCTCCAGGCTGTTTCAGCAATGTCTCAACCTCCAAAGGCTTCTTAAATATTCTTTAATCCCTTCCCCAAATGTGACTTAGGCGCACTTGATATTATCTCCTATCCCCCAGATTTCCTAGCTGTGGCAGTTCACGTTCAGGACTACCTTCCAGGGGTAGCTGTCTCCCAAAGGAACTGTTTATATGTATATAGCTCTGCATGTGTATCTGTGCAGAGCTGTAGATTCTCAGCAACTCAAGTCGGAGACTTGGAATGGCATAAATCAGATGTGAGTCTTCAGTGCTGAGGCTGAAGTTATTTAGGCATCGTTTCCAAGTGTTTGTTCCTGCCGGCAGATACTATTTATTTCACGAGAAGTACACGTCTTGCAAGCCCCAAGCTGGAAGGGCCTTTGCTGTTGTCTAGTCCAGTGTTTCTCACCCTGGCTGCACAGAGGTTACCTTGAACAGGGGCCCAGCCGGATGGAACAAGATCCTCTGGGGTGCAGCTCAGGCGCTGAGATTTTCCCCAAACTCCCCCAAGTGAATCATTCATTCATTCATTCATTTATATTGAAGTATAGTTGATGTACAATGTTGTGTTAGTTTCAGGTGTACAGCAAAGTGATTCAGTTATTCTAAGGTGCAAACTTGGTTGAAAAACGTCAGTCTTGCCCAACCTCTCAATTACAGATGGGGAGACTGAGGCCCAGATGAGTTTCTAAAGGCAGGAGTCAGCAAACATTGGAGGAGCCAGCTACTAAATATTGTCATATGGTTTCAGTCGGGACCACTCTGAAAGCAGCCCTAGACAGTAGTAGACAGGATGTAAAATGGGCGTGGCTGTGTGCCAATGAAACTGTATAAACACAGGTGGCTGGCCAATTTGACCCGAGGGCTATAGCTTGCCAACCCCTGGTTTAGGCCTCACAACTGGTTAGTGGAAACCCATATACCAGACCACAAATATACCAACCTTCAATAAATGTTGTTCCACTTGATGTCGTCTTTCTGTTTGAGGCAGTGTCTACAACATACCCAATTTCTGTAGAAGTTGAATAAATACCTTTATGTAAGTTACAACAAGTATCTTAATGTAGATGCTTTTAGTCTAGAGCACAGAAATTTTCATTATCTGTGTTCTTATGAGAGGTCTTCATTTTGAAGATACCTATCAAATTTAAGATGATAATAATAATAATCACAATGTCTCAGTTCTACTGAAGTAATAAGCCAGTCAGTAGTATTTCTGTCCAAGGGATTTTTTTCAACTGGAAAGGCAGAAAATAAGACAATATGATCAGACCATCAATGCAAGAAGAAAAAAAAATTCTGCTAAGGAAAACGGGTTGTGATTTTTCTTTTCAACCAGTGAAGAAATCAGTTGTAAATCTCTAATTCTTTATCATTGTTCTGATGATCTGTGAGGGGATATTTTATTCAGATTTCTTTTGAATAAATCTGAGCAAACTTGAATATTATATCTGAGAGCTACAGATGCCTCCCAGGAGTCCTCAGGAGTGACCATGGAATAAGGCCACGGGGGGTGGGAATGAAGCCATCACAATTAATCTGGAGAGTTACGTGTTTGGTTCTTAATGACAATTTTGGTCTTTTTCACTGTTTGTGTAGCCCTTCCTCCAAAATGCACTCATAAAACAGGTTTCTTGGAAGGTTCAAAAGCCATTGAATCTGGTCTTTTTCCTTGGAAATTGATTTACCTCTATTTGGTAGTTACCTACTACATACCTGTATTTTTCAGCGAAAGTGACTCGATCTCTTCCATTTTCTGTCTAAACAATATGCTCAGTAAAAGTGCTCCTGTCCTGAAAAAAATCAACATCATATTTACAACGAGAAAGTGACTTTCTGGCAAAGATTTCTCTGAATGGATAAACACTAGAGGTGGTGAAACAAAACCAAATTTGTTTCCCACAGGAAGTATCCCTCATCCATCTCTCTGATCCCGCTGTTTTGGATGCCCTCCCCCACCATGTCCCCCTCTTTGACGCCCCGCAGATGTGAGGATGGCTCTAAGTTTGCTTTCTTCACTCTGCTCACTCCATCATAGTGAAGTTTCACTGCTGCCTTAATCTTTGATTCTGGAGGCTGAAGGAGAGTCATTTTCCCCCTGCAGTTGAGAGTTATATAGCCCTAGGTGATTTTATGAAATAAAGTGTTCCAAAGGAGTGTTCTAGAAGATCAGTGATAGGAGTTAATACCAAGCGTGTCTTCGGACAAGAAAGTGTTAGGTGCTAAGACACCAGGTGTGGTTCCACTGATCCTTCCCAGGTAAGCTCTGCACTTGAGGTTGTCTTTGTAGGATGGAAAATGTTCGAAGAAATAAGTTCTATTTGTTTCACACTATCATTGCGAAAACAGCTCTAAAGGAGACAGAGCGTGGTCATTAAATGCCACTGAACCCTTGACAAATAATTTTCGTGAAGCAAAACCAAAACATTTCAGAACTTTTTTTTTTCCCCCAAATTGAGACAAAGTTGTTCTTCCTTTCACTCTTTCTAAATATTGGTTTGTTTTGGGGGTTTTGCTGTTACTGCTTAAAGAATAATTATTACCTTAAAGTATTTTAAAATTTTTTTCCTAAGTCATAAATTCCATGCAATAAGACAATAAGCAGAGAGCGTCATGCCAGAACATTCCAGGCGTGCCTGAAACTCCACAGCAGGATGGATCCAGGAAGCAGCCTCGTGGAGCCTGGCCATTTATCTTGTAAAAGTCTCAAACTACCATGGGAAGCCCCTAGAGGACATGCTGTTTTTTGGGAGTTCCATTTAAAATACATTAGCAATATTCCATATTTTTCTAAAGTTCTGGAAATCTACACTATAAGCTTATTCAGACGTATTATTTGTTTCTTCCAGCAGCCAGCGCTGCCAAACAGAACTAAAGAAGGAAAAAATAAAGATAATATAAATATGAGAATCATGACTACTATAAACTGATAAACAAAAGTTTTTAAAGAGCAACAGATCGAGCACAGTCTTGTTTGGGGGCTTTAAAGTAGCATTATCTAGGATGGGTTTCTTTCTCCCAATCCCCGCCCCCCCCCCCTCCTCCGTCATTCAGAAATAATCATCTTATCACTACGGGGATACACCCCATTTTGAAGACATTTACCTGGGGCCTTTTCCTCTCTTTTAATTTTGTGACCTGAATATTGGTGTGACTTTCATCCTTTTGGCAAGCAAAGGGATTACTAGATATACTGAAGGAAGATAAGAGCCTTTCCATGATTGTAGACTGAGCAAAGGTTGGAGAACAATATTTTATTTCTTATTTCACAACAGACCCAGGCTCCCAAAATTACCTTCTGAGTTTGTCAAACGGTATCATGATAGCCTACTAGGTGCTGAAAACTTCATTCATCTGGGCTCAAGATTCCACATTTTTCAAGAAAGAAGGGCTGAAACTTTCCGTAACGTTCTCTACCTTAGGTTTCACAAACACGCTTACAGCCAGATATTTTTTCTTATGAAAATCCTGAAGTAAGTCAAGGTGTACATACGTAATGATCTAAAATTTATCTTTGAAAGGAGATAGCCTATATTTTCACAAATTAGAGTTTATAATTATGTTGCATTTTTACTCTATGGGACAGCACCATTTTTTACCTAGTCTGAATTCGTCTATTAGCCTTTCCTTACAAATTTGAACCCAAACTTTCATCAGGATGAATATTGATAGATCTCCCTATAATTGATACAGATCTAAATAAGAATGAAGTCCTAATAAAAGTTTGGGAGAGGGACTTCCCTGGTGGCACAGTAGTTAAGAATCCGCCTGCCAATGCAGGGGACACAGGTTCGATCCCTGGTCTGGGAAGATCCCACGTGCCGTGGAGCAACTAAGCCCATGCGCCGCCACTGCTGAGCCCACACGCCGCAACTACTGAAGCTCATGTTCCGCAACAAGAGAAGCCGCCACAATGAGAAGCCCGCGCACCGCAACGAAGAGTAGCCCCCGCTCGCCACAACTAGAGAAAGCCCATGTGCAGCAGCGAAGACCCAACGCAGCCAAAAATAAATAAATAATAAATAAATAAATTAAAAAAAAAAGTTTGGGAGACACCTGTGGTGTTAAAGAAGGAATGATGACATGGAATACTATATATATTTCTACTCTTAAGTTGGATTCAGTCCTGTTATTGTTTATGAAATGCTAAATTGGGTCAATGACCCAGAGTTTGTTTTATTTAGAGTGAGTTGGATATGAAAATGAAACAATATTTCCCTTCTTCTGAAAAGTCTTCTGATAAAGATTTCAGTTCATGGTAGAAAAGCTTTTCCCAAACTAAGGTCTTTTCATTAAGTCCTGGTAAGCAGTTCTAAGCATGCCTTTTCCCAGAAGAGGTCTTTCCACATAGTGCAGCTAATGTTGATGAGATTTCAAATCCTCTTGGTTCTAACCAGTGTCACTTAGATGAGGAACCTTGCTTATTGGCTCTTCCCCCTTAAGTGTAACCTTGGAAATCCCTACCTTCCCTTTGAAGTACTGACTCTCCCTTTGGCATCTCAGTTTGTAAAGCCAGTGCAACACGTGCTCATAACAGGCATTTTCCTGTTACAAGGAGGCCAATGTTACAAGATGTTACAGGGGAGCAAGAACAACAACAAAAAAGAATGAAATAAGTTGACTTTTTTAGAGAATGATGCCATAAGGATCAAGACGTAAATCTACTCCAGAAGTTGGATGGTGTAGGAGGAGAACAGGCTTTGGAATCAAATGGAACTGGGCTCGGAGGTCCAGCTCCAGCGTTCACTAGCTGTGTGAACTTGGGAAAGTAAGTCTATCTGAGTATGCTTCTCCATCAATAAAGATCAGGGTAATAATACATTCCTTATAGCATTATTAAGGGGACTAGGGATAAAATATGCAAAATACTTGGCACATAGTATATGTTCAATAAGTGGTAGCTGCTATTATCATTGCTACTACTAGTACTACTCCTATTGCTGCTATTAGGGCTGCTGCTACTACTAATCTACTACTATTATTGTTGTTGCTATTATGACTCCTATTGCATGAGGAGAGCTGTGTGGAAAGAGGAATTACCTCCTCTAGTTCTAAACAAATCAGTCATTACCTCATCCTAGCCCACCTTTCTACTGCGATAGGAGAATGATCAAGTGCTTTGGAATCAGATAAAGTCAAGAGTAACTTATGAAGAATGATAGGACCATAGAGGCTATGAGAACTTGAGTACGTTCCTAATGCTGTTTGCGCGGCTGTGAACATTGTTTATCTGAAATCACATATTGTCAGAGGTGTTGAGATTTATCTCGTGGTCAATATTTGATCTTGCAAAGCTCATCAGTACGTAACCTACTTCGAACTGGATTAGAAGTTTGTAGACTTTGTTGTGTGGGTTTTATCATGAGCATTTATAGACAAGTGAGTGTGTCATAGAGGGAGGATTATTATATGTTTGGTACATGTTAGTTGAACTAAGACTTCGACTTAATGAACTGGAATTGAGTTGCCCTAAAAACTGTTTAAGAAAAGTAAACTCAACTGTAATTATGGTGGCTCCTACCAATGTGGCATGGTTGGAGTATCTTTGAAATCTGTTGCATTTGAAATAGAATGGAATGGAGTACTTCAGTTACTCCCAGCACCAAGGTCCATTTATGTTCCATTGCAATTTAGATATTTATTGATCCTACTCAGTGTTCAGAGGGGAGGACACTAAGATTAGCACAAAGGTACTTTTGTCATTAAGGATGTTACTGTCTAGTAAACCTGGCTGCTATGTTTAATCTACGATCATTTAAAATTTTTTTCATTTTCATTATAAAGTCATATTCGTTGAAGGAGAGAATGTATTTAGAGCAGCAAGGGTTCAATTCAACCCTTTTTTTCTTCAGTGTTTGGTTTAGACACTTTCTTTTTTTAAAAAAAATATTTTATTTATTTATTTATTTTTGGCTGGGTTGGGTCTTTGTTGTTGCGTGCGGGCTTTCTCTAGTTGCGGCGAACGGGGGCTACTCTTCGTTGCGGTGCACAGGCTTCTCATTGCGGTGGCTTCTCTTGTTGCAGATCACGGGCTCAGTAGTTGCAGCAGGCGGGCTCAGTAATTGTGGCTCGTGTGCTCTATAGAGCGCAGGCTCAGTAGTTGTGGCACATGGGCTCAGTTGCTCCACAGCATGTGGGATCTTCCCGGACCAGGGCTCAAACCCGTGCCCCTTGCATTGGCAGGCAAATTCTTAACCACTGTGCCACCAGGGAAGTCCTAGATACTATTTCTGATGTTAATCACCACATTAAGTCTTAAATTTCCCACCCCAGAAGCCCTCATTGTAGCCCTTTCATTTCTTAAAACTGGCAGACATTGGTAAATAATGGGCTACAACATTTTTTTTAAGGTCTTGAGCACTTATTCTAAGAGCACAAAGTACCCTATGGAGACATTGTATACACTAGTAGCAAGGACCAAATGTTTCTTTTATTTTTATAATTGTTTTGGAAAAACCATATGATTGCCAAAGACAGCTTGCATATGGTCAATTTGGATTCATCCCAACTTAAAAAAAAAAATCTGCAAAACACATTAATGGTTGTAATGTATACAGTTGAGATTTTTTTGAACCTGCCTTCCAGCTGTACATTTGTAATGTTTAATTTAGGTGAAAATTCTATGAAGGCTTTAATTGATATGATCCAGAAGTGTGTTAACCATGTCAAATGGCCAATGATTTTGCCAAATTCCATCTTACGCCATAAGAACATAATCCACACTAGGTTCCATTAGTGGTGAAAAAACTCCCCAGATAGATTTGATTCTTAAGTCAAATGGTAAAATGGCTGCCTGGAAATAAACAAACCAGAGTCCTAGGGAGTCTGATTAGGCCTGAAAAATCCAGTGGAAATACCTAGCTCTGGAAGGTTCCAGAAGTCTTTGAAGTAAGGTTTTCTCCCTTACAGCCCCTACCCTCCCACATTCCTCTATCCATCCCTTGATTTGCCTACCTGTGCTCAGAAAATTCACCCTTAGGGTTTTTATTTTGTGATTTGAACTCATTTCTGCAATTTCCTCTTACACTTCTTAGAAACTTCTTGTAACAGACACTAAACTACAATTTCAGGCTGATGTGTTGAGGAGATACTTGGCTATACTACAAAATGCAAATCATGTAAAATGACTTTCGTGTCCTCGTTTTTAAACCCTCGTTGTACTTTAGGACTAAAGGAAGGAAAATGCTTGTCAAGTGACAACTTCTTCCTGTTTTTCCATCTCGATGCATGTAATTGGTTATCAAAAGGGATGGCCTGCACGTAGCCCACTTCAGAGTACCTTGAAGAATGTTTTCTTCAGATTCAAGTTTTAAAGTTAGTGATTTTAGATATTGAGAAGTTGGAATAACCAGCTGTGAATGACTGGAGGGAAAACGTGTTACTAGCACCTGAACTCCATGTTTTCTGTTTGTCTGTAATCCCCAAACTAGTGTCTGCTGGTTTTCATCTGCTAAGTTGCAACAGCAACTTTCTAGGCAAACAGGAGGAGATGGAGCCCTGAGAGCGAGGCCTTTCTTTTCAGCACAAGTACAGGAAAGAATTAAGGTTTTTGACAGAGAAGGAGACAGGCCTACTGCCTTTGGTATCTTCCATAGAATGTCAGAATGGATCCTTCCAGAAAGCTCTCAATAGAATCAGAAGTGCCCATTTGAGGGAACTGGAAAAACTTCCAACTCCCAGGCAGCACCAGCGTAGCTCTGTGATCGGAGAACTTTCTGTACCCCCTAAGTTCATTCTCAGGATTTGGGACTAATGTGTCGAATTATTTTCCCAAACTCTGTAGGAACCCTCCTCCACCTACCCTGCCATCTATCTGCCCACTCACCCACCCATCCACCCATTTTTTTAAGCAAATATTTGTTGAGAATCTACTGTGCAACAAACATGGCGTTAGGTACTTTGAATCCAGTGGGGAAAAAGAGAGACAGGAGTCCTGTCCTAATGATGCTTTCCTTCAAGGGAGTTTACATCTTTTCCACCTGAAGTCCTCTAACTATAAGAAGAGGCAGGGAGAGTGTCAGTATGTGTTACTGGAGGACGTTGGCACTGGTAGATTTAATGTTCACCAAATCGACTATTTGGGTGGAATTCTCATTACCCGCACCATATATTCAACTTCATGGCCCATGACTCCAAGGGTGAGATACTCTGTCTCAGATGATCAAGGACAAACTGACTCTCATACCTTGAAGCAATGCATCAGGTTCTGTCGTTGAGCTAGTTTCTTTCTGAACCTCTTTCTATGACCCACTGAGCATTCTGCAGACAACAGCTAGAACCATTGGCGTGGAATACTGACAGCGCAGGAGACAGACTAAGATCACAGGCAGAACTCTCTGGACTGATTTCATAAGTACTTGGTGCTCTGAAGGATCTGGGAACTTCCCAGATCTTGTGAACCTTGCAAAGGCCCTCTAAAGGGGTCTACTTTCTAAAGTTCTGCAGGCAGCATGCAGGGGTCTGCCTCTATCCGAGCTTCCATTCCCATCTCATAAAGCACTTGTACAGTGGTGGTGAACATAGGCCCAATCACTCTGTTGTCCATATATCAGGAGTGTAATAGACCCACTTGTGGTGTTGCATGTCCAATAACCAACCACTGGCCCTGATTTCCTCTGTAAAGTCTCAGGAACTAAATGGCCATTAAGATTCATGCCAACAGATCTAGATTCCACAAGGAGCCAGGAACCCACTTACCTGCTATCTTTTAGCCTCCCTCTGGTCCCAAGGGCTGGCTGTAGCCAGAATCAAATCTCTTTGGCATACCATCCTAGAGTGGGCTCCTAAGGGGCCCTGTTTTCTGGATCTAGGATTTTGGTGTGGAATACACTTGGGGAGCTAGAGACCAATAGCAGAACTATCAAATTCTCTAGCAATATCATTCCATCCTGACAACACAAAACATGCCTTTCTGATTGGTCCACCTCCAAGCTGTTCTGCATATATGCTGTGGCATAATCATATCAATCCCTCCCATGACGCTCCGGTTTACCTTTGTATCCTGAGCACCAAAGATGCCACGTTTCATTAAACCTACATGCAGTTCCCCTTAGATACATCAAAAAAATTTTTTTTCTAGTTTTGTACCAGCTTACTTTTATTTATTTTTTTAAATTTATTTTTATTGAAGTATAGTTGATCTACAGTGTTGTGTTAGTTTCAGGTGTACAGCAAAGTGATTCCATTATACATACATAAATATCTATTTTTTTCACATTCTGTTCCCTTACAGATTATTACAAAATATTGAGTACAGTTCCCTGTGCTATACAGTAGGACCTTGTTGTTTATTTTATATATAATAGTCTGTATCTATTAATCCCAAACTCCTAATTTATCCCTCCCCCCCACTTCATTTTTAAAAAAATTTAAAATGTCTGATTGTTTGGTTGTTGGGGAAACTATAGCTGTAAATAGTATTAATTTTCAAGAAAACTGATGAAATGTTAAAATTCAGGAAACCACTGTAATCAACTTTAATCAGGAAGAGAAAGTTAAATATCCAGCTAAGTTTCTTTAGTTGTCATTATATAAAATAGAATAATACTGCAAAGAAAAATTGGATACAAGAGAAAAATCACAGTGCTAACATGTGGTTGAAGAAGTATTGGAGGTTACTGGTAGTGTAAATTCTCTGATTATTACCAGACAGAGATGAGCTTTATTTGACGGAGATGGATCATTATTAAGTCATCCGTCTGATCTCCAGCCAGCAGCACGATCTAATGATTTCATTCCTGGATTATTTTTAATGCATAGAATTAGAGCTGTATGGGAAACGTTTGCTATTATTTTAATAGTACAGTTTCCTCCTAAATTGCTTTTGTTAAGTAAAATCATGTTGTGTTGGAAGAGAGTGTGTATTTTCTTAGTAATGCTTCACAATTCCTTGTCTTACAATTCAATAAATCATCTTATACCTGTCAGCACATAGAGTCTAAGATTTATTGCCTGATCCATTGCGTAGTAGATAGTTACTTGGCCGGAGAGCAATTTCTGAAACTAATTTAATCAAAGTGTTTTTATGATTTAGTGAACTCTGGCTTGATGTCTCAAATATGTATTGATGTCTTCAGAAAGGTATGATTTAATCCTATCCAATTTTGAAATAGAATGAAGATTTGGCTTGATGTGATTTCTGTTACAGATAGAAAATCTTTAGTTGCATGAATATTACTCACGTCCTCCTTTATTGAATAAGCATTTATTGGTGCCTCTAGCCCTCTGCTAGATTCTGAGCTGCCATGGGGGGAAATGAAAAAATTCTAGATTGGTGGAAAGATGCAGCCAGGGGCTCAGAAGGAGCAATGGATATTGCAGTTCTAGACCAATAAGGAATCCATTGTAACTGAAGTTGAATGTTCATTGTGCAGGGCGGTGGTAGTTATAGCTGGCTTCTACTGGGGAAATTCTAAACCTACTACAGTTTTTCTTTTAATTTTTTATTTTATATTGGAGTATAGTTGATTTACAATGTTGTATTAGTTTTAGGTGTACAGCAAAATGATTGTTATACATATACATATATCCATTCTTTTTCAGATTCTTTTCCCATGTAGGTTATTACAGAATATTGAGTAGAGTTCCCTGCGCTATACAGTAGGTCCTTGTTGACTATCTATGGTATATATAGTAGTGTGTATCTGTTAATCCAAAACTTCTAATTTATCCCTCCCCACCACGTTTCCCCTTTAGTAACCATAAGTTTGTTTTCGAAGTCTGTGAGTCTGTTTCTGTTTTGTAGATAAGTTCATTTGTATCTTTGTGTTTTTTTGGGTTTTTTTTAGATTCCACATGTAAGTGGTATCATATGGTATTTGTCTTTCTCTGTCTGACTTCTCTTTAGTATGATAATCTCTAGGTCCATTCATGTTGCTGCAAATGGCATTATTTCATTCTTTTTTATGGCTGAGTAATATTCCACTGTATAAATATACCACATCTTCTTTATCCATTCATCTGTCCGTGGACATTTAGGTTTGCTTCCATGTCTTGGCTATTGTGAATAGTGCTGCAATGAACACTGGGGTGCATGTATCGTTTAGAATTATTAAACCTACTATAGTTTTGAGGACTTTGCATCCCAACTCGGGAGTTTGAGCTTAATCCTTTAAGAATGGACAGCTTTTTGAACTTTTGAGAATGTGATGGTGCAGTAAAATACAAGCTTACTGGGATGATGACTTTGGTGGCCATGCATGGACCTGACTGGCTGGGTAAAAATTAGAGGAATGAAAACCAGCAATTCATGGAAGAAGATGGTTAGAGTAGTAACCTTGGAAGAAAAGGGAAGGCTGAAGCCAAAAGGTCTTTTAATGAGCAACCAAACAGCCTTAGAGAGTGATTAAGAGAAGGCACGAATGAGAGGACCGAGTCTCAGGTGATGTTCCGGTGCTCACCTAGGGAATGGTAATATCCTTCATATCTTCTGTAAAGACTAGAAAGTAGAAAGTAGGAAGAAATTTCAAAGGGGCACATGATGCAGTTAAGAATGGTGAGTTTAAAATAACAAGGGATCATCATAGCTAAGAGTCGGTCAGATTTGAGATCTGAGATCAAAATTTGAATATTATCAGGACAGAGGAGAGAATCAAAGCTGTAAAAGAGAATGCATTTACTGAGGGAATGTGTATATTTGAAGTCACTGCTGTGTGTCATAATTGTTTGGAGATGGAAAGAACACGTTCTGGTGAAAAACTTGCTTGCAGTCAAAAGTACACGGTGTGAAAGTCTGCCTTTATAGTAAATGCCTTTGATTCGAAAATGTATTCATTAGCCATATTAAGTGACACTTCATTCCAATAAAAGAAAGACATTGGAGGAAGACAGGGGTTAGGGGAAGGCCACTACGTGTGATTTACTACCGCCACTTAATTATTGAGCAGTCTCTGATGTCGTATGTCCTATCACAGTGGTTGACCAAGTCACAGACATTTGAAAAATGACAAAGGTCACACTAAAAACTCCTGAGGGCAAAGTTTAACATGTTGGCTTTCAGCTTTATACATTTCGTGTCAAACGAAATCTTCAGGAGGTGCACTTACTCCAGCCAGTGGCGGGGGGGGGGGGGGGGGGACATTGTATTTTTGTCAAAAACAAATGAGTTTGGGTCCTCAGCTGGCTGAGTGCCCTCTCCCCCTTTCAACACCACTCAAAAAAAAAATTTTTTTTAAACAGCATTTATAAGTAATCGAGAATACACTAGGGCAACTTCACCAAGACTGTTTTTTTTTTTTCTGGCACATTCTGAACATCTGAGTTCTGTGTATGTTTTTATTAGAAAAAGCAATTTGGAATGGCCAATGGTGAAGGGGTAAAAAGCATGAATGAGTGAGGCGCACATCCATTCCCAAACCTTCCCCCTGCCATGACGTTGGGTCATCTTCCCCCACCTCCCAAATTCTCCAGCCCTCCTTTGTCCCTATGTCTTGGCTGGCACCCTCTTCCATTATGCTTCCTGTTCCCCAGTGGAGACCAAGGAACCCGGGGAAAGTCCAAGAATAGGGCCTGATGACAGAGACTGAGTACTAAGATCCAAAGGTGTCCATGAGAAAGGCAAGGTGGAAAGAGCAGTATGGGAATCACTTACCTGTAGCTTTTCTTGTCTTTAAAATGTTTAACCACCTCCCCGCCCAGACGCACACACTGAAGGATGTTACAACATTCGTGTAAGTGGTTCTCAAACATTAGCAATCACAGAATCCCCTGATGGGTTTATTAAACCACAGGTTGCTGGACACCCCCCACCTCTAGAGTTTCTGATTCAGCAGGTCGAAGAATTTGTCTTTCCAACCAGCTCCCTGGGGAAGCTGTTGCTGTTGACCCAGGAATTCCTGGTCTCTGTTCTAGACTCTACAGATAGGACAAAATGAGACTTTGTAATTCACGATTCTTATAACCGGCAAGTCTCCTCCCAGTTCTCTGAATATTGGACCGTTTTCTCCCACTGGGTTAAAAGCAACTGACTTTAAAAACATTTTTTAAGTGACATTCATTCTTTGTCTTTCCTCTTAGCAAAACACTGTAAATGTAAATTAAAATATATTCCAGGGAAATGAGAGTTAGTTCATTTTTTAAATACAGTGACCCTTAAATTGTCTTTAGTCATACGTATACAAACCAACTCTGGGAAAATGGCTTAATAATTTGTTGTAAAGCACTGCAAATTAAATAATTAACTCTCCAGATTGTTTTTGTTGTTGTTTTAACTAGCAGACAGGTGGCCATCCATCAAAGAAACAATACTAAAGCAAAGATGGAAGGAATTAAATGTTAGCCCTGTGGTTTCCATCGTTTCAGACATTTGCATTTTACCTTTTAAACCACAGAGGAGTTTCTAGTCCTCAGGGCAGTTGTATTGCCTCTGTTGACCTTTAAAAGAATCTGGGTAGGGGAATGAATCTATTCTTTTGTCATCAGAGTCCTTAAATTTTTTTCGCTGAATGTTTAATTTACCATATAAAAAATCTTGTTTAATTATAAACATCTACAGTCTGCTTCTCTTATATTTCTGGGGAAGTAATGACTGTTAAAATCAACAAACCAAATTTGTATGCTACTAATACTGTTCAAAGTATAAACTGAGGTAACCACTCAGGAATTATTTTTAGACATTAGGAATACTTGAATGATTCAACAAAGCATTCCCCTATATTTTCAAGTCAAAAAAGCCCTCTAAGTTTCTTGTTTTACTTTTATTTATTTATTTAATTTATTTTTGGCTGCGTGGGTCTTTGTTGCTGTGTGCGGACTTTCTCTAGTTGTGGTGAGCGGGGGCTACTCCTCGTTGCAGTGCGCAGGCTTCTCATTGCGGTGGCTTCTCTTGTTGCAGAGCATGGGCTCTAGGCGCGCGGGCTTCAGTAGTTGTGGCACGTGGGCTCAGTAGTTGTGGCTCACGGGCTGTAGAGTGCAGGCTCAGTAGTTGTGGCTCACGGGCTTAGTTGCTCCGCGGCATGTGGGTCTTCCCGGACCAGGGCTCGAACCCATGTCCCCTGCATTGACAGGCGGATTCTTAACCATTGCGCCACCAGGGAAGTCCCCCTCTAAATTTCTTAACAGTAATAGTTAGTGTTCCCTGCAGAGCACTGTTTCAGTAAAGTTCCTGGGATTTCCTATGATACATCCACATAAATTCACAGTTCTAGTGTAGCTATATATAATTTTATTCCTGCACTTATTATGTACATATGCTACATTACAAAAATATTCCTTTTATTCTGAGTAACTCTTAAAGTGTAAAACCAGTAAATTGAGTACATGATTAATTTTTGTACACTATATCACAATCCAGCGACTTGGCAACCTGGTTTTGAGCAAGAGTTCTCACACTTGGTTGCACGTTAGAATCTCCTGAGGAGTTTTAAAGATCCCAATCCCTGGACCTCACCCCAATCTAAGTAATTCATACTCTCTGGTTGGGAAGGGGTGTAGACCAAGCATGGTATTTGTGTAGCCCCCCAAGTGAGGGCAGAGTGCAGGCCAGGGTGGGAACCACTCACCCAGTGGATGGTTGTCATCTTGCTTCCTTCCTTCCTTCCATAACTTCCATGTTGCTCTAATTTGGACTCAGTCAACTCACTTTGATTGGACAAAGACAGCCTCAGTCCTACTAAAAGCAGAGGAAATGGCTAAGTAAAGGTGGTGAAGTCAGGGATGAAGGATGCAATGAATTCAAGGAATTTGAGATTCAAACGCCTGAAACCCAAGGAAGGTTCTGTCTTTGAAGGTTACTCAGGTCTGAGAAACAATGCCATGCTTTCTTATTCTTCTTTGATTCTCTAGGCTGTCCCAAATGGGGAATTCTCTTACACAACATTGATTTTGTCAATTCTTAACAGACCAGACCCACTTTGGATGGAATGGAATTTTAATCTATATATTTTTTTAGTCGAAGTTTGTAACCTCCCTTGACTTTAATACTTTTCCCACTACCCAGATGGGGATATGACTGTTGTGAACATCATGAACCCTTTTTGGGAATGCCACAAATTCAAGAGCAAAGCTGACCGTGTATTGAATTTTAATTCATTTTCAGCAGCTGGTCCAGAAAAGGCATATTCCTCTAAAACTTAAAATTATTTTTTATATCTTTATTGGAGTATAATTGCTTTACAATGTTGTGTTAGTTTCTGCTGCATAACAAAGTGAATCAGCTATATGTATACATATATCCCCATGTCCCCTCCCTCTTGAGCCTCTGTCCCACCCTCCCTATCCCACCCCTCTAGGTCGTCACAAAGCACCGAGCTGATCTCCCTGTGCTATGCGGCTGCTTCCCACTAGCCATCCATTTTACATTCGGTAGTGTATATATGTCAGTGCTACTCTCTCACTTCGTCCCAGCTCCCCCCCCGCACCCCCCACCGGGTCTTCAAGTCTGTTCTCTACATCTGCGTCTTTATTCCTGCCCTGCCACTAGGTTCATCAGTACCATTTTTTTAGATTCCATATATGTGCGTTAGCACACGGTATTTGTTTTTCTCTTTCTGACTTACTTCACTCTGTATGACAGACTCTAACTCCATCCACCTCACTACAGATAATTCAGTTTCGTTCCTTTTTATGGCTGTGTAATGTTCCATTGTATATATGTGCCACATCTTCTTTATCCATTCATCTGTCGATGGACATTTAGGTTGCTTTCATGTCCTGGCTATTGTAAATAGTGCTGCAATGAACATTGCAGTACCTGTATCTTTTTGAATTATGGAAAAACCTAAAAATTTGAGGAAATAAAAATTGCTGTAGAAACAAAGCAAATCATAGTTACCTATGCAAAATTATTAGATCAAAGACTCAACTGTTTTAGTTTGAAATACATTCGATATATTCACTTCAGTCAGCATGAAGTATAGGTACTGGCTTAGAAAAAGATTTGGTCTTCCCACAGTATCTTAAGAATAAAAATGTAAAAAAAAATGTTTCCATTCATCGAAGGCTAAGCATCCACCGTGAGACATTCAGGTCTGGTAAAAATGTTTGATGGTATCAGTTAAAACCCTACTTAAGTAGAAAGGCCAGAACATGTTTGTTAATGAGTATCTAGCAATGTCATCATCTACTTAAGACAGAGAAAAGGGGATAACATCAAAATTATTCAATCTCTGAGTGATGGAGGAAGTAAAGCTTGAAGTGACATATACAAACAATGTGTATGACATCCATCAACGTCAGGAGATTTTAAAGACATTAATTATCCAGTGCTCTAAGCTCTCCTTTGAGGTGTATTTTATGATTAAGAAAAAAGATACTGAGGAAAAGAAAACTGATGGAAACAGCAATCGATGAGTATTCCGCATTGGAGGTGTACTCACAACCCAACACTTTACACTTATTCGCAGAATGGAAAGAACTGACTAATCCTTGTGCGGTTCCTTTTTTTTAAATTGAAGTATAGTCAGTTTACAATGTTGTGTTAGTTTCTGGTGTACAGCAGAGCGATTGTTATATGTGTGTGTGTGTGTGTGTGTGTGTGTGTGTATTCTTTTTCGTATTCTTTTCCGTTATAGTTTATTACAAGATATTGAATATAGTTCCCTGTGCTATAGAGTAGGTCCTTGTTGTTTATCTGTTTTATACACAGTAGCTTGCATCTGCCAATCCCAAACTCCTAATTAATCCCCCCAACCATGTTTCCCTTTGGTAATCATAAGTTTGTTTTCTGTGTCTGTGAATCTGTGTCTGTTTTGTAAATAAGTTCATTTGTATCATATTTTAGATTCCACATATAAGTGATATCATATGATATTTGTCTTTCTCTGTCTGGCTTACTTCACTTAGTATGCTAACCTCTAGGTCTATCCATGTTGCTGCAAATGGCATTATTCCATTCTTTTTTTATGACTGAGTAGTATTCCATTGTATATATGTACCGCATCTTCTTTATCCATTCATCTGTTGATGGACATCTAAGTTGTTTCCACTTCTTGGCTATTGTGAGTAGCACTGCCATGAACATTGGGGTGCATGTATCTTTTCAAATTAGAGTTTTCTCCAGATGTATGCCCATTGTCTTCTTTACTCACTTTTGACCATGTTCTTGCTATAGCAACCTTGATCCAACTGAAGATCCTTTCTTACTCTTTCCTGGTCTGAATCTTCTGCTTCTCTGAACAAAGGTTGCAGAGGAATTTATTCAGACACTGCATTTTACCGGTGATTTAATGCTATTTTTTTTTCTTTTGTGAGTTAAAAATTATTTGGGTATCCAACAGAAAGATCTTCTCCTTTAGAATTTTGAGTACCTGAATGATTGAAATTTTAGCCATACTCCTACACTCTCATGTTAAGCAAATTGAGTTACATTGAAATTTTTAAGTGGTTTGGACCAATAGAGAAAATACTCTGTATTAATTAATAAGAGGGCCGTGATTTATTTTTTTAAGATTTTTTTTTTTCAAGGAGACAGCAATTTTCTGTAAAGGGCCAGTACTCAGTTTTTGTCATTGTAGCACAAAAGCAGAGAGAAACCATCAACAAATGGGAGTATCTGTGCTCCCACGAAACTTTATGGACAAAGAAATTTGAATTTCATATACTTCTCATGTGTCACAAAATTTTATCCTTCTTCTGATTTAAAAAAATCATTCAAAAATGTAAAAACCATTTCTACCTGGCAAGCCATAGAAAAACAGACAGCGGGCAGGATTTGGCCTGTGGGCTGTAGTTTGCCGACCCCTGGTTTAGGAGATTAAATATCTCCCCAACTTGAAAGCTCTCACTTGATCAAAATAACTAACTACTATTAGTCTGTTTTCCAATAGTCCCATAATCTTTTCACCATCTAACTCTTGACTGACAAATTGGTCACCTCTCTTGAGACGACCCCATGGATCCGCTATGGCAGCCCAGAGTGCCAGAGAAGACAGCAGGACGGCTGCCATATTGGACCTTCATGGCTCTTACCCCTATGCTGTCATCTTACAAAATGCTTCCCGTATGTTCCAATGATAAAAGTCATAGTCATTTTCTCTAAAACATTTCTCTTAGGAGATCAATTTTTTTTTTTTAATAATCGAGATTTTCCTTTTTTATTGAATGAAAGATTCTTTAACTTCTAGAGTGCTTTACAGTTTTCAAAAGTTTCACACACATGATTTCATATAATCCCATAATAACCCTTTTCCCCCGCTACCCCTATATTGTTCTTCTCCCCTTCCCTCTCTCCTCTGGTAACCACTAGTTTGTAGGAGATCATTATTTTTAAGTTCAGAGACTTTCAAAGCTTCCTAGGAGTCCAGCTCCCTTCACTCAATATTGATTGTCAAAACTGACAGATGTGTTATTGGTCAGTTGCTCAGCTCTCTTACTACAGGCAGAAATAGGGCCGAGGGATGAGGAATGAACAAGAAAGGCCACTCACATCTCTAATACCTGGAAATAAGTAGTCATCGTTGGATCTGCTAAAATTACAACTAAATGAATATAATTATACTAAGAGATTTATTTATCTCCGTTAACATCTGAAAGTTCTTCTAGGCCGTAAACGGTATTTAAAAATTGTTCTCTGTATATTATTGACTACCAGATTACAGTAATAAACACTGAACTCCTGACGATGGAATTTATAAATATATGGTGCAGATTCTGTGGTGTTAATATAGAAATATCAAATAAAACCTGACAAGGTAAATACAGTATTGCATGTCAAAATGGCTTAAATTGTCGTCCATGGAACACTAGACTTAAATTTGTATGCAGATTGGGTTTTATTATGTTTTTGAAGCTCCCTGGCGACCTGTCTTGCCAGGGCATTTGGAAATGTTAACTATCATAACCCATGAAAAAAAGGCATTAAAAAATCAAACCAGCATAAATCACACAGATTTGCGGTCTGTCATGAGTTGAACCTGAAGATAGCCTTAAATTCCTGCAACGTAATTAAAACATCTTAAGAGTTTAGTTACATGCTAAGAATTTATGCTTTTATGCAGGTGGCATGTGTTAATACGAGTGTGTTTTTGTATTAAGGATTGTGATTAAAGTTTGTTAGGAAAAAATATACAGATGGTGGACCTCGACGTGTTCATATCCTGGTTGTGCTGGAGGGGCGGTGTTGGGTGTCAGGGCTATGAACACAGTTCCTGAGTGTCACTCTGAATATTATGGAATGGAACAAGCCAGATCTGTGTTTGCCTTGAAAGGTATCCAGACTTAATATTATACTTTAAAGACATTCTGAAGCGTTGACTTCAGAATAAGAGCAAACAGTCTTTAGGCCTGGACAAACCCAAAAGGAATTACTGAAATCTCCTGTTTCAGGCATACATTTCCATAGTAGTGCTCAATGACAAGTCATTCATTCCCTGTAATCTGACTCTTAGGTGCAGGTCTCCAAAGGCTAAAATGAGGGGTATTTTTGTCTGCTTACCTTGCTCTTTGATTGGGTCTCAGTGTATGTAGAAGTACAAAGCTCATCTGTTAAGTTGGATTTACTATTCTCAGCTGGTGTCCATATCCATGCCTAAAGGCTTGTATTGAGATGGGTTGTAAAATCAGCTATCCTGCCATGATTGTTCAATGATCAACTCAGGAGGCTGAGTCTGGCTCCACGAAAATGCATTAGAATTGTATGTGTTAAAACAAACATTACAGGAAAAATTAGTCATCCTTTCCGGAGAAAGTATGCAGGGGAGCCTCATTCTTGAAGCAACACATGTTTTACAAGGTTGTCTTTCACAAGTTTGACTTGTACCCAATCTTTTGCTTAATATGAGGAAACGAGATCTGACTCGTTGCATCTTTACCTTTAGAAGGACCATTTTGAATTATTTATATTCCTCTTCTTTGGTGGTGATGGCATGGCAGGAGGGGGCGTGTTGAATTACAACAAATAGTCGCACACTTAAAAAAGCCTCATCTTTCTCAACAAAGACTTCCTTTCCCTTCATAGAGTAAGAGGAGTGCTGTAAAAAAAAAAAAAAAAATACCCGGGAGAGAGATAATGAATTAAGGCTAGGAACAACTTGATTTTAGGTAGAACTTGAAATAGATGTGTCAGTGATAATTGCTAGACTGTCTAGTCATGTAAACGCTTGTTTATTCAACAGTGTAGTATTTGCCTTCCCTGAGATCTTGTGATCTAATGGAGTCGTATAGCATCCCTTCAGAATGCTTCTAAACTGTCAAGTCCCTCTTCTTGGGTTCAGACTCAACACTACCAATGAGAAAAGCCTTAAAGGGTAGAAGTCGTTGTTTTAACAATATATAGTAGTTGCTAAATGAACTTACTAGTTAGTTGATTTACTACATTCAATTTCAGAAGTGTTCTCCAATGAATATTCAGTTTTCCATGCTAATTGTTCCCACAGTGAATATTTGAGGATTTATAATGGGAAGGGACTAAGCCATGATGGGTATACAGCAGGTACTCAATACATACTGTGGTTTTGTTATGCTCTCTCCTTGGTAGTAGAATTATTTCCTGCCATGCAGATGCATTCCAGAGGCAAGAGCATGTACCCGGGCCCAGGAAGGAGCTTGGCCTATGGGCCAAATCTCCCTCACCACCTGTTTTTGTAAATAAAGTTTTATTGGCACACAGCCCTGCCCACTTGCTGACATATTGTCTATGGCCACTTTCTTACTAAAACAGGAGAATCGAGTAGCTGCGACAGAGAACATATGGCCAACAAAGCCTAAACTATTTACTACCTGGCCCTTTGCAGAAAAGCTTTGCTGACCCCTGTTCTAGACTCGGATGCTGTGCTGTCCAGTAATGTAGCCACAAGCCACATGTGGCAGCTAAGTGTTTGAAATGTGGCCGTTGTGAATCAAGATATGTTATATGTGTAAAACACACACCAGATGCCAAAGACTTAGTAAAAAGAAAAAGAATGTAAAAGAACTCATCAGTTTTAAAATACTGATTACGTGTTGAAATAATACTATTTTGGAAATTGAGTTAAGTCAAATATATTGTTAAAATTAATTTTACCTGTTTCTTTTTAATTTTTTTTAAAAAAAATATGACTATTAGAAAATTTTAAATGTGACTCCCATTTGTGGCTCACATCGTATTTCTAATGACACTGCTGGTTTAGAGCCTGGAATTTGGAGGCTATGTGATCTGTACAAAAGGTTAGAAAGAGGGAAGAGAAAACAAACCTTTGTATTAGCAAATATCTTTCAAAAGCAATACAATCTTCTGTTAATTTGGCTATTCCTCATAAGAAGGAATACTCAAAACTAACAGATTAGGATGTCTATGGGAAAAGTTTTAGTTGAATTCTCCCAGAAGACCCTAACTCAGAATTCGAATTGGGAGGTGATCCCGGAAGCATCTGGAAGGGAGAGGGGAGGCGGAACCGAGGAGGAGAGGAAGCGGAAAGAGGGCATGGTCAGGAGCAGGTGATTGCTGTGGGCATCGGGCTCCTACAAGTGCGGGCGCTCGGGAGATTTTCTGAAACACGACTCAGAGTGGTCCCACCTGGAGGTGAGGAAGCCGGGCAGTTCATCCACCGACTGCCAATAGTTGCTGGCTGAGGGCTGCTCCTAGGGGCATCAACCTCCCTTCTCCTCCCCAGCACCCCCGCCTGCCCTGCCTGGGGCCAGAAAAAGCCCTGGAGCCTGAAGGAACAGGTGCTTGCAGCAAAAAGCCACCAGCAAGCTTGAGAATGGTGACTGCCTGAGGCATGGGGTTGGCCCCCGTAGTGTCTGGTACTGACACCAAACAATGTTTCACCCTGGAATTCATGATTTCTTCCACAAGCATTTGTATAGTTCCTGGTGTGTGTTCATTTTCTCCTCTGAACTGAACAATAGCATAAATGGGTACATTTGTTGTTGCTACACATCATGGATGGGAAAACTGAGCCCAAGCGTCATTTGTCCAGGAGAATTCAGCTGGGGTCGTGGCCCCAGGCTCCTCACTCTACATGTGTGGCCACTCATGCCTGACTCCTTGGACTTCTACAAAGTTCAGCTCCATAAGGAGATGGAAATGTATTGATGTTTTCGAGGTGAGAACAGGAAACTAGAACTTTTTGGGGGGGTACTCTGTAGAATTCCTTAGATATCCATAGGGAAGTAGATACTTATATCCACTTTAGTCCCAAGACTCTGATGCCAAAAAATGTTATCTCTCATTTGCACAAGGCACAGTCAAAATCAAGGGGTTATAGGACCTGCCGATCACCACACAGGATGTTAGTGATACAGTTAAATTCGAGAAAACTCCACAGAAGTCCCCGTAGTGGCAGCTTATGGGTGCGTGGTTCATTGAGGACTGGATTTGGTTACCTGCCCGTTACCCGGGCTCTCTTGAAAAGTGTTGTTAGTCCCTTTGGTACCTCTTGGAAACAAGTCTCTCTCTCAGCTTCATTTCCCTTTATTATACTTCTAAGTGACTTGGTAATTCTTTGCGGACTTCGGTAACACTTGTACTATTTAAATTTGAATAACCCCAAAGGATCTAGATAGGTCAATGTGTTTAAACCACAGGCTTTAGTCTGCATATTAGTTGATTAAAAACAGATTTTATACGTGATGTATCCTTAATAAAAGGAGAGAAAAGCAAGCAGATGTTTGTAAAGTCTAAATGTGTTAGATTATATTTATTTGGATCTCTTGCTGACTAGCTTAAGTCATACCTATGACAATTGAACTTTAAACAGTTTTCATGATGTATTTCCCTGGTAATTTCCTGCTCTGAAGGGTCAGCCAAAAAGAAAAGTAAAAGGATTCCCTAAGACGAACATACAAAAAGAAGTTGACAAATATACCGTAAAGTGGTCATATCTAAGTCAAAGACACTGAATAATGGAAGGCGTCGAAATTATTCTCTAGTTTCGGACCATAAAGTGGTTGCACTTTGTTTAATTCAAACAGTAGAAAAACATTTGGCTTTTGTGCAGGTGGTAAAGAGCTTTGAAAGCAAGTTTTTCGTTGATGCAAACATGAGGTCATTAAGTTGCACCTAAATCACTCTGTCTGGTTCATTCTCTGACTTTTTGTGGTATCCCACCCTTCAAGGGAGAAACGATTCTTTTTCTCCCTTAAAATATTTATATTTGAGACCCTTTGAGTGTCTCGAAGTCGAAATGGAAGATTTCCTGTTGATCTTCCGGTTCAGATGAAATAACGCCCCAAACCTCCCTCTGAATTCTGAACACATGAGAATTACAGATAAAATATTTTAAAATGGATTTTAAAGAATAATAACCAAGCTTAAACATAAGTGGAAAGTCTCCGAGGATCAGAAATGAAAGGAAATGCAGACATGAGAGGGGGGAAGAGTGAGGGGGCAGTGGGGACCTGAGGGGAAACATGGTGGAATATATCCCGCATGTGGCAGCAGAAATTAACACAACATTGTAAATCAACTAGACTTCAATAAACGAAATTTCAAAAAATTTTGATGTTCTAAAGGAACAGGGAATAGTTCTAGATTCTTAAGGAGGACCGTGATATGAAAAATGTAGCATTCGAGGAAATTTGATCTGGCATTGATAGGTTGATAGGCAAAGAATAGAAGCATGTACAGTGAAACGTACTATGAGTAAACGTGTATGATGAGGACTTCTTATGAATGCCTATAAATGACCATAGTGTCATCAATAGTTGGACAGTTCAGACCTTCTTCCAACGGATTGACCTCAGCCTGCCCATAAGATGGTAAATTCTAAAAATCCAACAGTAGTTGATTTGATGTGGGAATATATTCCTTCTATTATTGCCATTTCTGATTCAGGTAAAGGAATGAGAAATCCAATTACCTCTTTTCTCCCTCGTTCACAACCTGGAAATAACCTATGACTAATTATTCAGTGAAATATGCCTGAGTTCGTACAGAAAGCAGGAACAAAAAGTGAGATCTGAACATTTTGAAAATAATCTTTTACACTGTAACTTTTCAAAATCCAGTTTAAATCTATAAGTACTTGAAACTGTGTAGATTTCATTGAGATTTCTTTAAAAATGTATCCATTTTCCTGAGTATGAGTAATTTTGTATATACTAAAGTATTAAAAGTATGCAGAATAATATTTTCCTCTCTTTTTTTTCAACAGCAAAACTTAGAGAGTAACCTCACCAACCTTATTAAGAGGAACACGGAACTGGAGACGCTCTTGGCTAAACTCATCCAAACATGTCAGCATGTGGAGGTGAGTATCTCTGCGTGCTATTTTTCATATGAAAACTGCTTGATCACGGTTTTTATACCCTCACCCTTTATATTTCTCCAATGGGAATCTTCTTAAAGTCAGAGTTTTTGCAGAAGCCAGATATCTAACATGGATGAAATTAGAAGGAACTAGAACCTTCGAGAATCTCCCCCCATCCACTGCTTTGCTCTGCCCCTGCTCCTATCACAGCTCTCCCTAATCCAGCTTTCCTTAGCATTCCTAATCTTGTAGATTTGAATCACTCTTACAAAGAACAGCCCAAAAAAGCACTATTTAAAAGGTGTTGTATTAGTTTCTGAGGGCTGCTGTAACCAATCACCACAAACTTGGATGGCATAAAACACAGACATTGATTCTCTCGCCATTCTGAAGGCCGGAAGTCCAAAATCAAGGTGTTGGCAAGGCCTTGCTCGTTCTGAAGGCTCTTGGGGAGTGTCCTCTCATGCCTCTTCCCACCTCCTAGTGGATGCAGGCAATCCTTGGTGTTCCTTGGCTTGTGGCTGCATCACTCTAATCTCGGCCCCTGTCGTCACGTGGCCTCCTCCCTGTGTGTCTCTGTGTCTGTGTCCAAATCTCCTTCTTACAAGGATGCCTGTCATTGGATTACGCTCCACCCTACTCTAGTATGAACTCCCTTTAACTTGATTCCATCTGCAAAGACCCCATTTCCAAATAAGGTCATATTTACAGATACCAGGGGTTAGGACTTGGACATGCCTTTTCTTGGGGGGGATACAATTCATCCCACTACAGGTGTGTATTAAATACATCTTGGCTGTCAGATATGTTTCCATGAAATTGACCACAACTGCAGCATGTTGGGATTAAGTCAAGAGCATGCAGGCAGCACTGACAGCAAGGGCGAGTTGCAGAACGCAGATCTTTCTAACCCTCCGCTTAGAACAGATTCGCTTTTGGCAATGATCTTTCGAGGGAGCATTTCGAGCCTTGCTGATTTAACAACATTGTAAATAATAGTGAACAAGCATAATGTTTTCATTATAGGGTGAAGTGAATATGTATTATAGAATTAAACGGATGAACAAAAAAATGATCCATGTGCTATATTTCATTTTTATGATGTGATAGCATTTGATGTTTAGGACCATAAGAAAGAATTACTTCTCTTCAGTTAAAAAAAAAAAGAAAGAAAGAAAAGAAAAAATTACCTGTGTTGTATGGCAAAATCTTACAAATGCATTATGGATTAGGTGATTATTTCATTCAGTTTCAGCTAGTTACTTCTTAAAGCATTAGTGTCTGGTTTCTATTATGGCCTTTAGTGATTTCAGAACAACTGTCTTGCTCCTAATGCAATATTAGTATGGCTTGAGCTTACGAAAATGCTGTTCATCCTAACATGTAAAATTACATTCTGTAATGTTCAATAATTTCAAATGATAGATAGATGTGTCATTCACAAAATTTACAAGCAGATTCTATTTTTATTTCAAAAGATTAGGTATTTAGTTGACATACAGGCTTTTAAAATAAAGCTATTACTGAATTGATTGCAGCAGACTTTCAAATAGACACGTACATGCCATTAGAAGTTATTCTAGACAAAGAGTAAAGAATATTCATTCCATTCACTGTTATTATTTCTGTATAAATCCTTTGGAATGGAAAGAAATGTGTGTGGGTGAATAAACTTGGTATTTAGGAAACTGATTCTAGGTAAAAGTCAAAGAAAATTATAAGTAGAAAAATAATGATACCAGCAGTACCTATTTTTACGTGTTCCCTTATTCATAGTTATTCATATTCTCAAAGTATAATCTTTTAAAATTGAGCATCTAAATCTCATATAATAATCGAATGAGTCTGCCTCGAAATTTATTTAATCTTTGATGAAGGAATAAGCAAGATGATAAAGCTGGCTTAAAGGAGGATTCGTATCAGAAACTGATACGTACAAACATGGGGGTTGGGAGGTAGTAGGGAGAAAAGAATGCTAGAGTAAGATAGCTAAATTCAGTGCAAAACTGGTTGGTGACCTAAGGGGCAATAAAATCATTACATTTGAGCAAAATAAGTTGCATACCATCAGTTTTCTCTAAGTTAACATTTAACTTTGCAGAGACTAAGCCCTCATCAATAGTAAATAGAAAGTCAAACTCCGTTACACCCCAGCCTGGAGAGTCAGATGACCCTTCCTTAGGCTGGCTTCATGGAGTCTGCCCTAGTATGACACCAGAAGGACCCAGTCTTCTTTTTGCCTTATTTCCAAGATGTGGATAATTTAGCTTAAGCTGACTTTCTGCTCTTCCTGTTCTGGACACTGTTGATCTCTGAGCTGTGTCCACTAAACACATATTTCTGGGTGAGGGTGTCAACTTTTGCCTGAGGTCAGTTACTTCGGTTTGGTAAGTGGTCGCACTAGTTCATTCCATTAATGCGTGGGGAGCGTCCTCCGTGTGTGTGTGTTGCCCTGTGCTAGGTGGAAAGGACCCTGCCCACACGGAGCTTACTATCTCAACTAAGATGAAAGAGCAAGACCAAATAGAAAAACGAATTGCTATGAGAGAGGTGGGGATTATATACTTTGGAATTTCAGAGAAGTGAGACATTTCTTCCAGCTGGGGGAGGTAGTACACGATCTGAGGCTGCCTTCAAGGGTATGTAACATTCGGGCCTGTGGAGACACGGGAGAGGCTCTGCTTGCAGGGCAAACCAAGGCATGGGGATGGAAAAATGTATGTACACAAAGCCAGGAGTTCATTCTATAGGAATAGAAAGTGTTTGAGGGTGGATAAGTAGGAACTGGCTTTGGAGAGATGAGGGTTCAGTGGACTTTAACATTGCATCTGAGTTTGAACTTTATTCGGTTTTGAAGGTTTTAGTGAGGGCTTGAGGAACGCTGTGTAAATTTCACAGTTACAATTAGCATCCCTAACTCTTTTCAGGAAATGATATTTTTGGTTATTGGGAAAATAGTATGGACATCTTGATGCAAAACGATCACACATCCAAGGGAAAATGTCCCAGCACTAGTAAACTCCAAAAAAGGTGGTGGGATTTGTTCGGCACCAGCATGACAGTCTTTTAAATCAGTGCAGTGGAAAAGAATTTCCTGGTTCACATCCTAGGTTCCTAGACCTTATTTCTTCCTTTTCCTCTTCCTGAAGGTGTCCTTGTGTTCGGGTATGAGCATTCCAGGGGAAAATAATCCCTGTGCCAGCTGGAGCTAAAAACACTCAAAGCCCAGAGGCAACTCTCAATTGTTGTAAATGAAATCAATGAATTCCCACCAAATCCTGAGGAAATGCCACATCCTTATAAGTCCACACCTCCTTCCTGGGATTCACTTCTGCTTTTCTTTAGAATGAAAAGAGTCTGAAGGTCTCCCACCCCCATCCCCATTGTTTTCATAGCTTGTTTTTAAACAAGCAAGTGAAATAGCTTTTTGATAGTAAGTACCAAATTTTTTTAAAACTAGAGGACAGAGGGTATGAGGCCAAGGTAGTCTAGGACTCAGAGATAGAAGCATTGAAAAGGCAACAAAAGGCAACATCAGGTCAACTCCCACGCAATGTTTGTGTAATTTGGTGGGATTCTAAAAATTAGTGGGTTTTAGCCAGAGTTTTGTTTTCTGCAAGAGAAGAATGCAATAGAAAATTGCCTTGGGCTGAGTTTGGAGTTAGTTATGGGGTGTAGAACGAGTCCATGAAAAGTGGTCAAAATTTGGATCAGCTGCAGCACTTCGCATTTTTAGATCATATATGGACTTTTTCTCTTCGTCATCTCGTCTTCCTCCCCATTTTCTTTTAAAAATCAGAGGACCTAGTTTATTAGCTAAGCAAATACTTAGAATCAATGACGGATATCATATCCTCCACACATTCTGAGAATCAAATTCTTTCACAGGGAATACAATACCCAGATATGCAATAGATACTCATTTTGGGAATTACAGGTAACCAGTGACTAAATCCACAGTGAGATGGTAGAGAAAAACTATGAAAGGATGTCTAATTGCCATAGCATTTTGGAGAAGATAAAGGCTCAGCTGACTTCACCGTCCTTGCCCAAGCTCATCCTAGCAGGCCATTCTCTAAGCCAGCATCCTGTCAAAGTCCTGGCTTTTTAGCTCCTTTGGCTTATCTTGCCTTGTTTATAATCACTTTTTTGTGTCCTTTTGCCGTTGATTTTCACACCAAGTCTTTATTTTTTTTCTTTTCTTTTAATAAAATAGCTTAAGAAATGGTAAAAACTGATTTGGGAAAACAGATGAGGGTCTGTAAAAGAATTTTTCAGCCATTCACCAAGCTCTAAAAAGCATTCAAATGTAAACTTTGAAATCAGGAAAAAATTGCTGGGTTAAAAGAAAGATGAACCTTTATGTTTAAATTCATTTTGTTGTGTAGTTTTATGTCAAAGCATTCTCTGTCTATGGAAACCTTGGCAGTTGCTCCATCTAGAGCCACTGGATTAAGACCACCATCCGAACACCAAAGGTGCTGCTGTTTGTATCTTGTGGACAGATGTCTGATCTTGGATGACGTGTATCCTGCTAGGGACCAACTTGAATGTCCAAAGTCGTGATCCACTGTCACTTGCAGATAAGGGTTAGATTCCCACCCCACATATGAGCCCTTGTGAGAATGTTCTCAAGGTATATTTAGAGTCAGATTCTGGAACCACATCAGACAACCCACAGTCATTCATGGCTCTTCGTTAAACAGCTCTGGAATAAGGATAATGTGATACTGCAAATATGGTGGCATTCAGAAACTGGATTATGAGAAGCCACTGTGGTAAAGATTGGTCTCTTAAGTTTAAGTCTTAGGATTCTCAGGACAAAGGAGAAAAGGAACTCTTGGACTACACAGAACTTCATCTTCTCTGGAGAGGATTCTTTTTTTTTTTTAATTCAAGTATTGTTGATTTACAATGTTGTGTTAATTGCTGCTGTACAGCAAAGTGATTCGGTTATGCATATATATACATTCTTTTTTTTAACATATTCTTTTTTTTAACATATTCTTTGCCATTATGGTTTATCACAGGATACTGAATATAGTTCTCTGTGCTATACAGTAGGACCTTGTTGTTTATCCATCCTATATATAAAAGCTCACATCTGCTAACCCCAACCTCCCACTCCACCCCTCCCCCAACCTCCTCCCCCTTGGCAACCACCAGTCTGTTCTTTATGTCCGTGATTCTGTTTCATAGATAGGTTCATTTGTGTCGTATTTTAGATTCCACACGTAAGTGATATTGTATGGTATTTGTCTTTCTCTTTCTGACTTACTTCACTTAGTAGGATTATCTCTAGTTGCATCCATGTTGCTGCAAATGGCATTATTTCATTCTTTTTTATGGCTGAGTAGTATTCCCTTGTATATATCTACCACATCTTCTTTATCCATTCATCTTTTTTTTTTTTTATAGCTACTTTTATTTTTATTTATTTATTTATTTTTGGCTGTGCTGGGTCTTTGGTTCGTGCGAGGGCTCTCTCTAGTTGCGGCAAGCGGGGGCCACTCTTCATCGCGGTGCGGGGACCGCTCTTCATCGCGGTGCGCGGGCCTTTCACTATCGCGGCCCTTCCCGTTGCGGGGCACAGGCTCCAGACGCGCAGGCCCAGCAGCTGTGGCTCACGGGCCCAGCCGCTCCGCGGCACGTGGGATCCTCCCAGACCAGGGCCCGAACCCGCGCCCCCTGCATTAGCAGGCAGACTCCCAACCACTGCGCCACCAGGGAAGCCCTATCCATTCATCTTTTGATGGACATTTAGGTTG
Organism: Balaenoptera borealis; assembly: GCF_965194805.1. Classification (NCBI taxonomy): domain Eukaryota; kingdom Metazoa; phylum Chordata; class Mammalia; order Artiodactyla; family Balaenopteridae; genus Balaenoptera; species Balaenoptera borealis. The sequence goes on along the minus strand of NC_138881.1, from coordinate 8,239,647 downwards.
TTTCAAGTCTTGGCTATTGTGAATAGTGCTGCTATGGACATAGGGGTGCACGTATCTTTTTGAACTACAGTTTTGTCGGAATATATGTCCAGGAGTGGGATTGCTGGATCATCTGGTAATTCTATTTTCAGTTTTCTGAGGAACCTCCATACTTGCAACAACTTACATTCCCACCAACAGTGTAGGAGAGTTCCCTTTTCTCCACATCCTCTCCAGCATTTGTTCTTTGTAGACTTTTTAATGATGGCCGTTCTGACTGGCGTGAGGTGGTACCTCATTGTAGTTTTGATTTGCGTTTCTCTAATAATTAGCAATGTTGAACATCTTTTCATGTGCCTATTGGCCATCTGTATGTCCTCTTTGGAGAAATGTCTATTTAAGTCTTCTGCCAACTTTTGGATAGTGTTGTTTGTTTTTTTGTTGTTGAGTTATATGAACTGTTGTATATTTTGGAAATTAAGCCCTTGTTGGTCACATCATTTGCAAATATTTTCTCCTATTCTGTAGGTTTTCTCGTTTTGTTTGTGGTTTCCTTTGCTGTGCAAAAGCTTGTAAGTTTGATTAGGTCCCATTTGTTTATTTTTGTTTTTATTTCTATTGCCTTGGGAAACTGACCTAAGAAAACATTGGTACAGTTTATGTCAGAGAATGTTTTGCCTATGTTTTCTAGGAGTTTTATGGTGTCATGTCTTATGTTTAAGTCTTTAAGGCATTTTGAGTTTACTTTTGTGTATGGTAAGAGGGTGTGTTCTAACTTCATTGATTTACATGTGGCTGTCCAACTTTCCCAACACTTGCTGAAGAGACTGCCTTTTTCCCGTTGTATATTCTTGCCTCCTTTGTTGAAGATTAACTGACCGTAGGTGTGTGGGTTTATTTCTGGGTTCTCTATTCTGTTCCATTGATCCATATGTCTGTTTTTGTGCCAATACCATTCTGTTTTGATTACTGTAGCTTTGTAGTATTATTGTCTGAAGTCTGGGAGGGTTATGCCTCCTACTTTGTTCTTTTTCTTCAGCATTGCTTTGGCGATTCTGGGTCTTTTATAGTTCCATATGAATTTTAGGATTATTTTTTCTAGTCCTGTGAAAAAATGTCATGGGTAATTTGATAGGGATCATATTAAATCTGTAGATTGCTTTGGGTAGTATGGCCATTTTAACAATATTCCTCCAATCCAAGAGCATGGGATATCTTTCCATTTCTTTGAATCACGAGAAGATTCAATTTTGACTACTGCATGTGTTTAATGGCTTTGTATCCAGTTTACTCAACCAAGGTTGCTAAAATTGACAACTCATGATGCAAATTTAGCTTTTCTCAGTGGAGATTAAATTTAACTGTTTATTAAGGTAGTATGTAACACATACTTGAATGTCTCCCCTTAGATTCAGTGCTCTTGCCTTAAAAAAAAATTGATTCATAAAGGGCATTGGATCCTGTTTCCTTCTTAGTTATATTCATGAAGAATAATGAGAAGACATCAGTAGAACGGCTTCCAATATTTTGGAATAAGAGATGAATCTTATGAATGAATGAATATAAGGCTTAATTAGTTTGGTATTACTTTCAGAATAACGTTCCCAAATTTCAGCTTTGAAACTTTTTAAAACATGATCCAAACCTTTTATCATCTATAGTCTTTCCAATTTGGATGGAATGAACTATTGTGTCAGATTCAGAATCCTACCAGGTGGTTTGTATTGGAGCATGATCACGTGTACCTGCCTCTGAAGACAATCCCTCTTACATATTTGAATTTAGCAATGCAGATTTCCAAGGCTAATACTTAGATGTGAAATAATCTGCCTTAATTGGGGATGCCAAATGGTTGAGCAGTAGGAATGAAGAGCGAAGACATGGTTTTACTGACATATCTTAATGTAGTTTCTCCCCATAACACAGGAATTCTTTATCATGTCTCCTCTACCCTATTCCACACACAACCTTCTTGCCTTGAAATATTTAGATGCTTGATTAGAGCAGCAGAGTTGTTTCTGGTGTGATATAAAGAATAATAAGAACAGGCCATGAAAATTTTTTAAATTGCCATCATAGTTCTAACTCAGCTTTCACTTGAGATGGTGGTAGTTGGATGGATCCAGGTGAGAGAGTCAGAGGTGTGAAAGGAATGATCCCAGATGAGAAGGTGACTGTATGGTAGAAGACTGAGTCCCATTATTGCTCCTGTGCCTGCCATCCAGAGACAAGTGTGATCCCACCCATCAATCCATCATTTTGTTACTGAACCAGCCTCTTTTGTTTCTGGGTCTTAATATCTAGTTTATAAATCAGCTATACTCCAATAAATTTTTTTTAAAAAGAAGAAAAAAACCCAACAAGGTCCTACTGTATAGCACAGGGAACTATATTCAATATCTTGTAATAAACCATAATGGAAAAGAATATGAAAAAGAATATAGATAGATAGATAAAACTGAATTACTTTGCTGTACACCAGAAACTAACACAATATTGTAAATCAACTATACATCAGTAAAAGTTTTAAAAAAATATCCAGTTGAAATTATTTTTCTCAATATAAAATTGCTTTTTGTGATAATCAAGCTGAAATTATTTCTGTATATAAGATCATGAGAAAAACAGGACACATCATCTTTTACCTTTATTCAATTGACTTCTGTTTTTAATTGCTAAATGTTGTAGGGAAAACTGAAAAGCTTTGTTCTAATTTTGAAACTTCCCAGCAAAATAGATGAGTCATGCATATCAAATGTTTGTTAACAAGAGCGCAATTGTAGCACTGGCTATTTTTGTTTGAAACAGAAATATGAAAATTTAAATTCAGCTATTTAAAAAGCCTAAGGCTACCCCTGAATGTACAAGGCTTTCAGTGAGGACCAACACAAAGATTTTTACAACCAAGTGAGGTAACTTCCTGGCCTAGGAATTTATGATAGAGCTTTTACTATGCTTTTAAAAGTATTTTCACTAGATATAACAGCAGGTTCATATATATGAGGTGATGAAAACTATCATAGTAGCCTAATTCTCTGACTTGGCAAGCTTGGCATTAGGCTGTGCTAAGTTCAAGGATACCTACCATCTATTTACCCAGGTTAGGAAGATGGTGCCTTGTCCGTTCTTGCAGGTGTTAGAGATGATTACTGTATCAAGTGGGTACAGTTCCACAGCAAGGTGTAGACTGTGGTGTAGGGAAAGCAGAAATGGTAGGACTTATGCAAATGTATATGAAAACCGATAACGACCACTTGACAAACTCCTACTATAACTTCCTGACTTCAATATCCTAATGGCCCTTTGAGGTAAATGGCACCACAGAAATGTGACTTGAAGCCAGACAGAACAAGAATCAGCCAGTAAAGAAATGGGTTGAATCCAATCAAGTAGTAAAGCAACTGGAGTGGTTACCCGGCCTCAGCTACCCAAACCAGGTGGTAGAGTTGAAAGACATGATTAAAAATTCCTAGGGGGAATTCTCATGACCAGAAACATTCCCGTCTGCTGGGGAATTGGAAACCTTGTCCAGCCCGTGATAGCGAGGGCCCAATGGGTATACATCAGTGGTACCAGTAGAACCAGTGAGCCTTCGGGTCTTGTGAATTATCCTCAAATCTTTGACTGTTAATCCTTGACCTGGTAACCTCAACTTCTTTGAGATGACCAGTTTACTTCCTTAAGTAAATAAAGTTCTTTTTTCCCTCCTCCCCTGGAAGTTTGAGAATGATGTTAAAACAAAAAACAAAAAAAATGAAAACCTAAATAATAGCCATAGAATCAATATTTTGGGTTACGGTTTAGGACTAAAACACACGTTTGTATTTTAAGGGTTTGTAGCATTAAAGAGAATATGCCATACTCCAGAAATTTGACAGGTTAGCTTTGAGATTCTAATCTGAAACATGTAATTTATTTTAGACTTCTGATTTTAAGGTGAAAGCGTAAAATCGTTTGTTTCAAGCCAATGTTAGAATGTTCACTAGAACTTGAGTTTCACTACATTTGTAAGTTTTTATTAGATTTCTAAGAGCTACATAAGGACTTGAGAAGGTTTACCTTGTTAGGGTTTTAATTTTGTCCCGTTAAGCATTTAAAGTGGTTATAAAGTAAATTGCATATGTTACATTTATAAACACAACTTAAAATGTTACAGGAATTTGGTGATAAAAATCTGAACAATGATTACCTGAGGGGGTGAAAATTGACTGGAAGAGGGGCTTGAGGATACTTTCTGGGTCGATGGAAACATATCTTGATTAAGCTGTTGGTTAGGTTGGTTATCAAAACCCGTTGAATTGTCCCTTAAGATTTATTTATGCATTTCCCTGTATGTAAGTTTGACCTCAATTCTTAAAACGTGTACTGGAACTTAATCAACTAATATATAGATGGAAGTGACTGTTTAATGGAGTTGAGTCTGTTCAACTTGAGTTAATCAAACATTGATTCAGGGACCCCTGAGAGTGATTATCCTTGGTTTCATAAAATTTCTTGAATTTATGAATAGAATAATGAGATCCATAATTTCAACTTAAAAGCTTAAGGAGAACTGCATAGTGATTTGTTGATATAGGTACAGTCCTTGGGCAAGAATCCTCATGATTTTTAAGTGCATGTCTCTTCCCTCTCCTAGTTGGTTGGACTCGTTGGGAAGCAGGACAGTATCTTTCTTTTCCTTAGAAAATGACCAGATAGCCACTTGGAATTAAGTGGAGGGAAACACTTCTAAACACCTCCACAGATGTAGTATGGATAATCAACCTAGGTCTGAAGATGGTGACATTTTTGATATCAGACTCTCATGACACGCACACACACTCACACACACACACACACACTGCAGCCTCAGAATCAGAAACTGACAGACATCTGAATTCTACGGTCTTTCCTCTTCTCTTTCAAACCAGATTAGATTCACTTTTCACTGTCCTTTTGGCAAAGCCCATCTTGAACAGCAACAGTGCTCTCCAGTTTCCCTCCCATCTCCCCTCCTCCTCACTTCATAACTTTGACTGCCACCACAGTTTCAGAAGAGAACCCTAGGAAAGTAAGTAAGCCTGGCTAGCTTCAAAGAGAGATGGTGCAGACCCACTAGGTGAAAGATGCAAAGGAAGTCAGTTAGAAGAACATGAGGTCTAGGAAAGACCACACCCCCAACCCCGCCAGAGTTAAGCCTCCCAATTCACTGTTCAGTCGACATATAATGGGAGCCACATATGTAATTTTAAATTTCCAAGTAAACACAGTTTTTAATAAGTAAAACCAAATAGTTAAAATTAATTTTACTAGACAGTGTATTGGACCGGATATATTCAAAACATCATTTCAACATGTGATCAGTACAAGAGTGATTAATGTACGTGTTTCATCCTCACGGCCCATCTCAGCTCACACTAGCCACATGTCAAGTGCTCAGAAACCGCAAGTGGCTAGTGGCTGTCATACTGGACCCCACGGTGCTAGAACTTCTGTAGCCCACGGTTTAGCCATGGTTAATTATGTGTGCACGTGGCATGTTTGCTAATTGTTTTCTAGTGCAGTCATTTTCTCGAAAAGGCAAAGTTCCCTTTCTAGCGTGGCAGGCGCTCAACAAGTCCATAGGATTGCTTCGTGTATTATCACTTGTACAACGGTGACATCCTTCTCATTCAGGGAGGGATAAGGGCACGCGCGTTTCCTCTTACTTTGGTTCCTTAGCTACTAAGACTATTGCAAAGATCTCTGGAGACCAGTAGCTTTCGCCACGTGTACTCTAAAACTCAGAGCTGAGAAGCAGGGACTGCATCAAAAGTTGAGTTTGCTGGCAGAATCAGAATAATCACTGCATTAAGATTTGTGTGGTTCCCAGTTTTATAAATAGAGTTTGCAAGGGGAGAGTGTCGGCTTGTTTATTTTTGGTGCAAAATGTTCCTTCTTTTAGCGTGTTATCTGGAAATGATGACGGCAAAGAGATGATCTCCTAGAGGAAGGTGGTTTCTTTTGTATCTCTGACATAGCCTCTATCTAACCTTAACGAAAGCATGGCTGCCTCCGTGAACAATGGAAACAAATGCCCGTAGACAGTGAGTGCGCACACGTGCTAACCTGGAGTCGGGCCCTGACTACTTCAACAAAGGGTTGCTTTAATTTTGGCAGAATAAAGTACTTTTTTCCTTCTGTTTTTCATGACATGGCCTTAAAGAATTCCTCATATTTGTGGTCTCAAAAAAATGACAACTATGCTCATGAGGCCTGCCTTTAAGTGTTCTATTAAACAATAAGAGGGCTTTGTTCTTGGTAATAAAATTAAAGCAAGCAGTGTTTCCATTACCTGGCAGGATGCCACCTCCTTGCCACCCCCTGATCCTGACAAACATAAACAGAGCCTTCTGTTGCCCAGGTAGGAAGGTGAGAAGGCAACATCTGTCAGGTTTGTGTATAGAAATACAGCTGACCTTTCAGATAATGGGGGTGGGGGGGGGGGAAGAGGGAGAGAGAGAGAAGCACTTCTTCGTGTGATCCCTAACTCAAGTGTTTACAATTCAGTTTTACTGCAGAAGATTACATATTGAGCCTTAAAGCTGTAAAGCCAGTAATAATTTCACAGTGAGTTGAAATGATGGAAAAGTGACGGGTCTCTAGATAAAGAAATATATGTATTTTAGTCTGACTCATTAGATTTCATGCGTTTTCTTTTCCAGGCAACTTTGTTGCTGGAATTTAGACCCATTGCTCAGATTTAGACCCATTCACGGTCAGTTGCAAATGGAAGTTTGTAGGTGGATTGTGGCCCCAAGGTTAGGACTGATCAAGGTTAAGATAGAAAGTGCTGTCGGATACAAACTCTGTGTAGCTCTGCAATTAGTCCTAAGTCACTGGAGCTACATATAGGACAGACTGGACGACTGTGACACCAAGTGTCCTCTGACCTCCGTGACAGCTCTTCTTGAAGAAACATCCAGATGGCAGTCCCCCGTAACGCTCTAGCACCCCTTTCTAACTGTCAGTGCCAGGCCCGTAACGCGCTCACCAGTCCCGTGTCCGCCGGCCTGAGAGCTTCCAGCTGCAAGAGGCTAAGACTCTGCCTGGGGGCTTTTCCCACCCCACCCCAGTTAATTCCGGAGAGGAGTTCATGCCCACCCACCCCCAACAGGCTTCCAACCAGCCACTGATGGGAGATAGTAGATAAATACCCCTCTTCTTCCCCATCAGCTGGAAACAGTGTTCTGCACCGTTTCCCAAAGTTACCCATTGGGATTCATCTCCATTTGACCACAGTGGCCTTGGTAAAAGCACACTTGACTGGCTTCATACGTTTCCTCCTATCTCACTTCCCCACACCCCTACTGGTATTTCCTGGTGACAACTAGTACTTCAGCCCGGTCTCATGCTCCGCTCCAAGGGGAACAGAGCCACAGACCTCCCTTCAAACGGAATGATAGCACCAAATCCATTTTCCCCGTTGTGACCGTAGCTCAGTTGTTCGTTTTCTCTAAACTCTCCCTTTCACTGTATTTGAATAAATATGAATATTAAACACTGGGCATCAAAAAAATATTTAGAAATCAACCTCCCAGCTTCTGCTGCTTATTCTAGAGTGACAACAGCCAGGCAAGATGGTTCGTAGATAGTGCTTGTGGATACATCAGAAAGCCAGAACAAAGCTTGACATTTTCCAGTTATACTTCCAAGTGCAAGTCTAATCAGTGACATAATCAAGTCTATTTCACTCACGGTCAGGAAGACCAAAGAGCCGGCATCCAACCGTTCTCCATAACTCTGCAGGAGAGCAGATAGCACCCACCCTTGAGTAACTCAAGCCTGAATACGAGTCCAACTTTGTATTTTTCCAGTCCATTGCTATTCAGGAATCATGGCACAACAACTAAAAAGAATGCCACTTAATGAGAAGTGACATGTAAGATTGAAAATGAGTAATGGAAGGTCATGGGATAGAAGCTTCCTCTTTCCATCAGAAATGACTTCCCTTCCCTGAAACATATCACCTCCATCCTCCCCGGCATTCAACCGTCCTCTTCCAGAAGTTACTTTTTAGCTCTGACCACAACGTCTAAAAGCTGATTTTTGCCAAATACATTGGTTCAGAATCACTTCATAGAAAGTAGCACTTTCCAGAAATTTTATGAAAAGACTCGATAGAGACAAGTGCCCATGTCAGATTAACAGTTTTTTTTTTTCCATTCTGTGTGCCCAACCCAAACGGAAGGGTGTAGAGCACTTGTGTTATAAAGTGTGTAATTAATAAGAGAAAGGAAGGGAGGAGTTTATTGTTTTTGAATGAATTATGAGCAACACCTTCCATTCTGCTTCTTCATTTTGGAACAGCTTTGAACAGAGTTACCATGAAACACAAAAAGAGAAGTCAGTGGCATTCATGCCAAGAATGTAAGATTGAAGTTACTTGAGTGTAGTCCGAGAAACACCTCAGGGGAAGAGCGGCATTTGGTATATAACTGGGACAGAAGTTGGCAGGACATGGTGGGCAAAGTAAAAAGCATACTGCAAGTTATGTTTTCATTTTCAAATTGAAATCCTATGAATTCAGTCTTTGGATCTGTTCATGCCCTGAAGGAAGAAAACTATTATTTATCAAGCACCTATTAAGTGCCAGAGAGTTTACAGATATTTTCACTGAAAGTATGCCAATGAGAAAACATTCTCACAGAAACTCAACACATTTTTCACACCTGCAACTCTTTGACTCCAAAGCCCAAAGGCTCCAAACTCCATAGACTCTTTTCCTCTGTGCTAGAGGTTGGCAAACTATGCCCCCAGGGCCAAATCTGATTTGTCACCTGTGTTTGTAAGTAAAGTTTTATTGGGATGCGGCCACACCCATTTGGTTACGTATCATCAGCGGCTGCTTGCATATGACAACGAGGGCATCGAGGAGTTACAACAGAGACCTGGTCCACAGAGCTAAAATATTTACCGTCTAGCCCTTTACAGCAAAGTTTCCCAACTCTTGCGCCACATCATGGAAGACTCATCTCCAACCCTCACCTCCCATTGCATCAAGAAGGAAATACATTCGGGATTTGAAAGTAACTCGAAAATTCCGGAATTAGTCCTCCTGTTATAGCTTCCAAAGCTGTTGTTTTGGTGAAAGATGATGAAGGATACAAGTTTTGATTCATGCTAGAAAGTCCCCAGGTAATTGGCACAGGCCAAATGGTCCTAGAACATCAAGTGTTGATTCTATATGGACATTCCAGATAAACAGAGCTTCTTAACCGTAGTGGTAGTTAACATTTATTGAGTAATTATAATGTGCCAAGCATTTCTCAGTGGCTTTCCATGTACTAATTCATTTAGCTCTCACCACAGTCCAACCCTGGGGTTTCTACCACGACACTGGTGACATTTGAGGCTTGGATAATTCTCTTTTCTAGTGGGGGCTGTCCTGAGCATCGTAGGATGTGTAATTAGCAGCAACTCTGACCTCTACCCTCTAGATGCCAGTAGCACTCACACACCCTCTCCCCTGCCCCCAGTTTTGACAACGGAAAATGTCTCCAGACATTGCCATTGTCCCCTGGGGGAACATCTGGTCAACCAGGTAGAAGTTGGTATTTTCTTCATTATGCAGATGAGGAACTTGAGAAATGGATAGTTGAAGCAAGTGGCCGAGAACATACAACTAGTAAGGAAGCAAGACCTGGTGTTCAATCCCGGGAAGACTTCCTCAGGACCCTGAGTTCTGAACTCCTGCCTCCTCTAGCCCTTGTTCACTCTAAATCATTTCACCTCAGGACTTCCCTGGTGGCGCAGTGGTTAAGCATCTGCTGCCAATGAGGGGGACACAGATTCGAGCCCTGGTCCGGGAAGATCGCACATGTGGCTGAGCAACTAAGCCCCGTGCGCCACAACTACCGAGCCCTCGTGCCACAACTACTGAAGTCCACGAGCCACAACTACTGAAGCCCGTGTGCCTAGAGCCCATGCTCTGCAACAAGAGAAGCCACCGCAATGAGAAGTCCGCACACCGCGACGAAGAGGAGCCCTCACTCGCCACAACTAGAGAAAGCCCGTGCGCAACGAAGACCCAACGCAGCCAAAACTAGATAAATAAAATAAATAAATTTAAACAAACAAATAAATAAATAATTTCACCTCGTTTGACGATTTTGCTTTACTGCAGAATGACCAACATCAACAACATCTTGGATGGTCATGTTGCGTGTGCTACTCTTGGGAGAAAAATTCTTTTGTGGTGACGTTTCCAAGTTTTAGGCATTAGCAGTGGCGTTCTTGCCGGACAGTTTTAATGTATCGTTACCATTATGTTTCATTTATAGGAAGGCTTTTATTGCTTAGCTCACCACAGTGTGTTGCTGTTTTTAATGGCATCTCGATTCGTTATCCAACATTCAAGCATCATAATTTTAGAAACCTCAAGAAAAGAGGATTTATCATGAGGTTCCTGGGAGCTTTTTTTTTTTGATCCCATAGTGGAAATAAAACAAAATCCCATCTGGATAGTTAATCAATATGTATAATTGGTCTCCTCTGGGCCAAATCGTTTTCCACCACGTCACTCTACAGTAAAGGTTGGATTACATGTGGCCTTCTATCCATGCCATCACTACTTTTACTTCTCACCAAAAGCACTTGATGAAGGAATTCCATTTTTTTTTTTTTTTTTGAAAAGCCTTTCTTGGACTTTTAAAAGTCTTAGTGAAAAGTGTTCAATATTAAGTTAACATGCTAAATATTATATTTAAAAAGGTTATCCTGTACTCTAGTTTCTCCTCCAAAAACAGGGACCCTGGGAACGTGGCCAGTTTTTCCTCTCTCTCATCTCCTTCAGCTCGGTCCACAAATATTTGACTTCGGTGTGAGAGAATTTCAGGATGGAGATTACATATAAACATATTATTGATAGATGAATTACAGTAATACAGCCTGCTCTTTTCTCAGCTCTCCTTGGCTCAGTTTTATATACAAACTCAAATATTAGAATCCCTTTCATTGTTCCTTCTGGCAGCTCTGTCTAACTTCTGCCCCAGGATCTGGAATGTTCATTACAGCTGCCTTGGACAATAAAACCCAAAGCACCCTCAGATCCTCACATTTTTCTTTGCACCTGGTCAGCAGTCTGCAGTGGGACGTAGAGCCTACTTGCACACAGATTTCCCGGTACCCTCGTCTTCCCGGCCACATCATTAGCTCCTCTGCTGCTCAGTGGTGCTTTAGTTGCTCCAGCCCTGGGCGTATTGGAACTCACTCCTCCGGTGTTTTTCTTTTTGAACGAGACAGGATTGTTAGGGACATTGTGACATATAACAGTGTGAAATAGTAGTGTTATTAAGATACAATAACACTAATCCCTTTAAGTTTGGATGCAGACTCAAAATTCCATATTCTTCGTAATAGAGAAAAGTGCTATTGAGTTTAAACAATAGCAACAATATCAACATAGCAGCAAACCATAAAGGGTTTTTTAAAAATGTATTTTATTGAAGTATAGTTGACTTACAATGTTGTGTTAATTTCTGCTGCACAGCAAAGTAATTCAGTTATACATATATATACATTCTTGTTCATATTCTTTTCCATTATGGTTTATCACAGGATATTGAATATAGTCCCCTGTGCTCTACAGTAGGACCTTGTTGTTTATCCATTCTATGTATACTAGTTTGCATTTGCTGACCGCAAACTCCCAATCCATCCCTCCCCCTTGGTGACCACGAGCCTGTTCTCTAGGTCTGTGAGTCTGTTTCTGTTTTGTAGATAAGTTCATTTGTGTCATATTTTAGATTCCACATATAAGTGACATCATATGGTATTTGTCTTTCTCTTTCTTATTTAACTTAATATGATAATCTCTGGGTCCATGTTGCTGCAAACGGCATTATTTCATTCTTTTTTATGGCTGAGTAATATTCCATTATATGTATATACCACATCTTCTTTTTTTAAAAGATTTATTTTATTTATTTTTGGCTGCCTCGGGTCTTAGTTGTGGCACGCAGGATCTTTGTTGAGGCATGCAGGATCTTCATTGTGGCGTGTGGGTTTTCTCTTCTCTAGTTGTGGCGTGCAGGTTCCAGAGCACGTGGGCTCTGTAGTTTGTGGCACGCAGGCTTAGTTGCCCTGCGGCATGTGGGATCTTAGTTCGCCGACCAGGGATCGAACCCACGTCCCCTGCATTGCAAGGTGGATTCTTTACCACTGGACCACCAGGGAAGTCCCTATACCACATCTTCTTTATCCATTCATCTGTTGATGGACATTTAGGTTGTTTCCATGTATTGGCTATTATAAATACTGCTGCTGTGAACACAGGGGTGCATGTACCTTTTTGAATTATAGTTCTGTCTGGATATATGCCCAGGAGTGGGATTGCTGGATAAAATGGCAACTCTATTTTTAGTTTTTTAAGGAACCTGCATACTGTTCTCCACAGTGGCTGCACCAAGTTACATTCCCACCAACAGTGTAGGAGGGTTCCCTTTTCTCCACATCCTCTCCGGCATTTCTTATTTGTTGATTTTTTTAATGATGGCCATTCTGACTGGTGTGAGGTGATACCTCATTGTAGTTTTGATTTGCATTTCTCTAATAATTAGCAATGTTGAGCATCCAAAAAAGAGTTTTGACCTTTCTCAAGGTCACCGTCATTTGAATCACGGTGCAGCTTTGCTTTTGCCAGGAGGACCAATTCTAGGCAAATTTGTAAAGTAGACATTTGTCTTCTAAACCCCCAATCTCGTTGGTAGTGATTTCAGGGGATCAAGGTTTAGAGTCTTAAACCAAAGGGGTACAATATCAAGAGTACACTAATGGTGGGCCAGCGTGGTAGGGGGCTCTCCTGGGCCTCACAGGTTGGCGGGGGCACCATTCTCGTGCTTTCAAAGTGAATGGTGGGGACTTCCCTGGAGGTTCAGTGGTTAAGACTTTGCCCTCCGATGCAGGGGGTGCGGGTTCGATACCTGGTCAAGGAGCTAAGATCCCACATGCCTCGTGGCCAAAAAACCAAAACATAAAACCGAAGCAATATTGTAACAAGTTCAATAAAGACTTTAAAAATGGTCCACATCAAAAAAAAAAAATCTTAAAAAAAAAAAAAGTGAATGGTGGCCTGTGGAATTGTGCGATGCCAGCACCCTTCTTTCCTCAACACCCTGGAATAAAGTTTCCTTTCCCTAGCACATCGGGGTCATCCTCTCCTAGGCTTACTTCATTGTTTGCAGTGGGTATGAATAGGAAGTGATCTATCAAGTCAGCATATCCTTTTCACAAGAGGGATTGAAAGGTTTTACTCTGAAAATCTAGAGGTTTTTAACATGCATATTAGTCCAATTCCACCTGTGCGAAGTGGCCAGATATTTTTCCACATTGATGTTTCCTTATAAGAGTTCCATAAAATATTTCTAAAGATGTGAAGGCCACACATATCTGAAATCTGATGATGTTTATACCCTGCACTGAACATCTCAGTGGAATACAAGTCAAATTAAAAGAGCAGGGACTTCCCTGGTGGCGCAGTGGTTAAGAACCCGCCTGCCAACGCAGGCGACACGGGTTCAAGCCCTGGTCCGGGAAGATCCCACATGCCGCGGAGCAACTAAGCCTGTGCGCCACAACTACTGAGCCTGCGCTCTAGAGCCCGCGAGCCACAACTACTGAGCCCGTGTGGCACAACTACTGAAGCCTGCGTGCCTAGAGCCCGTGCTCCGCAACAAGAGAAGCCACCGCAATGAGAAGCCCGCGCACCGCAATGAGAGAAAGCCCACGCACAGCAGCAAAGACCCAACGCGGCCAAAAATAAATAAATATATATATTTTTTAAATTAAAAGAGCAAGTTTTTAGAAATACTTAGAAACTTTACAGACTTCTAAGGAACATTTCACAGACACGTAGTGCAATTTTTAGTATGTGGATGTAATTAAATCCCTTTAATGTTTATATACATACGACAAGAACAAAATAATAAATTGTCCATTTCACCCCACCCCTTCTGTGAAATACTGTAACACTATTACACCATAAAATTTAGCGGGGGGACTTTTTACTGGGCCTGGCTAACCAAGTGCTCTGGAGAAAATAGCCAACCCATTTATGTGATCATTAACTAATCTGGGGAATGTGTACATGTAACTGCATTTCTAAAAAAGGCAGATAAACTGTGCACCCAGTGGCAGCTTACACGGGACTGTGGCTGATTCTTGGTAGCTGATCCAAGCATGAATGCGGCCGGTGGCCCTGTGCTGAATTAGCTCTCAGGGCTACTGCTAGGGTGAGACAGGAGCAATGGCCTCACTTCATTATTCAACTTGCCAGTTTCTCTTTCACTGGGCTCTAATGGATCAGAAAGTCAGAGTCTGTCAAAGAGAAGCTGCAGAATTACCCTAGGAATAGGAGACAGTGGGTCAGCAACTCCCTACAAGCAAGACTCTCTTCTTCTGTAGCTTACAAATTTCCCTTCCCATTTTACCCTTCCTGCCCCCAAAAAAGTTAGTTTAGGACAATTGTGAACACACTAGATCGAAGATAAATACAATGCATTCTCGTTATTCACAGTACTTAAATTCCATAAAGTCACCAGGAACACTGGCTAATAATGAACCATTGCTCTTCAGGGAAATACATACACACACACACCCACACATAGATTATAACCTTAAATCCTAAAAACAAGTCATCCTGGTTGATTGTATTTTCTTTATTTTATAAACCCAGTCTAACTCTGCTCAGTGCTCTGCCACTTCTGTTGTCCCCATCCTGTGGTTCTATGAGAGCTGCCACAAGAAGGCGGAACGTGTCTTGTTCAACCGCAGCTGGGTGCTGGCTCATTTTTTTTCACGCTCTGAGCCTGTCTGCAAATGGATGTGAAAAGGCCCCAAGTATTGATGTGGAGGTCACAAACGAATTTTTAAATGTTTGCAAGGAGGTCTGTTAAATCCATCATACTCCAATAAAGATGTTTAAAAAAATAAATAAAAAGACATTGCTAAATACAAAAACAAACAAAAAAGCAGCATCAGGAGTGCCTGCAGACACCCTTTCCACATCTTTTGGCTGGTTCCTTTTCATCCCTCGAGAGACTTGTCAGAGAATTCTTGTCTGATCATGACCACTATTAAGAAAGACCCTCCTCTCAGCCGTGTTCGATCACATTACCCTCTGTGATTTCCTTTACACACGTCACGATCTGAAAGTTTTATTTATTTCTTGGCTTGTTCAGCCTGTTGCCCTTCGCTTACGTGTAAACTCTGTGATAATGGGAACTTTGTCTCTCTTGGGTCCCAATGTATGCCCAGCACTTGGAATGCTGGCTGATACACTGTGGGAACCCAGTTGCTGTTATTTGAATGAATAAGTGAATGGAAAGGTGAATGGATCAACGGTGGTATGTAGCTCTTTCAAAGTGAAGGCTGCAAGTGTATTCTGAGAGCAGTCATGGCTTGAGTTTGTGTGACATCGGCTATGGTACTTCCAGTCTCCGAGAAAGGTGTTCGCTAGGGCCTTAAAAAAGATAGGGTGATAACTCCGGAAAGAAGAAATAAGTTCTGAAAGAATTGGGATTAGATCTCACTTCAGAAGAATTTAACTTAGAGTATTTTGCAAAGAGACAAAGTTAGTACTAAAGACTAGGAGACAACGGTGGGGAGGATGGCGCATTTCACGGCAAGAAAGGAAGCTGTGGGGACTTCCCTGGTGGTCCAGTGGTTAGGACTCCGTGCTGTCACTGCCGAGGGCCCGGGTTCGATCCCTGGTCGGGGAGCTAAGATCCCACAAGCCGTATGGCACGGCCAGAAAAGAAAAGAAAGGAAGCTGTAACTCCAGATGTAGAGAAGATACGTGGTAGCACATGGCTGAGGCCAACACAGAGATGAGGTGAGAGTGACCGAATTTCTCCTCATGAGGGGCTGATGTGATATTTACTCATGAGTGCAATGAAGCTGAGAAAAAAAGTAGCAGTGAGGAGCCTGAAATGGGAAGAGGGCTCAGTTTTAAGCTATATTTTGTCCTGCGATGTGAAGGGCTCTATAGGATAAGCACCCCATTTCCATGTGGTCCAGAGGTGGTATACAGCAGTTGCTACCACTGGCCATCATTCCTAATTCTCTCCATCCCCCTTGTCTTTAGGTTAAGGACCAAGAAGGAGACTTATGACACAAAGGTGGAAGTGTAGGTCTGTAAAAGAAGGTTTGGGGGTTGTTTCGTGAATCCTTAGATTGGCCCTACTCAGAGCACTTCCATCAGCCTTCATGGTTTCTGAATCAAAAGATGGGAATCAGAAATAAAAGCTAAAATCATAACCAGGAGCTGCCAGCTTCCAAACCAAAACTGGGAACTGGAAACACCTGAACACACTGCAAGTAACCAGTAAACCCTGCCATATTTTAATTAATAGCCTGTATAAGAAATGAAGTCCAATGAAATCATTAACTTTTTTTTTTTAAGTGACAAATGAAACAGCACAACTGTGGAAAACTTCTTTGTACTGGAAGGATTTTAGAAATTAGGATAGCATTCAACTCATTTTATTGTACCTTTTGGAATATAAGAATGGTAGGGTTATAAATATTTGGAAGCTTCATCAAAGTGGAAAAAGAGATTCAACTTTCCCAGTTTCAAAGGAGTCACATCTGTATTCTTTGAAAGATCTCAGGATAATACTTGGCCTAAAATGATCAGATGATATTCCCCAATTTCTGGGAATTTATATTTTGGGACGATGGTGGTTGCAGTATCAGCTTTCTCAAAACATATTTGGCTCAACAAAGTAGATTTCAGTCCACTTTGTTGGTAAAACAAACCTATTCACTGTAAATATCGATTAGTCAGAATTTGGATTAAATTGAGCCCCACGTTATGATGGCGACTGAGACACTTTTCCTACCATAGAGTAACCCAAATTGCAATGATTTTGAGAGTGAAATAGATCCCAAACTAAATCATAGTCTCTTAACAAACTACTTCCCAATGCAGACAGTACTACCTCAGATTTGTCTATGGCTTCATAATGTAAGTCATTTCCTCATATATTGTGGTATTGTATTTACCACAAAAATCCCACTTGACTGAGAGAGCAGACAATATTCACCTCATTTTACAAAATAGGACAACTTAGAAATGGACATACTCCTTGCCTTTCTCAGTATCATCCTACGAGCAGAGCTCGTACTCCATACCACATTTCATGGCACCTACTTTAGAGTTACTAGCAGGGTCTCACTAGGTTCAGTCAAAACCAGAATATCTTTTTTTTTGGGGGGGGGTATAGTTGTTTTACAATGTTGTGTTAGTTTCTACTGTACAGCAAAGTGGAGTTCCCTGTGCTATACAGCAGGTTTTGTTAGTTATCTATTTTATACATATTAGTTAGTATATATATGTCAATCCCAATCTCCCAGTTTATCCCACCTCCCCTTTCCCCCCCTTGGTGTCCATACATTTGTTCTCTACGTCTCTGTCTCTATTTCTGCCTTGCAAACAGGTTCATCTGTACCATTTTTCTAGATTCCACATATATGCGTTAATATATATTTGTTTTTCTCTTTCTGACTTGCTTCACTCTGTATAACAGTCTCTACATCCATCCACGTCCCAACAAATGACCCAATTTCGTTCCCTTTTATGGCTGAGTAATATTCCATTGTATATATGTACCACATCTTCTTTATCCATTCGTCTGTCAATGGGCATTTAGGTTGCTTCCATGACCTGGCTATTGTAAATAGTGCTGCGATGAACATTGGGGTGCATGTGTCTTTTTGAGTTACGAAAACCAGAATATCTTTAAGCAGAGAATATGTTAGCAGCCACATCAAAACCTAAGGACCTCACAATATGGTCAATTGAGTTTTGACCAAGTGCTAAGACACTTCAATGGAGGAAAGAATAGTCTTTTCAATAAATAGTGCTTAGGCAACTGGATATCCATAAATATAAGGATGAGGTTGGACCCCTACTTCTCATAATAATACACAAAACTTAATTTAAAATGGTTTGTAGACATAAGTGTAAGAGATAAAACTTCTAGAGGAAAACTGAGGTATAAATCTTCATGACCTTGGATTAGGTTTCTTAGCTACAACACCAAAAGCACAAGTGACAGTAGAACAATAGATAAATTAGACTCCATCAAAATTAAGAACTTTTGTGCTTCAAAAGTCACCATCACGAAAATGAAAAGACAACCCACAGAATGGGAGAAAAGATTTGCAAATCACATAGCTAATAAGGGACTTGTATCCAGAATATATAAAGAAATCATACAATTCAACTATATAAGACAAATGGCCCAATTACATAATGAGCAAAGGATCTGAATAGTCTTATCTCTAAATTAGGTACACATATGGCCAAGAAGCACATGAAAAGATGCTCAACATCATTAGCCATCAGGGAAATGCAAATCAAAACCACAATGAGATGCCACTCCACACCCACTAGGATGAATAAAACAAAAAAGACAGACAGTATCAAGTGTTGACAAGGATGTGGAGAAATTGGAAGCCTCACATACTTCTTGTTGGAATATAAAATGATGCGGCCCCTTTGGAAAACAGTTTGGCAGTTCCTCAAAAAGTTAAACACAGAATTAACATGTGACCCGGCAATTCTACTCCTGTACTCAAGAAGAATGAATACATATGTGCACACAAAAATTTATACATGAATGTTCATAGCAATATTGTTTATAGTAACTAAAAAGTAGAAGCACTCCACATGTCCATCTACTAGAGAATGGATAAACAAAATGTGGTATATTGCTTAAATGGAATAATATTTGGCATAAAAAGGAATGAAGTACTGACACATGCTATGACTTGGAGAAATCTTGAAAACATTATGCTAAGTGAAATAAGCCAGACAAAAAGGATCGCATATTGTTTGATTCCATTTTTATGAAATGTCCAGAACAGGCAAATCCATAAAGAGACAGAACATAGATTAGTGGTTACCTAAGCCTCGAAATGGGGTGGGTAGCAAGAATGTGGAGTTACTGCAAATGGGTACGGGAATTCTTTAGGGGGTATTGAAAGTTTTCTAAAATTAGATTGTGATGATGATTATAGAACTCTGAATACACTCAAACCCACAAACCGTACACTTTAAATGGGTGAATTTTATGATATGTGAAGTATATTTCAATAAGGCTGTAAAAAAAAAAAATCAACACCCTTCCCCCTAAAAAAACAACTTAAGACATATTTTTGTGTCTATACAGTCCTAGAAAACCAATAAATCCAATACCTGCATATTGAGTGCTTGTAATATATCATGAGAGCTACTTGCTTCATTACATTTTACCTTGTCTCTTGTTGGAAGATCATTTTCACTATCTGTTCATTCAACAAATAGTTTTTGAATGCCTATTTTGTGCCAAATATGGTGCCAGATGCTTGGGATAGATGTCTCATTTCATACAACAGCCAGAGATCCCTCCCTTTATGGAGCTTGCATCCAATTGGATTTACCTTGATTGTATGTTCAAGTACAACTTAGCTCTGAGGGCTCATTCTAGGAGATACTTTTCAAGTGTAAGGTGCTATTTTCCAGAAATTTCACTTTCTCCATTATAATGGGCCCATGGTTTCAATATGATCCCATCCTTTTCACAGCTCGGTTGTAGTCAGTTATTAAATTCAGTTTGAAGTCAAAAGAAATGACAAGAAATTTCTTGAGAGTAGTGGGGTTTCAAGTAAATATTTCCATAGATAGCTCAACTTATTTGAGAAGCCTCAAGGGAACTAGAAATGATGACAGAAAAGTAATGGTAAGAGAAATTGAGCCCAGTGATTAACTTCCTTGAAATATTAGCCTGAGTTCCACGTTCTGTGCTTGTCCGTTAATGCATTCTTAATTCTTTCTTTTGTTTATTAAACATTTAGCAAATATGTCTGTGTGCTAATCTGACATAGGACATGATCTCATAGTTCGCTGCAAACGGCCAGTGACCATCATCTTCTCAATAAGACGGTATCTTGAGTTGTTTCTCTGCCCTGTCTTACAGTGATCAGGAATAAAACTCAAGGAATCCTGGTCTCTGGAAACAGGACATGATTTCTCTGAACAGCCATCAGTGAATTTTTATTCTGAACTCCTGACCCCACTTCCGGTTTGTGTCATTCATAGAGATTGAAATTACTCCAGTTACAGAAAGTATCCCTAATCAAAAGGGCTTAATGACTGGGCCATGTCTCCTCCCTGAGTTATACTGGAGTAATCAATGCTATTGTCGTTCTTTGTAACACTGCAGCTTCTCCTGCGCTGTGTTAAAATCATAAAACTCATGCATGCTATCTCCATTTCCCACAGCTGTGATTTCTGGGTCTCTGTCTGTGAATAAGCATTTCAGAATTGTCATGAGATGGAGGAAATAGCACGTGCAGAGTATTTCCCAAGCCCAGTTGCCAAGAATGAGCTAATTTTAACCCTCCCTTGCATACAATGAGCCTTAAAAACTTCAAATACAAGCCATTCTACAATGATCTACCTTTCCAGGAGAATGGCAGGCTTTCACTGTAGAACCCCGGTCTTCCTGAAATATACCAGAAGTAAGATTTAAAATTATGTCATAAGACTAATAAGATATTCAACCATCCTTTTCCTTTTTGATGTTTTTATAGTGATTGATTAAATACAAAGTGCATGTCTGTATATAAAAGAAAAGTTAAATAAATGTAATGTAACCTTGCTGTCTTGCTTTTGGAAAATTTGTCCAAAGATACTGATCATAATCTATCCTCCATAAAAGAATAATATTAGTTTTTTCTAACATTTTATGTTTAACAGGCTAAAATTGCACTTTCCTTCAAAATATAAAAGCAGGAATTGCAAATATATTTCAAGTGTCAATTTTCAATCAATTGGTAATAGCTACGTACATGGTGTGTTAAGAAAGATCCTGAGGGACTTCCCTGGTGGTCCAGTGGTTAAGACTCTGTGCTCCCAGTGCAGGGGGCCTGGGTTCGACCCCTGGTCAGGGAGCTAGATCCTGCATGCCACAACTAAAGATCCCGCATGCTGCAACTAAGACCCAGCACGGCCAAATAAATAAATATTTTTTTTAAAAAAAGAAAGATCCTGAGGTTCAGTATGGCTTAGCAAAACAGACTGCTATCATTGGATAATAAATGTTTTCCAGAGGTGCAAGAAGATAGGGAGTGGACATGTAAGTCCTATATTTGCCATCCCTGCATAATTGGAAGAAGAGTTAACATTTAAAATATCTTTTCATAGGGAACACTCTTGCACTGTTGGTAGGAATGAAAATTGATACAGCCACTATGGAGAACAGTATGGAGGTTCCTTAAAAAGCTAAAAATAGAACTACCGTAGGACCCAGCAATCCCACTACTGGGCATATACCCCGAGAAAACCATTATTCAAAAAGAGACATGTACCACAATGTTCATTGCAGCACTATTTACAATAGCCAGGACATGGAAGCAACCTAAGTGTCCATCAACAGATGAATGGATAAAGAAGATGTGGCACATATATACAATGGAATATTACTCAGCCATAAAAAGAAACGAAACTGAACTATGTGTAGTGAGGTGGATGGACCTAGAGTCTGTCATACAGAGTGAAGTAAGTCAGAAAGAAAAATAAATACGGTATGCTAACACATATATATGGAATCTAAAAAAAAAAAAAGGTTCTGAAGAACCTAGGGGCAGGAAAGGAATAAAGATGCAGACGTAGAGAATGGACTTGAGGACGGGGAGGGGGAAGGGTAAGCTGGGACAAAGTGAGAGAGTGGCATTGACATATATACACTACCCGATGTCAAATAGATAGCTGGTGGGAAGCAGCCGCATAGCACAGGGAGGTCAGCTCGGTGCTTTGTGACCACCTACAGGGGTGGGATAGGGAGGGTGGGAGGGAGACGCAAGAGGGAGGGGACATTGGGATATATGTATACGTACAGCTGATTCACTTTGTTGTACAGCAGAAACTAACAGAACATTGTAAAGCAATTATACTCCAATAAAGATGTTAAAAAAAAGAAAACAGTAGACAAATAAAAAAATAAAATATCTTTTCATGACAGATATAGAGAACAAACTAGTGGTTACCAGTGGGGAGAGGGAAGAGGGGAGGGGCAAGATGGGGTAGGGGAATAAGAGGTACAAACTACTATGTATAAAATAGATAAGCTACAAGGATATATTGTACAACACAGGGACTATAGCCAATACTTAATAATAACTATAAATGGAATATAACCTTTAAAAATTGTGAATCACTATGTTGTACACCTGAAACTTATATAATATTGTATAGCAACTATACCTCAATAAATTCTTTAATAAAATATTTTTTCAGCAATTACCAGAAATATACTAGTCTACATTTAAAAAAGAGCATTTAACTAAAACAAACACCAAATTAATGCTCACCATTTTATCTATCCCATAGGTCAATGCATCACGTCAAGAAGCCAAATTGATGGAGGAGTGTGATCTTCTTATTGAGATCATTCAGCAAAGACGACAAATTATTGGAACCAAGATCAAAGAAGGGAAGGTACGATTTCTAGGGCTGAAGGTCTTGTATTCTCTACCTAGAGAAAATATACTCCCATGCACTTCAGTAGCTTAGGAAATATTGAATGACCCCTTTTTCTCTATTGTCTGTCATCTCGTCCTAAGTCTTTAAGATGTAGTTCAAAGCCTCTTGGTTGGCCATTTTTTCCTCCGCCCTTTCTTTGTGTTATGGTCTCCTGTGCACACCTGTAATACAAAGGCTGCTCCATTCCCCAACTCCAGGGCACAGCATGGTGCGCTGGTCTGTTATAGCCACTGTCTTCCAGCTCTCTTGTCTATGAGAAGGTGGGTTCCATAGAGGAAAAGTTCATTTCATATTTATTGCTATATCCTAGCAATCAAAACGGTAGTAAATACATGTTTAAATGAATCAGACTTTATATACAGAAATTATGAAGTGCTTTCTCATGCTCTTGAGGGAATTTAGACAGGTGTCATTTCATCATGGCAAAACTCCTGTAGTTTCACTATATCTTATACCCCTTTGTGGATATACAGTATTAATAGTACTTCTTGGCTAATGTTTGTATGTTTAAAATTCCTATGGTTTTATAGTAAACTATATTCAAAAAGCAATTCACAAATTTAGGTTATATTCTTCATGGCCATCTTCTTATTTATTCAAAATTCATTCAGAAATGTTGATAACTTAAGAATCCATCACTTTATTCTATTTTTAAATTAGTCATTTTTTTTTTTTTTTAAATATCAGTTCTATTCGTTTAAACTGTTTTTTTTTTTTTAATTTATTTTTGGCTGCATTTGGTCTTCGTTTCTGTGCGAGGGCTTTCTCCATTTGCGGCAAGTGGGGGCCACTCTTCATCACGGTGCGCGGGCCTCTCACTATCGCGGCCTCTCTTGTTGCGGAGCACAGGCTCCAGACGCGCAGGCTCAGTAGTTGTGACTCACGGGCCTTGTCGCTCTGTGACATGTGGGATCTTCCCAGACCAGGGCTCGAACCTGTGTTCCCTGCATTAGCAGGCAGGATCTCAACCACTGCGCCACCAGGGAAGCCCTGTTTTCTTCAAACTTTGAAAGGTGCTTCTAATATTGAAGAATGTTTTAGACTGCTTTGTCTGTATAGATTGAAAAATATGTATACATGTACATTGTGATGGTGATCAGAAAAGTTGAAGTCAAATCAAATAGTTCTGGAAGCTGTTCCAGTAGATTATCAAATATATACACAATTATTCCCTGGCCAGGGACGGACTCAGATGTGTTGAACAGCTACTTTCCCCCACATAAAAATTATCCTGAATGTCAGCCTGGAATCTGTACAGGATCTACTTCCTCTTCTGTCATCATGCACCATGTGTATTTCTCTTAATACCTGACGTCTTTCAGGTTCTCAGGCACATGAGAGCCTGAAAACAGCTGTAATTAATTATTAACGTACATGTGGAACGTAATTTGTTGCCTTTACGTGGTCGTGTGCAGGGATCAGCTCTCAGTATGCATATTACTTCCTTATTGCTGCTGGAACAGATTACCCCAAACTTGGTGGCTTAAAACAACACAGATTTATTGATACCTGACCTTTTGGAGGTCAGAAGTCTAAAATCAGTCACAACTGGGCTAAAGTCAAGATTTCAGCAGTGCTGTTTCTTTCTGGAGGCTCTAGGACAGAATCCATTTCTTTTCTGGCTTTTAGAAGCCACCCACATTCCTTGGCTTGTGGTTTCTTCATCATATCACTCTGAGCATTGCACCCATCCTGAAATCTCTTTGTCTGGCACAGACTCTCCTGGTTCTCTCTCATAAGGACCCTTATAATTACATTGGGGTCAACCAGATAATCTAGGATATCCCCCATCTCCAGATCCTGCACTTCATCACATCTGCAAAGTCCCTTTTGTCATGTAAGGTAACATATTTTTAAAACTCCTGGGATTAGGATGTGGGCATCTTTGGGGGCCCTTATTCAGCCTGCAGTGACTCTCCGCCACAACTTCCTGGCCAGCAGGTCTTCTCCTTCCCCTTACGTAACTTCCCAGCACGAGGGTTCCTCTCATGAGCTAGAGCAAGGTAGCGAAGGGGTGTGTGTCCCCAGTTCCAGTCATGGTGATGCGTGGGCTTCATGCTCTGGTGCACCCACTCTACCCTGGACACATGTCCGTGATGGAGAACATAGTAAAATAGAAGAGCAAAGAGACACATAGCTGGGCCCAAAACCACATGAACATCTCCATGGGCCAGAAATAGAGGAAAACTACAAAGCCATGATGGTGGCTTTTTAAGACACAGGCTCCTGGGACTTGGTCTGGAAGAGACTAAAGCAGCTACACCTTCAACTCCTATGGCTAAATAGTTTTGGAAATGTTGGGGTAAAAGGGCTAGAAATGCTCCAGATGGTATGGGAAAGTGAAATCAGGCTCATTGGTTAATGCCATGGGCTGTGTAAGGCTTCTCAGTTCATTCAAAGGGACCGAAAACAGATTATTGCCAGCCTTCACCTAGGGTCATAGCTGTTAGCAAACTTCAGGCCTGGGAGTCTAGAGCAAGTCAGCTGGGTTGGAGCCTGGCTCTGCACTGTTTTCTGATACCTCCACAAAATGGGAGCCTCAGAAATGCAGAGATAATACAAGATTCTGGAATGAGGACCCCCAAGGATGAGGTGAAGGAGACTGTAAAACAGACAGGATAGGCTAAGCAAGGTGGGGGAGGGAGAAAAACATTATGAATGACTTCAGCCCTTGAAAACAGAAACTCAAACCACAATTCCAAAGCAAATAAAGAGATCTTGAATTTCTAAAAATACAGCCAACAAAATCAAAGACATTTTCTCAACTCAGTTGAAATTAATTTTATGTGAAAATGTTAAGAAGATGTTCAAAGAGATACATGAAGGAATGACTTCTATCTTCAAAGAGCAAAAAATTGTGAAATCACAAAAGAAGGATGTGAAATAAGAAAAAAAAATAGATATAAAAATAACAAATTAGAAGTTTCGGAGGGAAAAACGTATGCACTGAAATGGCAAAGAAAACTCAGTGGGAAGGGAATTTTGGAAGCTGAGTTTTAGCCTCCACATAGGGGAGGCTGTCTACACATAAGGATAGGAAACTTGATCCATACTTCACACCACATACAAAAATTAAATGTCAATGGATCATATACCTCAATGTAAAAGGTAAAAACTCTGAAAATTCTAGAAGAAAGAAAACGTGGGAGGAAATCTTGGCGAGCTTTGGTTGGCCAAAGATTATATACACTGGCAGAAACATAAAAGAAATATTTACAAACTATAGAGATAATTATATATTGTATTTCACCAAAAGTAAAAACTTCTCCTCAAAAGGCACTCTTAAGAGAATGTAAAGACAAGCCACATATTAGGGGAAAATACTTATAAATTATTTATTTAATAAAGTAATCGTATCCAGAATATATAACAAGTTCTCAAAACTCATTAATAAGGAAATAGATGACCCCTTCACCAAAATGGATAAAAGATTTGAATAGATACTTTACCAAAGAAGGTATAAGGCTGGCAAGTAAGCACATGAAAAGATGTTCAAAGTCATTAATAATTAAGGAAATGCAAATTAAAACCTCAATGAGATACCACTACTTACCTACTAGGATAGTTAAATTAAAAAGATGGACCATGCCAAGTGTTGGTGAGAATGTGGAGGAACTATAGCTCACACACTGTTTCTAAGAATGGAGACGGTATATTTTAGAAAACTGTTTGGCAGGTTCTTAAGTAGTTAAACATACACTTACCATTCGATCCAGCCATTCTAGGTGTTTACCAAGAAAAATGAAAGCGGATGTTTATATAAAACTTGTATGTGAATTTTCACGTTAATATTAAGGGTAATATTAAGGGTAATTTCCTGACTGGAAATGACCCGAAGTCTATCAACAGATGAATAGATGAACGGTTTGTGGCATTTCCATACAATGCAGTACTATCCAGCAAGGAGTGAACTCTTCACACATGCAACAACATGAATCTCAATATAATTATTGTGAGTGAAAGAAGCCAGACAGAAAATAGTATATACTGCATGAGTATATTCATACAAAATTCTAGAAATAACACTTTCTAATCATCTACAGTGACAGAAAACAAATCAGTGGACGCTTAGCGATGACTGACAGAGGGGTGGGCGGGATGAATTACAAAGGGACAGGAGGAGAATGGGGGGGGTGATATATGTTCATTATCTTGAATGTGAGGACTGTTTAATGGGTTTACACATATTTGAAAACTAATCAGATTTGTACTTGAAATATGTGCAGTTTCTTACATATTAATTATATCTCAGTAAAGCTGTTAGTAAGACAAGTAAATTGTACATTTATACAATGGAACAGTCTTCAGAAATTAAAAGTAACGAACTAGGGTGATACGTATTCATATGGACAAATCACAAAAATAGAAGCAAGTTTTATGATGATTCTTAGGGAATGAGAAATATTATATAAAGTTTGATGAACTACAAAAAAATCCCATATAATGTTTAGGCATATATACATCAACATGCTTGGGAGTCATCAAGAGGGTGTTCTCCTCTGGAGAGGGACATGAATTAAATTAGGGAGGGACGCACAAAGGCTTCAATGCCATCGATAATATTTTACTTCCTTTTGAAAAATCAGACGCTAGTATGATGAAAACACTGAGATTTGCTAAAGCCGGTACTGTGTATGGGAAAGTTGATCATATAACTTTAAAAACGGTCCGTATGTTTGAGATGTGTCACTTTTTTAAAGTGCACGTTTGCTCAGGGATATAATCTCAGAAGGCAGTGTTACTTGGGAAAGATGAAGAGACGAAGGCCCCGTTCAGCTTTCCATTGAGAAACTACTTTGGTACACGACCGAGGACTGATTCATCCCAGACCTGGGAATTCACAGTGACTAAGTCCCTGGCCAGGGCATTGGGTGTCAGAGATACGTTTTAAAGAAAAGAACATGGGTGCCGACACCCTGGAAATCAGAGAGGCTGGGCAGGGAGGGCAAGTATGGACTTGGTGCCCAGTCTGGGTGCCCAGGCTGGTGGTTGGGAAGTCTGAAGACACTCAATCCAGAGAAGGGCTAGTGACTTTGCCCTCATCTGTCTCTGGCGCCAATCGCAATGCCATTCGATCTGGAGGAAACAAACGCACCGCAAATCCTCCAACTGGGGAGGTTGCCTATCAGGCGATATTACACATGAGCACATGCTGGTAATTCCTGCTCTCAGACCATTGCACCTTCTTTGAAATAAATAGCTCAACAGCCTTTATACTTAGACTGATTGAAGAGTCTGAAGCTCTGAGACTCCCCGGGAAAGAACTGGCTTATTTCTTCAGTAATAGGGGATACATTTCACGCCAACACAGGAAAAGCTGACAGCACACTCCAGATTAAGCCAATTATGTGTCTTTGTTCAGACACATACCTATGGTAGAAGGCTGCAGCTAAAGAGAAAAAGGGTCCCTTCTCGTCACTGCTTTTATGTACTCTGAATCTCCAAAATGTAAGATAATTACCCTGGACTACATGTCAGGGCTTTTGTATAGCCTGATAGAAACACTGAGGACAGTCCTTGTTGATTCAGATACTTGTTTTAATTGAGGACCAATGGTTTGGACCTAACAACTTTGGCATGGGAACCCTACGTATATATAAAAGCATTTAAAATACATTTAAAGAAAAATAAAGGGCCACTTTTAAAAAGCATTTGTAAGGTAAAATAAACAGCAAATAGATTGATTTAAATAGGCCTATGTCCCCAAAAGGAGGCAGAGTATTTCCATGATGAGTGTGGAGTGAATTCCACAAATTATAACGTGCCGTCGCACTTCCCAAAGGAAAAAAAGAACAGTGCCAACATGGAAAAACTTTTAAGTAATATATTAAAAAAGTGTTTTCTAATGAAGAAATCCGTATATTGCTAAACACTCAGTGTCTGATTCTGAAGTGTGGTACCACATAGGACAGTGTTTCACAGAGTGTGTTCAAATGCAGGGCCATCTGACCAGAATCGTTTAAGTCAGCAAACTTTTTCTGTAAAGGGCCAGATAATGAATATTTTAGGTTTTGCCCTTCGGTCTCTATCGTAACAGGTCGCTGCTGCCCGACAGTGTAGTGTGAAAGCAGCCACAGATGATTCAGAAACAGATGCACGTGCCAGTGTGCCATTAAAACTTTATTTGCACAAACAGGTAGTGTGCTGGATATGGCCCACAGACCATAGTTTGTGAACTAACTTAGAAAAGTTTTTCTTTTCTTTTTTCTTTTTACTGAAACCCACAGTAAAAAATACATATAACATCAAACCCAGCACTGACACACACACACACACACACACACACACACACACAACACACACAGAGAAATAAGTTTTACAAAACTTATCTTGCCCTTTCTACCAGGAATGCTTTCTGCTACCTTCTTTTCTCCTCTCCTCTTTCATTTAGTTTTTTCAATGCTAATCCTGTCCATACGGACGATTCATCACCTGCAGATCAAAAAACATTCATTGCTTGTTAAAATGCAGATTCCTGCCACCCTGCCAATTACAACTCCTCACCTAGGATATGTGAGGGCCGGCCCAAACATCTACAGTTTTTCTTTAACAAAGGTCCCCAGCTGATTCTTGTGCACACCAGGTTTGAAAAGCTCCAATCTGGTATATCAGATGGAATTGTACACTGAACTAAAATTAAAATTACGCCAACAGTTTTCTGTAAAAAATTCCTATATTTTCAAAGGAGGCTCTCATTTTGGCTTGCTTCAACTTATGCATGATTTAGGGCTTTTTTTTTTTTTTCTTGCTTCTTCCTTTTCCTCTTATGTCGCTTTTAATTTCCAGTATCATGATAGAAATTTTTTAAAAAAGAAGAAAATGGAGTTCAAGCATTTTTCCATTTGTCGTCTGTGTGGTCACTATTATTAGGTATACCGAAAGGACATGAAGTTATTCAAAAGGAATATTTGGTCCTTATTTTGTTGTTGCTGTTAGAACTGTATTAAATATCTTCAATTCTGCTATGTAATTGAAAGCATTCTTTATGTTATGTGATTAAATATTTCTTCCTCTGACAATTTCTTATGGATGCATTCTAATACCTTGATTTGGACTCTGTACCTTTCTTAGCTTTACCTCTGGATATAATGATGTTAGCAGCTGAATTCTATTTGGTGTAAAATAAGTGTTATTTTATTCAACTAATGAACACAGTTAATCTGCGGTGATGGTCACTATAATTATATGCAATGAGGTAAATCTTTTACCGGGCTTAAGATAACATACTCTTTGCCCCAGAGTTTTGACACTTCATTTCTCTAAGCCTTTACTTTCAAGAATCTTTCTCACCCTTGCCTGCAGTCTTGTGGCTGATGCCTCACGATTCAGCGTTCATTTCCTTTGTTTGCTGTAGTAGGACAGAGCTGAAATTGGACAGCCCTCAGAGGCCTCAAGTCCTGACATCTCCTTCCTTCCTTTTCTTCGATTAGACTTGCGCAGGGACGATAATGATGACTTGGAGAAAGGAGGAATTTCTTGGAGTTAGCAGGAATTCTGGAGGGAGCCTGAGCCAGCCTTGTCTGTAAAACAGATGAACTGGCCTCCTCCCTACCCTTTCACCCAGGGCTGTTTTCCGTTCCGGAATGATCATAAAGCCGGCCAAGACCTGTCCCAGGCTGTGTGCACCGGGGCACCAGGCGCACGGCAATTCCAATTAGCCGTCTCATTTGAACTTGGCGTCTGGCCAGAGGGCTTCATCTCTGAGCACATTTCAAACACCAGAGCGAATGGTCAAGTGGGTTACCGTGGACTTATCTTGGCCTGCCCCAGAGGTTATGGTCAATTACGTCTGAGGGTCGTTTGCAAGCAAGACGGAATCAGGAGTTGGAATGGAGGTTGGAACCAAACGTGCGTTTTTATCCCGACTGGGAAATGCTTATCAAAATAGTTTTAGTTATCAAGTAAGCACAAAGTGCCTGGAAATGACGTTCCCGGTGAGGGGAAATGGCCCAGCTGTGCTTTTTTTGGCTTTCTCTCATCTGTTCAACAGGAAAAATATTAATCAATGGAAAAAAATGCTCCCTTTCTGTTAATTTAACACATGAGTTTGAGATAGTGTGGGAAATAGTGATACCTAATGTTTTTACATCGCGATTTTATTACATGGATGGCAAAGAACTTCTTAGAAAATGGTTTTGACTTAAGGCACACATTTGTACCTATGGAGGTGTTTTATTTTCTCAATGGCCAGCTGAAAAATTGAACTAGAGAAAGTTTCAGGGTTCCCTACGATCTTACGGTAATTGTGTGAGGGAAGGGGTCTGGTGACCCTCTGTAACGCACACTGGGCAACACCTTTTTCCCCCATCAACAGGGAAGCAATTCGCAATTCAGGGTTTCCTCTTAAAACAAATTAGCAACACTTCTCCAAGGAGATAAAGAATAGCTAAGACAAGAGCGCCATAGCTGGGATTTCCGTCTTTCTCTGCCTCCTTTTTGAACGTTTACTGAAGGATGGCTCGCATACAATAAAACGCACACACCGGGAGGGGTCCAGCCCGACACATTTTCACTAAGCGAGCCCACCCGTGTAACCATCTCCGTGCCTCTTTTGTTCAAGGTGATGAGGCTTCGCAAACTGGCTCAGCAGATTGCAAAGTGCAAACAGTGCATTGAGCGGTCGGCATCACTCATCTCCCAAGCGGAACACTCTCTGAAGGAGAACGATCACGCGCGTTTCCTCCAGACCGCGAAGAATATCACTGAGAGGTGAGTGCGGGGGCTGCTGGGAAATTCTCTGGCGCCTGGGCTCCCGTGTCTGGGGTGTGATTGGTTGGCCTTGGCCTGCCTTGCCTTTGTTTGCATTTTCAAGGCTGAGTACCACAGAGAATAGAGGCTTTGAGGTGCTTTGTTCCAGCTAAAGATGCTTCCCTTTGACATGTCAAAGCCTTTTCAGTATCAACCTAGAGTTCAAGGCCTTTGAAACAAGAGTCCGCCAGTCAGAAAGAATAAAATCAGCCTGCTTTTAGTGGGGGAAGAAAGCTTATGATGGCACAAAACAGCATTTACTGTGACTCTCAGACCTGATCTTATCGTATGCTTGATAACAAAGCATCAAAATGAAGACCAAAACATAAAAGGGAGTCTTTTCTTCCATCTCAGGGCTTATCTAGTTTTAAAAATCGCCCAGGTGTTATTCTCTGTTAGGCCTGTTTTTATTTGGTTGAGAAGCTTTGCCTCTCCTGAAAGGTCAAGGCCGACTCATGTGGGAGAGAAAGAAAGGACAAAACTGTCAGCTTCATACCTCCTTCTTTTAAAATATTCTTTATTCTATGGTAGGGGGACATAAAAATGACATGATTTGAATGGGCAGGTCAGCAGTGAAACCGACAGGGGTCAGTGTGCCTTCAGTACTCGTACTTGATGGGCATAAAATTACTCACCTTCACGGATGCAAACACCTATAGCAATTCTTGTGGAGCCCAGGAAAAGCACCTAACGCCACCTAAATGACATCTCCAACCAATGCCAGTGGCCTTGACTCTTCATTCGTTCAAAGTTTCAGAGTCAGCTGATCCTTTTCCAAAGCCATAATAGAAGACTATCCCTAGAAGACCGCCGGACAGCTCCTTCATGCTGGTCTATTATCCTAGAGCAGGAGTCTGCAAACTTTGCCTGTAAAGGACCAGAGAGTAAATATTTTCAGCTTTGCAGGTTATCAGGTCCCCATCACAACTACTCAACTCTGGGTAGGTCTCCAGCAGCCTAGCCTAGATGGAAATGAATGGGTGAGGGTGTGTTCCAATAAGACCATTGACAAAAAACAGGCGGCAGGCCAGATTTGGCCCTCGGGTGGTACTTTGCCAACCTTTGGCCTAGAGCAAAAAATACCATCTTCTGACTTGAATTTCTTCGAGGAAGGAGAAAGAAAACTAATGCTTATGGAGGGCTTGCTTGTGTTGCACACTTGCTAATTCTCAAAATACCGCATAGAGGTAGGCAGTGGTATTTCCGTTTTCAGTGTTCCTTCAATGGGAGGAGGGTAGAGTATCTTTACAACTCTGGTCGAGAATCCAACCGGCTTCTTTGTGTTACTTCTTCTATTTGAGAGAATGTCCTCTGAGACTGGTTAGATACTTATCTCTTCCAAAGCACGTGGATAACAGCTGGTTATCATACCTTTTATATCCTTAAAATGATCTCCTCCCTTCTCCAAGAGCGGCCAGCTTCTTTCCTCATGACTCGTAGGTTCCAAGTATTTAATTGTCTTCGCTGCTCTCAACTGCCTCCAGTTGCCTGAAATATTCATGCTAAAGTTAAAAACTGCAAACAGCGCTAATACTCCAGTGTACCCAGGACACTCTACTAGACAGCGTTTACACTTACGTCATGGTTTCCAACTGGGATCCAATAGTACTTTTCTCCAGCTATAAATTGTGAGATGTCCAGATGAAATGGCTAGTGTGAGCTGCATGTCTCAGCAATCCCTAAAAATCCGATCCAGTCTAACACGAATAAATTCTCACCTAGACGGGGGGAGAATGTGGCCCCATAACAGTCAAGAGAGAACTTAACTGGAAGTTAAGACCTGCATTTGAAGTCTAACACAAGCGCATGGATGCCCACATGTGATCTCCCTCAGACGCAGCAGGTCATACCTGGATCCATTCAGCTCTACCTCTCACAAGCCCATCTCATCAAGAACAGAAACATGACTGATTGCTCTTTCTACAAATGAGTTGTATCATATACTGTATTCTCAAGCCTCACTAATATACAGTTCTTCGTGTGATTGTATGTACACTTTTCTAAAATGATGTTAAATTAGCAAAACTCTTCACTAAATCCAGGCATAAGTAAGTTGGCCCACTGCTTATGAGAAGTCTAAACTTCCATCAAGTTTGAATACGTAGTGCCTGTAAAATTTTGCTAGGAGCCCTTGTCCCTGTGTTTCTGCATCCTATCTCTTTCTGTCTCTATTTGTCAATCCTCTTGGTCAATTCCTGAGCCCTTTTCCCTTTCTAGCAATTAGAATATAGTAAAAAGGCACTGGGCTTGGACTTGGAATTTGGAATCCTGGGTTCAAATCCTAGAACTCTCACCTTTTGACTGTGGTTCTTTGGGTTTCTCCAAGAGCTATTTTTTTTAAAAAAAAACATTTTTTTTTATTTTTTGGCTGCGTTGGGTCTTAGTTGCAGCACGCGGGATCTTTTTTTTTTTATATAAATTTATTTATATATTATTTATCTTTGGCTGCGTTGGGTCTTTTGTTGCTGCGAGCGGGGGCTACTCTTCGTTGCGGTGCGCGGGCTTCTCATTGCGGTGGCTTCTCTTGTTGTGGAGCATGGGCTCTAGGCATGCGGGCTTCAGTAGTTGTGGCACGCAGGCTCAGTAGTTGTGGCTCACAGGCTCAGTAGTTGTGGCACACGGGCTTAGTTGCTCCGCAGCATGTGCGATCTTCCCTGACCAGGGCTTGAACCCCTGTCCCCTGCATTGGCAGGCGCATTCTTAACCACCATGCCACCAGGGAAGTCCCACGCAGGATCTTTCGTTGTGACGCGTGGGCTCTTCATTGCAGCGCGCAGGCTTCTCTCTAGTTGTGGCGCGTGGGCTCCAGAGTGCGGGCTCTGTAGTTGTGGCATGCAGGCTTAGTTGCCCCGCGGCATGTGGGATCTTAGTTCCCCGACTAGGGATTGAACCAGCGTCCCCTGCATTGCAAGATGGATTCTTAACCACTGGACCACCAGGGAAGTCCCCAAGAGCTATTTTTGACTTAGAAAACTGGACTCATACTAGCTACCTCTATCAGTAGCTGGTAGTTGTGATAACATTGCTGGCGACTCCTATAAACAGGCCTTAAGTGTTGTAGATAGTCCATAATGTTTGTTAGATTTATGTTTTCATATTACTTAACATTCTTCTCTAGAACGTGACTTCATAGTTGTGTTTCCTGTTGTGTCTGCCTTGGGCTTTGGTGCCTGTGTATTTCTAAACCATCTTTATTCTTCTATTCAAGGGTGGAATGCCCAGAACAAGCTTTTAATCCTGCAGGCCTTCCTAAAGTGAGAGTTGGATGTGATTTTTCTGCATCGTTAAACCACTTGAAGTGGATATGTTCGCCCACAAGCTGAATCAGACCACGACAAGTTTTTCAGTTTCAATTCAGAAACATCAGAAAACCCCAAGTAGAGAGAGAACCTCAAGTTTTACATTGTAGGAGATGCATATGCTTTGGAATCAAGCGCTTGGCTCTGCTAATTGCTCAGGAGTAATTACGGGTAGCACTAGGGCTGCTCCCTAATACTTGTGAGTCTCATTTTGCTCATGTGCTCCCAGCGGGCAGGACCCCTAGCCACCTTGTTTTCACCATTATGGCCCCAGCACATAGCAAACTGCCTGATCTGAATGAATGTGTGAACAAATCTATAAAACAGGGCCGATTATTCCTACCTAATATGGTTGCTGTAGGGATAAAATGAAATAATGTAGTAAAGATATTAGCTGAGTTCCTGTCTCAAGGTGAACTTCCAACAAATGCTAATTTCCTTCCTTCGCACTCACTAAATGGATGCAAATGGATTGTATAATGTACTATATGCTCAAGCCTCGCTAATATATATAGTTCTTGGTGTGATTCAATGTGCACTTTTCTAAGATGATGTTAAATAAGCAAAACTCTTCACTCAATCCAAGCATAAGAAAGTTGGTCTACTACTTATGAGACATCTAAAATTGAAATCATTTTTAGCAGCAAATTATCTGTATCAAGAGGATGATAAAAAGAAAATTCCCCCTGAACAGTACTGTTTTTCAGAGTTCCTAGGAGGGACTCAGACTTCACTGGATGACTCCTCTGTCCCTCACTGCCACAGGCAATTCAAGGATCCAACAGACTTCCCCAGAATACAAAACCGAGAACTCCAGTTATCAACTGGAGTGCATCTGATGAGTGATTTTTGAAATGTGTTCTACAGGGTGTTAATTGGTGTTAAAACAACAAGGTTCCAGGGTCAAACGCATTTGGGAATTCCTGAGCTGACTAAAGTAAACCACATTTTGTTACTGTGAGAACTCACCGGGTTTTAACCATGGTGATGTGTGTCGTAGCCCACCTGCCCGAGAGAGACCCATTTAAGTGCCATTGTCAGGCGGTCGGGCATGGGGGAATAATAAGCGGGAAGGGTAGAGCATCTTCCCCTGGTGTTGACTGTTTGGCAGAAATCTTGGAAGCACTCTAGCTCTAGACATGTCTTCCTTCCAGAAAACTGGCCCCATGTGGCTGCTAGCAACTGAGTGTCATGGAGATTAGGGACATCGAAGTCAAAATAGAAAGGGGAAGTAACGTGCAGCCCACCCCATTAAGTGTCAAGGTAGGACACAATGCCCTTATTTGCTCCAGTGTGTTAAGAGCTTGACACACACACACACCCACAAGCACGTGCACACATATTCCCGTACACACACACACACACACACACACACACACACACACACACACACACGACTCTAAAAGCACAGAATTGAGAAAGTGGCATGTGCTGATGGCCCTGGTGGATTTTGGCAATTTATCTGAAAGGCCAAGAGATGGGCAACAAGGATTTGGGGAAGAAAAACATAGCCTAAAATGTTGAATTTGGCAGATCTCCGCTTGCCTGTCAGTCCAATTAAGAATTTGAAATTGTAGCCAAAGATAAATGTCTTTCCTTCTATCAGAAAAAATGTGTAGGTGTTAAAAGCTGCAATCGTCTCCAAAGAGTCTTGCTGTCAGTCTTTGCCTCCCAGGCTTAGGAACTTTCAGCCTTTCTGTTCCCACTCTACAAAGTTCCCACCATCAAGATGTCAGGCATTGTCAACAGTGTCCCTTGACTAAAGCATGGTTTAGTTAATTGTTTGTGGACCATAGAACCAGGAGAAAGTTGGGAATGAAATCTATTTTGGATGAACCTGAACAGAAGCTTGTGCCACTGGACAGGGGAAGTACCAGCTTGAGATTATCTGTTCAGAGCATTCGAGATCTCCTAACCTGGTGAGCACAAGATCTATGCCACGCGGAAACAGCAGAGAAACACAATAGAAAGTTCGGTGCTTGTTTCATGATAGCTTGGTGCAGTTCTCCCTGTTGGACATCATGAAACAGAAATAACTGGGGTTTCACTTTGAAATTTTTATTCGAGGAGTTCAAATGGCACTGTAGCATTTCTTTGAACCTTTCTGCATTGATGCAAATATTTTGGGCTCGTCAGTAAATGACATATTTGAAGGGCTTAGTCAGTATTTGTTGAATATTTGGTGACTAATCCTAAGATCTCTGAGTTTGAAGGAGTTTTTGTGATTATCGGTCATAAGGAAAGCGTTTTTTAAGTCCAGTTTGACCGTCTGTGAAAATTGCCTAGCAACCATCCCTTTATCCATCAGTCTGAATTAGCAGTTGTTTGTCATAATAATTAGTCCAATTCTCTTGGGTGCAATAATTAGCTAATAAAATCACACAACTCTGCTCGTCACTGTTTCTTGGTGAAAGGATCAGGTGGTGAATTTAGATTCTCTACCCTCATTCAAACACTTGAAACTTTTCTTTCCAGAGTTTATTCCTCTTCAAACTTTCATGTATGGATCTCAGTATCATTCCAATTATTACTTTGTTGATTATCTTCTCTACTTCCCTCCCTATATAGCACTGAATGTGGACCAGAAGTACAATTATAGAAACTTTATCTCTAAGGATTTCGAGCATTTCATAGGTGTAACTTTTTTATTGAGGTGAAATTTGCATAACATAAAATTAACCATTTTAAAGTGACCAATTCATTGGCATTTAGTACATTCACAGTGTTGTACAATTCCTGCCTCTATCAAGTTCTGAATTATTTTCATCACCCCAAGAGAAAAGCCCACACCCATTATGTAATCACTCTCCATTGTCCCCTCCCCCAGCCCCTGGCAACCACTGATTTACCTTCTGTCTCTATGGATTTGCCTATTCTGGACATTTCATACAAGTGCCTCATACAATATATGGCCTTTTGTGTCTGGCTTCTTTCACTTATCATAATACTTTCAGGGTTCATCCATGTCATAGCATATATCAGTATTTCATTCCTTTTTATGGCTGAAAAATATTCCACTGTATAGATGTGCCCACAGATGTAATTTTTATAGCCAAGATATATTTCTTTATAAAATCCAAAACTTTAAGAGCCATTGAGAGATGCAAGAGGAGATCTATCTTTTAGTGTAACCAGGTTGAAATGTTTCTAGATTAAATGGAAGAGTACAGACCTAGAATTCTCTTCCTGGCTGCTGCCAGCTAGCTGTATGGTCTTGTATAAATGAGCATCAGTGCCCTTCTCATTAGAAAATAAGTAACTAGGTTATGGCTAAATCATTTAAAGGTTGTTTCTTTGCTCAAAAATTCCCAGTACCCTACACAGTATCCTACACATAGTAGGTCCTTGGTGGTGTTTATTGAACTTCCTGAAATACCAAAATCAAGATTATGAGTCTAGCATAGTTTGATGTGCTCAGAAGTGGTTTACATCATCCCATAATTACCTTGTTCTTAGAAGAATCACTTGCATTGTTAATTAGTCAAAATGTTCTGCTATTAATAATAACTTTCCCAATCAACGTGAGAGTCCATTGCAGGAGACCAATACATACCAATAGCTTGCTTTATAGATTATAAACGAGAAGTCTAACTAACAACCTTAATGAAGAGGAGAAACGGTGGACCCATCAGGGGAATTTGTGAGAAAGCTCATGTATATTTTCCATGGCATCTGCTGGGAATATGGTGCAAGAACATGAAGACAAGGAGAATGAAAACGAGCCTGACAAAAACTCCTTTTTTAATGTTTATTTTTAGGGAGAGGCTAGTCATTGATTAAACTAATCCAATATCTGGAAACATTCTTTTTTAATCTTCACTTTGCCTTTTATGCAGCTTGAAATTTGGGAGACTCTTCTTTGAAGTGGAGCAGGGTCGAGTCTGAAAGGAACAAACAGTTTCCCAGACAGATGTGTGAAGAAATGCCTGGAGCTATGTGCTTCTCGCTGGGGTTAGATGTGCGGGGGCCAGAGAGTTAAATATACAGCAATGTGAAATATGAATATTCTTTCGCCTCCACGGGGAATTTTTTTCCGATAGTAAAAAGGAAGGGAGGAAGCCATTCCACTGTTTTCCCAGTTCCTCTGCCTTCTCTCGTAGCTTATACTCATTTGCATTGTGTTGCCTGTTGTGCCATTCCGAGATTTTTCTTAAGGCTCACGTGTAAAAAGAGCACTGGTTTTATTTTTTGACATTTTTTAAATTTATTTTTTTTAATGGAAGTATAGTTGAATTACAATGTGTTAATTTTTGCTGTACAGCAAAGTGATTCAGTTATATATACATTATTTTTTTAATATTCTTTTCCATTATGGTTTATCACAGGATATTGAATATAGTTCCCTTTGCTATACGGTAGGACCTTGTTGTTTATCCATCCTATATATAATAGCTTACATCAAAAACAGCACTATTTTGGACTCCCCTGGTGGCGCAGTGGTTAAGAATCCGTCTGCCAAGGCAGGGGACACGGGTTCGAGCCCTGGTCCGGGAAGATCCCACATGCCGCGGAGCAACTAAGCCCGTGCGCCACAACTACTGAGCCAGCGCTCTAGAGCCCGTGAGCCACAACTACTGAGCCCGCGTGCCACAACTACCGAAGCCCGTGCGCCTAGAGCCTGTGCTCTGCAGCAAGAGAAGCCATCACAATGAGAAGCCCGTGCACCGCAACAAAGAGTAGCCCCTGCTTGCCGCAACTAGAGAAAACCCGCACGCAGCAATGAAGACCCAACACAGCCAAAAATAAATTAATTAATTTAAAAAAAACAGCACGATTTTTAAATGATATTTCTTTTCGTTTTATTTTTTCACTCTGATGCAGTGATGGTAAAAGCCAGCTTGACATTTCTAAAAAGTTGTTTTGTTTCAATTATAGAGTCTCCATGGCAACGGCATCATCCCAGGTGCTAATTCCTGAAATCAACCTCAACGACACATTTGACACCTTTGCCTTAGATTTTTCACGAGAGAAGAAATTGCTAGAATGTCTGGATTACCTTACAGGTATTGTCTTTTGTGTTTTCTTTAATACTGGGTATGTTCAGTGATACAAACTTTGACACTTGATCAGTGTCCTAAAACCAGAGGTGTGGGCTTCTGATTTAGGAATGAAGTCTAATATTCCCGTAAAACATTTTTGGTATTCCTTTGGTTTTTGTTTTTTTTTTTCAAGCAAAATAATACAGTCCAAGACTAAACTGGGGACAGAGGCAAAAAGAGAATCTCAGTCATTGAAAGCATACTTACCACCATTTCCCGCACTCTCGGCGTGTGGGTACCACACATGATACGTCTGTTGGCCATCAGAGAGGTGCATGAGGCCGCGTGGCTGTTTTCCATTTCATGTCAGCAAGGCAGATGACTCTCACAGTGCCTTGGCAGAGAAAAACTTAGCAGCTAACTCTAATGGGGTATCTACCCTGCTCTGGCTCTTTGTGTTTGTTTAATCTTCCCAACATCGAATTGAGGTGAAGTATTATAATCCTCATTTTGCAGACGACGGAGGTCATCCATCTTGCTGGAGGTGAGACAGCTAGGGAGAGGCAGAATTAGGATTTAGCTCAGGTCTGTACAGACTCCAAAGACCTCCATACTTTCTAGTAAAAGACTGAATTTCATCTTGGCAAAGGTCACCATGGCAGATGTCCCAAAAATCACACTTGTATTCCTAGTGCCATGTTTCAGTTCTGTGCTTTCTGATAGGCACTTTTTTTGTGTGGTGGGGGGTGAGGTCAAGCTTAAAAAACAAAAGCAGCCATAATAAAAGGAACCTCTGGCTACTCCTATTCCTAACCATGCTTCCAAATTTTTCTTAGCCGTCGACTGCTAAGGCAAGAACTGACCACAATCGCTCATAGAATGTGGACTGTTTAGATGACTTTATTTGTGTTATCCAAAGCCGCGGGTGCCGCGGGGACTTCAGAGAAGCTCCGCGTATACAGTGAAGCCAGCTGTGCACTGAATTTAGGATGTGCCACCTTCAAGAGGCCACATCCCTAACTTAGCGCGGCACCAGTGTCTCCACTCTCATTGTGTATGTGTGTTTGTGGGAGAGCAGTTGGGAAAGGGGAAGCAGGAGAGACGGAGCATTGGGTGATGTTTATTTTTACAGTCTGTGGCTAGAAAGCAAAGGATTTCTATGTTCAAGGAGCACTGTACCCAGATCAGTTTTTTTTTTCTTTGCCTGGACCCGAGGTGCCGGTTTTAGCCTTTGTGCATTTGCAAGGGAGGCGAGTCACCCCAGAAACATCTTCTTATCTTAGGTAATTCTTTCACACCATACCATGCCTATGAAGGAAGAAAGAAGTTGACTCAAAAAGCACGTCCAGTAAGAAACCAAACTCGATTTCAACTATTTATGAATGTAGCTTTTCACTCTGAGATTTACCTCGACTAACACTATGCCACAGAACTTTCTAGGACGATAGAAACACACTGCACTGTCCAGTAGGGTACCTGCTAGCCACGTGGGGCTGTGTTGAAAATCTGAAATGTGGTTAGTGAGTTTTTACTTTTGTTTCACTTTAATTAAAGTGAAATGTAAAGAGCCACACGGAGCTCGTGGCTACTGTGTTGGACCCTGCAGGTGAGCCTTTCTCAGGCTGAGCTGCTTTTTATGATGGCATCCTATTAAAAATCTCCTGTTTTCTTATATCATTTGGGAATGAGTGTGGTCACAGCAACAGAAAATCCAGTTAGCAGTGACTAAACCCATCAGACAGTGTTCCTATCAGAGAAACAGGAGGACAGAGGCTTCTGTTGCCGTCCAGGGCTGGGCAGCGGCTCAGTGATGACTTCGGACCCCAGGCTCTTCCTCTTTTTGTGCTCTGCCATCTTCACTGTCTTGCCACATGACTGCCTAACTAACTATTCCACCTCCAAGCGTTACGCCCAAGTTACAGACAAAAAGAGAGGGACAGATGGGAAATGGTGACCAAAAGCTCTGTCAGCCAAGTCTGTTTATGAGGAAAACCAAAAGCTTGCTCAGAAGATCCATCTAGCAGACTTCCACTTGTGTCTTGTGGGCTAGATCCATGTCATAAGGTCACACCCAAGGGCAGAGAAGACTGAAAAAATGTTTGGCCGGGCACGTGGCCATTCTGCACAAAATCAGTGTCTTATTGTCAAGAATGCCCTCCCCATTTCCCCAAAATTGTTGAATAGCATTTCGATAACGTATGCCCATTCTAATCTCTACGTGAATGCCAGAGTACTGACTACAGGGGAAATTGTGAGAGTAGTTTGCACTGACTTGTAGAGTGTACACCATATATCATCCCGATGGCTGTTTATGCCAAACTAAAGACCATATGGGGTACCTGCTATTATGCCTTCTTAGCTGTCACCCTCCAATACAAATTTGGACCGTTTCTAGACATAACATCGATCCTGGCCATAACATACAATGCTTGGCTGATATTGCCAAGTCCAAATAGTTTATCAGACATTCGTAAGCAGGAAATGAAGTGTTTGTGGAGTATTAGCCCACCATTTCTTGTGTCCTGTTTATGACAGAGGCAAGAAAATAACAGTTCTGGTATACCAATTGCATGAATATTGAAATTGGCAGCATGCTGCTGTTCTCGTTTACTGTAAATTGGATATTGACTTTTCAGGACAAACCCATTGGGTTTATAATCAAAACAGGGTTAGTCTGCCTGGCTGTGAAAACAAGATTTTTTTTTTTTCGCCTCTGACATGCCTCTAAATGGTATGTCAAGTGAATAACCCAGAGAGGTGACATTCCCTCCCTGATTACAGCCCCTGCCATGTGTCTCCCAGCTACCTGCCTATTTCAAACACAGTGTTCTTTATATTGAATCATATATTGCAGTGCAGAAAGAACCAAATCTTTCTACGATGGTTGATGGAGAAATAATTCAATGAACTATTTAGATGATGGGAGAATAAATATTTCTCCACTGATCCATGCAGGGTGATCCCACACTAACAGGGACCACACAGACAGTAATAAGCATGTTTTACGATGCAGCTGGGCCTCCTCCATGGAAGGCATCTCTCGATCGGTATCACTTATTCATCCAAGTCACAGCACATGGCACTAAATCTTTTTTTTTTTCACTAATAAATTCTACCATTTTTTTTATTTTTTAAAAAATTTCAGCTTTATTGAGGTATAATTGACAAATAAAATTGCAAGATATTTAAAGTATACATCTTAGTGATTTAAGTTTTGTATTTTTGGATCTTGTTTAAGAAACCTTTCCCCATCCTAAGGCACAAAGATATTCTGCTTCTTCCATTAGCCTCATTGTTTTACTTTTCCATTTATATCTTTGAGCTATCTGAAGTTTACCTTTGTATTTAGTGTAAGGTAGGGATTTAACTGAATTTTTCTTCATATTGTAAACCAGTTTTATCAACGTAATTTCTAAGCAATCTATTCTTTCCTCATGAAGATGGCTTTGCCACCTTTGTGGTGCTGCCTTTTTTGTACGTCAAGTTCTATGTATCATGGGTCTATTTCCAAGCTTTCTATCTGTTCTTTTTTTTTTAACATCTTTATTGGAGTATAATTGCTTTACACTGTTGTGTTAGCTTCTGCTGTATAACAAAGTGAATCAGCTATACGTATACATATGTCCCCATATCCCCTCCCTCTAGCGTCTGCCTCCCACCCTCCCTATCCCACCCCTCTAGGTGGTCACAAAGCACCGAGCTGATCTCCCTGTGCTATGTGGCTGCTTCCCACTAGCTACCTATTTTACATCTGGTAGTGTATATATGTCCATGCCACTCTCTCACTTTGCCCCAGCTTACCCTTCCCCCTCCCTGTGTCCTCAAGTCCATTCTC
The DNA here is from genome assembly GCF_965194805.1 of Balaenoptera borealis. NCBI lineage: Eukaryota > Metazoa > Chordata > Mammalia > Artiodactyla > Balaenopteridae > Balaenoptera > Balaenoptera borealis. The sequence goes on along the minus strand of NC_138881.1, from coordinate 8,196,261 downwards.
TGCGCCTGCATCTTTATTCCTGTCCTGCCCCTAGGTTCTTCAGAACTTTTTTTTTTTTTTAGATTCCATATATATGTGTTAGCATACGGTATTTGTTTTTCTCCTTCTGACTTACTTCACTCTGAATGACAGACTCTAGGTCCATCCACCTCACTACAAATAACTCAATTTCATTTCTTTTTATGGCTGAGTAATATTCCATTGTATATATGTGCCACATCTTCTTTATCCATTCATCTGTCGATGGACACTTTAGGTTGCTTCCATGTCCTGGCTGTTGTAAATAGAGCTGCAATGAACATTGTGGTACATGACTCTTTTTGAATTATGGTTTTCTCAGGGTATATGCCCAGTAGTGGGATTGCTGGGTCGTATGGTAATTCTATTTTTAGTTCTTTAAGGAACCTCCATACCATTCTCCATAGTGGCTGTATCAATTTACATTCCCACCAACAGTGCAGCAAGAGGGTTCCCTTTTCTCCACACCCTCTCCAGCATTGATTGTTTGTAGATTTTTTGATGATGGCCATTCTGACTGGTGTGAGGTGATACCTCATTGTAGTTTTGATTTGCATTTCTCTAATGATTAATGATGTTGAGCATTCTTTCATGTGTTTGTTGGCAAGCTGTATATCTTCTTTGGAGAAATGTCTGTTGAGGTCTTCTGCCTATTTTTGGATTGGGTGGTTCTTTTGATATTGAGCTGCATGAGCTGCTTGTATATTTTGGAGATTAATTCTTTGCTTCGTTTGCAAATATTTTCTCCCATTCTGAGGGTTGTCTTTTCGTCTTGTTTATGGTTTCCTTTGCTGTGCAAAAGCTTTTAAATTTCATTAGGTCCCATTTGTTTATTTTTGTTTTTAATTTCCATTTCTCTAGGAGGTGGGTCAAAAAGGATCTTGCTGTGATGTATGTCATAGAGTGTTCTGCCTGTGTTTTCCTCTAAGAGTTTGACAGTGTCTGGCCTTACATTTAGGTCTTTTATCCAGTTTGAGTTTATTTTTGTGTATGGTGTTAGGGAGTGTTCTAATTTCATTCTTTTACGTGTAGCTGTCCAGTTTTCCCAGCACCACTTACTGAAGAGGCTGTCTTTTCTCCATTATATATTCTTGCCTCCTTCATCAAAGATACGGTGACCATATATGTGTGGGTTTATCTCTGGGCTTTCTATCCTGTTCCATTGATCTATATTTCTGTTTTTGATGACACTAAATCTTGCATGTGGATACTTCAGGAGACAGATGTATAAAGTCATATTCCAGAAAGAATGTTTTAAGGGCTCTGTAGAGCCCTTCTATCTTAATGCACATCTTTCTTTTTTCAAGTTATCGCTTTTTTTTTATTTACTTTGTTGAAGTATAGGTGATTTACAATGTTGTGTTAGTTTCAGGTGTACAGCAAAGTGATTCAGTTATACATATAGATATAGTATACACAAGCTTACGGCAAAACCCGAACGAACTTTTTGGCCAGCCCAATATATTCTTTTTCATATTCTTTTCCATTATGGTTTATCACAGGATATTGAATATGTTCCCTGTGCTATACAGTAGCACCTTGCTGTTTATCCATTCTATATATAATAGTTTGCATCTGCTAATCCCAAACTCCCAATCCATCCCTCCCCCACCTCTCCTCCCCCTTGACAACCACAAGTCTGTTCTCTATGTCTTTGAGTCTCTTTCTGTTTCATAGATAAGTTCATTTGTGTCATACTTTAGATTCTACATGTAAGTGATATCATATGGTATATGTCTTTCTCTGCCTGACTTACTTCACTTAATATGATCATCTCTAAGTCCATGGCACATGGCATTATTTCATTTTATGGCTGAGTAGTATCCCTTAATGCATACCGTAATGCAGTGCCTGCCGCGATAATGTTTGTGGAATTCAATAATCAATAGACTAAGCTGGGCTAACTGACTTTATGCCACAGATATAAAAGTTACTTTGCTTCGTACGATATTTGTCCTGCATGTATCGTCAAGTGGCAAAGTGCAGAGTACTAAAACAATTAAAGTTTTAAATTGTACCATTTTCATAAACTTTCCTCCTTCTTCGGGTTTCTTTAGGACTCAGCCATCCTAATCAAAGTTTCAAGCAGGAAAGAATTCTCTAATAGTGTAAGCAAACATTGCTCCTCATCTGTCGGATGCAGATATATTTCTCCTTTTGAAGTTAGGTTCTGGTGTACAGAAGAATGGGAAAAAAGGCCTGGATCGACGCTTTAAACCAGGGCTCGGCAAACTCTGACTGTAAAGGGCCAGATGGTAAATATTTTAGTCTTTGCAGGACATATGGTTGCAACTACTCAATTCTGCTATTGCACAAAGGCAGCCAGAGACAGTATATAAATGAATGAGCCTGGCTGTGTTCCAATAAAACTTTATTTACAAAAACAGGCAGTGGGCCAGATTTGGCCCATAGCCATAGCTTGCCAGCTCCTGCTCTAAAATATTATTGCCAGTGCAAAGCACTCACTGCCTAGGCTTTTTCTTGCTCACAAACTCGTCTCATAAAACCAGTTATTGAAATCAATCCAGTAGAAGTCAACTTAAAATCATCATTTGGGTAGGATTTAGACTTCTCTGCTCCAGAATGTGTTCAAGGCATAAAACAGCAGCCTTCCCCAACGATAAGTTAATCAAATGCCAAGGAATCCTGTTTTTCTTGAGGAAGGAAAATGTACTTCTTAGATATGATCGATTGGCAATCATGTTCTTAATTTGAAATCTCACCTATCAACTGAAAAAATGAGAAGAAAACAGAATCACACTAATACATTTTTATAAGGCATCAAAACATGTAATGAAAGAAAATTTTCAAACAATTATCTGACTGATACGTTATGGGATAACAAACATCAGTATTTTTTCAGTTGGGTGCCTGAATATAAAAATACGTGGCATCTTGTAGCTCCAGAGGTTGACTAACTTTGGCTCACATGCCAAATCTGGTCCTCACTTGTTTTTGTAAATAAAGTTCTACTGGAACCTGGCCAGGTCTATTTGAGTACAGTTTGTCTCTGGCCACTTTCATGGTACAAAGGCAGAGTTGAGTAGTTGCAACAGAGACCAGATGACCCACAAAGCCTAAAATATTTACCATCTAGCTCTTTACCGAAAAAGTTTGCCATCCCCACAATGGGGATGAAATGACAAGAGTTCATCTTGTTTACTTTTTGTTTAACATGTTTTCTTTCATGAATAAGAGAGTCTTGTTTGCTTACCCTTCTAAACGTGCTTTCATGATAAATAGAGATAAGATACTGGCTGGCTGAAGTCACACTACCTGGGAAAAATCACCGTGATAACCAGCCAACCAAATGTTCTTTGGATTGGGATCACCATCTCTAGTTTAGTAGTTCTGATGGATATATTTTAAAAGGCCTGCTTTGACTGTCAAACATCTCCTTTGAAATGTATCCCAGAGGTGTCTGCTTCTCTGCTGATGACCATCTTGCTCCCCACAGCTCCCAACCCTCCCACAATTAGAGAAGAGCTCTGCACGGCTTCCTATGACACCATCACCGTTCACTGGACCTCCGATGATGAGTTCAGTGTGGTTTCCTACGAGCTCCAGTACACCATATTCACCGGACAAGCCAATGTTGTGAGTGAGTATCGCACACCCTATTGACTTCTCTGTTTGGTGACTGTTTTCAGATCAATTGCATTTCCGAATTTAAATATCAAGGGAAGACAAGGACGGAAAGAGTACACAATATTTATTGGCTTGTCTTTCCTAACCAAAAAGATGGTAGCACTCACTCGTACTGTGCTAGGAAAAATAACAGGCCAAATAGCGTTGAAAATTATTGATCTCTAGCAAACCACATGGATGAATCGTACAAACATATTGTTAAAGGAATCAGGAAACCAAAGGATGAATGCACTATGAGTCTATTTGTACATACATAAGTTAAAGATAAAAAGCTCTTGTGTTTAGAGATGTATACATAGGTGTAAAAACTATAAATAAAAGTCAGGATGATGGTTACCTCTTGGATGGGAGGGGAGTAGCACCATTGGAAAAACATGGGGAGATCATGGGGTTAACAGCACTTTCTGGGTGGGAGTTATATGGTTTAGTCATTATATCATACATTTAGTTTTCTTTTCTTTTCTGAGGGTTATTTCAGAATTTTTTTTGTTACTGACTTTGGGTCTATGTCACTTTATTTTTTATTTTAATTTTTATTTTATATTACAGTTGATTTACAGTGTTGTGTTAGTGTCAGGTGTACAGCAAAGTGATTCAGTTATACAGATACATATATCCATTACTTTACAGATTCTTTTCTCATATAGGTTATTAGAGAATAGTGAGTAGAGTTCCCTGTGCTGTACAGTAGGTCCTTGTTGGTTATCTGTTGTATATATAGTAGTGTGTAGATGTGAATCCCAAACTCCTAATCTATCCCTCCCCCGACCTCTCCCCTTTGGTAACCCTAAGTTTGTTTTTGAAGTCTGTGAGTCTGTTTCTGTTTTGTACACAAGTTCATTTGTATCATTTTTTTAGATTCCACATGGAAGTGATATCACATGGTACTTGTCTTTCTCTTTCTTACTTCACTTAGTATGATAATCTCTAGGTCCATCCATGCTGCTGCAAATGGCATTATTTCGTTCTTTTTTATGACTGATTATTACAGGATAGTGAATACAGTCCCCTGTGCTATACAATAGGACCTTGTTGTTTATCCATTCTGTATGTACTAGTTTGCATCTGCTAATCCCAAACTCCCACTCCATCCCTACCCTGCCCCCACCCCCACCCCCACCCCCACTTGGCAACCACAAGTCTGTTCTCTATGTGAGTCTGTTTCTGATTCTTAGAGAAGTTCATTTGTGCCATATTTTAGATTCTACATATAAGTGATATCACATGGTATTTGTCTTTCTCTTTCTGACTTACTTTGCTTAGTATGATCATCTCGAGGTCCATCCATGTTGCTGCAAATGGCATTATTTCATTCTTTTTTATGGCTGAGTACTATTCCATTGTGTATATGTACCAAATCTTCATTATTCACTCCTCTGTCGATGGACATTTAGGTTGCTTCCACGCCTTGGCTATTGTAAATAGTGCTGCTGTGAACACTGGGGTGCATGTATCTTTTCAAATTATGGTTTTCTCTGGATATATGCCCAGGAGTGGGATTGCTGGATCATATGGTATAGTTCTATTTTTAGTTCTTTTCAGGAACCTCCATACTGTTCTCCATAATGGTTGTACCAATTTACGTTCCCACCAACAGCATAGGAGGGTTCTCTTCTCTCCACACCCTCTCCAGCATTTATGGTTTGTAGACTTTGTAATGATGGCCATTCTGAGCCGTGTGAGCTGATACCTCATGGTAGTTTTGATTTGCATTTCTCTAATAATTAGTGATGTTGAGCATCTTTTCATGTGCTTTTTGGCCATCTGTATGTCTTCTTTGGAGAAATGTCTCTTTAGATCTTCTGCCCATTTGTTCACTGGGTTGTTTTTTTGATATTGAGCTGCATGAGCTGCTTGTATATTTTGGAGATTAATCCTTTGTCAGTTGCTTTGTTTGCAAATATTTTCTCCCATTTTGTGGGTTGTCCTTTTGTTTTGCTTATGGTTTCCTTTGCTGTGCAAAAGCTTTTAAGTTTAATTAAGTCCCATTTGTTTATTTTTGTTTTTATTTTCATTACTCCAGGCGGTGGATCCAAAAAGATATTGCTGCAATTTATGGAAAGATTGTTCTGCCTATGTTTTCCTCTGAGAGTTTTATAGTATCTGGTCTTACATTTAGGTCTTTAATCCATTTTGAGTTTATTTTTGTGTATGGTGTTAGAGAATGTTCTTGTTTCATTCTTTAACATGTAGCTGTCCAGTTTTCCCAGCAACACTTATTGAAGAGGCTGTCTTTTCTCCATTATATATTCCTGCCTCCTTTGACATAGATTAGTTGACCATAGGTGCGTGGGTTTATTTCTGGACTTTCTATCCTGTCCCATTGATCTATATTTCTGTTTCTCTGCCAGTACCATACTGTTTTGATGACTGTAGCTTTGTAGTCAAGGAGCCTGATTCCTCCAGCTCTGTTTTCCTTTCTCAGGATTGCTTTGGCTATTCGGGGTTTTTCGTGTTTCCATACAAATTTTAAAATTTTTTGTTCTAGTTCTGTGAAAAATGCCATTGGTAATTTAATAGGGATTGCATTGAATCTGTAGATTGCCTTAGGTAGTATACTCATTTTGACAATATTGATTCTTCTAATTCAAGAACAATATTGATTTTTCCAATTCCTTTCCATCTGTGTGTGTCATCTTCAATTTCTTTCATCAGCATCTTACAGTTTTCGAGTACAGGTATTTTGGCTCCTTGGGTAGGTTTATTCTTAGGAATTTTATTCTTTTTGATATGATGGTAAATGGGATCGTTTCCTTAATTTCTCTTTCTGATCTGTCATCGTTAACATATAGAAATGCAAGAGATTTCTGTGTATTAATTCTGTAAGCTGCAACTTTACCAAATTCATTGATGAGCTCGAGTAGTTTTCTGGTAGCATCTTTAGGATTTTCTATGTATAGTATCATGTCATCTGTAAACAGTGGCAGTTTTACTTCTTTTCCAATTGGGATTCCTTTTATTTCTTTTTCTTCTCTGATTGCCGTGGCTAGGACTTCCAAAGCTATGTTGAATAAAAGTGGTGGGAGTGGGCATCCTTGTCTTGTTTCTGATATTAGAGGAAATGCTTTCAGCTTTTCACTGTTGAGTATCATGTTAGCTGTGGGTTTGTCATATATGGTCTTTATTATATTGAGGCTCTGTGCCCACTTTCTGGAGAGTTTTTATCATAAATGAATGTTGAATTTTGTCAGAAGCTTTTTCTGCATCTATTGAGATGATCATATGGTTTTTATTCTTCAATTTGTTAATGTGGTGTATCACATTGGTTGATTTGCGGATATTGAAGAATCCTTGCATCCCTGGGATGAATCCCACTTGATCATGGTATATGATCCTTTTACTGTATTGTCGGGTTTGGTTTGCTAGTATTATGTTGAGGAATTTTACATCTATATTCATCAGTGATATTGGCCTGTAATTTTCTTTTTTTGTGCTATCTTTGCCTGGTTTTGGTATCAGGGTGATGGTGGCCTCGTAGAATGAGTTTGGGAGTGTTCCCTACTCTGCAATTGTTTTGGAATAGTTTCAGAATGATAGGTGTTAGCTCTTCTCTAAATGCTTGATAGAATGCGCCTGTGAAGCCATCTGCTCTTGGACTTTTGTTTGTTGGGAGTTTTTTCATCACATTTTCAATTTCAGTACTTGTGATTGGTCTGTTCACATTTTCTATTTCTGCTTGGTTCAGTCTTGGGAGACTGTACCTTTCTATGAATTTGTCCAGTTCTTCTAGATTGTCCATTTTATTGGCATAGAGTTGCTTGTAGTAGTCTCTTATGATCCTTTGTATTTCTGTGGTGCCTGTTGTAACTAAAACTTTTTCATTTCTAATTTTATGGATTAGAGCCTTCTCCCTTTTTTTCTTGATGAGTCTGGCTAAAGGTTTATCAATTTTGTTGATGTGTTCTTTGTCTCTATTTCATTTATTTCTGCTCTGATCTTTATGGTTTCTTTCCTTCTACTAACTTTGGGTTTTGTCTCTTCTTCTTTCTCTAGTTGCTTTAGGCATAAGGTTAAGTTGTTTGTTTGAGATTTTTCTTGTTTCCTGAGGTGAGATAATATTGCTATAAACGTCCCTCTTAAAATTGCTTTTGCTGCGTCCCGTAGGTCTTGGATCATCAGGCTTTTGTTTTCGTTTGTCTCTAGGTATTTTTTCATTTCTTCTTTGATTTCTTCAGTGATCCATTGGTTGATTAGTAGCATATTGTTTCACCTCCACGTGTTTGTGTTTTTTACAGTTTTGGGGGGTTTTTTTGTAGTTGATTTCTAATCTAATAGCTTTGTAGTCGGAGAAGATGCTTGATATGAGTTCAATTTTCTTAAATTTACTGAGGCTCACTTTGTGGCTCAGCATTGTGATCTCTCCTGGAGAATGTTATATGTGCCTTTGAGAAGAATGTGTATTCTGCTGCTTTCAAATGGAATATTCTATAAATATCAATTAACTTCATCTGGTCTAATGTGTCATTTAAGGCCTGTGTTTCCTTATTGATTTTCTGTCTGGATGCTCTGTCCACTGATGTAAGTGGGGTGTTAAAGTCCCCCGCTATTATTGTGTTACTGTTGATTTCTCCTTTTATGGCTGTTAGCATTTGCCTTGTATACTGAGGTGCTCCTTTGTTGGGTGCATATACATTTACAATTGTTTTATCCTCTTCATGACTTGATCCTTTGATCATTGTATATATATAGTGTCTTTCTTTGTCTCTTGTAACAGTCTTGATTTTAAAGTCTATTTTGTCTGGCATGAGTATTGCTACTCTAGCTTTCTTTTGATTTCCATTTGCGTAGAATACCTTTTTCCGTCTTCTCACTTTCAGTCTGTATGTGTCTCTAGATCTGAAGTGGGTCTCTTGTAGACAGCATATATACGGGATTTATTTTTGTATCCATTCAGCCAGTTTATGTCTTTTGGTTGGAGTATTTCATCCTTTTACATTTCAGGTAATTATCAATATGTATGTTCTTATTGCCATCTTGTTCATTGTTTTGGATTTGTTTTTGTAGGTCTTTTTTCTTCCCTTCCTCTTTTGTTCGCTTCTCTTGTGATTTGATGACTGTCTTTAGTGTTGTGTTTGCATTGCTTTTTCTTTTTTAATTCATTACTCTGAATTCTTTTTCAGGTAGATTACCTATCTCCACTTCACTTAGTTCTCCTGGGGTTTTATCTTGTTCCTTTGTCTGGAATATATTTCTCTGCTGTCTCATTTTGTGTAACTGTCTGTGTTTGTGGTCTCTGTTTCTCAGGCTGCACGTTTGTAGTTCCTCTTTCTTCTGATGTCTGCACCCTGGTGGGTGAGATTGGTCCAGAGGCTTGTGCAGGCTTCCTGGTGGGAGGGACTGTTGCCTGCCCCCTGGTGGGTGGAGCTGGGTCTTGTCCCTCTGGTGGGCAGGGCCATGTCAAGAGGTGCATTTAGAGGAGACTTTGTGCTCAGGAAGACTTTAGGCAGACTGTCTGCTGATGGGTGGGGCTGTGTTCCCACCCTGTTCATTGTTTGGCCTGAGGTGTACCAGCACTGGAACCAGGCAGTGGGGTGGGGCAAGGTCTCGGTGCCAAAATGGTGATCTCCGGGAGAGCTCACGCCGATAAATATTTCCTGGGGCCTCTGGCCCTTGCCCCTACGGTGAGCCCCAGCCAACCCCCAACTCCCTAGGAGACCCTCCAAGACCCACAGGTAGGTCTGACCCAGGCTCCTATGGAGTTGCTGCTTTGCCCTGGGCCCCAGTTCACAGGAAACCTTATGTGCGCCCTCCAAGAGTGGAGTCTCTGTTTCCACCTGTCCTGTGGAGCTCCTGCACTCAAGCCCCGCTGGCCTTCAATGCCAAATGCTCTGGGGGCTCCTCCTCCTGATGCTAGACCCCCAGGCTGGGGAGCCTGAAGTGGGGCTCAGAACTCTTACTTCTGTAAGAGAACCTCTGCAATATAATTATTTTCCATGTTGTGGGTCACCCATCTGGCGGGCATGGGATTTGATTATATCGCAGAAGCACCCCTCCTACTGTCTTGTTGTGGCTTCTTCTGTCTTTGGATGTAGAATATCTTTTTTGGTAGGTCCTAGTCTTTTTTGTCAATAGTTGTTCAGCAGTTTTGATTTGGGTGTTATCATGAGAGGAGGTGAGCTCAAGTTCTACTCTGCCATCTTGTCTCTGGAATCTGTTTCACATTTTTTTAAAAGGATTTAATAATATGAATAGCCAAAGAATACCAAATACCTGGTCTCATTCAGAGGCGAGCAGGGCCATCATCTGAAATATTAACAATTGGCCCCCACCTAGGAAGAATTTTAGACCTTATTTGAAACACAGAGAAACCCCTCTCTCACTGGGGCCCATGAGATAGTATCGGAGACAATTTGATGATCTTGAATAGCAGCAAAGTAGCTGGTCAGAGAGATGATAATAGAGGAAGCACTCCCTCTCACCCCACAGTTATTTAAATTGAATTAAGTAAATGGCAAAGGACGAGAAGAAATGTATTTTTAGGGGAGCAAGTTTGAAAGCTTCTTTAGCAAATAAAAATAGAATATGTCAAAGTAGAATAGGATAGAATAGCAGTCACTTTTCAACAAAGAAATGTTTTGAATAAATCCATATCAACCTTGCTTTTATTATATAAACCTTTTTTTAACTACACTGTTCTTTCCTAGCACAAGTAATTCTGAGGCACATGATGCTGAAAATAGAAATTTGATTTAGGAGTAATTAAAAGAGTGATGCAGAAAGACCCACACTTCTAAGGGGCTAAAGTAGAAGTGACTCATACCAACAAATGGCTCCCCCTCCCTATATCCCCTTTTCCCAGCTTCCCCTCCTGACCCCTCTGACCTTTCACTCCTTAATCAGCCTGCCTTGGAAGCTTTTCTTAAAATCTTACTTAGCTTTTATTAAAATCTTCTAAGAATGTATAATTTTGGAGTGAAAGGGAAAATCATGAAACGTTGAGAACGGCTTTGGCAAGCTGCCCGAGTAGGTAGAAAGCATAGAGAGGGCAGAAGTGGTACAACCAAAAGGTCTTGGGGCAAGTGATCACTAAGTCTTGAAAGAGAGTGGGTACCTATCAGTACAGTAAAGGCATACCAGACAGCCATGTTAAGCAAACCTATAGAGACAGAAGGTGGCAGGGTGTAGTGGGAGATCTCGTCTAATTAAGCCTGGCTAGAGAGTTGAGTGAGGACGGGGAGACGGTGAGACATGAAGGTAGAGAAATAGAACCAGGACTCAAACCCTTACAGGTGTAGTTCTTCCTGTTTGTGCATCTGGAGTCAGCTGGGGGTCAGCTAACCTGCTGATCTTGGTCAGGCTCCCTCGCAGGTCAGGCTGACGACTGGGGCAGCTGTCAGCTGCTGGACAGCTCTCTCCTGCAATCTAGCGCAAGCATGTTCTCCAGGGGATTGCAGAGGTGAAGGCAGAAGGCTGGGCCCAGTTGCCCACATGCTTTTCAAGCCTCTGTCTTTGTCATGTTAGCTGACATGCCATTGGCCAGACCCATTCCCACGAGTGAGCCTGGAGTCAGAATGAGAGGCCTGCAAGGTTACATAGCAAACAAAATGCGTGGATACAGCAAGAAGGAAGGGAGTGGAGCCAGAGGACCACCTATTGTAGAACCTTAGCTCGATACCAGTGCTTCACTCCATCCCCAAAATGAAAGGAAGATACCTGTTGCTTGAAACTTAGGGTTTCCCCGGTAACTAAACTGACTAACTTGACTTCCATGCTGTTGGCATGGAAAAGAATACCAAAATAAGACACATGAACGGAATAGATGAGAAAAGGCCACACCTGTAGAAATCCAACAACAATACTACTGAAATTAGAGCTTTATGTTGGGTGATTCCAGAGAAGGGGATTTGTTCCCAGAAAGCAGTTGCCACAAGAAAATAAATGCACATGGCTTAACGAAGATTACAGACCTGCCTTTTGTTGTTGTTGTTCTTATAATTTTTTTATTGAAGTGTAGTTGATTTACAATATTGTGTTAGATGCAGGTGTACAGCAAAGTTTCAGTTATTTTTTCAGATTATTTTCCATTATAGGTTCTTACAAGATAATTAATATAGTTCCCTGTGCTATGCAGTAGGTCCTTGTTTATCTAGTATTTTTAATTTTTTTTTTATATTGGAGTATAGTTGATCTACAATGTTGTGTTAGTTTCAGGTGTACAGCAAAGTGATTCAGTTATACATATATCCATTCTTTTTCAGATTCTTTTCCCATATAGGCTGTTACAGAATATTGAGTAGAGTTCCCTGTGCTATACAGTGCAAGATCTGCCTTATTTAAAACGTAGATCCTGAAAAGGCCTGTTCTCCCAGGACAGATGGAAACCAGTGAAACTGCAGTTGTTCATCTAACTGGGGTACTCTAGTCAGCTTGTTAGTATCAGCATTTGTTTGTCTCTTTAATGTCCATTAAAGCAGTATAGTGAAGTCCCAATGCCTACAGGATCAAATTGCAACAATGGAAGAATAAATTTAGATTAAAGGTAACTGAGATGTAAACATTCTCAGATTATTTTTTCTTTTGTAATTTAATCTTTATTTTATCTTGGAGTATAGTCGATTTACAATGCAGTGTTAGTTTCAGGTGTACAGCAAAGTGATTCAGTTATACAGATACATATATCCATTACTTTACAGATTCTTTTCTCATAGGTTTTTAGAGACTAGTGACTAGAGTTCCCTGTGCTGTGCAGTAGGTCCTTGTTGGTTATCTGTTGTATATATAATAGTGTGTAGATGTTAATCCCAAACTCCTAATCTATCCCTCTCCTGATCTCTCCCCTTTGGTAACCATAAGTTTGTTTTTGAAGTCTGTGAGTCTGTTTCTGTTTCGTACGTAAGTTCATTTGTATCTTTTTTTTTAGATTCCACATAGAAGTGATATCACATGGTACTTGTCTTTCTCTTTGATTTACTTCACTTAGTATGATAATCTCTAGGTCCATCCATGTTGCTGCAAATGGCATTATTTCATTCTTTTTTTATGGTTGAGTACTATTCCATTGTATATATGTACCACATCTTCTTTATTCATTCCTCTGTTGATGGACATTTAGGTTGCTTCCACGTCCAGGCTATTGTAAATAGTGCTGCAGTGAACTTTGGGGTGCATGTTTTTTTTCAAGTTATGATTTTCTCCTGATCTATGCCCAGGAGTGGGATTGCTGGGTCATATGATAGTTCTATTTTTAGTTTTTTAAGGAACCTCCATACTGTTCTCCAAAGTGGCTGTACCAATTTACATTCCCACCAACAGTGTAGGAGGGTTCCCTTTTCTCCACACCCTCTCCAGCACTTGTTATTTGTAGATTTTTTGATGATGGCTATTCTGATCAGTGTGAGGTGGTACCTCTTTGTAGTTTTGATTTGCATTACTCTAATAATTAGTGAGGTTGAGCATCTTTTCATGTGCTTTTTGGCCAGAGATAATTTTTTTCTTAACTACTATGCATAGTTGTAGTGATTGAGGGAGATCTGGATTTGAATCCCCGCTTTGGACCTCACTAGCTCTATAATTTGGGGCAAATTATTGAACATCCTCTGTTTCTTCATCTGTAAGAAGAGGTAATGTTTTAACTTCACATGGCTGAGATACTAAAAGTAAAGTTCTTAGCCCTGTGTTTGCCAGTGTTAGCACTTAGCTATTCAAAGTTACTGTTCCTACAAAAATATAGCCTAGACTCACCCGTCATTATATTTTTTGTCATATGATAAAGGTCAATCGTGCAATTTGCCAGGATTATCTACATGATGGCATTTTACACAGTCTTCGTGTGAAAGGTCTTCCTTGCATGTTGTTTGTTCTTCTATACTCCCATTTGAAAGGACTATCCTTTGCAGATGTTCTATTGAATGATAAGATCTAAGAGTACAAACTCTACTGGAAAGAAGGAGAAAGATACTCCAAAGCTGGCTGTAGCTCCTTGTGCCACTGGGCAGTCTTTTACTGTCCCTAGGTCACAGTTCCTTCACTTGTCATAATAAATTCTAGTTAATTGCCCTCAAGTGACTTCAGTGAAGGAGAACTTAGATACTATCTATCTATGGAGCTTTTTAATCTTATAAAAAGACTATCTCTAATCAAATTCATACACTCAAATGCAAAATTAATGACAGTTAATTTTTTATTTTTCATTTTTATGAACAGGCTTATGACTACAGATGTTAACGAATTGCTTATTGAGAAATAGATAGATATGTATTCAATTTTACAGTTTTTTCCAAAACTACTTTTAATGCATCATTGAAAATCTTCAATTGGAGCCTTCTCCCAGCAGCCTATTATTTTTATTATTGGCAAGAGTCAAAAGATCCGTGTCTTCAAGCCTTCATGGCAAAGTAGTTATCTGTATTTAATTTATTTTAGTCATTTTGAAAACATTCATGAAAGTTATTAAACATATACTATTTGTATTGAGAAGAAGGAAAAGAATGTTCACTTATGTCCAATCTGTTCAAAGAAACGAAGCTGGTGTGCAGCCTCTCTGAAGGGTGTCCGTGTTGCATAATGTTTTATACATAATGATGTTTTACTGTAAGATGACAGGCAGTTACTGTACAAGGCTCTGAAGTCCCAAACGTAATTAGGATCTTGTAAGGAGCAGCATTATGTAGGGAGATGCTTCTGACCCATTGTGAATGAGAGAAAAAAAGTACAAAATCACAAAACTCAATTATTGTATTATGAACTAATCATCTTCCAAGTTCCATTGTTGCTTTAGTACTTCAAGCTGAATTGGAGAAGGTGAATGTTGGCATCCCCTCAAAGATGATTGGAAACGAATTTAGAGAAAAGTAGAAGTTTCAGTCAGGACAGTTATATGGATGTTTGTTTCATAAAGTGATGAATAAAACCTGGTCAACGGTCTCAACACAGTGGGGTATCAAGGCAGAGAAGTCTGGCGCTTGGCACCATATGCAAGAAGTTAAGTGGTGCTGGCACTAGACCAACACTAGCAATGCAGTAATGGTGTACTCCGAGGCATCCCACCAACTGCAGCCCCCAAAAGAGAACGGTCGATGTTGCTTTCTTGGCATCTGTAATCAACCTCTCAGTTATGACCTTGGCCATAGTAATAATATAAAGGTAAGCCTAAATAGTTAGCATTCATCAAAGCAGATTGTCCCAGGGTAAACTTACTTATCCAATCAAATTTTACTACTCCATAAACATTTTGTTCTTTTAATACTCAAGTAAAACAATTAGTGACCTGTTCACAAACTAATCAGGATGGTCAGGGTCCCTTTTTTGGTTTGGAAAAGTTTTCTGAAACATTAAATCTTTTTTTGTTGGGTTAAGACTTTGGATTGTAAGCCAAGTTGCAGTTTGCAGCAATTTCAGACATCTGCTTTATGATGTTGCTGAAAGCATTCCGCCACCACATTAAACCCAGCTTTGGGGTTGTACAGTGATGTAAAGTTTATTGAAACATTTTTACATTTGCTTTCTTTGACCACAATACTCATTTCGCTGTAACATATGCAATTAAATAGGAACAGTGTAAACACAGTGACACTGATAGGATTCTCATTTGATTCTGCGGACTGCTGTTATTGTTTGCATTTGTGCCGGACTGCTGTTGACAAAGGTCTAGGAATATGAGTGGATTGTCCTAGGCAATGGAAAAGCTCATCATTTTGTTCTGTTTTTTAATTAATTTTTTATTGGAGTATAGTTGATTTACAATGTTGTGTTAGTTTCAGGTGTACACAGCACAGTGATTCAGTTATACATATATATTTTTTTTCAGATTCTTTTCCCTTATAGGCTTATCACAGACTATTGAGTAGAGTTCCCTGTGCTATATAGTAGGAGCTTCTTGATTATCTGTTTTATATAGAGTAGTGTACATACGTTAATCCCAAACTCCTAATTTGTCCCTTCCCTCCCTTCCCCTTTGGTAACTGTAAGTTTGTTTTCTGTGGCTGTTGTTTTATTACTATTGTGACGCTCTTATTAAATATCTAAAGTGAGTTACAAGCACTGCCAGGGCTTCTGCTTTGGGACTAGGAGGGGTAGCTTCCGTGCAACAAGAGTTCAGTCCCCATAGTACTCGCTGGGATTTGGGCTTCAGGAGAACCTGGGGCTGTGTCCATGCTGACAGGACCTGGGTTTGCTCAGGATCTGCCCAGGGAGGTGCCGCTGGGAGTAAAAGTTCCCTGACCAGGGATCGAACCTGCGCCCCCTGCAGTAGCACAGAGTCTTAACCACTGGACCACCAGGCAATTAAGAAGAGGCTTCACTTGGGGGAGGTCAGTGACAAGGAGGGTAAGAAAAACCATGCTCAGACCAATTTTAATGAGGCTGTAGATGAGAGGATTCAGCACAGGAGTGAGCACACCATACTGCACAGAGAAAGTCAATGCCAGAGGGGATCCTAAAGTTGGCATGAGGTAGCAGAGAAACCCTGAGTCAAAGAAGAAGGCCACTGCAGTGAGTGGAGAATCTACAGCTTAGAAGTGGGAGAAGAAAAAGATGTCCGAGAGACAGACAAGGCCACTTGTCTCGATTTCGAGTGCTTAGAGTGGGACAAAGAGCAGAAGAGTGGAAAACCGTCTGGCCCACCATAGCTCCCCAAAGCACAGGTCAAGCCTATGCTGGGGAAAGGGGAACAGGTGCAATGTGCATTGAGTTTGAAAGTAACTGGGAAGTTGTGAAATAATTCTGAGGGATCATTAAGGGATGGAAAATGAATATTGGCTAAAGCAAGGGGGAAAACAGAAATTGGAAAAAAATTAAGTCTGGGGTTAAGACTTGCTTGACAACATATATATCCCACCCACTCCATCCATACACACACACCAAGCTTGTTTTAAAAACATTTGGATTTGGTGAGAAGATGGCAGAGTAGAAGGACATGCTCTCACTCCCTCTTGCGAGAGCACCTGAATCACAACTAACTGCTGGACAGTCATCAACAGGAAGACACTGGAACTCACCAAAAAGGATACCCCACATCCAAAGACAAAGGAGAAGCCACAATGAGACGGTAGGAGGGGCGCAATCACAATAAAATCAAATCCCATAACCACTGGGTGGGTGGCTCACAGACTGGAGAACACTTATACCACAGAACTCCACCCCCTGGAGTGAAGGTTCTGAGCCCCACATCAGGTTTCCCAACCTGGGGGTCTGGCAATGGGAGGAGGAATCCCCAGAGAATCAGACTTTGAAGGCTAGCTGGATTTGATTGCAGGACTGGGGGAAACAGAGACTCCACTCTTGGAGGGCACACACAGGGTAGTGTGCACATCCAGACCCAGGAGGAGGGAGCAGTGACCCCATAGGAGACTGAAGCAGACCTACCTGCCGGTGTTGGAGGGTCTCCTGCAGAGGCAGGGGGTGGCTGTGGCTCACTGCAGGGACAGGGACCCTGGCAGCAGAAGTTCTGGGAAGTGTTCCTTGGCATGAGCCCTCCCGGAGTCCACCATTAGCCCCACCAAAGAGCCTGTGGCCTCCAGTGCTGGGTCACCTCAGGCCAAACAATGAACAGGGAGTGAACTCAGCCCCACGCATCAGCAGACAAGTGGATTAAAGTTTTACTGCTCTCTGCCCACCGCAGCAACACCCAGCTCTACCCACCACCAGTCCCTCCCATCAGGAAGCTTGCACAAGCCTCTTAGATAGCCTCCTCCACCAGAGGGCAGACAGCAGAAGCAAGAAGAACTACAATCCTGCAGCCTGTGGAAGGAAAACCACATTCACAGAAAGACAGACAAAATGAAAAGGCAGAGGACTGTGTGCCAGAGGAAGGAACAAGATAAAACCCCAGAAAAACAACTAAATGAAGTGGAGATAGGCAACCTTCCAGAAAAAGAACAGAGGCAAAGATCATGATGATGCAAGAAATATTTAACAAAGACCTAGAAGAATTAAAGAACAAACAGAGATGAACAATAACTGAAATGAAAACTACACTAGAAGGAATCAATAGCAGAATAACTGAGGCAGAAGAACAGATAAGTGACCTGGACAGAATGGTGGAAATCACTGCCACAGAACAGAATAAAGAAAAAGGAATGAAAAGAAATGAAGACTGCCTAAGAGACCTCTGGGACAACATTACACGCACCAACATTCGCATTATAGGGGTCCCAGAAGGAGAAGAGAAAGGACCAGAGAAAATACTTGAAGAGATTATAGTCAAAAAACTTCCCTAACATGGGAAAGGAAATAGCCACCCAAGTCCAGGAAGCACAGAGAGTCCCAGGCAGGATAAACCCAAGGAGAAACACGCCAAGACACACAGTAATCAAATTGACAAAAATTAAAGACAAAAATTATTAAAAGCAACAAGGGAAAAAACGACAAACAACATACAAGGGAACTCCCATAAGGTTAACAGCTGATTTCTCAGCAGAAACTCTACAAGCCAGAAAGGAGTGGCACACCATGTTTTAAGTGATGAAAGGGAAGAACTTAGAACCAAGATTACTCTACCTGGCAAGGATCTCATTCAGATTCAATGGAGAAATCAAATGCTTTACAGACAAGCAAAAGCTAAGAGAATTCAGCTCCACCAAACCAGCTCTACAACAAATGCTAAAGGAACTTCTCTAAGTGGGAAACACAAGAGAAGAAAAGGACCTACAAAAACAAACACAAAAACAATTAAGAAAATGGTAATAGGAACATACATGTTGGTAATTACCTTAAATGTGAATGGATTAAATGCTCCAGCCAAAACACAGAGGCTCACTGAATGGATACAAAAACAAAACCCATATTTATATATATGCTGCCTACAAGAGACCCACTTCAGACCTAGGAACACATACAGAAAGTGAGGGGATGGAAAAAGATATTCCATGCAAATGGAAATCAAAAAAAAGCTGGAGCAGCAATTCTCATATCACATAAAACAGACTTTAAAATAAAGAATGTTACAAGAGACAAGGAAGGACACTACATAATGATCAAGGGATCAATCCAAGAAGAAGATATAACAATTATAAATATATATGCACCCAACATAGGAGCACCTCAATACAGAAGGCAAATGCTAACAGCTGTAAAAGAGGAAATCAACAGTAACACAATAATAGTGGGGGGCTTTAACACCTCATTTACACCAATGGACAGATCATGGAGACAGAAAATTAACAAGGAAACACAAGCTCTAAATGACACAATAGACCAGATAGATTTAATTGATATTTTTAGAACATTTCACCCAAAGTAGCAGAATACACATTATTCTCAAGTGCACATGGAACATTCTCCAGGACAGATCACATCTTGGGTCACAAATCAAGCCTCAGTAAATTTAAGAAAATTGAAATCATATCAAGCATCTTTTCCAACCACAACACTATGAGATTAGAAATAAATTACAGGCAAAAAAACATAAAAACCACAAACACATGGAGGCTAAACACTACATTACTAAATAACCAAGAGATCACTGAAGAAATCAAAGAGAACAAGACAAGTCTGTCCACTCTCACCACTATTATTCAACATAGTTTTGGAAGTTTTAGCCATAGCAATCAGAGGGAAAAAAGAAATAAAAGGAATCCAAATCAGAAAAGAAGAAGTAAAACTGTCACTGTTTGCAGGTGACATGTTACTATACATAGACAATCCTAAAGATGCCACCAGAAAACTACTAGAACTAATGAATGAATTTTGTATGGTTGCAGGATACAAAATTAATGCACAGAAATCTCTGGCATTCCTATACACCAACAACAAAAGATCAGAAAGAGAAATTAAGGAAACAATCCCATTCACCACTGCAACAAAAATAATTAAATACCTAGGAAGAAACCTACCAAAGGAGGTAAAAGACCTGTACTCAGAAAACACTGATGAAAGAAATCAAAGATGACACAAACAGATGGAGAGAGATGCCGTCTGCTCTTGGATTGGAAGAATCAATACTGTGAAAATGACTATACTTCCCAAAGCAATCTACAGATTCAGTGAAATCCCTATTACCAATGGCATTTTTTTTTTAACAGAACTAGAACAAAAAAATCTTAAAATTTGTGTGGAGACACCAAAGACTCCAAATAGCCAAAGCAATTTTGAGGGGGAAAAACGGAGCTTGAACAATCAGGCTCCCTGACTTCAGACTATACTACAGAGCTATAGTAATCAAGACAGTATGATACTGGCACAAAAACAGAAATATAGATCAATGCAACAGGATAGAAAGCCCAGAGATAAACCCACACACATATGGTCACCTTATCTTTGATAAAGGAGGCAAGAATATACAATGTAGAAAAGACAGTCTCTTCAATAAGTGGTGCTGGGAAAACTGGACAGCTACATGTATAAGAATGAAATTAGAACACTCCCTAACACCATACGCAAAGTAAACTCAAAAATGATTCAAGACCTAAATATAAGACCAGATACAATAAAACTCTTAGAGGAAAGCATAGGCAGAACACTCTGACATAAATCACAGCAAGATCTTTTTTGACCCACCTCCTAGAGTAATGGAAATAAAACCAAAAATAAACAAATGGGACCTACTGAAACTTAAAAGCTTTTGCACAGCAAAGGAAACTATAAACAAGACAAAAAGACAACCCTCAGAATGGGAGACAATATTTGCAAACGAATCAACGGACAAAGGATTAATCTCCAAAGTATATAAACAGCTCATGCAGCTCAGTGTCAAAAAAAAACAAACAACCCAATCCAAAAATGGGCAGAAGACCTAAACGGACCTTATTCTCCAAAGAACATACAGATGGCCAGGAGGCAAATGAAAAGCAGCTCAACATCACTAATTATTGAAGAAGTGCAAATCAAAACTACAATGAGGTATCACACCTCACACCAGTTAGAATGGGCATCATCAGAAAATCTACAAACAACAAATGCTGGAGAGGGTGTGGCGAAAAGGGAACCCTCTTGCACTGTTGGTGGGAATGTAAATTGATACAGCCACTTTGAAGAACAGTATGGAGGTTCCTTAGAAAACTAAAAATAGAATTACCATATGACCCAGCAATCCCACTACTGGGCATATACCCAGAGAAAACCATAATTCAAAGAGACACATGCACCCCAGTGTTCACTGCAGCACTATTTACAATAGCCAGGACATGGAAGCAACCTAAATGCCCATCGACAGACGAATGGATAAAGAAGATGTGGTACATATCTACAATGGAATATTACTTAGCCATAAAAAGAAACGAAATTGAGTCATTTACAGAGACGTGGATGGACCTAGAGACTGTCATACAGAGTGAAGTAAGTCAGAAAGAGAAAAATATCATATTAACGCTAACACGTGGCATCTAGAAAAATGGTACAGGTGAACCGGTTTGCAGGGCAGAAATAGAGACACAGATGTAGAGAACAAACGTATGGACACCAAGGGGGGAAAGCGCAGGAGGTGGGGGTGGGGGTGGGATGAATCGGGAAATTGGGATTGACATGGATACACTAATACGTATGAAATAGATAACTAATAAGAACCTGCAGTATAAAAATAAATAAATAAAATTCAAAAAATAATAATAAAGTGAGTTACAGGCTTCTTGGGGCCCAGAGCTGAGATCCAATTTTGGGTGGATCAAAATCTACTATTTGGTTGTGGCACTATCTGGAAGCATTGAGTTTGTCACTGCTGTGTTCAAGGAAAAGGGAAGGTGAGAAAGTATCAAAATAGATATGTAATTGGGAGAGTCCCATGTTACTAAGCTATTTGTGGATGTTCACCTGGGTCTAATACAAGTGAGAACTGGTCGGAGAAATAGGGGGAAATTGGGGGTGGGGGGATGGTGCCTTAGTTGCTCTATTATGTCTCCAAAAACAAGCACACCACACTCAACCCCTTCTGTGAGCCTCACATCATTTCCTTGCTTTATGGTGGCTCTGTCAAGTCTTGCAGTCCTCCTGGTTTAAATGTTTACAGATGGAAGTGAAAAGAGGTGAGAGAAAATTCACAGGATTTTTCATGTATATGACTATATACATGTTTGCTTATTTTAAGACTCACTGAAGTGCACCTGCAAATACTGTGCACCCAAGATACAAGTCGTAGGAAGTGAATTTTCACAATTAACAAAATATTTTCACGTTCGTCTCAACTGTGAGACTACCATGAACAATGTTGAACTAAAAAGTCGGAGACGGTATTTAGTAGGATTCAGAGACAGCTGTCATGGGGCCGTGAACATCTTGAAATGCTATGCAGATATTTGTGGGTTAGTAGGGATATGCGTTTGTGAGTTTCCTTCTACAGAAATGTTTTATTAGAGTCTCAAAGAGGTAAGACCAAAGAAAGATGAAGGGACTGCTTCTTGGGCGTATGGTTAAGGTGTAAGTTGCCTCAAGATCAAAAGAACTAACCTTTGACTTGCAAATCCCCTGAAAGGGAAGGAGGGGAGGCAAGTTGAGCGCCCCTCAGGAAGTGGAGGGGCCCAGCCCTCTACCGAGAATCGATGAAGGAAATTCACCAGAGTCAGGAAACGCCATGACAGCCCAGTCACCAGGGGGCTGGGAAAAGGTTCGATTAGCGTGGAGATTGATGGGCGGAGAGGAGAGTCGGGCCCAGGACCAAAGAAATGTTTTCAGCATCAGCCAGCTGAAAAACAAGACGGCTTCCTCTTTCCTACATGTTCTTCCAAAGCCTCCTAAATCTGCAGGCTGCTTCTCAAACCACATCCCGCAGCATGCCGCCAGAAGAGCAACTCTGCTCTTCTCTGGAACCAGCCATGCTAGGGGTGCAGCTGGTCCCAATCCCTGTTGATGCTTTTCTCAGAGTTGCCCTGGGCCCTGAGCTGCCCTCAGGTGCTGCCACTCCAGGGTTCTCTGAGGGACACATGTCCTGAATCACTTGAAGTACGACCAGGAGAGTACTGGGTCACACACAACCCCAGTGAGCATTCTCTTAGGTTCCCTGTCAGAAGTTGCGCTGGTGCTGGCCAGTCTCTGCTGGTCTCACTCCCGAATCGGCTGGGCAGTCGGTGAGAGGAGGAGACTATCGGGAACGTTCTCCCTATGGCCGTCCCTATGGCAGTGGCACGAGGGGGCAACAAACCCTCAAGGCCTTGTAATGCCTCCTCTTGCCACTGGCACGTTATCATTTCAGCCTCATTGTAGTGGCCAAAGCAGGTCACATGGCCAAATCCAAAGCTACGAGATAAGAGAATATACCCCATGTCTTTAGAAGGAGCAACTGCAAAGTCACCTAGACATGGATCCAGGGCAGGGTGAAGGATGAGAGGCAAAAAATGCGACCTACTACATCGACGTTAGTGAAGGCAATTTCTCATACGTGACCCGGGTCTCTCCTCACCTTCTGTGAGTCTCAAAATTGATGAGATCAAAAACTGAATGCTCATCATAATGAGAACTGGGGGAGGGATCCGTGGTTACTTGCTTGCTTTTCATCCCATGGCACCTAGTAACACATCATGCCCGTAGACGGTGCTTAAGATCCTGGACAGAACCATCCTTGCTGCTCCTAGCCACACTGAACAGGGTTTGCAATATAATCATCTTAGTTGGTGCTTCCACTTCGAGCACACAGCCCGAATATATAATAATAAATACAGGTTGCCATCCTAGTTATAGGCAGGACACTGGGCACTCGAGTTGATTGGTGGTCTCCCTGAGAAGTGACAAAGCTCTCCACTTCCGGTTCAAAGAACCGAAAATCCTGCGACCTTAACATTATGCAGATCTACCCCATGCTGGCACCAAAGAACCCATCACGTGTGCTTGGCTTTGCAGGTCTGTGTAACTCGGCCGATAGCTGGATGATCGTGCCCAACATCAAGCAGAACCACTACACCGTCCACGGTCTGCAGAGCGGCACCAAGTACATCTTCATCGTCAAGGCCATCAACCAGGCGGGCAGCCGCAGCAGTGAGCCTGGGAAGCTGAAGACGAACAGTACGTGCCGCCAGCTCAGCAGAGCTGTCGTCTCTCATCTGCTCTCCTTTCAGCTGCCTCTAGCGTCCCTTCTTTTCCTCTTCTCTGTCTCGGGTATCGCTGACAGCCTCAGAAAGCAAGCAAAGAGCCAGTGTGCAATCGTGGGTTTTGCATCAGATTCCTCTCGGTTCCAAGCCTGACAGACACAGAGTCGGGGCGCTGGAACTGGCAGATAGTATTCTTTTCCATAGCAGAATAGCAAATTACTAAGTCTTTCTTCAGGAATTCTCTTACCCCAGATAGCTGTCCAGGTCTGGGGTTCTCAGTCAGAGGTGATTCTGGTCCCCCGAGGAACACTGAGCCACGTCTGGGGTCATTTTTGGTTGTCACAGCTGGGATGGGTGTTACTGGTGTCTAGTGGTTAGAGGCCAGGGATGACGGGAAACGCCCCCCAGTCCTCAGGATGGCCCCTACGACACAGGGCGAGCCAGGCGGTACGTGCGTCCTGTAACACTGTCATCTCCCCCTCTCTGCCCACCTGGGTTTTATTTTGTGCTCATCTTTCTTTACATCTTTTTGATCTAGAAATGTTATGCTGTATACTATGGTACTCCTTTGCATAAGACCTCCCAAGAGACAGTCACTTGGAGTGTGTCAATATCACAGCACGTTCTAGGGTTGCCAGCCTGTCAACAGGAACTACTTTTTAAGAGGAACCCTCATTTAACCCAAATCCTTGATTTCAGTAGTCAAGTAACTTTATTCCAGGTATGTGTGTTTAAGATACATACTCTTAAACATAAGCTAATTTCTCCTCTCCATGTGGCTGCTGGTAAAGAAGAAAAACGTCCTCAGAGAGTAACTAAGAAAACAAATGAATATATACATACACTGAGGTTAATTCTATAGAGTAGATCTAAGAGACATCTTGTTTGTGCTTCACCGGTTTTACCAAAGATAATGTATTCATTTCATATAGACAGGTAATGTCATCTTCTACGTCTAGACAGGCAATCATTGACCAGATGTTATTAAGTTATGTACAAGAGGTTGGTAAACTTTTTCTGTAATGTGCCAAATAGTAACTGTTTGGGGCTGTGCAGGTCAGATGGTCTTGGTCACAGGTATTCAACTCTGTCGTGCAAAAAGCACGGCATGGCCACGCTTCATCAAAACTTTATTGACAGACACAGGCAGTGGGCTGAATCTGGCCTGCGGGCTATAGTTTGCCAAACTCTTAGGTGTACAAGTCCTACAGTGCATTGAATTCTTTAGCCAAGTCAATGATTAATTTGTTCCCTGCGCTAATTTGTCCTCATCGAAGCAAAAGCCTTGAACCTAGACAGAGTAGGTCATAGTTTCCTTGAGAAACACATCCGAGGCGCAAGTGGAATTTGTTCCGAGAAGGCAGGGGGTTGGGCCTGACATCAGGTGGCATGACCCTGCTCCATGCATGTGCGGGTGAGGCTGGGAGCTGAAGCCAACACGATGTAGCTCACCGTTATAAGGCCAGTCTTTTCAATGGCTGTAACGTTCTGATCTTCCTCCCTGGAAGAAGGGCAAGCAGAACACAGCCTTCATTTTCAATGATGGGCGCGCGCCTTTAGGGAATGCCTTCCTAATCCGCCCATTAGGGTCCAGTTATTTTTACGCACGTTGTATCTTCCACCTTTTTTTTTTTCTTTTTTTCCAATTGTATTGAAGTATAGTTGATTTACAATGTTGTGTTAATTTCTGCTGTACAGCAAAGTGATTCAGTTATATACACATTCTTTTTCATGTCCTTTTCCATTATGGTTTATCACACCTTTTAAGCAAGCCAAACTATCTTCAGATTCTTCTTGTCTTAGTTCATACTTTATCCCTAATAGTTGCTGGTGTGATCATTCCTGAGGACAATTTTTTTTTTTTTTAACAAGCCAAGCCAAAGTTTAAACTACACATGGAATCCAGCCGATCTTACAGCCTTTGAGAATACCCACTGCCTGCTGAGCACTTGAGGATTTTCTCAGCTCCCCTTTAAGCTTTTCTTTGATATGAACAGAAATCTAAAATGGGTCAGCAAACTACAGCCCGTGGGCCAGATTCAGCTGCCTGTTTTTGTAAATAAACTTTTACTGGCACAGAGCCACGCCCATCTGTTTACCTATGTCTCTGGCTGTCTCCATGCGAGGACAGTAGTGTTAAATAGCCCCAGAAGAAACCACAGGGCCAACATAGCTGAAAATATTTCCTATCTGGCCTCTTGTAGAAAAAGTATGCTGGTCCCCGACCTAAAAGAAAGGATTTTAGAAGTGCTGGTGTCATGTCTGTATCCAAGCAGCGACTAGAAATCCTTTGGCCTACCTGCATGTGATGTCACACACACTGCTCCAGGCTCGCTGCCTCAGTTTCTCAGCCATCGTGTATTGCCACAGTCAGATTTAACCAGACTTTTTCCTGTGATTGTCTGAGACCCGTGCACTGCACGGAAGCAGCCTCCCAGCTGCACCAGTGGCTGTGGAGTTTGAACATCATGGTGTTTGCATCACGTTGTAACTCACTTCCTGCCTTTAAGTGCCTTGTACCGACGTCGTGTTGAATGACAGGGTGGCCTCCACACCAGTGGTGAATTCTCAAAGAAGTAACAGTTAACAACAAGATGTTCAGGTGCGATTCTCCCAAGATTTTATAATGGTTCGATTTTCAAAACACAAATGTGAAAGAGAGAGGACCTTCTTATATAGACAAATGAACTCACGAGGCAAAACCCAGGTGTCTGTCACGATCACATTGTTTGCCTGATCTTGTGGGCTGAAAAATAGACAACTTTATAGTCATTCGAAGCTCATGAGAGTAATGCTTAATTTGGAACAATCTCAAAATAATATAAGCCTTTAGAATATTCTATACATGAAAACCTGCAGTCTTGATTTGTTTGGTTTCTGGTCTGTAGTCTGTTGAGCATGAACCCATTTTAAGCTGATTGAACATGGGAATGGTTGAAAACGAAGCCTTCATTTTCTCCTCCCTTCCCGGTACCTGTGCCGCTGGGGTACAGCTGGGATTCCCCCAGGATAGCTTATACCACATGTTCTGGTTGATCCTCGCCCATGCCGTTGTCGAATTGTGAGCGTAGCACCCCTGCGTCCGCATCTTAGAACTGACTGACTGCGAGCTCATGATGGCAGGGACATGCTTGTTCTTACTATTTTCCTGTACTTTTTAAAGCTGATTCTGAAAATACGTTCTCGCTCATGTTAAAATCAACAGTTCTTTTCATCTTCTGCTTTCTGTTTTGTAACCGTTTCCAGGCCAACCATTTAAACTGGACCCCAAATCTGCACATCGCAAGCTAAAGGTGTCCCACGATAACTTGACAGTAGAACGTGATGAGTCATCATCCAAAAAGAGCCACACGCCTGAACGCTTCACCAGCCAGGGCAGCTATGGCGTAGCTGGAAACGTGTTCATTGACAGTGGCCGGCATTACTGGGAAGTGGTCATAAGCGGAAGCACATGGTAGGCAATTTTATCTAAATATATTCTTTCACATTCTCCTCCACCACAGATTATTACAAGGTATTGAACATAGCTCCCTGCGCCACACAGCAGGACCTTGTCCCCCATCTCTTTTACACATAGTAGTTTGTGCCTGCTAATCCCAAACTCTTAATTTATCTCTCTCCCCTTTGGTAACCGAAAGTTTGTTTTCTATGTCTGTGAGTCTGTTTCTGTTTTGTCAATAAATTCTTTTCTATATTTTAGATTCCATACATAAGTGATATCATATGATATTTGTCTTTGTTTGACTTGCTTCACTTAGTATGATCATCTCTAGGTCCATCCATGTTTCTGCAAGTGGCATTATTTCATTCTTTTTTATGGCTGAGTAGTATATTCCATTGTGTGTGTGTGTGTGTGTACACATATATATGTGTGTGTGTGTGTATATATATATATATGTATACACACACACACCACATCTTCTTTATCCATTCATCTGTTGATGGATGTTGTCCTATAATTATAAAAAGGCACATCTTATTCTGGACTTTGTCAGACCATCAACACATAGCAGGGTCCATCTTGAATAATAATATGCAGAAAATCTTGATCAGTCAGCTGTTGCTACAGTAATGCTGCCTAACAAACACCCCAAAATTCAGTGGCTTCAACCAACAATAATTTACTATTGCTCACCGACACCCACATCTGTGGGTTAGCTGCTCAAGGCTAATCTTAACTGGGCCTTGCTTTAAGCTGTAGGTTGGATCTAGGTCTGTTCTATGGGTTTCTTCATCCTCTTTGCACATGTGGGCTACCCAGGCCATGTCCTTCTCAAGGAGCCCAAGAGCGCAAGCACATTTCAAAGCTCTGCTTGCATCATGTCTGCTAACTTCTTATTGGCCAAAGCCAGTCACATGGCCAAGCCCAAGGCTAGTGGTGCAGGGAAGTATATTTTCTTCACATGGAGTTGAGAGGAGGGAGTGGAAATATACCAAGCAATCATCTAATCTACCATTCGGCCAATAAGAAAAATTACTTGTTTTCCATTCATTTTTTATTTACAGCAAGAATTGAGTCCTGGTCCCAGGGAGAGCTAGCTAGTATGCTAACACTGCTCTTTCATGCCTTAAAGCATGGGTCAGCAGACTACAGCCCTTGGGCCAAACCCAGCCCACTGTCTGCTTTTGTAAATAAACTATTTATGGGAACACAGCCAGGCCCACTCTTTTCCAGTGTCTATGGCTGCCTTTGAGCCACACAGCAGAGTTGAGGAGGTAAAACAGAATCCTGTGGTCCATGAAGCCAAAATTATTAGCTCTCTGGCCCTTTACAGAGTAGGTTCTCCAATTCCTACTCTAAATTCCTGCTCTTCATCACTTAAACTAATTTCTATCGCCTTGTACATTTTGTGATTCTAGACTGGGCCCATCAGTGCAAATAGCTGAGAGCTGAGGCTGGGGGTGAAGCAGTGATCCTTGGCCAGGACTCATTTCAGAGGGTCCCTTGGATCCAGCCCCGTGTTTTGAGCCCATTGAGTTCTCTGAGCCTAAGGGGTGGAGGTCAGGGCAGTCTACATGGGAATTAGTTAACCCTACCAAGTTCACCGTACAAAGCTGACCTTGCCTATTCCACAGCCATAAACTGCACCTCTCACCCTGGCCATCTGTCTCACAAATGCCCACTTAGCGAGCTCCCTTTTTGAGCAATTATAATTTTTATTTAGCCAGCCCTTATCTAGCACAGCTATGTCAGGCACTGGTCTAAGCATTTTACGAATGGTAACTCATTTATTCATCCTAACAGCCCCACAAAGGTAGGTGCTAATATCCCATTTTACAGATGAGATGACTGAGGTCCAAGGGCACAAAGCTCATAGTGACAGAGTTGGGGAGTCTGTAATCAGGGTACAAGCTGTTAACCAAGGGTCCACAAACATTGTCTGTAAAGGGCCAGAGAGCCAGGATTTCTAGGTTTGCAGGCCAGATGATGATTTTGTCTCAACTGCTCACCTCTACTGTGGTGGTGGGAAAGCAGCCATAGACCACACATCCATGCATGGGTGTGGCTGGGTGCCAATACAACTTCATTTATGAAAACAAGCAGAGGGCCAGATTTGGCCCATGGGTTGTGGTTTGCTAACCCCCGCTCTTAACCACCATGCTGTATTTTTGAAACATTATAATTACACTTTAGGCAGGAGGCATAATCCTCCCAGACTTCAGACAATAATACTACAAAGCTATAGTAATCAAACAGCATGGTATTGGCACAAAAACAAACATGGATCAATGGAACAGAATAGAGAACCCCAAAATTAACCCACACACCTACGGTCAATTAATCTTCGACAAAGGAGGCAAGAATATACAATGGGAAAAAGCCAGTCTCTTCAGCAAGTGGTGTTGGGAAAGTTGGACAGCCACATGTAAATCGATGAAGTTAGAACACACCCTCTCACCATACACAAAGATAAACTCAAAATGGCTTAAGGACTTAAACATAAGGCATGACACCATAAAACTCCTGGAAGAGAACATAGGCAAAACGTTCTCTGACACAAATCGTACCAATGGTTTCTTAGGTCAGTCTACCGAAGCAATAGAAATCCAAAGCAATAGAAATAAAAGCAAAAATAAACAAATGGGACCTAATCAAACTTAGAAGCTTTTGCACAGCAAAGGAAACCATAAACAAAACAAAAAGATAACCTACGGATGGGGAGAAAATATTCACAAATGATGCGACTGACAAGGGCTTAATTTCCAAAATATACAAACAGGTCATACAACTCAACAACAAAAAAAACAAACAACCCAATCAAAAAATGGGCAAAAGACCTAAACAGACTTTTTCCAAAGAAGACATGCAGATGGCCAAACAGGCACATGAAACGATGCTCAACATCACTAATGATTAGAGAAATGCAAATCAGAACTACAGTGAGGTACCACCTCTCACCGGTCAGACTGGCCATCATCAAAAAGTCTACAAATAACAAATCCTGGAGAGGGTGTGGAGAAAAGGCAACCCTCCTACATCATTGGTGGGAATGTAAACTGGTGCAGCCACTATGGAGAACAGTACAGAGGTTCCTCCAAAAACTAAAAATAGAGTTGCCATATGATCCTGCAATCCCACTCCTGGGCATATACCCAGACAAAACTCTAATTCGAAAAGATACATGCACCCCTATGTTCACAACAGCACTATTTACAATAGCCAGGACATGGAAGCAGCCTAAATGTACATGGACAGAGGAATGGATAAAGAAGATGTGGTACATATATACACTGGAATATTACTCAGCCATAAAAAAAAGAACGAAATAATGCTATTTGCAGCAACATGGCTGGACCTCGAGATGATCATACTAAGTGAAGTAAGTCAGAAAAAGAAATACCATATGATATCACTTATATGTGGAATCTAAAATATGACACAAATGAAATTCTCTAAGAAGCAGAAACAGACTCACGTAGAGAACAGACTTGTGGTTGCCAAGTAGGGGTGGGGGCGGGGTAGGGATGGATTGGGAGTTTGGGATTAGCAGATGCAAACTAATACATATAGAATGGATAAACAACAAGGTCCTACTGTATATAGCACAGGGAACTGTATTCACTATCCTGTAATAATTAGTCATAAAAAAGAACAAAATAATGCCATTTGCAGCAACATGGATGGACCTAGAGATGATCATACTAAGTGAAGTCAGTCAGAAAGAGAAAGACAAATACCATATGCTATCACTTCTATGTGGAATCTAATAAAAATGATACAAATGAACTTACAAAACAGAAATAGAGGCACAGATGTAGAAAACAAACTTATGGTTATGGGGTGGGGGGAGGAAAAGATTGAGATTGACAGATACACACTACTATATAAAACAGATAACTAGTAAGGACCTACTGTATAGCACAGGGAACTCTACTCAATATTCTGTCATGACCTATATGGGAAAAGAATCTAAAAAAGAGTGGATATATGTATATGTATAACTGATTCACTTTGCTGTACACCTGAAACTAACACAACATTGTAAATCAACTATCCTCCAGGAAAAATTTTAAAAATATGTATCCTGTAATAAACCATAAAGGAAATGAAAAAAAATACGCTTTAGGGCTAACTGTGGTGTACTTCATGAGTGATAGTTTAATCTTTGCCTAAAAAAAAACAACTGCCTAACTTGAAGATGATGAGTATTATTAACAGTGTTACTTTTGAGATCAGAATGCTAAAACACTTATTTATTAAAAAAAAAAAAACAAAAACTTTCAATTCAAATCTAGGCAGACAATGCAGTGTGTCTAAGTCCTTTACAGTGTTGGTACAAGTCGTGCAAAATCCAAGAAGTCAAATCATAAACTTGGGTGTCTTATTTCTCCCAACAACGGTCCCTATATTAGCCAAGCAAGTAGGTTTCTTTTCTCTTGCCACCTACACGGTTCTCTTTGCCCAGAACATTCCTGTTCCAACATTCCACTGGAGGGTAGAGGACAAATCCTTCCCCCACTCTGGGCCAGACTGGCATTTATAGTTTGTAGCTGCACTGGGGCAAGATAAAAGCCCAAAGGAAAATACAGTGAATTTTTGCAGGTGCAGAAGAGCAAACATTTCTAGTTAATTAACGGACTCTGTTAATCTGGGATGGAATCCAGTGTCTAAATAATTACAACTCCATTAATAATTACTTATGATAAATGATACCTGACCATTATGACCTCATTCCCATTGATGAATGGTGTGGGGAATTCCACCAGACCACTTCAGTTATACAAACACAGATCAGCACTGCCTTGAAAACACCAGATGTCAAAACCAACTCACGAGGAGGGAAAAAGGTTCTCAAATTAATCACCACACTTTCGGATCTTTACAAACTTGTGTCCACTGCAGAAAATTCTCATGTAGAAAGTAGCTGAACATTTCCTGGGAGGAAAGGGTGACGCTTATGATCAAAAATGCCTGTAGTACCTTGATTTGCAACAGCTAATGACACAGATATTTTCTCGTGACATAGAGTCCTGACTTGAAATTAACACGTACGTTATGATCCGTGCCCTGGGGCATGTTAACACTGCTGAGAAACACCTTAATGGAACACTGCCTTCTGCCTGCACCTTTCAAGCTCGGTGGAAAGATGTACATAGTTTTACAGATTAATGATAATATAATGGTGTTTTCCTTTGCTTAATGGACTATACACGGAGTTATTTTCTTACTCTAAGGCTGTTAATGTGCTCTTGGTGCTTTAGGAAATGGTGTTAACGTGGGTTCACGCAAAGATTACTGGGCCCCGAGTTAAGCGGCGGGGCGGGGTAGGGGAGGCGAGAGTCTGGATTTTGCTCCTCATTTTAACCTCTTGGTTTTCCCACTTGCTACATGAAGTCAGTCATACCTGCCACAGCTGCTTCGTAGGGGGTTCAGTTAAGGTTCATATGGAAAAGAAACGTCAAAGTTCTTTAACAAAAAATGAAAACAGTGTGTAGCAACAAGAAGGAAACAGTACAGACATGCAGCTATTTTGTGATGCAAAGGCAAGTTCCAAATTATCTGAAAAGGGAAATGGCACCTGCCAGGACAGAGAGAACATCTTGAGGGAGAAGACTTAAAATTGCAAAACGAAAACCTTTCCCGAGTGTCTGTTAGGGTTCTGAGAAAAACAGAAGTCATTCTAGGTACACCAAGGAGGAAGAGAGCCAGAGGCTTCCAGGGGCCCTGGAAGGGCTGGGAGCGCAGGTCAGGGAGCCCACGGCTCCAGTCCATGAAGCTGGAAAGCTACCCACAGCCCAGAGACAACTTATACCCAGGAGTTTGCCTGGAAGCTTCCACAGACCTCACCTCCACTGTCTACTATCTTGAAAACAGTGTTTCCCCTCCTGTTAGAACTTCTGGATCTTGTGCAAGGGTGTCAGTGGCTGAATCTGACGCAGACTCTTATTGGAAGGAGGACTCTGGGAAATGCAGCCCCAGGATTGTCCCTGAGATGCAGAGCAGGATTGACAAGAGGGAAGAGAAAAGGCCGGTTTGACGGCACACAGGCTGGTACCCTGGGCTGAACAGATGACGAAGTCCATCCTCTTTTAATTCAGTCATGGTGTGTTATCTTATTTTCTTTTTTAAACACACCACTCTTTAAGTGATTGTATTTTAAATCCAGCACATGATTTTCGAAAGAATGTCTGTTTTATCAAAGACCAATGAAGTTTTTCTCTCTGCAATGGGTAAGGTACCATATGTCAATATCCAGCTAGACTAGTTTCTACTGTAAGAATGGAACTCTGAATCAGTCACTATTTATTAAGAATGATGGGGTTTGCTTATCTCAATAACTATGAAATACTACAAATATTATGGAGGCAAACTTCAGCAGGGTGAAAACAGATTAAGCAGCTTAGAACACTGTAGAGAGAATTCTTAACTTTTTTTTTTTTGAGCAGTGAGAGGACATTTAGAATAAGTAGGATATCCATCTTCTCAGAGACAGTCAGATTTTTTAAAAATATAGTAGGAAATAAAACCAAAAGGGCTCTTCTGGTGAGGAAAGGCATTAGAGAGTGTTATTTAAGTTTGTGGCCTTTTGAGTCATTCTACGTTCAAATTCTGATTCTGGTAGTTATTAGTCGTGTGTCACTGGGCAAAACTAATAACAATTAGTGGATATTATATGCCAGGCCTTGTGCCTGGGGTTGTACACGTATTCTTTCCTTAACTCCTCAAAATAACCCTGAGACACAATGACGGTCATTGTCCCTGTGTTCCAGATGAGGAAACTGAGGCTGAGAGAGGACAAAGAACTTATCCCCATAAATGAAAATCATTCTCCATGCTTGCCTTTTGAAATCATGGAAAATGACAGACAAGTTGTCAGTTGAAAAATTCAAAGAAGGTCAAAAGGAGAAGTCTAGAGTTGTGCTGTCCAATTTGGTAGCTCTTTAAATAGTTTAATTTCATTAAAATTGAATAAATTTAAAATTCAGTTCCTCACTCACACCAGCCACAGTTCAAGTGCCCAATAGCCACATGCGGCTCGTGGCTACCATACTGAACAGAGCAGAACATGTCCATCATTGCAGAAAGTTCTACTGGACGGCACTGGTCTAGAGAATTCGTCGCGTGGGTCTTCATGAACGTAAAAAAAAAAAAAAAAAAAAAAAAAAGACAGCAGAACACAAAGTTTCAATTCTCTTGTAACGCCTGAACTGAAAACGGGAATGTGGGTCAATACAGTGGCCCCTTTCTGCCCACTCTATGTTCGGAAGGGAAAAAGATGAGGAACGTGGGTTCAGGGTTCTTGCCAGCTTGCACTGAAGAATGAACAGGGACGACAGAGGATCGCGTTTTCCTGACCCCTGAGGACCACAGAAAGGATTTCACACGTGTGTGCAACATGGCTCATGGTTTTTGTCGTTGCTGTTTTGTGTCTGCAGGTATGCCATTGGCCTCGCTTACAAATCAGCCCCAAAGCATGAGTGGATTGGCAAGAACTCTGCTTCATGGGCGCTGTGCCGCTGCCACAATACCTGGGTGGTGAGACACAACAGCAAGGAGATCCCCATCGAGCCAGCCCCCCACCTCCGGCGCGTCGGCATCCTGCTGGACTACGATAACGGCTCCATCGCTTTCTACGATGCCTTGAACTCCATCCACCTCTACACTTTCGACATCACATTCTCGCAGCCTGTGTGCCCCACCTTCACTGTGTGGAACAAATGTCTGACCATCATAACCGGCCTCCCCATCCCAGACCATCTGGATTGCACAGAGCAGCTGCCGTGAGCACGTGGCCCCGCGGAGCTGTCTTCCGGGGAATAGAAAGGGTGGTGGCCACCATTTCGGGGACACAGAAAACACAGGCTTCCAGAATGTGATTAAATCTCACCAGAAAGTATCCAGAAATCCGCTAAGATAGGACTCCAAACGGGCGATTCCTCCCTTTCACTGTGTTTTGTATCAAGTACAGGCTTTAATAATTTCTTCACCTTTTTTTTTTTTTTGTATTTACAGGAAAATTTATAGGTTATTTATAAAAGGAACATAACCAGGATTACAACTCTTAGGAATTCTCTGGTTTTGCACATTAGGAGGCCCGTAAGTTTACCAGCTCTTGACCACCTTTATTTCAGCACAGTCTCTGGGCTCGAGAAAAACGTTCTGTGTGCTTATCTACCTTCTCACATCCTATTTCCTACGGATCCCGTGGGAGGTCCTGTCACCCCAACACTGCATAACAGTATGCAACTATTTTCAAAATAAAAAATAGTTTTGAATCTAGTAGGGAAGTTAAACAGGCTTTCTTACTCTGGTTTATCTTGAAGTGTTTTAACTGTGATGTCAGAAAAATGTATTGGGTTCAAGTAGGATGGAGAGAGCAAGAGAGAGAATGGAAAGACTTGACTTGGGAGCTTGGAATCTGCCATAGTGAAATCTGTAATTACCCTCCAATGGCTGGTGGGATGATGCTGGAAAGAAAGGTTCTGAAACCTTTGGCCACATATTGCCCTGTTTTTCCCAGGATTAAGGATGCTGGGAGAACATGAAGAATGAGATTGCAGTTGAGAAAAGTCACCTTGAATCCTACTGATTATTCAAAAATTCAGGCTGATTTGCGTTTTCTCGGAAGTGGGATTCTGTGACATGATAGAAATCTATTTCCTTTTAATAGTTTCTTTAGGCCTGTGAAATTTCTTCACTATGTTTAATAGCTGTCCTGTGTCCCCCCTCCCCCGAATAATTTTTGTCTCTGGGGCTGAGGAAATAAACATTTTCTGTCACAAATGGCAACACCACTTTGGATCGATTTTGCTCTCCGGGACGTCAACACGTGGTCCCAACTGCCACTACCACATCCAACTGTAAGTCACCCGAAAAACACTTAATATATATGAGTTGGTAATGACAAGGGACATTGCATAAAGTACTGTTCTCCAGTATACGTGCCTCAAAAGTTATTATAAACAGACTTTTATTGAACACCTCTTGAAAGATGTAGAAGTCCCTCTATATTCTAGTGTAGTTTACCATAGAGTTGTAAGAAAAAACAAAAAAAAAATCAAACCCACTATTCCCACTCCGGAACCTGCTAGTAGAACCTGCTAACGCCATGTCAGATGGGATGCTTGGCGTGCTGACCTGACACGTTGGAGCGGTCCGTGAATTAAGACTTTTTTAAGCCGTCCTTGGACTTGGGCCAGGAATCTGGCATTGGTTCTACCTTGACGAAGGGCGTGACATCCATCAACCATTTCATTTGCTAAAATATTTATCTGGGCTACTGGGTTGGCCGTTTTGACTGAACAGACTGGGGGATTTAGACATTGTTTTTACTGATTTTGTTTTTGAGCAAATCAACCAAGTGTTTCTTTGAAATTCGTCCACAGACCCCCTGTTTCAGCATCGTGTTACGTGATGACGAATCTGGACTTCATGGGTGGCTTCCCCGGTGCTCCTGCCTCTTCATTGGCAGATGCGCTCCTTTTTCTTAACAGATTCTATATATTTACTATATTATTTATACCCAGATGAATATTTTGACAGCGACTTAGGACAATTTCACATCTAAAAGATGGACGCCTCAATAGAAAAAAAAACATTAATCATTGTCTGGAAACTTAATGGGATTTTTTTCTTCTTACACTATAAAAACAATGTGCATTGGCCTTCCCTGAATAAACCAAAAGGGTTGGCTTAGTAATTTTTACATACTTTTTTGGTAGCTGAATAATGGATATTTTCGTGCACTTTGTACACTAACAGGTTTTAAATAAAAGGGTCTAAAACTCAGCTTCTGAGGTTCTTAAAATCATGGTCTCCAGGTACAATAAATGCTCCAGTTTGCCTTATGATGTTAATCTAAAGCATTTACGAGGACAATATTTCCATGAATTATAATGCTTTTCAATATAAAGAAGTTACTACTCCAACTTTCACTGAAAGCCATTTAGGTTATGTTTTGGCTATTTTTATAAGGACAAGAGGGATTATGTATCATTTTGTTGTGGAAGTCTCACTCTTTGCTAACTTAAAAACATTGTGGATAATAGCAATTACTATTTCCATGTTGTCATATTTACAGGAAAATATGTATATGATGAAAGGCCACAGTGTTTACTTTCATTACTGTAATGATGTAGAAAGATTTCCATGTGGATTTTCTTTGAAAGCCAGAAAAATATATGCTATAAACATTTGCTGCAGTACAATTCTTTAAACGGATTGGGGGCACGGCATTTTGTTTTTGAGGTTCTTACTTCACAGGAGGCACCGCAACATGGGGGAGAAAGAGCTGGCAATGCCAATTACATTAATACACAAAAGTGATACAGCGTCAACCAAGGCTACCAGGTCTGACGTCATGGGTGTGTGAACAGTGCTGGAACCATCTTGAAATGCTTAATAATGTTTGGACAAGGGGGCCTGCATTTTCATTTTGCTCTGGGCCTTGCAAATTATATAGCCAGTCCTCATAACAGAACTCAGAAACATGGTACCTCTCTTTCTGGTGGATACAAATGAAGAACCCTGGATCCCATGTCACAAGTGGCTGGCCATATAATTCAAGTAGGAATCTAGGTGGATTAAGATGAGAGTGGGCTTGGGTGAAGATTTTCTTTCCAGCTTTAAAAGAAAATGACTTCAAAAACTGACTGCACATATGGATGAGAGTTTCTGCTGGAGAAGAGGAAAAGGCCTGAGGACAAAGAGGCATTTTATCATGGTACTGAGATCTAGAGACTTCCTGAGGAACCAAACCAGCGCCCCCCAGTGGACACGGCATTCCATTTCGGCTCCAGGCACAAATGCAGTGCCTGCAGAGAGATCCACATGTCTGGGAGCGTACATGTGCTTTCGGTGTTGGGAACCTGATGGTCTGGTTTAAAAAGGATACAGAGACGGTAATGGGGGCAGGAGAATGTTTCTAAAATAGCGCGTCTGAACCAAGGGGCGATATGGTGAAGTCTGGAGTCATCTTTGGTTGGCCCAACTTGGGGGAAGTGCTACTGGCATCTAGTGGGTAGAGACCAGGGCTGCTGCTCAGAGGCTGTGCTACGACAAGGAATTATCCGGCCCAAAATATCAATCGTGCCGCAGATGAGAAACTCTTATTTTGGTTTGGTTTGGCTTTTTAAATCAGAACCCTCACAAATTTTGTTTTTTTTTTTTAACTTTTCCTGTAATTGATTCAATGCCTGGTATATCAGAAAGAAAAGAAAGGGGGCACCAAAACCTTCACTGCAGTGGCTCCTTCCCTTTAAAAAAAATATTTACAAAATTGCTTGAAAAATCTGAAAAGCAAGCCCAAGCCTGTGTAGATAGAAATCCACTGACAAGCGTCACAAAGATTTGGATGTGATTTGCTTAGTTTGGAAATGAAAGGTCTCTGTATGCTGCTCCTTGCACCCGAACAAATTCAATCCCTGGTACTTGAGTCACGCTGCCAGGCCCTCAGCCCAGACTCTCCATTGCTGTTGCTTTCTGGTTGAAAATAAAATCATTTTTGTGGTTCCCACGCCCTCTGTCTCTGCCTGTCTCTGTTGCCTTTTTTGCCAGTGTGTGTGTTCACATCCACGATTCCCACAAATACTGATTCAACTTCTGCTAATCTTTATACTACTTCGCAACATACCCATTTTCTTTTATGCTTGAAACTTTCCCGCCTCCACCGTCCGGCCTCTCTCTAATCAAAATACAGTTACTGTACAAGACACAAAATAGTCCCCGGAGAATGTAAAGACGCAGTAAGAGAAAACCTGTACAGGAGCAGAGATTGGAAGAAGAATGGCTTGGTTTCCAGGCTTCCGGCTGGGGTGGAGGAGGGGAGGGCAAGGAGGATGTGAGCAGATGGGTGGCGGTCTTCACAGCGTGGTCCGGAACCATCCCAGCAGTTGGTCCATGAATCTATCGCCAGCCCCCTCCCCTGGCTAACGGGACTTGACTTTCATTAGAGATGCAAGCCTTTTTGACCTAAGTCGGCGCTCTGCAGACTGTGGTCATGGGTCTGCGGCATGAGTGGCACCTGCATGCTTGTTACACGTGCCAGCTCTCTGGCACGTGTAACCCCAGACCTACTGGGCAGAATCTGCTGGGCTGGGACCCAGCGATCAGAGTTCCAACCAGCCCTCCGGGGGATTCTGATACTAGCGGACGTGCGTGAAGCGCCGCTCTAGAGGGCATTCTCCAGGCTCATATCCCATATAAACACGCACTTATAGCCTGAAATGTCTTTTCAAGGTCATGTGCTTTAGAGGCAGCATGATGTAATGCAGTGACTCTTAACCTGGCTGAGCATGAAAATCTTTTTTTTTTTTTTTTTAAACAAATGCCAATTTCTGGATCCCATCCTGAAAGATGGGATGAGAAGGTCCAGAGTGCGGCCCACCACCCTGTGCTTTTCTTTGAAGTGATTCTCGAGTGCAGCCAGGATTGGCAGCCAACGCTATCTAGCAGCACAGGTCTCGGCCCCTTTTCTGTCAGCGTCAGAGAGGAACTCTTCTAAGGTTTGCAGGCCATACTGTCTAACAACTACTCAGCTCTGCAGCTGGAGAGTGAAAGCAGCCAGAGAGGATGTGTAAACGAATGGGTGTGGCTCTGTTCCAATAAAACTTTATTTACAACAACAAGCACGGGGCACATTTGTCCCACGCTGTGATGGGCCACAGCAGATACAGTGCTGGACCAGCGGCCTGAAACCTCCAGTGCATTGTCTATCCCTCACTCGCTGGGGACTCAGCCATGTCCCCTCATGGCTCTGGGCCTCTGAGCTCACAAGTCCTTTCCAACACTGAATTACATCAATTCTGCAATCACAGAACTCATGGAGAATTCGTTACCGAGTGCTTAAGACAGGGCCACTCAAGGGCTATTAAAAGATTCTTTCGTTCAACAGAGTAGGGTGTGCCCGTTCTAGTGATTAGCTTTACCTCCTTCATAATTTTGACTTAAATCAGCCCTTCTCACAAGTGACAGGTGTAAAATATATTCCCTTTAGCAAGAGTTTTGAAGTACATTTAATTTGAACTTTTGAAACAGACGCTGCTGTAATTAATCACCTTTCAAAGTCAACCTGAAGGGCATGTCACACACTCCAGAGAGCAGCCCCCATTCCCCTCTTTTACAAATTATTATTTTGTAAATTAGAGAAGCAAAACAGGTTGAAGAAGAGAGCTGCTTGTGATTATAATAGGAGCATAAAAAGAGACATGTGGAACTTGCAAGATCCCTTTCCCTGGAGTACCATTCTCACTGTGGGATGTACTTTCAAGAGTGTAAAATTAAAATGGGGTCAAGGGCTTATGGAAAAACCTCTCTTGTAGTTGTCCTGTCTTAATATAGGTGATTTATGGAAAGGAATTCAGGTCTCCCTCTGAATCTTTTTCAGCCATGTTCTCTAAGAGAATTATAAAGGCATGATTAAATAGGAAGTATGGCAATTAACAAGCAAATCTGTCATGGCCAAAAACCAATTACCAATTAAGGAGAGACAGAGAAAAATGATTTAATGAACATTGGTTCTTTAGCATGGTCTATTTATCCTCAAAGCTCAATTTTTGATGATGGTCATTAAAAGTTGTTTAGTAAAATATTTCAGGTAATAAAGCTTATCTCACCCCTTCCCCAGTCTTATTCTCCCTTCAGCTTCTGCCCTCTCTCTCACCTCCTCTTTTCCGTCAAGCTTCTCAAAGGGCAGTTCAGATGTTCTGCTTCTGTTTCCTCGCTTCTCATCATACCTCCCCCCCCTCACTCGCATCAGGCATTCAGTGTCTTCACTCCACCAAACAGTGTTCAGTGATGTCAGCAATGTCATCTGCATCAATACACATTCCCATGAATGTCTGGCCTCGTCTCGGCACACAGCAGCTTTTGAGATGTTAACCCGCTTCGGTTCTTTCTTAATCCCTCCCTAGACAACGCGCCATCCACACCATCTCCTCCTTCACCACTTTGGGCAGATGCCTCCCAAATCTCTATCTCCAGCTCTCATTTCCCTGCTGAGCTCAGCCCCATATATTGACCCGCTTACTTGGTCATCGCTTCTGGATGCCTAAAGGGCACCTCAAATGCAATGTGTCCAAAAAGGCACTCGGGGTCTCTTCCCCCCAACCTTGCCGTCTCCAGCCAGTTTCATGAACCAAAAATGAAAGGTTCATGTTTGATGTCTTCCTCACCCTCCGTGTCTAGTCTGTCACCAAGTCCTTTTGATTTTCTCTCTTAAAGAGCTCTAACTGACCTCCTCTCTACGTCTGCACAAAAACTCCAAGCTTTCACATCTCACTCTACAGCTGACATAACCTGCTAACCAGTCTACCTGTAATCCACACTGCATCTTCTCTTTCAACTCATCCCCCAGAGCAGCCAAGGTCATCTCTAAGTGGGATCACGTCACACATACCCCAACATGCTTCTCCCACCATTCTTATCCCCGCTTCTGACCCACACACACTGACTTAAACTTTTTCAAAGTGTTCCGTCTCTTGATACTTTCCATGAAACTCCTCCACTGTTCCTATGAGATCCTCCATGGCCTTCTCCCTGAATATTTCCCAAGCATCATCTTGGATCATTCTCGCCTTATTCCCTGCGCTCCGGCTACACTGGCTGCTGTATCGATGCTCTGCTCTGCCACAGACCTCTCCTGGGACCACCCTTCCCTCACCTCCTTACCTACTGCTAATATTTTTGATTACTTCTCGACCACCATTTCCTGTAAAGTGTTCTCCTCATCTGCCTGAGCCAAGTTCCCCTAGAACTGATTCACAAAGCACTCTGCCTCTGTTCACAATTGCAGCTTAGCATTTCTTTCTGTAAATTTTGTTTACTACTTGTTTCTTTGCCACCACTAGACTGTAATATTACTGAAGGCTGAGACCAGGATTGACTTGGCTCAACGTGTGCCACATAGTATGTGCTCAAGAAATATTTAGAGTAGAATTCCAACGTCTCATGAATGTGTTCTACTTGCAACTTTCTCTTAAACCACCCCCACCCCGTGACTTCAACTCTTCTCTTTAAAAGACTTGTGTTAAAAATAAATAAATGAATAAGTGCTTCATATTGGCAGAAACCACATATACCTGCACAATGAAAAATAATATCAAAATAAAAGCTAGAAAATCTACCTGCTAGCAAATTCCATCCTGTCTTCATAGTGGCTTCAGGTCATCCAACAGAAAAGAAACCCTCAAAATTGGGCAAGTAAATCTGCCCATCAGTGTCTTTTATCATCTCCCGCCTGGCTCCCATCCCTGAATTCGAAGTCTGAAGTTGTGCTTATATAATTCTTAATGGCTCAGCTCATCCCACACTCTAAGACAATCCAAGTGCAAATAAAATGAGCTCTAGGGTATCACAGTCAACCTTGGTCTGGGAGAAGGTCCCCTCTGACCTTGGTGTCCCACCTTCGCGGAAGGTCTACTCATTTTCTTAGAAACCAGACTCCCTATTCTTCACGACAGCATCACAGAGTCCCAGCCTCCTTTCTAGTTTTATGTTTTTGTTTTTGTTTTTTTTTGGCCACACCGCTTAGCTTGCAAGATCTTAGTTCCCCAACCAGGGATCAAACCCGGGCCCCCCCAACCCCGTCCAATGCAAGCTCCAAGTCCTAATCACTGGCCCACCAGGGAATTCCCAGCCTCCTTTCTCATTTCTGAGCAGGAGCACCCAAGTTGGTGACCTAAGATCAAGGTGAGCAAGCAGGCAACACAGCCATTGGGTGGCATTCCAAGTGGAGAACTTCCACTGCCTGGGAAGTTCAGAGTCCATGTTGAAGGTCAGGTCGGAAGGAGTTCAAGGACAGAGAACCCAGCTACTGTTGAGCTGTGTTGAAGTTCCTCCAGTACAGATGGTAAAAGATACAGCACACAAGCACTCACCCAAAGAAAGCTGGGGTACCTGTATTAACAGCAGACCAAGGAGACTTCCAAACAAGGAACATTTCCTAGGAGCCAATTCACTTAACAAGGAAAGCATGATTCCCTCTTCTTCCCCTTTTCTTTCACCCCCCCCAGAAGAATGAAAGTGGGAGTGAAGACAGGGTTAGTTCAGGGTCTGGAATTGGAAAATTTGGGGCAAACCTATCCAAAGGGAGTTGGCTATGTATTTTGCTCAGGCCTACTGCATTTTGGAGGCTGTTACTCCAATAGATAAGTTACTGTAGATGATGACAGAGATGACTATTCCTGGTTTAAATCCGTATGTCAGGCCTTGGGGCAAATCCCTCTTGACGAGGCCAGGTTCAGAAGCAGCAAGAGACACAAACAAGAATAAATGTCTAGCCCTCATCGTGGACCAGTGAGCGCAATCAAGGCCTCTGCCCTTCAGCCCCTGGGGACTTGGTACACACAGAGAAAGGAGGGGAGGGCGTCCAAATCGCAGCATCTGTTATCGGTTGCCTCTTGCTCTCTCCCCGCATTCCGGACCTGGCACTCAGGACATCCTGAAATGGAGAAGGTTGCTGGTAGGAGGATGTTTGCAACTTTCAAATGATTGACTGGAAGCAGAAGTGCCAGGGCGTGAACCCTCAACCCCAGAGTTCACGGGGCCAACCAGCCTGCAGAGCCCGAGCCCTTGATCCTGCTAGACAGGCAGTTCTCATTAAGCAATGCCGCTGGACTCAGTGCCAAAAACATAAGGCCAACTGCTCCCTCCTGGGCTTCATTTCTAGGCTCTGAAATACATGTATTTCTCTAAAATTTCCAAGTCAATCCATCTTTTCTTGGTGGAGGTGCTTGAACAATGCGAACATTTATCAAGCAAGAGATGAGAGTCCAATCGTTCTCACAGATGGCCACGGGGAGACACCCCGGGCATGGAGGACAGCCCAGAGAAATGCCACAGGCCTCCCCTCCCTGCAGGAAGCCAGGCCAAAGAGATACTCCTGGATCAGCACAGAAGCAGTGCTCTGGGCTGCCGTCTGCACGATTTCAGAGAGTGACCGCCCATGCTGGGGCAGCTGACCTTTAAAGGCAGCTCACTCTTTCCTGAGGTTTTTGCGCTTAAAACCAGGAAGTCCTCGGGGACAGCCCTGACGGGAGGAAAATCAACACAGCTCAAGACAGCATCCGAGACGCAAATGTGAACAATTTCCCTTCATGCTGTCAGACCCAGCCGTCCAAAACATCCCCAAAGTGCAATGACCAGGCTCCGTGTTGCAGAAAAATTCCACTGCAGGGAGACTGAAATCATGACACCTTTACAGCTCTGGAAGGAAATGAGATGACTGAGTGTTACAATGCCCTGGCGAATTGGGGAAAAATGAGGAAGTTGTTCATTCTCGCTAATTACAGTCCGGGTGTCAAGTTTTCATTTTCAATTTAGGCAGGATATTACGAACTTTGTGTGCTTATGTACTGAGGGTCTAATGAGATTGCCAAGTACAATCTTCTACCCTCATGGACACACAGGATG
Source organism: Balaenoptera borealis (assembly GCF_965194805.1). Lineage (NCBI taxonomy): Eukaryota > Metazoa > Chordata > Mammalia > Artiodactyla > Balaenopteridae > Balaenoptera > Balaenoptera borealis. Next base: position 8,151,855 of record NC_138881.1, on the reverse strand, counting down.
GGAAAGCCGGTATCTTTTGAGTGTATTTCCGGATATACTCTTTCTTCCTCATCTCACTTGTTCTGTGGACGAAGTCGTCTTCTTCTTCTTTTTTCGGGGGGCCGAGCAGCATGTGGGATCTTAGTTCCCCAACTAGGGATTGAACCCACGTGCCCTGCAGTGGAAGCTTGAAGTCTTAACCCCTGGACCGCCAGGGAAGTCCCTGTGGACAAAGTCTTCTGATGCCCAGTTTCGACTCTGTTCAGTCCTTTCTCTAGCTGTCCCGTCTCTAAAGCAGGAGTTCTCTGCCTTGGCACCATGGACATCTGGGGTTGAAAAGTTTCTTGTTATGGGGCTCTCCCGTGCACTGTAGGATGTATAGCAACATCCCTGGCCTCTGACCACGAGATACCAAAAGCACCCCCGACCCAGTTGTGACAACCAACTATGTCTCCAGACAACTGCCAAATGTCTCCTGTGGGGTGGGGGATGGGGGCACAGTCACTCCTCTTTGAGGACCAGTGACCTAATAAACACTTCAGTGGAGACATCCATCCTATATCATGATGACATCCCTTCTGTCCACAGAATCTTCTCACATCACCTTCCTACCAATTTTCTATTCCCTCCTCCGCTCCCAGGCCGCTGGGTCACTTGTGAGGACTCTTGATAATGCAGGCATTGTCCAGCTCACTGGCTCAACACCCCAGGCCCGCCCAGTGTGCTGTCGGTTACGTCAGCAGAGAGGGAGGCAGGAATGTCAGAAGCCCTCTTCCTCCTGGAACTGGAGCCCGCAAAAAATACAAATACAGAAATTGGCCAAGATGGCGGAGTAGAAAGATCCAGAGCTCACCTCCTCTCATGAGCACACCAAAATCAGAACGATTTGCAGAACAACCATCGACAAAAAAGACTGGAAACTACCAGGAAAGAACTTCTACAAAAAGAAGGAACCACACCAAGATGGCTAGGAGGAGCAGACTCACGATATAATCAAGTCCCATACACCCAGGTGGGTGACCCACAAACTGGAGAATAATTATAGTGCAGAGGTTCTCCCACAGGAGAGTTTGTTTGTTTGTTTGCTTATTTATTGGCTGTGTTGGGTCTTCTTTGCTGCGCACGGGCTTTCTCTAGTTGCGGCAACTGGGGGCTACTCTTCGTTGTGGTGCGTGGGCTTCATATTGCGATGGCTTCTCTTGTTGCGGAGCACGGGCTCTAGATGCACGGGCTTCAGTAGTTGTGGCTCATGGGCTCTAAGCGTGGGCTTCAGTAGTTGTGGCGCATGGGCTTAGCTGCTCCACAGCATGTGGGATCTTTCTGGACCAGGGCTCGAACCTGTGTCCCTTGCATTGGCAGGCGGATTCTTAACCACTGCGCCACCAGGGAAGTCCCCAGGAGTGAGAGTTCTGAGCCCCATGTCAGGCTCCCCAGCCTGGGGGTCCTGCACCAGGAAGATGAGCCCCCAGAGCATTTGGTTCTGAAGGCCAGCAGGGCTTAATTTCAGGAGTCCCAAACGACTGGAGGAAATAGAGACTTCACTCTTAAAGGGGGAACACAAAATCTCAAATGCACCGGGACCCAGGGCAAAAGCACTATTTTGATAGGAGCCTGGGCCAGACCCACCTGCTGGTCTTAGAGAGTCTCCTGGAGAGGCAGAGTAGGGGGGGTGGTGCCTGCAGATAACCCTGGGGACAGAGACCCTGATGGCAGCCGTTCTGGGGAGCTTCTACCACATGGACACTGGTGTAGGAGGGCACCATGGTGGGATCCTCCCTCTAGTTCATTAGCACCAAGACCTGGTACCACCCAACAGCTGGTAGGCACCAGCGCTACGACACCTCAGGCCAAGCAACTAACTGAGTAGGGACACAGCCCCACTCATCAGCAGACATGCTGCCTAAAGACTTTCTGAGCCCACAGCCGCCTCTAGACATAGCCCTTAAACACAGCCCTGCCCACCAGAGGGCCAGGACCCAGCTCCACCCACCAACGGGCAGGCACCAGCTCTGCCCTCTAGGAAGCTTGCATTAGCCTCCAGACCAGCCTCACCCGCCAGGGTGCACATACCAGATGCAGCAAGACTACAATGCTGCAGCCTACACACCCAGCCTGCCCACCGTAGGCCAGACCCTACCCAGGGACCAGCTAAGACCTGTCCCTGCCTAGCAGCAGGCCAACATAAGCTTCAGGACACCCTGGACCCTGTACACAACTGTCTCAGGAATCGCCCCCTCACCACCAGTGATCTGACACCAGCTCTGGGATCACCTGGGCCCTGCAGCCAAACTCCAGGACTCAGCTCTGCCTGCAAGTACTTCAGCAATAACTCCAGGATCTGGCTTCACCCACCAGTGAGCCAGCACTAGCCCTGGAGTCCCCTAGGTTTCTACAGTCAGCTTCCTCATGACCCGGCAGCCTCCACACAAGGCAGGGTCTGGCAACCAACTGGATTTAGGAGCTAACCAAGCCTACCAGGTCACCCACATAGCCCACCACAACAGAAGGACTCATCAGCCCTCATAGGGGGAACCCCTAAAGCATACAGCTTGGGTAATGAGAGGGGAGTAAAGCATACAGCTTGGGTAATGAGAGGGGAGTGCACTACTGGGATGTATAGGACGTCTCCTAAAGAAGGCCACTTCTCCATTCATCCGAAAGTAGCAGAACACACATTTTTTCAAGTGCACAAGGAACATGCTCCAGGATAGATCACATGCAAGGCCACAAAACAAGCCGCGGTAAATTTAAGAAAACTGAAATCATATCAACCATCTTTTCTGACCAACAATGCTATGAGACTAGAGATCAACTATAAGAAAAAAATGCGGGCTTCCCTGGTGGCACAGTGGTTGAGAGTCTGCCTGCCGATGCGGGGGACACGGGTTCGAGCCCTGGTCTGGGAGGATCCCGCGTGCCGCGGAGCGGCTGGGCCCGTGAGCCACAGTTGCTGAGCCTGCGCGTCTGGAGCCTGTGCTCCGCAGCGGGAGAGGCCGCGACGGTGAGGGGCCCGCGCACCGCGATGAAGAGTGGCCCCCGCTCGCCGCAACTGGAGAAAGCCCTCGCGCAGAAACGAAGACCCAACACACCCAAAAAATAAATAAGTAAATAAATACATTTATTAAAAAAAAAAAGAAAAAAATGCAAAAAACACAAACACATCGAAGCTAAACAATATGCTACTAAACAACCAATGTATCACTGAAGAAATCAAGAAGACATTTAAAAATACCTAGAGACAAATGAAAATGAAAGCATGATGATCTAAAACCTATGGAACGCAGCAATAGCACTTCTAAGAAGGAAGTTTATAGTGATACAAGCCTACCTCAGGAAACAAGAAAAATCTCAAATAATCTAACCTTACATCTAAAGGAACTAGAGAAAGAAGAACAAACAAAACCCAAAGTTACTAGAAGGAAAGAAATCATAAAGATCAGAGCAGAAATAAATGGAATAGAGACTAAAAAAACAATAGAAAAGATCAATAAAACTAAGAGCTGGTTCTTTGAAAAGATAAACAAAACTAATAAACCTTTAGCCAGAGTCATCAAGAAAAAAGGGAGATGGACCACATCTATAACATCGGAAATGAAAAAGGAGAAGTCACAACTGACCCCACTGAAATACAAAGGACCTTAAGAGACTACTACGAACAACTATATGCCAATAAAATGGACAACCTTGAAGAAATGGACAAATTCTTAGAAAGGTACAACCTCCCAAGACTGAACCAAGAAGGAATAGAAAATATGAACAGACCAACTAACGTGAATGAAACTGAATCAGTAATTTTAAAACTCCCAACAAAAAAGTGCAGGACCAGATGGCTTCACAGGTGAGTTCCACCAAACATTTAGAGAAGAGTTAACACCTATCCTTCTCAGACTATTCCAAAAAAGTAAAGAGAAAGGAACACTTCTGAATTCATTCTATGAGGCCAGCATCACCCTGATACCAAAACCAGACAAAGGTATCACAAAAAAGGTAATTACAGGCCAATATCACTGATAAACATAGATGTAAAAATCCTCAACAAAATATTAGCAACCAAATACAAGACGTTAAAGGGATCATACACCATGATCAAATGGGATTTATCCCAGGGAGGCAAGAATTTTCAATATCCATAAATCAATCAATGTGATATACCACATTAACAAATTGAAGAATAAAAACCATATGATCAGCAGAGAAATCAAGATGACAGAGTAGTAGGAAGTGGGACTCACCTCTTTCCACAAATACATCAAGAATATATCTACAAATGTATCTACAAATTCTCACAGAACACCTACTGAACAAAAGCAGAAGACTTCAAACACCTGAAAGGACAAGAAAGATCTCCACATACCCGGCTGTGAGAAAGGAAAAAAAAAAAAGAGGAAGTGGGATGGAATCTGCACCCCTGGGAGGGAGCTAAAGGAGAGGAGAGGTTCCCGCACCCTGGGAAGCCCCCTCACCAGTGGGGAGATCAGCTGGGACAGAAAAGGAGCTTCGGAGGCTTAGAGGAGAGCACAACAGCTGGTTTGCGGCAGGCAGGACAGAGAGAGACCTACACAGAAGGTCTGTGCCACCATCCTGCGCACCCCAGCCTGAGACGCATGTCCTCTGGTATGGGTGGGGGCTGAGTGCTGGAACTTGGGGTTTAGAGGACAGACCTGGGAAGAGGACTGCTGTTGGCTGCATGGAGACAGCCTGAAGGGGCTGGAGTGTGGGGCACCACAGTGGGGAGTGTTCTCAGAAGCAGCCCAGGCCGCCATAGAAACAGAGCGCCATTGTTAAGTGGCATGCAAAGGGAGGGGCGGGGAGACCATAGCAGCCTCTTTCCCCACGTGCCAATCCCTGCCTCTGCAGGCTCCAGGAGAAGCTCCCGCCTGGGCAGGCTCTCATGCCCCGGCCACCTCCTTGGCAGCCCCAGGATCAGACGCTGGTGGGTTGCCCACATGCAGTGGTGGGGCTGAAATTACAGCTGAGCCCCAGGGGCTGTGCAACTTAGGAAGCAGAGCTGAAATCTCTCTCCAGGGCTGTGTGAACCACTGATTTATACCTCCACTGATGGCTTTGCAAATTCAGCACCTGTGGAACATCCGAATGGACAACAGGTGCTCCTGTGGCTGGGACAGGTCTGACCTTAGCAGCTGTGGGCTTTGTGGGTGCGTACACATGGGGGCTGGGCTGGGCCAGAGTCTGAGCTGCCTCCATAGCTCCCACAGCAGGTCCAGGTGCATGATTACTGCAGTCCTTGGACCTGACTTCAGTGGATCTGTCCTGGTGGCCTGGTGAAAACAGTGCCTGAGAGACACCAGGGCCAATTGCCAGCACACCCACGAATGAGGTGGGGCCGAGGGCAATGCCAACAGCAGTGTACTTTGTGAGCCCGCACAATGGGTGAAAAGTGACACAACAGAGCACGCTCACAGGTGAACAGCTCCAGCAGACGAATACTCAGTGGCTCCTCTCCCAGTGGGAGCCCTCCAATCCCGCCTGCCTCACACTGCAGATCAGAAATGAAGCTCAGAAACAGACCTGGGGGCTTCCACTCCAACAACTAGGGAGCAGACCCTGCCCCTGACAGGGCAGTGACAACCACAGAGCAAAGAGGAGGCCCCACTCAATATCCATAACACCAGTCACACATCCTATCAAGAGGTTAGTGGCCAGCACACACTGAGGAAAGAGGTGGCAGGCATCCATACTAAAAACAGCCCTTGCACCAAAAAATATTAAATCCACGCAGGCTACACAGGGACATTCCCACATAAAAATAGCCCTCCAAGACCACAGTATATAATTATTTCTTCTAAACTCATAGAGCAAGAGAAATATAAGTAAAATGAAGAAGCAGAGGAACCACATCCAAATAAAAGATCAAGAGAATTCCCCTCAAAGAACAAACAATGAAACGGACCTCTTCATTCTAATAGACACTGAGTTTAAAAAGGAGATAATGAAAATACTGAAGGAATTAAGAAAGGCTATTGACATAAACGCAGACTACTGTAAAAAGAACTAGAAACTATAAGGAAGAGCCAAGAAAAATTAGCGAATTCATTTGAAGAGAAGAAAGCTGAATTAAAGGCTATGAATAGGGACCTCCCTGGTGGTCCAGCGGTCAAGACTCCATGCTCCCAATGCAGGGGGCCCGGGTTCAATCCCTGGTCAGGGAACTAGATCCCACATGCCGCAACTAAAGATTCCACAGCCGCAACTAAAGATTCCACAGCCGCAACTAAAGATTCCACATGCTGCAACTAAAGATTCTGCATGCCACAACTAAAGATCCAGCACGTGGTAATGAAGATCCCACACGCGGCAATGAAGATCCCATGTGCCACAACTAAGACCCAGCACAGCCAAATAAATAAATATTTTTAAAATAAAAAATAAAGGCTATGAATAGCAGAATGAATAAGTGATCTGGAAGATAAAATAATGGAAATCACCCAATTAGAACAACAGCAGAAACCCAATTGAAAAAAAAAAATGAAAGCAATATAAGAGACCTATGGGATAATATAAAGTGTGCCAATGTATGCATAATAGGGATCCCAAGAGGAAAAGAAAGAGAAAAGAGGATTGAAAATGTATTTGAAGAAATTATGGCTGAAAACTTCCCAAACCTAAAGAAGGAAACACATATCCAGATACAGGAAGCACAGAGGGTTCTGAACAAGATAAACCCAAACAGACCTACACCAAGACATATTACAATAAAAATGGCAAAAGTTAAAGATAAAGAGAGGATTCTAAAGGCAGCAAGAGAAAAACAAAGAGTTAATTACAAGGGAACCCCCATAAGTCTATCAGCTGATTTCTCTACAGAAACGTTGCAGGCCAGAAGGGAGTGGCAAGAGATATTCAAAGTCCTGAAAGGGAAAAAATCTGCAACCTAGGATACTCTACCCAGAAAGATTATCATTTAGAATAGAAGGAGAGAAAAAGAATTTCTCAGACAAGCAAAAACTAAAAGAATACAGCAGTACTAAACCTATCCTAAAGGAAATATTAAAAGGTCTTCTTCTCTAAATAGAAAAGAAGTAAGAATACAGAGGAAAGGGAAGATCACAATTGGAAAGTAAATCACTTAAATAAGCCAGTACACAGATTTTTTTTTAAATCAAAAAATTTCTGTGAAAGCAATGATAACCACAATGAATAGCAAAAGGACGAACATGAAGATGCAAAATCATAAAATGTCAGGGAGGAGAGTAAGAAAAGGTAGATATTTTTTTCTAGAATGTGTTTGAGCCTATATGACTACCAGTCTAAAGCAAGTAGATATAGAGGGGTTAACATACTTAAAAAATAGGGCAACCATAAATCAAAAACATACAGTAGATTCACAAAAAACAAAAAGAAAAGAACAAAAGCATAATACAAAAAAAATCATCAAGCCACGAAAGGAAAAACAAAAAGAAAGGGACAAAGAGAAATAAGATCAATGGGAAAATAAGGTTTAAAATGGCAATAAATAGATATCTATCAATAATTACCTTAAATGTCAATGGACTAAAGGCTCCAATCAAAAGACACAGAGTGGCAGATTGAATAAAAAAAACAAGAGCCTACAATATGCTGCCTACAAGAGACCCACTTTAGGGCAAAGGACACACATAAGAGATGGAAAAAAGATATTTCATGCAAAGGGAAATGACAAGAAAGCAGGGGTCACAATACTCATATCAGACAAAATAGACTTCAAAACAAAGGTTATAAAGAAAGATAAAGAAGGACACTATATAATGATAAAAGGATCAATACAAGGTGAGGATATTATACTCATTAACATATATGCACCCAATATAGGAGCACCCACATACATAAAACAAATACTAACAGACATAAAAGGAGAAATTGACAGGAATACAATAATTGTAGGAGACTTTAACACCCCACTCACATCAATGGACATATCTTTGAGACAGAAAATCAATAAGGCAACAGAGATCCTAAATAATACAATAGAACAGTTACACTTGTTATCTTCAGGACATTACATCCAAAAAAAGCAGAATACACATTTCAAGTGCACATGGAATATTCTCTAGGACTGACGACATACTAGGGTCCAAAACAAGCCTCACCGAATTTAAGAGTATAGAAATTACTTCAGGCATCTTTTCTGACCACAATGGCATGAAACTAGAAATCAACCACAGAAAAAGAAATGAGAAAAAAAACCAATTACATCTAAACAACATGCTACTAAAAAACCAATGGGTCAATGATGAAACCAAAGAAAAAATTTAAAAATACCTAGAGGCAAATGACAATAAAAACACAACCATACAAAATCTATGAGATGCAGCAAGAGCAATTCTTAGAGGGAAGTTCATAGTGATACAGGCCTTCTTCTGGAAATAAGAAAAACCTCAAACAAACAAAATCTAAAGTCAGCAGAAGGAAGGAGATAATAAAGATCAGAGGAAATAAATAAAACAAAGATTAAAACAACAATAGAAAAAAATCAGTAAAACCAAGAGCTCGTTCTTTGAAAGGGTAAACAAAATTGACAAACCTCTGACCAGCTCACCAAGAAGAAAAGAGAGAAGACCCAAATAAACAAAATAAGAAATGAAAGAGGAGAAATCACAACTGATACCACAGAAATATGTACTCAAATTGATGGGAAGAGGTAAGATTGTCATTATACAAAGATGGCATAGTATTATATGAGGAAAACCCTAAAGACTCCACACAAAAACTACTAGAACTGATCAACGAATTCAGCAAGGTAGCAGGATACAAGATTAATGTACAGAAATCAGTTGCACTTCTTTACAATAATAATGAAATATCAGAAAGGGAATGTAAACAAACAATTCCTTTTAAAATCACATCAAGGGAGTTCCCTGGTGGTCTAGTGGTTAGGACTCAGCACTTTCAGTGCTGTGGCCTGGGTTCAACACCTGGTGGGGGAACTGAGATCCCGCAAGCTGCACAGTGCAGCCAAATAAATAAATAAATAAATAAATAAATAATAAACCATATCAAAAAATAAAATACTTAGGAATAAACCTCACCAAGGAGGTAAAAGACTTATATGCTGAGAACTACAAAACATTAATAAAGGAAATTAAAGATGATTCAAAGAAATGGAAAGATATCCCATGCTCTTGGATTGCAAGAATTAATATTGTTAAAATGGCCATACTACCCAAAACAATCTATGGATTTAATGCAATCCCTATCAAATTACCCATGACTTTTTTTTTTTTTTAACAGAACTAGAACAAATAATCCTAAAATTTATATGAAGCCATAAAAGACCCAGAATAGCCAAAGCAATCCTAAGGAAAAAGAACAAAGCAAGAGGCATAACCCTCCCAGACTTCAGACAATACTACAAAGCTACAGTAATCAAAACAGTGTGGTATTGGCACAAAAACAGACATACGGATCAATGGAACAGAATACAGTGCAGAAATAAACCCACACACCGGAGGTCTGGGCAAGATGGCCGAAGAGTAAGACGTGGAGATCACCTTCCTTCCCACAGATACATTAGAAATACATCTACACGTGGAACTGCTCCTACAGAACACCCACTGAACGCTGGCAGAAGACGTCAGACCTCCCAAAAGGCAAGAAACTCCCCCACGTACTTGGGTAGGGCAAAAGAAAAAAGAAATAACAGAGACAAAAGAATAGGGACGGCACCTGCACCAGTGGGAGGGAGCGGTGAAGGAGGAAAGGTTTCCACACGCTAGGAAGCCCCTTCGCGGGCGGAGACTGCGGGTGGCAGAGGGGGGAAGCTTCGGAGCCACGGAGGAGAGCGCAGCCACAGGGGTGCGGAGGGCAAAGCGGAGAGGTTCCCGCACAGAGGATCGGCGCAGAGCAGCACTCATCAGCCCGAGAGGCTTGCCTGCTCCCCCACCGGGGTGGGCGGGGCTGGGAGCTGAGGCTCGGGCTTCGGTCGGATCGCAGGGAGAGGACTGGGGTTGGCGGCGTGAACACAGCCTGAAGGGGGCTAGTGCACCACAGCTAGCCAGGAGGGAGTCCGGGAAAAGGTCTGGAGCTGCCGAGGAGGCCAGAGACTTTTTCTTGCCTCTTTGTTTCGCGGCACGCAAGGAGAGGGGATTCAGAGCGCCGCTGAAAGGAGCTCCAGAGATGGGCACGAGCCGCGGCTATCATAGCGGACCCCAGAGATGGGCATGAGATGCTAAGGCTGCTGCTGCCGCCACCAAGAAGCCTGTGTGCGAGCACAGGTCACTCTCCACACCGCCCCTCCCGGGAGCCTGTGCAGCCCGCCACGGCCAGGCTCCCGTGATCCAGGGACAACTTCCCCGGGAGAAGGCACGGCGCGCCTCAGGCTGCTGCAACGTCACGCCAGCCTCTGCCACCGCAGGCTCGCCCCGCATCCGCATCCATATCCCTCCCCCTGCCCGCCTGAGTGAGCCAGAGCCCCTGAATCGGCTGCTCCTTTAACCCCGTCCTGTGTGAGCGAAGAACAGACGCCCTCAGGCGACCTACACGCAGAGGCGGGTCCAAATCCAAAGCTGAACCCCGGGAGCTGTGCGAACAAAGAAGAGAAAGGGAAATCTCTCCCAGCAGCCTCAGAAGCAGCAGATTAAAGCTCCACAAACAACTTGATGTACCTGCATCTGTTGAATACCTGAATAGACAATGAATCATCCCAAATTCAGGAGGTGGACTTTGGGAGCAGGATATATTAATTTTTCCCCTTTTCCTTTTTTTGTGAGTGTATATGTGTATGCTTCTGGGTGAGATTTTGTCTGTATAGCTTTGTTTTCACCATTTGTCCTAGGGTTCGGTCCATCCGTTTTTTTTCTGTTTTGTTTTGTTTTGTTTTGTTTTTTACTTAAAAATTTTTCTTTCTTAATAAATTTTTTCTTGATAATTTTTTCCTTATTTTTTATTTTAAAAAATTAAAAAATTTTTTTCTTAATTTTTTTCTTAATTTTTATTTTAAAAAATTAAAAAATTTTCTTAATACATTTTTTCTTAATTTTTTATTTTTTATTATAAAAAATTAATAAATTTATTTTTAAAAACTAAAAAAAATTTTTCTTAATAAATTTTTAAATAATTTTTTCTTATTTTTTATTATAATAGCTTTATTTTATTTTATCCTCTTTCTTTCTCTCTATTTTTTCTCCCTTTTATTCTGAACCGTGTGGATGAAAGGCTCTTGGTGCTCCAGCCAGGCATCAGGGCTGTGCCTCTGAGGTGGGAGAGCCAACTTCAGGACACTGGTCCACAAGAGACCTCCCAGCTCCACGTAATACCAAACGGCGAAAATCTCTCAGAGATCTCCATCTCAACATCAAGACCCAGCTTCACTCAACGACCAGCAAGCTACAGTGCTGGACACCCTATGCCAAACAACTATCAAGACAGGAACACAACCCCACCCATTAGCAGAGAGGCTGCCTAAAATGATAATAAGCTCACAGACACCCCAAAACACACCACCAGACGTGGACGTGCCCACCAGAAAGACAAGATCCAGCCTCATCCACCAGAACACAGACACTAGTCCCCTCCACCAGGAAGCCTACACAACCCACTGAACCAACCTTAGCCACAGGGGACAGATACCAAAAACAACGAGAACTACGAACCTGCAGCCTGTGAAAAGGAGACCCCAAACACAGTAAGATAAGCAAAATGAGAAGACAGAAAGACACACAGCAGATGAAGGAGCAGGGTCAAAACACACCAGACCTAACAAATGAAGAGGAAATAGGCAGTCTACCTGAAAAAGAATTCAGAATAATGATAGTAAAGATGATCCAAAATCTTGGAAATAGAATAGACAAAATGCAAGAAACATTTAACAAGGACGTAGAAGAACTAAAGAGGAACCAAGCAACGATGAAAAACACAATAAATGAAATTAAAAATACTCTAGAAGGGATCAATAGCAGAATAACGGAGGCAGAAGAACGGGTAAGTGACCTGGAAGATAAAATAGTGGAAATAACTACTGCAGAGCAGAATAAAGAAAAAAGAATGAAAAGAACTGAGGACAGTCTCAGAGACCTATGGGACAACATTAAACGCACCAACATTCGAATTATAGGGGTCCCAGAAGAAGAAGAGAAAAAGAAAGGGACTGAGAAAATATCTGAAGAGATCATAGTTGAAAACTTCCCTAATATGGGAAAGGAAATAGTTAATCAAGTCCTGGAAACACAGAGAGTCCCATACAGGATAAATCCAAGGAGAAACACACCAAGACACATATTAATCAAACTGTCAAAAATTAAATATAAAGAAAACATATTAAAAGCAGCAAGGGAAAAACAACAAATAACACACAAGGGAATCCCCATAAGGTTAACAGCTGATCTTTCAGCAGAAACTCTACAAGCCAGAAGGGAGTGGCAGGATATACTTAAAGTGATGAAGGAGAAAAACCTACAACCAAGATTACTCTACCCAGCAAGGATCTCATTCAGATTTGATGGAGAAATTAAAACCTTTACAGACAAGCAAAAGCTGAGAGAATTCAGCACCACCAAACCAGCTTTACAACAAATGCTAAAGGAATTTCTCTAGGCAAGAAACACAAGAGAAGGAAAACACCTACAATAACAAACCCAAAACATTTAAGAAAATGGGAATAGGAACATACATATCAATAATTACCTTAAATGTAAATGGATTAAATGCTCCCACCAAAAGACACAGACTGGCTGAATGGATATAAAAACAAGACCCGTATATATGTTGTCCACAAGAGACCCACTTCAGACCTAGGGACACATACAGACTGAAAGTGAGGGGATGGAAAAAGACATTCCATGCAAATGGAAATCAAAAGAAAGCTGGAGTAGCAATTCTCATATCAGACAAAATAGACTTTAAAATAAAGACTATTACAAGAGACAAAGAAGGACACTATATAATGATCAAGGGGTCGATCCAAGAAGAAGGTATAACAACTGTAAATATTTATGCACCCAACATAGGAGCACCTCAATACATAAGGCAAATACTAACAGCCATAAAAGGGGAAATCGACAGTAACACAATCATAGTAGGGGACCTTAACACCCCACTTTCACCAATGGACAGATCATCCAAAATGAAAATAAGTAAGGAAACACAATCTTTAAATGATACATTAAACAAGATGGACTTAATTGATATTTATAGGACATTCCACCCAAAAACAACAGAATACACATTTTTCTCAAGTGCTCATGGAACATTCTCCAGGATAGATCATATCTTGGGTCACAAATCAAGCCTGGGTAAATTTAAGAAAATTGAAATCGTTATCAAGTATCTTTTCCAACCACAACGCTATGAGACTAGATGTCAATTACAGGAAAAGATCTGTAAAAAATACAAACACATGGAGGCTACACAATACACTACTTAATAACGAAGTGATCACTGAAGAAATCAAAGGGGAAATCAAAAAATACCTAGAAACAAATGACAATGGAGACACGACGACCCAAAACCTATGGGATGAAGCAAAAGCAGTTCTAAGAGGGAAGTTTATAGCAATACAAGCCTACATCAAGAAACAGGAAACATCTCGAATAAAGAACCTAACCTTGCACCTAAAGCAATTAGAGAAAGAAGAACAAAAAAACCCCAAAGCTAGCAGAAGGAAAGAAATCATAAAGATTAGATCAGAAATAAATGAAAAAGAAATGAAGGAGACAATAGCAAAGATCAATAAAACTAAAAGCTGGTTCTTTGAGAAGATAAACAAAATTGATAAACCATTAGCCAGACTCATCAAGAGAAAAAGGGAGAAGACTCAAATCAATAGAATTAGAAATGAAAAAGGAGAAGTAACAACTGACACTGCAGAAATACAAACGATCATAAGAGATTACTACAAGCAACTCTATGCCAATAAAATGGACAACCTGGAAGAAATGGACAAATTCTTAGAAATGCACAACCTGCCGAGACTGAACCAGGAAGAAATAGAAAATATGAACAGACCAATCACAAGCACTGAAATTGAAACTGTGATTAAAAACCTTCCAACAAACAAAAGCCCAGGACCAGATGGCTTCACAGGCGAATTCTATCAAACATTTAGAGAAGAGCTAACACCTATCCTTCTCAAACTCTTCCAAAATATTGCAGAGGGAGGAACACTCCCCAACTCATTCTACGAGGCCACCATCACCCTGATACCAAAACCAGACAAAGATGTCACAAAGAAAGAAAACTACAGGCCAATATCACTGATGAACATCGATGCAAAAATCCTCAACAAAATACTAGCAAACAGAATCCAACAGCACATTAAAAGGATTATACACCATGATCAAGTGGGGTTTATTCCAGGAATGCAAGGATTCTTCAATATATGCAAATCAATCAACGTGATACATCATATTAACAAATTGAAGGCAAAAAACCATATGATCATCTCAATAGATGCAGAGAAAGCTTTCGACAAAATTCAACACCCATTTATGATAAAAGCCCTGCAGAAAGTAGGCATAGAGGGAACTTTCCTCAACATAATAAAGGCCATATATGACAAACCCACAGCCAACATTGTCCTCAATGGTGAAAAACTGAAACCATTTCCACTAAGATCAGGAACAAGACAAGGTTGCCCACTCTCACCACTATTATTCAACATAGTTTTGGAAGTGTTAGCCACAGCAATCAGAGAAGAAAAAGAAATAAAAGGAATCCAAACCGGAAAAGAAGAAGTAAAGCTGTCACTGTTTGCAGATGACATGATACTATACATAGAGAATCCTAAAGATGCTACCAGAAAACTACTAGAGCTAATCAATGAATTTGGTAAAGTAGCAGGATACAAAATTAATGCACAGAAATCTCTTGCATTCCTATACACTAATGATGAAAAATCTGAAAGTGAAATTAAGAAAACACTCCCGTTTACCATTGCAACAAAAAGAATAAAATATATAAGAATAAACCTACCTAAGGAGACAAAAGACCTGTATGCAGAAAACTATAAGACACTGCTGAAAGAAATTAAAGATGATACAAATAGATGGAGAGATATACCATGTTCTTGGATTGGAAGAATCAACATTGTGAAAATGACTCTACTACCCAAAGCAATCTACAGATTCAATGCAATCCCTATCAAACTACCACTGGCAGTCTTCACAGAACTAGAACAAAAAATTTCACAATTTGTATGGAAACACAAAAGACCCCGAATAGCCAAAGCAATCTTGAGAAAGAAAAACGGAGCTGGAGGAATCAGGCGCCCTGACTTCAGACTATATTACAAAGCTACAGTAATCAAGACAGTTTGGTACCGGCACAAAAACAGAAACATAGATCAATGGAACAGGATAGAAAGCCCATAAATAAACCCATGCACATATGGTCACCTTATCTTTGATAAAGGAGGCAAGCATACACAGTGGAGAAAAGACAGCCTCTTCAATAAGTGTTGCTGGGAAAACTGGACAGGTACATGTAAAAGTATAAAATTAGAACACTCCCTAACACCATACACAAAAATAAACTCAGAATGGATTAAAGACCTAAATGTAAGGCCAGACACTATTAAACTCTTAGAGGAAAGCATAGGCAGAACTTTCTATGACATAAATCACAGCAAGATCCTTTTTGACCCAACTCCTAGAGAAATGGAAATAAAAACACAAATAAACAAGTGGGACCTAATGAAACTTCAAAGCTTTTGCACAGCAAAGGAAACCATAAACAAGACCAAAAGACAACCCTCAGAATGGGAGAAAATATTTGCAAATGAAGCAACTGACAAAGGATTAATCTCCAAGATTTACAAGCAGCTCATGCAGCTCAATAACAAAAAAACAAACAACCCAATCCAAAAATGGGCAGAAGACCTAAATAGACATTTCTTCAAAGAAGATATACAGATTGCCAACAGACACATGAAAGAATGCTCAACATCATTAATCATTAGAGAAGTGCAAATCAAAACTACAATGAGGGGCTTCCCTTGTGGCGCAGTGGTTGAGGGTCTGCCTGCCGATGCGGGGGACACGGGTTCGAGCCCTGGTCTGGGAGGATCCCACATGCCGCGGAGCGGCTGGGCCTGTGAGCCACAACTACTGAGCCTGAGCGTCTGGAGCCCTGGCTCCGCAACAAGAGAGGCCGCGATAGTGAGAGGCCCGCGCGCCGTGATGAAGAGTGGCCCCCACTCGCCGCAACTGGAGAAAGCCCTCACACAGAAACGAAGACCCAACACAGCCAAAAAAAAAAAAAAAAAAAAAAAAAAACTACAATGAGATATCATCTCACACCAGTCAAAATGGCCATCATCAAAAAATCTAGAGACAATAAATGCTGGAGAGGGTGTGGAGAAAAGGGAACACTCTTGCACTGCTGGTGGGAATGTAAATTGATACAGCCACTATGGAGAACAGTATGGAGGTTCCTTAAAAAACTAAAAATAGAACTACCATACGACCCAGCAATCCCACTACTGGGCATATACCCTGAGAAAACCATAATTCAAAAAGAGTCATGTACCACAATGTTCATTGCAGCTCTATTTACAATAGCCAGGACACGGAAGCAACCTAAGTGTCCAGCATCGGATGAATGGATAAAGAAGATGTGGCACATATATACAATGGAATATTACTCAGCCATAAAAAGAAACGAAATGGAGGTATTTGTAGTGAGGTGGATGGAGTTAGAGTCTGTCATACAGAGTGAAGTAAGTCAGAAAGAGAAAAACAAATACAGTATGCTAACACATATATATGGAATCTAAGGGAAAAAAAAGGTCATGAAGAACCTAGTGGCAAGACGCAAATAAAGACACAGACCTACTATAGAATGGACTTGAGGATAGGGGGAGGGGTAAGATGTGACAGGGTGAGAGAGTGGCATGGACATATATACACTATCAAATGTAAAATAGATAGCTAGTGGGAAGCAGCCGCATAGCACAGGGAGATCAGCTCGGTGCTATGTGACCATCTAGAGGGGTGGGATAGGGAGGGAGGGAGGGAGGGAGACGCAAGAGGGAAGAGATATGGGAACATATGTATATGTATAACTGATTCACTTTGTTATAAAGCAGAAACTAACACACCATTGTAAACCAATTATACTCCAATAAAGATGTTAAAAAAAAAACAAAAAACCCACACACCTACAGTCAATCAATGTTCAACAAAGGAGGCAAGAATATACAATGGGAAAAAGTCTTCAGCAAGTGGTGCTGGGAAAGTTGGACAGCCACATGTAAATCAATGAAGTTAGAACACACCCTCACACCATGCACAACAATAAACTCAAAATGACTTAAAGGCTTAAACATAAGATATGACACCATAAAACTCCTAGAAGAGATCACAGACAAAACATTCTCTGACATAAATTGTTCCAATGTTTTCTTAGGTCAGTCTCTCAAGGCAATAGAAATAAAAACAAAAATAAACAAATGGGACCTAATCAAATTTACAAGCTTTTGCACAGCAAAGGAAACCATAAACAAAATGAAAAGACAACCCATGGAATGGGAGCAAATATTTGCAAATAACGCGATTTAAGACATTAATTTCCAAATATTTGCAAATAATGCAACTTAAGGCATTAATTTCCAAAGTATACAAACAGCTCATACAACTCAACAACAAAAAAACAAACAACCCCAAAAATGGGCAAAAGACCTAAATAGACATTTCTCCAAAGGAGACATACAGATGGCCAATAGGCACATGAAAAGTTGCTCAACATTGCTAATTGTTAGAGAAATGCAAATCAAAACTACAAGGAGGTACCACCTCACACCAGTCAGAATGGCCATCATTAAAAAGTCTACAAATAGTGCTGGAGAGGGTGTGGAGAAAAGGAAACCCTTTTACACTGTTGGCAGGAATGTAAATTGGTGCAGCCACTGTGGAAAACAGTATGTAGGCTTCTCAAAAAACTAAAAATACAATTGCCATATGATCCAGCAATCCCACTCCTGGGCATATATTTGAACACAACTATAATTCAAAAGGTACATGCACCCCTATGTTCACAGCAGCACTATTCACCATAGCCAAGACATGGAAACAACCTAAATGTCCATCAAAAGAAGAATGGATAAAGAAGATGTGGTATATATACACATACACACACACACACACACACACACACACACACACACACACACATACTGGAATATGACTCAGCTATCAAAAAGAATGAAATTTTGCCATTTGCAGCAACATGAACGGACCTAGAGATTATCATACTAAAGAGAAGTCAGAAAGAGAAAGACAAATACCATACGGTATCACTTATTTGTAGAATCTAAAATACAATACAAATCAACATATCTATGAAACAAAAACAGACTCAGATATAGAGAACAAACTTGTGGTTGCCAAGGGGGCTGGGGTGGGGAGGGGAGGGGAGGGTAGGAATGGGAGCTTGGGATTAGCAGAGGCAAACTATTATACATAGGATGGATAAACAACAAGGTTCTACTGTATAGCACAGGGAACTACATTCAATATCCTGTGGCAAACCATAATGGAAAAGTATATGGAAAAGAATATATATATAACACTGAATTTCTGTGCTGTACAGAAGAAATTAACACAACACTGTAAATTAACTATACTTCAATAAAACCTAAAAAATATGATCATCTCAATAGATGCAGAAAAAGCTTTTGACAAAATTCAACATTCATTTATGATAAAACCTCTCCAGAAAGTGGGCATAGAGGGAACACACCACAACATAAGAAAGGCCATAAATGACAAGCCCACAGCTAACATCATACTGAACAGTGAAAAGCTGAAAGCATTTCCTCTAAGATCAGGAACAAGACTATGATGACCACTCTCACCACTTTTATTCAACATAGTACTGGAAGTCCTAGCCATAGCAATCAGACAAGAAAAAGAAATAAAAAGAATACAAATTGAAAAGGAAGAAGTAAAACTGTCACTGTTTGCAAATGACATGATACTATACATAGAAAACCCTAAAGTTGCCACCAGAAAACCACTAGAGCTCATCAATGAATTTGGTAAAGTTGCAGGATAGAGAATTAATATACAGAAATCTGTTGCATTTCTATACACTAACAATGAACTATCAAGAAAGAGAAATTAAGGAAATGATCCAACTTACCATCACATCAAAAAGAATAAAATACCTAAGAATAAACCTACCTAATGAGGCAAAAGACCTATACTCCAAAAAGTATGAGACACTGATGAAAGAAATTGAAGACGACACACACAGATGGAAAGATATACCGTGTTCTTGGATTGAAAGAATATTGTTAAAATGACCATACTACCCAAGGCAATCTACAGATTCAATGCCATCCCTATCAAAATACCAATGGCATTTTTCACAGAACTAGAACAAGCATTTTTTAAAATTTGTATGGAAACATAAAAGACCCTAAATAGTCAAAGCAAACTTGAGAAAGAAGAATAGAGCTGGAGGAATCACACGCCCTGTCTTCAGACTATACTACAAAGCTACAGTCATCAAAACAGCATGGTACTGGCACAAAAACAGACTCATAGATCAATGGAACAGAATAGAGAGCACAGAAATAAACTCACACACAGTCAATTAATCTATGACAAAGGAGGCAAAGATATACAATGGAGAAAAGACAGTCTCTTCAATAAGTGGTGCTGGGAAAACTGGACAGCTACATGTAAAAGAATGAAACTAGAACATTCTCTAACACCATATACAAAAATAAACTCAGGGCTTCCCTGGCAGCACAGTGGTTAAGAATCCACCTTCCAATGCAGAGGACATAGGTTCAAGCCCTGGTCTGGGAAGATCCCACATGCCACAGAGCAACTAAGCCCTTGAGCCACAACTACTGAGCCTGTGCTCTAGAGCCCGCGAGCCACAACTACTGAGCCTGTGTGCCACAACTACTGAGCCTGTGTGCCACAACTAACTACTGAAGCCTGTGCACCTAGAGCCTGTGGTCTGCAACAAGAGAAGCCACCGCAATGAGAAGCCCGTGAACCTCAACGAAGAGTAGCCCCGCTCGCCGCAACTAGAGAAAGCCCACGTGCAGCAACAAAGACCCATGCAGCCAAAAATAAATAAATAAAATAAATTCATAAAAATAAAAAATAAATAAACTCAAAATGGATCAAAGACCCAAACGTAAGACCAGAAACGATAAAACTCCCAAAGTTTTATCGTTTCTGGTCTTACGTTTGGGTCTTTGATCCATTTTGAGTATGCCCAGAGGAAAACTTAAGCAGAACACTCTTTGACATAAACCATAGCAATATTTTTTTGGATCCATCTCCTAAAGCAAAGGAAATAAAAGCAAAAATAAACAAATGGGACATAAACCTGGAGACATATTCTGCATAGAATAATGTGGGGAGACTGCTTTTGGAAAGGATACGGTTGCTCCAAAGTATAGCTATTATATACTTTGGAAAAGAGGGAGGAGGGATAAATTCGGAGTTTGGGATTAACATATACACACTACTATATATAAAATAGATAAACAACAAGGACCTACTGTATAGCACAGGGAGCTATACTCAATATTTTGTAATAACCTATAAAGGAAAATAATCTGAAAAAGAATAAATATAGACATATATTATAACAATCGCTTTGCTGTACACCTGAAACTAACACAACATTGTAAATCAACTGTACTTCAATTTAAAAAAAAGTATAGCTATCATATCTTTTCTTTCTGTCCTTCCTTCCTTCCACAGCTCAGAAGAATCCACAAATTTCTGCTTTCCCCTGAGGGATTTTTTTTCTCACCCCTCCCCCTCCCTTTTTTTCCCCCTCCTCCGAAGGATTTTTTCCTCTGTTGGAGTGTAAGCTCCCTGAAGGGAGGGGTTGTGCTTAATCATTACTTTTTAATATCTCTGGTACCTAACACAGTTAAGGATATTTACTTAAAAAAAAAAAAAAAAAAAAAAAAGGGAAGGAAGGAGGAAGGAAAGGACAGATTGAGGGAGGGAGAGAAGGAGCAGGAAGAAGGGAAGGGAGAGAAGAAGGGAGAGAGAAGGAGATCAGGGGAGAAAAGGGGAGAGAGAGAGGGAGAAAGGGAAATAAGTAAAGGAAAAAAGAAAAGGAGGACATCAATGCTAGATTCATGCAGTACACAATTCAAATTTGTTATGAGTGCTAAAGAATTTATTCAAGTGGTGGTTGGCCTAACTCACTCTCATTTGTTGCCATATAACAAAGAGATTGGTGGTGCTTCCAGGATCCAGCATCTCACGCAGAACAAAAGGAAGTGATGTGCTGGTTTAGGTGATACAATGGATATAGCGGAATAAAAACTGACAGCAAGAGAAAATAACCAATGACGATGAGTCAGTAGATGCTCAGTTAATTCCTATTAACTTAATATTAGAAAAAGGAACAAACGTTTCTGCTTTGGAGCCATAAAGGAGAAACAGAATTAGAATAAAACAACAAGCATAAAGGTCCCCCAATCCATCACCCCACCTTCAAGCAAAGCCAAAAAAAAATTTTTTTTCCCTTTCTACAGATGTTTGAAGGAAACTCCACTTCTTGAAAGGTCCTCTTTATATCACATCAAGTTGTCGACTCTCAAATTTAGTCTGTTTTCTCCAGTCTAGTAATATATATTTATTAACGAAATTTTTGAAAAATATCAAAGGACACAAAAAAAGCAAAGCAAAATAAACATCCATATGCTTCTGGGAATCATGTAATCAATGAAAATTTTCATTTCTGAAAAACCTCATTTCTGCTACATATTATTATATGAATCATTCTGCCTTTACATCCTGCTTCAAGACCTAATTCTTTATCGGCCATTAATGAGAAGTGTTGTATATTTCTGAAGTGTGTTTAAAAAGTCTTATTTTAGGACATGGGCCAACAGGCAAGGTTCTCCAACTCATTAACCTGCTCCATAAACTTTAAACCACTGTTTCCTACGGGAGAAAAACATACCTGGGAATAGTTACTATTTTAATTCTTTCCTTCTATTTCAAGACCAGTTTACTCCCATTTCATCTGAATGAAAATTACTTGAGAACGTTTCCTCCCTTGTGCAATAAGGGACTTAACGACTTAATTCTGGTTAAGAAATCCAATTGCTTCCATCAGTCAAAGAACCAGAAGCTAAACAAAAATTCAGAACCAAAGGAAATCTGTCATGATGGTGTAGGGAGCCCCATGGAGGGTGCTGCCAGTCAGAGGGACCGGCAGACAGAACCTTCTGACCTTGTTAACTCTGAGCTGAGTTTCCTCAAGCTTCTGCCAGAAGAAGGAAGGAAGGAGTGTGGCCCTGTGTACTGTTTGTCCACAACCGTCTCCCAACTATTTCCTTTCCAACGGAGAAAGGGAATTGTTGGGTTCAGTTTGTATGAATGCCATTTGTTTTTCAACTTCAGGATTATGTTCTTTGGCTGGGAATTGGGGAATTCTGCTTCTGCAGGCCCCAGCCTGAAAGCCATCACTTCTCCAACTTCTACAGGCCGGAGCTGGCGTCTGGGCCACTCAGGAAGCTTCTCAGCTTCCAGGGGGCCCGCGGCCAGGGCTTCCTGCTCTGTCAGGAGCAGCCTGCTCCTGAGCCTGGAAGGGGGCTGCTTTCTGGGACCCGGGGCTGGGTCCGTGGCCACATTTTAATGACAGGCTGGAGCCAAGTGCCTTTGTGATTGGGAAAGCTATATGCTTGCTTGGGGCTTTTTAGTCATAAAAAGCTTTTGCAGGCATTGTTCCCAGACTGTTTCCACCTTGGCCTTGGGATTCTGAGCTAAATAGTCCTCACACTGTTATCAATGGTCAACATACCCTGCCAACATATTAGGGCTCTCCAGCGTGGTCTGGCCTTGTACAGAATCAATAAAAGACATAACCTCTGTCTCGAAGACCTTGAGCCCCTAAAGCCTGGTAAGCATATGTAGATACGAATGCTGACAATCAATCATTGACAAACATCTGAAACACAGTAAAACCTTGTTAACCCACTGTTGCTGGTCCCAAATAGCATGTAATTCAAAGCAACTGCTGTTCCTGTCCTCCATTGTTCTTTAATGAAAATATTCAATAACTCGAAACTGGCGGTGGGATGTTTATTTTTCCAGGTCCCTGGCACTTCTAATTTTCAGGACATTGCTCTAATTTTATTTTCATGATTAACTAATAGATATTATTTTCCTAGATCTGCCAGTCAATCTCTCCGTAAGAAGTTTCACCGGTGCAGCTACAATGGCATTAGTGTTCTGATCAGAAAGCTAAGTCTCACGTTGTCCAAAGAAATTGTTGACCTCAGCTAGAAATCTAAGCATGGATTAGTGACTTCATTTTTTAAAGGAATTTTTATCTGACTTTTGAAAAATGATATATGTTTATTGCAGAACGTTATGAAAATAAAGAATAGCACAAAGGAAAACAAAAAATACGCTCATGACCCCAACAAGCAGAGAAAACACTGGTTTATTTACCTCAGGCTCAAGGTTATGAAGATGTCGATCCAGAAGAGATGGGGGGAGGGGGAGGGAAGAGAGAGTCACTCCTTTATATTCTGCTCTCTTCACTTGAAAAAACTGATACCTTCTTCATACTAATTTGGATCCAGAGATCCTGAGTAGAGAGTTCAACCACTGTTGCCAACATGGTAATAAACTCTATTTTCCATGAAACAGAATTCATGATAAATTAGACACAGCTCCCATTTCAATTCCTCAAGTAAAGAGAAGCTCATTACAAGATGGTCTCATGCAGGAAGTGAAAATACAGGCTGAACCCCAAGGACAATTTTATATGCTTGATGCGACATCAGGGAGATTGAGTTAAACCAGTGGTTCTCATTTTGGAGTGATTTTATCCCCCAGAGGATATTCGCAGTGTCTGGAGACGTTTTTGGGCGTCGCATCTTGGGGAGGGGGTGATACTGGCATCTAGTGGGTAGAGATCAGAGATGCTGCTAGACATCCTACAATGCACAGAACAACAAAGAATGTCCCCATGGCAACAAAGAATGTCCCCACGGCAACAAAGAATGATCCAGCCCCAGGTGTCAATGGTACTGAGGCTGAGCAACTCCGAATTAAACTCATCCCATCCTTATCCACAGAGAATCACAATCTAAGAGGCCACATGGATGCAGAGAGAAGAAACCAGATGGGATGCCTTTCTGATGACTTGGTGGGTGGACGGATATTCTGACAGCATAGCATAATGTTTAAAAGCACTGGTGTGAGGGACTTCCCTGGCGGTCCAGTGGTTAAGACTCTGTGCTTCCACTGCAGGGGGCGCAGGTTCATCCTCTGGTGGGGGAACTAAGATCCCACATGCCATGCAGTGCAGCCAATAAAAAAGCACTGGTATGAAATATCACTAATTATTAGATCAAAACTACAATGCAGGGGGCCTCAGTTCAATCCCTGGTCAGGGAACTAGATACCACATGCCTCAACTAAAGATCCCACATGCCGCAACAAAGATCCCGCACGTGGCAAATGAAGAGCCCACATGCCATAACTAAGACCCGGCACAGCCAAATAAATAAATATCTTAAAAAATAAAATAAAAAATTAAAATTTAAGATAAAATAGTAACACACACACACACACACACACACACCAAAAAAAAACAACAACAAAAAACAATAAATGCTGGAGAGGGTGTGGAGAAAAGGGAACCCTCCTGCACTGTTGGTGGGAATGTAAGTTGGTACAGCCACTATGAAGAACAGTATGGAGGTTCCTTAGAAAACTTAAAATAGAGCTACCATATGATCCAGCAATCCCATTCCTCGACATATATCCAGAGAAAACGATAATTCGAAAAGATACATGCACCCTGATGTTCACTGCAGCACAATTTACAATAGCCAAGACATACCTAAATGTCCATTGACAGATGAATGGATAAAGAAGATGTGGTGCATATATACAATGGAATACTACTCAGCCATAAAAAAGAATGAAATAATGCCATTTGCAGCAACATGGATGCAAATAGTGATTATCATACGAAGTGAAGTAAGTCAGAGAAAGACAAATATCATGATATCACTTATATGTGGAATCTAAAAAAAATGATACAAATGAACTTATGTACAAAACAGAAACAGACTTATAGACTTCAAAAACAAACTTATGATGGGACTTCCCTGGTGGTGCAGTGGTTAAGAATCTGCCTGCCAATGCAGGGAACACGGGTTCGAGCTCTGGTTCGGGAAGATCCCACATGCCGCAGAGCAACTAAGCCCGTGAGCCACAACTACTGAGCCTGCGTGCCACAACTACTGAGCCCATGTGCCACAACTACTGAAGCCCACATGCCTACAGCCCATGCTCCACAACAAGAGCAGCCACTGCAATGAGAAGCCCGTGCACCGCAACGAGGAGTAGCCCCCACTCGCCGCAACTAGAGAAAGCCCGCACGCAGCAATGAAGACCCAACACAGCCAAAAATAAATCAAAAAAAAAAAAAAAAGAAAAAACTTATGGTTACCAAAGGGGAAAGGTGGGGGGGGGGATAAATTAGGAGTTTGGGATTAACATCTACACACTACTATATATAAAATAGATAATCAACAGGGACCTACTGTATAGCACAGGGAACTCTATTCAATATTCTGTGACAACCTATATGAGAAAAGAATCTGAAAAAGAATGAATACACGTATATATATAACTAAATCACTTTGCTGTGTACCTGAAACTAACACAACATTGCAAATCAAATCCAATATGAAATAAAAATTTTTTTAAGAAAACACTGGTGTGAAGACAAAATGAGTGTAAACTAGTTTAATGCCTTGCATGTTGTAAGTGGCTCTATAAATGGTCACCATTATCATCGTGGGCTAAATCCAGTAACTTTTGATATTTGGCTTCCAAACTGAGACGCACGGTGGAGATGTCCTCTGTGAACAAGTCAATAAAGGGCTCTCAGAAAAACTGGAATCATTTCTTTAAGAGTTCACTTGAGTTCTAAACAAGAGCCATGCATCACGTGGATGGAAGCCTTTTTGGGTTACCCTTGCTCTGTAATCATGGTATAATCAAATGGTCTCAGAAACCCTTCTGGCTATAGATTGCTTCCCCGATACTAAGAACCTTCTAATGACAAATGCTAAATGAATTTGTGGCAAATGTTGTAACGATATTCTATGGAACAGTTTTCTAGCCAAGTAAATCTTTGGCTTTAGAATTCTAGACAGCTATCATCTGGCCGTCCTTCCCAGCATTAACTAATCACCAGTAAAAAATACAAATGTCATTCACAAATCATATCAAAGACGGGAACAGCTGGAATCAAATTCAAGAGACTGCATCATTTTATCATCTTGACGTTAATCATTCTACATGGATAGCACATGCAATCTGGAGCAAAGAATAATTTATGTTGCAATATAAATGTTAACCATTTAGGCCTGGGAGGCTCTCTTCCTTCTCCCTCCCCACAACCCAGAGCGCCCCTAGAGACTCAAGTCCAAAGATTCCATGAAAATGTTTTATGAAACATTATTTATAAAGTAGCCTTGAGAGCTGGAAAAAAAATCCCAATATATACAAGGCTGAATTGTCTGACCATCTAGGTTAGGGGTCAGCAAACTACAGCCCGCAAGCCAAATCCAGCCCAGTGCCTGTATTTCTATGACCTGCGCACTCAGGATGATTTTTACATTTTTATTTTATTTTATTTATTTATTTATTTTTTAAATGTTTTGACTGTGCCACATGGCTTGTGGGATCTTAGTTCCCCAACCAGGGATTGAACCTGAGCCCTCGGCAGTGAAAGAAGGGAGTCCTAACCACCGGACCTCCAGGGAATTCCCGACTTTTACGTTTACATGGTTGGGAAGAATCTAAAGAATAATATTTGGTGACATATGAAAATTAGACGAAATTCAGATTTCAGTGTCTATAAAGAAAGCTTTATTGCAACACAGCCACGCCCACCTGCTTACATATCACCTGTGACTGCTCTCGAGCTACAAGGGCAGAGATGAGCAGTTTCAGCAGAGACCATATGGGTCACAAGTCCTAAAGTATAACCTAGCCTTTTATAGAAAAATGTTTGCCCATTCTGATCAAGGGATCTAGGGACTCAACACTGTATTTTTTCCTATGCAATAATTACAAACGTCACTAAATATCTGTTGGGTTTACCTGCTTTACTGCAAACCCCCAATAGGATAGCACTCCAGTATCTTGATGGGCAATTACCTCTCCCCCATTGTGAGTGGTCTTGGTGGGAAAGCAATTCCCAGCTCACCCAGTCAGTATGTCTGCTGTTCTACCGGAGTTTTCCTAGATTTACATCTATACTTCAAGGGGACCTCCTTACCATGAATTCTTCACGTATTCATTTGCCAAATATCTATGGAGCGCTGCGTTGGCTATTTCCCAGGCACTGTGCTAGGTTCTGCACAAGGGGAACCAAGTCTTAGCACCTGTGGAGCGGACATACCTAGGATAGATGATAAACAGCCAAACAAGTAAATGGACGAGTAACTTCAGCTAGTGATGTGTTACAAAGACAATAAAAGTGGATAGTTGACAAGGAGTGAGAGAGGTTGGCTAATGTCAATTAGTAGTCAGGAATGGCATCGATGCGTCGTGTGAAATGTGGACTGCCCGTTGACATGGACTTGGAAATGTCTAGTGGACAGTTTGTAGCTCAGAGACATTAAAGCTGGAGGTAGAAAATTGGAAGTCATTAAGTCTATAAGGAGAAATTTAAATCCCTGCTCATCTAAGGAAAGAGCATAGAGAATGAGGGAAATGTGATACCCAAGGAGACCAAAGGAAGCAATGGTTTAAGAACAAGGAAGTGATTCTGTTGAGGGAAATTTCAGAGGCAGGTCTATAAGGTGCCAGCACTAGCTTGATTCAGATTTCAGAGTATGACAGTTCCCATTGCAGGTGGTCCAGAGGGACAGTGGAGGAAAGAAATCCCCTCAATATACAGTCAAGCAGGACATCTCATTTCCCTCTTTGCCCAGGATGGCAAGACAGAAGACCTCAATTAATTTCAATGCTGAATCATGGGCCGTAGCTAAAGATCTGGTTGGCTGGTTCATGGGTGGAAGAAGCAAGAATGAAGGGACTGGTGATAAGGGTGGGAAGCAACAGGCCTTGTTGAAGGGGTCTAGAACATTAAACCTTTCATGTCATATCCGAACGCTAATCTGCCTACCCCACTGCAAAGCGTTCAATTTCCCAGAAGCAGTAGAGCAGAAAACGCTGCTATCCACCAAAATTTCTTATGCTCTCTCCTTAGTATAGAGTTGTCAGTAGGAAATGGCCGCTCAGTTAAAGGCGGCTGTTCCCAGGTTCCCTTGCAGTGTGGTGTGATCAGGTGACTGAGATCTGGCCCATGAAACGTGAGCAGAAACATGCCCCAACCCTAGGCCTGGCTTATACACCTTCTACGTGGAATTCCTCCATGTGCTCTTGCCCTTCTAGGGGCTAGAATCATGATGACCCCCATGCCCAGAGCAACCTTGGAAGTTCTGTGTTAAAAGTGGTGGAGTTTCCACCACCCTGGGCCCCAGATGACTGTGGAGGAGGGAGGGACAGTCTGCCAAACTCTTCACTTACCCAGTACTGTTTCAAGATCAAGAAATGGACTTCTAAGTCAGACAAAGACAAATATCATACGATATCACTTATATGTGGAATCTAAGCAAACGATACAAAGGAACTTATTTACAAAACAGAAACAGACTCACAGACATAGAAAACAAACTTATGGTTACCAAAGGGGAAAGGTAGAGGGCAGGATAAATTAGGAGTTTGGGATTAACATATACACACTGCTGTATATAAAATAGATAATCAACAAGGACCTACTGTATAGCACAGGGAACAACTCTACTCAACACTCTGTAATAACCCATATGGGGAAGAATCTAAAACAGAGTGGATATATGTATATGTATAACTGATTCACTTTGCTGTACACCTGAAACTAACACAACATTGTAAATCAACTATACTCCAATATAAAATAAAAATTAAATTAATAAAAAAGAAATGGACTTCTGTTGTGTGAAAGCCAATACACGTTTTGTCACCTTTTGTTAACAGCAGTTCATCTACCTTAATACAAACCTGAACCCCTTATGAGATAACGTACTCTAGGGTAACCTGGTGGGTCACACCAACATTTATTGGCCACCCCTAGCTGGCTGGCAAGTTGCAGGTGACAGTATCAGAGACATGACTTCCCATCACCTTTGCCGTATTTTATCGGTTAGAAGTAAGTCACTAGGGCAGCCCACACTCGAGAGAAAGGGATTGCACAGGGCGTGAGTATAACAAAGTGAGGGTCATTGGGGGGTGTATTAGAGACAGCTTGCCACACTAAGTAACACAAAGTAGTTGCAATAATGAAATATAAATCCCTCTCTCCCCCTTTATGATATACTGATTGCCTTGAGGTAGAGGAATCAGCAGAGAGCAACCTTGAACAAGACACTGGGGGGCGGGGAGTACTACCAAAGGACAGGGTCCCAGCAAAAGGCTGGGACTGCCACAGTGCACAAATTTCTTGTTCAGATCAACAAGATCCTCTTCGGTTGAAACTTGAGATTCAACGTGACCTTCCCGATGTTTCTCCCCTTTCCCTTCCCCAAATGGCCTTTTAAAACAAGCAAAATAGTGAGGCTCTAGATGGAACCATGTCACGGTCAACACGGGTCATTAAGTTGGGATGTCTATGTGTTTTTCACAATTAAACAATTAAATAATTTTCAGTAACTTAATAAAATGAATGTCCAAATCCTGAGAATCGTCTCCTTTGGAGCCAAAGGCAGGAGATCTGGAGGATCTGGCACCGTTAATTTATTCATGATCCCAACAACAATTGACCTCTTTTGGTTGTTTATTTTAGTTCTTGGTGTTCAAAAGGTCTATCTAGGTTAAACCATGAGTAGGAGATGGAAAACTGAAATGAGCTTTCTGCAAATTATTCAGAGATGCCCAGAAGCTATTCTGTAACACCAGTGTTTTTGAGGACCAAGTGACGCAAATATCAACAGTGAAGTGCTATGCTGACTTACAAAAAGTCCCCAGATGAAAGCTTGCAAGGAAGGCTGATCTACTGATATAAAACAGATAAACCCGGACACATCTGATTAAAATTTAGGTGGAGCACAGAGAACTCCATCTGCCACAGTCCCCTTTACTTCCCCTCCAGTGGGCACTAACGATGTCCCACAGAGCGGATTTGAAAACCATGGGGCTACCCAGCTGGACGGCACTGTTCCTTTATCTTTGGGGGCATTTACTCTCCAAGGTAAATTTGGTCTGCTTCTTCACCCTGGAAATCCTGGCAGGCAGGTGCTTGTCAAGTAACACCTAGAAACTGCATTTGGATATTTTAGAAGAGGCTGGATGTTTTGGAGCTAAGAGGTTGCGCCCTTCTGAGACCCAAACAAATTTGGAGCAGGGACTTCCTTAGCCTTGAAGAGGGCTGAGCTGGGAGAAGGATGAGGTGGAGAAAGAAACATTTGAAGGGAGATTCTGGAAAACACCATTCAAAATCACTTCTGACCCAGCTTTGGAAGTACTTGTCTCTGGTTTCTGGAGAGCCACTCTCAGAATCTAAAAAACCAAATTAAATTTAAAAATTTAAGAAACTATAGGAGGCTACTCTGGATTTTTATGATGGTGTGTCAGGACGGCCTCTGTCAATCCAAATTTTTCCTTTTCTTTGAATTCACTGTTAATTTAAATTTATATACATTAAAAAATTCGTGAAGACTTCATATAATCATTGTAGCTTATTCATGTGCCCCAACCTTAGAGTAAACCATTTGGACAACAAATTCATGGAATCTTTATATACAGTCTTTGCTTATTTGTCATACATTTTTTGCTGCATTAATGGTAATGACTATAAATTCTTGACAATGTCAAATTAAGCATTATTCAATACAAGAACTTTTCCAAAGAAAAGAACTTTCACAGCAGAGTTGAACTCAAACATTCATCTGCTTTTTTTCCAGTTAATGATATTGACATTTTACTATATTAGTTCATTAGAGCATGAAACTTCCTGTCTTATTTTTGAAAAGCTATTTTAGTACTTCATATAAAAGTAACTCTATACCACTGGGACACAGCAAATGCAATGAAACCATCAACCACTCAGTGGGAAAGAAACCATTGCACGCCACTAATCATTATTTTAAATGGAGCACATTCTAGACCTCTCACCTCACAGAGGCAGTCTGTACATTTTTATCACAATAGGTTCCTCACAATGTCTCTAAACACTAGGGTGGTGAAAAGTAGATCTTTTTTAAACTCTTGCCCATGCCCTGCAAATTCACTATTTTACCTAGAACCCATTCTTGAACTAGCCGGTACCCACACAGCGGTTAAGGCATTTGGGGAGCCCGATAGATATTTGAGGACTGATAGAATGACACCATCATGTCACTAAATTGACAACCAAATGGAAAGTCTGTGTCCCCGTTACTACTGCTGCACCACAAACCATCCCAAACCTACTGCCAAAAAATAACCATTTCATAATGTTCACAACTCTGTGGGCCAGGAATCTGGAAAGGGCAGAGGAATGGCTTATCCCTGCTCTACAATGTCTAGGGCCTCAGATGGGGGCAACCCAACAGCAGGGGCTGGAATCATTTGGAGGCTCATTCACTCGCACACCTGGCAGTTGATTCTGGATAGCCGGGAACACTACGTGTGGTCTCTCTGTGGCTGCTTGGGCTTCCTCACAGCATGGTGTCTGGGTTCCGAGAGTAAAAATCCCCAAAATAACCAGGCTTGGAAGTCACCACAGTCACAAGCTCAATGAGGGTCACACCATGAAGGGCCTCGGACACATGACAGTAGACACCCCAGGGTAACACATGCAAGGGCCATCTGGACAATCTGCAAACAGCAGCCCCTTGGCCAGCTTTCAGGCCTGGGCATGTGCCCAGCAACACTGTCTGCCCTCAGACACAGGAGGGACATTGGGAAGAATCCATGCAGGCTTAGAAGCAGCCTTGGGCATTTGGGCAGGGAATTCCTAGGTCTTGGGTACAAGGCATGTGGTCCACAAGGGGTCACCACATCCGCTTAGCCCAGTGGAATCCTGGGCTTGAGGAGAAGTGTAGACAGAGGAGGACTCTTATGACATGAGGTCCAGGACTGGTGTCCAGGGGAGACACACTGAGGAGTACAAAGTGGAAGTGTTATTCTAACTCAGCCACTTAGAAAAGGCATCAACGACTAGAGGACATCTGTACTGCCTTTTCAAAGATGCATTTGTGTCTGCAAGTATGGCTGTTGGCATTGATACAGACTTTGCTATTGGTATTATTCAGGTTAAATGGTAGACAGAAAACCAGTTAGTGGACTAAATAGTTTCCTTTTACATTGGTTTCGGTGCAATGTAGGAATCACAACTTCAAACACAAATGGTCATCACATGGGGCCTGGCTTTGAATTGTAAACCTGAGCTCTCTTCTGGGCTCCTACTACCATCCGCATGTGCAACTTTATGAAGGCAAATTAACCTCTCTGAGTCTGGAAAAAGAGCTTATGAGCCTTGTACCAGATGTGTAAATCTATAAGCAAACAGACTTAAAATTCTTGAGGAGAAGGTATCATATAAGTGGACTGAAAAACCGCCAATTGCTCATTGCTCAAAAGGAAATGAG
This sequence comes from Balaenoptera borealis, assembly GCF_965194805.1. Lineage (NCBI taxonomy): Eukaryota > Metazoa > Chordata > Mammalia > Artiodactyla > Balaenopteridae > Balaenoptera > Balaenoptera borealis. Next base: position 8,119,304 of record NC_138881.1, on the reverse strand, counting down.
CACCATAAAATAAAGTGAAATGAAATGAAATACAGAATAAAAGCTTAGACTTTATTAACTGTCCTTAACGTTAAGGTGTGGCATCAGCAGACATTTTCTGTAGAGTGACAAAGAGAAATATTTTTTGTTTTGCCAGCCATATAGTCTCTGTCACAGCTACTCAGTGCTGCCATTGTCGTGCATACATAGCCCTAGACAACATGTCAACAGATGAGCATGGTAGTGTTCCAATAAAACTTTAATGACAAATACAAGCAGAGGGCCAGATCTGGCCTAAAGGCTGTAGTTTGCCAACTCCTGCTCTATGTTAAGAAATAATATCTGGGGTCATTCCATTCTGTTAAGCAGTGTGAACACCTCAGTCATTATATTAAAAATAAAACTAAGCAGTATGACTCTAATCTTGACTACGACCTCCAGAATGTGCTGGAAGTAATCAGCAATGTTAATGGACACCTTTGCCTTTTTTTGTGAGCTGGTTTGCTTTGCACTGAAACACAGCTACCATCATCAGCAGACACAGCCCAGGCTACCAGGATTCTGTGCTCATTGAGTTCGTCATACAGGATCAATGTAAAACAGCAACATAAAAAGGAACTTTTTTCTAAAAATAAAAAGCTCTTTTTACTTATGAGATTATTTACTTTTCTTTGGAATGTTGTTTTTCCTAGATCCATTTCCAAAGTAAAAACTATTGAAACTGTTTTAGATTTTTTTAAAAATTAAAACTATGTATGTGCAAGATACATTAAGTCATTGATCTCAACCAATAAGAGAGATCAAATAAGAATGAAAAGTACCATGATACAAGACCAAGCAAAGCAAGCAAACGTAGAGCCATGGCTTTTCAGGGCAGGAAGAGCTCTTACAATCCATCTGGTGCAGCCCCTGCCCTATTGGATTGCATGATTGCATCCCTGAAAAGGGGAGTTCTCAGTTCTTTGCAGGAGTACTATGTCCCAGGGACCCTACTCAGTCAGGAAGACGCGGTTCTTGGCAGGGAAACCAGGCACTTCCCAGGCACACGTGCTGTGCTACCAGAGCTGGGACACAGGAGTCACGATGTGTGAATGGCCCAGCCCTGGCAATGCAGAACCCAGGTCAAGGAAAGCAAAACCAGTTCCAGATCACACCACCGGTGGACTTGAGATTGAGGAGACAGACACTCTCAGTCCTGCTTAGGACTGGCCCAGAAACTGCTCGGGAAAGAACATACGGTGGCAGGCCCAACAGCAGGCTGGGGAGGGCAGGTAGGGCTGACAGTGAGTGACAGTGACCTGCCGGTATTGGATCAGCCAGTTGAGTCAATTCTTAAGACCCCTTGAGTGGCTGCTTGGTATGGATTAGCAGTTTGCCTTGAGAAGGTTCCTGTTCTGTGGCACCTAAAATATCTAAAATCTCAAATTCCCTGAGTATTACCAACTATGCAGAGACTAGGAAGCAATCATATTTCACACAACTTAAGGTTAAAATGTGCTCTGCCAATAGCATCTTCTGCCCTATCTAGTCTCATTTGCATCGTGCTCTTCTGACTCGCTGTGTGCTTTTGAGCAGGTTATTTAATGTCTCTGTTCTTTAGTCTTCTCACCTTACAGAAATAGGGGGAAAGCAATTTCTACCCACTTCACAGGACTGTTGAGACAATGAACTCATGCCTATAAGGTGCTGCTGTGGGAAGCTATTGTTCTGCTGCCCAAACTTCACCTACTTGTATGAATTATGTGTTTATTTTCTGTATTTCATGACGCTTTGACATTTGGGGGTGGTTCATCCTAGAAAGACCTTCCATCCCAAAGCTAATTCCTAGAGCCAGCAAACCAATCAATCTACAGCCCATACCTGCCAGCTGCCTCCTTGATAGAGCTCTCTCAGATTTAGCCGCTATCCCTGTCATGATCTGCATGTCTGTGCACTCCCTCCAAATTCATATGTTGAAATGAAATCCTAACCCCCAACATGATAGGAGGTGTGGCCCTTGGGAGGTGATTAGGTCATGAGAGTGGGGCCCTCATGGATGGGATTAGTGCCCTTATAAAAGAGACCCCAAAGAGATCTCTAGTTCCTTCCACCATGGGAGTATGCAACCCAGAAGGGGGCCCTAACCAGAATCTGACTGTATTGGCAACTCTGATCTCAGACTTCCAACTTCCAGAACTGTGAGAAATAAATTTCTGTTGTTTATAAGCCACCCAGTCTACTGGATCCTGTTATAGCAGCCAAAATCAACTAAGACAACCCCCCTGCCCTAGTATCACCCCAGGGCCAGCTACTGGGCAACTAGGGGCAGTCCCTACATCCTGAAATTATTCAAACTAGCCAATCCCACGTATGTCTATCCTTCCTTGCCCCGTCCTACCTGTGAAAACCACAGTAAAGGCTTTTGCCCATGATTTTCCTCAGCCCTCCACTTCCTAACCAGCTCTAGGTCCCTTCCTGGTGTGGCCCTGTGTGGTGTGTCATGACTCCTGTTTCTAGAGATCTATATGAACTTTTTCCCTAGTGATAATCATTTCTGTGTCTGTGTATCTTACCACACCTGATTAAAACAAATCCCAAGTACATTTTAACACACTGCCCTTCTCCAGCATCTGTATCCCCAGTCCCTCTGGTACAATGTATTGGTTATCTATTGCTGCATTACAAGTTACCACGAACTTGGCAGCATAAAACAAACATTGACTATTATAGTTTCTTTGAGTCAGGAGTTTGAGCACAGCTTAGCTGGGTCCTCTGCTTCATGGTCGTCACAAGTTGGCAATTGAGTGGCTGGCCAAGGCTGGGGTATCATCTGAACACTTGACTGGGGAAGGATCTGCTTCCAAGTTCACATGGTTGAGGGCAGGATTCAGTTCCTAGAGGGTGGGTAGACTAACGGCCTCTATTCTTCAATGGCTATTGGCTGGAGGTTGCCCTCAGTTCTTTGCCATATGGGCTCCTCCAACATGGCAGCTCGCTTTCATCAAAGTATGCAAGCTCAGAAGCCAATAGAGTCTGAGGGCAAGGAAGAAGTCACTATCTTATGTAATATAATCACAGAAATGACATACCATCACCTTTGCTGTATTCCACTGGTTAGAAGCAAGTGACTAGACCTAGCCTTGAGTCAAGGGGACAGGAATGCACAAAAGCATAAATATCAGGAGGCAGGGACAGCTGGGAGCCATATTAGAAACTGCCTGCTACAGGGATCATCCATCCTTATTTTTGGCCCGTAAGTTTCGGGTAGGACTCCCCTGATTCAGGAGCGGGGCATGTGATTAGGCCTTAGCCAGTCAGAATGCCACATTTCCCTAGGCTTTGTGATTACCGATTAGTTTCAGGATAGGAACATCACCCATTCAGCATCAGTAAGATTCTGAAAAGGAACCTCTCACCTCCACGGGTTTGAACCTAAGAGGATGCAAAAGTCTAGATCTACTGCCACCGTCTTGCTATCACATGAAGTTTGAGGTTGAACCAATATAAAGTAGATGGAGCCAAGAGATAGAAGGTTAGAAAAAGAGGTGGCAAAAGAGACTGTTGGAAAGCTAAATAATTTAATGTGTCTAGAAACATTAATCTCACATTGCTGAGGTCAAAGGATGTATCTACAAACATGTACCTTGCCATCCTCAGCCCTTTTTAAAAGCTGAGCTGACACAAGAGGCCTCTGATTTTTGATGAAAAAAGCACCAAATCTCCTGTTTAACAAATAAAAAAGCAATGTGCATTCCTTGGCCAAAGTAGACACAGAGTTTAAGACATTTTAATTTCTAAAAATAAAGTCACATTGTACAATCCTCTGAGGTGTTCTCCAGTTAATATTTATGACTGAGGATTTAAAACTAATCAGCATCCATGAAAAGCCATCTCTCCCCTTTTTTCTTAATGCTTTTTTGACGGAAAGTGTTTCATAGACTGAACTCTCTAATGAGGGAATATTTATATGACATACCAAAGCAGATGTGAGTCTCATTTTATGAAATCCAAACCCAGATGGTCTTTTCTTTCCATTGTCTTAGGTAATTTATATGAAAGCGGAACATGAAAAAAATTCAAATGTAATTTCTTTTCCACCATTTATACCTAATGGCCCTGTAATCACTTTCATGGCCTCAGTTTCTCTGCCGAGTCTCCAGAGGGTCTGTGGATTAGTTCATGTCACAGAGGCGCTCTCCAGCAATTGGAAATACCCAGCAAGAGTGGAAATGTCTGTTATCATGAAACATGCATTTTCAATTTAGGTTATTCCACCATGTGTCCTCCGTAGAGAGTCCAAAATACTCTCCTAATTTGAATCAGCCCAGAGGGTATAAACTAAAGGAAAGACCCGTGGACGGAAAAAAATAAAATAAAATAAAAGACTGACCCTGAACTCAACTTCTTTAAATGAGTTTTCTTCGGGAACTTTCTGTTTCATTTGGCCATCTATGGGGAAATGGAAAAGACGGTTGAAGGATGAAAGGGAAGAGAATACAAAAGGGCTCCGAGAGGTGTCCAGGAATTTCTTTTTGCTTGAGAATTCCTAGAATATGACGGAGTCAGGGTTGAATTTTTCCACTTGGCTTAGTGACAGTTTCTGCTACCTTCCCAGACATTACCTTGACAACCCATTCAGGCTACGTTCTCGAGAATTCGTTAGCAGGCTCCAAACAGAATAATCACACCCATTTAGTTACCCTCTATTTAAAATTGTATTTGTAAATGTTGGCTTCAGACGCTCTAAAGGGCGTTTGGAGCTCCACGGATTGCATGAACTTGGACTGTGTAATGTAGTATATTTTCCAGCACCTCATAAATTGTACCGTATTCATATATTCACAGCGGAGAGATATCTCGGATTCTCTTTGAAATTAAAAATTATTTTCTTCTCATTTCTCCTTGAATCCAATTCTCCACATTCCCAAGCATGTGAGTAATGGAGTGAACAGAAGACAGGGTTCCCCCATCCAATGGTGACCAGATACCTGCAGAGCTTTGGGAGCCTGAACGGATAGAGAGAGGCAGGTGCAGAGAGGGAGGTCTGAGCAGCCAAAAGAAAAGCAGTATCAGGGACCTGGACACCTGGGGTCTAGAAATTTCCACAAGCCAAGGAGAGCTGGCATTTGGATGTTTTTTTTCTGAGCACAAAATTCTCTGTGCATTTAACTCAGGGCATTTAGTACTCTTTATTTTCCTCTTTGTGCTTCTAAAACTAAATTTAAAAAAAAAAAAGAAAAAACCTTTACCACATTTGCGGGCAGCAGCTAAGAAGCAACAAGAGAGTTTTTAAAAAATTGACACACCATCACATTTCGGGTCCCTCCTAACACGGGGAGCTTTTAGGACAGATGCTGAAAAGATCTGCTTCCTCAACCGTGTGTGGAGGCTCGGGTCAGGCCCTCCGTCATTTCACTTTCTTTTAAGTTGATTTTTTTTTCAGGAGACGGGCCTTAAAACGTCTTGTATTTCCCACTCACCAGGTCTGTCCTTCCGACAGCACCTTGATTCCCCAGAGAGCATCCTGTCAGCAAATATCAGTCAGTGGAAGCCAGTCTACCCTGCAGGTCCTGCGACTGCCTCCAACTCCAAGCTTTCCCCGCCTCAGACACGCCTATGAACTCGGAGTCCCAAGGAAAAACTGATGTGGATGAAGATCACCAAATCCAAACCGCTGCGGGTACCCAGCGTGTGGCTGCCTTTCCCGCGCGCTCGCGGGGCAACGGCCCGGGTCGCGGGGGCCTCGAGTCCACGGAAAGCGCACGAGGCAGCCAAGGTCACCGAGTGGACTCTTGCGCTCTGTCACCTCAATGAATTCGAAGCAAAATCTTCAGGTCTTTGGTGCAATGTCCATCCAAGGGATCAGAAGTCCCTGCCCAACTGCGATTTAACCATGCACAACGAAGAGCCCGCTTTTTCTATGTACTGAGTTGCCACTGTGCGCTAGTTTCCATCTGGATGTCCCGATGTCACCACGGCACCACAGCCCACTCACCAGCCCACTGTTAGACAGAAACCTACCTCTCCTAATCAAAGAAGAAACGAGGACGTTTGGTGGTCGAATGATTTATATCTCAGAGGCAGCTTCACATATTTTTAGAGTTATATCAGCGACTAAAACCACACAGTAAATACCTCCAGATTCAGAGAACTCTTAATTTTTTTTTTTTTTAAAAACACAAACCTTCAAGTCTAAGAAACATTTTGGTCACTTCCATAAAACACAATTGATTTTAAGAACTAAATTACCACAAAGAGAGCCTTAATTGGTACCACCCCTCCCCCTAAATGGAAATGGGTCTGACTTTTCAGATGTTATGAACAGAAAGGTATATTATTTGATGATTTTCTATGCAAATAATGTCTCATCTATTTCAGCAGCCTACCATTCCCTTAGCAAAGGCATTTGGGGAGTGAAACCATATTTTCCCCATTAGAAATTTTGTTTTAAATGAAGCCTCGCCCATAAAAGAGAAGATAAGCATCTAATTTGAGAACCCTGGGAGTTTCAAGTTAGAATTTTGATCATGCAGCTTACTGCCGTCTCTGGCTGAAACTGTCTGCCTATCCGCACACAAAAGCACACTGCTCTCTGCTTGTCATGTTTTTAACTTGAATCTCTGCTATTAAAAAAATGGCATTGTTGGGCCCTTGAAAAGCTTCAACTGTCAGTAGGAAATATAATAACCTTTCCTGCATAGAGGCCAGGTGTCCTGCAGTAACAAGCCTGGTGAAAGAGGGGAGAGTTGTCTCTAGCAGCTATGCATTGGTGGTCTTGCTGGGCTGCAGTCAGATGCTGAAAACTCTGGGCTGAGGGACGGCTAGGCAAACCACACCGTCGCACACAATGGAGCCGTGCTTTGGGGGGGGGGGAGGGTTACTGCTGGGAGACTTGGGAAATACAATAAGCTTGATCTCTCATGTGGGAAAACCCATGGTGTTTAATAGCTTCATAAAATGGCGTGCCTTTGTCTCTGTATATAAAGTCCCCAGTAAATTCTTACATTACCACCATTATAAAGCACAGCAACGGAAACGCTAAGCTGTGCTACGTGATCCCCAATGGCAAAGGTTAGGAGGAACCAAAATTCATAATGACTTCCAAGAAAATACCACTAGGGTGTAATTTAAGCAGGCTTTGTGGCCATAATTTTCAGCGCGACGCAGAACGTGCTTTCGTGACATACACCCCCCCACCATAATGGTAACGCTCCCCAAAGAAAATCGACAAGAATAAAAAAGATGAAAGGTCAGGAGGGAAATGAGGAGTGGAATCATGGCGACAACTGGCTCTGAGCGCGAGTCCAGAAGTGACCACATGTTGCTCGATACGATTCCGTGATAGTGTGGAAGGGGCTGCTCTGCCTTCTGCAAAGACCCCGCTTTCTGCAGAACTGTAATTTCAGTGGATACCTCGAGCCTGTGATTTGAGGCTGAGACGGGCATTTCCACTGAATCCTCATGGCTTTCGCTCACACAGTGGACATTTATCTTCATAGGGAGCCCTGCTTGTCACTCAGACTTAGGTGAAAGTGGTCATCTGGATTTTCCCCAGAAACTGTCTTCAATTCCTGAGCGTGTATCAACTTCACTGTGTGGTGGGGATCTTTAGGGAGGAAGGGAGCACAAACTCTAAGGATACCGGCATGAGAAACTCATGGAGAAAATCTTCTGCTACCCACTAATTTGGGTCGTGCGGTGTTATGATTATTTAACTACCCAACCTAATATAGGATTAGCCTAAATGCATCAATTTTCTGTGAAGTGAAAGACTATAATGTATATTTAATATGCAATTAACAATTCAATAAATTCCACAAACTTAGAAAACGCATTTTATTTGACAGTCTATAAACTTTGTCTATAAAAGGGCAAATCATAAATATTTTAGGCTTTGAAGGCCATATGATCTGTCTCACCTACTTAACTCCGCTGTTGTACAATAGGGAAGCAAATGGCATGGCTGTGTTCCAATAAAACTTTATTTACACCAACAGGCAGTGAGCTGAATTTCGTCAGTGGGCCATGGTTTGCAGACACTAGGTCTAGAACAGCCCTGCCCAATAGAAATATAACACTACATAGGTACTGTTAAATTTTTAGTAGCTACCTTTAGAAACATTAAAAAGAAATGGGTAGGGCTTCCCCGGTGGCACAGTGGTTAAGAATCCACCTGCCAATGCAGGGGACATGGGTTCGAGCCCTGGTCCGGGAAGATCCTACATGCCGCAGAGCAACTAAGCCCGTGCACCACAACTACCGAGCCTGCGCTCTAGAGCCCGCGAACCACAACGACTGAAGCCTGTGTGCCTAGAGCCCGTGCTCCGCAACAAGAGAAGCCACCGCAATGAGAAGCCCGCGCACCACAACAAAGAGTAGCCCCCGCTCGCCACAAGTAGAGGAAGCCCGTGCACAGCAACAAAGACCCAAGGCAGCCAAAAATAAACAAATAAATTAATTAATTAAAAAAAACAACAACAGCTGTCACTTGAAAACCTTGTAAAAAAAAAAAAGAAATGGGTAAAATTAATTTCAATAATATATTTTATTTACCCCATTATATCAAAAATATTATAACAATACTTGTCAGAGTGGCTATCATCAAAAAGAACACAAACAACAAGTGTTGGCGAGGATGCGGAGAAAAGGGAACCCTCGTAAACTGTTGGTGGGAACATAAATTGGTGCAGCCACTGTGGAAAACAGTATGGAGGTTCCTCAAAAAACTAAAAAAACAGAGCTACCATAACACCCAGCAATTCCACTCCTGGGTATATATCTGAAAAAAACAAACACTAATTTGGAAAGATACATGCACCCCAATGTTCATAGCAGAATTATTTACAATAGCCAAGATATGGAAGCAACCTAAGTGCAACAGATTAATAGAGAAAGAAGATGTTATATATATATATATATACATATATATATATATATATATATACACATACATACACACACACACACACAATGGAGTACTACTCAACCATAAAAAAGAATGAAATTTTGCCATTTGCAGCAACATGGATGGACTTGAAGGGTATTATGCTAAGTGAAATAAGTCAGAGAAAGACAAATACTGTATGATATCACTTATATGTACAATCTAAAAAATACAAACTAGTGAATGAGAAGCAGACTCACAGATATAGAGAACAGACTAGTGGTTACCAGTGGGGAGAGGGAAGGGGGGAGGGGCAATATAGAAAAAGGTACAAACTATTATGTAAAAAATAAGCTACAAGGATATATTGTACAACATGAGGAAGATAGCCAATATTTTTAAATAACTATAAATGGAATATAACCTTTAAAAATTGTCAATCACTATACCGTACATCTGCAATTTACATAGTACTGTACATCAACTATACTTCAATAAAAAAAATTATCAAAAAATATTATCACAAATGTAGTCAATACAGAAATTATTAATGAGATGTTTTATATTCTGGATTTTATTGTCTTCGGAATCCAGTGTGTATTTTACCAACACAGCACATTTCAATGCAGACTAGTCACATGTCAAGGGCTCAAGAGCCATAAGCACCAGGGGCTCCTGTTTTGGACAGGACAAATTGAGAAGCTCTGTCACAACTGTAACCAGGTTCTCTAATATTAAGATTTTGCCCTCCACAACTGCTGACTGATGTAATTAGAATGACTGGTGTGAAGTACTGCAAGGGATCTTTCTCCGGAACTAGCAGTTAGAACTCACGGCAGAGAAAAGGCACTGGGTTTCCATATCCTAAGCTCAGGGGACCAGCAATTGCTGGCAGCCACCTCTCCCCACGCCCCCCGGCCAGAGGATGCACTGAGACGGGCCCTGTCAGCACAACAAGCCCCACCTCAGATGTCAAAGAGGCCATGATGAGGGATGCAGGTTTAAAGATAAGGTGCACTCCCCTCCAGGAAGCAGCAGAGCTCCTAGACCCAATTCCTTCCCAAACAAGAGGAGAGAGCTCCCTGAAAACCCTCTCTCAATCACCTGCAGAAGAGCATCCCATTTCATGGCAGAACACTTCCTGAGCTACTGCACCTGCAGCCCTGCCCCACTGCTCAGACGTGGAAAGAGGAGCCCTGGGGAGAGGTGGAATATTCAAGTGAACAGAGGGGAAGGGGCAGCTCCTGATGGGTTTGGAAGACACATCCCACCTGTGCCTGGCAGCCCAGAGCTGGTGCTGCTGGAAATTGGTTGGCATTGGGATTTCAGGTGTACCCAGAGCAAAGGGCAAAGAAGTATGCCTGTCAGAGGGCCAGATGCCTGTGGAGCTGCAGGATGGAGTCAGAAAGTGCTGGGTCTTAATTCCACTGCTGGGCATATAGCCAGAAGAAAACATAATTCGAAAGGATGCATGCACCCCGATGTTCATTGCAGCACTATTTATTCAATACAATCGCCAGGACATGCAAGCAACCTAAATGTCCATCAACAGTGGAACGGATAAAGAAGATTTCATATATATGATGGAATATTACTCAGCCGTAAAAAGGAATGAAATAGTGCCAATTGCAGAGATGTGGATGGGCCTAGAGATTGTCATACAGAGTGAAGTAAGTCAGAAAGAGAAAAACAAATATCGTATAATATCGCTTAAATGTGGAATCTAGAAAAATGGTACAGATGAACTTATTGGCAAAGCAGAAATAGAGTCACAGATGTAGAGAACTTACAGTGGGCTTCCCTGGTGGTGCAGCAGTTAAGAATCTGCCTGCCAATGCAGGGCACACGGGTTTGAACCCTGGTCCGGGAAGATCGTACATGCCGCGGATCAACTAAGCCCGTGCGCCACAACTACTGAGCCTGTGCTCTAGAGCCCGCAAGCCACAACTACTGAGGCCCGTGCACCTAGAGCCCGTGCTCCGCAACAACAGAAGACACCGTGATGAGACACCCACACACCGCAACGAAGAGTAGACCCCACTCACCGCAACTAGAGAAAGCCCGTGCGCAGCAACGAACACCCAACGCAGCCAAAAAATAAATAAAATAAATAATAAAAATTAATTTAAAGAAATTTTTTTAATGGGGAGAAGACCTAAATAGACATTAAAAAAAAAAGGACTTACAGTTACCAAGGGGGTAAGTGGGGGTGGGACGAATTGGAAGATTGGGATTGACATATATACACGTATAAAATAGATAACTAATGAGAACCAACTGTATAGCACAGAGAACTCTACTCAGTGATCTGTGGTGACCTAAATGGGAAGGGAATTAGAGTGGCTATATGGACACGTATAGGTGATTCACTTTGCTGTACACCTGAAACTAACACAACATTGTAAAGCAACTATGCTCCAATAATAATTTAAAAAAAAAATAGTGCTGGGTCTTGCAAGTAGCTGCCTGCAGAGATGGCTAGAGCCACAGCCGTAGCCTTGGGCTTCAGGAAAAGGGAGCTGTGAATGGCTTTGGGCAGTGCTGCCTTAAAATGCACAGGACTGTATCCCCAACACAAGACTGTTGAAATAAGTGCCAGTGACCAAACTCATGAAATTGGATGTAGCTGCACGTTAGGAGAGCCCGCTGTCCAGGGGGAAGCAGTACGCTGGTGAGCAGTTATTACAAGGTGCAAGGTCATTTGATCTGCAGCCTATGGGTCGAGACTCTTCCAGGGTCACAGTCAGTAGGATTTTCACTCAATGGACGCAGGATATTAGAGACCTGTTATAATTATCGAGGCCTAAACCATTATGGAGAAATTTTTCCGTATAAACGAAAGCCGTGGCCTCACAGACGAGACAATTTCAGATTGAATTACTGTTGAGAAGAAGAGAAGGAGCCCCTGTCACCAAGGAGCGGGCAGCCACTCCCAGCCAGGCCTTGGTGTTCTCCTGCTGAACGTGAACACTTCCACAGAACAGCTGCATCAGTCAAGGTCACCCTGTGACCGGGATGGATTACGACAAAAACAAGAGTCCTTTGCAGTCACGTCTGAACACAGACAAAACACCAACACCGCCCAAGCCACAGACGACAAAATTTCCCCCTCTCCTGGCTCATATAAATGACTGCTGCTTCTTCATCAATTACAGCTTTGGCCTTGTTCTCCCCTCTTCCCTCCTCCTAAATGAGGTTTATCGCGTTACCCAGTCCCAGAAGGACCCCTGCTTCCCGAGATCGTGCCATCCAGAGCGAAGTCCCGCGTCCTTACACCCTCCACAAAGTCACCTCCCTTGAGTTCAAATCCCGTGGTAAGCGTGTCAGGGATCCCCAAGATCACTCCCAAGTTCGGTGATACCCTAGGAAGACTCACAGGACCCAGCATATAGTGCTACTCATGGCCGAGATGGAGTACAGTGAAAAGATACAAAGCGAAAATCAGCCAAGGAAAAAGGTGCATGAGCCAAGTACCAGAGGAAACCAGGCTCCAGCTTCCAGAGTCCTCTCCCGGTGGCTCGCACAGGACATGCTTAATTCCTCCAGGATCCATCAAGCTGTGACTATGCCTGTGAAATGCCATCACCGGGGAACCTCATCAGAGATTCAGTTGCCCATGTTTTTACTGGGGGCTGATTACACAGGCACTTCCCGCCTAGCGTGTACCAACATTCCAGACTCCCAGGAGAAAAACAGGGCTCAGCATCACCTCACTGCCTGCACAGACAACTGAAGCACAGCGAGCCACTCCTGTCAGTTTGGAAATGCTGGGAACATTCCCGAAGTCCAGATTCCCAGATGAAGGCCAAGGGCCAGGCTTGCAAACAGGCCTTTGAAAGAATAGCCGCCTCATGCCTGCTTCGTTACCTGTTTCCTGCACGAGTCTTTTCTCTGACTCAGATGTCCCGCTTGGCCCCCAGGTGTGCATTCTCGCTCTCTGTGAGCAAGGAACCTAATATGTTCACCTCCAACTCTCTTCCTAGGGGTCTGTGGCTGGAGGCCATTGACACTGCCCAGTGCCGGTTTGCAAGGATTTTCAAGGGGAACCCTGAAATCAGCCCTCGTCTGTCCAGTGTTACCCCTAGAAGCCCCTCCAGGAGGGAGGCTGCAAGTCTGACCAGTCAGCAAGACCATGAAGGGCAGGCAGCACGACGCTAAGGAAGTAAAGCAAGACGAGCCCACCCCGCGGCTGCAAATATGCCTCCCAAGCACTCACTCACTCTGCGTGTATATGATGAGTACCTACTGCACACAGCCCACCCTCCAGGGACTGGGGGAGGTCAGGCCTTCTCCCTGCAGCGAGGGAAAGGAGGCATCGCTACCTAAGGGGCTAAAGGATTTAAATGACAATATCCAAAATAGACGTGGCAATGACTCAATTATTGCACCTAGAGTAGGGGGACAGGGGAGGTGGGTAACCAGTACTGAGCTGCATGCCTACTATATATTCTCTGTCTTGATCCTCGTAGCAATTTCCCGAGGTAGACCTTGTGTCCCATTCATTCTGGGTAACTGGGTGTCAGGAAGGAGAAATCACTCGCCCAAGACCCAACAGTAGGTGGCAGAGCTAAAATTCGAACCCAGGGTCAACTGGCTGGCAATCCCTTGCTCTGGGAGTTTTCATCGGCTCTTAGATTATGTGGCTCCCATCATCACCCCACATCACACAAGAAATATGGTGATGGGGGCAAAGGCGTGAAGGGGGACAAAAAGCCAGATATCTGTGGAACAAAGTCCCAGGCAGGGTGCTTGGTTTTAAAACTGTGGGTAATCATTATTAGTCAAATCCATTTCACCCACCTTCACTAATCAAGGTCGTTTTAAGACTTGCACGTCCTCCAAGCTGCAAGTAGCCTAAACAAAAGATGTTTGCCTGAATTATTTTCCAGGAACTTGGAGTCACCTGTGTCTACTTTGACCCGAGCTGCTTAAGACTGGATAGGACCACCGACCCTCCAACTGGGCACGTGCGAGTGTCCATACCTTGATATCAGAGGGCTGAAAACTCCACCCTTAAATCATGCTAAGCACCTCCATTTTTTAACGTGCAGAGGCCTGTGGCTTAGACACGCCTGCGCAGAATGACAATTACTCCACCTATTTCCTAATCACCCTTCCCCACACTCCCCCGCCCCCTCAGACTGCCCTGCTTCTTTATTCATTATCGCATAAATATCCCTCGCCCCTCAAGTTCAGGGTAAACCCTCTCTTTGCTGCAAACCTCAGCGTCTCGGCATTTTGGCTTGCTGCGCGGCAAGCAAAATGAATGTGGTTGGGTAACAGTTTCAAGCAAGGGAAACTCAACTCTGCGGATCTTAAAGTGAAGAGGAATTTATTTGGAAGTTGAAAGTGCAGCCGATAGACTCAGTGGGACAGCCGTAGAAAGGGGCCAGAAAACCTAGGTCCAGGGGGTTAGGGAACAAGAGGGGCCTGGTAACAGAGCCAAGCCTGGTACTTACCCCCTGTTCTTTCCCATAACCCTCGTTGTACGCTCATTCTTTTGTCAGTGAAGGCCCCCCAGCTCAGGAAGCAGGGCTCCAGGGCCTCTGCAGGCAACGGACTGCAGTCCCTACCCTTGAGGGCATTACAAACCAACAGGGGAGCAATAATCAGGTAAAAATGCTAATGGAAGTAGCAAAAAGGGAGCAATTAGTCCCACGAGGCAGGGCACAGGAAAGCTTTATAAAAGTGTCTCTATTGCCTTAGAAATGGTTCTATTTCCTCACCTTTTTGTGTCTCAATTCCCAAACCAGATTGGAAGCTATTCAAACATAGGGAGTGTAACTTCTCACCACTTCACAGCAAAGAACCCTTAGCAGGGTGTGGGAATGTGAGCTGGCATCTAGGGCAGACATACTAAATTTGGTTATAGCCCTCTCTCCCTGGGCAAGGGTGCATCTCAGCAACCTTCCCAACGCAGTTACAGCCATCAACTGCATTTGATCCGAAAGTGTATTCTTCATGGCTACTTTAGGCACAGTGCAGAAAAAATAATTTTGCTTTGAATCACTGGCCTTTCATCCACTTTTTAATTCCCCAATTAATAAAACACAAAATACCTCTCTTCAAGTTAACTCTTTTCATTGACAGTACTAATCTCTTTCAGTAGTTCATCTCAATTTGGTGGAATTGTTTTATCTACACCCAGAAACTAGGGACTTTGAGTGTAGCTTGTAAGATGATTTAATTTTCCACTTTCATCACGTAAATCACAATGTCTCATTTTAGATTCTTTAAGTTTGCATGAAAAGTTCCAAAGTTCTGGTTCTGGAAACCAGATACTTTGTGCCGTTTCATGGAGTATTATTTCCACTGTTGCGAAAGTTGATACCCTTGCAATTAAGTTGGTGAGAAGTGTGATTCTTGACAGGGATAGTTATGTCAGCTCCTCCCAAGTAGGAGGGGGGCAGAATCACTGGGTGGGGCTTTCAGCTGGTACATATGTCCCCAGAAAGTTCTAATTTCCCTGCTTCCAATGGGGTCCCTCGCCCGAGTAAATTCTTTATAAATTCTTTATGGTATATGGCTATTCCCCCAAAGAAAGGTGGGAGCCCTTGGTTTAGGGAGAGAGGCCAGCTTACAGCTTAGACCGAATACCCAGGTGTGCAAACCTTGATGGCGTGCCTGCAACAAGGTCCAGTTCATGACCTTACCTGCAGCAGGATCTCTGATGGATGGTGAAAAGAAAACATGACCTCCCTCTAGCTGCACTGACGTACAGGCAAAATCCTTACATTTTAAAATAGTCTCCACGTAGCCCATCCTTCTGTTCTGGCAACATCAACCTGGCTTGGCCACCATAAAATTTTTTTTTTTTTTTTGATTTGAAAAATAAGGGATTTTTTTTTTTTAACATCTTTATTGGAGTATAATTGCTTTACAATGGTGTGTTAGTTTCTGCTGTATAACAAAGTGAATCAGCTATACCGTAAAATCTTTTAATTTCAGTTTTCTTGATGAGGGTAGGGGGATCCCCAAGCATTTCGGTAGCTTATTTACCAACACCCTTGAAAGTCAATACTCCCTTTAGGGAATAAAATATAGAACAGAATATTTGCCATGCTTGTCATCTTTCATTTTTATTTTTATTTCCTTTTGGGTACTTTATATGAATTGTTCTCCTTTTCAGTATTCATCATGGACTCAGCCTTCCACAGACTCACATTTTTGGTAAAGTATTTCATACCCACCTTGTTTTACCCTCCAGCAAAATATAAAATCCAATACTCACAAAAAGCTCTTTTATTGGAAAGCAGAATTAAGAGCCCAAATCTGGGCAGTCAGGGTGCATAGTAAGGACTTCTACATATGTACTAGCAGTTTGTTTCCAGGTCACTGTAGTAATAGAGCTAGAATGATTTTTCTATTTAAGGTCATGACTTCACATGGTTATTTCTATTATAATGGTAATACTAATAAATCCCTTTTAAAGCTTTTGCTTGCATCTAAGTGTTTAATCCTTATATTCTGTACAACGTAACTTCCATTTTTAACTCCTTTCCCAAGTTGTAATCATATCCCTTCTCTCTCGAATTCTCCACATGTCTTTTTGACCATTATTTTGTAATCACTTTTGGCCTGTATATGTCTATTGGGAATTATAATATCTACCTCACTGGGTTGTTTTAAACACTCAATGAGATAAATGAAACTTTTTTTGTAAATTGTCTTTTTCTGATTAGCATACTAATGTACACCAACAAAATAGCTTTCACAAAAGTAAAACTGGGAAAAAGACATATTTCTAATTGAAGTGGAATAGTTTTGAATCTACTCACAGCTAGTCCCAGATATATAATCACTTTTCTGTTTTTATGTATGTACCAAGCCTTAAACACATAATGAAATAAGAAACCTGAACTGTTGAAATATACTTCAATAACATTTTTTAAAAGCAAGCTCTGTGTCCTTGTGACAAAATAAACTCTGAAGTCATTTTAAGTTTTAACCATCTATGCTTCTAGGGTTGTATTTTTCTTAAGAAGTATTTCTATACTTGAGGATATTTTCATGAGGAGACCACAGGAAAGTGAGGAGCAAAGGATCAAAGCCTAGGAAATCAAGGGGACTTCTCAGAAGGAAAAGTGGAGAGGCCTTGTCTATATACACAGACAGCAATGAGACAACACATCAATGTTTCCTTTAGCCTGGACTTTATTTGAAAATATTTTTAATGCTACATTTTAAAAAGATATGGAGAAAACTACTAGAGCTAATCAATGAATTTGGTAAAGTAGCAGGATACAAAATTAATGCACAGAAATCTCTTGCATTCCTATACACTAATGATGAAAAATCTGAAAGAGAAATAAAGGAAACACTCCCATTTACCACTGCAACAAAAAGAATAAAATATCTAGGAATAAACCTACCCAAGGAGACAAAAGACCTGTATGCAGAAAACTATAAGACACTGATGAAAGAAATTAAAGATGATACCAACAGATGGAGAGATATACCATGTTCTTGGATTGGAAGAATCAACATTGTGAAAATGACCATACTACCCAAAGCAATCTACAGATTCACTGCAATCCCTATCAAACTACCAATGGCATTTTTCACAGAACTAGAACAAAAAATTTCACCATTTGTATGGAAACACAAAAGACCCCAAATAGCCAAAGCAATCTTGAGAATGAAAAATGGAGCTGGAGGAATCAGACTCTCTGACTTCAGACTATACTACAAAGCTACAGTAATCAAGACAGTATGGTACTGGCACAAAAACAGAAACAGATCAATGGAACAGGATAGAAAGCCCAGAGATAAACCCACACACGTATGGTCAACTTATTTTTGATAAAGGAGGCAAGAATATACAATGGAGAAAAGACAGTCTCTTCAATAAGTGGTGCTGGGAAAACTGGACAGCTACATGTAAAAGAATGAAATTAGAACACTCCCTAACACCATACACACAAAAAACTCAAAATGGATTAAAGACCTAAACGTAAGGCCAGACACTACCGAACTCTTAGAGGAAAACATAGGCAGAACACTCTATGACATAAATCATAGCAAGATCCTTTTTGACCCACCTCCTAGAGAAATGGAAATATAAATAAAAATAAACAAATGGGACCTAATGAAACTTAAAAGCTTTTGCACAGCAAAGGAAACCATAAACAAGACGAAAAGACAACCCTCAGAATGGGAGAAAATATTTGCAGAAAAGCAACTGACAAAGGATTAATCTCCAAGATTTACAAGCAGCTCATGCAGCTCAATAACAAAAAAACAAGCAACCCAATCCAAAACTGGGCAGAAGATCAAAATAGACATTTCTCCAAAGAAGACATACACATGGTTAAAAAGCACATGAAAAGATGCTCAACATCACTAATTATTAGAGAAATGCAAATCAAAACTACAATGAGGTATCACCTCACACCAGTCAGAATGACCATCATCAAAAAATCTACAAACAATAAATGCTGGAGAGGGTGTGGAGAAAAGGGAACCCTCTTGCAGTGTTGGTGGGAATGTAAATTGATACAGCCACTATGGAGAACAGTATGGAGGTTCCTTTAAAAGCTAAAAACAGAACTACCATACGACCCAGCAATCCCACTACTGGGCATATACCCTGAGAAAACCATAATTCAAAAAGAGTCATGTACCACAATGTGCATTGTAGCTCTATTTACAATAGCCAGGACATGGAAGCAACCTAAGTGTCCCTCAACAGATGAATGGATAAAGAAAATGTGGCACATATATAAAATGGAATATTACTCAACCATAAAAAGAAATGAAGTTATTTGTACTGAGGTGGATGGACCTAGAGACTGTCATACAGAGTGAAGTAAGTCAGAAAGAGAAAAACAAATACCGTATGCTAACACATATATATGGAATCTAAAAAAAAAAAGTGGTCTTGAAGAACCTAGGGACAGGACAGGAATAAGATGCAGACGTAGAGAATGGACTTGAGGACACGGGGAGTGGGAAGGGTAAGCTGGGACAAAGTGAGAGAGTGGCATGGACTTATATATATTACCAAATGTAAAATAGATAGCTAGTGGGAAGCAGCCACACATAGCACAGGGAGATCAGCTCGGTGCTTTGTGACCACCTAGAGGGGTGGGATAGGGAGGGTGGGAGGAAGGCTCAAGAGGGAGGAGATATGGGGTATATGTATATGTGTAGCTGATTCACTTTGTTATACAGCAGAAACTAACACACCATTGTAAAGCAATTATACTCCAATAAAGATGTTAAAAAAAAAAAAAGATATGGAATCAATGTAATACACCACGTTAAAGAATGAAAAAAAATCACATTATCATCTCAATTGATGCAGAATGAGCATTTGAAAAAATTCACACTTTTATGATCAAAATACTAAAAAAGAAAAAAACTAGGAATAGAAGGAAAAATTTCAACATAATAAAGGCCGTATATTAAAAACTCACAGCCAACGTTATAGACAATGGTGAAAGGTGGGAAAGATTTCCTCTAAGATCGGAAACAAGGTAAGGATGCCCACTTTTACCACTTCAATTCTATTCATAGTACTGAAACTTCTAGCCAAAGCAATTAGGCAAGAAAAAGAAACACAGGACACCCAAGTTGAAAAGGAAGGACATTACCTCTGTCCACATATGACATGATCTTATATATGGAAAACCCTAAACATTCCCCCCAAAATCGTTTAGACTACTAAATAAATTCAGCAAAGTTGTCCAACATGAGATCAGCATGCAAAAATGAGTTTCTATACACAATGAACAATCCAAAGAGGAAATTGAAAAAATAATTCCGTTTATAATACCAAAAAGAATTAAATACTTAGCACTAAACTTAAGCAAGAAGGTTAAAGACTTATACTGAAAACTATAGAACAATGAAGAAATTAAATAACACACAAATAAAGGTATCCTGTGTTCACGGATTGGAAGACTTAATATTGTTAAGAGGTCCATACTACCCCCATAGATATCTACAGATTCAATGCAATCCCTATCAAAATCCCACCAATTTTTTTGTAGCAATTACAAAATTTCCTTTGTAGAAAGGAAAATCTATTCTAAAATTAATATAAAATCTCAAGGGACCTCAACAGACAAAACAATCTTCAAAAAGAACAAATTTGCAAGTCCCCCACCTCCTGATTTCAAAATTTATTAAAGTTACAGTCATCAAAACAGTGTGGCACTGGCATAAAGACAAACATATATACTAATGGATAGAATAGACAGCCCAGAAATAAAACCTTCAATATACTGCCAAATGAATTTCAAAGAGTGCCAAGGCCATTCAATGGGGAAAGGACAGGTTTTTCAACAAATGGTGTTAGAAAAACTGGATATCCATATGCAAGAGAATGAAGTTGAACCCTTATCTTACATCATATACAAAAGTTAATTCAGAATGGATCAGAGACTTAAATATAAGAGCTAAAAGCATAAAGCTCTTGGAAGAGAACATGGGAGGAAAGCTTCATGACTTTAGATTTGGAAATCATTTCTTGGATATGACACCAAAAAAAGAAAATAAATTTGACTACATCAAAATTCAAAACTGTGCAAAGGACACTATCACAGTGAAAAGGCAACCCAGGGGAGAGAATATTTGAAAATCATTTATCTGATAAAGTGTTAATATCCAGAATATATGAAGAACTCCTACAACTCAACAATGAAAAACCCAATTTAAAAAAAGAGCAAAGAACTTGAGCAGACATTTCTGCAAAGATATATAAATGGCCAATAACCACATACAATGACATTCAACATCACTAAGCATTAAGGGAAAGCAAATCAAAACCACGATGAGATACCACGTCACGCCCATTAGGATGGCTATTATCAAAAAACAGAAAGTAAATGTTGGCAGGCACATGGAGAAACCCTTGTGCACTGCTGGTGGGAAAGTGAAATGGTGCAGCTGCTATGGAAAGCAGTGTGGCAGTTCCTCAAAAAATTTAAAAATAGAATTACCACATGTTCCATCAAGTCCACTTCCGGATATATATTGAAAAGAATTGAAAGCAAGTGCTTGGATATTTGCACACCCATGTTCACAGCAGCATTATTCACAACAGCTAGAAGGTGGAAGCAACTGAAGTGTCCAACAACGGAGGTACGGATAAACAAAATGTGGTCTATATACTCAATGGAATATTATTCAGCCTTAAAAAGGAAGTGCTGACACAGGCTACAACATGGATGAACCTTGAAGGCATTATGCTAAGTGAAATAAGCCAGTCACAATATGACAAATACCGTATGATTCCACATGATTCCGTATGTTTTCTATTTTCTACCTACATAAAAATTAAAAGATGGAATTAAAGAATTCTACTATTTGAGATGCTCTTGAAATATTAACCAATATGAAAAACAATTAAATATAGTGTCCCTATTTCACACACATCTCAACCCAATAAAGAAATACACACGTCTTCAAGAGGCCAAATTCATTCTGGATATATCTGGATATCTGGAACTATTTGACCAGGATTTCTTAAGCTGAGGTTCAGGTAGGCCTTAAAACTCCTGCAATTTGATGCACATATGAAGTGTGTAGATGTGATTTTTTTCCTGGAGTCCATGGTTTAATTCAGATTTTCAAAGGACTAGGACACCCTAACATTTGAGGATGCTTGAAAACATTGTGACCTTTAGCTTGGACTCAAAGATCATGCTGATGGAGATGAGGAATCAGGTGAGCTGGAGAAGATGAAAGCAGACCCAGGGCAGGACAAGCTACCGTAGTATCTCCCAGTTCCCGTACTACTATTCAGTCTTGTTCTCAAACTTCTGCTGCATATGGAAATGCAAGCACACAACCCTGCCTTCATATTGAACCCGTAGGTATGTGATTACGGTAACATTCACTGGGAAAAGACCTCCGTTGCTTTAGTCTTTATTTCACTTGCCTGATTATAATTAGTTTTAGCTTATTCTTTAGTGGTTATGGGTGGACTTTTTCCCACTGCTGCTGGATAAAAAGAAAGCCTAAAACTCTTGTTGTGAAAACTTCTCGATATTACTTTGGGAGCCTTTAGTAATGGTTTTCAAACTGTCTTCTGATAAGATTGTGAGAAGGTGCTTCAGGAGTACACAAGGAGGGAAGGGGGGGGCCAAGCTGGGTCTCCAGACTCCCAACCCAGGTTCAAACAAAGCAGTTTTGTTTGTATCTGTCTCACACACACACAGACACATTTCACTGGAAGATATTATGAACATTTCTGAATTATACAAACTCCATCAAGTGTCAAGTTTCTATCGAACTCCAAGTATCAAGTTTGTATCAGTCAGTAGAGACTAGATTATACTACAGTAACAAACAGCTCCCAAGTCTTAGCGCTTCACTCAACAAAAACCTCATTCTTTCTTGTATTATATGTATTACAGCAGTTTGCACAGGTTTACGCTCAATGCAATCACTTGGGGAGCAAGGTTGATGGAAACTCCATCTGGATATTCTTCCATAATAAACAAGCTAGGCAGAGAGTAAATGCTAAGTTACATACTGACTCTTAAAGCATCTCCTCCCATTTTTTTTTTAAACCAATCCAAGTCATCTGGTCATGCCTACCTTCAGAACAATCAGAGGACTGACATCCTATGGCATGCCAGGAAAGACAAGACAAAGTATTTGTGACAGCACTAAAAATCTCTATATTGTTTGTATTACTTAAGCTACAATCAAGTAAGAAGTGTTTTATAAAATGATTAATAGTTTCAAGTTCTGTTTGGGATTATCTAATCTTAGAGGAGGAAAGTGTGTATCAGGAATTTTCCCACAAAATGTTATTCTGTTTTTTTAATTTTTGGAAGAATAAAGGTTAAGAAGTCAAACTAATCATATTTATGATTCAGGCAGTGACTATATATTGGGATCAAGTGTATTCCATACCAGTGGTAACTTTGATACCAGTTGGTATTGCTCTAATTTAGGGAGACAAATTCAGCAAGTCATAGCAGTCTTCTGACTAGGTACCAGTTGGTATAACCTAGTCAGAAGACTGCTGTGACTTGCTGAATTTGTCTCCCTAAATTAGATAAAGCAGCTGAGCCACAGTAAATAGACTCACCCTTCCACCCCGACTCGTCTGACTGGGCCTGAGGAGAAAGTAAACCAGTGAGAGGACAGAATCTGGAGCTCTGGAAGGGAAGGGCCAGTGAAGAACCACCCCACCTTTCCTATCATTGACAAGAGTGGGGGTAGGGCATGGAGAGCAGGCTAAGGCCTAAAGCTGAGGCCACTGGAATCGAGGTGTTCCAGCCACCATGTTCACATTTCCCGGAGACTCAATTCTCCTTCTCTCCTTTTCTCACACAAGAAAGATGAGGACAGACTCTCAGGACCCAAACATGGCACATGAGGGGATTAATACCACACCAGTGCATCCTCAAGGAAAGAGCAAATCGTCCATCAAGGAATACTGTCATGAAGCCAAGGTAGGAGCCAAGTACGTAGTAGGCTTCTTCCCCACGTCCACCTCCCTTTTAAGTGCTTTGTGTACCCACAGCATAATTTGGTGGAAACATGCTATTTTGGTTGGTCTTTGAGTACTGAAATAGGCCAACTTTAAATTACTCAAGCTACCAAAAAAATATGATGCAAAATATCCAGTATTCATTCAACATATATCCACTGAGCAGGCACTTGTGCTTCAACATGGTGGATTAAATGCACCTATTGGCCACTGCTCCTCCTGCAGTTCTGATAAGACAGCTCCCTACCTGTGCCCCCTCCTAAAAAATTATAGATAACATTTCTACAACTTGAAAATGGTTGATTCAGCTTCCCATTAATACACACTTGTACCTCCTTCCCCTTCCTCAAATCCTTTCCTTAACTCTCATGACTGTTAAACACATTCACGAAAGGCAGAAACCCGGGACAACGAAGAAAAAGAGATAATAGGAACAAAATTTCAGCAACTGGTGATGTTAATTGATTTATTAGGCTCATGAAAATGGGACCCTAAATCAGCAGTGGGGAAAGCCAAGGGAAAACCAGTATTAAGGAACCTCCAAAGGCTCAGGAATTCATTGGCCCAGACACTCCAGCAAAAAAGTACAAATGTAGAGCTAATGATAGAAGGGTTAGTAGAATGTTTATTTAAGAAACAATTAAACGCTGAGATCCTCTCAACAACTAAGGATCTAATGTCCACTAAACCCAGAACAAAAATGAGTGTTTATTCTTAGCAAAGAGACAAACAGGGAGTCTCTGCCTGGGAAAGTGCTTCTCAACTTGGGGCGATTTGGCAACGTGTGGAGACATCTTTGTCCCAACTGGGGGGATGGATGCTACTGGCATGTAATGGGTAGAGACCAGGATGCTGTTCAAGATCCCACACCACACAGAGCGGCCCCCACCACGAAGAATCATCCCGCCCAAAATGGCAATACTGCCAAGGCTGAGAAAGTCTAGGTTAGGGCGAGGATTCCACACTGGAGAGCACGGAATTAATCAACATATATATTCTAAATACGGAGACACCAACACTACAACTTCTCCCAGCTTCCCATACTCAGCTCCCACAATGCTGATAGCTCTGCAGGCTCCAGTGTGCAGGTAGGCGTGTAGGAGTCCCCTCAGAGCGATCTTATCAGCTTCAGAAAAACGTGTCTGAAGAAACTGACATCAGAAGGTTCCTGATCCAACAGGCCAGTTGCCTTAGAACTAAGCCTGTAGTAAACAGCTTCCCCCACGTGCTCAGAGCTTCCTGTCAGTCTTAGCGCCCCAGTCTTACACATCAATGGTCAAGGATTGCCAAACAGTTGGGGGAAGTGGCGTATAATACAAAAGGAAGAAATTTGGAGCGAGGAGGAAAGGAGGAGGAAAGGAGGAGGAAAGGAGGAGGAAAGGAGGAGGAAAGGAGGAGGAAAGGAGGAGGAAAGGAGGAGGAAAGGAGGAGGAAAGGAGGAGGAAAGGAGGAGGAAAGGAGGAGGAAAGGAGGAGGAAAGGAGGAGGAAAGGAGGAGGAAAGGAGGAGGAAAGGAGGAGGAAAGGAGGAGGAAAGGAGGAGGAAAGGAGGAGGAAAGGAGGAGGAAAGGAGGAGGAAAGGAGGAGGAAAGGAGGAGGAAAGGAGGAGGAAAGGAGGAGGAAAGGAGGAGGAAAGGAGGAGGAAAGGAGGAGGAAAGGAGGAGGAAAGGAGGAGGAAAGGAGGAGGAAAGGAGGAGGAAAGGAGGAGGAAAGGAGGAGGAAAGGAGGAGGAAAGGAGGAGGAAAGGAGGAGGAAAGGAGGAGGAAAGGAGGAGGAGGAGAAGGAGGAGGAGGAGGAACGGAGGAGGAGGAGGAGGAACGGAGGAGGAGGAGGAGGAACGGAGGAGGAGGAGGAGGAACGGAGGAGGAGGAGGAGGAACGGAGGAGGAGGAGGAACGGAGGAGGAGAAGGAAAATTCAAGAAGGAAAATCCAAGGAGAAGGAAAATCCAAGGAAATTAATATCCTTGGAGAAGGACAGAAAATATCACATGCATGAAACAAGGACAAATGTCATGAAAAAAGGGGCACTCAGAATAAAAATGACAGCAATTAGAATTTTAGAGTATAATCGCAGAAGTCAAATACTTTAAGGATTGGAAGGAAAGTTGAGAAAATCTGCCACAAAATCACCTTAAAAGACAAAGAAAAATGGGAGAAGAAAAAATAAGGAGGGGGAGGTGACATAAAATGTCCAGAAACACAAAATTCAAAAAAAATTGGGGTTACAAAGTAGAGAACAATGAAAACAGGGAGTTGGAAATTATCACGTAATCCAAGAAAATTTCCCAGAAACAAGAGGCTTGATTTTGCAATTTGCAAAGTTTACCCACAGTGCATCCAGGGCAATGCTTAACAACAGACTCACACCAGGTTGTCTCATCATGAAATCTAAGACCACTAAGCGCCAAGAGAAGATGGTCAAAGTGTCTACAGAGAGGGAGGAAAAAGCAACAGTTTTGACGCAAAGGATCAGGAATCAGAGTGGCACTGAAATTCTCGACAGCAACACCGGATCGAAGCTGAAAGAAGCTAAAGCAATGCCTTCCAACTGCGGAGGGAAAATGACATTTGGCATGGAATTCCATAGCCAGATAAAGCTATCAATAAAGGGTCAAGACATTTTCAGCCATGCAATGTCTCAAATGTATGTCCCATGCACCCATCCTCAGGAATCAACCAAGGGGTACACTCCACCACAGAAAGCAGTGTGTGAATGCACAGAGGAGAGATACAAAACCAAGGTAAGGCTTGAGAATGCATCCGATACATGCCTAGAAAACTAAGCCAACCAGAAAAACTAAAAGCCTATTTCTACTTCCAGAGGGAGCCCACAAGAGCAGCTGGGACGCCTCCGTTGTCAACAGCATTACGTTGTCATGATCATGCCAACTCTGAAACTTGATCTAAACAAAGTTATAGAATGACTATTTCCAGGATGGGCGGATAGGAGCTGTGCATGTGGTGGTGGGGGGCAAAGAGGTGGTGACAAAACAAACAAACAAAAAAAAAGAGACTCAATCCTCAGCCTCCAAAATGGGAAGTCAGTGGATGATGCGAAATTGAAAAATTAAGAAGCGGTGATATAAGCTTGTAACCTACAGGCATCACGACCAGCTTCCAGACAGTCAGTTGAGGCTGTAGGAAGTATGGAGTAAGAAGTTACTAGAGGGGGCAAGCCTATGGAACTATGTCACTTTTGGAACTGCGTGCATGCATAACTTGCAGAATAATAATGACTAGACTGCAAGAGAAAGGCTACCGAGTGTGTATTTTGTGCCAGCCCCTGTGCTAAGCTGTTTGGGGGATCCAATGATAAATAACACATAGTCTTAAAACTCAAGGAGTTTACATCCCAGGGGAGGGAAGACACGCAAGTAAACAGCCCCAAGTCCAGGTGTCGAGAACCATAAAGGAAGAAAGAACTTCTTCCTCTACTTCCTATTTGGGATGGAAGGTTGAAAGGAGGGCTATCAGTGGCGACTTTGTGGAGGAGTTGGAAGGATTAAAGTGGATTTTCTCCGGCTGTGATGAAGATACAGTGAAAGGTACATGGGAGTGGGGAGAACATATGAGAAGAGCACTCGGATTTGGTCATGAGATGCACGTCCTCACCCCTCAATATTACACGGACCCACCCATCTCAAGGTTATGATGACCAACTTGGCTTGTCATCTAAATGCTTTCAGTATGGCAACAGGAACCGAGTTTGTGGTTTGGGGACTGAGTTCATGATTGTCAAATTGGACACCAGGAAACCAAGAAATAAATCAACAAACTTCCCAGTTGAAACCTTGACCTCTGCCAATCAAAGGTGAAGGCAGATCAGGCTCCTGGAGGCTGCATTATATACACACAGAAGATTCCAATCCCGAGGCCCTGCCAATCACAGAACCAACACCAACACTATGTTCACCCAAACACACTCAGGGCTTTTTCTCCCGAAACAATTTTGTTTAGATAAATCATTTTCCCCAAGAGTTATATTTTATCGAACTCACCGTTGTCTTTTTCACATGCTAGAGGTGATGGATCCCAGGTAAGAAAACTTGCCCGGATTCCAAGGGCTGGTTACTGCTCTCCTTTTCCTGGCTGAGCTGAAATCAGAATGGAAAGATCATAGTAACCAAAGCTAAAACCACACATCCCTACTTTCTGTATTTGGTCAAAAGTTGCCCGATTCCTTTTTATGAAAGTAAACTTTCAGACTTCCCTGGTGGTGCTCTGGTTAAGAATCCACCTGTCAATGCAGGGGACACGGGTTCGAGCCCTGGTCCGGGAAGATCCCACATGCCGCGGAGCAACTAAGCCCGTGCGCCACAACTACTGAGCCCGCGCGCCTACAGCCTGTGCTCGGCAACAAGAGAAGCCACCGCAATGAGAAGCCCGTGCACCGCAACGAAGAGTAGCCCCTGCTCGCTGCAACTAGAGAAAGCCCGTGCGCAGCAATGAAGACCCAACGCAGCCAAAAATAAGTAAATAAATTTATTTTTAAAAAAAGATGAGGGGAGAAGTCAGAGGCTGAGGCTGGCACAACCTCCACGTCCAAAGCTGGGAGGGACTGCGTCTTCCTAAGGCCCAGAGAGTGATGCCGAAGGTAGCTGGGCCAGAGCGACCTGCCCCAGGACACGACTGTCATAACACGGTGGGGAAACTAGGAAGAGTCTGAGGACCCACAGGAGTAGGTACCCCCCGACCCGACGGCTGTACCGCATGCGAGAAAGAGCGCGCTATGGGATGGCTGCCCAAACAGGACCCCAGTACCCGATGGTGAGAGCGTCACCAGCGGAAGGCCGCACTCCCTCATCTCCCTCCCTCCTCCTGGACACCGTGGGGGAAGGAGGGCAAGGCTCAAGATGGGCATGAGGAAGAAACCCTGTGCCTCTTCTTCACTAAGGTTTCCCAGCTGGCCAGGCTGCCTAAGGGGAAAGCCGGGAACCTTTGAATTGCTTTTGCTAAGAAAGTATCCATTTAGATTGGCCCAGACTTCTTAAAAGCTATACATGAGACTGTTCTAATGCCCAGAAGACGCCAAAACACCTAGCCTGAGATATGATCTAGTGGGACAGGGGTGGGGAAGAAAGATGTGCCCCAGTAGATTTTAGGAGCAACGAGGAGAGGAAAATCAAATCGTTCTCTTAAGGACCCTACACCATTCGGCTCATTGCTGCTCACCTGGGTCTTGTTAAAAGGCAGATTCTGACTCAGGAGGTCTGGGACCAGGATTCTGAACTGCTAAGAAACTCCCAGGCGAGGCTGGTAATGCTGCCCGCAGAACACACTTTAAATAGCAGGACTCTAGTCCAAAGGCCTGCAAACTCCGGCCCACGGGCCAAATTCGGCCTGCTACCTATTTTTGTAAATAAAACTTTATTGGAACATAGCCTCACTCATTCTTTTACACATCGTCAATGGCTGCTCTCACACTACAATGCAGAGTTGAATAGTCACGACGGGGATTATAGCCCACACAGCTGAAAACATTTACCATCTGGCCCTTTATAGAAAAGGTTGACAGACTCAGTTATATGATCATGCTAGTCTGTGGGGCATCTGTTGTGGTGATGGTGTGGAAGTGTTTTGAAATCCATAAAGAGCCTCGCACACATTGCATGGTTAGGTTCTGCCGTCCCAAACATGTTTTTAAAAGGATTTGACAAAAGGAAAGGTGATAAGGCCAGAGGAGGAATATAAGAAAAAAAATAGTTAAATACAGATCAATCATCTGCTAAAACAGCCCCTTCGCATCTACTAGAGAACAAGGGATTTTTTTTTTTTGCCATAAATGATATATTTCTTCTACAAGAACTCTGAGTTCTTAGTGGTCCAACCAAGATGGTGACCCAACAGGGAAGTCCTCTGCCTGTCTTCTTATAAATACCCTCTCTTCCTAATTTCCACTGTAACCTGACCATTTGGGGGGGAAAAAGGCTCCTTTACTGCCGTGGGGAGATTTGGATGTGTTGGGCTGCCCTCTGCAGGCTTGCAGACCCTGCACTTGCCCAGACTCAAGATGGAATAAAGAGCCCGGAATCAGTGACAGGGACATTGATGGCTTAATAGGTGGGGGAATCTTACACACCTGAAGAAATGTCCTGGAGCAACACGCCACCGTGTCCGACAGACGCGAGACAAGACACAACAGCACTCTTCACTAGCGAACGCATGGAGGAGACGACCATTTATAGCAGGAGCTGACGTCACATAGGCTCATTAGTTACCAGGGAAACCAGCAGCTGAGGCACGTCCCTCACAGCCCCTCCCCTCAGGTTAACGAGAATCAGGAGGGCAGGTGTTTCCCTTTAATAATCCACCAAGTGAAGCTGTTCTGTCCTGAGGGGCAGGGGGCAAGCACGATCGTGTGGGGAGGTGCAGATGAAGCAGGGGATGTACCAAGAGCAAGCGAACAGCCACCTTGAGTGGCCTGACCATACAGATGGGTCTCGTCTTTTCCACTGATCTCAGTGTAACACACATCAGGCGCCCATGCCATCGGCTCCTGCACCCAAGGTCACTCTGAGAGCTGCTCATTCGTTCTTGAGGAAACGATGCCCTTTATTTCTTGATTTCAGGATGCAAGTCTCCTCACAAACATCAGACCCCTAACCTGGAAGTCCCCCAGGAGTCTGCCCACATCATTTCTTTGCCTTAGAGTCTCCCTTCCTCCACCCAAGGACCAGAGCAGAGACCCTGCGAAAGCTCCTGGCTTGTCTTCTTGGGTCCTCCTTAACTGATTCCGAAACAAGATCCTCTGAAGGTCACACATCTTTCACATCACTACCTGCCACCCAATAGCTACATCTCTGGCCCAACACTGCCTTCGAGTCACCATCCTTTCAACAAATATTTTTGGAGCACTGCTGTATTCTGGGCCCTGTCCTAGGCGCTGGGATTTCTGCTGTGAACAGGACAAAATGCCCGGCCCTGCCTTCACTGACCTTCCATCTCTAGCTCTATTTAATACTCTCTGGGTCCCCTGGGGCTCCAACAGCCGTCTCCATAAGATCTTGAGATGGAAGCATCTTTTATATTTACTCTCCAGCTCCACATCAGTTGATCCCTAAACTCACATATGATTTGGGGAGACATATGACTTTGAGAGTCTACAACAGAATGTGCCAAATTTGGGATGAATTATGATGCTAACAAAGGTGATTTAGGCCTAACCAAGAGCTAGGAGATAGGAATTCCAATATGAATCCTAGAGAAGCCAAGTATTTGTCAACCATTGCTTTGGAATGGCAACTCTCCCAAAATGGAAGGGGTCGCTCTCAGTGAAATGTGACCAGTGCCCTCCACAGTTGACACCCCCCCATCATTATATCCAATAGACAGGTCCTTCCTGGTCATTGGAAAATCCTCCAGTGGCTTAACTTTTTATAGGGTGAATGTCAAAGACCCCTTGCAGGTGTCAACCACAGGCTCCACTGATTTTCAAGGCTTGAGTTTGATCAAAGCCAGGTGGGTATGATTTCAACAGGAGTTTTCCAAAAGATACCCCAGTGTCCATATACCTGGATATGGTATAGGGACTACACGGCATATGTATGCATATATATACCACACACCCACACACCATATGTACCACTTGACTCTACAGATAAGAAGGTGGTTCTTTCTAGTCTCGGAACATTCCGGCATCAATAAGTAACAGGCTGGAAGGTGTCCATGCCTCTAGGACCTCATCCTGCTCTTTCCCCAAGTCTGCCGCTGCTGAAACCCAGAGGGACTCCTGACTGTCCTGATGCTAATGGTATTACCATGCACACCTTCTGGCCTGGTTTATAGTAGTTGGAAATAAGAGACAGAGCTCCAGTGACTTGCTCTCAGACAGACATCAAAGCAGATCCTCAATCAGAATGCAGGTCTACAGGGTGTTTTGTTAAACTCTTCCCTTTATTAAATGTTACACGTAATAAATTTCCAAGGCAGCGCCATTCCCGGAGTGTACAGTATACATTACCCAGGGCCCAGCGGAGTTAACTTTGCCACAGATGCCTCAAGACTCATTTCTGTGTTTGTTTCTCTGTTGGTGGGTTTTTAGAAGAAACAGTAAGCTTTTCGCCCACATAAGACAGAGAACATCATTTCCCAAAAACGACCTTTGAATGGGACTGCTACTTTTCCCAGTTCACCATCTTAGACATGATTCTTTTCCAGAGAGTTGGGCAGCCCACTGGAAACAGCAGAATAAATTATCCAAATATAGAGACCATTTTTCTAAATAAGAGGTTACTTTTCCCCCAAAGCCTATGGGTTTCTATGGGCCATTTTAGTAAATAATGAAAACAGATGAAATTTATTTAGTGTGTACTCTTTGACAAGCTGCATGCTAGGTACGTTACACGAATTTATTTGCACTTCAAAACCACCATTCAAAACTACTATCATCATCATCATCCACATTTTACAAGTAAGAAGCTGAGGTTTTGAGGGGGTAAGTAATTACCCAAGGTGATGGGGTCAGAATTTGAACCCATGAGTCAACCCCAGGCAGCCGGGCAGCAAAACTGAGGCTCTCAGCCACCTCTGTATCTTATTTCTCTGGTTACCACCAAATCTGCAAGTTGAAGTCGCTTTCAGGGTCTGCTCTAATTATTTATTACTGCACAACAAACCACCCAACACTTACTGGCTTTTAAAACATGTATTATTATCTCTGTGATTCTGTGGGTGAATTAGGCTCAGCTGATGGTTCTTGCTAGAAGTCTCTTGCCAGGTGGTAGCTGTCAGATGGAGGTTGGAGCTGAGATCATCTGAAGGGTTTGCACTCACATGAATGGTGCCTGGGATGGCTGGGATTGCTGGAGCTGGTCAGTCATCTCTCTCTCCGTGTGGCTTCTCCACACGGCTAGCTTGGACTTCCTCATAGTATGGTGGCAGGCTTCCCCCAGAGCAAGCATCCCAAACAAGGCTTCTTATGCCCTAGCCTTGGAAATTTCAGAATGTCAATTGTACCCTATTAATTAGAAATGTTCTTTTGACTATTGTTTCCTTCTATTTTGAGAAAAAAATGTTTTTCTAATAATTTCTTTTCTTTTTAATGGAAATAAAATCGAATCCAATTCTGAAAAGAGATTAGTTAAGTTTTAAAAGATGATTGGTTTCACTTTTATTACTCTTTGTAGATTTTCATTCTCTCTTCCTAATCTTCCTAGTCTACTCTTCAGCAAGTTGAAGACATTTATCTAAACAGAGCTCTACATTTCGTTTCATCCCCAGAAACACCACCGCCAACCCCACCGCCAACAGTGAAACAAACAGAGGTCTAAATTGAGCCCAGCGCAAAAAGAATGTGACACCAGCTTGGACTTTACTGTGTATAGAGTCATTCGTCACTGATTCCTCAGCTCCACCCCAGCCTCCAGCTCAGCACATGGGTCTTGGTCATCTAAAGGCTGCTCTATCACCTATCCGAGACAATGATCCTTCACAACTGAACATTTCAAACAGCAATGGAAGTGTAAGAACCAGGGAACTTCACTTCCTTCAGCTTTTCCCCAAAAAGTAGATGAGAGACTCTCAGCCAAAATTCAAATCCTTTGGTGACAATTAGGGTAACATCACATTTTTCTTACTCTAGACACTTTGTGGTAGTTGAGATCTGCCTCTACCTTTGTTTTATCTTTGTTTCATGAAGCGGGTTTTCTCTAGAGGAACCCAGAGGGTAAATCTGAGCACAAAGATGCTTTTAAACCAAAAAGCTTGTCTCTGTGGAAACACCTGTGACAAGAGACTTCAGGCTGTAATCCGTGGCCATGTCGTTGTATAAGCAGTGTTCTTTTGTCTCTAGCTGAGAATGGTGGGAGAGGGGGGCGAAATCCATCTGGTCTTGAAAAAGCACCTATTGAATAAAATGCATCTGAATGATAACATATCCTTTTTATAAAAAAACAAAACTTTCAGAGAGGTGAACTTGACTGAAAGAGGGACTTTTTGTTTGCTTGTTTTAATGAGACTTCAAAATGTTGTTGACTGAGTTGGGAACTAAGACTTGGCCCAACAATGAACATTATTAACCTCAATGGATGCGTCAGCCACGCTCACCTTCTTCCAGTTGCTTGGGATAAAGTCCTTAGTGACTTACTTTCTCAAGAGTGCAAGAGCGGACATTCTCTTCCTGGTTTGTTGTCTTAATGTTGACTAAACAAAAGTGGCACTGGCTTATACCAAAACCAAGCTCTCCTGGCTTGCTGGAAGAGTGGAAGCCACTAAGAAGCTGAAATGTAAGACTTGATTTCATTAAAGTAAATTGAATCATTGTGCTGAACTTAACTCTAATTGTTGAAACAGCTGCCATTAACGAGCCAATTCTGCCTCATCTAGGTTTCCCTAAAGCCCATATCATCTTCTCTCTCATCTTATCTGGGACTGATTTGAAAAAGTCATTTGTTTTTAAGAAATTGTTTTTTCAGTGAGTGTCAAACATTCCAACCCAGCCATCGAAATCTGTGTTTACGTGACAGGAGCATAACAACGCCTAGGGGATGGAGCCCTGAGTCTTAGCCTTGGAATCTATTCACAATCTGCCTTTGTATTTTACCCCTGAATGTTCTCTTGCCTAAAGCTTCCACCACATTTTGCCTGGATCACAGTCGCATCTTAGTCCCTTTGCACATGTGAATTTCTCCACCCAAATAATCCTTCCTTCTTCCTAGCCACCCTTCCAGGTTCAACTCTAGTTCAGAATCTTCCATGACGTCACGCTTGACAATTCCAGGCCCCACTCATCTCTTTTTAGTCTCAACTGCTATGACTCATCGGCCATAAAAGACACATCCGTACCCTATATACATTTAATTTATTGTCCAAATGAGGGTGTTTTTGAGAGTTAGAGTGCTATTAATAATTCCACTGGGACAACAGGTATAAATTGGGACACTATGGGACATATGGTCCTTCCTCCTAAGTGGCAAATGATATTGATCTGATGTTCTCCAATGGTACTTAAAATACAAAGAGATTGTGGAGAATAACTGAGAAATGCTAACTGCATTGATAAATGCTTAGATTAAACATATATATGATTAATTACAGCATTCCTGTAATTAGCTTTGCCCATTGCCAGTCACTCTTTTGTTCGACAAATATTTACTGAGCTGCTAGGATGTGCCTGGCCCTCTTCTAGGCCCTGAAAATGTAGACAGAGGCAAGTAAATAACCCTGTAAATATATATATTCAATAAAAAAGTAAGCACAAAAATATTGAATAGTATCAATGAATATAGTGAATAAACGGATAAAATAAATGGAATAGAAACACTGATGAATGCTATAAAAAATTAAGCATGGTGACTGACAAGGGAGTACTCTCCAAAATATACAAACAGCTCATGCAGCTCAATATCAAAAAAACACAAACAACCCAATCCAAAAATGGGCAGAAGATCTAAAAAGACATTTCTCCAAAGAAGACATCCAGATGGCCAAAAGACACGTGAAAAGATGCTCAACATCACTAATTATTAGAAAAATGCAAATCAAAACTACAATGAGGTATCACTTCACACTAGTCAGAATAGCCAACATCAAAAAGTTTACAAATAATAAGTGCTGGAGAGGGTGTGGAGAAAAGGAGACCCTCCTACACTGTTGGTGGGAATGTAACTTGGTGCAGCCACTATGGAGAAAAGTATGGAGGTTCCTTAAAAAATTAATAATAGAGCTATCATATGATCCAGCAATCCCACTCCTGGGCACAGATATGGAGAAAACAATAATTTGAAGAGATACATGCACCCCTATGTTCATAGCAGCACTATTTACAATAGCCAAGACATGGAAGCAACCTAAATGTCCATCAACAGATGAATGGATAAAGAAGATGTGGTACATCTATACAATGGAATACTACTCAGCCATAAAAAGAATGAAATAATGCCATTTGCAGCAACATGGATGGACCTAGAGATTATCATACTAAGTGAAGTAAGTCAGACAGAGAACAACAAATACCATATGATATCACTTATATGTGGAATCTAAAAAAATGATACAAATGAACTTATTTACAAAACAGGAATAGACTCACAGACATAGAAAACAAACGTATGGTTACCACAGAGGAGGGAGAAAGGATAAATTAGGAGTTTGGGATTAAAATACACACATTACTATATATAAAATAGATAAACAACAAGGACCTACTGTATAGCACAGGGAACTCTACTCAATATTCTGTAATAAGCTACAACAGAAGAGAATCTAAAAAAAGAATATATATATATGAATCACTTCGCTGTAGACCTGAAACTAACACAACATTGTAAATCAACTGTATTTCAATAAGAATTTTAAAAAATTTAAGCACAGTAAGGGGCAAATGTGTAAGTTGTGCAAGGGACTGCTAATTGGTCAGGTAAAACTGGTGGAAAATTCAAGGAGGTCATATTTAAGCAGAGACCTTGTGGAGAGTATCCTCGGCAGGGGGGAACAGCATGGACCAAGGCCCAGGGGTGGGACCAGCAAGCGGATCAGTGTGGCTAGAGAGTAGTGATCAAGGTGGCCATCTGGGCAGCATGAAGGTGGGGAAGGAGAGAGGGGCCAGAACAGGTAGGTGCTGGCAAGTCATGGGAAGGAGGTGGGGTTTAGCCTGAGTGTCAGGGGAAGCCGCCACCGAGTCTTATGAAGGGTGTCATGAGGTCCAATTTCTGTTTCTTCAAAGACCACCCTGAGGGTTATGTGGAGAGGAGACTGCAGGGGGCGCGAGCGGAAGCAGAAAGATCAGTTAGAGGCTGCAGCGGTTTATTTCTCCCAATAATAATAGTCCTCTCTTAAAGCTTCCCCCTGTGCCGTTGGAGATGCTCTGGGTTAGGCTTCCATTTCTCAGAGGCTCTGCAGGCCGTGAGGGTGGGCGGCAGGCGGGTGGGTAGGGGGGGTGTGGTTCCTGAGCAAATAAGCCAGTGCTGAACTTTTGCTATGATTATGACACTTTGCACCCCCTGCTGCAGATCCTTGCCTGCCCCGTTTGTTTCTCAGGCACATTTTCCCATTCAGTTCCTGCTCTCCGTTCCCCGGCTTCTCTCTCCATAGGACAGAGACCCAATCTGAGGTGACGTTGCCCACCAGGGGACATTTGGCAATGGCCGGAGACATTTCTGGCTGTCGAACGAGAGGAGGGGAGCGCTCCTGACATCCAGTGAGTACAGACAGCAGGAACGCTGCTAAACATCCTCCAGCGCACAGGACAGCCGCCCTCCCATGACAATTATCCGGTCAGACACGTTAATGGTGCCGAGGTTGCAAAAATCTGCCCTAGGGTACCCATCCGGTGCCCCCATCCTCCCCCAAGCATCTCCCAGGGGAGGCCACTTCCTGACTCTGGGCTCTGACCGTGGGGACTCATTCTCAGCTCACCCCATCCCTTCCGCGTGTTCCAGCCCCTTCAGCCTGGACGAGGGTCGGGGCTCTTCACCCCCCACTGGAAAATCATCCATTGGGTTGTAAAGAACTGGCCTCCAGACAGGGCCACCAACAATACTGTCCCTTCTGGGAAACTAAACAATCATTTCTTTCCATGGTGCTTCTCGATTCTTTATTTAACACCCTCCTTAGCCCAGGAGCGGAGGACAGGATCACATCTGAGTTATACTTAACTCTCTGTTCTAGCTCACAACGTCTAAGATAAATGGGCCTTTGGATGCCCTGTTTCTAGACAGAAAGCCAATCGTGAACACACTCAAAGGATTTCAAAAACGTTTCTTCACGTTTTCAGAGTGGCTTTTTAGTTAGTCACCAGATAAAATAGACTCCCACGTAAATTTGAATTTCAGATAAACAGCGAAGTTTTTTCATATAAGTATGTCCCAGGCAATGGATCTCAGCAATGTCGTAAGGCCATATTCGAGACATATTTATGCTAAGAAATTATTTGTTGTTTATTGAAATTCAAATTTAACTGGGTATCCTGTTTTTTGTTATTGTTGGGTTTTTTTAAATTTTTGGTCTTTTCTGATTGTTTCTTGCCCAAATCTGGCAACTCTATTTTCTGTATATTCAGGGCAGTGTCAAGTATGAGTCTCTGAGTTCTTTCTCCTTCTGGTAGCTTCTTCCCACTTTTCTCTTCCCTTCCTTTGACTTCCCAACTCCTCCTCCTAAGATGGGTGCCAACGCTCTCCCTGAAGCACTCTAAACCACGCTCCTGAGTAACTGTGACACATTTTTAATCCCCCTTTCCACCAAAAGTGGATCAAGTTGAGGAGTGGCTGAGGGGTAGGCATGAAAAACCTTATTCTGAAAAGCCCTACATTAGGAAAATGAAATGAACTGAAACTGAATGTAAACATGCTACTATTTTCATCAAACCTGGTTTTTTTAAAGTTCTCCTTTACAAAAAAAAATATGAATAATTAAATGATTGCCTTCCTCATACAATTCCTTTATGTAGAAAATTTCCCTTGGACATTCAACATCTGATTTAATTTACTAATTCAATGATAGAATTTTTTTAAAATATGGACTCAGAGAATGTTGGGTAAATAAGTATGGAAGAAAAGATGGGAAAAAGAAATTTGGGATAAGTAAAATCTTGTGCAGCATAAAAGAAGACTTGAGCAGTAAATGCTTCAAAGAAAGCTCAGTACTTGAAAGGGATTATTTGTAAGTAGTAGAAAATGAATTTTGAGGAATCTGTAGTCTTTTTTTCCCCCAAAGTAATTAAATAGATCATTGTGTCAATAAATGTTTGTTGAACTGAATTAAAGACTTAGTCTCTATCCTCAAGGAGCTCTCAAATATTGAAAAGAAGAAAAAAATGCAAGTGGAGAAATTAAAGTATAAGTCATGTGTGACCTCTGTAGTCAGATAATAAAGTCTTTACAAATGAACAGTAGAAGCTAGGATATGAGCAATTATATGGATACCCTGTTTATAGTGTCTAGAATTCCAGTGGCTTCTACTGCTTGCCCGGTCTCTGTGTTTTGCACAAAGGGGATACACTATGCTTCATAAATCCATCAACATCCCTGGGATTCATGCAAAGGAAAGGTGAGTCTCAGAAATATCATAATGCTAATGGTTCAGAAAATAGACTTAATAGACTTGTGAAGGCAGGAACCAGATCTGTCATATTTACCTCTTTTCCCCTAGTACCTAGAACAGCACTTAGGCAAAGACAGATGCTTGAAAGAATGATTCCGTAAGCACGATCATTATATCAATATTTTGTAAACTTGCCTTTATTTACACGAGGAAGTGAATGATGATAAAGCATTTCTCGTGTAATAAACAGAGTAGGTGATGGCGTTGAAGGATACGTGGTTGATTCCCCCCACCCCTTCAATCACCACCAACCCCATTCCATCCTCAAAGGCTACGGTGGGTGAAATTCTCCCATTCGTTACGCCGTCTTTTCAGGGAGGGGCAATGTCTACCAGGATTTATTGAGCACCTTTCTGCTCTGGGCCAGGCGTTGCAGTAGGCACTAGAATACAAAGTTGCTCTCTTTTGGGCTTCCCTGGTGGCGCAGTGGTTGAGAATCTGCCTGCTAATGCAGGGGACACGGGTTCACGCCCTGGTCTGGAAAGATCCCACATGCCGCAGAGCAACTGGGCCCGTGAGCCACAACTACTGAGCCTGCGCGTCTGGAGCCTGTGCTCCGCAACAAGAGAGGCCGCGATAGTGAGAGGCCCGCACACCGCGATGAAGAGTGGCCCCCGCTTGCCGCAACTAGAGAAAGCCCTCGCACAGAAACTAAGACCCAACATAGCAATCAATCAATCAATCAATCAATCTTTAAAAAAAAAAAAGTTGCTCTCTTTAGGAAAGAAGAGCCAGAGGTAAGATATTAGTTTCAACTCATAATTGAAGAAACTGTGTACCCTTATAGCAAATTAAGTTGCCCTAGAAGTCCATAGACGGAAGATTCCATAGAGGTGATGATGATTGAGCTGAATCTTGAAGGTCCTAAACGAGATCACTGCAAGAGTCAACACAGGCACACTGCTGTGACAAACAGCCCAAAAGCTCAATGGCTTAACACAAGAGAAGTGTTTGTGTGGACACAAAGCCCAAGGCGGATGTCCCCCATCACACGGCTGTCCTGGGCAGCTCTCTTTCAACCAGACTCCTTGTATTTGTGGGTTCCACCAACCCCTAGAGCCTCGGAGACCTCCAGAGCCTTGAACGACACTGCCGAATTCTCTCTAACTGGCCAATCCATCAAAGGAGGATGAAGGTGGAGGATACTGCAGGCCTTTCCAAAGGCTGGTCCTGGACAGGGCAGAAATCACCCCTGTCCCCAGTCCACCATGTACACATCACCTCATGGCCCGCTCGATGCAAGGAGGAAGTGGAAACAATTTTGTGAACGTTGCATTGATGCCACCACCAAGCACCAGAAATGGAGGAGTACACCAGGCAGAGGAAATGAACTAGTCCTGATAAAATGAAAATAGCGTGAAACCGAGAGGGAAGTTTAAAGTAACAGGCAAATTAAGAGAGACCGAGGGCTCTGATGGAAGTCGACAAGGAATTCTGTGCGGTATAATATCAGGAGGGAAAGGAACCCTTAAAAATAAAGGCAGAGGGGAAGAAGTATGTAATGACCAGAGAGACAGGAATGACCCATGGATATTTTCCAGAAAGAGCGATAGAGAAGGCTACTCTTGCCCAACTGCCTTCTAGAGTTCAGCTATGCAGTTATTTATTAAATCTTCATAAGATTATAAGAACACAGCCCTGATTTATACAAATCTAAGACTTCTTTATAGTTCTGACTTTCTCCTTTCTGCAAGATATAACAACAAGAAGCTTTCGAAAGTGGCCAATAAATATACAGGAATGCAGTCCTTCTGGAAAAGCCACAGGGAAGGGACCGAGTGTACCTAATATTTATGTAAATGTTAACCACATAATGGGCAACTCGGGAAATAATGATGTGACCTCTGGGACCGATCTCTTGAACTGCAAAAGCGGCTGATTCACGGGAATGGTGGTGATTATTCTCTCTTGCAGCCTTGCCGCTCTGTCAACAGTGTAGATTTCGCATTTAGATCAGTTTTGGTGGGAACTGAAAATAGGAAACCTAAATATGAATGAACTTAGTGATGTTTGGAAGAAACGTGCAATTTAAAAATGGATGTATAGCGTGAAGAATTGTTAGTCACACTGAGTTCTACAATGCCAGTATACTAAGAATATGTTACTGAAACATGAAAGAAGTTGACCTTTGCGATGCCAGATTCAATGTTTCCTTTTGCTATTGTGCCCTTACTGTTGCGTCAAAGAGTTGAAGAAATGTATATGAAAATATAAAATTCCTCTCCTGACTGGATAGTTCGTTGACAAATGAAAAATTCTGTGAGACAGTGAAATGAATGCTTTAATATGTTACACGAGCCTGGAAGGGAAGCAAACAGAGGGTTCATTTCTTTCCCTCCATTTATTTTCCCATCATTTTCCTCCTCTCTCTCACACTTGTATTTACTTATACCGTTTATATAGTGGTTTTGCATCTGTTCTAACTATGCTTCTAGATTTCAATATTTAAATAGCGCCCCTATGTTTTCCCCCATTCTGTCCAGAACTAAGAGTTTATTTGCATCATTATCTCATACTTTTCAATTTTATTACCATCTTCGACTCTCTGCAAATGGCTTATAGACTATAAGTTCCATTTAAAATTTAAATTTTCATAAGAATCACTTGCATATTCCAAACCACTCCTAGTTCGTAATTTTCTGTCTCCTCAAAGGAGGCACAGGTATTATTTTAAGAGTACAGACTGGTAGATACAAGAGTTCTCAGGAGCCCTGGTTCCCAGTTTTGCTTTGTGCCTCTCCCTAGTCAGCTTGAGTCCTGCAACGGGAGACTAACCGGAAATAGCAAGTAGCAAAGTACTCCTTGGTGTATTAGCCTGACAATTAGTCAGTCAGTCCCACTTGGTTTGCAAATAGCAATGTGTGTTTCTGCAAATGAATGTGATCTAAGAGAAAAACCTAAAGTATTTTTTTAATGGTACGTTTACGACCACTCCACTGCTCTCGTGACAAATATAAAAGGTCATTAAAATGTAGAAGACTTTTGTCAGATTATTTAGCTCTCAGGACGACAATAGGCATTTCACAGCCGGTGGAAATTAACAACTTGATCCCTGACCAGGAAACACGTCAGTTCCTCTCTATAATTCCTCTTAAACATTACAACTAGTCAAAATCGATTTACACTTGAGAAGGTCACATGTATTCCCCCGGGAAACACTCTCCCGCTCAACGACATTCTGAGGCAGACATTACGAAGAACAGTGCCTAGCTGACAGCACATCCGACTTCCCTTTCTCGACCTGGGAACTCGAAGGCACGAGCAACAATGGGAGCTGTCTTTTTTAGTCATTGAAAGCAAAGACAGTTGAATTTGGTTTCGTTTAGAGTTAATTGTACATTTTGAGTGATTTGGTTTTGGCAAAATCCGAAGCATATTTTGCAAATCGCTTTTCCCATTAAATGCTAAAACCCTTTATTTTTAAAAGGAAATGTAATCCATATGCTTGGAGTTTGTTTACACTATAATTATAAAATATATATATATACATTTTTTATTCATGTTCCAGAAGCTTTCTGCACCATTTTGTACCACTTTCAAAAATCAAGAAATCGTGTACTGCCAAAAACTAATGAGAGCAAATCCATAAACGTTAGAAATATTGATTTTATGATCCCTTATGGTCTGACCTTAGAAAAACATGTCTTTGGTTTTCAATCACACGTTGTAGAGAAAAACTTCCTTTCTTTGGAGAAACCTGTATACCAAACAGACCTTTTAGGGGTTAGGGGGCTGAGTTTTCATTGCATAGGAAGGTTTATTTTGCTTACACTTTTCAAGCTGCTTGACCAAATTAAATTTTGAAAATGATTTAATTCAGTTTTTAAAAAAAACCCCAAATCAGAAATTGAGAATTTATGAAATGTTTGCTTATTAAAAACCATATCCAAAATTGTCAAGTTCAACTCTTGGGGTTCATTAAACGTGAGGAGGTTTCACACAGTCAGAAATCTCCCACCGGAAAATAAGGAAGGCTGAGAGGAGATAAAGAGCCTAGATGTTCCTTCATAATAAGGCTGAACATGAAGATGAATTTATATTTGCCTAGCTGCATGAAATTGTCATTGGCTTAGAGCAGGGATCAGCCAACTGGTCCTGAAAAGGACCTGACAGTTAATATTTTAGGCTTTGCAAATCAGGTCCTGAAAAGGACCTGACAGTTAATATTTTAGGCTTTGCAAATCAGGTGGTTTCTGGCACAACTACTCAGATTCTGCCACGGAAGTACAGTCACAGTCACAGGCAATACATAAATGAATGGATATGATTGTGTACCAGTAAAACTTTATTAACAAAAACAGATGGCGGGAGGAATTTGGCCCAAGGGCCATAGTTTGCTAAGGGCCCTGACTTACAGCTTCTTAACAAAATATACAACTCTATTTGGTATATATCTAAGATCACATTTGAAAAAATTGACTTTGGACGCTGAAAGACAAGAGTCAACTTTTCATCTCTTCTCCTACTTGCATTCTTGAGGCTCTCATTTTGAGACCCAAAGAATTAACTGGTGAAGAGACCAAAACCTTGTCCCCTGTACTCAAACACTAATCAGATGCCTAAAGTTACCCATGCCAATGTAACCCTCCTAGAGTTGGTGTATTTGTAGCCTACTGTGCACGTCTGGACCTTGTATCATGGGCAGCGAATTCTTAACATGAACAACACTGAAATGTTTGAGAAGAGCTAGTTTTTCACTAGCGTGATCCTGGTCTGGTTACCCTATTTCCAATGTGCTTTTAATAGTCTATTTGCTTGGGACTTCCCTGGCGGTCCAGTGGTTAAGACTTCGCCTTCCAATACAGGGGGAGTGAGTTCGATCCCTGGTCAGGGAGCTAAGATCCCACATGCCTCTTGGCCAAAAAATCAAAACATAAAACAGAAGCAATATTGCAACAAATTCAATAAAGACTTTAAAAATGGTCCGCATCAAAAAAATCTTAAAAAAAAAAAAAAAAAATAGTCTATTTGCTTAATTAATACATTATGTTGACCTGTGGTCAAAGGTTGCAAACCCAAACCTTGGGCCATGCCTTCCGCATAGCTACTGAGAGCACAGGCTGTGGAGGCAGGCCATGCCAAATCAAATACCTGATCTGCCACTTCCTAGCTGTGTGACCTTGGAAAGATGTCAATGTCAATGTTGATGCTTCTCTTCTCTCTTATGGTAATAAACTCTCAGTGTTTGTCAGGGCATATAGCTCTGAAGAAACAATGCAATAAAAACCACATTTTTCAG
This sequence comes from Balaenoptera borealis, assembly GCF_965194805.1. Lineage (NCBI taxonomy): Eukaryota > Metazoa > Chordata > Mammalia > Artiodactyla > Balaenopteridae > Balaenoptera > Balaenoptera borealis. The sequence goes on along the minus strand of NC_138881.1, from coordinate 8,075,737 downwards.
CTTCTCCTGCAGAGAGTTGTAGCTACATGACCAAGATCTGGACGCTGAGAACAAAAGTGATATGATTTACTAATTCTGTTTTCAGAACTTAGATGCGTTTTATGCATGATTTTTAAAATCCAGCTTGGGATTCACTGGGCTTCTGTGTATTGACGTCTTTCATCATTTCTCAAAGTTTCTGATCCTTCATCGTTTCAAAATTCTCTCCCAATTTCTCTCTCTCCCCTCTGTTTCTGAGATGCCGATTAAACATATATTAAGCTTTACCACTATCTTCTGTCTCTCTGCTCTTCTGAGTTTCATCCTTTGGCTTTCTGTGCTTCATTTTGGACTGTTCCTTTGAGCTTACTCTCAATCTGCTGTTAATCTTATTTTCTATTGTTGTCTTTCTCAGATCTAGAATTTCTATTTGGCTCTTTTACAAAATTGCTATATCACTTTTTATATCTTCCAGTTCCCTGCCAATTAAAAAAATTTTTTTTAATATTCTCCAACAAATTGAAGATTTAGGTGACATTTTCTTAGTTCTATTGACCTCTGTTAGGGACCTGGGGTTAGTGCCTGCAGTTTAGTGTCACCTTGATCTAAGTTTTAGATTTGAGATTTTTCTGAGGGAAAATCATATTTTCACAAAACTGTTTCAGATGAGGCAAGGGTTAGTTTACTTCCAGCTTACCTTTACTTCTAGGAGACGATCCCTTGGGGCTTTTTTGGGGCCCAGCCTAAAGAGGATTCAGATTTGTCCTAGTCCCTTGGGGTCACCAAAAGGACAACTAAGCATCCCTTAAGACAAAGGCTTTGCTCATTTTTTTCTGAGTTCTCGGCCTCTCTGCGATGTCAGACCAATAATTGCTCAGTATCGTATTAGCTCTTGAATGCTTCCTAGGTTTTAAGAATAATCCATACAGCTTTTTTAGTTGTGATAAGACTGATCTCTATTACCTAGTTCATATTACCAGGAGTGGAAATCCTGAGATTTCTACTGATATTCTTAAAGGAGAGGGGAGGCATACTTTTCTCCCCTCCCTGAGAACCATCTTTACTTTGGTTGAAGTGATGGCCAGTCTTAGACTGTACACGAGTCCACCACTTGAGGGAAAGGCAGAGAAACCAGATAAAAAGATCCCAGGTGCCTGGAGACCTTGTTGAACACACCAAACACACAAGCCTGGACTGCCTATCTTTGCACTAGTAATGATCCACCATTGTTTGCGACCTCTACTACACACAGACTTACCCACGTCCTAACTAAAAGAAAAGTTACTTAACCTCTGTGGTAGATGTTTCCAATGATGGTCCCAGTTCTTCCCCTGACCTCAAGACAGCAGAATGCAAGCAGGCTTCAAAAGTGCTCGTGCATTTCTTCTTGCCCCACTGCTCGCTCATGCACGCCTGCCTCTACCACGGGAAAAAGCCTGAGCTAGCCTGCGGGAGGGACCTGAGAGACGTGGAGGAGGCTCGCCATGTGGTAAAGTCAACCCAGCTGAGGCCATCCTAGATCTACTGCCAGGGGACCTGCGGCCGCCTGTGGATGAATGAGTGAGCCCAGCCAAGCCCAGCAGAACCACCAGCTGCCCCACACCCTCAAAAGCCATAATAAATGGTGGTTGTTATAAACCACTGAGTTTGGGGGAGCTTTGTCACACAGCATTACGTATGACAAGAGCTAACAATTACATGGAGATGACTATAATACTTAACGTCATAGGTTTATTGTTAGACTTAAATGAGTTATTTCAAGTATGCCCCCTTAGAAGAGTCACTGGTACCTAGTAAGCACTCAAAAAGTATTATCTACTCATATCATAGCTACCGTTATTACTACTATAGCTAATATTGAGATCCACAATTCCTCCCAAGCTGGGAAATTCAGTGATCAGTGGCTATAACTAACTCTAGTGTCTAAATTATCAACATTTTCTAATGCATCATTATTTCCTTTGTCCTTCTCCCTTTCTCCCTTCTTATAAAATCTCACCTCTCATATTTAGTACCTCAAAGATCATTTGGCTGGCTTCTTTTGAACATCACATAGATGAAACACACGAGTACTGGGGTGAGTTCTTTGCTGCTCATCTCTGATTTGGCGTAGGAAATTGTCTGGGTGGCAGATTGCTGAACCAGGAGTCATGAGGCAGGCGTGTTAGCCCTGTTTTCTCCACTGACTAGTTGTAGGACTCAGATCAGTCCCCTCAGATCTCCAGGTGAAGTTTCTTCACACAGGACTGAGATATTTTTTTAAATTTTATTTTATTTATTTTTTATACAGCAGGTTCTTATTAGTTACCTATTTTATGCATATTAGTGTATACATGTCAATCCCAATCTCCCGATTCATCCCACCACCAACCCCCCCGCCACTTTCCCCCCTTGGTGTCCATAGGTTTGTTCTCTACATCTGTGTCTCTATTTCTGCCTTGCAAACCAGTTCATCTGTACCATTTTTCTAGGTTCCACATATATGCGTTAATATACGATATTTGTTTTTCTCTTTCTGACTTACTTCACTCTGTATGACAGCCTCTAGGTCCATCCACGTCTCTACAAATGACCCAATTTCGTTCAGGACTGAGATACTTGATGGCAGCCTGGATCTTACTTATTGCATCTCCGTGGCTGATACATTCCAGACACTCGGTGAATATTTGTTGATTTAAATGAATAGAATTGAACCAAACTGAGTGAATGGAGCTAAGGAAATTGGCTAAACCTCAGAAAGTTCCTTTTCAGCTTAGACTTTCTATCATTTTACCACATTTTTTTCTTTTAATTCTCCTCTTTTACACAATATCTCTCCATTACAAAGGAATGAAATAAAATCAAGCTGGCTTCCAGTAGAAATCACTTTCATCCTTCCTGCCCAATGGATGTTTTTAGGAAAAGATGCTAATATTAGCTGCTTTCTACGTATCCATAGACTTTGTCTTCCTGAAGTGACGGGCTAATTCTCTTCCCTTATCGCCTCAACCTTGCACCAGTGACCATGCTGTGGGAACAAGATGGGCAGGACCCCAGTATCAAGAAAAAGGTTTTACTTTTTCTATTACAGTTGCAATGCAATAATAAACTGTAATAGTTATGGAGAAATCATGAAATGGGAAAGCATGAGGGCCATCAGTTTCCCACCTTGAAACTTCACACCACAAGAAGCAAGCCTGCAATTTGAATCTTAAACTGGCCTTCTTCAAAATATTTCTCTTCAATATGTTGACTTAAGCTTTTCGGTATGTGTTTCCTATTCATTGTTTTGTCTGAATTAAAAATAAAAAACAGGGGCTTCCCTGGTGGCGCAGTGGTTAAGAATCCGCCTGCCAATGCAGGGGACGTGGGCTCAAGCCCTGGTCCGGGAAGATCCCACATGCCGCGAAGCAACCAATCCCGTGCACCACAACTACTGAGCCTGCACTCTAGAGCCCGCGAGCCACAACTACTGAGCCCACGAGCCACAACTACTGAAGCCTGCGTGCCTAGAGCCTGTGCTCCGCAACAAGAGAAGCCACTACAATGAGAAGCCCGTGCACCGCAACGAAGAGTAGCCCCCGCTCGCCGCAACTAGAGAAAACCCGCGCGCAGCAACGAAGACCCAACGCAGCCAAAAATAAATAAATAAAATAAATAAATTTATTTAAAAAAACAGTTTATTGGAAATATGTCTGTATGTATGTTACTTTGGCAAATAAAATGGAATTTTCTCTTACTACAAAAACTAAGATATACTATCTTAAGGTTGTCAGGAAAGAGGGCACGAAGTTAATGGGGTGACTTAACGGTATAATCACTATTAAGATGGCAGCTTTGGTTTTGAGTGGGGAGGAATTCGGTACAGCTCTGTTTCTGTTTGTATTTCCTGCTACCAACATTGGGAAGTGCCAGGTCTGAATTGTCTGAATTGTCAAAATGTCAGATCTGATTGTTTTGGAGAGTTTTCAAGACTAACCTGATGAGGCTTTGAAGTTAATATAAGCAAGATGCATCAGGCAAGAAATGAGATGGTGATTCCTCAGTACTATAGCACCGTGCCACTTACAGGAGGAGAACCAAGATTGTGTTCCATCCACCAGAGGGAAAACAGGAGGGAAAACTATAGACAGCTAGGGTGGACAATGTGCTGTATCTTATTCCTGGGCATATAGGAAGATGACATTTCCCATCTTCCCTTCCAGTTAAATCAGGCCATATGACTAAGTTCCAGCCAACAGAATGTGATAGGAAGTGATGTAAGCCATTTTCTTCCCTAGTCCTTGAAAACATCTCACAAAACACTTTAGCCTTCAGACGAGGATCAGATGTTCTTTAGAGACAAAAAAAAAAAGTTCAGGCTCAGTGTTAAATGATGCACAAAGACCACAAAGGTAGGATTAGCAGGGCTGATACTGAAGTCTGGATCCTCTACCCTTTATTTCAGCAGACTCATTACCCTTGCATAGGAAAATCTTGGGTCATTCGCTGTGCTTGACATAGGTCAGGCATCAACAGAGAAAGATATTACCCTAGGAACTAACATCCCTTAAGAAGTAGCTTAACTAGGGCTCCTCTGGGAAAAGACAAATAAGAAGTCTGGTTGTGACAGCACTGACCCCAAGGGAAATGGGATATATCGAGTGTCTGTCTGTCTGTCTGCCCTCAAGGCTGATAGATTCAAAACCTAAAAGCTGGCTGGGGTGTCACCAAAGAGAAAGGCCAAGTCTAACACTAGCTAGGGAAGGTGCTTCAGGCATGAAGAGCCCGTGAAGAGAAAGGAAGCTTCTGCAAGGTCAGTTCCAAAGCCTACAAAGCACAACAGAAGACATCTTAGAATAGATGTGGTGCCTCCTTCCAAGCTTGGAGAGCCAGAGCCAGACCAGGACCCAAGACAGTACATGGAGCTGTAGAGGTGAAATGAGGGGGACTGTCCAGAGTTGGACCACGTAGCTATGATGTCTGCTCACAGAGAAGACCTGGAAACAGTTTCCAGGCAGAGTTAGAGTCTATCATCTATCAAAGTGGGGTCTAAATGGGGTAGAGCAGGTCCTAGCAAAATATGGCCCTGGGGCCAAATCCAGCAGCTGCCTGGTTTGTGGGGGGGGGCTCGTTTTTAACTTTTTTTATTGAGTTATAATTCCAAATCCACATAACATAAAATGAACCATTTTAAAGCGAGCAATTCCATTCTTGTACAGACACCACCTCTACTGCGTTCCAAAACATTTTTATCACTTCAAAATAAAATCCTGTCCACATGAAGCTGTTACACCCCATTCCCCCTTCCCCCAGCCCCTGGCAACCGTCTATCTGCTTCCTGTTTCTATAGATTTACCTATTCCGGATATTTCATATGAATGGGATCATACTGGACATGACCTTTTGTGTCTGTTCCTTTCACTTAAGCATGACGATTTTAAGGTTCATTCACACTGAAGCATGGATCAGTACTTCATTCCTTTTTATGGCTAAATACTATTTCATTGTATGGATAGACCACAGTTTGTTTATGCATTCATTCACTGATGAGCCTTTAGGTTGCTTCCACTTTTTCGTTATTGTGAATAGTGCTGCCATGAGCATTCACGTACAAGGATTTGAGTACCTGTTTCCAATTCTTTTTGGTATATATCCCCAAGTGGAAGAGCTGCCTGTTTTTGAAAATAAATTCTATTGGCGCATAGCCACGCCCATTCATTTATACATTGTCTATGGCTTCTTTCACGCTACAATGGCAGAGTTGAATAGTTACAACAGAGAAAATATGGCCACAAAGCCACAAATATTTACTATCTATCCCCTGATAGAAAAAGTTTGCCGACCCCTGGGATAGAGGAAGCGTCACCCCCATCCTTCAGACCTTGATATGGCGCATAACTTAAGCTACTTTTCTCCTGGTCATCGGTGAAAGGAACTGGATATTTCCTTGAATTTGTGACAGCCAAGGCTCGATGGGCCAGTTTTGAGGTGAAATAAGAAATATGTGTTGGTGACCGTCCCTCTCATTCTCTCTGCCTCTCCCTCTTCCCTCTTCCCCTCCCTTTGAGAAATGCCAATATTTGCTCAGTAAACAAAGAGAGAAGAGACGTTCTGCACCTGTCAGGACAGGTGAGAGAATCAGTGCTCTGCTCATTGCCAAGTGCAGAGGGGGCAGCAAGATCCACTTTGCTTGGAAGTCAGGAAATGTTCCGCACAGCTGGGGCCGATGGAAGATGGAAACCTGGTGTTGTCCCGTGTGACTTTTATCCACACTTTAATGTGCAAGCAAATCACCTGGGACCTTGTTAAAAAGTAGATTCTGATTCAGTAGGTCTGGGGCTGTGCTTGAGACTCTGCATTTCTAAAGAACTCCCAGGAAATGGCAATACTGAACAGCGAGGTGAGCACTGGTTCCCACACAAAGCTGCTTTTTTTTTTTTTCTTCTCTTACTGTCCAGGGTGACATTTCTTTATCAGTTGAGACTTTTTTTTTTTAAAGGCTTTTTATTTTTTTTATTTTTTTTAATTTTTGGCCGCGTTGGGTCTTCATTTCTGTGCGAGGGCTTTCTCTAGTTGCGGCAAGCGGGGGCCACTCTTCATCGCGGTGCGCGGGCCTCTCACTGTCGCGGCCTCTCTTGTTGCGGAGCACAGGCTCCAGACGCGCAGGCTCAGTAGTTGTGGCTCGCGGGCTCTAGAGCGCAGGCTGAGTAGTTGTGGTGCACGGGCCCAGTTGCTCCGCGGCACATGGGATCTTCCCAGACCAGGGCTCGAACCCATGTCCCCTGCATTGGCAGGCAGATTCTCAACCACTGCGCCACCAGGGAAGCCCCAGAGCTGCTCTTTGCAATCCCCTGGGGAATTGCCCCCCAAAAAAACTCCTAACGCCTGACTGAGTCTTGCTCCCAGAGACTCTGAGGAACTTGGTCTGGTGTGTGGCCCGGGCATCTGGATATACAAAGTTCCCCAGTAGCTTCTAATACATGGTGAAATTTGAGAGACAGTGTTCTTGAGTTCAGGAGGTGAAGATTGGGGTTGGATCAGCAAGAGCTGTTTTCAAAAGAGATTATCAGTAAATATGAATACAGATAAATTAATTCAAAAATCAAATTGACCATCTACCCATCACTTATCAAGTGATTCCTATAAACTCTCTTCCATTATATAAGTAATTTGGGCTATCAGGGGAATCCATGTAATTCAAAGCTGGATACGTTTTACAAATAAGTGATCTGATTTCATTACTCTTTTTCCTGGGAATTGTGCCTGGCCAAGCTGGGATCAGCTTCCTGCCTCTCATTGTATCAATAAATACGTCAGCATCAGGCCACTGGGACCTCATCTACACCGAGAGCAGAATGTGCAAGACGATCCAACAGTTAATGTTTTAGACTTGTCTCTTCCCATTTCCAAATTACACACTTATTGTATTCAGGCAAAATCTACATGGGGCCTGCAGATGTTTGAAAACTTCCAGATGATTCCTAAAGTTGTTCGTTTTTCATCCTGATGTAAAGATGCCTACATTCATGGTCTTTATTGGATATTTTTAAAAGTGTTTCAAGAAACCCAAGTGTTCTAGTCTTATCTTCCATGTCTCCAGACTGGGAGCAAAAACACATAAATGTTTATTAACAAGATGAAAATGCAAGTTGCTGTATCACCACCCCCAATCTGGCCTCTTAATGCCTAGGTCTATCTGGGCTACTCCCCAGAGATTATTGTCTTCAGCGCCTTGTATGCCAGTCCTTCAGGGATCAAAATCCATTTTTAAGATGAGTGCCTCTGGCAATACCAACACTACTCGTATCCTCTTCCTTGCAGTCTATTTTCTCTGGGTCATGATCCTGTTCCCAGCTTCTACCACATCCCCCCAAAATGGCTACATCTGAAGAACTGAACCATTTCTATCTGTGCATCACAACCTGCCAAATACAGTTAATCCAGTTCACATTCACGGCTTTACATCAGTGGTTCTCAAAGTGGGTCCCGGACCAGGCAGCAGCAGCACCAAGAAGCTTAATACAAATGCAGATCCTTGGGCCCCAACCCAGACCAAGTGCCTCAGGCTCTCTGGGGGTGGCCCTAGGAATCTGTGTTTCTCAAGCCCTCCAGGCGACTCTGGTGTGAGCTCGAGTCTGAGATGTGCCGGAGTAGAGGAACTGCAGTTATGCTGTAGCTTTTGTGCTCTGCTATCACCAGGTGAGTTAGATTAGCTATGAAATACAACCCCACCAAATCTCCCGGGCACCCGACTCCAATCAGTTCTTTCTCCCTCGTCGCTTGCTCCCTGCTCCTGCAGGCTGGCTGTGGAGCTCTGCTTCAGATGGCGGGTTGGGTCCAGATGTGCTCCATGCGTCTTGTTCTGGGGCTCTGGTGGAGGGGTGGCCACTACTTGGCATCTAGTTCTCCTGGCAGAAGTCAGAAACTCCCAGAGAGTCCATCTTCTTAAGGCCTCATCTCAGAACTGAGACATCACCTCTCCTGCCCTCGTTTCATTGACCCAAACTGGTCACATAGCACAGCTCAGTGAGGGAGAGAAATATACTCCCATGCAGGTGACCGCGTGGCTAGGTGAGCCAAGTGAATATTTGCTGAACAAAAATCTAATAGACCATACTGGGACAATGGGTAAATAAACCCATTGGTAGACCTTGCCAGCTATCAAATGCCATTAAATTTTATGAGGTTAACAATGGTAATCCAATGAGAACAACGGATATTTCAAGAGAGTGGCAGTCAGCCTATAGACAGTTTTTTGTCATTCTTTCATGTTCATGTGATAAACCCTGGACAAAGAATTTCCATCCAGATTTCCTTTCTGGTTCTAATTCTAAAGAACCATTGCAGGATGAACTTACAAAAAAAAAACAAGGGAAATACCTGCTGCAGCATTTCCCCCCGTGGTTATTTCCACTTTGAAAAGCTGACGGAATATTTGCCTCTTCTACTGTGTTTTTTAAAAGAAAACTCTCTTAAATTCCCATCATTGACTCTACCACATTTAACCGGCAGGAGCCAAAAAGAAAAATATCTTCCCTGAAGATACAGTGAAGTCTACCCCCACTAACAGAATTAATCATGTGCGAGACGTGGAATTATTACAGGATTGGGGGCAACACCATTGTACCCTGGGAAGATGAGAAGTCAACTTAAAAATCCCTTGATGACCAGACTGAGAGAGCCTTCATTTCCTGAGTTCAGTCACTGGGACATTGGGCTCAATAAATATTTGTTGAAGTGAAAAATGCATGGATTCTGCTCAAGATGCCAAGTAACTGGTGATGTCCTGCTGAAAGGGGAGCAAGGGACTCCCCTGGTGGTCCAGTGGTAAGACTCCGTGCTCCCAATGCAGGGGGCCCGGGTTCCATCCCTGGTCAGGCAACTAGACCTCACATGCGTGCCACAACTAAGATCCTGCATGCCGCAACTAAAGATCCCGCATGCCGTGACTGAGACCCAGCGCAGCCAAATAAATAAATAAATATTAAAAATAATAATAACAAAGTAAAATAAATAAATAAATAAGTAAAAACAAAGGGGAGCAAAAAGAAGCCAGTTCCAGAAAGATCACTCTCCACCCAGCTGCCATGAGCCAGACACTCAAAGGTGAATGCGTCACCATGTAATGGGCACGTAGAAGGGAGCAGGGAGACTCCATCCAAGGGGACAGTGCAGGTTCCCAAACATTTGTGTGTGTGTGTGTGTGTGTGTGTGGATTAGGGTTAGTTGAAGAATTTCTAACAGGGTGAGAGATTTTAACACCTATAGAGGGAACTCCCAGGGCAGGCTGCATGCGTGATCCTGATTTATCTGGAGAAGAGCTCTGGGAAGGGCAGATTTAAAAAAAAAAGAAAGAAAGAAAAAAACAGCTCTAAAAAAAATAAAATAAGACTTTTGGGGAAAAGTGGGACATTGTGCTCAAATTCCTGGTCTTGGGTTGCAGCCCTGGCCCTGTTTCTTACACTGTTAGACACTAGGCAAGTTATGTAAACCTTTTCAGCCTCGGTTTCCTCATCTGTAGAATCAGGATAATATGCCTGGGTGGCTCTGAAGCTCAGTTGCATTTGAACGTGAAATGGTCCACTGATATGTAGAACATTCTTACCAGGAATAATACTGACACTGGGGAGAATTGGGTGATGGACCCTTTTCCCTCAGAGGGATTGGCTGGAATAGACATTGTGGTCTATGTAAATGGCACCCCTAGGGTTGTACAGTGCACAACCTCTACAACTGTATGCTGAGCTGCCTCTCTTCCCAGACCTTGGCCGTGGTGGCATCTAAAGGCCACAATAATGAGATTTTCAAAGATGGTACAAATACACCAAGAGTCACCCCCATATTCTCTGAGTGACTTCTTGATTGAGGTCAGTAGAAAAGGTGTCATGTGTCACCTTTAATAATAATAATTTTTTAAAATTCTTCAGACACTAATAGAATGATTCCCCTAATCACTGAGGTGATGAAAGCTGTGGAGTTGGCATCTTTCTTGTGACTTTGAAGTTTTCTTATAATTTTATAGATATTGTCATTTTCCAGGGTTTTATTTAGGGGGCAGCATGGAAAATATCTTCCCTTTAACTCCCTTGGTGTTTGCCTCCAGCATACTTCTCAGAGAGGGGAGCAAAAGGGGGCCCATTCCAGAAGGATCACTGCCCCTCAGTTCATTCCACACCTGCTATGAGACAGGCACTCGATGGTAAATGAGGTACCATGTGGAATGAAGCAGAAGTACTCAAACAAAAACAGTAATTCAGTGCCCCAGATTTTGCCCCATTTCTCACTATTTGTGGTAGACACACCCTAAGGTGACGCCAAAGGAGTCATTCTGTTGTATTATTCCCTCCTTTTGCATGTGAGTGGAAGCTGTGATTTGTTTCTAACCAATAGAATATGGCAAAGGTGACAGGATGTCACTCTTATGGTTGCATTATAGAAGACTCCGTCTTAGCTGACTGGAGAGAGAGACACTTTCCCATTGGCCTTGCAGAAACACACACTCATGTTGTGAACTACCTGTGAAAAGAGTCACACGGCAGAACACTGCTGGCAGCCTCTAGGACCTTACAGCAGCCTCCAGCCAACAGCCAGGAAGATGCAGGCACCTCAGTCCTACAACTACAAGGAAGCAAAGTCTACCAACGACCTGAGAGAGCATGGAAGCAGAACCTTCCCCAGTCAAGCCTCTGATGAGAAGGCAACCTGGTTGGCACCTTGACTGCAGCTTTGTGAAGCCTCTAAATTTGTGGTAAGTTGTTACACAGCAATAGGAAACTAATACATAGAATACTATATACATAAAATATTACATTGGATTCTATTATTACTATAATTAATCATCAGTTTAATCTTCTCTAATAGATCAGAATCTGGGGTATGCCCTATTCAGAGAGAGAAACCCACTGTGGGCTTTTAACATTGAGTGGAAAAGAGAAACTGGACTTTTCCACCCTACAGCTCTTTTCCTATAAACAACATGTACATTGCTCAGAGGTCACCTCAGCAGAGTGGGAAATCCCAGAAGCCCACTGATTTTCTGGATAACATAAATCCACACAGACTCCTTTATGATGATGCTATTTAATTATTATTGCACTAAAGTTACCCTCAAGCACACATTCACCTCTCAACTCTCATGGCATTCAAGGAGTTTATACTTAGAAAATACTCTCCTTTTCCCAGGTAAGAGAGAGACTCTACAGGTATGAATTTTAAAGAATTGTAGCCTTCAGCATGTTTGGTGGCATTTGACTTGTTTTTCAACATAGATTCCAGCTTCCTTGGTTTGGTTTTTAATAGCTTACTGAAAATAGAAATGTTGCATATGGTTTTATAAATTGGTCCTTTAGAATAAATTGCACATAGGCACAAAAGATTTATAGTAGCTCTGATATAAAATGATTCTTTTATTCCTAAACTCAAATCACATTTTTATATCATGGGTAGCAACTTCTATTGCAAATCTCATGAGCTGATCTTAGTCAAACTTTTAATCTGGCCTGGAAATTCTAAAACGGTAGTAAGATCAATTCTTTTGAGCACACTGAGAACTGATCTGATCTATAAATATCTTCAAATACCCTGTTCTCCCTCTCTGCTCTACTGTCACAGGGTCATGGATTCCTTAAATAAATGGCTGCTGAGTATTATCAAACTACAAGAAAGTCTTCTATGAAATGTCAAGTTGGGTCCTAATACAAAATAATTCATTCTATTCCATGTTTTATCTTTAATGTGGTGTGTGACTATGGAGGATATTTTCAACTCCTACATTCAACAAACCCATAAAAGCTTCCAGCATCTCCCAAGCCCCACGGTAAACTCTCCATCAATTCTAGTTTTCTTCCTCTCCAGGATCTTAAAGTCTGAACTTAACACATTATTGACTGGGGGATTTTTGCAGAAACTAACGCCTGTGGCCGTAACACGTCTCCAGTCAAAAATGTGTTAAATGGTCATAATTGGTCGTCTAACTCTACTGTGTTTTTTGTAATATTTAACTGTTTTCAGAGACTGTCCATATATGAAGAGAAATATACAAGCCTGTGATACAAATCCACATTACAAGAAAGACGGGGCCACTTTGATTTCCACTCGATTCTGGCCTTGGGTTTAGCAGCAACCGTGGCATGACCAATGAAACACAGTCTCCACGGCCATGCTGGTGACCTATGCGCCAGCAGCTTGAGCGTCCAAGGGAGCCTGATAGAAATGCAGAACCTCAGTCCCCACCCAAGACCTGCTGAGCCAGAATCTACATCTGAACAAGAGCCTCTTGTGTGTGATAACGCTGGAGAAGCTGCATTTCGTGGCAGACTGTAACTCCAGGCGGATTGGACATCTAGCCTTTACTGCCAGCTCTCCTCGTTTCCCCAGTCTCTGTAAATGAGACGCTGAAATGCTGAGCTTACATTGGTAATGGGCCTACCTCCAACAAACTGTATCCTTGGGTGGCTCCTCGGGTTGTAGCTATGATCTTCACACACCACCCAAGGACACTGGTTTAATGAGAAACAGCAAGGCCAGAATGAGGTCTACACGGAGCAAAGTCCACTGGCAGCAGAGGCTTCCACATCCAAATATATAGCAAGATTGGACGCAAAGGATAAAGGAAGCCACTGTTGTTAAAAATCCAAATGCCCTCTGTTTATTTATGAGAAGCTGCTCTCAGGGTACTGATAGTATGTGATATTTCAAGGTCCAACATTTCTTTATAATTTAGGTGTCACGGAAAAGAAACAGCAATGCCGTGATTATGTAAGATATTAACATTAGGGGCAGCCGGGTGAAGGGTATGCGGGAACTCTGTGTACTATCTTTGCAACTTTTCTATAAATAGGAAATTATTCCAAAATTAAAAGCTTATTTTTAAAAGTATAAAATTTGGCTTGCAATTTAGGAAAATGAGTCCCCCCCAGAAACTTTTCAAATGACATTATTTAAAGAGCTAAATACATTAGAAGTGGGAAAAAAATAGAGCAATGGGGATAAACACCCTTCTTACATATTCACCATATTTTTTCACCCTATGTTATAATAGCATATACCTATTGCTTAGCAAACCCAATGGGGCACAAGGGTATGAAAAAGCCAAAAAAAGGAACAAAGGAGAATGAGTGATTATAACTATAGTGCCAGAGATTTGACAAATATACGTTAAGAAGATGAAATTACGGGGGCTTCCCTGGTGGTGCAGTGGTTGAGAATCTGCCTGCCAATGCAGGAGACATGGGTTCGAGCCCTGGTCTGGGAAGATCCCACATGCCGCGGAGCAACTGGGCCCGTGAGCCACAACTACTGAGCCTGCGCGTCTGGAGCCTGTGCTCCGCAACGGGAGAGGCCGCGACAGTGAGAGGGCCGTGCACCGCGATGAGGAGTGGCCCCCGCTCGCCGCAACTAGAGAAAGCCCTCGCACAGAAACGAAGACCCAACACAGACAAAAATAAATAAATAAATAAATAAATAAATAAATATTTCTCAGAATTTAAGCAATAGTAAAATAGTATATATTAAAAAAAAAAAAAGAATATGAAATTATGGCAGAATCTCCCTTAAGCAATTTGTTTCACCTCTCCCTTCAAATATCTACCAAAAACAATTTTTAGTGGAAAAAAAGCAGTGAAAAAATATATACTTAAAAAAGAGCTATATCCATCGTCACATATATGAAGTACTCAAATTTTATTTTATTGGTCAGGATTCTGACTAGTAAACAATGGAATCTATTCTCTGGTGAGTTTAAGCAGGAAAAGGGCTTATTGAAAGATATTCAGTAGCTCCGGAATCATTGGGAGGGCTGAAGAAACAAATCCAAGGCGTAGCTTCCAGGAAAAATGCCAAAACCATGCTGCGAATTAGCCTGATTTGGGGGGAGACGCCACTGCCGCTTTACTGTTGCCACCAAGCCCCTAGTGCCAGGACTTCAGCTTGATTGCAAATGATAGAGCTTCAAGCCTCTGGCTCTTGCACATCAGGACCTCAATCTTGCAGCCACTGCCCCCGCCCCTGAAAGTCAGCCAGCGGGGAACATCATCCCTGCCAGCAAGATGGAAGCTCGCTGCAAGTTCGTTTCCTTCCTAGCTCAGGTCTGAATCCAGGTCTTTGGTGTTTTTCAGTTCTAAATGGCAGAGCCTTGGTTATATGCCACATCCTAACCCCAACAGAGCCTGGGAATTTGAGCTCTGATTCTACATCTGGGAGATAAGACCCAGGGTGACCAACTTGGGCAGGAATTTTCTGGTTTTGCAATTAAAGGAACTGCATCCCAGGAAACCCCTCAGTCTCAGGCAAACCAGCACAATTGGTTACTAGACTGAGAACCCATAACCTGTGCATTTCCCCAAGTATAGAAGGGCTTTGAAAAAGATGATGGGGAGCCACGATGATGCATATCCCCGACAGTAATCAATACACACTGAAGAAAATGTGAATTGTGGCAATTCATATGACCCAGCAGTCCCACTCCTGGGCATATATCTGGACAAAACTATAATTTGAAAAGATACATGCACCCCTACGTTCATAGCAGCACTATTCACAATAGCCAAGACATGGAAACAACCTAAGTGTCCATCGACAGATGAATGGATAAAGAAGATGTGGTACATATATACAATGGAATACCACTCAGCCATGAAAAAGAATGAAATAATGCCATTTGCCGCAATATGGATGGACCTAGAGATTATCATACTAAGTGAAGTAAGAAAGACAAATACTGTATGATATCACTTATATGTGGAATCTAAAAAATGATACAAATGAACTTATTTATAAAACAGAAACAGACTCACAGACATAGAAAACAAACTTATGGTTACCAAAGGGGAAAGGGGGGGGGGAAGGGCGATAATTTAGGAGGTTGGAATTAACATGTACACACTACTATATATAAAATAGATAATCGACAAGGACCTACTGTATAGCACAGGAACTCTACTCAATACTTTGTAATAACCAAATGAGAAAAGAATCTGAAAAAGAATAGATATAACTAAATCACTTTGCTGTACACCTGAAACTAACACAACATTGTAAATCAACTATACTCCAATATAAAATAAAAATTAAAAAACCAAATGTTTATAGCACCATTACTCATAATGGCCAAACAACAGGAAAAAACCCAAATGTCCATCACTGGATGAAAGGATTAATGAAATGTGGTACACCTGTATAGTGGAATATTATCAGCCATAAAAAAAAGAATGAAGTACTAATATATTCTACCACATGGATGAACCTGGAGGATATTACACTAATTGAAAGAAGCCAGACACTAAAATCCAGATATCAGATGATTACGTATATATGAAATATGCAGAATAGGCAACTCCATAGAGACAGAAACTAGATTAGTGGTTCCCAGGGGATGAGGGAGAAGGGAACAAGGAGCGACTGCTAAGAGGTACAGATTTTGTTTTGGAATGATGGAAATGTTCTGGAATTATGTAATGGTGATAGTTGCCCAACATTACAAATATACTTTAAAAACCCACACACTTTAAAATTGTATACTTTAAAATAATGAATTTTATCTCAATACAAAAACATGTTTTGAAAAAGAAAGATGTGATATATAATGTATGTGTATACACACACACACACAGTGGAATACTACTCAGCCATAAAAAGAAGGAAATAATGTCATTTGCAGCAACATGATGGGCCTAGAGATGATCATACTAAGTGAAGTAAGACAGAGAAAGACAAGTATCATATGGTAACACTTACATGTGGAATCTAAAATATGACACAAATGAACTAAACAAGAAACAGACTCACAGATATAGAGAACAGACTTGTGGTTGCCAAGGGGGAGGGGGGGTTCGGGGAGGGGGTGTTCGGGGAGGGATGGATTGGGAGTTTGGGGTTAACAGATGAAAACTAGTATGTATAGAATGGATAAACAACAAGGTCCTACTGCAGAGCACAGGGAACTATACTCCACATCCTGTGATAAACCATAATGGAAAAGAATATAAAAAAGAATATATATGTATAACTGGCTCACTTTGCTGTACAGCAGAAATAAACACAACATTGTAAATCAAGTATACTTAATTAATTTGCAGCAATTGCATCTGTAGCCCAATTGGTCGCTAGGCCAACTGACCCATCTCCCGTTCTCCTCACTCCTCCCCAGCTCACACGTCATAGTTTGTTCCTGCTCACACATAGTTAATTGGTATAAAGTGCAAATAGTTTTCCTGGTCACCGTGCATTTCTTACGTAGGCTGTTTGTACCTGACGATTACTGAATTGGACTTAAAGTAGCTTTTCCATTTTAAGCAACCCCCTTCCCCTCCCCACCCCACACACACACTGGACTAGTTTTCAGGGCAGGTACCGAAAACTGTCTCTCCAACACTCACTCCATTTGACTTCCAGCATGGCTTTCTGTAACGTTGAGGCTAGAAAGCTGAAAACTTTTCCAGACTCCTTTGCAGCTCAGATTTTGCATGAGACAAAGGGTCCTTCGAATGGTTAACAGTCCCTGAACACCGCAGCCCCTGTTATCACCGTGCATCCTCTCGACCCCTCTCGCCCTTGTTTGTTCTGCTTCAGCCACATCGCCGCCTTGTTTTTCCTTGAACGCCCCAGAAACGCTAGGGCTTCAGACCTTTGCACTGGCTGTTCCGTCTGCCTGGAATGCTCTTTGCAAATACTACATGGCTTGCTCCCTCAATCCTTCAGGTCTCTCTCCAACACATCTTCACACTGAAGCCAGCTCTGGCCACTTTTCCTAAAACGACAACCCATTTCCCCATACCCCCAATAACTCATCTCAGGTTTACATTTCCTCCTTAGCACCTATAACTATCTAACATACTATATATTTTACTTCATTTTTCTTGTTTATTGCCTCTCTCCCCACCTAAAATGTAATGTCCTCTAGGGCATTTTTTTCTGTTTTGTTCACTGTTCTATCCCTGCACCCAGAACACTGCAGGCACATAGTAGGTGCACAATAAATAATTGTTGAACAGATGACTAAAGATGTCAAGCTGCCCTTGATTTAAACCAAAATATAAAACTACCTCAATAGAAATGCCAATATTTTTAGCAGAAGAGCTAAAGCTGATATTGAAAACTAAATAAGAAAAATAGCCAGAAAAACTCTTGAAAAAAAAAAACACAGAATAATAAAGGGGGACGAGCCCTATAACATACTAAAACACATTATAAGGACTTCCCCAGTGGCGCAGTGGTTGAGAATCTGCCTGCCAACGCAGGGGACAAGGGTTCGAGCCCTGGTCCGGGAAGATCCCACATGCCACGGAGCAACTAAGCCCGTGTGCCACAACTACTGAGTCTGCACTCTAGAGCCCACAAGCCACAACTACTGAGCCCGCGTGCCACAGCTACTGAAGCCCACGCGCCTAGAGCCCATGCTCTGCAAGAGAGAAGCCACTGCAATGAGAAGCCCGCGCACCGCAACGAAGAGTAGCCCCAGCTCGCCACAACTAGAGAAAGCCCCCGCGCAGCAACAAAGACCCAATGCAGCCAAAAATAAATCATAAAATTAAAAAAAATAAAACCCATTATAAAACCATAACACCTTAAATAGGGCTTAGCGTGGAAATACAAAAAGATCATTGAGTCAGAATAGAAAGCCTAGAAATAGACCCAAATACATCCAAGAATTTCAGTATCTGTTAAAATTGACATCTCAAGTCAATGAAAGAAAGATAGATTTGTTGATAAATTGGGCATGGTATCAGATTAAAAATTGGGGGAAAAAATACAAAAAGTTCTATAATTCACCCATCATATAAGGATAAATATCAGATAAATAAATATATATACTTTTATGTTTATGTATATATAATATACACAAACATATGTATACACATAAATACATAAATATATACATACACGTGTGCGTGTTTATATATATATAAACACACACACTAGAAGAAACCACATGGCAAATGGTGAGGTCTCAGAGTGTCAAAGACTTTTCAAAGCATCTATCGATATGATCATGTAATTGTTCTTCTTTAGCCTGTTGATGTGATGGATTACATTAGTTGATTTTCAAATGTTGAACTAGCCTTGCATACCTGGGATAAATCCCACCTGGTTGTGGTGCTGTATATAATTCAATTTATATATTGTTAAATTTATATAAATTTTTATATAAATTTATAAAATTTTTATAAATTTTAAATTTATAACAATGTATATTTATATATTGTTAAATTAGATTTACTAATATTTACTAATATTACTAATATTTACTAATAATTTACTAATATTTTGTTTGCATCTATGTTCGTGAGAGTACTGGTCTGTAGTTTTCTTCTAATGTCTTTGTCTGGGTTTGGTGTTAGGGTAGCCTCATATGTTTGATTTTCTAAAATTTCCTTTTCTCTTCTACTGGCTTAGAAGTTAAAGCCTTGAAAATTTATCACCTACACTTAACACAGTATAAAACTGATCAATATTTTAACTCTTTCCCAACAAACTGAAAGACCTTAGCACACTTAACTATAATAATTCCTTCCCACCTGACCCACTACTTTTCTGAAGAATTTTAGATAATATTTTCATACTGTTATTTATAAAGATAACGTTCATTTACATTTCCATATGCTTTTATAAATGTACATGATCACCATTTGTTTTGCATATCAAATGTTTATTCTGAATTTATTTTCCTTCATCCTAAAATAAATCCCTTAGAAACTCATAATTTACCCTTGTTCCTCAAGTATAGTTTTGCTAAGAATACAATGCTTGGTTGAGGGCTATTTTCTGCCCACATTTAAAAGATATTCCCCATTATTTGGCTCATCCCTTTGAAGATGAAAACATTTTTTCTCCATGGCTGCAGTTTTATAACTACATGTTTAGGAGATTTCTTTTTATTTACCTTTCTTGGTATACATGGTGTTTCTTCCATCTGTGAATTCATAATTTTCATCAGTTCTGGCAAATCTCAGTCATTATTTCTTTAAATATCTCCTCACCCTCACTGTAGCTGTTCTCTCTTGATGGAACTCCAATTAGATCTATATTAGCCCTTCTCTCTTCCATGTCTCTTCACTCTTATATTTTCCAGTCCTTTATTACTCACTGCTTCATTCTGGGTAATTTCTTCAGATTTTTATTCAATTTCACTAAATCTTTCTTCATCTATGTCTAATCTGTTTAAACATACATAGTTTAATCACTTTTATTGTGAAATACCACACATGTACAGAAAAGTGTGTGTCTTAGTCCATTTGGGCTGCTACAACAAAAATACCACAGACCAGGTGCCTCATACACAACAGAAATGTATTTCTCACAGTTCTGGAGGCTGGGAAGTCCAAGATCAAGGGGCTGGCAGATTCAGTGTCAGGTGAGAGCCCACTTCCTAGTTCATAGATGGCTGTCTTTTTGCTGTGTCCTCACGTGGCAGAAGGGGCAAGGGGGCTCTCTGGAGTCTTTTTTTTTTTTTTATAAGGGCACTAATCCCATTCATGAGGGCTCTGCCCTCATGACCAAATCACCTCCCCAAAGGTCATACCTCTTAATACCTTCACATTGTGCATTACATTTCAATACACGAATTTTGAGGGAACACTAACATTCAGTCTATAGTGGTGTGTAAAACACAAAATTCAGCAAATTATATAACCATAAGTCAAACGTCTGTGTAACTCCCACCCAGGTCAAGAATTAAGACCTTGTGAGCCCTCCAGAAATCTCCACATATGACTACTCAATCACACTGCTGCTCCTTCCGCACCACAGGATATACTTTCCTGCCATATCCTGCAATCTCTTCCCCACTTTTCTTTATAGTTTTACTACCTAGGCAGGCATATAACCAGAGTTTCCAATTACAATGATTTTTTTTTTTTCCAAAAGTTCAATTTGGCTCTTTTGAAAATCTGCCTGGATATTTGTTATTGTTTCCTGCTCCTTGCTCATTGTTACTCTGTCTGTAAACATGTCATAGACATATAGTCATTGCATAGTCTTTATCTGATAATCCTAATGTCTTAAGTCCTGATAGTCAACATCTTCTAGTTGTTTTTGCTGATTCACTTGTACTGGCTTGTTTCCTCATTTTTTTAGTAAGTTTTTTATGGTGAGCTCATATTTATTGTTGTTTCCTCTAGCAAAGATTTGTATTGACTTCTTTTTTTTTTTATTAAAATACTGAGTTTATTTCACATGTATATTTTTGTCTCCCCACCATTTCCATTTGTCTGACCACCACTACTACTATGTCCTATCATAACATTCCATACATACTTAAAACCAAGCAAAGGGTGGAGTTCCAACTTTAAAAACTAAACAGGCATTTTGGACAACACATTCTTGGCAATGGAATCTGGACAACATTTATCAGACACGGTAGGGAAAGTTCTCACTCTGCATTATAAAAAGGACAGCCAGATATCAACTGTTACAGAAATGAAATAAGACGGAAAATTTTAACAAACTGTTTAAACTATTTTCTTAAAGAGACTTCCTCCACTGCCAGAGATCTTGAATAGCCTCCTGGTCAGTCATCCGGAAAGAATTCTTCACATAATTGATGAATTTGGCTTCCACTTTGGGAAGGGAACCACCTTTTTCTATACTTGCTTGCATTTTTGCTTTAATGTCTTCTACAGAGCTAGGTCCTTTCGGTGTTTTAGGAGTTTTTTCCTGTTTTTTGAAGGATTCTTGACCTTTTGATCTTGGTGTTGATGGTTTTGAGTCTTTTCCATTCTGGTTTGATTTTTGTGCATTTTTGGCTGGAGTATCTCGTACAGATTTCTTTACTGGAGATTTTTCTTCAGCTTCCTCATCATCAAAGTCATCATCATCATCATCTTCATCATCATCGTCGTCATCATCATCATCATCATCATCTTCATCAGCAGCAAGTTTTACTTTTTTCTGTGGAACCTTGCTACCACTTCCAGGGGCAGAATGCTTTCCAGATATACTTAGGAGTTTCACATCCTCCTCCTCTTCATCTTCTGACTCTGCATCTTCCTCCACAGCTACTAAGTGCTGTCCACTAATATGCACAGGCCCTGAACCACACTTCAACCATAAGAACACAGGTGGTGTTATTTCAAAGCCCCCAAGGGAAACCGTTGGCTGCACAGACATTTTCAAAGTTGCCAGTGTTACTTTAATTGGACTGCCTTCATAATTCATCGCCTCTGCTTCGACAATGTGCAATTCATCCTTTGCACCAGCCCCTAAACTGACCGTTCTTAAAGATAACTGGTGCTCATTTTCATCATTATCCACCTTAAAGTGATAATCTTTGTCGGCCTTTAGTTCACAACAGAAAAGATAGTTCTGGGGCCTCCGTGGGCTCATGTCCATGTCCATCGAATCTTCCATGGGTTGGTGGCACGCACTTCGGTGGGAGAGAAAGTGGACGGAGATAAAAGACTACCGTTCAAAGGAACAGTCGCGCAGGACGGAATCAGACCAGGGAAAGCTGTATTGACTTCTGATGGACTCCAGGAGCTACCTATCTGGAACTACTTTAATGTATCCACATTCAGGACTAGTATAAAAATTTATTTATTTATTTATTTTTGGCTGCGTTGGGTCTTCGTTGCTGCGTGCGGTCTTTCTCTAGCTGCGGCGAGCGGGGGGCTACTCTTCGTTGTGGTGCACGGGCTTCTCATTGGGTGGCTTCTCTTGTTGCAGAGCATGGGCTCCAGGCACGTGGCCTTCAGTAGTTGTGGCACGCGGGCCCAGCCGCTCCGCGGCATGCGGGATCCTCCGGGACCAGGGCTCAAACCCGTGTCCCCTGCACTGGCAGGCGGACTCCCAACCACTGTGCCACCAGAGAAGTCTCAGGACTAGTATAAATCTGAACATCAGAACGTAAGTGATATCAGGTCTGTGGCTGCAGGTTAACAATGGAAGACCTTGTTATAGCCATCATCATCATTCTTCTTCTTAATATCTTCATGACGTTATTCTTCACCCAGAGCCCCCTCCCAGGGTCCTGGCTCAGTGCAGGAGTTTCAGGGCCAGCAGCCCCATTTTCCAGAAGCCCTAGATTAAGTACCCAATTTTCTCCCCCCATTCAACCCTGCCTGCCGTAATAGTGGCATTTGTGCCCAGGGCAACTCTAAAATTTCTGTTTGCTTCCTGCCCACTTGCCTGGTCTGATCATGCTTGTTGTTTTTATTATTATTATCACCATTTTTCCTTTATAATTTTCCTTCCCTTTATTGGATACTCAGAAAAAAATATGTTGTTAAGTTCTCCAGAATCTGGATGTGTTATACCATCAGAGCTTTTTAGAGCTTCTAGTACCCTAGAAAGCAAATTTCCCATGTTGAAAATGACTTTTCACAAGTGAAAAGGTAATAAAAGAAACGCAAATTAAATGCGCATTGAGATACCATTTCTCATGTATTAATTCAGCAAATGTAAGTTTAACAGACTGTTGGTGAGAATTGGGGGAAATGAGTACTCCTGTACATTGCTGATGGGAGTAGAAAACTGGTACCACTTTTAGAGAGAGCAATCTAGCCACTTCTGTCATAATTACAAATACATATACCTTTTGACCCAGAAATTCTACTTTCAGGAATTTATTCTACACGTAATAATGCATGTGAAGCTTACTGATTGCACCATTACTTGTAATAACCTAACATTTGAAAGAACTTATATGCCTATTAAGAGGGAACTATTTCGATAAATTATGTACATGCATACAATAGAATATTATGTGTTATTTTTACAAATGAAAATATTTTAATATACTTATATGAGGCAATATCCAAGATATATGTTCAGCGGAAAGTGTAAGGTGTAGAACTGTGTACATCTTATGCTTTTTTTTTAAGAAAAAGTACATATTCACATGTTTGTCTGTAGAGCCATACAATATTATTGGAAGGGTACATAAAACATTCTGTCAGTGTTGGCTGCCTCCAGGTTGGGGACCCAGGTACCTGGAGAAGGAAGGTAAGAGGGAGACTTATCATTGTAAACCCTTTTGTACTTTTTGCATTTTAAACCGTGTGAACATATTATCAATTTTTAAAAGGGTTTGTCTTCTTGTGGTTGTCCTTACACGGAAGTGCCGAAGAGAGAGTGCCCAAGACGAACTTGGTTTGTTTTTTTTTTCTCGGTTTTGCCTAAGGCTGTTCTCAGCCCAGGCAGAGAGGGAGGGCGGAAAAATCTGGAAGCCAGGTTGTCCAAGAAAGACTGGGTGAGCCAGTGCTGATTCATCGTCCTTGCAATCTGCCTCCTGACCTCATCAGGTAACTAGTAACAAACCCACCGGCTCTTTCTTTTATTGCTTTTCACCCAGAAATTTGGAATGTCACAGATGGCTGTGTTTTGACAGGAATTTAATGCACACTCAAATGTACAAAATTCCAGAATCTAAGTCTTTAAAAGCAGCAAGTCCTTCTCTTTCTCTTGCTTAGGGCCTGTGTTTTATGTTCGGCGCTCCTGACGGACAGCTTGGACTTGAGATGTACTACCAGATCATCTCTTCGGACATCTCACTGCAGGAGCTCCATTTCTTGGTCCCAAAACTTGGGAAGGGAAAGGAAATATTAGGTTTCTTAAGTGAGTACCATCACACAGTAGGCCCGACTTTGGAAATCAAAATTAGAACTAGAAAAATCAAAAATGAAACTATAAAGGTCAAACTGCAAACCAGAAGGTTCAAAATACAAACTGAAATTCCACCGTAGGAAAAAATCCAAATTCCACCACTCTATTGTACAATTTTGTTTCCCCCAAAATGGCAAAAATACAAATTCCGTAAGAAAAACTTCATCTTTTTTTTGTTTGTTTTGACTTTGTTTTCTGTCACAGTCTGAAATGCTTCAGGTATACAAAAAAATAGAGAGGATATTCTAAAGAACATCCATATACCTACTAGAAAACTTTGTTAAATCTTAAACGTTTGCCATATTTGCTTCAGATAGTTCTTAAAAAAACAAATAATTTTGGATGTGATTCAAGGCTCCCGTGTCCCTCTTCCCTTAGCCCACCTGCTTCTCCCCCTCTCAAGAAATAACTGCCAATGAACTTGGTGTTTCTCATTCCCATGCATGCCTTATGCTTTTCCAGCATGGGTAGGTATTCATAAACAATATAAAAAGCTGTTTTTCAAGCTTGAAACAGTACATACATGATATTCTGGATCTGCCGCTCAAAAATTTCCTTTCTGCATTCAACTTTTCTGTTGAAGGACATACGGGTTATTTCCGGTTTTTTCCCTTTACCAAAATTGCTGCAATAGAAATTTTGTACCTTTCTCTCTTTTCACATGCGAGGCTCTTTCTCTGAACTAGGAGACAATTGATGGGAAATAGGATACGCCTCTCCTCGTCATTTCTAGATAACAAACTACTCTCAAATGTGGTCATACCACTTCACCCTCTTTGAAATAGCCCTAAAGTTTTCTAGGTATGCTTCCTAGCTTCATAGAACCACAGGAGGAAAGACATTTTGGATCCAAGTACTAATTTGGCAAATGAATCTGTAGCAGATGCCATCGGCACCCTACCCGTATCCCCTCACTCTTAGCACTTCGATGAATACCAGCCAACTCCCAAATGCCAGGACCTGCATTATTTTTTGCCTGAGAATGTTCTCTGGCTGCCAGACATAATATTGCTGTTGGGACAGCAGTAGCAATTAGGACAAACTGGGGAATTTACCTCCCTCGGAGCTGCCTCAACCAATGACTGATGGGCGTTGGTGTATCAATACCTCAAGTGGGACAAATCTGAGGCACGTGTTTTATCCAGATTTTTGGAGTGCCCAGCGGGATTAAGCCACAGTTGCCCACAGTGATGATCTGCTTGATATCAAACCCGATATTCAACAATTCTCTGTCTTACTTCCCTTCTCTCCCTCTCCCACCACAGTGTCCTGAGACCACCTCCCAAATAAACTACCGATGCTCAAACCCTGGGCTCAGAGTCTGTTTCTGGGGGAACCCAACTGGATTCCAACTAGCTCTCACACGAATGCTTTCAGATGCTAGTAATGTTCATAGGTTTGGGGGAAAATGTCACTGGTTGTAGAACTTGCCCATAAGCCCACCACAAAAAAAAAAGACGAAGAAAGAGTTTACTTGTTATTCAGAGAGAAGATACAATAAAGACTTTGCAGCTTGGTTCTTGGAGAAGATTAGACAATTCCACAGATGAAGTGTTCAGAGCTGCTACACCCAGAGACTTTCCTTTAAAAGCCACACCTTTCATTTCCATTCTAAATCTCTTCCAGGGCAAAAGGGTAGGGATTTGTGTACAAAAATCATCTTATTTGCCTGAGTTTGAAGAAGAGGACTTTTTAGAGCCCAGGTTTTGTGTAGCTTTTTATGGCATTTTCCTCTTTGTTGTTCTATTCTCCAAAATTGCACAAACAGCAGCTCTATGCACGAACATTTGGCAGCAGTTTCATAATGTCTTCAAACACTGCACCTTGATCTTCATTTTGCGGAATATCAAAACTGATGATTTTTCTAAACCTTTATCTTTGGCAAATTTTAAATAAAAGAGCATTTGTTGCAATGGGCTGTGCAGGGATGATGCATAGTGTTGGGTTTTTGGTTTTTAGCTTTTTTTAGCTACAAATTGTGAAGTGAGGTAAATCATGTAGTCGTGTGAAGGCCAAGGCTATTGCTGTACACTGAATGTTTGTGTCCCCCCAAAATTCATATGCTGAAATCCTAATTCCCACTGTGATGGTATTGGGAGTCTTTGGGAGGTGATTAGATAATGTGGGTGGAGCCCTCATGAATGGGATTAGTGCCTAAAAGAGACCCCCAGGGAGCTCTCTCATTCCTTCCAGCCATGTGAGGTGACAACAAAAAGACAGCCATCTATGAACTAGGAAGTGGGCTCTCACCAGTCATGGAATCTGCCACCACCTTGATCTTGCACTTCTCAGTCTCCAGAACTTTGAGAGATATATTTCTGTTGTTTAAGCCACCCAGTCTTTGGTATTTTTATTATAGGAGCCCAAGCTATGATAGCTAAATTTTGCCAGCCTGGGAAGGTCAATAGGACCACAACGTAAGACCTTTGATCCATCACTACTACAAACTGAACTGTATCCCCGCTCCTGCCCAAAATTCATATGTTGAAGCTCTCACCCCTGATGTGACTTTATTTGGACATGGAGCCTGTGAGGAGGTAATTAAAGTTAAATGAGGTCGTAAGGGTGGGGCCCTAATCCACTAGGATTAGTGGCCTTAAAAGAAGAGGAAGAGATCTCTCTCCCCCGCCCCCCCGCCCACATGCACAAAGAAGAGGTCATGTGAGCACACAGAAAGAAGATGGCTACCTACAAGCCAAGAGAAGGTCTCAGAATGAAACCTACCTGGCTGGCACCTTGATATCAGACTTCCAGCCTCCAGAACTGTGAGAAATAAATGTCTGCTGTTGAAGCCCCCTGGTCTACAGTATTTTGTTATGGTAGTCCCTGCAAACTAAGACAATCCTGGAGTATGAACCACCCTATACTGAGTAGGAGACAACCAAAAGTTCATGTCCCACTTTTCATATTGATCGAAACAGCTTTAGGCTGCAGGCGGAACTGCGTGTCTCACTGCAGTTCTGGATTAACTGACTTGTGAAGACCTGTCTTCAAATTCAAGGGCTTGTTTCCACGGTTAGTGTTCTTTCACTGCATTTATTAAGACACATCCATGTTGACAGGTATTAGAAAGTTCATACTTAAATGCTCACTTTCTAAAGTGAGTGTGAATTGAGTATTGTTTACCTGGCTTTGTAGACCCGGCTCGGAGCTTCAACTTGGCCATTTTTTTTTGGTATGTGTGATAGGAAAGTTACTTAACTTCTCTAAATTTAGCATCCTCATGTGTAAAATAAGGATAATCATAGTACCTATGTCCTTGAGTTGTTGGGACAGTAAATGATGTTCCCATAGAATTCTGTACCTTACCCCTCTAGAAAGGGCAAGAGACTGCTGTAATTTGTGAATCTTATAACCAAAAGCAAAGAGGCAAAGTTGAGTCTTGAAAGAATTTTTTTCTAACTCCCTTAACTCACATTAATGTAAAAAAAATAACTAAATAAACTGTGGAATATACAAGTATAAAAAATAAAAATGAATCATTCTCCTATCACCTAGAGGGAAGCACCAGTCATCACTTATCTATGCATATGCTGTGCTCCCCGAGTTTTACATAAAAATTGTCTTGGAAACGTGTTTGTTTATGTGACTAACTGCCAATACTTCTAAGGAAGGTACATGATTTATTTAACCAATTTAGCCAATTTCCTAGGCCTCTGGATTTGTCTTTTCCCAATGTTCAATGCTTCAGTGGCATTCTTTGATGATATGCCTTTATGAATGTACATCTCTGTTTCCTTGGTCTGAATTCCTAGAGGAGTAATCACTCATTTAAACAAAACAATAAGAACACTTTTAAAACTCCTAATACCAGTGCCAAATGGTCCTCCTGAAAGGTTGTTCCAGTTTGCACAGTGATTCATGGTGCAACGGGGTGTTTGAAGACATGAAATATTTTATCACATGACAAGAGTTACCAAAGATGCCCTGAGAGAATGGAGGCCCGCAGGCCTGATCACACATCCCAGCCTTATTTTCAGTTTGGTTTAAATTTGCATTTCAGCAGTGTTATTTACAACAGGCAAGACATGGAAGCAACCTAAATGCCCATCAACAGATGAATGGATAAAGAAGATGTGATGTGTGTGTGTGTGTGTGTGTGTGTGTGTATATAATGGAATACTACTCAGCCATAAAAAAGAATGAAATAATGCCATTTACAGCAACATGGATGAACCTAGAGATTACCACACTAAGTGAAGTAAGTCAGACAAAGAAAGACAAATATCATATGATATAGCTTATATATGGAATCGAAAAGAAAAAGATACAAATAAACTTATTTCCAAAACAGAAAGAGACTCACAGACATAGAAAACAAACTTATGGTTACCAAAGGGGAAAGTGGGGTAGGGGGAGGGACAAACTAGGAGACTGGGATTAACAGATACACACTACTATATATAAAATAGATAGGGAATCCTCTGGCGGTCCAGTGGTTACGGCTCTGCGCTCTCACTGCCGAGGGCCTGGGTTCAGTCCCTGGTCAGGGAATTAAAAATCCCACAAGCCAAACGGCGCAGTCAAAACATAAAATAAATTTTAAAAAATAAACTTTCAATTTAAAATAAAATAAAACAGATAAACAAGGACCTACTGTATAGACAGGGAACTATACTCGATATTTTGTAATAACCTATAAGGGAAAAGTTATATATATAACTGAATTGCTGTGCTGTATACCTGAAACTAACACGATATTGTAAATCAACTATACTTCAATTTTTAAAATATTTTTAAAAGTAAATGTTCACTTCAACACACTTAGAAATTCCAATATGTCTTAGTTCTCTGGAGGCTAATAGACAAAACGAGAAGGCTAAGTCACGAATACCAAGCTTTGCCCTGCAATTATTTTTAAAATCAGTGATGACTGCTAGGTTCTAGAGGGCACAAGCCACCCTGATTTGTCTCTTCCTCTTGAGGACCTGCCCCCCAGCCAGCTGGTGTGTCTTCTGTCCTGGCTTCGATGAATGAACCCCCCATAGCACTCCTGGGTCGCGCTGGTTATGAGACAGGGTCCAAGGTGCTGAATTAATCCTCAAGAAGATGTTCACGGATAACAAGGCACTTTCTTTCATTCGACACTTCATAGGCACCTATTCTGTGCCAAAGAACTCTGCAAGGAACAAAGGTGCAAAGTGCAGAGACCTTCGCAGTGAAGGTAACTGTTACATTGCTTGAAAATGAGGACTCGCAATGTTTAACTCAAAAACTGTCGTATCACAAAGGAAGAAGTACGAATGGCAAAAAAAAAGGGCAAAAGGCTGAGTGTTTCTGACACTAAAGCTTTGGCTGCTCGAGTGCGAACGTTTCACAGTATCTGACGAGATGGCCTGCCTGCACTTGCCTGGGCAGCAGAAGCCCTTTCCTGCCGCCACCTCCACCGCCCTTCCCCAGCACCCCAGTCTCCTGCAGCTCGCTTGCCCTCGGGGTCTCGGCCAGGACACTTCTGACAATCCTGCACTTCTGTCCTTTGCAGAGTCTGGCTATCACACCCGTGTTTATTCCCACCCCTTCGCCATTCTCTGCCACCAGTCTCTCATACTACTTCTGCTTGCCTGTGCTGAGCCACAGTTTTCTCTTCTTCTAACCCATAAAAGCACCTACAGAAAAATCCAGAGACAAGATATGAGTTGCTGTGTTTCAGGAAGACCTCAAATAGAGATTATAGTTGTTGCATATGTAAATCTTAAAGGGGCTTCAAAAAAAATAAATCCCAGACATGTTATCCTACATAATGACCTTATTTTTCAGCTCAGGTGCATGTGATCTGAAGATTCTTGCCACTGATTTTGAGGCCATACTTGCTTGTGGCCATTCTCAGCTCCACAGAGGCTAAAGGTCATGAGCCTGAGGCTTTGGCCGTGTTCTCTCCCTGTCCCTCCAGAAGCCGCTTCTTGGAGCAACTGACTGCTTTCATTTCCATGGAGGAGGGGGAATTGTCAGGTCCCTAATTCGATGATTTTTCTTTGTCTTCTACAAATTATAAAATGCCTCTCCACTCTGCTCCTTTCCATATTTCTCTTCTCGCTCCCTACCAGCACATATACTTGTATTCTCTACCAAATAAGTTGACTGAAATGAAAGAGTCCATTTATCCACGTTGTTAACATCAGGAAAAGAAAATAACTGCTTCTACATTATGCTAGAGCCTCCCAGCAAAATCGTGTGATCTATGCTGGGGTTTACCGGTCCCAGCACCGCTGACATTTTAAGCTGGACGATTCTTTGTTGGGGGAGGTTGACCTGTACATTGAAAGATGTTTACTAGCAGCATCCTTGGCCTCTATCCACTAGATGCCACTAGTACCTCCCCAACAGTCATGACAATTAAAAATTCCTCTAGACTCCAAATATCCCCTGGGGGACAAAATCATCCTAAGTTGGGAACTACTGGTCTACCCTACATGGAACCTGAATGTTCCCAAAGTGACACAAGCTTGGATAAAGCCACACTTTGTTTACTCTCCAGGAGCTGAGTGCCAATTACCTTGACTCTAAAAATCAGTAAGGCTCATCAAGCTCAGATATCTATGTATGGTTTCTTAAAAATATAAGGCTATGTATAACCTGATGAATAACTTGGGACTTTGAGGCGAACTCATTGATTATTTGAGAATGACTGACCTCACAATTAAATGGAATGACAGGACAAATAGAAATAGTACACAGAGGTGGCTATCATCGCCTATCTGGGTGTTTGAACTCATAGGACCTATGTAGGCCCAGAGAAAAAAAGGACGATTGATCAGTGAATTGGGCCAGGATAGGCTACACAGGTTGACCATAGCGGTCAGCATGCTGGCACCAGGTAAAGACATTCAAGGGAATTAGATTAATGTTGACATATCAGGCTCCTGTCCAAAAATGGACTGGGGACATTTTGGTACACACGGAGACAGCAGGTAGGAGGCCACTGGAGCAGTTTGGATAAGGGACGATGGTGCCCTGGGCCAGAGTGCTCTCAGTATACAGTATCTCCTAACGGGAGCAGCTAAAAACTCGGAACACACAGGTGAGCACGAGCTCTAGAATTACTTAGCTCTATAGTCACTTGGGGTAAGACACTTCATCTCTCTAAGGCGTGGGTCTAGGGCTTTATCAGATTAAGGGGCTAGCATCATATTGTCTGAGGGCCTTTCTAATCCTCCTCCCTCCCCTCCTCCCTCTCCAAAAAAGCTGTGGGTTCAAAAATAGGCCAGTGCAGGTGACTGAAGGACTAATCACTGCTCCTCATCCACAGCGTCTCATAGCAGAATGAGAAGAAGTGTGAATGCGAGCCAACCTCAACATACACTGGCAAGTCACCCCAGGTCCGAGCAGCTAGCAGGAGAAAAGCCAACAGAGCACCTTTCTGCCTGCTTTGGAACCACAAGCAGGAGGCCAGTGTTTCTGAGGCTGATGAAGCTGTGAAAGAAGGTTCTGATCCTCTCTAACAGCCAAGTCCAGAGCACGTGGGCAAACATACTCCCGGAACCACTGAGAGCTCACTGACACCAGACAAATTCTCTCCCTGGATTATCAGCAAAACTCTTCAGCTTCATTCTGATGGGACCATGTCTGAATCCATCTCTGTGGTTAGGAATTGCCCTGATCTGATTGGCTGAGACATGAGTTCCCTAAACCCATGATAGAGGCCAGGGGGTTGAGATTGGTTTCATCTAATTGGAGCTCCACACTGAAGGAAGCTTGGAGCGGAGTCACCGCTGCACACTGATAGCTCCTACCCGATGCAGTAAGGTGGAATGGATATTGGAGGGCCCACCGCAATGCTCCCTATACAGTGTACAGAAATGTCTAAAATACAGAGTAAAAGAGAGGACTGTCATAAGAGATGGCATAGTAAAGTATTTAGGGCTGACCCAGAAGATATACTTTATTTTTCAATCCAATTTTTTAAATTGAAGTATAGTTGATTTACAGTGTTGTGTTAATTTCTGCTGTACAGCAAAGTGATTCAGCTACACATATATATACTTCTTTAAAATATTCTGTTCCATTATGGTTTGCTATAGAAGGTACATTTTAAATTTGAATCCAGTGTTCTTTCCACTGTACTAACTAGTGTGGCTCAAGTTGTGTACATGCAGTGAGTGTCCAAATGGAGTCAATGTATGTACTATTAGCTCACAATACCCACCACTCTGATATCAACAAACACATGATTTATTTCACCTCCACAGATGGTGCAAACACCACTATAATGTTAGCACCAAACCCAAACCAATGCCTCCGAGTTTGTTTGAGGCCACGCCTCTCAGGCCGAACCTCGCTGGATTACAATTTTTTTTACTTACATGCTGACCTCATCCATTACCTATGAATGTCTCATACTTTTATAACCAGGGGGTGTTCTTATCGTTGAATAAATCACAGTGTTCCATGAAGCCAACAGCAATTTTGAGACTATTTTATACTTCTATATTGTCTGTCCTATCAAAAAAGGATATTTGAAACTTTAAAAAAGCCATCTCCTAAAACCCCCAAGTCTCCTAATTATTTAACTATTTGACTATGTAAGAATAAAATATGCACTAAATCTGTTTTTTCAGATAACTGCAGAACTGACAACGCTCACTGCAATGGCCTGACACAGACTTTTCTCATGTAAGTCTGTGTTTTCCAACCTTGCTTACTCATCATACTTGCTAGAGAACTTTAGAAAATACAGTTCCTCAGGTCCCATCCTGAAATTCTTTCTTAATAGATCTGAAGTCGATCAAGGAATGTGCAGCACTTAAACGTCCCTGTGAGAGATGGCATTATTATTCACAAAGATTCGCTGTGGCTCGCTGGGGAGAACCATACTTCCCGAAGCCCACCTTTAACCTGGGCCACATGACTCGCCCTGGCCAATGAAACTGAGCACTGGTGGCAAGAGCCAGCTGACACTTTGCCAGGCTCTCTTTTCTCTCTGCCATGACAACCAGTAGTATTCCAGCTAGAGGCTACTGTGTCACCTTGATGTCACAGTGAACACAAGAGTGAGCAGGGCCATGGGTGACCCACAATGAATACATGTTGCGAGTGAGAACTAAGTCTCCACTGTAGTAAGCCATGCGATTTGGGGACCATTTGTTACAGCAGTATAGCCAGTTCTATTAGGACTCAATCATTCCCAGAAGTGATTCTGATACACAACCATGATTGAGAATCACAGGTGTAAATGTACTCAAACACCACATACATATACATGTTTGTATGGGCAGCGTTCGTAAGACAAAATATGTGAGTCCTGGGATGGTGATTTTCCTCCAGGCTTGGAGATTCCTGGGCGATACATGAAATTCTCATGAATGAACTTTCTATGAAAAACTACTCATCATGGCTAGTTACCTCTCCCTACCCCACCACTCCAAAAAATCTGTGAAAACACAATGGCTTTCTCTGAGGCTTTGTTCAGTTCTCTCTGAATATGAATTAATTCCTCATGGTTTTAAAAGGAATTTAAAAATGAATGGAACCAATTATTCCCTGCATTTTCTCCATCATATCCCTGCAGAAATGGGCCTTTCTAGACTCCAAATTGCCCTGGAAGATGGAGATAGGAGAATCCAGCCTCATTTTGACCAATATGTTGGTTGTAGAACCAGGCTGAAAGGTATTTTTAAAGGCTAACCTCTTTCAGTTATTTAATAACTGTATTTCAATAAATGAATGATTCATTAAAGTCATTGAAAAACTGAACTGGCCTGTGCAAAATCAAAACTAGACTTGTATCTCTTTGGCAGAACAAAAGCACTTTACCTTCACCATAGTTTTGGACAGTGACAAATGTATTGATTAAAAATCATCAGCTTCCCTGGTGGCGCAGTGGTTGACAGTCTGCCTGCCAATGCAGGGGACACGGGTTCGAGCCCTGGTCTGGGAAGATCCCACATGCCGCGGAGCAACTGGGCCCGTGAGCCACAACTACTGAGCCTGCGCGTCTGGAGTCTGTGCTCCGCAACAAGAGAGGCCGCGATAGTGAGAGGCCCGCGCACCGCGATGAAGAGTGGCCCCCGCTTGCCGCAACTAGAGAAAGCCCTCGCACAGAAACGAAGACCTAACACAGCCATAAATAAATAAAAATTAAAAAAAAAAAATCATCAGCACGCTTGGAAACGCATGAACTTAGGTCCTCTCTCTCTGTGCCAGCACACTGGGCAGGGCGTCAGGTTGATGCAGTACCAGAGGGCAAAGGAATAACGATGCTGCCGGCAAAAACACAACCTGGGTCAGCACGAGTCATACTATCCCACCAGCTTCCTTCCTCCATCCTCCCTCCCCACCAGTGACCCTGACTCTGTTACTTCCCTATTTTGCTCTGTGAGAGCTCCCGGACACACTCAGCCTACAACCAATAGCTTTGGCCGTTGATGTTTACAGGTGTCCCTGGAATGATTCTGCTTCTTGACAGCTAAACGGAAGGGCAGGCTGAGGCTGCAGTGCGGTGAGAAGCTGGGGGGACCAGTGGAGCCCAAGAGCTGATTAATTCTGGGCTGCAGAGAAGGGTCCCCAGTGGAATACTTGATCCTGGCTAATCCTAAAAAAGGTACCAAATGACCGATCAGACACAGGTTTTATAGCAAATAATGCAGCAGAGGATTTCTACAGCAAATGAAGCAACTTTTACCTTTTCTCATAGAATTAGTACTCCCCCTTAAATGTATAGATTTTCACCCTAAAAGATGGAGCCAGATGCACTTATTCTTAGAACACAAACTTGGAAGTGGCCATTTTGGGGCACGATGTACATAAAACCAGCCACACGCATCCGTTTCATCAATTCCAGAACCTTCTGTGCTGTGCGGTCCAAACTATATTTCATGGCAACCTACTACGCCAAATTCTGAATCTCATTCATTTTACTGAAAACATCTGAGAATTCTTTATGGATTTTGTGTATCATTCAGCCTGAAAACAACTCTTATTTGTTCCAATTTCAGCAATTCCCGGCCTCACTCTCACCCTAATCTGGGTTGGACGAATCGACCCTGACATGCTTGAGATAAAATCAAACATAAATTGGCTGACTGGCCCTCTGGCTTGCACTTCATCTAACACAGCAAAAAACGATTCCACCCTTACAAAGGTCAGAGAATCTCTGACCACTTGAGCAGAGAGGATCATCATAAATTCATTATTTGGAGCTTTTATTGACAAATGCATGTTCCTAGGTTCATTTAAGCACAATTTAAATATTAAAGGGGGAAAAGGAAGTGGGAAAAGAAAAAGGGGTAATGTGTCACTTGTGTGAAAAAAACCAAGCAACTCTTAGAAATTCCAAAAGAAATTCTCAAAATAGCCAGAAAAGACAGCATTACTTTTATTCACATTTCTACCTATTATCTCTAAAATGGTATTTGATGCTGTATCTCTTTGCTGTTCTCTCTTAGATCAAACTCTGATGGTTTTAAATAAATGTCTGCTTTTATTCTTAAGATTCCACCCGAAGACTTTGTGAATTACTTGGACTTAAATATTCACGGCAAAGGAAGGGGGCCTTTGTTCTTTCTTCTTCTCTGGAGCAAGTCGCAAAGCAGAGAGAATCCTACGGTTGTTCCTGGACATGTCTTATTTCCAGGCATGACGGATGCATGAAGAAGAAAGAAAAACATCAGTGTCTTTAAGTTTCAAGGAATTTCCATGAAATGAAATTTAAGCCAATATAAAAATGCAGGTTAGCAGGACTGGTATTTGTCTTTACCTTCCTTGGACTTGCATTAGATGCTAATTAGGTCAACTTTATCAGAGCTGGGGTGCGCTTCCATCATTAAATAATAAGAGGTCGGTTTCTACCCGCAAGGTTTCCCTGGACGTGCAGGACACATAAAGGGAGGAAATATGTGCTGTAAATATTAGAGTTTCTAAACCTAAAACAAATCTGAGTTAGGGATTTCCAGCTCTGGGGCAGGAACGTGAGAGATGGGGCGCCTGAGTGATTTTCCTGCACTGGCGCACCCGGCATTGTTTTGCGTCATTGTAACCCAGCGCCAGGAGCAGTAAGCAGAGGGAAAACTGAGGCGTCGGGTTTCTGCAAAGAAATTTAATCGTAAGAGACATTGTATGCTAAGCACATCATCCCTCAAGCTCTCCTAATATAATACATCAGACAGAATACATCAATTAAAATAATGTAACAAAACACGGAGGAAAGTAGGACAGAGAAAATTGTTTGTGGTACTTCAAAGGTACCACATGGACCCCGAATTCCCCGGAGGATTTCCTGTATGGTAAAAATGCAGCGTGAGCAAACATGTTTTCCAGCTGCAAAGGCCAAATGCGGAGACTGATTAAGAGGGCTGGGTTCTAGCTCTTCAAATAAAACACCAGGTGTTTACCTCAAACATTGCCTGGAAGAGACAAGTATAATTGGATGCTTAGAAATGAGACTAAAGGAGCTTAAACGTGAAGTAGAAAGCATCCATCCAGAACTGAGTACCCAGCACAGGGGATGCGAGTTTGACGTGGTGTCCGGCTCAGATTCTCCAGCACCCGCTGGGCATGAGGAAGGGCCCTGCAGGATGCCGGACACCAAAAAACTCTGGAGGCCCGTGTAATCCTCTCAATAACATCACTAGACAAAGGGCAGGCAGGCAACATGAAGAGAGGGCCATGTTTGCCTTTGGTGGCCATCTGGCCCAGGTCGCTCTACATCCTGGTCTCGGCACCCTTGCTCTTCTTTGTGTCCCACTCCCCTTGGGGGCACAGATCTGGGTTTCCTCTCCTTTGTGTTTCACATATTTCCCTTCCTCTTTTCACAAATCTTCTGTAGTCACCTGCGAGAAAAATGGTTGGCCAAGGAACTTCATTTACATATTTTAAAATCATTCCCTCTAAGCGCCTCTTTTGTCTCCACCCAGGATATGGGGGTTGCTGAATTTTTCACTTTTCAAATATGCTGCTGTGGATTACAAACAGCTAATACCACCTCATTTTCTTTTACTAAAATATAGAGAATGTTTCTTTTTGTAGATGATATTTTTGACATGCTTTAGAATTTTTTACTAAGAGAAACTAAACTGTGAAAAGATCAGTTTCCAAAGTGTTTCACTTAATTATATGTTGGTGCATCCTGTATTCATTCCTGCAAAAGTTCTTTGATAATTTTTATTAGAAAAATTATTGGAATATATGTGGAATCTAGAAAAATGGTACAGATGAACCTATTTGCAAAGCAGAAATAGAGGCACAGACGTAGAGAACAAACATATGGACACCAAGGGGGGAAAGGGGGTGGGATGAATCGGGAGATTGGGACTGACACATACACACTCCTATGTATAAAATAGATAACTAATGAGAATCTGCTGTATAGCACGAGGAACTCAGCTCGGTGCTCTGTGGTGACCTAGATGGGTGGGATGGAGGGTGGGAGGGAGGTCCATACGGGAGGGCATATATGGATACGTATAGCTGAATCACTTTGCTGTACAGCAGAAACTAACACAACATTGTAAAGCAACTACACTCCAATTTTTTTAAAAAAGCATTTTCCTTTTGTTTTTCTTTAACCCTTTTTGAACCAGTTCCGGGCACCAGTTGAGACAGACAAGGTGCACCCCTCACCCCTTGGGCTAGGTTTTCGGTCTAAAGCGGTGGTCCTCAACCAGGGGCAGTTTTATCCCCAGAGGACATCTGGCAATGTCTGGAGACATCTGTGTTTGTCACAACTGAGAGAGAGCTCCTGGAAACGAGTGCGAAGAGGCCAGGGACGCCGCTAAACATTTTACAAAGCTCTTTGGGGTTCCTGGACCCATTTCCAGCGTGTGTGTGTGGAGGCTTCCCCATATCAACAAGAAATTCTCAGACACCAACAGGGTGCCCGAGAATTCACCTCAACTCTGACACTGTCTACCTGGAGAGAGTATCAGTTTCCACAGGTAAAGGGCTCAGTCCGACAAGACCACCCTCCACTTCAAACACCCATCACAAGCCCAGGTTGTTACCTGTGCTTCTGAACAACCAGCTCCAATTGGAGGTTCCAATGACCCCCTCAACTCAGGACGCTAATCTCAAGTCCAGGTTGTCACGTGTACTTCTGACCGTCTGGCTATAAATCAGAGGTTCCCACGACCTCTCCACGGGTTTGATTAACTTGCTAGAATGACTCACAGAACTCAGGAATCCTGTTTACTCACTAGGTTATCAACATATTATGAAGAATATTAAAGGATACAAATCAACAACCAGATGCAGAGACACACAGGGCGAGCTCCTGAACAAAGGAGCTTCTGTCCTTGTGGAGTTTGGGGCCTGGCACGGTGGCAACATGGAAGTGTACTGGTTCCCTAACCTGGAAACTCTCTGAACCCCCTCCTTTTGGGTTCTTATGGAAGCGTCATTACCTAGGCATTGTAAAAAAAAATAATAATAATAAACAGAAACCTCAACTGAATAGAGTTGAGAGACCAGAAGAGGGAGCTCTCACGCCCTGAGAACTTTTGAAATCCCCAAACTTCATTTCCTTAAAACCGAATTAGGGGGCTTTCTTGGTGGCGCAGTGGTTAAGAATCCGCCTGCCAGTGCAGGGGACACGGGTTCGAGCCCTGGTCCGGGAAGATCCCACATGCCGCGGAGAAACTAAGCCCGTGCGCCACAACTACTGAGCCTGCGCTCTAGAGACCACGAGCCACAGCTACTGAGCCCACGTGCCACAACTACTGAAGCCTGTGTGCCTAGAGCCCGTGCTCGGCAACAAGAGAAACCACCCCAGTGAGAAACCTGCGCACCGCAACGAACAGTAGCCCCCGCTCGCTGCAACTACAGAAAGCCCACGCGCAGCAACGAAGATCTAACGCAGCCAAAAATAAATTAATTAATTAAAAAAAAAAAAACCAAATTAGACTAAATAGCTCAAATTTCCAGAACTGAGAGGAATTCTTGTTTCAGTTGGTTTTTTTGAGGCTTCCCAATGTTATCAGGAATCTAAAATTGCCTCTCAGCATATATCCAGAAAAGACAAAAACTCTAATTCGAAAAGATACATGAAACCCAGTGTTCATAGTAGCACTATCTACAACAGCCAAGACAGGGAAGCCAACCTAAATGCCCATCGACGGATGAATGGATGGGGATATATACCAAGAAGATGTGAGATATATAGATACACACACACACACACACACATATATATATGAAATAATACTCAGCCATAAAAAAGAATGAAATAATGCCAGTTGCAGCAACATGGATGGACCTAGAGATGATCATACTAAGTGAAGTCAGTCAGAAAGAGAAAGACAAATACCATATGATATCACTTCCATGTGGAATCTAAAAAAATGATACAAATGAACTTATTTGCAAACCAGAAATAGACTCAAAGACATAGAAAACAAGCTTATGGATCCCAAAGGGAAAAGGGTGGGGAGGGATAAATTAGGAGTTTGGGATTAACAGATACACACTACTATATATAAAATAGATAAGCAACAAGGTCCTACTGTGGAGCACAGGGAACTATATTCAATATCTTGTAATAACCTATCACGGAAAGGAATACGAAAAAGAATAAATGTATATATATACTGAATCACTTTGCCATACACCTGAAACTAACACAGCATTGTAAATCTACTATACTTCAATTAAAAAGAATAACAAAATTGTCTCTCTGCAAAATAAGATTTTAAGGTTAACTGAGGCAAACAAACGACTAGAGAAATGTAAAACGGCGCCCAAAGGCTCACGCTCTCCTTCCTGGGCTTCTCCGTGGCAGGCTCTGCCTCTGGCACCCTCTTCCTCCTTCCCATCTGTGCTGCCCATGCCTCCACTATACCCTCAAGTCACCCATACTCTCTTGCCAAACTTCCCTTTTCCTCTGAAACTCTCCTCACTCTCCCTTCCTCTGAGCTTGTCAGAACCTGTCCCTTTAAAATTAAGCCTTCTGAGGATCTGGAAGCGAAACCCTTAATTTCTTATATTCCCTGGACTCAAACTTAATTGTGAGCCACAAAGATTTTCCCAAAGTAACTGAAGATCCTCACAGCTGTGCTGAGGAATTTAATATAGTCACTCAAACTTATCAACCTGCCTTCTCTGACTTACGTCGGCTGTTCATATACTTGTCAGTGAAGGCCAGGCCCAGCATTGGATGAAAACCTCTAAGTGGGAAAGTTCAGAAAGGTGTCTAGAATTACACCTGGGAGACAAGCCCTCTAACTTAGTATACGATCAGGGCAATCACTAGGCAACTTCATGGAGAAATTCCTACGGCTTTTCCAAAGCCTGTGGATTGGAACAAAATTCAGGCTTGCACACAAAAATCTGGTGAATCTGCTCATGGCTATTACAATCAACTCCAGATTGTCTTTAAAGGAAATTCTGGTTTTCCTTCACATGTTGATTCCACCTGAGGGGCTTTTAACTCTATGTTTACTAATGGGCTGAACCGAGACTTTCCCCTTCTAGTAATCAGGACCAGGATGGAAAGGCAAACTATGTCCACTCCGGATCTGGTTAATCTGACAAACCAGCTCTTTCACACTGCAGATGAGTCACCTCCAAGGAAGACCACTAAAATTCTTAATTTTCAACTCCAGCAAATGAAGGCTCCTAAACAAGACCAAAACCCTCCTAGTTTCTGCTATTATTGCAAAGAGTCAGGGCTTTGGAAAAGAGACTGTTACAAAGTTAAGTGCTCTAGACGCTTTCAGCTCTCTAACCAGCCTTTCCAACATTCTCCCAATTCTCAGTGATGGGGGTCTTCCCAATCCTCCCTCTTAATTGCCTTGGCGAAGCATTTCTCCAGATTGGGGATGAATCACCCAGTCCTAATCGACACCGGAGCTACACTCTTGGTGCTCGACCCCACTACTACAAAGCCCCTGCCTCGGAGTACTAAAACAGTTCAAACAGTGGGATCTCTAATGAACCTCAAGAGGGTCCTGTCTCTAAACTTATTCCCTTATGTTTAGGCCCTTTGAGAGATACATACCGTTTTCTCCTTAGTTCCTCTGCCCCAATGCATTTACTAGGCTGAGACTTCTTAGAGAAGTATCATGCTGGGATTTCTTTCTCCCAAAAGGGGGAAATAATCATAGAACTTGACAGTAGTCATCAAAATAACCCACCAGGTGAATTGAATGACCCTTTGACGTCTTTTATTTGTTCCACCTCTGATGGAACTAGAGCAGATTCTGGAAACACTGACCTTTTGTCTCTATTCAATCAGCTACCACTTTTCTGTGGGCAAAATCTCCAACTGATGCTGGGAAAACCCATGGCACAACTCCAATCAGAATTAAAATCGACCCCTCAAAACTTCTTCCCAGAATTAATCAATACCCTATAAGTAAAGAAATCCTCCAAGACATAAAGCCCATAATATAAAATTACAAGGCTCAAGGCCTCATTATCCCTTTTACTAGCCCCTGTAAGCTCCTTTTTACCGGCGAGAAAACACAAGGTACCAAGGGTGGAGGTTTGCTCAGGACCTCCAAGCAATAAACATTGTTAACCCTTGACACCCTGTTATTCGTAACCCTCATACATTACGTTACTAACATCCATTCCCACCAGAAGTCAGTTCTTTACTGTAATTGATTCATGCAGTGTGTTCTTTTGTGTTCCAGTTGATGAAGCTATAGCCAATACCTTTTTGCGTTCACTTGGGAAGAAAAACAATTCACCTGGACAGTACTGCCTCAGGGTCCTACTGAGAGTTCTTATTTCTCGCAAATCCTGAAGGCTGATCTGGATGACATCAAGTTCCCTAGAGGCTCTACTTCGTCGCAATATGTGGATGATTTGCTTCTTTGTTCTCCTTCTCAAGCCTCCTCACAGGAAGACACCATCCACTTGCTAAAACTTTTCGCCTTAAAGGGACACAAGTTTGCCAAAGAAAAACTGCAGTTTGCCCAAACCCAGGTTCAGTATTTAGGGCATCTGATGTCAGAACAAGGGCTGCACCTAGATCCAGATACGCTTCATGGTATCCTAAGCTTCCCCAAACCCAAAACCGAGCACCAACTGCAAGGTTTTCTCTGGCTAGCTGGTTATTACGAAAACTGAATTCCAAATTCCTTTCTTATGATCAAACGTCTGTATGTTTCACTCAACAATAACAACCTGGACCCAATTTAATGGGATGAAATGGATGGCACAGCCTTCAAGGCCTTAAAGGAGAGTTTGACGAACCCACCTGCCCTTGGGTATCCCGATCGGCAGATTCCCGCGTTTCCTTTTTGTGTATGAGAAGGAAGGGAATGCCCTCGAAGTACTCACCGAAGAACATGGGGACCACCATGGACCCACAGGATATTGTGGCCCACAACTGGACCCTGTGGCACGGGGATACCCCTCTGACCCTAGAGCTATTATGGCCACTGCGCTTTTGGTTAAAGCCAGAAAATCATCATTGGATCCCCTTTAACCATTTTTGTACCACATGCAGAAGATCTCCCGAATTCTCATCACACTCAACATTTCTCAGTCATTTCTCGCCTCACCTCCTGTGAAGTCCTTTTGTTAACTGTTCCTCTCGTAACTCTCTTACACTGTAATAACCTTAACCCAATTACTTTTCTCCCTCCTGTCACCGATGAAGTCCCTCATGACCACTTAACCCTGATGGAGCACCTCCTGACTCACGATGGATCTACAGGAAATTCCACTGGGTAACACTGACTTCTCATGGTTCACTGATGGTTCTTATTTAAAAGGTGACAATGGCAAATATTGTGCCGGGTATATTATTACAAATCCTTTTGATGTTGGGGCAACATCTTTACCTATGGCTACTTTGGCCCAACAAGCTGAATTACACACGGGCTTGGACTTTAGCCCAGGACAAAACTGCCAATATTTATACTAACAGTAGATACGCTTTCGGAGTAGCTCATGATTTTGGAATATTATGGGAGCAATGTGGTTTCCTTACTTCTAAAGGAAGTAAAATTTAAAATGGTCTCCACGCTCAGGAATTAATGGATGCAGTACTTTTATCTGCTGTTTAGCTATTATTAAGATTCCAGGGCATTCTAAACCTGACTCTCTGGAAGCTAAGGGAAATCACCTTGCTGATACTTCTGCAAGGAATGCTGCTCATAACGGGATCCACGGCAGCCAAACCTCTGGCATGGTCCAAAGGGATTTATCCCCAAATGATAATTTAGAAAAACTGGCTAGAAAGGCCCATCAACCGGCTTCAGAAAAGGAAAAACAAGACTGGAAGTTTAGCAATCATTGGTTTGATAAAAAGAGAAAGCTCTGGTTTGAACCAAATAACAACCCAGTCTTACCAGAGACTCTAAAATTCCCACTTCTCACCACCATACATGCATTAAACCACTGGTCTGCTAACAAAATGGTAGCCTTCATGACTCAGCCTTGGTGGGGAAACATTAACAAGGCCACAAAAATTGCCTACTGCACTTGTCTTACTTGTTCGAAGTACAACCCAGGGAAGTCTGTTCGTACTACTCCCAGACATTTTAAACTTCCTAATGGACCATTCGAAGCCTGGCAAATGGATTTCATACAACTTCCTCCATCTAATGGATATAAATATG
The DNA here is from genome assembly GCF_965194805.1 of Balaenoptera borealis. NCBI lineage: Eukaryota > Metazoa > Chordata > Mammalia > Artiodactyla > Balaenopteridae > Balaenoptera > Balaenoptera borealis. The sequence continues at coordinate 8,032,202 of NC_138881.1, read as the reverse complement.
TTTTAGTCATGGTCTGCGTGTTTTCACACTAGACTGAAGTCTCCCTTGCAGAAAAGCTACTGCCTCTTCTGTGGGTAAAGTCCTTTTGGAAAAGATTATCCCTACCTGGGGAACTCCTCTCGAATTTCATAGTGATCAAGGAACCTGTTTTTACTGGCCAGGTACTTCAACAACTGTGCTGTTTGGCTGGTTTTACAACACTTTCACTGTGCTTACCATCCTCAGCCCTCTGGTTTAGCTGACCACACTAATGGCATCATTAAGACTCAAACTGGCAAAATTTGTAGAGGCCCTCCAAACACCTTGGCTGAAAGCACGGCCATTGGTCCTTCTAAATCTCAGATCCACCCCTTTTGGAACTCATAAGCTCTCACCCTTTGAGACAGTTGCAGGATGCCCAATGCACTTGGCTCCTGCTTCTTTTGACCCACAACCGTTAAAAGAAGAGATACTCCAGTATTGAAAAGGCCTAATTGCGTCTATTAAAAATAACGATGCTTTAACCTAAATGTCCATCGACAGATGAATGGATAAAGATGTGGTATATATATATACAATGGAATATTACTCAGCCATAAAAAAGAAGGAAATAATGCCATTTGCAGCATCATGGTTGGACCTAGAGATGATCATACTAAGTGAAGTCAGTCAGACACAGACAAATGTCATATGATATCGCTTACATGTGGAATCTAAAAAAATGATACAAATGAACTTGTTTATAAAACAGGAATAGACCCAGAGACATAGAAAACAAACTTATGGTTATCAAAGGGGAAAGGGGGGAGGGATAAATTAGGAGTTTGGGATTAGCATATACACACTACTATATATAAAATAAACAACAAAGACCTACTGTATAACACAGAGAACTATACTCAATATTTTGTAATAGCCTATAAGGGAAAAGAATCCAAAAAATATAGATATAAAACTGAATCACTTTGCTGCACACCTGAAACTAACACAACATTGTAAATCAACTATACTTCAATTAAAAAATAAATAACGATACTTTGGAAAAGCAATCTTTCCACAGTGTGCCCTTGGGCGAAGACCTTAAGCTTCATACATAGTTTGCAACCTGAAGATTTTGTCTATTGGAAAAGACACCATCAGCAGAAAACTCTCTTCAACCTCACTGGAAAGGCCCTTATCAAGTACTGCTAACAAGCTCTTGTGCCGTCAAACTCCAGGCAATAGACTCTTGAATTCACGTGACACGCCAAAAGAAATTGCCAAACCCTGACTGGATCTGCACATTATCTGGTGACCTGAAAGTAAAGATTTCCCAGAAATGAAGCAGATGACATCTGATGATACAGCTTTCCCAAGATATCTGGACCAGGCCTTTTAGAATTCTGTCACCAAATCTTTGACGATGACATAACGCTTCAGATGATCTCCAGTGCCCACGATCTTGATAACAGAGACTTTAGATTAAAAAATACCTGAGAGTTCTCCCTCCTACCCCTCCATGTAACTCAAATGTGAACTTAATAGGTTTCCACTCTTACACTTTTTCTCCAATAGGAGACTTTACATCCAAGAAAGGTCCTTCCTGACATTAAGGAAAAAAGGCCTCTGGATCTAGAAAACCTGACTTTTGATCAGCAATGCTTTCAGAGATGGATCTTGATCAAAAGGGGGAAATCTAAAAAATCAATAAACAGAAACGTCACATAAATAGAATTGGGAGACCAGAAGTGGGAGCTGTCATGCCCTGTGACTACAGCAGAACCCAACACAAAGAAGAAGGACTCCTCTTCTTTCCTGGCAAGGACTCAGCCAGTGAAAAGCCATGGATTCTTTGTTTACTATAGCCGTCCCAACTTCCTTTTCCTCCCTATAAAAATGTTCTCCTCCCCTTGCCTTGCACGCAGCTTGCTATGGTTGCAGACTCTGAATTGCAATTCTCTGATCCCTTATAAACCCATCTTTGCTAGAGAAATTTCTGGAAGTCTATTTGTTTCAGGTCAACAACACGACTGATTAACTCATTGGCCATTGGTGATTGATTCAACCCCCAGCCCCTCTCCCCTCCCCACAAATCAGAGGGTGGGACTGCAATTTCCAACCCTTTAATCAAGGTTGATTCCCCTGGCAACAAGCCCCCATCCTTAGGTGCTTTCCAAAAGTCACCTCATTAATATAAACCCTATTGTGGTGGAAAGGGGCTTGTTATGAATTACAAGACAACCATTTTTCCTCTATGGCTCTGAAATTCCAGTTTTCTGGAACTGAGGAGAAGTAGCCAAATATTGTAACAAAAGATACTCCCATTGTTCTTTTCACTCAAGAAATTCCAAGGATTTGGGGAGCTGTGAGTCAAGAATTGTGGATGAAGACCAAATATAGGAGAAATATATTTTAGTCATCTGAATGACCAAATATGCATATATTTCTTATAAATCACAATATCACAAATACACAGAACAGCTTCCACAACAAAGAATTAACCGGCCCCAAATGTCGATAGTGCTAAAGTTGCGAAAATTTGGTCTAAAGAGTAAGTAAGAACTCATGCATGGGGGAAACTTAAATATGGTTTTAGAAAGATATGCAAAGTCGGGCAATCAATTTCTAGGCAGGTAATTGTCAGGGTTCAGGCGGAAGACAGAAGGCCAACTGAAATGCTGAAATTCAAGGAGGTTTTAATCAGGGTGATGTTATCACACACCCCCCTGGGATTTCCACACCATGTTTCGTACATACCAGCTCCCCCAGTCTTTTTACTCACAAGCAGCTCCTACCTCTCTCGGTCGAAAAACTGCCCTGAGACTACTGGAACCTGCTTGGCCCACAGAAAGGAGCACGGAGAGCATGGAAGAATTCACATCACCTTGGAGCTGCTCTACACCAATGACTCATGGGTACAGGAATAGAAGGCCCCCAGGTCACCTTCCTGGTATCTAACTCCTCTGAGATGTAGAGGTTCCAGAGCTGGTCCCACAACTTCCTTCCATGGGGCTCAGCCGGACACCACACGCTCACGGGCCCGCCTCAGCCTGGGCCCCCATCCCCTCTGCCCTTTAATGGGTTTTTCCTCAAAACCACCTTTACATGAATCCTCATCTCTGGCTCCACCTCTTGGAAACCTAACCCAAGACAGAGATGACTTATAAAGATGGACTGGGTCTTGTGAAGTCTCAAAGGCCAGTGCCACGTCCCCAACTCCCCACCCTGATCACCACCCCAGCAGAGGTTCTGGAAAAGATGATGAGAAAGCAGCTGGATGGATGGGTACAACCACTAAGGGGAAGAGTATGGCAGTTCCTTCAAAAACTAAAAATACAACTACCATATGATCCAGCAATCCCACTCCTGGGCATACATCCAGAGAAAACCATACTTTGAAAAGATACGTGCACTCCAATGTTCACTGCAGCACTCTTTACAATAGCCAAGACATGGAAGCAACCTATCCAGGACAGAGGAAAGGACAAGGAAGATGTGGTACATATATACAATGGAATATTACTCAGCCATAAAAAAGAGGGAAATAATGCCACTTGCAGCAACATGGATGGACCTAGAGATGATCATGCTAAGTGAAGTAAGTCAGACACAGACAAATATCCTATGATATCACTCATGTGTGGAATCTAATTTTTAAAAATTATACAAATGAACTTATTTATAAAACAGAAACAGACTCAGATTTTTTTAATACTTTATTTTTTTTATTTTATTTTTTAAAAAATATTTTATTTATTTATTTATTTATGGCTGTGTTGGGTCTTCGTTTCTGTGCGAGGGCTTTCTCTAGTTGCGGCAAGTGGGGGCCACTCTTCATCACGGTGCGCGGGCCTCTCACTATCACGGCCTCTCTTGTTGAGGAGCACAGGCTCCAGACGCGCAGGCTCAGTAGTTGTGGCTCACGGGCCTAGTTGCTCCGCGGCATGTGGGATCTTCCCAGACCAGGGCTCGAACCCGTGTCCCCTGCGTTGGCAGGCAGATTCTCAACCACTGCGCCACCAGGGAAACCCCAATACTTTATTTTTAATAAATTTATTTTATTTATTTTTGGCTGCATTGGGTCTTTGTTGCTGCGCGCGGGCTTTCTCTAGTTGCAGCGAGCAGGGGCTACTCTTCCTTGCAGTGCGGGGGCTTCTCATTGCGGAGGCTTCTCTTGTTGCGGAGCACGGGCTCTAGGAGCGTGGGCTTCAGTAGTTGTGGCACGCGGGCTCAGTAGTTGTGGCGCACGGGCTTAGTTGCTCCACGGCATGTGGGATCTTCCCGGACCAGGGCTCGAACCTGTGTCCCCTGCACTGGCAGGAGGATTCTTAACCACTGTGCCACCAGGGAAGCCCCAGACTCACAGATTTTGAAAACAAACTACAGCTACCAAAGAGGAGACATGGGGGGAGGGATAAATTAGGAGCTTGGAATTAACATACACACACTACTATATATAAAATAGATAATCAACGAGGACCTACTGTACAGCACAGGGAAGTCTACTCAATATTCTGTAATAACCTATATGGGTAACGAATCTGCAAAAGAATGAATATATGTATATGTATAACTGAATCACTTTGCTATACCTGAAACTAACACAACACTGTAAATCAACTGTCCTCCAACAAAATATATATTAAAAAAAGAAAAAGAAAGCAGCTGGATGGACTCTGGGGACGGCTCTCTGGTTACGGGGAAGTGAGTCAGGGATGAACAGGAGCCGTTCCGCCTCAGGCGGCCAACAGGAGGCGCTGCAAGTTTTGGAGGTCGTCAGGAGATTGCACTCTAAAGGCCAACGGCCTCCCAGCCAGCCCAGCAGCCTTGAGTGGAGGCGAGTGCTGAACACTGGCTCAGCCCCCGGTGCCATGTGCTGGGAAGAATAGCCACGCCCAGGACAGCAGAACTGAACTGTGGGAAGAAGCCGGTGGCACCCCACCCCCCCTGCCCCCACTGACTCATCGGCTGCTCCCAGGGGCAGAGACCATAGCGTCTTTTCTTTGTATGCTCTAGCACCCAGCACAGGGTCAAGCTATGATAAACGCCCAGTGGATGTGTGTCGGGTGAACTCATTAATTAACTCTCAGGGAGCAACCTGGGAGTAGCTGATGTGGTGGCCCCCGTGATCCCCACCTCCTGGTGTTCACACTTTGTGTAATCCCCTCTGGTTGAGTGTGGGCAGGACCTGTGACTTGCATCTAACTAATAGAAAGGTGAGACTCAATGTGGTAAAGGTGACAGGAGGTACGTGATTACGTGTACATGATTACATCATCGGAGCCCCATCTTACTGGAGTCTCCCTCTCTCTTCTTTCTGGCTTGGAAGAGGCAAGCTGCCACGTTGAGAGCTGCTGGTGGAAAGGGCTGATTGGCTGGGTGTCCAACCCAGGGAGAAACTGGGGCCTCGGTCTGACACCCTGCCAGGAACTGAATGCTGTCAACAATTTGAGTGAGCTGGGAAGGGAACCCTGAACCTCAGATAAGACTGCCACCCTGGTCCAACGCCCTGATCTCAGCCTTGCAGAGGACCCAACTAAGCCGCGCCAGGAGATAATACATGTGCATGGTTTTAGGTTGATAAGTTTGTGGTAATACTGTTGCACGGCAATAGATAGCTAATATAATTGAGCAATGATAAGTTCAGCTGTGCCTACTTGACATGAACCATAAACACCCACGGAGGGGTTGTGCTGTCTTGAGCCCAGCACGAAGTACATGCTCGGTCTTGTTTTTCCCAGAGAAGCAGAAAATGGGAAAGATGATCTTATTCATTCACCATTTTCCATGTACACTGACTGGTCCTTAAATACGAAAGAGAGACTAACTAACTCTCCCCTTGTTTCTTCCATCTTCATCACTGCTTCTCATCTTTGTGCCAATGACCACGCCAAAATGTGCCAAAACTCATTTCAGCCATTTCACCCAGACTGGGCTAACTCAGCCCAATTTATAGGGGGTAAGATTTACAGATACAATTTTTACAATTTCATATGGACTTTAAAATGTAAAAGAAGTGGGAGAAAGAATATTCTGGCAGGTGAAACTTCATTTGCTGTTAGAATCACAGAGTGCTAGAAATGAATTGGATTCCAGAGATTATGGGTCTAAAACCCTCACCTCACAAAACAGAAAACTAGATCAAGAGAGGAGAAGGATTCAGGATCACACAGGTAGATAGATACCTGGTAGGACACCGGTTTTTCACTCCACCAGTCTGTCATTCCATCATATTCCTATCCTTCAAAATTCAGGGTAGAGACCTCTTCAATCTCTGCCATTTTATGACCTAAGAATTTTCCCAAGTATTATGCCTAATCTGAAAGTGAAACCATGTGTAATCACATTTCACCTGCCTTCAGTAATCAAGGTTGCTTTAATTGTTGCTACAAAAGACTTGCATGTCCTCCAAGCAGCAGGTAGCCTAAACAATAAGATGTTTGCCCAAATTGTTTTCCAGGAACTTGGAGTCAGCTGTGTCTAGTTTTGAGCTGAGCTGGTTAAGACTGGATAGGACCACCGACCCTCCAACTGGGCATGCGCGAGTGTCTGCTCAGTGATGTTTTGACGTCGGAGGGCCAAAAACTCCACCCTCAGATCGTGCTAAGCACCTCCATTTTTGCAAGTGCATAAGTCTGTAGTTTAGTTATGCCTGCGCAGAAAAACAATCACTGTACCTTTTTCCAATCACCTTTCCCGGCGCTCCCCATACCTCAGACCGCCCTGCTTTTTTATTCATTATCCCATAAATACTCCGAGCCCCTCCCTTTCGGAAAGGTGGATACGAGACTTGTTTCCTTGTGTCCTCTCTTGTCTGCCTTGCGAATAAACCCTCTCTTTGTTGCAAACCTAGCATCTCACCATTTTGGCTTGCTGTAAGTTACGCAAAATGAACCTGGTTCGATAACAAAAGGAATCCTTCCCTCTTTTTATAATCTCTTAAACATTTAGCAGTCCAAAACTCTGCTGAAATCCTGGAGAAGAATCATATAAGATGGCTATGGCTCTGCCTTTACCAGGAAAATTTACTCAGGTCAGGGTCCCGCTTTAAAATATGCTTAAAATAGCAGAAGTTAAAAACGGGCTTAATGCTGGGTAAGCTCCATCTTTTGTTGGGCTGGTTTTGCCTTGACCTTTGGACTCACAACATGTCATCCTTCTTTGTCCAAAGCTGTCATTGGGCAGTTTTTTTTCCCACAAACTGGGGGTTCTCTAAGATTGGATAGCATTTTAAATTTCCGTAATGGGGGTCATTACACACTTTTAAGACTCAAATAGCCCCACTGCCTCCTGGTTGGCTGTTTAAAAACACAAAGGGTTGGCAGAGTTTAGGCGAATTGCTCACATTTGGGGTTTTTATGTATAATTTTTAGACATATGAAAGACAAAATAAGGTGCAAAACCCCTTTCATAACGGGCCCCATCTGCTGCAAGGAAAAATATTGTTATCATGTGTGAAAATTCAACTACATGGTAAGGGGGAAATCAGAGCATAATCTAAAAGTAAAAAAGATCACATGTTACCTTAAACTCCATCTCTTACTCTGTCTCCTCCATTTCATTCCGGTATAAGATACACATAGCAGACCTTCAGCTCTCTGCAACTGTGGCACCAAACATAGCATTTGTTTTTAATCACGGAAGACTTGATTTTCATCCATTTAAAGCCGAGGGTAACCACGAACTTATGTGAGAGTTCAGAGCGAGGCTAGAGATGCCCTAGACCCGCCCCCAAGAGAATGTGGTTGGTCTGGGCTTTGGGCTCAGGGTGAATTGCTTTCACCTGCCCAGTGTCCGCTGCTTGACGCTGACTCAGGCTGCCAGCAAGTTCTGCCAGGGCGCTGAAGCCAGCTAACCCAGCGTCTGAGCTGTGAGATCTCGGAGGCCTCTGCTTACTTGATGTTTCCGGTGCTACAAGGTCTCTGCTTCACTGCTGAATTTATTCTCTTGACCCTCCCTGAGAGGAGGTGGAACAATGACTTAAGGCCAGCAGGATTTGAAAGGGTAAACTGTGACTTACAAATCGCCAAGTCGAGAGATTTATCAGAGTTCGCCAATGCAATCTGCGTCTAAGGTCATCTTCAAAATATTGATGTTGAAGAGCTGCTTTCCATCTCAGTAAAATGCTAAGTGTCTAGAGCAATGTTCTGGGCAGGCTTTTATCTTAGCGAAAAAAAATGTAGCATTAAATGGTACCACCATTTATCTAAGGGCTCAAAACAGGAAGCTCCCAAGCCTTCCAAGCCCAATGGGTCCAAAGTTCTGTTGTTTCAACAATTTTTCTTTTTTATTGTGCTTATTACCGAGTGAACACGAGACAATATTTATGCTACATGTTTTTTAAATCATTATAAAATATATCCCTGTGTTTGCATCGCTGCATTAATTCAAGAAAAATGAACATTACTATTATTTTTTCCCCTACGTGCCCCACGTCAGACCCACTCCCTTTTCCAAGGTATCTCAAGCTCAGCACTTGCTGCAGAAGGCTGTCCTGTGCATTGCAGAATGTTCATCAACATCTCTGGCTTCTACGCATTAGAATGCCAATAGCACCTCCCCAGACAAGAAAACCAAAAATGTTTCCAGATATTGCCAAATGTCCCCTGGAAGCCAAAATCACCCCTGTTTAAGAACCACTGCTCTAGAGGTAAAGCTCATCCTGAATTTTGGGTTTATTGTTTGTTGCTGATAGTTTTTATCACTTACATTTGTATAAATGTTACTTAGGTTTGCATTTTTTTTAAGTCTTATAAATCTAAGTGTTTAGGAAAATATATCCAAAACTTACAATTAAGGAAAAAGAATGCATTGAATCTACTGATGAACTGGTAGACAACTGGTATCTTTATACTATTGAGGTTTCTGGCAGTTCAAAATATGTCCAAAAACTCTTTGACATTCCCTTCAAAAGAGAGAAACTATTTCTCTCTCCCTTGAGTACGGGCTTGACTTAGTGACTTGTTTCAAGTAAATAGAAAAAAGCAGAAGTGACTTCAGAGACTCTCTCTTTTTTGGATCTCTCTCTCCCGGGGAAGCCAGCTGTCAGGTTGCCACTTGGAAAGACCCGTGTGGTGAGCAACTGATGCCTCCAGCCAACAGCCAGTTAGGGACTGATGCCTCCTGCAAACAGCCATGTAAGTGAGCTTAGAAGTGGATCCTCTACCCCCAGTCAAGCTCCCAGATCACACCACATTCCCCCAACTGACATCTTGATTGCAACCTCACAAAAGACCCGAGCCAGAACCACACAGCTAATCTGCTCCTGAGTACCTGAACTACAGGAACTGTGAGATAAATGTTTGTTTTTATACCTCTTATTTTTATACCACTTATACTAAGTGTGGGATAATTTGTTATGCACCAAGAGATAACTAATACATGTGTTCATTTCTCTGAATATGACTCTCCATTTTTTAATCCTCTTTAATGACATTCAACAACTCTTTATTATTTCCATAAAGCTCTGTGAAAATTATCCCTAAATACTTTAAAATTTTGAAATAATTTTTTTCCTTTTCTGTTACTGGTGAAATGAAACAGCATTAATTTTGTGCATTTATCTTGTATTCAGCATTTCCAAACACTTATCTGAAAATGACCTGGAGTTTTCTATGTAGATAATCATATTATCTGTGAATAATGAGAGTTCTTTTTTCAATTCCTATAGTAATTTTCCTGGCCAGTATCTCTAATACAATGATGAATAGAACTATTGACAGCAAGAAATTTTCTTACACATGATTTTAAAAGGAATACATTTAACAAGTCATCATTATGTGTGAAATTTGCTATAATCTCTTTGTAATTATTCTTTACAAAATGTAAAGGAAGTTTTGTTCTATTCCTTGTTTACCAAGATTTTTATCATGAATATTGCATTTTATTAAAAGCCTTATATACATCTATTGATGTGATTATATATTTCTCCATCTCCTTAATTAATAACATTAGTTGATTTTTTCTCTTATTAAAAAAATCTTACATTCCTGAACTAGACATTAATTTCTAAACCAACTGTGTCTTACTTTTGGAAGCAGAAATGAGGGTTTAAGACTTAACCACCACCCCACCCCGACCCGGGAGGGATGGATTGGGAGTTTGGGATTAACAGATGCAAACTGTTATGTACAGAGTAAACAACAAGGTCCTACTGTGTAGGGAACTACATTCAATATCCTGTGATAAACCATAATGGGAAAGAATATGAAAAAGAATGTATATATATGTGTAACTGAATCACTTTGCTGTACAGCAGACATTAACACAACATTGTAAATCAACTATATTTCAATCAAATAAATTTTTAAAAAGACTTAACCCCCCCCCCCGCCGCTCAAAGTGGTTAACCTATCCAATATGATTGTAACCTTCAGCAAGCAGAGAAATATAAGTGATTTTTGGTTTTACATATACCCATCAAACAATTGTATTCATTATTGTGATCCTGAGCAATACTTTAAAAGGGAATTAGCTATAAGGCATTCTGGAGAAGGCAAAACTATGAAGACAGTAAGAAGATCAGTGGTTTCCAGGGCCTAGTGGGGAAGGGAGCGATGAACAGGCAGGACACAGAGGAATTTTAGGGCAGGGAAAACAGTCTGTATGATATTATAAAGGTAGATACGTGTCATTATATATTTGTCAAAACCATAGAGTATACCACACCGAGAGTGAACCCTAATATAAACTATGGAGTTTGGGTAATGATGATGTGTCAATATAGGTTCATCAGTTGTAACAAATATACCACTCTGGTGGGAATGTCAAAGAGGCTGTCCACGTATGGAAGCAGGGGGTATGTGGGAACTTTCTATAATTTCCAATCAGTTTTGCTGTGAACCTAAAACTGCTATTAAAAATAGCTGTGTGTGTGTGTGTTTTTTTTTTTAAGGGAGGGGTGGGTTTGGTTGTTTCATGTTGGAACTGCATATTAGAGTGATTCATGGGCCCCGGGTTTATCTCTAGAATTGACAAATACTGAAACATGCTTAAAACATGCTTTTACACTTTTTTTTTTACTTCGCAAAGGATGGAAGGGGTAGAGGGGAAGGGGAGGAAAAGAGAGATGGAAACAATTTTGAATATTACATTTCCATGGTTTGAAACTTTCATACTACATTATTACTGGAAAATATTCACGTTTGCAAAAGCCTTGTTCGGCTTAAATTTGTACTGCTTTGTTTTTTCAAGAAAACAAAACCAGCTGTAAACAACCCACTCAATGCCACAGATGGGTTAATGTTGCCAGATTTTGTGATACCGTGTACTTGAAATTATTTCTTGAGATTACAATCAAAGTCTTTTTTTTTAAGTAGTAGGTATTTTTTTTTAATATATATGTATTTATTTTATTTTTTAAAATTTATTTATTTTTTTGGCTGTGCCAGGTCTTAGTTGCGGCACGCAGTCCAGTGGGTAAGACTCCTTGCTCCCAATGCAGGGGGCCCAGGTTCGATCCCTGGTCAGGGAACTAGATCCCGCATGCATGCCACAACTAAGAGTCCATGTGCCGCAAATAAAGTAAGTCTTTCTGATGATCTCTTTGTTTACTCACTTTTTCTCTATCCTGCTTCCTGCTCTTAGTGAAAGTGAGATATCCCAACCCACAATTTATTGGATTCTGTTTGTTCATTTATTGAGTCCGTAATACATGTAAGGCACCACACTAAATGCTGTGTTCAGCCCTTCAAGAATGAACTAGAGGGGGCTTCCCTGGTGGCGCAGTGGTTGAGAATCTGCCTGCCAATGCAGGGGACACGGGTTCGAGCCCTGGTCTGGGAGGATCCCACATGCCGCGGAGCAACTAGGTCCGTGAGCCACAATTACTGAGCCTGCGCGTCTGGAGAGGCCGCGATAATGAGAGGCCCCGCGCACCGCGATGAAGAGTGGCCCCCACTTGCCACAACTAGAGAAAGCCCTCGCACAGAAACGAAGACCCAACACAGCCATAAACAAATAAAATAGTGTTTAAATAAATAAAAATAAAAATAAAAAGCCAGCTTGTATATCACCTGCTCTTTAAAAAAAAAAAAAAAAAAAGAATGAACTAGAAGACTTCCTCAGAAGTTTAACAACCTGCACTGCCATTTGAACAACATTTTACTCACAGTCTCAAGCCAAAGAAACTATCTGGCAATGCTAACAACGATGCCAGATTCTGCTCTCTGTCTAGATGTCACTTACGAAAACAAGAAGAATATTTCTTGTAAAGTAACAAATACGAATATTTTTCTTCTAGAGGAAAACTATGAAAAGACTTTTAAAAAACATTTTGGCTCAAAGGAGAATGAATTAGATACCCATCTTTTTAGAAACCCAGCTAGATTAAAAATAAGTAACTTCTTTCTGATTTAAGATTGGGAACATCATTTGGTTTCCAATTGTGAAATTTATCGTGCCTTGAGGATTCAAGGGATTTCATGAGAGGCTCAAAATGGTTGTCTCCTTTCCAGAGAAGTCAAAACTTTTTTTGGTTTAAAAAGAAAAACCGGGGCTTCCGTGGTGGCGCAGTGGTTGAGAGTCTGCCTGCTAGTGCAGGGGACGCGGGTTCGAGCCCTGGTCTGGGAGGATCCCACGTACCGCGGAGCAGCTGGGCCCGTGAGCCACAACTACTGAGCCTGCGCGTCTGGAGCCTGTGCTCCGCAACGGGAGAGGCCGCGACGGTGGGAGGCCCGCGCACCGCGGTGGGGGGTGGCCCCCGCTTGCCACGGCTAGAGAGGGCCCTCGCGCAGAGACGAGACCCAACACAGCCAAAAATAAATAAATAAATAAATAAATAAATAAATAAATTTATTTTAAAAAAAGAAAAACCCATGAAACAGAAACTTTGTCTGGTTTGAGAGTCAGTAAGAGTGCTTTCATGAGACAGCTGGGAAACACTGTTCCTGTGTTGTGGAAACGTCTACATTTTGGGCTGCTTTCACATCAAGGCGATCAAGCAGTAAAAGCCCAGAGGCATCCCAGAGTTTTTCCAGGGAGTGTTTCATATCTTGATCCATTGAGGCTTCCCTTCCTGCTATTAGGTAAATATTATATTGTTTTTAAAGAAAGGACAGAAACTAAGTATGATAGATTTAAGATTGTTTCATTCTTTTCCAGCATATTTGCTTGAGTGTGAAGAAACTAATCAAGAAACAACGTAAAATGCTTGGTAAATTTTCACCACAATTTTCTTAAAGCAGAGGGAAAAAACTATGTAAAGAATTCCTTGTCAAAGGATATTTAGAGAGCTGTGGAAGAAAGACTGTGTGATTTGAAGGAGACAGTCCAAGATTCATTAAAACTTTGGACCTCAGTTGTCTTATCTGTGTATTAGGTGTAATAAGGACTTCTTTGAGAGGCAGGATTAAATAAAAATGCCTATATGAAAACGTCTAGCATAGTGTCTGCCTTACAACAGAAGTTTTAAAAATGTTAATTTTTTTGAAAGGACAAAACACCCATAAGAAATACCAACTGCTATTCCCATTGCCATGAGAAGGAGGGCCTGGGGAAAATCTGGACATTCTTGGATTTCTATCTTTAATACTATTTTACTCAGTTAGTCTATGTCTATCTTCCTAAGAGCAATGAGAAGTTGTATTTATTAGGGCATTTTCCACGGCAAGTGAGAGAAACCCAGCGCCATCTAGGTTAAGTAAAAGGGTGATAACTGGCTCATATAACTGGCAAGTCCATGCGTGCATCTGGCTTCAGGCACAGGGTCTCAAATGTGGTCAGTTCTTTGCTTCCCCATCTCTCAGCTCCAATGAGTTCTGTTAGTCCCTTTTAAAGAAAAAAATTATTCTGACACTTGTTAACATTATAAGGAAGACTTTATTCAATACTATTGCAGTAGAGGAGAGAGATTGGGCTGAACTCCTAATACAACAAGGACGAGTGAGGATTTATAGCTAGAAAGCAGGGTGAGGGAGTCAGTGGGTGGAAAATTACTCATTAGAGACACACAGGGTAGAGGGATGAGAAACTTGATCATATATCAAAGGTGATCAGAAATCAAGTGGGGGGCGGGGGGTGGTGAGATTCTCAATAAACAGACTTAGCAGGATTTTTGCTAAGACTGGGCTATGCAGGCCAGCAAGGAAAGGATGAAGACAGAAGGCCAAGGTTGAGGCCCAGTTGAGAAGAGGGCTCAGAGGAGACTAACTAAAGTTTGCTCAAGGAGAGAATCTTTGTCACGCTCGCTCTACGTGCCAGTCAAGATTTACATCCTTCTATTCTAGCAAAGTGAAGAACAAACATTGATCTTTCCTAAGATCTCTGGTTAAAAATTATTCTGATTAGTCTGGTATGGTCCCCATGCCCATCTTTTAACCAATCACCACGTCTACTGTAATGTCCCATGATGGGTCAAGCTTGGTTTATGTTCCCTCTCCTGTAAGTGACAAAGAGCCCCATTGAGACCATATAGAAGAGAGAAGAGTCTCACAGGAACCAGCAAAAGGAAGAGGGACAAACATGCCAGGCACTCAGAATGTGTGGTTGCCACAGAATATCACAATTATAGTATACATTTTCTACAAGACTTTGAATTCATAATAACAAATAGAAATAGTGATAAGAGGGAGTATTTTAGATGTGGTTCACATATCCACAACACAGGATGCTCTGAACTATTGTATTTCTTTTCCTTACCTCCCAGAAAAATAAAACCCCAGCTGCTCTGCTTGCTCTCCCCACCCAGGCAACTCTTCCATCTGCAGGCAATGGACTACTCTTAGCTCTTAATTCTATTCGAGAAAGCCCTGCCCATCCTCCAGGGCCTCATCAAATGTCTTCCCCAACATGGTGCTTTTCTAATCGATATGGTGCATGTCTCATCCCTCCTCATCACTCACAACCCCACCACCCCCTTAGATTGTGAGTTCTTCAAGAGCTACGTCTCCTGTAACGTGGCGTACATCTTGGACAGCTTCAACATGGTTCCACGATTAAAGCAAAAATTCAAATAAAATTTGCTTAATGAACTAATATATTAATTCCCATTCCTTAGGAATGCGTTCTGAGTCTATAAACCCTTAGCTCTTGTCTTTTTCCAAAGCTTTACCTTACACTGAATCACTATTTATTTAGGTGTTCACATATACGACCATTTGTAGGTATATTAAGAGGATCGTTTAAGGCACTCTGTGTTAGTCCTTTGGAATTCTGTCTTATCACAGAGCAAGAATTCAAGTGGGAATCAGAAGACCTGGCTTCCAGAACCAGCGTTGTCACCTACGAAGTGCAGGTAAAATTTAGTGCTGCAATGTTATCTGTAACTTGTGGGATACTCCAAGAATTTTTATGGCTCTAAAACAATTCTCTGGTTTCTTATTGTTCTCTGTGAAACTGTGGCCCTTTGTCATTCTAGGGACTCTCTCCACAGTAATTACTTTTAATGTTATGGGTCCTCCAAACTGCCTACTGCTTCCTGATGTAACAGATATTTACATCTGTATTTCACTAAATACTTTATCTCGGGCTTTCACAACAACTGCATTTAATTTTCATGACAATGCTTCCTGGTAGGTATTATTTTCCCCATTTTAATGATAAAAACACTGAGGTTCAGGGAGGTCCCATGACTAGTAAGTAGAATATCAAGTCTTGGACCCAAATCTTTCGACTCCAAGTCCGGTGCTCCTTTCACTACAATGTCAGGAAAGGACCTAGGAGGACATTTTTGGGTCATTGTGTATAAGATGAACAATAATATAAATTAGAATATCCATGACAAGACTTTGGCCTGATCGCCAGAGGAAGGCAGGTAGGACCCAGATCACACGGCCTGGTTCTCATGATGACTTGGAGTAAGAACTGGTCTCTGGGAGTGAAAAGGAGATGATGTGTGGACTCTCTTAGCCCACATTTGGTTATATTTTAAATGAAATTAGAGATGATTTGCAAAGATGCAGAAGATCAAACAAAAGTGCACCTGAAGGACTCTCCAGGCAGGAGGACACTGGTGCACAAACACACGACTCTGTTTATGAAAACCTTGAAATGCTGATTTGGAACCTAAGAGCATCTTGCTTTGAATGAGCACCCCTACTTCACCTCCCCT
Organism: Balaenoptera borealis; assembly: GCF_965194805.1. Taxonomy (NCBI): domain Eukaryota; kingdom Metazoa; phylum Chordata; class Mammalia; order Artiodactyla; family Balaenopteridae; genus Balaenoptera; species Balaenoptera borealis. The sequence continues at coordinate 8,016,196 of NC_138881.1, read as the reverse complement.
CCCCCCATCGCGAGCCTCTTCTCTTCCTCCCAAGCAGCCAGTCTAAACAGAGGCCTGACATTTCTTTCAGAATTGCTCTCCATGGAGGCGCTCCCCTAGGGATTATCAATTTTCCTGGAACTTTGAAAGAAACTCACTAAACAGGCCTCTACTCCTTTTTCATCTGTATTTCTTGAGGCTATTTTATCCTCATCATTGTTATTGATGATCCCTGGGATTTGAGCTGAATAAGATCTAAGACCACAAACCCAGCCCCTGACGTGAACCAGCAAAGCCCCACTCCCCACTGTTTACTGTCACCCAACTGGTGGGACCTTCAAGCTATTTCTTTGAAATCAATATGTTTAACATGGGCCAGTGGCATGTTCAGAGAGAGATTTTCGTAGTAGGTAGAAAAAGGAAAGGCAATGAGGGGAGGTTCCCACCATCTGTGAGGAACAACGGAGGAAATAAATTTAGTAGCAAATTTATACAACAGTAATGACCATTAAGCCATTTCAGCTACAAGAACTGAGCCAAAATGAAATGAAAATAAAGAAGGAAGTAATGAAAATGAACTACGTTTCAAGTATCTCATGTTCAGATGTTTTGTATCTTCAAAATTTGACTGGTTAACTCTCATTCTGATCTGATCTTGCACATGCCTCTAAAAAGATGGGGGGGGGATAGATTGGGAGTTTGAGATTAGCAGATGCCAACTATTATATATAGAATGGATAAAGAACAAGGTCCTACTGTAGAGCACGGGGAACTATATTCAATATCCTGGGATAAACCATAATGGTAATTTCTGTACAGCAGAAATTAACACAACATTGTAAATCAACTATACTTGAATAAAATAAATTTTTTAAATTAAAAAAAATACATAAAAAATAAATTTAAAAATGAGGGAACTCGAATTTCCCAAACATCTACAATATGTCAGCCAAATGAAAGAACACAAGCATTTGTGTTTGTGTTTGTGTGTTGGGAATGGGGCGTTCCTCACATACACTCTTCAGAAAGAACAGTAGGTGCCTCCCTCAAGATTGCAACTAACATGTTTTTGGCCTTGAGCAAGTTACTTATTCTCTCGGACCCTCAGTTGCCCCACATGTAAAATCAATGTAGTTATACCAGCTTCAGAAAGTTCTGGTAAGTAATAAATGAGATATGTGTGGAAAACACCCAGTCCAGTTCCAAGTGAATGGGTGATCAATTACAGATAGATGTTATATTTGTATTGCTGTTATTGAAAGTTCTATATGTCAATATCTAGATGCATATCAATATTTAGAACCAAGTCTAGATCTGTATGTCGATATTTGAATATCTGTATGCCAATACTTAGATATCTGTAGGTCAATATCCACAACCGAGGACCCTGCCACCATTCTTCCATCCAGGCATGTGGACTAAGGATTTCTTAGCTAATAAATTGCAGGTCAAGAAGCTAGGAAAACATAATATAGAACACCTCTGTTATCTGGACTACATTTCACTTGCCTTTCAGTTGGAGAACCGAGGCCCAAATGACATTAAACCAGTTATAATAAGTGCTAAAGAAGATATATATTTTTGCATCAAATATATGGGACCTTAATACATATATATGGCTTTAATTGATACATATGTTCATATACCTTATATTTTAACAAGCTGCTCTTACGTAAAGACCACACGTGATAGGCTGAATAATGACCCCAAAGATGTCCACATCCTAATCCCCTGAACCTCTGACTATCTTACCTAACGTGGCAAAATGGACTTTGCAGATGTGATGAAGTTAAGGATCTTGACATGGGGAGATTATCCTGGATTATTCAAGTGGGCTCAATATAATCATAGGGGCCCGTGGAGGTGGAGGCGGTGGGGGGGAGAGAGAGAAAGATATAAGGATGGAAGCAGAGTTCAGAGAGGAGAGAAGATGCTTCACTGTTGCTTTTGAAGATGGACAAAGGAACCACGAGGCAAGGAAAGTGAGCAGCCTCCAGAAGCTGGAAAAGGTAAAGAAAGAGATTGTCCCATAGAGCCTCCAGGAGGTATGCAGCCCCGTGGACCTATTTGAGACTTGTGACCTCCAGAACTGTAAGATACTAAATCTGTGGTGCATTAAGCCACTAGATTTGTGGTATTTTGTTACAGAAGCCAGTGGAAACTAATACACTGCAGAAATCTGATGTGACTCATGCTTCTCAGTGAGAACCGTGGAAATGTAAATAGCCATGCCTTGCATTTCTCTTTTTGGCCAAGGACAGGTGTTTGTCACCCATCCGTACCTCGATGATTTGGAGATTGTGATGATATACTGGCAAACTGTCTAGCAAACATCACCACAGCATGACTCTGTCATTATTTCTACCACACTGTATGCAAATAAAGGGATCTTGAAACAAAGATTCCATGTAAACATGACCTGGACTTTTCAATGCCTATCATCATCTGCAAAATCTCTTGTCTGCAATTCAGATGAGCAGTTTAATAGAGCACATTGGGTCACAATTTATAAGAAACAGAGATAATTGGGGGCAGCCATAACCTCCTACTCCTGGTCCCCAAGGCATAACAGAAATGCAAAAAATTAACAAACACAGCTACTTTCTTTCTCATGAGAGTATTTCAGTTCCCTGTAACTCCCAATCACTCGGTGTTTTCCTCTGCTTGGGCTATTTTTCAAGAATGTCCACCCACTCCCCTTTCCCCACGGTGATCTCTCTCTTGCCCATTTTCTCTTCACACTGGGTGTTATTTGACAGAAGAAGAATCTTCTGGCAGAGGAGGGGTCTAGAAGAAATCGTGCCTGGTGCTATAGAAAACATTTGGCTGACTCCTTTGGGGTAAATGTGATCCTAAAAGAAAATTTCCCAGGCCTTTTTGCAGGCTTTTCTGAAACATTTTCTGGCACTAAAAGTAAACTTATGGATTCCAGGCCCTTCTGTGGGATCTTTGATCTAGGACTGCTCCAGAAATTGCATTCTCTATGCATTATGCATTTCCTAATTTGCTGTCCCCTGGTCCATTTCCTCGAATCCTCAGTCAGTGCAGACTTTCCCTGGCTCTGTTGATTTACTCTCCTGTCAGATCCCTCTCTCCCTCCCTCCTTTCTGTCTTGCCTTTCCTCCTCTCTCCCTTTCTTTCTGTTTCATGTTCTCACTTTTTCTGTCTTCTTCTTTTTCACTTTCTCTCTCTCTTTCTCCCTCTCTGCTTTGACCCAGGCCATATAAAGCAGGTTTTCCTAACCTTCAAAGGCAGAGGGCTTATCATGAGACTTCATGGGAACAAGTCGATTTTCCAAGGCTCATGGTCGGTCATGAGTGTTGGTAGCTTCGCGAGGGCCCTGGAGAGTTTTTAACAGACTCTCTCGTTGGAATTAGCCCTTAGAAGCTTAGTGTCACCTGCTAACAGGGAGGCCCACAGATGGTGATTCTGAGGGATTTACACCCCTATTAACTTCACAGACCAGATTCTAGGTAAGGAAATGCCCACGTGCACAAGAGGAAATAAATTACTAAATAAGGTGGCATCGAATGGCTAGGCTGGTTCTCTTGCAATCTTAAGTTTAATACGGGAAAATCAGACACTTTGTCCAGAGCAACAGGAGAGTGTAGAGGTTTCTGACTTAGGTCTGCCTTCTCAGGGCAGTTGAATTCCTGTTTTGCCACTGACAAGCCTTGCAACTTTGGGACTTCCCTGGTGGCGCAGTGGTTAAGAATCTGCCTGACAATGCAGGGGACACAGGTTCGAGCCCTGGTCCGGGAAGATCCCACATGCCGCGGAACAACTAAGCCCGTGCGCCGCAACTACTGAGCCTGTACTCTACAGCCCGTGAGCCACAACTACTGAGCCACGTGCCACAGCTACTGAAGCCCATGCGCCTAGAGCCCGTGCTCCGCAACAAGAGAAGCCACTGCAATGAGAAGCCCGCGCACCTCAACAAAGAGTAGACCCTGCTCGCCGCAACTACAGAAAGCCCGCATGCAGCAACGAATACCCAATGCAGCCACAAAAAAAAAAAAAGCCCTGCAACTTTGAACAAGCTCATTCAATTCTCTGAGCCTAGTGTCCTCCTCTAAAGAAGTCCAGGTAGTGGTTTACTTGCCTCATAGTATTGTTCTGAGAATTAGATTAGAAAGGGCATGGAAAATGCGTAACACGGTGTCTGCCCCATAAGACCTAATATTTGTTAGCAACTATTAATCTATCCTTAGGGAATGTCTCAATCCATTTGGGCTGCTGTAACAAAATACCACAGACTAGGTGGCTTATAAACAACAGAAATTGACTTCTCACTGGAGCCTGGAAGTCCAAGATCAGGGTGCCAGGATGATCAGGGTGGGGAGGGCCTCTTCCAGGTTGCAGACTGCTGACTTCAGCTGTGTTCTCACCTGGTGGAAGGGGCAAGGGAGCTCTCTGGGGCCTCTTTTACAGGAACCTTAATCCCATTCATGAGGGCTCCACCCCCATGACCTAATCACCTCCCAAAGGCCCCACCTGCTAATACCATCCCATTGGGGATTAGGATTTCAACATATGAATTTGGGGGGGACACAAACATTCAGATCATAGCAGGGAAGTTAAAAGAAACCATTTTTTAGCTCTTCCATGCCTATATATCTAATTTAATACCCATAATGACTCTACCCGGTACATAATGTGAAGTCAGCAACTCTGAAAAGTCTGAGACCTTATTCTATTTGATCTGATGGGAGGCACGAGGCTTTCAGAACTGGAGAACAATTTATTACTCAAGGCAAAACCAGCCAGAGCAGCGTCCTAGCACCAGTTTCCCAAGCCCTCATCCCCATGGGGTGATGGAATGAAAGCCAAATGTTACCTGCGCATGCAACAGGGCTGCAACCTCTAAGAAGAACCCCCAAATTAGGAGACCCGAAGCTTCTATAGCCTGCCGGCACATCTGCCCTTCGTCCCCTCCAAAAAACAGAAAGATGACTCAGGAAGCAAATCTCATCCGTCTGGGGGTTGGGCGGGTGTCTCTAGCTTCCTTGCCCTGATCACAAAGCAAATGGCTCTAAGGTCAGGCTCTAAATCTCTCCGACATTAGGGAGATGCTATCTCAGCTTCCGAGACCTTTGCTCAGAAAACCTGGACCTTGTGGAAACGTGGGAATAGTCACGGAGAACTGTCTCCCAACTGGTATCATCCACGTTATACAGACATAACGCTGGGTGTTCCTCTTGGGGTCAGGAGTAGGAGACACTAAGGCTGAGTCATTATGCCAACTCTGCTTCTTCCATTTGTCCCCAAAAGCAGTAAATTGTATTATTTATTGTATTTGTAAGAGCCAAGTCTTAAAGTGCTTAATTCATCTGAACCATTTGGGCGCGCTGGGGAAAGGAAACTAGGCTATACAGTAATCAAGTCAGCCCATGGAGATTCTCTTGCAACATACCCCTAACTTTTGGACTTACTACTTCCTTCTCCAACCCTAAATTGACCTTTTATCTGTTCCGTTTCTTCAGGGCATTTTAAAATAATATTAAAAATAAAAAATAAATAAATAAATAAATTTTTGTAACTTCTTTTCCTACTAAGTTACAGAGTTGAGGTGAGTCTGAAACCATTGCGTTTTAGAGCTGGCAGACACTTTAGAGAAGCGTCTCATATTCTTTACAATTTTTTTAATTGAAGTAAAGTTGCTGTACAATATATGTTACAGGTGTACAGTATGGCAATTCACAATTTTTAAAGGTTAGCCTCCATTTAGAGTTATAAAATATTGACTATATTCCCCATGCTATACAATATATCCTTGTAGCTTCTTTTATACCTGATAGTTTGTACCTCTTAATCCCCTCCCCCTTTCTTGCCCCTCCCCCTTCCCTCTCCCCACCGGGAACCGCTAGTTTGTTCTCTATAACTGTGAGTCTGCTTCTTTTTCATTATATTCACTAGTTTGTTGTATTTCTTAGATTCCACACAGTGTTTGTCTTTGTCTGAATTATTTCACTTAGCATAATGCCTTCCACGTCCATCCATGTTGCTGCAAATGGCAAAATTTCATTCTTTTTTACGGCTGAGTAGTATTCCATTATATATATTCTAATTATATATATATACTAATACTAATAAATATATTCCATTATATATATATATATGTATATATATACCACCTTTTGTTTATCTATTCATCTGCTGATGGACATTTAGGTTGCTTCCATATCTTGGCAATTGTAAATAGTGCTGCTATGAACACTGGGGTGCGTGTATCTTTTCGAATGAGTGTTTTTGTTTTTTTTAGATATATACCCAGGAGTAGAATTGCTGGATCATACAGTGGTTCAGAGAGCAAAATCCCTGAGAACTACTAATCCAATTTTATAGTTAATCAACATAATTTCAAGTGGTTAATAGAAATAATTGCAGGTAGTTATGAGAGATATGGTGCTAAAATTAAGACAGAAATTTTTAGTGCATTCTGTTGTAGAACCAGCTCAGTGGCTTATGCAGCAGGCACACAAATATTCATATTCCTATCTTTGCATAAATGGTTCTCATTCTTCGTTTCCTTTCATTTAACCAGGTGTATAGTTTCACTTCTGTTTTATCTTTTTACAATGACAGCTAAAGGTTACATCTCAGAATGTAGAGGTCTGACTTAAGTGTGGTACTTAAATTCTAATAATAATGAAAAATAACTCCTCAGTGAGAACGCTTTTGGAAAAGATCACTGAAGGAGAAAATTGTTCTTGACTGTGTGTAGAGCACCGCTCGGCTCCACCGACGGGCAATCCTGTCGCATGGGAGAAAAATCACCATTAGCTATCAGATAACATCCTTCCAGATGCCATCAAAATTCTCTCTCATCTTCCACAAGTACAGTACTCTGTTCCTCACCACCTGTTTCATTTGAATTAGCCGCCAGAGAGAGGAAAGGAAAGGTGTTCATTTCACTGCTCTGAAATTGCCCAGAAGTCAGGCTTTATAATGCCAAATATTTGAATTTTGTATATTTCTTGAAGTGGGAACATCAAAGGGAATGCAAGACAGACAACAGCCCTAGGTTTTATCCCCCTTCTGCCTAATCTGATGCACAGGCAGTGCTCCTTTGCATGGCGGCGCAGGACCATAAATGACCGTGCAAGCTGGAACTGTGCCAAGTGAACCTAACCATCAATGGGACAACGATGATTGTACTGTCAATTACAAAGTGTGCCAAACTATTAAAAACTCTTATTGTCCGTTATAAATGCATAGGGAAATAAAACACAGCAAAACTATTATTTATTTGGTACACTGTAATTCTAATAAAACGTTAGAAACATTAAGAATCAAAGTGTTTTACTTGTTTGTAAACCATTTCACTCACGATGGAGTATCTTTTCTACACCTTGGAAAACTGTCATACTCCTTTTTAAACGTGGACCTGCTTCTAACATTCTATCCTTTGTCCCTTCAATATCATGAACTACCTCTGAGAGTTCCTTCAGGGAACTTTTTGGCCAGCATCACTTCCTCTGGGACATCTTCATCCTTTTCATCACAACCACTTTGCTCATTTACGTTGCTCTGTTCCCCTTCACTAGGTTTCTCTGGCTGCTTATCTCAAGTCTCTTAAATGGTGGCAGCATCAGTATTTCCGCAGTCAGCTTTCTCTTCTGAAATTCCATTTACGTGTGATTTGCATTTCATATCACTTTTCATTTCTTCGCTGCACTTGCTTTCTTGTTGGGCAATTCCCTCTTTCAGTTGTCCATTTTGTATAATATCATGTGGATTTATCACTTGGGGACAAGGAGACAACACAACTACATGCGTTGCTGTCTGTGTGTGAATGACAGATGCACAGATAAAGAGAGTCTGAAAGAAGCGATGGCCAACTAGCCAAATGCCCGACACACCAAATGATCAATTTGTTTAAATGCAATTAAGTGAAGGATCAATTTGCAAAATGATTGATTTGCCAAATGACCAACTGATTGAATTCGCCAAAATTACTCATTGTCTGAAACCTTCCTTTAAGGGACAGTCTTCTTGAATATATTTAATGAAATACTTGATTTTTAGGATCATATTCTTCTTAACTATGGTAAATAAAAACACTGAATAACTGTTTTGGAGTATATTTAATATATTCATAATATAAAATATTCATAATTATTAATATATTCAATAAAGAACTTCACTAGCACGGTTTTCCACAAATATTAATGGAAAATATATTCATGAAGTCAAAACCACCCTATAACCCAGAACTTTCGACAAGTTACTGTGTCTAGGGAAAATACAGCAATTGACTAGACTCAAGAAGAATATTCTTAAAGTGTTTTGTAAGTAGACTTTTAAACTTTGATGAATCAGCCACTAGGCATTAGGTGACTTGCCCATTGGGCAATTAGCTCTCAGCAAGTTGGTCCTTGGCCAACTGGTTTTCAGCACACTGTCTCCGGGGCTACCTCTCTGTCCCCTCCACCCTCCCTCCTCAAGGCTGGTTTTGGTGTCCCAGCTGTTTGCCCCCTGGTGTCCTGTGCTCCTCTCTCAGGGTATTCTTGTGCTGCCTTTAACCTTGCTTAAATGTCTGCTTTCCCCTTTCCACTACAAGCTCCATCAGGTCAGAGCCCAAGTCTGTTGTATTTATTTTTGTGTCCTAGCACCTAGCACAGAATCAATCCCACTTCCATGGGTAACATTACTGACCTCTTCCTCCGTGCCAGGCACCTCACTGGTGCTTTATGTGCATCATTTCATGTACCCTTCATGCATTCCCATGAGGTGGGTGAAATTATCGTTACCACTTTACAAATAAGGAAACTGAGGCTGAAGGCACATAGCAACTACCTGATAAAAGAGAATCCAGAACCTGCTTAGCAACTTCTCAGCATTAGGAATTCCATAAACATGTGTTGACTTAATGAAGCACTTACTAATGTTCATTCATAGAGCCGTGGCTTGGAAAACTATTGTGTGCCAGGAACTTCTGTCTACATTGTCTCCATAGAGAACAAGCAGGGTCCTTGTACTGCAAGAAGGGCTTTGGGCTGGGCCCCTAGGAATAATCTCTGGAACCCACTGCAGAACTAGTGCTGCATGAGTGTTGCTAGTTCTTTCTTAATCAGGAAAGTGGAGATCAGGAAGCAGTCTCTGGAACCGTTGGCTCTGTTCTCATCCCCATTTTACAGTTATGGAAGCCAAGACATGGACGAGTAACACACCCACGGTCACACAATTTCCCTCTGAGTCTGATCTTCAGACTTAATCACTACCTTTTATTTCATCACTCAGTCTTTTTTCAGCTAACATATACGGAGCATCTTCTCAGGTGAGACCCTATGCTAGGAGCTGAGGGGACAAAGCAAAGACCCAGATGCTAGTTTTACAATGTGTGCCCTCCAGTTGCATGGCTGCAACGTATCAATAAGCCATCTGGCTCTGGGTCTCCACTCTTGACTATTGTGAGTCCTGACACTACAGATAACTCACTTGTTTTCATTTCTTTTGGTACTTCTAAGCTGTACTTTTCCATAGCAATGAGTAATATTTCAAGTTTATTTCTGAAACCTGTTAGCTTTTCTCCTCCTGCTGGGAAATGGTTTCCCAGGAAGATTCCAAGCGTTTCAAAGGCATAATTTACACAGAGAGCTTAAGAGTTCACATCAGCTGATGGCTCATGGTTGCGTTTGCTTTGCTTTGCTTTTCAAACAGTAGAGGGGGGCCAAGTAGGCATTTCAAAATAGCTAAAGTCCAGGGAAATGGAAATTGCTTCAAATTAAGATAAATATTTACTAGGGTGATTTTTAAATCTTCCAAATGTTGAAATAGCAGAGAAGGAAAATGAATTGTGGTGACAATGTATTTGCTAGTAGTTCTTGGTTGCATGTGGCAAAAATCCAGGTGGTTTAGGCAGGAGAAGGATTTATTTTAAGGATACGGGTGTCTTGTAGAACCAAAGGAAGGGATGAAGTTGGGCATCAGGGAGGGAATATAAACAAGAACCAGAAAGGAGGCCAAAAAAAAAGGCTGAGGGGTGTGTATGTGTATGTGTGTGTATGCACACGTGTACATGCCTGCATGTCCGTGTTGATTGGCTTTTCCTGCTTCTCCAACCATGTGGCAGAATATGGCTAACCTGACAAGACCCTCAACTTAAATACTACCATTCTGGGCTTCCCTGGTGGCACAGTGGTTAAGAATCCGCCTGCCAGTGCAGGGGACATGGGTTCAAGCCCTGGTCCGGGAAGATCCCACATGCCGCAGAGCAACTAAGCCCCTGCGCCACAACTACTGAGCCTGCGCTCTAGAGCCCACGAGCCACAACTACTGAAGTCCGTGTGCCTAGAGCCCGTGCTCCGCAACAGGAGAAGCCACTGCAATGAGAAGCCCGCGCACCGCACCGCAACAAAGAGTCATCCCCGCTCGCCACAACTAGAGAAAGCCGGCACGCAGCAACGAAGACCCAACGCAGCCAACACATACATACATACTACTATTCCAAGAACACTCAGAGCTCAACTGTCCTTTAGTACCAAATTAAGTTCCCAGGAGAAAATCTCATTGGCCCATTGGGTCAAGTGTACAAACCTGATCCAGTCAATTTTAGCCAGAGTGGGCATGGTCACATGTCATAATCGAGGCTGCTAGAGGGTCATCCATATATATATCCAATATTCCAACGAATATGTATTAAGTGCCTATTTGACCAGATGCTGGAAAAAAGCAGTGATCACCAGGACAAACGTTTGCACTCTTGAGGACAGTTCTCAAAGGGAGAGGATAGCTTGTGACCAGAAACTCCCCAAAAGATTTCTACCACACAGTTTCTAAGTTTTAAAAATTTGTTTTCAATGGTGAAAACTCACTACCTCATAGAGTTTCCCTAAGATCCTAATTCCTAATCTTAATCTTTAGCCTTTATGCATTCATTCACTCCTTTCCTTCAATAACATTTATTGTGTATTAGTTGCTGAGGAGAGTAGGATGCCCTAGTCTTGAAGGGCTTAAGTCCCTTAGGAGGGATTCAGACTTGTGAACAAAATTCGGCAAGACATTCATTAACATACAAGGACAGACATATATATGAGAAATATTGGGGAACCAAGAGTCAATGAGGTCTATTCAATCCTGTGGCCAGGAAGGGCTGAAAACGTGATTTTGTGTTGTTCTGCTTTTATTTCAAAGGTACCTGAAAGAATATCATGAAAGCCTAAATACCTGGTGTACATTAGCAGAGCTGGAATCTCTGGAGTCTTGAGTTTCATTTTAATGACATACCACGTTCTAACCTTACTCAGAAATGCCCTCTAACCTCTATCATCCCTCTCACCCTCTGGTGGGTCAAGGCTGAGAGTACGGCTGGTGTTCTTTAATCCTTCCCAACTGTGATGAAGACATCAACCGTTCAGTGCTTCAGACTGGGATCTTGGGTTGGGCCCCACTGAAGAGCTAAACCATTTGCAACTCTCCTCTAGAAGGGTAGCATGCATCTGCCTACACTCAAGCAATAGTCTCTAATACCACCCCTCAAAACGCCTTAGCAGTTCCTAAAATGTCTTTTTTAATTAACCAATCATAATACAGTAAGTCCCCTACATACGAATGAGTTCAGCTCCACTTGTAGAGGATGTACACACGTGACAATATATGCCAGACACGTGAACTAACTTACGTGATTGGACATGCAAACGCATGTTTGCATCTTTGAAAGTTCGCAACTTGCAGGTTTGTACGTAGGGGACTTACTGTATTTAATTATCCATAAACACCACTTTCTTTTTCAATGGAAACATCTAAGTTTTAGTCTAGACCTCCTTCACATTGTGAATTAAAGACTCTTCTACATCACTCTGGGCTCAGAGTCATGAGGTTTTATGATGTCATTTTATCATGTTCTGTTTTGATGCATCATTTCAAAGATTGATGTTCTTTCGTTATTTGGGGTATTTTCTTTCTACTAAGCTCTCATTCTGCAAGCTTGGTGCAGATATTACAATAAGGCATAAGAGGAAACAAACTCAGATCACTGTAAGTTTCATACTCTTTCCTTAGAGAACTGATTCTCAAACTTCAGTGTGCATCAAAAACGCTTGGAGGGCTTGTTAAAACACAGATTTCTGGGCTCCATCCCCAGCATTTCTGATTTAGAAAGTCTGGGATGAACTTCAAGAACTTTATTTCTAACAAGTTTCCAGGTGGTACCAATGCTGTGGCCAGGGCCACACTTTGAGAACCACTTGCCTTAGATCTTCTCTAAATAGCTTCTTGAAACATCAGGGGCTTGAAGGTGACCAGCTGTACCTTCAGGAGTAACTATTATGGCATAGCACATTCTGCTAAACGTATTTTCAGCTGTTTAGATGAATTAACTGTCCATGGAACCCATTAAAAATGTATGGCTAATTGTGTTAACTAGAGATGTCTTGTATGAATATTCAAGAAAGTTTTACCAGCCTTGTATCAGCACAAAAATCTACGTTCACCTTTCATGCAAGTATAATTATATCTTTGGGAAAGAAAATATATACACCATGTTGTAACTTGTGTTTTGAAATGATACAAGGTCCAGCAAGTTATTTTGTGGATACTGACAAACTGATTCTAAAGTTTATGTGAAAAAATAAATAAAGTTTATATGAGGAGGCAAAATACCCAGAATAGCTAACACAATATTCAAGGAAGAGAACAGAGTTGGAGGACAGACACTACCTGACTTCAAGACTTAGTATAAAATGACAGTCATCAAGACAGTGTGGTGTCGGCAAGAGAATAGACAAATAGATCAGTGGAACAGAATAGAGAGCCCAGAAATAGACTCACAAATATAGTCAACTGATCTTTGACAAAGGAGCAGAGGCTACACAATGGAGCAAATGTAGTCCTTTCAACAAATGGTACTAGAACGACTAGACATCCACATGCGAAGAAAAAATGAATCTAGACACAAAACTTACACCATTTATAAAAATTAACTCAAAATGGATCATAGACCTAAATGTAAAATGAAAAACTATAAAACTCCTAGAAGATAACAGAGGAGAAAACCTGGATGACCTTGGGTATAGTGATGACTTTTTAGGTTCAACACCAAAGGCACATTCCATGAAAAAAATAAGTGACACACTGGACTTCATTAACATTAAAATTTTCTGCTCTGCACGAGGCAATGTCAAGAGAATGCCATGACAAGACATGGACTAGGAGAAAATATTTGCGAAAGATCCATCTGATTGCTGTCCAAAATATAGAGAGAACTCTTAAAACTGAACAATAATAAACAACCTGAGTAACCTGATTTTAAAATGGGCCAAAGACCTTCACAGACACCTCACCAAAGAAGACATAAAGATGGCACATAAACATATGAAAAGAAGCTCTACATCATGTGTCATCGGGGAAATGGAAATTAAAACAATAATGAGATATCACCCCATACCTATTAGAAGGGCCAAAATGCAGAACACTGACAACACCAAATGCTGGTAAGGATGTGGAGCAACAGGAACTCTCACTCATCGCTGGTGGAAATGCAAAATGGTGCAGCCACTTTGGAAGACAGTTTAGTGGTTTCTTACAAAAGTATACATACTCTTTACATACCATTCAGCAATACCATCCAGCATTTACCCAAAGGAGTCAAAAATGTTATGTCCCCACAAAAACCTGCGCATGGATGTTTATAGCAGCTTTATTCATACTTGCCAAAACCTGGAAGCCACCAAGATGTCCTTCAGTAGGCGAATGGATAAATAAACTGTGGTACAGCCAGACAACACCGTATTATTCAGCACTGAAAAGAAATGATCCATCGATCCAGGAAAAGACATGGGCGGAACCTTAAATGCACATTACTAAGTGAAAGAAGTCAATCAGAAAAGACTACGTACTGTATGATTCCAACTATATGACGTTCTGGAAAAGGCAAAACTATGAAGACAGTGAAAAGATTAGTGGCTGCCATGGGCTCGAGGGAGGGAAGGGAGGGATGAGTAGGTGGAACACAGAGGATTTTTAGGGCAGTGACACTACTCTGGATGATATTATAATCATGGATACACATCACTATACATTTGTCCAGACCTACAGAATGCACAACACCAAGAGAGAACCTTACTGTGAATTCTGGACTTGCACAATAATGATGTTTCAATAGGTCCATCAGTTGTAACAAATGTAACACTCTGGTGGGAATGTTGATAATGGGGGAGGTTGTACATGTTGGGGGATCAGTTTTGCTGTGAATCTAAAACTGCTCTAAAAACCCAAGTCTTTAAAAAAAATTAAATACATTATACACACACATACACACACACACACACACACACACACACATATATATATGATACAAGGTGACAGGAGCAGTAATAAACAGCATCAAAATGATGTATTTCATTTCAAAACTGGTGCTTTGAACTTACTATCTTTAACAGCTTTAGGATTGGCAGCATAATTTTTTAATTATTTTAAATAGTGATAAAATACACATCACATAAAATTTATCATCTTAATCATTTTAAGCATACAGTTCAGTGACATTAAGTACGTTCACACTGCTGTGCAACTATCACCACCATCATCCATTTCCAGAACTCTTCATCTTGCAAGACTGAAACTCTGTGACCATTAAACAACCCATTTTCCCTCCCCTCACCCCTGGAAACCACCATTCTGCTTTCTGTCTCTATGAATTTGCTAAAATTCCTGAAGTGCAGAAGTGGATAAATACCAAGCGAGACTTTAAAACAGCATAAAAATATGTACTGATAAACCATTTGCAGGGGAAGAGAAAAGACGAAAAGAGTATGGGTATCATACTAGTATCAACGCTAGTAACGCGCACTGGTGCCAATTTCCCAGTAAGTGATGTTGTTGCTAAGTAACCTGCCCTAATACCCTCTCACCTTCTTTCCACACCACACATCTCATTTCTCACCAGATCCTAAGTGGCCTTTGTGCCCTTTATCTCCTTAGACTTAAGAATTCTAATGATTGGGTAAAAGCAGTGGACGACCAAAATACCATGAAGCCCAATTTGTTTTTCCTTTTTTTTTTTGCTCCTCATCTTTGAAACCCTGATGTTACTGAAGAGTCTGAGCAGAATCATGTCATCAGCCTCAGGTGTACAAAAAACCCGGCCACAGGCCCAAGCTGGGTGATGACGCGGGCCAGGTTTGCAAGGTCGCGGCACAGGAGCAAGCCAGCACTCCTCTGAAAGCCTGGACACAGAGTTCAAAGGAAACACCTAGCAAATTCTAACTGTAGTCAATCCCCAGGCCAAAGGTAGACTTTTCAGTAAATTAATAATCCCTGAGTGACATCTGATGAGTTCTTTCTAAGACATTTCCCTTCGCCCTGCCCAACCCCGACCTACACTTCATCCCTTGCGAAGTGAATGGAGCTCCTTGGAATGACTTCTCCATTTAGACTTGTCCTCGCCCTCTCGCTAAGCAGAAACCTTGAGAACACCCGATCATCAATTTACACTCAGGCCTTTCTGCAGAAGCTAGATGTTTTGGTGCCTTTCAATTTTACATTATTGATTTTTGAGAAGTTTGCTTTAACAACAACAACAACAACAAAAAGTAAAGGTTCTGGCAAAAGCAAAATAAAGTTTCATGAACACACTGTGTGTTTACCCAAAAGAGCAGCTCCCAGATGATGTTTTTAATGCTGTACTTTTCTTTCCCCAGTAATATATAAGATTAATTTTGTAAAACTCAAAAGTGAAAAATTACAGGTAAATGCAGACCTGAAAGCTTAGTTCAGGGGTTAAGTTGTATGTTGCATCGTAATCAAAGGGGAACTACTAAGCTGGCATTATGGGAAAGAGAACTGACATTTACTGAGTCCCTATCATGTGCTAGGGACTGTGCTAGATCTTGTGCTTGACCTCATTTATGACTACTGTGACAGCTACCACCTCCAATTTTGCAGATGAGTAATTTGTTCAAGGTCATAGAGTCGATAAGTGACCGAATCAGAATTCAAATCATGTTTTTATTCATTTCTTTAAAATTAGTTATTGGACACCTATGAAGGGCCAGGTGTGAAGGGTCCCATCATTACTCTTCATGGAAGTCCTAATATGTCCAAAGCACTCCTTTATATGAATTATCAAGAGTCCTCATACCAACCCTGACAGTCAGATGATATTACTATCTTTGTATCGACTCCGGACACTAAAAAGGAAGAATAATTTGTCCAAAGTCACATGGCTAGTGAGTGATGAAGCTAAGTTTTGAATCTAGGTCTGTCTGGTTCAAAAAGCAATACTTTTCATTATTATGTTTTAATTAATCCCCCTGGGCCTCAGTTTCTTTGCCTGTAAAATGGGGTTCACAATAGCTCTATTCATAATGGCCAAAAGGTGGAAATGACCCCAGTGTCCACCAAGTGATGAACGCATAAAAAAACATGATCTATCCATCCAGTGGCATATCATTCAGCCATAAAAAGGCATGAAGTACTGACATAAGCTATGACACGGATGAACCTTGAAACATTATGCTAAGTGAAAGAAGCCAGACACAAAAGGCCACATATTGTGTGATTTCATTTTTTGAAATGTCTAGAATCATGGAGAAAGATTAGTGATTGCCAGGTGATGGGGGTAGGGGGCAATGGGGAGTGAATGCTAATGGGGACCAAGTTTCTTTGAGGGGTGATGGAAATATTCTGGAATTAGTGGTGATGGTTGGACAACCATTGTGAATCTCCTAAAAAACATTGAATTGTACACTTTAAAATGGTGAATTTTATAGACTGAATTATCAACTCATAAACAAATAGGGCTAATAAGGGTTTTAACTCCTTAGATTGTTGTGAAGATTAAATGAAAAAATTCCAGGGAAGTGGTTGGCACAGAATCTACATAGGGCTTTTTAGGCACGTAAAAGCCCTCCACCAAACGTTGGCCTTTGAAACGTTCTAGGGGAAGGGCTGGCTGGTGGGGGTGGCCACAGCCCTGCTGTGAGTAGCCTATTCTCTGCCCTCGTTCCTTCCTCCGTGACAGCCCTTTGTCTGTCCATCTGTCTGTCCATGAGACCTCTGAACCTCTACCCCAACTGCCATTGCTCCTCCCTACTGCTTCCCCTCCAGGCAGTGAGACAAAGGAGGAGTCCCTCTGTGTTCCTTGTTCAGGGATGTGGGTCCCTCGTTGTGGCCTCCTCTGATGTTGCCAACTGGATGGAAGAGCCCACAACCTTGAGTAAGAACTCACAGGAAGGGGGAGGTAAGAAATGCCAGGACATGCGCAGTTCTTAACAGGGGAGGCAAGGCGAGGAGAAAGGAAAGGGCTTGTCTCTCAGAGGGAATGGGAGCATCCGTGTGAATGTACAAGTGACGTTTGAGGAACTGCCAAGAAGTCAAACTCAGCTAGCTCTGCAGACCCCCACAGAGTGAAGAGAAAGAAGACAAGCACGGGTGGGAGGATGAGGGGGTCTCATAGGCCCTGCTACGATGTTTGAACTTCATCCGAAATATCATGGGGCTCTCCTGATGGGCTTGATGGAGGGAATGCCATAATCAGATTTCTATTTTAGAAAAAATACTCTCGCAGCGTGGAACAAGTAACAAGGCCATCAGTAAAGAAAGGAATTCAAGGGGAGGGGAAGGTGGGGAGAGAGGGTGGGCAGTGCTAAGTCCAGTTTGGGTCCTTTTGAGTTGAATATACCTATGGGAACTGGAGATGGAACTTTCTGGAAGGGTCGGGTGACTGAGTTTGGAGCATCAGAGGGAGCCTTAGGAGAGAGAAGGTGAACAGCGCCAGGTAGAAGAGGAAGCATGAGTATAGTTGAGGTCTCCAAAAGGAGAGGGACAGAGCCAGACATGAAAGAGGCTGTGGAGGGAACTGACGTTTACAGGTGGTGAGAGGAGAGCAGGGCTCTCAGTCCAGAGCACATGAAGTTGAGCCATTGTTTAGCCAAGACATGGAAACAACCTAAGTGTCCATGGAGAGATGAATGGATAAAGAAGATGTGGTACATGTATACAATGGAGTACTACTCAGCCATAAAAAAAAAGAATGAAATAATGTCATTTACAGCAACATGGATGGACCTGGAGATGATCATACTAAGTGAAGTAAGTCAGAAAGAGAAAGACAAATACCATATGATATCACTTATATGTGGAATCTAAAATATGACACAAATGAACTTATTTACAAAACAGAAACAGACCCACAGACATAGAAAACAAACTTATGGTTACCAAAGGGAAGGGGGGGAATAAATTAGGAGTTTGAGATGAGCAGATACACACTATTATATATAAAATAGATAAGCAACAAGGACCTACCGTATAGCACAGGGAACGATATTCAGTATCCTGTAATAAACCATAATGGAAAAGAATCTGAAAAAAAAAAAAAAAAAAGATGAGCCACTGTTGCCACAATCTGGCATTCGAATCCTAGCTCTTCCACTTCCCCACCATTTTCTGGAAAAGGCATTTTCCTTCTACATCTGTGGTTCACCCCCAGAGTCCTGAGAACATCACCATTTTTTTTTTTTTTTTATATCACCAATTTTTAAGAGACCACTACACACACTTCTCCATGAACAAATGTTGTGATGTGCAGGTGGGCGTACAGCCACATGCAGAAATAGCCTGGCGATAGCCTGGTCATCAGTATAATCCAACAAAGTGGTCACAGATTTTGTTTCTTTTTTTCATGCTGAGAGGTTCACCGTTTTTGTACTGTTGCAGAGCAAATAAGACAGCAACATATATTGTGCAATTTGCATGGCCAGCTGCATGTACTGTGATCGTCCCAGCCCACTTCTAAGGGCAAAATGCTTTCACTTTGTGGGGCTTGGGGCGAACAAGAACCCTTCAACCATGTGAAGGAAAGTATCAAGTCACCTCCCCCCCTACTTCCTTCCCGCCAGTTTAGCCCAGTTTTTCTTATTGAGCAAATGATTCTCTAGCAGTCTCAACAATAAGGGAGCAAGAGTTGAAAACTGGCCATATTTTGAACTGTCTTTCCAAGAAATTATTTGCTTTTTCTGAAACGTGTAGATTTTTTTTTATTGGAGTAAAATTGCTTTACAATGTTGTGTTAGTTTCTGCTGTAGCATGAAGTGAATCAGCTACATGTATACCTATATCCCCTGCCTCTTGGACCTCCCTGCCCCCCTTCCCCCCCCATCTAGGTCATCACAGAGCACCGAGCTGAGCTCCCTGTACTACACAGCAGATTCCCACTAGCTATCTATTTTACACATGGTAGTGTATTTATGTCAAACCTAATCTCCCTGTTCGTCCCACCCTCCCCTTGCCCCACTGTGTTCACATGTCCATTCTCTACGTCTACGTCTCTATTCCTGCCCTACAAATAGGTTCATCTGTCCCATTTTTCTAGATTCCACATATATGCATTAATATATGATATTTGTTTTTCTCTTTCTGACTTACTTCACTCTGTATGACAGACTCTAGGTCCATCCATATCTCTACAAATGACCCAATTTCGTTCCTTGTTATGGCTGAGTAATATTCCACTGTATATGTGTACCACATCTTTATCCATTCATCTATCGTTGGATATTTAAGTTGTTTCCATGTCCTGGCTACTGTAAATAGTGCTGCAATGAACATTGGGGTACATGTCTCTTTTTGAGTTATGGTTTTCTCAGGGTACATGCCCAGTAGTGGGATTGCTGGGTCATATGGTGGTTCTGTTTTTAGTTTTTTAAGCAATCTCCATACTGTTCTCCATAGTGGCTGTATCAATTTACATTCCCACCAAGAGTGCAAAAGGGTTCCCTTTTCTCCACACCCTCTCCAGCATTTATTGTTTGTAGATTTTTAAAAAAATAAATATATTTATTTATTTATTTTTGGCTGCATTGGATCTTCGTTGCTTCACGCGGGCTTTCTCTAGTTGTGGCGAGCGGGGGCTACTCTTTGTTGCGGTGCGTGGGCTTCTCATTGCAGTGGCTTCTCCTGTTGTGGAGCATGGGCTCTGGGCCCACGGGGTTCAGTAGTTGTGGCACATGGGCTCAGTAGTTGTGGCTCGTGGGCTCTAGAGCGCAGACTCAGTAGTTTTGGCGCACGGGCTTAGTTGCTCCGCGGCATGTGGGATCTTCCCGGACCAGGGCTCGAACCTGTGTCCCCTGCATTGGCAGGTGGATTCTTAACTACTGCACCACCAGGGAAGTCTCTGTAAATTTTTTTGATGATGGCCATTCTGACCGGTGTGAGGTGATACCTCATTGTAGTTTTGATTTGCATTTCTCTAATAATTAGTGATGTTGAGCATCTTTTCATGTGCCTCTTGGCCATCTGTATGTCTTCTTTGGTGAAATATCTATTTAGGTCTTCTGCCCATTTTTTTTTTTTAATTTATTTATTTATTTGGCTGCTCTGGGTCTTAGCTGCAGCATGTGGGATCTAGTTCCCTGACCAGGGATTGAACTCAGGCCCCCTGCATTGGGAGCATGGAATCTCAACCACTGGACCACCAGGGAAGTCCCTGCCCATTTTTTAATGGGGTTGTTTGTTTTTTTGATATTGAGCTCCATGAGCTGTTTGTATATTTTGGTGATTAATCCTTTGTCAACTGCTTCATTTGCAAATATTTTCTCCCATTCTGAGGGTTGTCTTTTCGTCTTGTTTATGGTTTCCTTTGCTGTGCAAAAGCTTTGAAGTTTAATTATGTCCCATTTGTTTATTTTTGTTTTTATTTCCATTTCTCTAGGAGGTGGGTCAAAAAAGATCTTGCTGTGGTTTATGTCAAAGAGTGTTTTTCCTATGTTTTCCTCTAAGAGTTTTATAGTGTCCAGTCTTACATTTAGGTCTCTAATCCATTTGGAGCTTATTTTTGTGTATGGTGTTAGGTAGTGTTCTAATTTCATTCTTTTACATGTAGCTGTCCAGTTTTCCCGGCACCACTTATTGAAGAGACTGTCTTTTCTCCACTGTATATCCTTGCCTCCTTTGTCATAGATTAGTTGACCATAGGTGCGTGGGTTTATCTCTGGCCTTTGTATCCTGTACCATTGATCTATATTTCTGTTTTTGTGCCAGTACCATACTGTCTTGATTACTGTAGCTTTGTAGTATATTGAAGAATCCTTGCATTCCTGGGATAAATCCCACTTGATCATGGTGTATGATCCTTTTAATGCATTGCTGGATTCTGTTTGCTAGAATTTTGCTCAGGATTTTTGCATCTATGTTCATCAGTGATATTGGTCTGTAATTTTCTTTTTTTGTGATATGTGTCTGGTTTTGGTATCAGGGTGATGGTGGCTTTGTAGAACAAATTTGGGAGTGTTCCTCCCTCTGCAATGTTTTGGAAGAGTTTGAGAAGGATTGGTGTTAGCTGTTCTCTAAATTTTTGATAGAATTCTCCTGTGAAGCCATCTGGTCCTAGACTTTTGTTTGTTGGAAGATTTTTACTTACAGTTTCAATTTCATTACTTGTGATTGGTCTCTTTATATTTTCTAATTCTTCCTGGTTCAGTCTTGGAAAATTGTACCTTTCCAAGAATTTGTCCATTTCTTCGAGGGTGTCCATTTTATTGGCATATAGTTGTTTGTAGTAGTCTCTTATAATCCTTTGTATTTCTGTGGTGTCAGTTGTGATTTCTCCTTTTTCATTTCTAATTTTATTGATTTGAGTCCTCTCCCTTTTTTTCTTGATGAGTCTGGCTAAAGGTTTATCAATTTTGTTTATCTTCTCAAAGAACCAACTTTTAGTTTTATTGATCTTTGCTACTGTTTTCTTCGTTTCTATTTCCTTTATTTCTGCTCTGATCTTTATGATTTCTTTCCTTCTACTGACTTTGGGTTTTCTTTGTTCTTTCTCTAGTTGCTTTAGGTTTAAGGTTAGATTGTTTATTTGAGATTTTTCTTGTTTCTTGAGGTGAGATTGAATTGCTATAAACTTCCCTCTTAGAACTGCTTTTGCTGTGTCCCATAGGTTTTGGGTTGTCATGTTTTCGTTGTCATTTGTTTCTATGTATTTTTTAATCTCTTCTTTGATTTCTTCAGTGATCTCTTGGTTATTTAGTAGTGCACTGTTTAGCCTCCATGTATTTGTGGGTTTTACAGTTTTTTTTCCTGTCATTGATTTCCAACCTCATAGCATTGTGGTCGGAAAAGATGCTCGATACGATTTCAATTTTCTTAAATTTTCCAAGGCTTGATTTGTGACCCAAGATGTGATCTACCCTGGAGAATGTTCCATGCGCACTTGAGAAGAAAGTGTATTCTGCAACTTTCGGGTGGAATGTCTTATAAATATCAATTAAATCTATCTGGTCTATTGTGTCATTTAAAGGTTGTGTTTCCTTATTTATTTTCTGTTTGGATGATCTGTCCATTGGTGTAAGTGGGGTGTTAAAGTCCCCCATTATTATTGCGTTACTGTTGATTTCCCCTTTTATCATTGTTAGCATTTGCCTTATGTATTGAGGTGCTCCTATGTTGGGTGCATATATATTTATAATTGTTAAATCTTTTTCTTGGATTGATCTCTTGATCATTATGTAGTGTCCTCCCTTATCTCTTGTAACAGTCTTTATTTTAAAGTCTATTTTATCTGATACAAGTATTGCTACTCCAGCTTTCTTTTGATTTCCATTTGCGTGTAATATCTTTTTCCGTCCCTTCACTTTCAGTCTGTATGTGTCCCTAGGTCTGAAGTGGGTCTCTTGTAGACAGCATATATATGGGTCTTGTTTTTGTACCCATTCAGCCAGTCTGTGTCTTTTGGTTGGAGCATTTAATCCATTTACATTCAAGGTTAGTATTGATATGTATGTTCCTATTACCATTTTCTTAATTGTTTTGGGTTTGTTTTGTGGCTCTTTTCCTTCTCTGTGTTTCCCACCTAGAGAAGTTCCTTTAGCATTTGTTGTAAAGCTGGTTTGGTGGTGCTGAATTCTCTTAGCTTTGAAATGTGTAGATTTCAAAAAGAAAGACTAGTTTAAAATATTGCTTGTCTCAACATATTCAAATTGAGCAGATGTAAAGGAATACATTAAATCCGTTGTTAAAGGATATGCCCATTACAGACACATTCAGACGTGATTGAGCACTTACACTCTTTATCGACAATGTGAGCCTTCCTTAAATACCAGTGATTATCACCTCCCAATGGTCAGCCCCAGATTCCTTCTGCTTTTTTGCCAGAGAATCCTGAACTGGGCAACATGCAGCCATCTGTTTCCCCTTTGGAATTGCCGTGTGTTATAATATACAATCACATGTGATAAAAGAAAATGTAAGAAACATATGGTACAAGGGCTGAAGGCATTTGCATGATTGCACCAAGGGCCACTTTTAGCTCACTTTATACATGGCCAGAATAATAAAAAATTTTTTTTTGCCAAGTCATTTGCAACAGTATATTTGTTTGTCCAGCGTGATTGCCTTCTTCATCGGTTCTTTTGATGTTAAATCACCAAGTGACAGTGGAGCGAACCAACCATAAATCAAAAGGTTACAACTGGGTCTCTCTGGCATTCTTCTCCACTCAGGCTGTCATGTCAACCAGCATATCTGGAGATAATTCTATAAATTAGGTTATCTCGAGAAGGGGAGAAGTGAGCAAGAAGAAAAAGGATGGAAACAAGAGCATAGCAAGCTCAAAGAAGCTCTAAATTCCTGATAAGGATCGAGATGGCTCGGCTCCGTGATTTACCGCAGTCACAGTTCCGGCTACTCCGCAGACAACTTGGCTCCAGATTTTTCAGGCTACATGTTTTTAGTTCAGTGGCATCCAATAACAGCCTGGTAGGACTGACTGACCTTGATTACAGGGGGAAAATAATGTATTTTTCCCAACAAGATACCTTGCTTTCCAAAATAGAATCACTTGTTCGTTCAACACAACACCCCTAAACATTGTCTTTTTTTTTTTTTAATTTAACAATTATTTATACAGGGCTTATTACAGGCCAGGCACTGTTCCAAGGGCTTACAAATCTATTAACCCTCCTAATATAAATATTATAACACTGAAAACAACCATAGGACATAAGCGTAATTATTATTCTCATTTGCAGATAAGAAAACTGAAGCACAGAAGTAACTTGCCCAAGGAAGTTCCAGTAGGTGGCAGGGCTGGGATTCAAATCCACCTCTTGAATCATTTTGTTAGAAATCAAGAAAAGACACACACTTGGTTATCTCAGGTAAAAAGGAGTATCTCAGAATGCACGTGGACTCACTGGAATTAACCCTGGAAATGAAAGCCTCCCGTCAGAGAGAGCACTAACTCTCTCTGCGTCTCTCAGTCATGGTCTGTGGCTCCAAGAATCTCCCTTTCTCTCTGCATGTCTCCATGCTCTCCAGCTGGTGGCCTCTCATGGTTCCTTCTACTTCTATCTATCTCTCTCTCTCTCTCTCTCTCTCTCTCTCTCTCTCTCTCTCCCTGCCTCTCCCTTCCTCCCTCCCTCCCTTTCTCTCTCCCGCTCTCTCTCTCTCCTTTTGACTCCAGTTTCTCTAGGAAATGGCTAGCTACTGGCTTTATCAAGCCAGGCCACACTGTACAGCTTAGCATTGCCTTCCCTTGAGTCAAGCCCACTGCTGCCACTGGACTAATTAGATGCATGTGGTAAGTGACCTCCAGAGAGGGCTCCCAAGAGTTCTCCCACCCCCATACGAGCATGCTGCAAGAGATGAGTCCACTTCCCCTCCCCTTGAATCTGGGCTGTCCTGTGATTTGCTTTGGCCAATAATTTGTGGTGGCAGAGACATTCTGGCACTTCTGAGCCCAGGTCTGAGTAATAATGACAGCTTCTGTCTCCTTCCTTTTGGAAATCAGCCACCATGTTCGAAGTCTGACCACCCTGTTGGAAAGAAGCCCAAGCCCTTACACCATGTTGCAAGGAAGACCAAACTAGGTACATGAAGATATGGGGACTAAAAGAGAGAGAGACCAAATGGCATCGTGGAGTAGCACTGAGGTCCTAGATCCATAAGCAAAGCTTTCTTGGATGTTCTGGCCCAGTCCAGCTGCCAGGTGATACAGCCAAATGAATAACCCTAGCTGACATACTTGAAGCAGAAGAACCAGCCCTCTGAGCCCTGCCCAAATTCCAGACGCGCCACACTGTACCAAATAATAAATCATTGTTTCAAGGGTCTAAGTTTGGGGCTAGTTTGTTACACAGCAAGAGATCAGTGCAACAGTGGGCTAGTGTGATTTTTAATAACATTTTTCATAAGGTAAAACAGGGGAAGGGTAATAGCCAGATAGGCAGACGGGTGTCTAGGTGATGCCTACCAATGGTGTCATCAGTGAAGCCAGAGAGAAGCAGGACTGCTGGCTCCAGCAGGACCCGGCCTTCCCTCCTCCCATCATTCTGGCCTCACCCCAACCCTATGAGCCAGCTAATCTTTTGGGGAAAAGCGTGTTGATCCAACTTCCATCAAGTCCTTATCTGGGATTTAATCCTGACTTTGATACCCCTGCTCATCTCTCTGTATCATGCATCCTCCCTTTCACGGACAGGAACTTTAGTCCCCAAAGCCATATGACCCAACTCCCCAGCCACGAGCACTGAGCTTGGCCGGACACCTGCGCACAGGTGACTGTCATTCGCTGTGTCTCACGCTGCAGGCAGCAGCCTCGCCAGGAATTGCTTCACTGGGACCAAAACCAAGACCCACTCTTATGTCCCCTGAAGACCCAAGTGGGAACCTTCCTTTTGTAGTTTACCTGCCACCTGCATCCCCAACATCAGCTGCAAACATTCCTGGACCCCAACTACATGCGGGGCCCTGTGCTAGCAGCCCAGGATACAAAGAGATTAAAACTCCAACGTTGACATCAAGGAAGTTAATGGAGGAGACAGATAAACACATCAGCCACAGGCAGCACCGCGTGGCCATATGCGCAAGAAGCCGAAAGAACACTTTAGAAAAACAACACTCGGATAAGACATCATGGTGAGTACGGGGGCCCCTCTGGGAGGGCAGAAGAATAAACTAGACTCTCAGGAGCACAACCTGGATTTCTCTAGTGAGAAGGGGACTTTCACACCTCTAAGGACTGATCTTATAGCAAAAAAAATGTATTTCTGAAAAGTTTTCAATTTTCTGAATTTTGACATCAGAATTCCTAGCCAGATTTTCAAATCCTCTATCAAATTCTTCTACCCTCCATAAAACAACTCAGATCTTTTTTTTTTTTTAATTTATTTATTTTATTTATTTATTTTTGGCTGCGTTGGGTCTTCGTTGCTGCGCGCGGGCTTTCTCTAGTTGTGGCGAGCGGGGGCTACTCTTTGCTGCGTTGCGTGGGCTTCTCATTGCGGTGGTTTCTCTTGTTGCGGAGCAGGGGGTCTAGGCACGCGGGCTTCAGTAGTTGTGGCACACAGGCTTAGTAGTTGTGGCGCACGGGCTCTAGAGCGCAGGCTCAGTGGTTGTGGTGCACGGGCTTAGTTGCTCCGCGGCATGTGGGATCTTCCCGGACCAGGGCTCGAACCCGTGTCCCCTGCATTGGCAGGCGGATTCTTAACCACTGCGCCACCAGGGAAACCCCCAACAACTCAGTTCTTACATGAGTTTCTCAGCCAATTTTCTCTGTTGAGTATTTAAAATTTTTCTCGCAATGTTCCATATTCTCAAAGTAGCCCCCGTCCTTTCTATGATATTTGGAAATAATTTTTATCTCTTACTGGAAACCTTCACAGACTTTTAAAACTCAGTTTCATATCCTAATCGTCTGCTTCTGTGCATCCAAATTTTGTTTTTGTTTTTGTTTTTGTTTTTGGCCACGCCGTGTGGCTTGCAGGATCTTAGTTCCCCGACCAGGGATTGAACCCGGGCGCTTGGCAGTGAAAGCCCGGGGTCCTAACCACTGGACCGCCAGGGAATTCCCTCAAGTATTTTCATTAACTAACACCTGTATACATACACATTGGTTTTTTCATCACTAAATGGTTGATACATGGGGAAAAATTATTATTTAAATTATTTGAATTTAGTCAGGGTGAAAAACAGATTTAGGTTTAGGTTCATTTAATTACATGGATAGAAGCCCTCCAAAGAATGATACGCTCTCAAAGTGAGATGCGTGAACAGCTGGAGAAAGCAGGAGAAGCAGCAGCTGTGCAAACCAGAAGGCAGCCAGCCTCCTGACCGGTCCTGAGCTGGTCCCCAGAGAACATGGAGGTCAGGGTGTGACACGCAGCCAGGGAGCTGGCCATCAGGTGGCAAGAGCTCGCGCCAGGCCAGGTTGCCTTGGACTCACCTCCTCGTCCCCACCCCATCTGACCCTGCGCCGCGGGCGGGGCCAGCCCCCAAGTACACTGCTGGTTCTCACCTCAGTGCCAGGCTGGGTCTCTCCACTGTGTTTTCTTGGGGCTTTCTCTGCAGAGCCCAGAGCTCACTCAATCCCCCTGTGCGGGGACCGTCCCAAAGTGCAGGGCATTAATGTACTTGGAATAACGTTCCACTAAGGAGAGCTGGAATTAGAGGGTAAACGCCTCCCGCCCCATGCTTCAGAGTGGCAATTCTAAGGCACATTCTACAAAGTTCCGTAGGAGTCCCTGGTAGGACTGAGCCCCAGCTGTCCGCAGCTGTAACCCACTCATGAACGTACTGTTTATTGGTTTTTTCCACCCTCCTTTCCTCCCTCTCCTTAGTCCCTCACTCCTGTTTCCTGCCATCACCTCTCCAATAACAAAACTGCACCTAAATCCTTATCACAGACGCTCATCTCAGGGGCTAAGACCAAGAGACGGCTGGAAACGAGGGAAAGACAAGACGAGGTGCTGAAGGAAGATTCCACACTTTGGGTGAAAGGCAAGAGGCTGATCGAAGCCAGAAGCGTCTTTACAAAGACAAACCTCCTAGATTCCAGGTTGCCCCATGGCTGACCTTTTAAAGGGGACCCTGCCCAGTACAGGCTGAAGAAATGAGCAACAGTTGGCTGAAATCTGAACACTCCAGTTAGGGCACTGTTTAAGGAAGTCTCATTTTAATAAAGGGCACAAAAAATAACAACCTCCTGATATATCCAACTTGGATGGAGCTTAAGGGTATGCTGGGTGAAAAAGCCAATCTCAAAGGGTTACGTGCAGTATGATTCCATTTACATAACCACCTTGAAGGGACAAACTTACAGTGAGAGAGAAGAGATCGGCAGTTGCCAGGAGTTAGGGTTGGGGGAATGAGGTGACCATTAAGGGGTAACATGAGGGAGTTTTTTTGTGGTGATGCAACAATTCTGTATCCTGATTGTGACGGTTATTTGAATCTACACAACACACACACACACACACACACACACACACACGCTTTAATAGTATTGTACCAATGTTAATTCCCTGGTCTTGACAATGTACTACTTTTATGTAAGATATCATCACTGGAGGAAGCCATAGTCCAGGAACTCTCTGTACTATTTTTCCAACTTCTTGTAAGTTTTAAACTATTTCAAAATAAAAAGTCATAAAACCGAAAAATGTTTTTTAAAATTGGATGCTGAGAGAGAGAGAAATACAGCCAGCTTTCCCTTTCTTCTCCCTCAAATGGCTGTTTTGGCCACATGACTGGTATCCAAGGATGAACTAATGAGATAATCCATGTCAAGGGCCCACCCCAGTATGTTCAGAATAAACATTATCAGTTCTTATGATGACTGTGATTACTGACAAATACAATACAAATTATTACTCCGGCCACCTAATCAGCCAATAGTCTAAGAATTGAATGAAGGCATTTATTCTACTGCTTAAGATAAGGAATGGAAAAATTGTCTGAACATTTTCTTATGCTCATTCCCCCCTTGGCCACGACTGCTAAAGAGAATTTCAAGTTGGTGAACGTGATTCAAATTGAAGTTGGGAAATGTAAGGGCTAATACCAGTGACCAGGAAGCCAGCCTTTGACCGGGGCATCATCCAGGGAACTTGATGCAACAACTGCATTGAACCTGATCCTGATGAAAAGAAGATCTGCCTACCGTATGCATGGCTTCCAACAGAAGGCTCTGGTCTGCTGTGTAGGTGCACACGTGCGTGTCTGAGAGTGCCAGGGCATAAGCAACTATTTGACTCAAAGCCATATGATAGGACGGAGCATTGGGGCCAGGTGGTGAGGAAAAGTCTAGCGGCTACATGATGGGAGAATCAGTCACTGGGAGCCGATGTTAGAAGCCAAAAGTAGATCATTGGAAGGAAGGCAGAAGTGGCAGAGAGCCCGCGGAGTTTAAATCTTTTCACACAAGCAATTAAGCAGATAATCCACGGAAAATGTTTAGCAATATTTAAAAAATTATTTTCTGTGTCCTAAATGTTAAAGAAACCTTAAATGTTAAAGTTTTAAGAATTTAAGTTTAAGATATACATTTCACGGCCACCTCCCTTGAGCCATTTCTCTTTCAATAGATTAAGGGCTGAAAGTTCACTGGAAGTCATGAGAACGGGGCAGAGAGAGAATCCACAAAGGAAACATGAACAGAGGGTAGACAGTGTTTTGCCCGGCTTCAAAATGGAAATCTTGCAACCCAGGAGACAAGAGCAACTCACTATGAAACCAAACAGAGAGTCTGGAAAGACAGAAAATGAAGGCCATGCCAAGAGATGTCTAGCCAACCCCCCATCAAAAAATCAGAACTTAGAGCAGTGTTTCCTCTACCCAGATTAAGCTCTAAACCTGCCTCAGTACTTTCAACTCTCTATGCTGAGGCCACCACGATTGCTAAGAAAAGGATCAAGAAAAGAAAACAGGTAGGTCTGAAGTAGCAAAAAAAAAATGCCTGGCTGGTCCAGGAACCAGGGGTTAGAACAAACTGATTGTGAGGGTAAATAGTGACTTGTGAAGAGACTATTTTGTGAGAAGGGGATTCCATTTTCAGAGCTTGGGCTACAGGAGAGCTGAGAACCGTGTTACAAGTAGAAGGACCTAAGCCCAACTTCTGACACATCGTAGGCAGTCAATGAATATTCCTAGAAAGGATAAATGGATGGATGGATGGATGGATGGATGGAAGGAAGGAAGAACATAGGTATGAAAGGTAGGGACACTGTATTTCTAACTCTGGTAGTACTGAAAAATGACAGTAGAGATATTCTTTAGTTTTGTTAAACATACATTATTTTTTGTTTTATTAGAATAAGGAAAAGTGAAATCTCTTCTTCCAGAAATACACGAGGAAGGGCAAGGAAGCCCGTGTTCTCACAATAGAGCTGCATGTCACATGCCACCAAAGGGTCTTCTCCAGTGGTCATTCCTGAGCCAAGTTCAATACTTGAGCCTTATTGCTGGTTAATAATGCTAAAAGTTTAAGAAAGTTATGAAGTGGAGCCATTCTGCATTACAGGATACAGAAAAACTAATTCCAACAAATGACCTAACCTGGCTTTAAGGCAAAGCCCACAGAAGTCATTTTCCAAATAATAAAATTTCATTTCAGCGTCCAAATAAGATTCCACAAGTGCCTTCAGTATTTGATCACTGTCACAATTTCTCTCCACCATACATGAACCTCCAACCTATCTCCTGGAGCGCAAGTCTCACCGTCCTCTTCTGAGTAACAACCATTCATATAAATCGAGATCACAAGTATGTTTTCTCTTCCCCAAGACCTACAAATCCTAGTCTTTGGCCCATGCACACAGATCTTATAGTTCCTTTTTAAGTTATCATCGGCCATCTTATCACCCTTTATAAGTTCTCTTTATCTGTCATAAGGTAGTACAAGGGATTTTAATAAAAGTTCATCGATGCATTCATCCTTGTGACAGAGTAGATGTGGCTTATATAAATTTAATATCGGTTCTGCTGTCAAGAAAAAATAAAAACATAAATTTGTCAAACTAAGTAACAATCAAGAATCTTTGCATCTTAAGTGACACAAACTCAACTGAGACTTGTTCAAGGAAAAGAAGAGAGGTTTATTGATTCACATAAGTTCTAACTTAAGGCATGCTGGTCCAGAATTCAAATACCATTGCCACCTCACTCTCCCTGGCTCTCCCTCCACCTCCAGGTCAGTGTCTCCCCATTTGTGTTGTCACACTCTCTCCCACAGGGGGCTTCCTCCATGCCACTACTGGATTCCAACATCACAGCCAGTGACCCAAGTAAAAAGACACTGATTCCCTCTCCAGCTGAGGCTCAGGGCACAGATATCAGTAGCCCCTTCCAGTTTTACTATCTAGAGATGTAGAGATCCTGGGAATCCTTCTTCTGGTTGAATTACAGAGCTTCTCCTAAGGTTACAGCCACCAGCCCAGCCTCTCCTAAAACAGTCTCAGCAGTACATTGGATTCAATCCCCTCACATATACTCAAAGCCAAATTCTGACTCTTTGCTCACTGGAACAGAAATACCCTTATTTTTCCTATACATAGCTCAAACATTACTTTTTAGAATATAAAAATCACTCGCCACACATCTATGGTCTATCAGTATGTGAGTATCATCAAAATGTGCATTTGAGGCAGGTGACTCTGGTGTCAGTGCGGGGTATCGACTGATGTGGGACAGTCAAGGAAAGCTCCCAGGAGGAGGTGATTCTTGAGCTCAACTTAAAGGATGAAGAGCAGGAAGCAGCATCAAGGTAGAAAAAGGCACTCAGGTCAGAGGTAATATCATGGGCATCAGTATGTGCTGGCTTGAGTAAGGAGCAAAAGGTTTGAGGGAAGGGGATGGTGGGAGATGGGACTGAATAGCTAAGTAAAAGCCATGTCATGAAGGCACCTAAATTCCTTGCTAGGATGTTTGAATATTTCCCTAAATGTTGTGTGGGTGACGAGGACCCACTGGAGAGTTTTCAGTGTGTGAGTATCATCAAATGTGCATTTGAGGCTGGTGACTCTGGTGTCAGTGTGGGGTATGGATTGATGTGGGACAGTCAGTAGATGTCACCAGGAGAGCACTGAGAGGCCATTCAGACAAGACATGATAAGAGTCTGAAGCGACAGCAGACATGAAGAGGAGGCCACATGTTTGGGAGAGATTTAGATGATAGAATCTGTGGGTCTCGGCGGCCAACTGGCAGAGGAAGAAAAATCGGTGTGGACTCCTGAGTCTTTACCTGGGGTCATGGAGTTTCTGTGACCAGGAAAGACAGAAGGGAGCAGGTTTGGAGGAGAAGGGGGTGAGCCCGATGAGGAACGTGCACAGCCTGAGGTCTCTGGGAGTGGAGATAGCCAGGAGAGAGGATTCCAGAACGAAGAGCCCAGCCCTCAGGAGAAAGATCTGGGTGTGAAGCCAAGTTTTAGAGGAGCGTTTTTCGCTGACACCACAGGAGCGGCTGGCTGACACTTAGTGGAATAGGTGAAGCAAGAAGAAAACCAAAGGCAGAGCCGTGGGGAACACCGATGTTTCCAGGGTGTTGAGGAAGACAGAGTTGACGAGGGATCGAGAAGGATTTATTAGAGAAAAGGAAGCAAAATGCCAGAGAGTAGAGAAACACATTTCAAGATGGAGAGAATAATGCTGAATCTAGAACATTCTGGAGTTTTCTGTGGGCTGAAGAGACGGTGTCACGTGGAAAACAGGAAGATCAAGAAGAAAAATATTCCATTTACCAAAAGGAATGATTAAAATCCTTATAAAATTCCTTTGTTACAGCATCATGTTCTATATATGGTTGAAAGGTTTGACATAACTTTCTAGGTGGGTGTAAAATTTACATGTAGACCCTTTTCTGCAGACGGGAAAGACTTTAGAAGCAGGGTCACTAAACTTTTTCTCCAAAGGACCAGATAGTGAATATTTTCACATTTGCAGGCCAGACAGTCTGTGTCACAACTACTCAACTCTGCCGCAGTAGCAGGACAACAGCCATAAAGCACATGGACGTGAATGAGCACGGCTGTGCTCCAATAAAACTTTATTTACAAAACCAAGCAGTGAGCTAGATTTGGCCTGAGGACCCTAATCTGAGGACTCCTCTTCCATAGTAGTATCTTTACAGACCTTCCCCCTCTTCACAACCAGGTGTCAAAAGGAGGGGAGTGAACAAACCATGTCCAGAAGAGCACAATTTTCACAGAAACTGCAGACTGATGCCGAGAACATTCCAGAACATTCCGTCAGCCCTGTAACCATGACAGACTCTAGTCAACGTTCCTGGGAATTGAGAGGTGTTTGCTTCTGGCAGAGACAAAGTTCTGCCTATCAGCATACTTATTACATGCTGTGCCTACAAATTAAAACACTTAGAATTTTTCCTCCAAGCTCCAACTATATGCAAATGCCATTGTTTTGTTTCTTTCCACTACTTCCGCTTTAAGTCACTTTCAATAGTTTGTGTAAAACTAAAAGAATTCTAATTAGATATAGACATGTATGTTCTAGTTCTTTTCCCAAACAGTGATTTGTATACATAATGCTGAGAAACAAGGCGTTTGAAGTCTTAAGAGGGAAACTCCTCAGCAAATTCTTAAGTAAACACAATGCAAGACTGTAACCCAGTTAAATTATTAGAAATATTGTTAGATATTTTAGAAACATTAGAAGGATTTCAGTATTTTCTAAGTGTGTGTGTCCGCTTATGGCGGTGATTCATTTAAGTTTTGACTAGTCATCCAACGGGAGCAGATGTGATTTGTGTCACTTTCAGGCAGAAGCTTTCAGAACCATAGATGGCTCTTTTCCTCGGCCATAGTAACCAGCAAATTCCAGATGGTCAACATTCTTTCAGCCTGGGTATTAAACTCTCATCTGGGGGGGCACTCTTTTTTCTGACTACACCCTGACTAATAAAGACACTGACCTAGTTTAATACCCTCGTCTGAACAGCAGTACCTCTAAACCGGGGGTTAGACAATTTTTTCTGGAAAGCCCCGGAAAGTACCTATTTTCAGCTTTGTAGTCTGTCACAACCCTTCCACCCTACCACTGCAGCAGGGAAGCAGCCTCAGGCAATAAAAACGTAAATGAACGGGCGTGACTGTACCAATAAAACCCTATTTACAAAAACAAGTAGCAGCTGGATTTGACCTGCAGGGCAGTAGTTTGCCGACGATCTAAACTAACGATCTATGTAACTCAGTCTCAGAGTCTCCGTGTATTTCTTCCTGGTGGGGGGAAGGGCTGACAGACATTCCAAAGAAGGAGGTAATCATAGCTGAGAGGAAAAACCTATTCACTCTCGTGTTTCCCAACTGCTGCAGGAAAAGCCTGCCAGAAATAAAGGACCAGAGAATCCACTGGACTCAAAGTTGAGCACAAGTGGAAGGGCAGAAATTGCTATGGAATTAAATATTTTTAGTATAAGGAATTTGCTACACAATGATGTACACTTTTGTGTTAATTCAAAATTCCCCGTAATAAAAAGCGAAGGAGGAGGGACTTCCCTGGTGGCGCAGTGGTTAAGAATCCGCCTGCCAGTGCAGGGCACACGGGTTCGAGCCCTGGTCCGGGAAGATCCCACATGCCGCGGAGCAACTAAGCCCGTGCGCCACAACTACTGAGCCTGCGTGCCACAACTACTGAAGCCCGCGCGCCTAGAGCCCGTGCTCCCGCAACAAGAGAAGCCACCGCAACGAGAAGCCCGGGCACCGCAACAAAGAGTAGCCCCAGCTCGCCACAACTAGAGAAAGCCCGCGCAGAGCAACGAACACCCAACGCAGCCAAAAGTAAATAAATTAAATAAATAAATAAATAAATAAAAAGTGAAGGAGGAGGAGGAAGAAATCTCTAGTATCTCATCTAAGTGTTTTGGAAGATGATTTCTGGGTATTAGTATAATTCAGGGCTTTGTATTTGGCAAAATTCACATAAAAAGAACATTATGGCTGGAATCACGGCCAGCATTTTATCTCGGAAATAGCATATGCATTTTTTTTTTTTAATGATTTCTCTAGTCCCTGAGAAACTATAAGGGCTCAGCTGGCCCCTTAATCCATATGACATTTTTATGACAATTAAAATATCACCCCAAGGAGAGTCTTTCATTCCATTGTCAGATTTTATTGGGCTAACATAAGCTAACAAAGCAGAATAAAATTATACAGCTAATATTATATTTAAACCATCAATTTATTACATTTAAGGCTATACCAAGAAAAAACACTGGCCTTTGGTGTCAACCGAATAAAATTAATCACACAGATGTTTAATATCTGATTATAATTTTTCCCTAAGAGTAAGTTTCTTTGTTTGGACCACATTTAACAAGATCCATCCTCTCAAACATAATGAGAATTTTAACAGCAACTGAAAATCATCTTATGTCCTTTTGTCGGGTCCTTGTAGTAGTTGTATGTAAATTCACCGAACTCCTTCCAAAGGAAAATTGTATGTCTTTTTGTTAGGGGAGATGCAGCTTTCTCCCTCTCTCCCTCCCCGCCCCCCGCCCTTGGGCTTTGAACTGCAGAGTCATACAGACTTGACGTCAAACCACCACTCCAGCACTTGTAACTGTATGACTTGGGCCGAACTGCCTAAGCTTTTTAAGTGTCACTTTCCTCATTGGCTAAAAATAAGTAAATAAATGCCCAGGATTAATCTCTATAAAGCTTTTAGCATGGTGGCTGACCCATAATAAGTATTCAAGAATTGCTAGCTATTTTCCTTTCCCTGGAACCACTATTTTCCCAAAAAGTCACTGCCCCCTTGATCTAGTTCTATTACCCATCAATCCTATTTGGCCGAAGATCCTGGACTTAGCCCTAAGGGATCCCGTGTCCCGTGCAGCATAGAGTGTGTTCAATCTGGCTAAGCTGTAGAACCAACAGGAGAGCTTTCAAAATACAATTTCCCCGACCCACTGAGCTGTCAGCCTCAAGGACAGCACCCTGGAATCTACATTTTTAAACAAGACCCCAGGCAGCTCTTTGGCAAGTGGCCTGGGGTCATCCATACAGCTTACTTGGTTGTCACCCATAAGGCAGGGCTTAGAGTCAATGTGATGGTCCATTTCCTCACCCACAATCCCTAGGTGTTCCATCGCACTTCTTTTCAGTATCCAAACTTCACCTTTTTCGAACACAAACCCAAGAAATGCAAGAAAAATACAAGAACCGCACCAAGAAATGTTTTTGTAAAGAAATGCTTTCAATGTTTTCTTCAGGCTAATTTCTTGTTTTCTTGCCAGTGGTATTTTCAGATGTAGGGCAGACTTTAAAGTCAATATAGGGACTTCCGTGGTGGTGCAGTGGTTAAGAATCTGCCTGCCAATGCAGGGGACACGGGTTCGAGCCCTGGTCCGGGAAGATCCCACATGCCACGGAGCAACTAGGCCCGTGTGCCATAACTACTGAGCCTGTGCTCTAGAGCCCGTGAGCCACAACTACTGAGCCCGCGAGCCACAACTACTGAAGCCCATGCGCCTAGAGCCCGAGCTCTGCAACAAGAAGCCATCGCAATGAGAAGCCCGCGCACCGCAACGAAGAGTAGCCCCTGCTCGCCACAACTAGAGAAAGCCCGCGTGCAGCAAAGACCCAACGCAGCCAAAAATAAATAAATTCATAAATAAATAAAAAATAAAGTCAATACAAACTGGAAAAAAAACACCAATCCAACAGCACAGCCTCCCCAAATGTCACTGATATTGAGCATGGTGGCCACCGACATTACAGGGTTCGGGGTTCTATTCACATTTGATTATTTCTCTTCGCTACCAACCTCTCTCTAGCCATTCCTCCTGAATAAATGCCATCTCCAGGTAGTGATTTTTCAAGCAATGTGAGTTTTAATTTTGCTTTCATAGAGCCGCACTGTCCCAAGCAGACACACCAGCAAGAGAATTCCTATTCCCAGTGTAGACCAGACAGGGTGCGTCGCTGAAGGCCTGTGTGCACAACCACCAGCCGTGCTGACCCCCGTCTGCCTGGGGCCTGTCGGGGCTTCTGAACACCAGGCCTGTAATCTCGAGGGCCTGGCAGTGCTAGGACCTCTTCCTGCCAGGCCAGCTGGTACTCTCGGGGGTCAGGTCTAATGACAGAATAAAGCCATGGTCGTCCTGTACTTCGTGCACTCCCTAAGAGAGTCCTTTTTCCTCTTTCCTCTGTCTTAACGTTTAAGAGGTGGTCTTAATCAGGGGTCAGCTTAGCCAAGCAACAGGAGCAGCACCCTTCAGGAAGAATTTTCCATTTTCCCCTGAATTATCTTTTACAAGAACACTTCAGAAATAAACTTATTGCCCGCTTCTAACCAGTGGGGTTAGGAGAGGTCTAATGGTAAAGCTGGCAACTTGACTTTGCCTTCCTTTTCACTGACCCGGCTTCAAGAACTAAACATTCTAAAACATTTGTACTGAATTGGGGTGGGGAGATTCTCAGAGACCGAAGAGTTTTAAGGTCACCCACTGAATGTTTATGAGAGAAAGGAAGGGAAGGAGGGAGGAAAGAGGGAAAAAGGAAAAAAGAAGAAAAAGGGAAGGAAAGAAAATCATCTGTTGCTGGTGGTAACAGACCAACCAGAGATAACCTCCGGCCGTAGAGCCCCCGACGTGTCCGTCTGAGCACTGCCGGCCTGTAACAGCTATCTCCAACTGGAAGAAATTAGGTCTGATTCCTTCAACGAGGCTTATGTGCCGTGTTCAGAGCCCCTATCTCACTCCTAGCCCACTAACGGTCATCAGGGTTTCTTCTCATTAAAATAGTGTTTCATAAAGAAAAAAAATGATATATAAAACCTGAATCGACATAGACTATGGTGCCTTAAGCCAATAAACCACGTATGCCCACTTTGCTCATAAGGAACTAAAACAATGAATTCCCACTATCGTAATTTTTCTCTTTTCACTTTGCTAAGTCTTGGCAATTTTTGCCTCATCAGTCAAGGCCCTATTTTCACTGATGAACATGGTGAGCACGGTTGAATCCTTTGCTCACCTGACAGAGGCCTGTGACGAAGGACGGTCACTGGACTGGGAAGAAGGCGACTTGATCCAGTTCCAACTCAGCCACAAACCTCTAGAAACTTACCCGCGCGCCCGGGGCCTCCATTGTCTCTTCTGTGAAATGAGTTGGGAGATCCTCACGCCTTCAAGTCTGGTCCTTGGATTAACAGAATCAGCACCACCTGGAAGCGGCTGGAAATGCACACAGAACCTCGGGCCCCTCCCCCAGACCTGCCGAGCCAGCACCTGATTTTAACAAGAGTCCCGGGGATCCGAATGCACGCGGAGGGCAGCGAGGCTCTGATGGGTGCGGCTGATGTGGGTGCGAGGCTGCCTCGCCCGGGCTCCTCCCTCCGCGCGGCCTGCTTCCCACGCCTCACTCGCCGGTTCTCAGCGCTCGCTCAGCATTGGCACCATCTGGGGACCTTTTACAATTCGGATGCCCAGACCAGTTAGATGCGAACCTCGGGCCGCGCAGGCCGAGCAAGGGCACTGTGGAAATCTCCCCAGGTGATTCCTGTATGCAACCCTGGTGGAGAGCCTCGGCCTAAATATTCCTCCCGGGCTTGGGCGCCCTGTAGCTCATTCTCTCGTGCGTGCTTTTTCCCAGTCCCCGAGTGGAACAGCAGAACTTGATCCCTTCTGTTCTGAACGCTCTCTTTTGCACAACTGGCTGCAGGGAGACGACAACGGTAGCTGCTGTCAGCCCCCCGAGCCCCAGGGTTTTGGCATTCACTTTGGGCATCTGGGATTTTTGTTAAGGGGCAGCCAACCGATATTTGCCACAGAAGTGCTAAGAATGGAACCACCACCAGTAATAGTACCTATTTATTAAGCACCTCTAGGTGTGGAGCGCTATAGAATGCAAAGAGGTGAAATGATCACGCTTCCTTGCTTGTGTCTATGCACCCACCCCCTTTCCTGAGCTCAGAAGAGAAGATTCAGCACAAGCTGGAGAGAGAGAGAGAAGTCCCAACCAGACCAAACTGGAGGCCATCCTTGCAGCTGCCTGGTGAAGATCACTGACGACTGGGACCTGGGGATGGGCGACAGGACCTCGCGGGGTAGTGTTTAGAGTTACTTCTGGCTCTGTGTCACATCCTTCTTTCATGCTCCCGAGCTCCTGGGTTAATGAACTCCATCATGGATTGTTACATGCAGACCACGGCGTGGTAGGCAGACTAATAGCCCCCAGAGATGTCTACATCCTAATCCCTGAAACCCAAGAAGGTGTTGTTGCCTTAGATGGCAAAGGGGATTTTGCAGATGTGATACAGTTAAGGGTCTTGAGGTGGGGCGATTCTCCAGGGTTATCCGGATGGGCCCAACGGAATCACAAGCGTCCTTACAACAGGAAAGCGGGAGAGGCAGAGTCAGAGAAGGGGACGTGCTGATGGGAGCAGATTTTTGGAGTCCTGCCATGGCTGGCGGGAAGGGAGCCAATGAACCAAGGAAGCCCAAAAGGCAATGAAGGGATTCTCCTTCCGAGCTTCCAGAAGGAACCCGCCCTGCCAACACCTTGATTTTTAGCCCCTTTTAGACCCACAGAACAATAAGGTAAGGAATCTGTGGTGCTTCACATCACTCAGTTGTAGCGATTTGTTACAGCAGCCATAGGGGACTAATACCAACCAGGAATAAGCGCGGCCTTCCTATGGCGGTCCAGATTCCCCAGCCCACAGCGGGCAAAACTAGGTTCCTGGTCACCATGACAGAGCCCCATGTTAGGAACTCTGTCCCTTGTTGGGATGTGCTGCCGGTGACACGCAGACCACGGCCCCCAGGCCTGCAGGGGCTCTCCCTGAGGGAACACCCTCCCTCACCCTTTCGCCCCGCCCCGCCCCCAACCAGTTCCCCGATTTCTATAACTAATAACCGCCACTGGCAAAAGAGGTCAGCCTTCCCAATTTGAACATTTTAAATATTTTAAGAAAAATAGAGTATTACTTTGCTGTGGAACCCTTTGTGGTAGAACAAGGGAAATACTCATCAAAGTCATAAGGAGAACACACCACCAAGGAAAGTAGATGCTGGGATTTTTTTTCCCTTTGGTGGTCAGCGTTCAAACCCCTCCAGGACATTGAGCCAACAGTAACATCTAGAGAAGTGGAATGTTTCTGTTGCCCAGTAGTCAGAGTTGGGACTTAATGGAGATCAGAACTTAAACAGAATTTGAGCTGAGCTGACCTAGTGGTCAGCCCAGTGGAACCTCAGGCCCACCTGTGTTTAGTTCTTCCAAATCCTGAGCGTATGCTCAGCCATGAGCTAAGTACCAGCTGTGCTCCCAGCCCGTGGTAGGAGGCGTGTGGAAAGCTCCAGAGTCCTCCCTCCAGAGCAAGAAAGGCCATTACGAGCAACACCATGGACCCAAAGGACTCGTTACCGACTGGAAGCACCACTGAAGACATGAAAGGTGCAGGATGGGAAATTCCCATCCATCTCCACTAACCTCTGCACTGTAAAGCGGAAAAAGAGAGACGGGTCGTGGAAAGTCAGAGGGTGACTCCAGTTGAGGCTGCTCTTCTAGATGCAGTCTCTTCACTGGGGAAAATTGAAATCCTGCAGCAACACCTTCATGTCGCTCTTACGCCACCATGGTACCCCAGACATGGCTCCTTGTGCCACGTCCCGGCCCTACATCTGTCTAAGGGACACAGTTGCCCATCACCCAGCACACCAGGAAGTGCTCTTCATTCTTTCTCGAAGGTCCAAGTTGTGCTCTAGTGTCACCTCCTTCCCGCCTGAAGAGCTGCTGTTAGCATTTCTCATAGTGCAGGTCTGCTAGCAAAGAATTCCCTCGGTTCTTCTGAAAACATCTCCAGTTCTCCTTAATTTGTTAACCTGACCCCTGGGTAGTGTTTTTTGTCACTGTAGTTATTTCTGCTACAATCGGTACCAACCTGTGTTGCCTTAAATAAATTTAAGCTGTGAAAAGCGAGTCAACACAGACATAAAGAACAGACTTGTGGTTGCCAGGGGGAAGGGGGGGTGGGGGAGGGAGGAATTGGGAATCTGGGGTTAGCAGATGCAAACTAATATATATAGGATGGATAAACAACAGGGTCCTACTGTATAGCACAGGGAACTCTATTGAATACCCTAAGATAAACCATAACGGAAAAGAATATGAAAAAGAATGTATAGATATATATATAACTGAATCACTTTGCTGTATAGCAGAAATTAACACAACATTGTACATCAACTATACTTCAATAAAATTTAAAAAAAAATACAACTGCTATTACAAAGAAAAAAAAATGGTCAAGTGTTCCAAATTTAGGAAGCGTGCTATCCAGGGGCAGGAACCATGAGCTATGGCTGAAAAGTTCCAGACTAGTTGACCCTCTAGTCTGGGTGACCCCACATAGGTGCAGGTCTAGAAACCAGAATTGTAGAAGTGATGGGCTCTTAGAAGACACAGCCAATCCTTTTGCTTTCTGGAGGAAAAATTGTTTTAAGTGACTTGTCCAAAGTCACAAAGTTAGCAATTACTGGCATTAAAACTGGGACCTCCTGCCGGTTCACCCCTGCTATCTCCTCTCTACAACCCACCCTTCAAGCTCCCGTCCAGCCTTCTAGACAAAGACTTGCCACATCTACATTTGTCTGAGAGACATAGCTAGCATACCAACTCCCACACCACATTAGCTATGGGGTCAGCCTGTCTGGTGTCTGTACGGGGCTGTAACATACAGGAAGCAAGAAGTGAAAAGAAATGTACGTGGTCTGTGAGCTGAAAACATTCAGCAGCCCGGAAACAATGACTAGTTTTGAAAGAATGAGCTTGTAGGTCACATTAGCCCAAAGAAAATTACTTTTAACAAGGATTAGCTCAGAATCATGTACACAGATTTCTTTCTTTTTTTTTAAGGTGCCTGAATTTTATGATGTCACATTTGTCTGTCTGACGATTCGTTTCTTATGGCAAATACAGGCCAAAAGAAAGAGAGGAAATCGGTTCATAGGACAGGTTTTCATGTACTCTAAGGGTCAAAATAAACTCCTTGGATGAGAGACCAGTGGACTCAACATCATTAAATATTTTCATCTCTGAAACTGAGGCCTCAAACAAACAGTGACCTGGGACACATCCTACAGAGAGAATGCAGAGAGAGAAGGACCTTTCCAGTGGTGAACGGCTATGCCCAGCTCAGCTCTGGGACAGCCAGGCTGTGATGACCTTTTCTGTTTTGAGAAGGTCAGGCAGTAGCCGTGAATAAATTGTGCCAAACAGATAATGTATTCCAAGCTCGTGCCTGCCCTGAAGAAGACATCAGCCTCCGCAGCTGCTGGTAGAAGGTGTTAATATTTCTTCCAATTTAGAGGCGGCATCGCAATGAGGAGAACACACTCGTTAGACGTGGGCAGAGACCAACAGATGCCAGCACATGTCATCTGGCAGCTGTCTGTACCAGGAACTAGAAGGTGCTATTTCCCATAAGTAAAATAATGGAGCATTAGTCCCCGGCAAGTGAAAACCTAATACACGGAGTTTATGAATTGATAATTCTGTTTACCACAAGGATATGATGACTCATTATTTTCCCACCCAGGAAGAAAGCTAGCTCTTCCTTCCTGCTGGTTTCCACTGAGCATGGTTCTGATTGGCAGGTCAGCGGAGGAGACTGGTTCCCCTTTTATCATCTACAGGTGTGTCTCACTTTATGCCACAGGTAGAGTCCAGAAAAATTGTGAATGTGTTACACTGCTGAATAAGGAGGCATGTTTTTTTAATTGGAGCAGAGTTGATGTACAATGTTGTGTTAGTTTCAGGTGTACAGCAAAGTGAGTCAGTTACACACATATATATATATATATATATATATATATATATATATATACATATATATATGCATATATATATATATTCTTTTTCAGATTCTTTTCCTTTACATGTTATTACAAAATACTGAGTATAATTCTCTGTGCTATACAGTAGGTCCTTGTTGTTTATCTATTTTATATATAGTAGTGTGTGTATCTGTTAATCCCAAACTCCTCTTTTATCCCTCCCCCCCCCCTTCCCCTTTGGTAACCATAAGTTTGTTTTCTATGTCTGTGAGTCACTTTTGTTTTGTAAATAACTTCATTTGTATCATTTTTTTTTTAGATTTCACATATAAGTGATATCATATGATATTTGTCTTTCCCTGACTTAGTATGATAATCTCTAGGTCTGTCCATGTTGCTGCAAATGGCATTATTTCATTCTTTTGTATGGCTGAGTAATATTCCATTACATATATATATACACACACACACACACACACACACACACACACACACACACACACCATACATACCATACATATATATATATGCGTGTGTGTGTGTGTGTGTGTATATATTTACCACATCTTCTTTATCCATTCATCTGTCCATGGACATTTAGGTTGCTTCCATGTCTTGGCTATTGTAAATAGTGCTGTAATGAACATTAGGGTACATGTATCTTTTCAAATTAGAGTTTTCTCTGGATGTATGGAGGCATATTTTAAATCCCCAGTGAGAATGAACAACTTGAATGAAACTTGTGCTGAGTGACTGTCTACTTCATTGCCAAGTCCTTCTTCTTTCACGTGGCTCACAGTCACGTTTCAGAGACCGCTCCCATTTCTCACCTGCGGCCCCAAACTTTTTGTAAGGCAGAAGAATGAAAAACTGAATAAGAGTATTCATTCATTCATTTTTGATCTCGTACAGAAATGAAGACTCTAGGGGCTTCCCTGGTGGCGCAGTGGTTGAGAGTCTGCCTGCTAATGCAGGGGACATGGGTTCGAGCCCTGGTCTGGGAAGATCCCACATGCCGCAGAGCGGCTGGGCCCGTGAGCCACAATTGCTGAGCCTGCACGTCTGGAGCCTGTGCTCCGCAACAAGAGAGGCCGCGATAGTGAGAGGCCCGCGCACCGCGATGAAGAGTGGCCCCCGCTTGCCACAACTAGAGAAAGCCCTCGCACAGAAACG
Source organism: Balaenoptera borealis (assembly GCF_965194805.1). NCBI lineage: Eukaryota > Metazoa > Chordata > Mammalia > Artiodactyla > Balaenopteridae > Balaenoptera > Balaenoptera borealis. Next base: position 7,972,533 of record NC_138881.1, on the reverse strand, counting down.
AAGACCCAACACAGCCATAAATAAATAAATTAATTAATTAATTAAAAAAAAAAAAGAAATGAAGACTCTAGCACAAAAACATGACAAGTCACAACCAATTTTTTTAGTTCTGCAATTTAAAAATTTTTTCTTTTCTACAGTAAACACTGTGCTATCTGGGCAGGTAGAAGGGCAGAAGTTCGTAAAACCTTCCAATTAACTGGGCATTAAAATTCCCTGGGTGTGTTTGCAAAGAACTAGGATGATCTCCAGAGGGCTTTGGAGCCTGGGGCAAGTCACAGGAGATAACTGAGTCTTCTGTTACTTAAATACATTTCCTCAGGCGAAATCGGGTTAAAATGAACTTCAAAGCTTCCTCAGATCAAGAGAAACCAGAGCTTAAATGTCAGGATCAGAAGGAGATAAAATTGTGATTAAAATAAAAGAAGTCATCACAAGACAGGAAAAGTCACAAAGGGCAGAATTCAGTTATTTGTTTGCAAATGATTACTATGCTTCTCCTCACTGTGCCAGAGGTCGGGGATTCAACAAGAAAACAGACACTTCTGCACATTTCAACAATCTCACAAAACAGCCATGACGCGCATGTACTAGGCGAGAGGCGAACAGTCTGTAATTAAGCACTAAAAAGCCTAGGGGCTCACGGAGGGCTTCACAGGCATGAGCGTCCAAATCTTATTTTTTAAATATTCGTATCGTTTAAAAAATGTGCATATGCATCTATGTAGATGGATATATACACTCCTGATGCTGTGAGTTACAAAATCCTTCGAAGTCACACTTGGTTCTCCTCGTATTCCTTGGGTCATATACGAGCAGCTCCTCTAAAAAATATCGTGTATCCACACTTTCCTGTCCAGTGTTTACAACCACTGCAGGTTCTAAGTTCTAGGAGAGAAAGCCAAGCTAAAGGGAACTGTGAAGTTCACGGCCACGTCGTTATAAGATAACAAGTTACCCACCTCTGTAACTGGCGTTAGGCGGGTGGCTTCTTCCAGCCGCATCAGGAGACAGTTTCTTTTTTCCTGAAGTAGAATCCTGTAGGTACAAAAACAGTCCACTGGTGGATTTCAAAGATGCCAAGTATATTTTCCTAATAAGAAATTCAACTGTAAATTCCCCCAAACTGATTGAGGTGTCAATGACTAAATTCTAAAAAAGCACATCCAGGTCATAAACACCAAGATAACAGAGATGGTTTTTGTTTTGCTTGAAAATGTACCACCGGCCCCCTGAACAGTGCCTGATACAACGCCGAAGTGCAACACATGGGTAGGTAGGTGGGTGGGTGGAGAGATGGACGGATGAATCAATGGGTGGGTGGGTGGAGAGATGGACGGATGAATCAATGGGTGGGTGGGTGGATACATGGATAAATGGATGGGTAGGTGGGTGGAAGGAAGGAAGCAAGGAAATCCTGAGTAGGAAGTCTATCTCCAGTCCCAGTTACACCCTGAGTCCTTTTAGAAGTTCTGATCAGCGCCCTAAAACACAGTAGCTGGAAGTTATAACACAACCCTACAGTATATTCTTTGGAGTTGGTGGTAAATATCTATTTAACAATATTAAAATGGATATAGTTCTCTTTCCATAGCCTGGTTCATCTCCTCTCAGCTAATCCTCTTATTATCTTCATAAAGTCCCAGGTCAAGGAACCCCTGTTGCTTTGTTATAAATTGATGTATAGATTGAACAAGCTCTACCTGGCTATTGAAGTAAAGATAATTATACCCAAAATGTGGGGCAAAACCGGTTAAGCGACAGCCCTTGCATATTTTGTCTCCAGCAGGCTTGTTTCTGTCAGATGTGCTGCATCTCACATCTGCTTTTCCTAGTCCAGGGCCATCTCTGCTGTTATTTGTACCTGGAGTCACTGCCCTGTCTACACTGAGTGCTAAATCATGACTCAAGAAAAGGACCCCAAGAGCAATAAAGAGAGTGTTTCAAATGCAGCTTGATCTTTATCCTCGGATAGTGCTTTCTGGCCTAATGATAAGGAACTTCTTTCTTTTCCTATTGAGTGGCAACTGAATTCTTTTTTGCAACATACAGAGGTGTATTTATTGATGTACTGCAACTGTCTAGATGCACTGAAGGTTTCTTCATTTAGCTGCTTCCTTTTGACCTTTGGGTGAGACATTAGGGGTAAGGCAAGGGCTCCTCCTCATCATACCCTCATCCTCTGAAAGGATGAGGCCCGCCCCCAAGCCCAGCGTTAACTCACTCAATAAACCTTTAAAGCCTGCAACCTTGCGGCGGCACTGTTCTATGTCCAGACAATGATCTCCCCCAAAAGAGCTCACGGCCTAAGACACGGAACAGAGAGGTACGTGATCATTACTTTCATTCAAAAAACTTCTGTTGAAGAAATATTTGCCAAGGCTCAAGTATGAGCATGGGAAAGTGGCTACTGTATGCCCCTGGCCATAAAAGCCTTTCTCAGACCGCTTTCAAAGCCACGTTTCCACCTTCATGACTTAAAACACAACGATGAACAATCCCATGGGAGATTTCAGAAGTCTTTCCTTAACCAGTCAGAACCTCACACCTAGAGCCCCTTCTGTCTCGGTTATCTATTGCTGTGTAACAAGCCACTCCAAACTTGGCTTAAACCAGCAACGATTTATTTTTTCCACACGAATCTGTGAGTTGACTGGGCTCAGCTGGTGGTTCTTCTGGCCTTGGCTAGAGTCACTCACTCGGCTGTATTCAGTGGGCATCTGAGCTGACTGGAAGGGTCACAAAGCCTTCACTCACATCTGGTGCCTAAGTGGGCTCCCCACGTGATCGCCTTGGGCTTCCTCACAGCATGGGGGTCTCAGGATAGTCAGACCTCTCAAATGGCAGCTGGCTTCCCAGAGGGAGGACCTTAAAGCTGCCATTCCTTTTAAGGCCTGGGCTCAGAAGTCCTAGAATGTCATATCCTTGACATTCCATTGGGCAAAGCAAGTCACAAGGCCACAGTTCAGATACCAGGGGAGGGGAAACAGATGCCGCCCTTGCTGGGTGGAGCATGTGTGTACAGGGAGGAGAGGAATTGATGGTGCCCATCTTTGGAGACTGTTTACCCCACTTCCTCAGAGGAAATAAATTCCCCCTGTTGCCTAAGGTTGTCAAGTTACATCATTAACAGTGAACTTCAGTACTGTGTGACAGGTGACATCAGACAGGTAAAAATTTGTTATCATGTTGTCAGGAAAGAGGAAATAATCAACACTGATTTTTGGAAGGATGCATCTGGAAACTCTTCACAAAGGTGGAAATGCTTTGTGGTAATCCTCAAACCCTTGAGCTTTAGCAGAGGTGTTCAGGGTCCTAAAGGGCTTCATACAGTGCACATTTCTTAGGGAAGAATAAACTGTGACTGGCTAAGAGGTTTGTATTAGTCAGGTAGGTTCACTACTGCAGCAAACAACTCCCAGATGTCAGGGGTCTCACATTAATTTAAAGGTTCATTTCTCATGCATATCACAGTTCAATGCAGTCCATCAGGCAGGCTCTGCTCTACACAGTTATTCTAGGACCCAGGTTCCTTCCACCTAATGGCTCTAACATCCCTGGGGGTCTTGAGGGCCTCCACTACATGCTCTGCATTAGGTCATCCCTCAGGGAGAGAGAAAGTATGGGAAATAACAAGGAAACTCTTGATGGGCCAGGCCTGGAGATGGCTTAACAAACACTTCATCGAACTACAAGGAATCTGGGAAATGTTGTCAAGTTTGTGCCCTAGAAAGAAAGGAAAACAGTTTGGAGATCAACTAGTCAGGCTCTGCCACAAACTCTTACTAACCCATCCCTACGTTTGTGAAATGTAAATACCCTCTGTCGTTGAAAAAATGCTTAATTTGCATTTAATGCCTGTTAGCAGCCATTTGAGAAGAATTGGATACACGATATAATTCTGAAGAAATATCTAAGTAGGGTCCTGTGAAGAGCTTTAGAGGCCCTAAGCTCTGAAAGATATGACAGAAACTCCATCCATATCCAACCCCCTTTCCCGATGTCAACCTAAATAAAAACAATACTGAGGTGCTTCCCTGGTGGCGCAGTGGTTGAGAATCTGCCTGCCAATGCAGGGGACACGGGTTCGAGCCCTGGTCTGGGAAGATCCCACATGCCACGGAGCAACTAGGCCCGTGAGCCACAACTACTGAGCCTGCGCGTCTGGAGCCTGTGCTCCGCAACAAGAGAGGCCGCAACAGTGAGTGGCCCCCGCTCGCCACAACTAGAGAAAGCCCTCGCACAGAAAGGAAGACCCAACACAGTCAAAAATAAATAAATAAATTAAAAAACAAAACAAAACAAAACAATACTGAGCCCAAAAGAATAAATGTAAGGAAGTCCAACAAGTTTCTGATTTTCCCATGATTACAAGTTTGCTATTTTTTCAAAACATCTAATCTCCCCCCCCCCCCCCGCACCGAATGGTGTGTGTGTGTGTGTGCATGTGTATGTGTGTGTGTTACGAGTATCCTAAGCCCATGCATTGTCTGCCTATCAGATAGTCAAATTTAGCCCAGTAACTAAAGAATGAATGCCAGAAGATAAGGGACAGGAATACAGAAAACACTGGCAAATGCACAAATTCCCATAGTCCCCTCCAATCCCTGCCCCACCAGGGACACTCCTCAATACTACTTTCAAGCCAACTGTACCCATCTTGTAAATAACTTAATATTCCTGAAGAGGCAGTGTTCTGCAGTTCTGCATTGACAAACCACAGAACTTCTGGGGTCCTGGGTAGTTTAGAAGAAGAGATTATTTGAGCAGAAAACTTGGGTTTGTATTTGCCTGTTCATTTTTGTTTACATTTTTAGCTTGAGTCCTAAAGGAGTCTGACCAGAAGGTTTCTCCACCTAGCCTATTCTGATACTTCAGATATTTGAGGCCGAGATCGCCATACTTTTAATATATTTGTAACCAGTTCACAGAGAAGACAGTGTATATTTTTCCAAGAAGGTGGAAATTCAGTTTAGTCAGTATAGGATTGGCTATGCTGCAGTAATAAATATCTCAAAGGCTGAGCACAACATAAATTTACTTCTTACTTAGGTGAAGTCCAATACAAGTTGGCCAGGGCTCACTTCCATCTGGTGACTCAGGGATCCAAGCTTTCTCCATCTGGTGATGCTGCCATCATAATATGTGAATTCCTGGGTTGCCATGCTTGGGAAAGAGAGGGATGTGTCACTTATGGGCCAATCCTTCACTTCCCTGGCCCAGAAGTAACACATGCCATTTCCACACACAGTTCCTTCACTAGAAGTTGTCAGATGGCCCCCAGTTCCCAAAAGGCTGGGAAATATAGGGGAGCACACTGTAAATTTGATGACTAACCATCTTCGCCATATAAGAGAAACAAAATTATTTTTAGAAAATTAAACAGGCAACATTCACATATCATGAATGCAATTAGGAATCAGGAGCACGTGTGTAAATGGGTGACTGAAGAGTCGGGGAGATATCCAGAGCTCCATGAAGACCTTGAGGCTCTGGAAAATCATTGGTTAATCTGGAGATTAACAGGCACTGGGGCTTCCGGTTACTGGCAGTGTGTCAATTTTTCCTTCGCCTGGGAAAGAAGGGATGCCTAAACTGACACTTTTGTCAATAAGGCAAGGTGCTGCCAGACTCTTGCTTCAACCCCAAATATAATTTAGACACGCTGCAGAAAGGGAAGAGAATTGCAGATACAAGTATAAAATTCCTGAGATAGAGCTTCCTCTTCCAAAATTGTGACTTGCTATCTTAAAGATATAATGAGAGGAAACCTTCCAATGAGAAGAGTAAATCATAAGCAGAAAACACCAGCTCTCATCATTTCTGCCCCAGATGAAATAAAGTCACTTTGTCATACCAGCCAAGCTTGGCTACAGGCATGCCTCCGTTTGCCTTGTCCACCATCTTGGGATGAGCATGCCAAGTTCCAACATTTGAAAGATAAAGAAAATCTCACCGATATGGGGCTAAAAATCCCAGTGTGGTTAATGTGTGATTATTACTTGATACTGTCATGGAAAAAAGAAATGAAAGAAAAACTCTTCTTGTGTTTGTTTGCCTACCTCTTTGTGTTTTGAAATGTCCATCCCAACACTTTCAAAAACCAATGAGATAATGAGGACTAGTAAGAAGTTGCCCCTATCCTGGTAAGATCAGAATTACACCAGCCTCAACTTTGACAGGCAGGTCTAGAAGGCGATTGTAAACTATTCCATTGTGTTATATTCTTTCTAAAGAAAGGCTCTTTTTTTTTAAGGTGAGATGATACTGGTCTACCTGTAGACTAGAAACATGTGTATAATAGAAGCAAAACATGGTAGGGTTTATCCAGGAGGGAGAAGCCAGCACTGAATCTGACAAATACAAACGCTCTCATTCTTAGAGATAAATACTAGGGAGACAGAGAGTTGAGTGGTTTAACAGAGTCACCGTGAGCTGGATGGAGTAGTCTTGACCATCCATCAGCCTTGATCCTAAGTCCTTGTCATCTACCCAGTCTTCTCATTTCTAAGCCAACTCCCCAGACGTCTGGACACCAGGACAGAAGGCATCAGGATGGCTGGCACAAATACTCCAGCCTGGCACCCGGTTAGAGCTTGCATCTGTGTTCTGTGTTATCCCTCAGTCTCTTAGGTGATTGGCTAGCTTGAGTTGATTCCCAAGAGCCCAACATCTCTGACGACATTGATAAAATAGACTTTCCGTCTTTGAAAACCCAGAACATGGTGAGCCCCTGCATTGCCTAAAGTGTCAGCCCATCACCTCACCTCATGTCTCTGCTGTCTTCAGCTGTACCTGTGAAGACTTCTCCCTGGATGCACCCACAGGGACTCAGTACAACGAAGTCACTTACCTTTGTTGTAGTTCATGATTTAACAGGAATGGACAAAAAAGAGCTCAATTCTTTAAATTGCAAAGTAGTAATTATATAGCCCTTTGCTTGTTAAATTTATCCAGCTACAGACATGCTTGTAATAGCATTTGCCTTAAATTTGCCTCTTGGGGCCATGGGAAAAGTTTTAGGACACTGCCAGTGACGCATACTGGATTTCCAAGACAAAGGTTCCACAGAAGACCATCATTATTTGTATTCATATCCAATCTCAGTGATTAGAAGTCAGACGGGTGAACCAGACCTTCTATTTTGTTCTCTTGAATGCAGGTCATGAGAAGTCACTACGGGAATGTATTATGATTCTCATACACTCAGAAAAATAAGGATTTTGTTCATTTTTATTTGCCTGCCAGCGAAAATAACAGCGATTGCAGCTCCGTTTCTTCAGACCATGTGACCTGGAATTCATGCCTTTTACTTGGCTGGCTTCTGATGGCCATTTATAGACCCATAATTCTATGTGCCACCTTCCCATAAAATTCACTCCCAGTTTGTAAACCCAAGGCCAATGACATGCAAACCAGGTTTCTGGAGACGCACTAGACAGAGCGGTCTCAGAGAAATGATGACACTCAAGTCTAGGGTAATAACCTGTTTCCTTACTCTCCCTTGGACCTTGGATTTCCAGTTTAGCAAGGCTAAAGCCAAGCCCCAAACAGAAGAACTCATCCCTTCCATCATATGCCTGCGGGCAGACGGCAACTCAAATGGCAGGTAGTCTTTGGAATTCGTGTGGTCCTACATCAGCTTCTGACCAAGGTCAATGCCTCCGTGAGAAGTGGCCTTGGCTTCATGGGCTGCCCTGAAGAGTGTGGGAGAGCAGGCTGTCTCCCTGCTCTGTGTTCATTGCCCCGGCTTGACGGAACCCATGGCCTCACGAAAGTGCAGGCCCTGCAGTTGGTGGGCTGCCCAAAGCTAAAGCATAGTTTTCAAATCCAGATCTGCCTTGTATTTCTAGGGCCAGTTTCAGAGAGGTAGTTTGGAAGTGGTTTTGAAAAGAAGCACCAACGAGGCGGTGACTGGGAGCCCTTTGTTGTACCCACTCAAAGCTTGGGGTTCTCGCCTCCCTCCTCCGTCCTTTCATCCTTCAAGGTCTCTCACCCCCGGGTGAACGTCGGTTATTTCTTCCTCTACCCGTGTGCCAGCTGAGTTCTCCAGGAAGCAGGCACCAAGATGTAGTTAGGAATGCAAAAGATGTATTGGAGAGAAATGCCTGAGGGAAAAAAGGGAGGACGAGGGATCAGGCAGAAGAAGATGCTAGACTATGATGCTGACCCGACAATTTCTCCATCAACACAACTGGGAGGTCCAGAGCAAAAGCCACCCTTAGAGGAGCCTGCATTGGGAGGAAATGGCTTGGGACTCTGTAGCCTTGCCTTGTTCGGGCCTCGGCCAGGGGCTGCCCTTGGAAGAGCATGACCCTGGCTCCAAAGCGAAGGCAGTTGGCCAAACACATACTGAGCGGCCAGCCAGCTCAGTAACCAGCTTTTGCTTGAAGCTGGAAGAAAGACCTGCACAGCACATCTCTGCGTCTGCCAGAGCCAGCCACCTCTCCACTGGGAAACAGCCCCACGCCAGCACCATGCAACTCCAGCAGGGCAAGGAGTTGAGACCCTTTGCTTTCTTGGTCACGGGGATGAGCACACGCCCCACGGAGGGATGATCAGAATCAGTTTTTGGACCTCAGGCAGACGGCGGAGAGGGTCTCTCTCTTTCTCTGCAGTGATGAACTCTAAGGACGATGACAGCTTGTCGCTTCTGGGGGGGGGCATCTTATCACCATGTGGATAAGCCTGTCTGAGGATCAGGCAGATGCACACAGTCAAGAGATGGCCCAAGAGACATGGAGATGGAGACACACTGATGGTGAGGGTGACCCCTGTCTGAGCCACTTCCAATCCTCTTGGCCTCTGCCCTTACTCCACTGCTGCCGAGATCAATCTCGCGCAGGCTTCGACCAGGCTCGTGCAGGCACGACCTGACGCTATGTGCCACCCTAGGACTTCCCTGTGGCCGCAGCGAGTTCACTTTCTCCCCGGAGGCTTCTCTCTGGTGGGACACCTGTGGAAGCAGCTCAGCGCTTGCACGTGCCAGCCATCGATGTGGGAGGAGTCCACACCCATGGGCCACGCTTGATGCCTGCAGGACAGAGCCGACGAATCCATGCTTCCCCCTTCTGTCTCCAGGAAGGACAGTCCTGAGATGCCCTGGAAGGATCTCCTGAAGATCCCACAGCTTGAGCTCCAGTTTCCCATAATGCCAGGCAACTTGTTCAAGAATCTTTTGCTTAGGTCTCCCACCTTCCCTTTCCAATGCTGCTCCCAAACAGACTACCAGGACACATGCCTTTGTCTTAGGTTCCTTTGTGGAGGAACCCAGCCTATGACAGATAACGCTATTTGAGCACCTGGATGCAGCTGTTCCTGAAACCACTCCCTTGGCCTTCTCAATTTCTTGAGTCAATAAAATTATCAAGTTTCTTTTTTTTTCCTTTCTTTGTTGTATGTGTGCACGTGTTTAAGCTAGTTTGAGTTGAGTCTTTGTAATTTGCAACCGAAAAAGAACTCACCCACCACAACCTTATTCTCCTCTTCTAAGTCACTCATCACCCCCATTAACCACCACCATGCCCACCTTCCCAATACCTCTCCACGCTCCCAGTCAGCTCCAGGAAGACAAAGTGTCATCACTGACTCCTTCTCATCCCTCTCCTCCCACATACGAGCAGATGCCAAACCTTGCAAGCTTTCGGTGTTCTGCATCTAAAGTGTGTCTCTTATAGACAGCACGTTGAGTTTGAAGTGCCTGGGGGACCTCCAGGTGCACCCGATCAGGAAGGTACAGAAGCCAATCTGGAGTCCTGGAGATAGGGCAAGGCCAGATATTGGGGAGAGATGGTCAAAACCGAGAGCCTGGATGAGGTCGCTGAAACAGCTTGACAGACGGGAAGGTCAAGGTTGGAGCCCACAAGCCCATATTTACGGGCTGGAGAAGGCCAGCGCTCACTGTTAGTTTCCCCAACATTACAGGCATGTTACATGGGCCCAGAGGAAACCTCAACAGCAAAATTTCAGGTGCTGCAGAAGATAAAGAAGGACCCAGGAGGTAGCAGAACCCTCACTGAGTGTCCCTTTCCTCACAGACGGACTCCCTCCGTCCGGGCATCACAGGGATGGGGATGAGGGGGCGACAGCGAGCTACCTCGGCACCTTCAGCCACACCTCTAAGCGTCGAGCCTCCCTCCAAGACAGCTCCCCGTCGGCACCAATCAGGTCACTAACGACGACTGACTGGGGCAGTAGTGCGGCTTGGAGGGCTGAAAACCAATTTCTGCCCTCTTTTCTGGGCTCAAATCTCTCATTTGTTATCTTTGATTTCTCGTTTTTCCATTAAAAACTTCTCCGTTTCTGGTGGCTGCCGATCACTTCCGTGGGTGAGTGGCAGGCCTGAAATTTACTTAGTTCTGAATTTGTGCACAATTAAGGACTCGGGAAAGGTCCCCGGGCTTTGCAATCATGCTCTAACTGCATCAAAGAGGAATTTAAGAGGGGACGGCAAAAGAGCTGACATTCCACAAACCTGGTTGAACTTGGCTTAGAGAGGCTTGGGAAGTGCGCATCGGAAGGACGATACAGTATGAGGTTAGCTGAATAAAACGGGAGGTGACAGCTGATTGTTGAGAAGGCATCTTAATGAAGTTTCTAAGCGAGGAAAGAATACTTGCTGACAGCGGTCGCTACTATGAGAGCAGACAATTCTCTGGGGCTTTGACTAGGAAGGCATTTTGTCTTCACCAACACGTCCACACTGCAAATGCCAGACGGCTGGTGTACACAGCACGCACTTCGGATGACGGAATTCTCTGCTCTTTTATTCTTTCCAAACATATTGCTTCTGATATTTGCCTTCGACGACTATCCAGTAAAAGACAAGAGAAATTCGTCGGTCACCATTCCTAAAATATTAGCTGCCCAAACTATACAACAAATCACAAGATGAAATAGAATCTGACCCCTAGCGCCTGCATTTTTCCAGGAATATTTACTCCAATAAGATGGCTGAGGGCTTAGAAGGAGAAGAGAAGCTAAACTTCAAAAGGCAAAAGGCAAAAAACATTCTGTTCATCGCCCTGATCCTGGGGGTCCCCCGGGTCGCACACTCATTTGCTAAGGGAAGCTCTGCATCTCCCATTTTCCCGAGCCTCCGTGCGTTACCTACAAAAACCCAGAGGACTGGCTTAGCACAGGGGTGTCAGGTGGTCCTCACTGCCTCCAACCCCATGATTTTGCAAATGAGGTACGCAGTTGGTCAAGCCAGAAAAGGACTGAGTATCTGCCAGAAGGTCGAACCAGGGACTGGCAAAGTGTGGCCCGCGGGCCAAATCCAGCCCCCGTCCTCACGCCCTTCCACCCCGCTGTGCTGCGTGGCCCGCAGATGTGGCTGGAGCAGGCTGGCACCTGGGAACCCGGAGGGCAGCCAGGGCGTCACGTTCCACCCCTACGCCCCGCTCTGCACCCAGAATCTGCGTCCGGGCCCAGTGGCCGCTGCTCAGGGCCCGTGCTGGTCCCCACCTCCACACCGGGGCCTCTGCTGTGGGCGCCTGCTGGGCGCTGAGCGGCCCGGGCCCTCCAGCCAGGCGCCCAGGTTCAGATGACTTGGCACTTCAGGAGGAGAGACGAGTGTGCTGGGGCCTGGCGTCCCTGAGGCAGAGAGGGAAACTGAGCAGGGCGGTGTGGCCCCCTTCTCACAGCCCCCCGATGCTTCCGCCAGCGCCAGGCCCCAGCCCCAGGGCGGGCCACTGGGCCACTGGGCCTCTGGAAGGCTCCAGCGGACGGCACTGGACACCAACTTGCCCACCAGCCAAGACCAGCCACGTGGGCACATGGGGCAGCGCGTGGCAGCACTCTCTCTCTCGTTCTATCAGAACCTGCAGAAGAGGCTCCGCTTTGCCTCTTGACCTGCAAAATCAGGAATACTTACTATCCCTCTACAGAGAAAGCCTGAGACCACTGGTACAAATTTCCATAACACGTTTTCCCCAAGAGATTCATCATGACAGTGAGGAGGGGGCTGGAGAAGGGGGCAGCCTTGGGCGTCTACGCTGTTAAATCAGAGGTTCTTAATGCGCATTCACAAGACAGGTGCAAACCTGATTATGCATACACTGGAGTACACACACTTCTGAACGTTGCATTCATTTCTTACCTTTCCTGTCACTGGCACACCAGCCTTGGTTATAGTGGGTATTTGAAGGCCACCTGCTGGGAACAAATGGCCTCCACTCACTGGAAACGAACTGGGCGGTGACAGCTGGCATCTGACCGCATTGCCTGGGTGGGCCACACCGCACGTGACAACTGGCGAAGGACGTGGAGCGTGCTGAAAGGTGTCCTCTGCCACAATCAAACTCCTCACTCACGGCAGAGCGGGGTTTCTCAGCCTCTGTGGTGGAGGTCGTCCTGTGCATTGCAGCGTGGTTCTCAGCTTTCCCAGCCTCTACTCATGGAGTGGGCTGAACTGTGTCCCCCTCAAAATATATGTCCAAGTCCTAACCCCCAGGACTTGTAACTGGGACCTTATTTGGAAACAGTGCCTTTGCAGATGTAATTAAGTTAAGGGTCTGGAGATGAGATCATCCTGGCTTCAGGGTGGGCCTTAAATCCAATAACAGGTGTCCTTAGAAGAGAAAGGAAAGGGAGATTTGAGGCACGGGGGAAGAGGGGAAGGCCCCGTGAAGCTGGACACAGAGATTGGAGTGATGCGGCCGCAAGGATTGCCGGCAGCCCCCAGAAGCGAGGACAGAGGCCTGAATTGAATTCTCCCTCAGAGTCTCCAGAAGGGACCAACTCTGCAGACACCTTTTGGACTCCTGGCCTCCAGAAATGCGAGAGAAGAAATTTTCCTTATTTTAAGCCACCTGGTTTGTGGGAGTTTGATACAGCAGCATAAGGAAACTAATACACCCCATTAGATGCCAGTAGCACCGTCCTCCAGTTGTGACAATCAAAAACACCTCCCCAAAGCAGCCGCATAGCACAGGGAGATCAGCTCGGTGCCTTGTGACCACCTAGAGGGCTGGGATAGGGAGGGTGGGAGGCAGACGCAAGAGCGAGGGGATATGGGGACATCCGTATGCATATGGCTGATTCGCTTTGTTGTGCAACAGAAACTAACACAGTATTGTGAAGCAATTATACTCCAATAAAGATCCAGTAAAAAAAAAATACCTCAGATGTCCCATGAGGAGCAAAGCTGCCCCCGGTCGAGACCCACGGTGTTAGCATTACAGTTTCTAAAATTGGAAGGGAAGGAATCTTCCAGTCTAAAAGGAAGGAATTCCTGAGTCCAGAAAGGCTGCCCAGCCATCATACAAACTGAATGCAGGTTGAGACCACTGACATGCCGGGCCAACGCGGACGGCAGCTGGATCAAGGGAGTGGTAATGCGGGATAACCAGCACCTTCCTTTCTGTTGCTTAGACATTCTCTCTGCACCACCACTGGACACGAGCAGGAACACTTTCTAACCCATTTTGATCACGAAACGAGACCTTGCAACGTCGGTGGTGAAGTCCAGCATCCATCACACCAGGGAGGCCCTCCCCTCACAAAAACGTGTCTCCAGGAGAAAGGGCAACAGTTCACGGAGGGCTGCTTTGCCTCCTGACTCGTTCGTGGCCTCTTCCACTACCAGCTAAAGTGAGATGCCAAGTTCAGGTCTATTTCCGAGAACAAACTCGAGCCATTTCCAAAAAGAGGGTGACAGCATCAGTGCTGGTTGGAAGTGTGGGCTCGAGAATCTGGCCGCCTGGTTTCGGAGGTGGGCTCTGCCATGCGCTAGTTAAGTGAGCTACCCAGAGCCCCCGATCCTCGTCTGTACAGTGGGGGCGGCCCTGGGGGACTCAGCTCTGAGCAAGTCTTCAAAAACGTAATGATCTTAAAAAGTGCTCGGCCGGGAGCTTGACTGGTCAAGTGTTCAGGAAATATTTGCTATTATTACCTAGAATGAAGCACATTCCTGAATTAGCCAACCAGTTTTGTGAGAAGATAAAAGTTATTGGTGCTTGGGAGGCCCTACCAGAGACTTAGAGCTGCAAAACCTTAGGATTCCAAGTGGCCAAAAAAAGAGTATGTTCGGGCAGAGAATTTTCAATTATCTGGATGAGGGATTATCCACAAACAGTTCGGGTAATCAAAAGCAGCAGTTAATCCAGAAATACCTGGACCGAAATCGGCAGCCACCATCACCAGCAGATTTCCCTCCCGGCAACGGCTGACCTACCTGCGTGCAAGGTCAGGGGCTCTGCGCTGAGAAGCCAGCCGATGAGTGATAGCAGACCTCAGAGACGCGCCAACCCTGACTTTGATTTGATCACAGTTAGCCCACAGAGCTGATTCCCAAAACTAACTGAAAATAGACTCCCAAACATCACAATTACGTTGGATCCCCCAAAGGCAATTTCAAAATACATAATTTGGGGGGACTTCCCTGGTGGTCCAGTGGTTAAGACTCTGCACTCCCAATGCAGGGGGCCCGGGTTCAATCCCTGCTCGGGAAACTAGATCCCACATGCATGCTGCAAGTAAGAGTCTGCATGCCACAACTAAAAAAAAAAAAAAAGATCCCGCATGCCGCAACGAAAGATCCCACGTGCCACAGCTAAGACCCGGCGCAGCCAAATAAATACATAATTTTTACAAAATACATAATTTTTAAAACTTGACTACATGGGTGTATTAGTTTCCTCTTGCTGCTGTAACAAATTACTACAAACTCAGAGCAACACGACTGTACTACAGTTCTCGAGGGCAGAATCTGCACGGGTCTCATGGGCATTCCTTGCCTTTTCCAGCCTCTGAGGGCTGCCCACATTCCTCGGCTCCTGGCCCTGCATAACTCCAAGCTGTTTCCGTCATCCCATCACCCTCTCTGACTTCGACATTCCCGCCTCCCTCTCATATGAACCTTGACAAGCCCACTCAGACAATCCAGGATCATCTCTGCATCTCAGGATCCTTAACTGAATCACACCTGCAAAGTCCCTGTTGCCACATAGGGTAAAATATTAATCGGTCCTAGGGATTAGGATGTGGACATCTTTGGGGGGCAGTTTTTGTATCTACCACAAGGCAGAAATTCTGATGAAATATACATCTAATCCAAGATGACTATAATCACGCTAGATTGTAAGACAACTCTCCAGTTCTGTCATTTTTAAGAGTGTGATTCAAATCATTCTTCAAATCATTCTTCTTATACATGATGGCACTGAAGGGATTGAATGCAACAGAGGTCAGGGTGCACACGTTACATCAAAGTCACGGTCAAGGGCCGCCAGGACAATACACGTGAAGTCCACATGGAGAGCTCAGAATAGGGGAGTCAGCTCACCTCTGACAAAGCAAAGAGTAAAGAGATTCTCAGGGGCCAGTTAGGGAAAGAACAGAGACAAGCTGGCAGTCTGGACAGGTTATGGCCATCCTAGACATGCCGCTGACCGAAGAGAGCTGACAGATAAGACACCCCAGCCATTGTCTCTTTGGGGTGAGAGCTCTGAGATGCATGTTCCGCACTGTGTCCCATGTCTCCAGTCGCCCGCAGAGGCCATTTGCTGGATAACACACCTTGTGTCAGCTGCCTCTCCCCCTCTGCCTCACTTCTTCCTGCTCCCGTATGCTGTTTCCCGGCATCGCCTTCCAAATATATGACTTGTCCTTGAATCCTCATCTCGGGGACCGCTGTTGGGAGAATCCAGACTGAGCCCCCTCTGTCCTGGCGTCAGCCTCCCTCACGGGAGTGCAGAGACAATAAGACACTTTCCCCGGTGCCTGTCATTACCGAGTGCTTGGGAGTGAGGGCAGGATCCCCAGGCTGCAGAAGACACCCACCAGCCAGGTGGACCAGTGACAACCGGATAAAGCAGGGGGGCAAGACCTGAAATTTCTCAAGAGACCCAAGACATAAAAATGTAGCCCTCGTCTCAAATATCCCTTTTTTTAAAAAAAATAAATTTATTTTACTTATTTGTTTTCTTTTTTTGTTTGTTTTTTGGCTGTGTTGGGTCTTCGTTGCTGTGCGCGAGCCTTCCCTAGTTGCGGTGAGAGGGGGCTACTCTTCGTTGTGGCGCGCGGGCTTCTCATTGCGGTGGCTTCTCCTGCACAGCACGGGCTCTAGGCACATGGGATTCAGTAGCTGTGGCACGTGGGCTCAGCAGTTGTGACTCATGGGCTCTAGAGCGCAGGCTCAGTAGTTGTGGCGCACAGGCTTAGTTGCTCCGTGGCATGTGGGATCTTCCCGGGCCAGGGATCGAACCCGTGTCCCCTGCATCGGCAGGCAGATTCTTAACCACTGCGCCACCAGGGAAGCCCCACAAATATCCCTATTTTCAAAGGGCAAAGATTAGGCTGTTCTCCCGCTTCACCGTATGCCCCACCTAACCTCGGGTGTCAGCTTCCACCCTTTCAGAATGTCTCCTCTGTTGAAGTTATTCAAACCTGATCTTGATTCACAGACACACACACTTTCTGAGTTATACACATACACAGTGCACTAGGTTATGAGGCTCTGGGATGAGACAAAGGGGAAAAAGATACATTCCCAGTCAGTCGTGTTCTGGTAAATGTTCTCCAAAGGAGCCAAAAAAAAAAAAAAAAAGCTGGCTGTAGTACCCGCTGATCTCCATGGTGTAATATTCCCACCATGGCTCATTTCAAGCTAGGAATGTGACATCAACCTGCTGGCAGAACTCCTACAAATTTAAGCATCGGTCTTGTGAGCTATACAAGCTGGCTCACACCCCACTGGCTAGAACTAGTACATGGCCACACCTAACTACAAAGGATGCTGGGAAATGTAGTCTAGCTGTGTGCGCAGGAAGAAGAGAGAACACGGATTTGGTGAGCATCCGCTGTCTCTGCCACAGTCACATTTTTGAGCTTTCACGTGTCAGGTACTGTCCTCAACCAGTTTATATGGACAGATGATGAATGAACATCTTTTACAGATGAGAACTGAAACTTTCAGACACTGACTTTTGTCTTACTGGTGAGCCTTAAGTAGGAATGGATTCCTCCAGGTACAGGAGGAAAGAGCAGACATCCACCAACACAGCTCTGCATCAGCGGCTGTGAAGTAGGGTACAAGCAGTTTGTTAATAATATGACGTACTCACGTATGCACAGTATCTCTTCTTCTTAAAAAAATATAACTTAGTATACTTATTCCTGCAGGATCATTCCCTAGCATTTTGCCTCAGCCTCTTTGAATCCCCAAGAAAGGAGTCAGGGCGCAAACAGTGTGCTCGGGTTTGCCCACAAACTCAGAGCCTCCCTGTGGGAGCGTTTGTGCTGGTGAATTTCAGCCATGTGGAATGTCACGGCTGAAAACCACTTTTGGAACCACTTCTCTAAAGATTACGATGCTCTTTCTATCTACAGCTATATTTTTATTCCCCTTCAGACATGGCTATGAGACGCGCCTTTTGGAGAATTTTTCTACAAAATCACTTCAAGTTCTTACATTTAAAAGAGAGAGAGAATCTATTAACCAAATCCAGAAATACTGAAATTTAATCTCATTTCTATTCTCTCTCAACACTGAACACCAAAAGAACTTTCCAGTCAGTAGGGCATTTTTCCCTTTGATGTGACATGTTCAGTAAAGCCGTGGGCATGGATTTCCTGAGCCGGCGGTCTCTGCAGCATTTAGAACTTGCCACGCTTCTTTGTAGGTTCAGCTGGATCAAAGATACACCAGGGCACAGAGTCTTCAGACTCCATTTTCAGATTCATTCTTTGCAAGTTCAGGATCTCTCAACCCAGCAGCCCTTCTCAGGCCGTGAAACACCAAGCCAATTACCATTTTCTTTTGACACGGAGTGTTGTATGTGACATTTTACACAATGACAGATGGGTCTCTTCTGAGGAGACGCTCTGTGTCTTCAGAAAACTCTGCCAGGATTATTTTCTTGATTTATTCTAAAAGGTCACAACTAAAGAATGGGTTTTCAGCACTTATCTATTCTTCAAAAATACGTAATGGTTACCATCTATACACAAGATACTAGAACTGACACTGAAGAAAGATCTTGGAGACTTCACTCCTTAACCTTGAGAAACTCACAGATTTGACCAAGAAGGCCAGTCTCAGTTTTTCACCTTCAGAATTTCCACTTTCAGAATCAATACTCTATGGATCTTAGTTCTGGGCTGAAAAGTCAAACAAAACCGCAAGTGATCACATCTGCTTCTAGAGACTGTGCTTTGGAACTTAAAATTAAGCTACTACAGAAAGCGAGGCCTGCTCTTGCTAACGCTTAAGAGTCCAACTTGAATGTCAAAGTGCAGACTTGAAACCGTCATGAGCTCACATGGTCCCACTCATCTTGGAAACAGCATGTGCTTTTCAGTTCCACTCTCTAGATCCAGTAATTGCAAAAACAAAACCCAAATCAGATGATGTGATTTCACCCAACAACAGCCCTTTCTCGGAGTCTGTAATCACTGTTTATACTTTCCCATGTCAGTCTGTGCGAGTCCTCCTCTCTGCTTTTCTTCTCCCGTTGGCAGCTGGTGCTGTGAACGTTTGGTTGAAACAAACATTCTTTGCCGGGGCATGAACGTCTGTCCCCTCACTCTGGGCGACCAGCGCACAGCCCTGAATTATGTATGTCTTGGTGCAATTTTCAGATTGGGAATGGCGATGCTTTGGAGGGGGAAGCTCTGAAAGGGACTGAGGGTGAGGCTGGATTCTTTCACCCCTCTGCGCCACACTGAGGTGTCCCTTCCCCTTGACAAGCCTTGACTAACGATGCCTATTTTGGAGCTTGCATTACAATATGACTTCTGGGGCCTTTGAAGTCCCAGCTGCAGGAGCAAAAGCTCTGTAGTGATTAGGGGGCCGGCCCTCTCTGGGAAGGAGATGGTTGCACAGCTGAATACGAAATGCAATTAAGAAGGAGCACCTGGGCTGAAATGGAAGCAAAGAATGTGACTTTGGCTCCAAGTAGAAGGGGGCTCGTGTAATCACGCAACAATGTTCATCTCTACCAAGTGCTTGATTCAGAAAAACCCCAAAACTTTAAAAAACGAAAAGGAAACAAAACAAAACAAAACACCCTCCGACTTGCCAGCACAACAAAGGAATGCAGGAATTCTTGCTAACACCTTCAGGGCCGCCCAGGTAACATTAAGTTAGCAGAGGCTCATGCCGGGACAGTGATGAGATCTTTTTTTCTTTTCACTGCCCTGGTGTTTTCATACTTCCCCAAACGCCCATGGATTCTGAATTTTTCCATCTCTTCTCATGCTCATTCTGCCCAGCTACACCCAGGCTAATTTCCCAGAGGCTGTGTGTGTGTGTGTGTGTGTGTGTGTGTGTACGTACGTGTGTGTGTACGTACGTGTGTGTGTGTGTGTGTGTGTGTGTGTTCTGGTTTTAGCATCTTACCTCCATCACAACTCTCCCATCACTTTAGACCAGTGGTTCTCAAACTTGACCTGCATCTGAATCAGCTATTAAAACTCAGATGGCTGGGCTCTGTCCCCGGACTTTCCAATTCTCTAGGTCCAGCCTCGGGCAGAAAATTTGCATTTCTAACAAACTGCTGGAGGATCTTGATGCTGCTGGTCCAGGGACCACACTTTGAGAACAACTGGGTTAGACCAACCAGTTCAACTCAGAGACTAATATAAGCGATGGTGAGTTGTCATGCTGAAGAAAAAGTTCCTGGACTTAAAGTCACCAAGATGAGCCAAGTTTGAGCTCTGGTCAGACCACCAATGAGCTATGCCAACTTGGGTAGGGCTTTTCAATCTCGACCACACTCCAGAATCCCCCAGCAGCCTTTTACCAAGTTAATGCCAGGCCCCACCCAAGATGGACTGCATCAGAATCTTGGGGTAATTCCCCTGTGTTTTAACCTCTCTGAGCCTCAGCTTCGTCTTCTAAACAATGGGTGTAATAATTTTTACCCCACAGGACCACTGAGGGGAATAAACACAAATATTAAAGCCCCTTCATAGACATACAGATGGCCAATAGGCACATGAAAGATGATCAACATCGCCAATTGTTAGAAAAATGCAAATCAAAACTACAATGAGGTGGGACTTCCCTGGCGGTCCAGCGGTTAAGACTTCACCTTCCAATGCAGGGGGTTTGATCCCTGGTTGGGGAACTAAGATCTCACGTGCCTCGGGGCCAAAAAACCAAAAACATAAAACAGAAGCAATATTCTAACAAATTCAATAAAGACTTTAAAAAATGGTCCACATCAAAAAAAAAACTTTAAAAAAAAACAGGAACATTTATCTTTAAAAAAAAAAAAAAAACTACAATGAGGTACCACCTCACACAGGTCAGAATGGCCATCATCAAAAAGTCTACAAACAGGGATTTCCCTGGTGGCACAGTGGTTAAGAATCCACCTGCCAACGCAGGGGACACAGGTTCGAGCCCTGGTCCGGAAAGATCCCACATGCCGCGGAGCAACTAAGCCCGTGCGCCACAACTACTGAGCCTACGCTCTAGAGCCCATGAGCCACAACTACCGAAGCCCGTGCGCCTAGAGCCCGTGCTCTGCAACAAGAGAAGCCACCGCAATGAGAAGCCAACGTGCCACAACTAGAGAAAGCCCACACACAGCAATGAAGACCCAATGCAGCCAAAAAAAAAAAAAAAAAGTCTACAAACGATAAGTGCTGGAGAGGGTGCAGAGAAAAGGGAACCCTCCTACACTGTTGGTGAGAATGTAAATTGGTGCAGCCACTATGGAGAACAGTATGGAGGTTCCTAAAAATATTAAAAATAGAGTTGCCATATGATCCAGCAATCCCACTCCTGGGTATATATCCAGACAAAGCTCTAATTTGAAAAGATACATGCACTCCTATGTTCATAGCAGCACTATTTACAATAGCCAGGACATGGAAACAACCTAAATGTCAATCGACAGATGAATGGATAAGGAAGATGTGGTATATATATACAATAGAATACTATCCAGCCATAAAAAAGAATGAAATAATGCCATTTGCAGCAACATGGATGCAACTAGAGATTATCATACTAAGTCAGGGAAAGACAAATACCATATGATATCACTTATATGTGGAATCTAAAATAAAAAACACAAAAACATACCCCCAAAACCCCCCAAAACCACACAAATGAACTTATCTATGAAACAGAAACAGACTCACAGGCATAGAGAACAGACTTGTGGTTGCCAAGGGCGGGGGGTGGGGGAGGGATGGATTGGGAGTTTGGGGTTAGCAGATGCAAACTATTATATATAGGATGGATAAACAACAACGTCCTACTGTATAGCACAGGGAACTACATTCAATATCCTGTGATAAACCATAATGGAAAAGAATATGAAAAACAATGTATACATACGTATAACTGAGTCACTGTGCTATAGAGCAGAAATTAACGCAACATTGTAAATCAACTCTGCTTCAATAAAATGAATTAAAAATAATTAAAAATTAAAAACAATGTTTTCAACCTTCATAAATAACAAAGCGCCAGTCAAATGTTAGTTTCCCTGGCAGAAAACATTTAAAGTTTACCTGAGGTCACCAATACCTCTGCTAATACCTAAGTCGGGACAGATATCTCGGGCACAAGTTAAACTCCTGGAGAAACTTGGAGGAGAAAAAAGCATTTTAACACGTTCATCTTACTCCACCAATACACACGCCTCTCTTTGCTTCTGTTTTGAAAGCAACTCTTCATGTTTTCCACCCAGTGCAAGAAAGAAAGTTAAATTACTCTTGGTGGCTCTCCAGTGGTTCGGTGACCCTAATTAACTCTAAGCCAGGAGTCAGCCAACTTTTTCTGTAACAGGCCAAAGAGTAAATCTTTGAAGCTTTTCAGGCTATGCAGTCTCTGTTGCGACCACTGGACTCTGTCTTTGTGGTTTGAAAGCAGCCACAGACAATGCGGAAACGAACAGGCATGGCTGCGGGCCAATAAAACTTTATTTACGGAGACAGGTGGCAGGCTGGATCTGGCCCATGGGCTGTAGTTTGCCAACCACTGCTCTAAACTTGCAATCAAGACGCAAAAATGTTCAAAGTCGACTCAAGAAAGCAGCTGGTATCTCTGTAATGAAATGTCAGAAGCAAAGAGCCATTTTCTACCCGTGGTCGCATGTGTGGACCAGAAGTGGGAGACATCTGGGGAAGGAGGACAGGGCAGATGACACAGCCGGCTGAACATCAAGTCACTTGCTTCAAAATCGCCACTTGGTGTGAGCTGTGTGCCACGGTAAGGTGACTACAGCCTTGCCCGGTGGGCCACGTTAGGTTCTCAGGAACCAACAAGGACCTACTGTGTAGCACAGGGAACTCAATATTCTGCGATAACCTGTAGAGAAAAGAATCTGAAAAAGAATGAAGATACGCATATGTATGACCGAATCACTTTGCTGTACTCCTGAAACGAACCCAACCTTGTAAATCAACTATACTCCAATAAAAGTTTTAAAAATTTTTAAAAAGGCAAATGTCCCCCCTCCCCTTAAACTGGTGCTTTCTGCTTAAAGGTGGGGGGGACACTCTTCCCCAGCCACCCAACACAGCAATGCCTGTCCCCAGGCCTTGGATTCCTCACCCTGTCCTTGCCTAACACGAGGCATTCCCCCCCCCACCTCAATGAAAAACTCACCAAAAAAGTATGGTCCCTTTGTCCATGCTTTGTAAATCTCAGGGCTCGCTGCTGTACAATTCGAGTGCAGGAAAGGGGGGATTTGCCCCTCACACATACACAACCTGGCAACATCCGGAGACATCTGGGGTTGTCACAACCAGGGGGATGGCTGCCACTGACATCTAGTGGGTAGAGGCCAGGGATGCAGGGATGTAGAAGGATGGAGCCCTCAACGCCACTAGCGCTGACGCTGAGAAACCCTCAGTGCGGTGGTGACTGGGGAAGTCTGGGGGCTGGAAAATGGGATTGAGAGACCTCATGCCAAGCTTCTCTCCACCTCGTTTCTCTGCACAGGCCCCTTCAGTGACTCAATCACTACAGCCACCACTGTCTCTTTCTCTGGAAGTGAGAGAATGTTGGAGAACTCTGGATCTTAGAGCTGGACGTAAACTCAGGAGATCCCCTCGCTCAGACCCGTCACCTAGGGTAGTGCTTCTCAAACTTGACTCTGCACACAAATCCCCAGGGATCTTGGTCAAATGCAGATTCTGACTCAGCAGACCTGGGCGGGGCTTGGAACTCATTTCTAACCAGCTCTGGGGATGCAGGCATGGCTAATCCCTAGACATCATCCTGGTTATCAAGCATAAGGAAAGGTCACTGCCTCACAGGTGATGTGCTTGAAGTTCATTAAAGGTGCCTCACTTCTTCCAGGTCGCTCAGATAGAAATTCTGAAAAGAAACTAAAAAAGAGACACTCCTGACGCCATAGCAGTGCCTCCCCAAGACTGGTCTTTGGAACCCCAGTCCCATGAGATGGAACTTTCCAATTTAGGGAAGCTCAGAATCCACTCTTCTCCTCGGGCACCTACCAGCATCCTGCGGAAACACTGTATCTTGGAAACACTTTGGGAAGCGCATGCCCACTGCATGCAGACCTGCTCTTTGAGACTCCTACCCCACAGGGCAAAAACTCGATGCTGGGCAACTCCCTGGAGAGAGTTCCTCGGTGATCATGTCAACCACCCACAGCCAGTCCTGGAAACGCTCTGGTCTTTCTGGGGAGCGACTGAAGTTCGAGAAATGTCAGAAAAGGAAAAGCGTTCATCACAAGGGAGCTAGCTCCAGTTTCCGCTTGGGTCAGCATCCTCAGTGGGAGGCAGGTGGGAGCCCCGAGAGGGAAGGGGAGGGCGTGAAATGCACACGGAGCCTCGCGGAAGGAAGGAAGGGATGTCCTACCTGCGGCAGCATCCTCGGGCCTCAACCTGTCAGGCAGCCTGCGGAATGAGAGTTTACGTGTGTTCTCAATTTCTCTGACACAATCTGTCTGGATTGAGGACGGCTGTTTAATCTTTGAAATATGTGTTCCATCATAAACGCTGGAATCACGTAGAAATTGCTCCCTTCGTTCTGGGAGCCAAACCCTGACCAAAGGGGTTTGGAAATCCCCGCAAGGTGCTCTTTGGTTATTGCTCATTCGGAAAGAAAAAGCCATTTCTCTAATGAAATGCAGCGTTGAGGAACTGCCAGAAATAGATGCTCCCTATCTGCCTTCCCATATGGTAGCTTCTTTCTAGCCAATTAACTACCAACGAACTGGGGAAGCGCTGTAACAACAGGCACGCCGGGCTCCGCCATGCCCCGCCAGAGTGCGTAGTCCCGGGAGGACGTGGAAGTTTCTGGCCCCGTCTCAACTCACGGAAGCCCAGGAAGAAGCCTGCCTAACCCGGACATTTATTTGCAAGGCCATTCTGGTAAGCTCTGGCTAAGCCCCTAGAGTTAAAACATGACGGTTTTTCGCCTTTCGGACAAATCCTGTTAGTTCATTCCCCCACTTTGGCTTTTAACTATTGTACATCATGTTGAAGGGAAATATCCAAGGCCTATGAAAGGCTGGTCTTCATGAGTTTGACTAATGAGACTTATTTCTACATTAACACCATGCCGGAGAGAGTTTTCTCTGTCTGCAAGTGTAGTGGGTACTGGGTTTTACATTGCCTGAAAACAAGCAAGTTACACACAGTCTTGTTTCAGGAACTCTTGCTCCAAATATGAAGCTAATCAATAGTTCAGCATCATGTGTATTTATGCTTTTCTGCTCAAAAGTCAATATAAAAAAGAATATATATGTATACATGTGTGTATATATATGTATAACTGAATCACTTTGCTGTACACCTGAAACCACTAAATCAACTATACAATTTTTTTAAAAGTCAATATAAAGCCACAGAGAAATGGAATTTCCTACCACGTGGTTTCTTTCCTAAGAATTTCCCATTAATTTGGAGTCAGTGAGGTTTGTTTGTTTTTTGTTTTTTGACATCCCTTAAGAGATCTGAGATTTTGTTTATTTTGTTTGCTTGGTTTCATTTTGTTTGGGGGGGGGATGACTGCAGGAAGAGTTGGAGAGAAAGGCAATTGGTTAGCTCAACCTCTGTTTACTTTTAGCAGTCTTATAATTAAAGTGCAATATGTCTTTTAACAACACAAAATTAATTAAAGTAACTTCCAGTTAAAGCTACTGGGAGGACGGGCTTCCCTGGTGGCGCAGTGGTTGAGAGTCTGCCTGCCAACGCAGGGAACACGGGTTCGAGCCCTGGTCTGGGAGGATCCCACATGCCGCGGAGCAACTAGGCCCGTGAGCCACGACTACTGAGCCTGCGCGTCTGGAGCCTGTGCTCCGCAACAAGAGAGGCCACGATAGTGAGAGGCCCGCACACCGCGATGAAGAGTGGCTCCCGCTTGCCGCAACTAGGGAAAGCCCTAGCACAGAAACGAAGACCCAACATAGCAATCAATCAATCAATCAATCAATAAATCTTTAGAAAAAAAAAAAAAGCTACTGGGAGGGCATCATAATGTGAGAAGATGATAATATCTACCATTTGCATGGTCTATTCCATGCCAAGTGCTTTACAGCGAGTAACTCTCACAGCCATGCCTCTGGTCAAGGGCACTGGCATGCTATACAGCAATGGGGAAACCCAGGCTCCGAAAGGTGAGATTCTTTGACAACGTCACACAGCCGAGAGGCAATGGAGCTGGAATTCAAGGGCAGTCCTACAGGCATCTAAGTCAGTGTAACTCCCTAAAAACTCAATGTTGAAATTCTGTTAGAATGTTGGCTCTTTTTGCTCTTCGGACACCACTAGACCACAGAAATTTCCAGGTATGGCTTTAATACCACGGATATGCCTATGGCTTGATTTCCATCGCCAACCCTAACAATTCCCCTGAACTCTGGACTTGAATGCCCAACAGATATCTCCAATGTGGTACTTCCATCTCAGTAAATGGCGACCTAGCTGTACCATTTCATATCCATCCCACGACAAATCTGTTGGTTCCGCCTTGGAAATACATCCAGAACTCAAGAACTTCTCTGGGGCAAGCCTCCATCAGGGCTCACCTAACAGCCTCCCAGCCAGACTCCTGGCTTCTGGTCTTGCTATAAAACAGCCAGAATGGTTCGTGTACCATGCAAATCAAATCATGTCCTTCCTCTGAATTCTGTATCTGTACCTGGCCCTCCATGACCCGGAAGCACCTCCTTGTGTCTCCCTTTCCCGTACAGGAAAAAGGAAACCAACTTCAAAACCCTCACTCCTTCCCCAGGCACCACACACCCTGCAGCCGCTCACCGCTGGTGGCCCCCAGCTTGACCCCAAGGCTGCTTCCCCACAGGACAGTTGCTCTCGCGGGCCCCTCTGCTGAGGATGATCTTCCCCTGGCTGTCCCCGGGGCTGGCTCCCTCCCCTGTCGGGCGGGACTCCCCTCACTGCCTCTTCCAGGTCAAAGATACGTGAGCATTCTTCGTGCTGTTTTTTTTTTTTTTTTTCCCCAAATTTTCTAAAAAGTTGACAATTTCAAAATACAACACTGGTGAGGAAGGACATAATTCAAACCCATCAGGCTAAGAACAAGGGATTTAAAAGCTGAGCCAGGGCTTCCCTGGTGGCGCAGTGGTTAAGAATCCGCCTGCCAATGCAGGGGACACGGGTTCGAGCCCTGGTTTGGGAAGATCCCACATGTCACAGAGCTACTAGGCCCGTGAGCCACAACTACTGAGCCTGTGCTCCAGAGCCCACGAGCCACAACTGCTGAAGCCTGGGCGCCTAGAGCCCGTGCTCTGCAACAGGAGAGGCCGCTGCAATGAGAAGCCCGTGCACCGCAACGAAGAGTAGCCCCTGCTCGCCGCAACTAGAGAAAGCCCGCGTGCAGCAACGAAGACCCAACACGGCCAATAAATAAATAAATAAAATAAATAAATTAAAAAAAAAAAAAGCTGAGCCAAACAGAAGCTCCAATCTCACATGACAAGTACCTCCCAGTCACCAGAATCAGGTTTCAAAGGTTCCACGGGGTAGCAACAGGCTGGGAAATCGGTCTCTCTTACAATTTACAACATGCTTCTTGAGGACTCTGTGCTTGTTTCATTTTTTAAAATAGAGTTCTGGGGCTTCCCTGGTGGTGCAGTGTTTAAGAATCCACCTGCCAATGCAGGGGACATGGGTTCGAGCCCTGGTCCAGAGAGATCCCACATGCTGCGGAGAAACTAAGCCCGTGAGCCACAACTACTAAAGCCTGCGCACGTAGAGCCCGTGCTCCGCAACAAGAGAAGCCACCGCAATGGGAAGCCTGCGCACCGCAACGAAGAGTAGCCCCCGCTCGCCGCAACTAGAGAAAAGCCCGCATGCAGCAACGAAGACCCAATGCAGCCAAAGATAAAAAATAAATAAATTTATAAAAAAAAAAAAAGAGTTCAAACCCTCCTACATTGTTAGTGGGAATGTAAATTGGTACAACCACTATGGAGAACAGTATGGAGGTTCCTTAAAAAATGAAAAGTAGAGCTACCATGTGATCCAGCAATCCCACTCCTGGGCATATACCCTGAAAACACCATACTTTGAAAATATACATGCACCCCAATGTTCACTGAAGCACTATTTACAATAGCCAGGACGTGGAAGCAACCTAAATGTCCATCGACAGAGGAATGGATAAAGAAGATGTGGCACATGTATACAATGGAATATTAGCCATAAAAAAGAACAAAATAATGCCATTTGCAGCAACATGGATGGACCTGGAAACGATCATACTAAGTAAGTCAGACAAAGACAAATATATGATATCACGTGTAGGTGGAATCTAATTTTAAAAAATGATACAAACGAACATATTTACAAAACAGAAACAGACTCACAGATTTCGAAAACAAACTTACAGTTACCAAAGGGGAAAGGTGGGGGGAGGGATACACTAGGAGGTTGGGATTAACATACACACACTACTATATATAAAAGAGATAATCAACAAGCACCTACTGTATAGCACTGGGAACTCTTCTACTCAGTATTCTGTAATAACCTATATGGGTAAAGAATCTGAAAAAGAGTGAATATATGTATAACTGAATCACTTTGCTGTATACCTGAAACTAACACAACACTGTAAATCAGTTATGCTCCAATAAAATAAATAGTTCCTTTAAAAAAACAGAGTTCAAACATGTAATGTTTAGTAAGGTGCCAACGTTTACACAGAGTGTTACAATAAATTTTTTAAAAACCCGCATTGCTATGTCATCATTCCAACACCAAATGCGAATATATCTTTTTCCCAGCACAACTAGGATGGCAAATAAATAGTTAGGACTGCGCCGGTGAAAATGGAGTCTGGTTCATGTTTCCCAACTTAGATAGACAGGCTCCTCGCTCAGGTCAACCATTTCAAAGGTTAGAAGCTGAGTCTGATAAAACACTGCCCACGCGAAATGAAAATGAAGACATAATATTATAATTACTTGAAATTCAATAGTTCTCCTCCTTGGGTTTCTCACCTGTTCCAGTTCAGCATCTGAATAATAAATACAATGAATACTGAACAGATTTTGCATGTGTTGAAAATTTAAAGGAACCAGTTCTCACCTAAGTGAAACAAACTGCTGGAAATTTTTCAGTTTCTGTGACTTATTAGGGCCAAAAAAATATCTATTGACATGTCTTCTCCTTTATCAAGTCGTCAGAAAATATCAAATAGAGAACTTTAAGATTGCCTGGTTCTAAGGAGCAGCAAACACTGAATACAGATTTGTTTCTAGCACACTTGCTTTTCCGTAAAAGCCACATGCACATCTGCATTCCCAGGGGATGCGCTGAAAAACACAAGAAATCCACATGTCACATTCGGGATGCTTTTTATTTGCCATCTGTCCTTCTACAACACATTCCCTTAGTGATAGAAAAAGAGCAAGAAGTAGGTTGATGTGCCTCATTACAGAACTCCTTTTCCATTATGTACTTATATTTATTTACATTAAAAAAACAATTCAGAAAGAATCCAGAAAGTTCAACGAATGTCTACAGCCTTTGGTTGTGGAAAATGAAACAAAAACAGTATTCTAAGAAATGTTGGTTTCACGTCCACATTGCAGATCTACTCATCTCGTTCATCAGATCACCAGGTAAAGTGGATGAAGTTCTACATTTGAATACAGCCAACACCTTCAGAATCCCCATCCACGTACTTCTATGAGAAAGTGCCACAAAGGGCCCAGCAGTGCGTTCCCCGTGAGTGTGTCTGAGGCCTGGGCCGGTGGCTACAGGTCAGGGCTCCAGGGAAGGCAGGCAATTGGCTCTGGCAGTGACGCTGCAAGCCCCCCCCATCCCGGCCTCGACCTGCCTGTCTGACGCCGGCCCTCTGAACCCCATGGACGTCTCCACGCTAAGCACTGGGGAGAGGACACAAGCCCCGTCGGTGACCTCGGCCCAGAGTCAACTCTCCCCTCCCCTTCCCAGGCCTCAGCTGGAGGAGGGGGAATTCTGTGGTTTTACTGACCTTTGGCTGTCTGTTCACTGTTTCGTGTTCCCTTCTGAAGCTCCTTGTTTCGGCTAACAGGGTGCCCCGGATTATAAAAATCCAGGCTACGACTAAGACTCTTTCGAGAGCCTACATGGGAGTTAAGAAGGGAACTACATTAAGACTTTTTAGGATTGAAAGTCCAGGAGAATCCAGCTTCACTCGCACTGTTCCATGGAAACCTCAATAGCAACAAAATGTTAGGATCCGTTACTCAGTACTTAGGTGCTGTGAGTGAGACAACAAATTTCATTCTCTTATAGGACCAAAGATTACATTCTCTAGTATAGACTGACCTTTCTACACTGAAGTGGCTATCTGATATTATGTGGGAGGAGGCCAATTAATTACAGAAACATATTTTCCATAATTTGTCAGCGTGATCTGACTTAAACTCCTTTAAGTTTTCAGTCAGGTTAAAACATATCCGTATATTTTCTTGTATCCACTAGAAGTTGCACGAAACCCTCTTATAGCTAGGTTTTTATCTAGAATGAACATTTTAATTAGGGCTAAGAAACGATGGCATCCGACTGGGAGTTCTACGTCAAAGCCAAGAGGAGGGGTGGGGGACGATAAGGTCACAGGAGAGTGTTTGGAGGGGGTCAGTGAGAAAGAGAATGACTGACAGGGACACGATGACAGCATCCCACAGAGCAGACAATATCCCCCTCCCGAGGAGCAATCCCCCTTCCTTACTCAGAGAATCTCAATCTCATTCAGTGTAATATGCCTACGTAGCTAAATATTTTCCTTTCCAGACTCACACGCAGCTGGGGGCGCCGCGCGACAGAAGTCTAGCCAGTGGAGGAAAAGCCGAGCATCTTGGGGAAAGCACTGCCTTCCCGACACAGACACTGCGGCTTGTCATTTGCCTCTTCCTCCCTCTTTCTGCTTAGAAAGCAGATATCGGACCTGGCGGTTCATGAGCATCTTGCGACAACAAGGCAGTCACCCAAAGGAGAAAGGGTAAGGATGGTAGGAAGAAACTACCAAAGACTGTGAGTCGTCGATGATACTACGGAGACAGTCCTGAGTGCCCACCTCCAGGTTCCTTATGCAGCTCTTCGTTGTGTGTTCAGTTTTCTATCATTTGCAGCCAAATGCACGCCTGATACATCAATATCCAATGATGAGGATGACTCGGTGAAAAGGGAAGAACAAAGACGAAAGTGATAGGGCAAGGGGGATCGGTCTTACACAGATCATCCAGTGGACCTAAGAAACACAACTTCCTTCCCACGGGCAAGACAGAAGTCCTGACTAAAAGAATAAATGTATCATAACGTTCAGTTCAAAGACACCCAATGCTCAAATTGCCTGTCTCGAATTTTACTCTGTCCTTCTGCGCTTTGATTGCTAATATGAAAGCGCATGCTTACACATTAAAGCTCTGCATCCTACAGAGAAGAGAATGGAACAGATTTAGAATCAATTTAGCATTTCTCTCGCAGCCCATTTGGAGGAGTTCCCACTGAGAACTCGTCTGCCTCACCCTCTCAGCAGCCGTATTTAATAGGATCTGAGAGGAAAAATAAGTAGTAACGCTGGGTAGCCTGTTTTGACTCTCGTATATGCTATTTGGAAATTCAGCCACTACGGCAAGCTGGCAGAATATAGGACATGGCCCTTGGAAAGCGCTAGACTGATCAATATTTAAGAATGCACAGGCAACAGCAACAAATAAATGAAGCAAATGCGATGGGGATGCAAAGCAATGATGGGCATGTATACCCTCAAAATAAGCATGAATCCTTTTCGTGGCAGGAAACGGTGCAGCGCTAAATGCTCCGACAGTTCATCGCGCAGTCCCAAGACGCTGGTCTCGCATAGAGAAATGATTTCTTCATACTCAACATGGCAGGTGACCCAATGTTGGTTCAGAAAGCGACAGATAAGCAAAATAACAGGCTGAGAACAGGAGCCAGCAACAGCTGGTCACGAGTGAACCCACTAGCATACTTGCAGCTTTCACTATGTTCACATTTAATTTTTCTTTTCCAACAAAGTAAGTGCAAATATCTTTAGTCTGAATCAGTAACATAGCAGCCAAACCTCAGGAACCAATAAATAAGGACGCTGACACGCCAATACCCCTTGGCCTTTCAGACTCAAAGCTTCACCAACACCAGCCTTCAACAGAAGGGGCAAATGTTTCTTGACTCAGCAATTGTCTTCCATGTCCTCGTACAAACCATATCGTTTACACCCACCCACGTGCCCCCATAGCAGTTACTAAACTCATAACACAGCTTGAAACTCATAAGGGGTTAAAGCTATAAAATGCCTACTCGCCAATGTATTTTTTTCTAAGTTTCATTCTTCTTCCCTTCCTTTTAAACAAAGCTTTTGTTTCCACTGCCCCCAGTGCATGACCGTTTATTAGGATGACATATCATTTGTTTATTTCTTTTCAAATGACACAGTTGTGTTTTTCTCAAAGAAACTGCCATCTTGTTTCTAATTAAACATGATGGATTCAGGGTCCTGGTTTGCCATCTGGGCCATATGTCTCAGAACATCCTTTTTCGTGATGATACCAAGAAGTCTCCTGGAGAAGAAACAAAATAGAGAAAAGGGGTCAGCCTCGCAATCCTGACTCGTGCCTGTCCCTAATCCCCAGCGCCCCTTCCACCCGGGCACACGGAGAGACAACATTTCCCAGCCTCCCCTGCGGATGGGTGGGTCCAACTGAGTGAGCTCTGGCCAATGGCGTGTGGGTGGAGGTGAGAGATACCCCTCCCGAGTCACCTGCACATCTCCTCTCTCTCCTCATCTGCCAGCCCGAGACAGAGGAGCCAGTGAAGGACGCTGAGGTCACAGAGGACTGAATCCGGAGCCACCAGATTCAAAGACCTGGGTCCTGGAATGGCTGTGTGGTGCAAAGCCCACACCTGCTGCAACTCACACTGGATGTGAGTGACATGGGAGAAAAATTAACCTTTATTGTGTTCGGCCACTGAGATTGCAGGCCTGTTTATTACAGCAGTAAGCCTATGATGACTCATATGCTCCCCTAAATTTCAAGACTATAATCAATTAAAAAGGGCTTACAAAAGCCATTGTCCAAACTTGACCACACCGCAGAAATTCCAAGTGTGAGGCATTCTAAGCATAAGAAATTTTAAGTATAAGATAACAATCGGTTCTATTTTAAATCTATCTTACTGGAAGGGTAAAGTTTGACATGTAAATTACCTGCTCTTCCAAAATTCCATGGCTTTCAACTTACAAAAACGATGTCACTTCCCAGGGACCCTGGTATAGGGCCACCTATACTGTATACTGCACCCAGCTCCAGGGAGCACCATTCACAAACACGACAACGTGAACAGTGCCCCTGGATCATGCCTCACTCTCGATTTATTAAATACTTAAATAACCACCTGCTGGGGTCAAATCATGCCCCCTGGGGAAAGTGAAAGGTTTGAAAGAAGGGGATGTACACAAGTTCTTCAGAGAAAAGAAGTTCCATTGCCAAATTAGTTTGCAAAACGCTGCTCACCATGTCTCCATCATCCCCAAGAGGAGGAGAATAGAGAAGTAAAGGATGGCAGTCTCACCCTGGAATACTGTACGGCTATGGAAATGACAGGTTTCTACTCTGTATCTGGGTAAAATGATGATATACCAAAAAAATCCGAAAACACAACTGTAATACACTGCCATTTATTTAATTAAAGCTAAACTATGAAACTCATCTCTTACGAATAGGAAGTGAACATGAAGAGGGGCCGCAAGTACCCGGAGCAGTACTCACTCCAGTCAGTGACAGCTGGTGAAAGGGACACTGGTTAGTGAAACTGTCGGCCAGAATTCTCACTTCCTTGTCCCTGACCACACTGGACCTTAACCTTGAAAAAGCGATTGATTTCTTGTGTTAGTTTCCCCATCTATCACACGGGGGGAGACAGCAGATACTACCTCTGCCCCTCCATCTTATAGGAACATCTTCAGGTGAGAGGAAAATAGCAAAAAGGGCCTTTAAAAGCATACTAAACAAAAAGAATAATGACAATACAGATGACAAAACACTGAAAGAAAGCACCATGACTCACATGATAATCAAAAAAAAAAGATGGGGAAAAAATGTAGCAAGCACAAAAGAATTAGAAAATCAACATTTTGCAACCCCCAATGTAATAATTAGTTTAGCCAATAATTATCGATGGGTTCCAAAACCATCAGGTAAATGGTTGCTGGAAAACAGAAAATTCACATGGTCTCAAAGTATCCCTCCACAGATTACATACAAAGAGAAAAATGTCCCTTTACTACAGAGGGCTCTGGCCATCCCCACCTCATCCCAGTGATGGAGTTTATCACCAACAAAGTCAGAAAAGCTGACATTATGATATCATCTACATTGGAACACTGCCCGAAACTCGAAACTACTTAAACCGAATCAAAAAAAAAAAAAAATCTATGTCATAAATAACAAACAAAAAAGGCAGGGAACCGTTCTAGATAAAAAACGAAAGAGGCAAAACAACCAAATGCAATGTCTGAACCTTAAAGGAACTCTGGACTGAAATTTGATATGAACTAGGTACTGAGTGATATATTGAGTTACCATTAATTTTGTGTACTTATGGCTCAGTGGTTATGTAAAAGAATGTCCTTAGTCTTAGAAGATGTACGCGTCATACCTAATTGCCAAAACTTGAAAGCAACCAAGATGTCCTTCAGT
Source organism: Balaenoptera borealis (assembly GCF_965194805.1). NCBI lineage: Eukaryota > Metazoa > Chordata > Mammalia > Artiodactyla > Balaenopteridae > Balaenoptera > Balaenoptera borealis. The sequence goes on along the minus strand of NC_138881.1, from coordinate 7,938,424 downwards.
AGGTGAGTGAATATACAAACTGGTCCATCCAGACAATGGAATATTACTCGGCTCTAAAAAGAAATGAGCCAGCAGGCCAGGAAAAGGCGTGGAGGAACCTGAAATGCACTTCACTAAGTGAAAAGTGTAGCCATCTGAGAAGGCTACACGCTGTGTGATTCCAACGCTAAGACATTCTGGAAAAGGCAAAATGATGGCGACAGTAAGAGGATCGGTGGTTGCCAGGGGGTGAGGGGAGAGAGGGACGAATAGGCAGAGCACAGAGGACTCTTAGGGCTGTGAAACTATTCCTGATGATACTACAATGGTGGATACATGTCATTATACATTTGCCCAAACCCACAGGATGTACACCAAGAGCGAGTCCTAATGTAAACAATGGATCGTAGTTAATAATAACATCTCAATACTGGCTCATCAACGGCAACAAATATAACACACAAATGCAAGACTTGACAGTAAGGGCAACAGAGAGAGGACCAGAGAGGGAACTCTGTACTTTCTGCTCAATTATGCTGTAAACCTTAAACTGCTTGAAAAATAAAGTCTATTAATTCAAGAACACAAAATTCTTAGGGGGAAGAAAGTGGTTGCCTGAAAGGGGGGTGGGTGGTGAAGGAGGACAGAGCCAGGAATTGTTCCTTCCAGCTGTTTAGAGCTACTTGACTTTAACAGTGCTCATAGATCACTTTAAACACATTTCTAAAATTTATAAAAATACAGTAAAATCAAAGATGCCCCATAAAACAAGATGCTATTATACTAAACCTGCCAAGCTGAGTCTGCGTCCTGACGGAGTCAGCTTGGTCTGCTGTAACAAAGCACCACAGACTAGGTAGGTGGCTTAACAACAGAAATGTATGTTCTCCCAGTTCTGGAGGCTGGAAGGCCAAGATCAAGGTGCTGGCAGGTTTGGTTTCTCCAGAGGTCTCTCTCCTGGGCTTGCAGACACCACCTGTTTGCTGTGTCCTCACACGGCCTTTTTCTCTGTGCAAGCATCCCTGGTGTCTCCTCTTCTTTTAAGGACACCAGCCCTATCAGATTAGGGCCCCACTTTTATGACCTCATTTAACCTTAACTACCTCCTTAAAGACCCCATCTCCAAAGACAGTCATATTGGAGGCTGGAGCTTCAACATATGAATTCGGGGATGGGGCGGGGGGGACACAGTTCAGTCCATAACGGTCCTTCAACTCCCTTTAAAATCAAAAAAGGAATAGTTAGAAGGCAAGCAGCTTACGCCTGTAATACACCACTAAGAAAGCTGCGATCATCAGAGAAGTGGCAGCCCGTGAAAAGGCGAAGCCCCTTTTCATCCGCGGTGGGAGGAGTTCCGTGGCTGGCGGCCACCAGCTGGCAGACAGTCCCTCAGCTTAAAAGGCTCCTTTGTTCTTTCGGACATTTCTTTTCTACTTGAAAGCCTGGCTGAGGACACTGCCCTCCAGAACACCTGGGGAACACCACTCAAATTGGGTGACGGCCATGTTCCTCGGTGGATGACAAGCGCCTTGATTTTGTTTTTTTTTAAACGCTTTTTGAGCCTCCTCCAGTTCTCCCTCGCAGAGATGCTCAGTAAGATGGTGATGAAACCCATGCCGCTTTGAGAAAAGACGACTTGTTCACACACACAGACACCCCTCCCGTATCTATAAAGCCTGGGTTTTGTTTCCTCACAGTCATCCTGGAGATAATATCAAAAGGTCAGGCACATGCAGTCCTGACAGCCTCGTCTTAAAGCTTGGTAACTATGTCTGAAAGTCAAGCTGGTTATCATGGCTCTGGGGAAATACGAATTCAGGAGTTGCCTTGGGTGCTGGCATAAATTGTGCCCTGGCCTGCGACAATAACTATCAAAAAAGAAGCAAGCTGAACGTCCTCCCAAAAGGAGGCAGCATTAAATCCAGCGGGGTTTGTTAGTGGTATGAAATGTCCTACTTGATATAAATCAAGTGTTTAAACTTCCAGCCCCTTTGGGTAGCAGTTCAAGTGAATCTGGGGAATGATAAACAGTCCATCTATGACCATGAACATAATTCAGATTAGAGCAGCTGGGCTCTTGTGAGAAGGCCACCCCGCCCAGGCCCCCAAGGCCCACCTAGCAGGGCTTGGTGGAAGCTGACACCATCTTCCCTGCTCACTCTTTCTTTCTAGATCCTCTGTGGAGAAAATCCCAGATTCACTCTTGGCCACTGGAGGCTTCCTAGGCTCTGGCCTTAGGGAGACAAAGACTTCCCTGGCTCCTGGTCTGCTTTCACGATCACCTGGGAGCCCAGGCCCTGAGAAATCCTGCAGACAACGCGAGTCAAGGGTACGAGCTCGAGTGCTCGGCCTAGAGCAGGGAAGGCACATGGCGACGGAATACATCAAAAACGCGAGCTGGCTTGAGCCGTGCCTGCCCTGGCTCAAAGCCCGAGAAGATGAAAGGCCCCGCAAACAAGGATCTCTTGCCAGCACTAATGTATCAGCATCTGTGTTTGTTTAAAATATGTAGAGCGAGAGAGAGGGTGCGATTGTTTTCTCGCAGAACATTCGGAGCCAATTTCGACACCCAGATCTTCACAGGAAAACCTCACGGGGCTCCGTGAGGTGTGAGCGGGCGTCGAGGGCAGCATTTCCTGCCAGAACTGGAGATTCCAATGATAACTGACATTAGATTATTATTTTAAAGGAAAAGAGAAACTGCTACACACTTGAGACGACACGGGTGATCACGGTGGTATTTCTGCCGAGCGTTGGAAATTCAGCTTCATCGGTGGGCTTCAGAAGTTTGCAAAGTGGGGACCCCAACCAGCAGCAAGCCCTGGGAGCTGGTTAGAAATACACATTCTCGGGCCCCCTCCCAGGCCGGAGGGATCAGTAACTGCAGGGGGGCCCGGCACTCTGGGTTTAACCTAGAGGTTTACTCCTCTGGGGGATTCTGACGCCTGCTCAAGTTTGAGAACCACTGAGTTCCTTTAAAAACCACCAGCAGAAATGACCTCTAGCCTCAAACATTTATTTGTTCCTTATTGACTGCCCCTCCCCATGTGCAAGACATACCCCAGCTGCAGTCAGAGCTAAGAAGGACACTCGTCCCATCCGCCGAGAGTTCTCTGGGTCAAGTGCAAATTCAGCTCCTTGCAGAGCCATGAGCAGGGCGGCAGGAAGAAAGCCGCCCTGGTACCGATGTCTCCACCAAGCCAATCTCTCGCTCCCCCCAAGCTTCTGAGGCCCTGGAATTTAGGGAGAGCCCCTGAGCCCAAAGCACAGCCCACGGAGCACTGCACCTCTCACATCATCACGAATCTTTGATCTTTGCAGTGCTGGTTTCCTGGTTCGTGATAACACAGAGCGAAAGCAATATTGCTGCGGCGGAGACAATGCCATGGGCCACCAAACCTCTCGGCTCTGCGATAACATTTGAACACGTGAAGTTGTTTCGAACCGAATGATGTATTAGGGAGCAATTTGAGCATACTGTGAACCTCACGTTTGCTTATGGGTGATTTCATCCACAAGAAACTCCAGGAGGACAGAGAAAAATGCCCGCGGCCGGGAGCACCCAGGGGCATGGGAATACTCAGCCGCAGCCCTCGCGATGCCCGCTTCCACAAGCCAACTGCGGGGTTTTCTCAAGGTGAAGGGACAATAAACTGTCTTTTTGATATACCTCTCAACCATTTAATGTGTGTAAATGTCTGACCGTTTTTATGAGATTCCCATCTCTCTTTTTTTAATCTGTCACTCTTTTGTAATCTGTCACTGACGAAGTGTTGGAGCGTTGTGCGCCTAACCCTATTTTTCTCATCAGCCCTGAGATCCTCGTCGCTCGTGTCTGCGGAGCGCCATGATGTGCAGGAACGTGTTGTCACATCACAACGTCGCAGCAGGACAGGCTGAACCTCCTCCCAGAGCCAGGACCGCTGCGGGGGGGGCGGGGGAGCCCCAGCCCCTCCCCGTTGGCTCCTCCCCTCGGGACTCAACCTTCAACCTCAGGGCAGAGACAGCAGCCCCACCGGGAAGCCTGCGTCCCACGCTCGCTGGCAACTCCTCCTCCTGGGCTCCCCTGCTGACATCTCTTCCGAGCACTGCCACCCACCCCCCTGCCCCGGTCCCCGCCAGTCCCGCCAGGGCTGAGCCCGCGTCCCCTTCATCTTGTTCCCCCCAGGGTCCCGCCGCTCACCCGCTCCGCGTCACCAGGCACTGGCGGAGCCCCAGCTTCCGGAAAATGTCCACCACCGTCTCCATGGGGGTGTGGTCCGTGACGGTGAAAGGGCTGAGGTTCAGGACGCGCCGCAGCTTCAGGGGCTGCGGGCTGTTGGCTGGCAGCTCAGGGGGCTCCTCGGTGAAGTACATGACCGAGTCGCTCACGATGCCCTCCTGCCTCTGTCTGGCGTTCTCTGGAATGGGCGAGCAGGACGGTGAGCCCCACGAGGCTCCCTTGCGGGGTCCCTTCCCCCACCCCATCCCACCCCATCCCACAGTAACACACGACTTCCCTCCCCCAGCAGCCTAGAATCCCGCAGAGGAGGGGCGCAGCAGGCAGACTCTACATTCTTAACTTGGAGCTTCAGCCAAACATCTGTGAAACTGGCATCCCTCTCTCTCAAGCTAATGCTGTGCGAGACCCCCCTGCTGTGACCTGATCATTCACTGCCAAAGTCTTGCGACGCGGGCCCGACCAGGCTCCTTCCTTTAGGGAAATGCACTGCTTCTGCCTGGACGTCAGGGCACCCAGCGGGCCCAGGGCCTGCCACCCTTGCTTTCCTGACACACCTTCTCCTCATCAGGGGCCGAGGTTTGACGTGAAAAGGAACCTCACTTAGCTGCCCAATGACCTTAATACATGGTTTGGGTTTTTTTGTTTTTTTGTTTTTTTGTTTTTTTACAAACTAACGTATAACTGACCCAGATGGCATTATAAATCCTGAAAGGAACAAGAAACCAAGAGGACCATCCTAGGCTCACAGCCCAGAAACGCAGCTCAGTCTAACTACGACCCTTGGGACCAAAGAAATAACCCTAGAAAAGCTGCATTCCCCCCCAACCCCTTGGATCGCCTCTCTTAAATATGCGCCATTTTGTGGATTTCTCAAAGAAAGATAGTAAAACTGTTATGGTAACAATTAGCCTATTTCTATCTGTAGGCAGGCCCACGTGAAAGAAAGCTGAAGAAAACTAGGGTAACAGGAACTCATTAGAAATACAGCTTTATGCGGTACTAGAAACCTAGGCTATTTTAAGTCACACATGAAATAAATCCATCGGTCTCAAGATATTTCTCCAAGGCGATTTTCCTTCTGTTGGAATTTTAATCTTCCTTTTGGTTCATGGGAAAAGGTTAGGGGAAATGTACAGCAAGGTTTGCCTTAAAATGGATCCTGGTTTCTATAATACATTTTTTTTTTGCCTTCTCAAAGACTACTATTCACCTATATTGTTCTTTGAAAAATAAAATTCTAACTGCTGGCTCTAAAGCCATTTACTGCAACAGAGTACTCTAATGGAAAACTGGCAGCATTCGGGGTCAGACTGAGTTTGAAAAAGGGTCGCTGTTTAAAAGGGGAACAGAGGGCCTGCTGGGCAAATGCCTGCACAGTATGTGGGTCAGGTTCAATCGAGTTACATCCAATGGAGTACAATTCAACCACAAATACCAGATGACACTGATGCACAACATGTTTTCAGACGCAGATGCCACACAATACACACTGTGCATTTCTCTCCTAAATCGAGATGGTTCTGTCCTGAAATGCTAAGGTGGGCAGCAACAGTCAACACACACTTATCGCTCATTTTCATAGACCGACCGATTCTCTAAAAGTCCCATGTAACGGGAATCCCATCTATTTCAACAATCCAGTTGAACATCAGGATTGGATCAAGCCACAAAACCCAATCAAGAACTGATCACATGGATTTGCTGAGCCCCCTCATAAAACCAAATACAACTTAGCCAACTGTCAATTCACTTGTTGAAATGAATAACAAGCTTCTATTGCCTCTGAAGCTACTGATTGGGTTAGAGCCCTGCTTCTAACAGCACCTAGCTCCGTGAATTCTTGCTCAGTACTGCATTCCCAGTGCCTGAACAATGACGAGAACACAGCAGACACAGAACAGGTATCTGCCAAGTGCGCACATGCGTCAATCCACCAACAAGTGGATGAACGAGTGGGTAGGTCTACTGAACGTCGGTGTCCTTGGCTCTGCCTGTCATGTAGAACAGAGCCTATCTCACAAAGGAGGCATTCGGAAGGAAAGCCCTGAGCTATCCACGGCCAAACAAGAATCGAAGGCAACAGCTGGGGTCAGAGCCGGAGACCTGAGCAGCGCTCCTTGGTAGTCCAAGAGGAGCAGCTGTGGCTCTCTCCAAAGGGCTCTCTGTGAGGCCACTTTGGAGCTCTATTATAAAGACCTATCTTAAAGCCTTGATTGAACTTCGGGGGTGGAGGTACGACGCACAGCCGAAAGCTGGTGAATGGAAGAATCAGCAAGAAAGCTCTCCTCATCTCTCTACTGGGGGAACCATCTACTCCCACTTTGGACAAGAAATCACCTGTCACCAAAATGCCTGCAACCAACTCCAGCATGTACGTTCACAGAGGGCAGAGCCTGGTTGCTGCCAGCCCTGTGCTCCCAGCTCCCGGGATGGCACCAGCACATGGTGGGTGCTACGTGAAATATTTCCTGCACGGAAGCGTAAACCAAGCCCTCACCCAGGGCATGATCCAGTGCTGTGAGAGTATAGGCTCCCAGACCCCAGGGACTCATGGAAACCCGTGTTAGAAAAGCAGCCAAAAAAAAAAAAAAAAAAAAAGATAGCCCAACATTACATGTGTAAAAGGCCTAAAAGACAAGAAAAGCACTAAATATTAACCAGAGCCTTCTATGGTGCTGAAAATGTGGGCACCTTTTTAATTCTCTTTTGCTTCTGATTTCCCCAACATTCTCAGTATTACTTTTACTTTAAAAAATGTAATAAACTTCATTTTTGTTGTAAAGATCAAGTAGTTAAACTTTTTTTTTCTTTTTTATCTTTATTTTTGGCTGCGTTGGGTCTTTGTTGCTGCACGCGGCATTCTCTAGTTGTGGTGAGCGGGGGCTGCTCTCTGTTGCATTGCATGGGCTTCTCATTGCAGTGGCTTCTCTTGTGGAGTGTGGGCTCTAGGCACGCGGGCTCAGTAGTTGTGGCGCACGGGCTGTACAGCGCAGGCTCAGTAGTTGTGGCACACGGGCTTAGCTGCTCCGCGGCATGTGGGATCTTCCCGGACCAGGGCTCGAACCCGTGTCCCCTGCATTGGCAGGCAGATTCTTAACCACTGCGCCACCAGGGAAGCCCCTAAACTTTTTAAAATTGTTGTTAGTATTGGGGGTCTGCTGTTCTATTCTACCACAACTACTCTCAGTGGCTGCAGCTCCTGAAAAATGATGTACCTTTTACGAGCGCCTGTTAAGGTCATTCAACCTGACATTCCACTTGTTAGCAGCAGTACGATCATAATGCCAGGTGCAAGGAGGGTAATGAGGAAAGTGTTGATAAAGTGAATTCCACAAGCTATGATAGGCCAAGAAATTTTAAAAGACTGGAAACAATCACATATCCAGTAAGTGATTACAATCGCTTTAGAGCAATGGTTCTCAACTGGGAGTAATTCTGCCTCCACCCTCAGGGGACACTTGGCAATATCCGGAGGCATTTTGGGGTCTCATAACTGGGGGGACGGGGTTGCTACTGGACTCTAGTGGGTAGCGACCAGGGTTGATCCTACAGTGCACAGGACAGCCCCTCTCAACAAAGAATGATCCAGCCCCAATGTTAATGGCGTTAAGGTTGAGAAACTCTAATCATGTTTTTAGGGAGGTAATACGCTATCATCCTGTTCATTAAAAATGCTTCCATAGGGACTTCCCTGGTGGCGCAGTGGATAAGAATCTGCCTGCCAATGCAGAGGACACAGGTTCAAGCCCTGGTCCGGGAAGATCCCACATGCCGCGGAGCAGCTAAGCCCGTGCGCCACAACAACTGAGCCTGTGCTCTAGAGCCCGTGAGCCACAACTACTGAGCCCACGTGCCACAACTACTGAGCCTGCGTGCCTAGAGCCCGTGCTCCACAACAAGAGAAGCCACCGCAATGAGAAGCCAGCGCACCGCAACGAAGAGTAGCCCCCGCTCATCGCAACCAGAGAAAGCCCGCGCGTAGCAGCGAAGACCCAACACAGCCAAAAATAAATTAATTAATTAAAAAAAAAAAAGAAAAAAAATGCTTCCATAGATAAGCAACACGGTCCTACTGTATAGCACGGGGAACTATATTCAATATCCTGTGATAAACCATAACGGAAAAGAATATAAAAAAGAATGAATGTATCTATATGCATAACTGAATCACTTTGCTGTACAGCAGAAATTAACACAACATCGTAAATCCACTCTACTTCAGTAAAAAAAATCAAAATAAAAAAAATCTTTTTTAATTTTAAAAAAGCTTAGGCAGATGCCAGACATCAAAGGTTAAAAAAAATGCTTCCAAAAAAAAAAAATGCTTCCATAAAACAGACGTAATTGACAAGAAAGGTTAAAATGGAAAATTAGAAGCAACTATAGTGGTGGTCAGTACAAAGGTTATGTGGTAAAAAAGTAAAGACTATTTAGAAGGAAAAGCAGATGATTTTCTGACAAGTTATAGTTTATAAGGCATGGAAAAGTCCCTCTGCATGTATTTTTTCATCCCCAGCAGAAGGAAGCAGATGGCACCACTGTTCTCCACGGCCTATCCCAATCACTAACAAACAGCTCTCCCAGGAAGAAACCTCTTTATCCCTAAAGAACCCGTCCAACAGATCTGACACGTATCTTGTTGTTCAGTTCTGGACATAGATCCCTTTCTGCAAATGGGCCTCTTCCACATGCTGGAGAATCATCATCAAATCATCCACCAGGCGAAGAAAATGAGAGTTCCCTTAACTCTGGCCCATGACTCTAACTTTCCATCCCTTTAATCATCGTCGCGGCTTCCCACTGAGCCCTCTCTGGATCCAGCCTCACTTGACTGTGGAACTCAAGACTAGAAGAGCCCGAGCCTGCCGGGCACAGAAGGAGCCTCGTGTTTGCAGAGAGCCCCAAGAGGGAAAGTCCCATCTACCAGGAACTTGAACAAGGGCCACACATGGCCCTACGTGAGTACGTGATGGTGAAAGGGCCACGTTTCCGAGGTGCTGCGACTAATGGCTCTCCAGCAAAGACAACAGCTATGGTTTGGCATTCCAGAGACAGACTGAAAATAAGACATTTTCAGCTTCACGGGAGCAACTGACACCTTTTTAAACATGACACGTGAGAAAAAAATCTTTGCCTCATTTACTACTCTTTTCTTATCTTGGATCTATGTAAAATCTCTGCTCCTGAGTCCCCTGAAAGGGAAATTGGCATGGGATCGTTACTAGCTCAATGCTCAAGTCCTATTTCTATATTCGCAAAAGGGCGTCTAAGTCTGCAAATACAGGTCATGAATTTCTCCACCGGAGTACAGGACTTTTCTATATCCACGGAGCAGGAAAACAGCTTTTCTCACTGCTCACAGCCAAACACTCCTTGCTTTCCCGCAAACCATGTAAATGGCAGCTTCCGTACTCTTATCGGTCTGATGGAAAGCATAAAGGTATTATTTACACCGTGTGTTGCCTCTTCAGACATTCCAAACATAGCTTCTAGGAGGGCGCTGGGTTGGCAAGCTTAAATTTCTTCTCTAACCGGCTGATGACAATTACTGCTTCCCACTTGATTACAGTAATGGGTTTCAGCAAAATTAGTAAGCTCTCTCTTAGCAGGTGTGCCTGGAGCGGCACAATAGGTAATGGATTCCGTGACATTTATTACTAGAGTGTTTAAATTTCAACCTTTGCTTAAAAGATTTTAAGGATTGAATAAATTTTTAAAGCCTGCTGATTACATTAATTTAAAACAAACCCAACCCTACTATACAGCTTTTTCTAAAAAAATCTCATTATTTATAAGGCAATGGTCATGCCTAAAGGCACCTACCTGTTAAGCGACAGGACATATAATAAAGAGAAGCATCATGGAGCACTTAAAGCACAAATGTACTTTCGTGTCTAAAATATAAAATCAACTGTTGCTTTGGGGGAGGTAAATATGTTTGAGCAACAAGCTAACATCAGAGGCTATATAGCTTATTTAAACTTATTTTTATAAAGCCTTTGATGAAGATACTTTAAAAACATTTTACAAGCTACTTAACATCGCGAAGAGGTTTTGGAAATTCAAAGCGAGAGCCTAAGAAATAGTTACCAAAGGGCAGGGATAAGCTAAGGTGTGTTCCCGGTGGGGCGTTCCACCATCATACCTGGAAAAGTCCCCCTGGCCAACTTCACAAATGTTCTGGAAGTACAATCATCACGGCCACACATGAGCCATGTGATGGGCCCCGGCGTACCGTGAGATGCAGGGGCGCTGAGCCGGAGGGCATCAGTGTTTACCACGCGCCGCGGATGTGCTCTGCGGCTCCCTGCCCCCGCTGCATCGGGAAGTCCGGAAGGACCACCCTGGGGGAGCCCGCTAAGGCCTCCTGCTCCTGCCTGCCCGGGCCTCCAAAGACTCACACCCAGGCCTGTGTCTGTGGAATCCTCCTACCTCCCGCTCCCCCTCCAAGGCGCTCATCCCTGGGCCAACGGGAGCCCCGGGCTTCTCGGAGCCGCCCGTGTCGGGAACATCCCAGCTGGGCCTCATCCCCTCTCCGCTCTCCCAGCTCAGCAGCCTGCCCCTCAGCCCAGCTGATCCAGTCAGCGCACGAGGAGGAAAAGCATCCCACGGAACTGACTGGACCCACGCGGGCCTCTAACTGATGGCGCCGGACACAGAGTCGCGAAGTGAAGGGCTTGAGCGGCGCCGAGGGAGGCGCCTGAGGCAGGGAGCTCAGCATCTGGGTCGGTCAGCCTGCCTGCAAGTCCGTCTCCGCGACCGGCCTGCCCGGCCAGCCCGCGCTCTCCCACCTCGTCCTGCTCAGCTTCGCCCAGGAAGTCCCTAAAGGGCGGAGCGCGTGTCTCCTGGAGGGAGGGGCCCAGGGGGCTGCTTGCAAACGTGGTGCTCGGTGTCCAGCCAAGAATGCCTCCGACGGGACACTGTCCCTCACGGTGTGACCTGGGGGCAGCAGCAGCAGCAGCACTAAGAGGGAGCTCGGGAGAAATGCAGAGTCTCGGGTCCCACCCCAGACCTACTGCATTCTGGCCAGACGCCCACGTGAAACGAATAAGCATTAAAGCGTGAGAGACCCTGGCCTGAAGCCCTCCGACCCTCGTCCACTCTCTCGAACCTCTTTGAGAATGTCGGGGCACAGGGGTGCCGTTCGTCTCCGTGAAGCGTGAGCCTCCCTGCTTTACTCACTTATGGCGAGAATCAGCTCCCTCCTCTGGGCGAACCCGATGAGGCGCTCCGAGTCCCTGGAGACGACCACGGGGAAGCCATTGTAGTCGGTCTCCTTGATGAGCGTCTCCACGTCCTCAACGGTCATGCTGTCCTGGGTGAGCACGGACAGCGGCGGCTCCCCCCGCCGTGGCCGCATGACGTCGGTGGCCAGCGTGCGGTGGGTGAACTCGTCCTTCACGTCCAGGAACGGGTACCCATTTAAGTGGATGTGGGCCTCGTAGATGCCTTCCTTCCCAAAGGCATCAGCCACCCACTTGCTGGTCACGGCCGCCGCCATCAGGGGCACGATGTACTCGAGACCACCCGTCAATTCAAACATGATGACCACCAACGACACCGTCATCCTGGTAACTCCACCTGCAACCAAAGGGAGGAATGAAATTGCAGGACTCGACCCCACACCCGCGAGAGGACATGAACTGTGCAAACTGACAAGCCGGCTCTACCCTCCCGGCACCTGTTCCGCGGAGACAGTCCTACACGGCGCCCAGGCTCAGACCTCTAGGATAGAGGCCAGTCTTGGTAAACACAGCCTTGCATCAGGAGCCGTAAGTCGCATCTCACTGAGGGGCTCTTCTCCCGTGAGGGACAGCAAGTTGTCTATTCACCCAGGACCCGCCTTGCTTTTTGGTGAGTGGCGCCTATGTGGGCTCTGCAGGTTTCTGACTCAGCAAGCATCGCTCTCTACCAGAACCCCTCGAGGTGGAGAATTGTAGAGACTATCCACAATTGTAGACGGTACAGCTGCAAGACGGTGGAGACCCCATCAGCCTGGGTCCCCGGATGACTGAGCAGAGAAAAGCCCTCTGCTACTCACATTACACACACACACACACACACACACACACACACACACACACACACACACACACACACACACACACACACACACACACTCGGTACCTAGGCAGGCGGCGGCTCCCACCATGGCGTAGAGCCCTGGGGTGACGCAGTCTGCTCCGGGCCTGCACCAATTCCTGAAGACGATCCAGTCGTGGTGATGGTAAGCCAGTTGCTCCACGCCAATTCCCACCATCCTGCCTGCCATGGCCCCCACAGCCATGCTGGGGATGAAGAGACCGGACGGGATCTGCGGGGAGCGCCGGGGAAAGCAGCATGAGGGAAGGGGGCCCCGTTCCCGCCGCCCCGCCGCCGGGAAACTCAGGCCCCCTCGACAAGCTTGCATTTTGCTTCGGTCTTCAAAGGAGGGGCAACGCTTCAAAACATGGGTCAGCTGGGAAACCATGGGACCAGTGATTTCACCTGCTTGGTCGTATCTACTGTGACTTGGAGAAAATGCAATTTTACACTTTCATTTCCTCGCCTTCAAAAGCTGGCCTAGTCTGCCTGCTGTGGATTAAAGAATGATAAGCCCCACTGCAAATAACATTCAAAGTGCACATCTGTCACTTGAGATACTCACCACTTTCTCTCTCCCCTCACGTGTCATTCAGATTAGCTTTTAAAATTAAATGTCAAGCCACAGCATGAAAATGGAAAAGCAAGGCCTTCAACTGTTCACAGGTCAAAGAAAGAAGCTAAAAGCGTCAGTGTAGCTGCCCTGCATCTTCCAAAAACCTTGGCACGGGCTTACTGCCCTCTTGTATGTACAGTGGCCAAACACCTGTCAGAGAGAGATGGGGAGCAGGTCTGTCTTCCTAACAAAGTCCATTTTCCGAAAAGTATTCTGAATATTTTCAAGCCAGGCTAGATGCAGCAAAGAAATAGACCATGGAAACTGAAAGGTCTAGGTAATAGCGTGTTTTATATTTTGCTGTGTGAAAAACATGTTCATTTCTCTAGTGATCAGACATTTGCTACAGAGCAGACTTGACTCTGTTCGTGGAGACTGCATGTGACCGCCGATCCTGACCGGGAGCTGCATTTATGTCACCCCGACCCCACCCCCGCCCCCCAGCTGTCATCAATCTGAGGATGCAAGTGGATCTTTACCCAAATTCGAGTTAAGTTTGGATCCTCGGGTGTGATTTCCAGAGTGTGAGACATTCCTGAGGAAATTGTTCCTTTCTGAGCACCCCTTATCCCCCCGTCATTTAATCCCCTGTAACTTCAAAGCAGACTTCTCCCAGCAGGCACCAGAAGAAAATAAACCCCTTTGCATCAGAGACAGTCACCTATTTAATAACGTTCATCCTTCCTTGTTCTTAAGGCAAAAATTCAGGTTTGTGTTTGACCACTGCACCCAAGTACACAGCTTCTTAGAATTTTTTAAAATATTTATTTATTTGTATTTATTTATTTTTTTGGGCTGTGTTGGGTCTTAGTTGCGGTATGCGGGATCTTTCGTTGCTGTGCGCAGGCTTCTCTCTAGTTGTGGCATGGGGGCTCCAGATCGCGTGGGCTCTGTAGTCTGTGGCAGGCGGCCTTAGTTGCCCCTAAGCATGTGGGATCTTAGTTACCACTAGGGATTGAACCCGCGTCGCCTGCATTGGAAGGCGGATTCTCAACCACTGGACCACCAGGGAAGTCCCTAGACTTTTTTTTTTTTAATTCGTAAGAATACCACAAAAAGCAACAGTCATGGAACACAAGGGGGTTCTGGAGGGTTGCCAGCGTTCTGCTCCTGGTCCTGGGTGCTGGTCACACAAGTGTGTATGTTTTGTGAGAATTCACCAAGCTGTACATGTCTCCTTATGAATGATATACTCCAAGCTTTAGCTTCTTCACTGGTAAAATGGGGTTATAAATCTCTATTCCATAGGCTTGCTGTTTATCAAAAGCGTTGTTTCTTGTTGATTAAAAGAATGTCAAGGGCTTCCCTGGTGGCGCAGTGGTTGAGAGTCTGCCTGCCAACGCAGAGGACACGGGCTCGAGCCCTGGTCTGGGAGGATCCCACATGCCGCGGAGCGACTGGGCCCGTGAGCCACAATTACTGAGCCTGCGCGTCTGGAGCCTGTGCTCCGCAACAAGAAAGGCCGCGATAGTGAGAGGCCCGCGCACGGCGATGAAGAGTGGCCCCCGCTCGCCACAACTAGAGAAAGCCCTCGCACAGAAACGAAGACCCAGCACAGCCATAAATTAATTAATTAATTAAAAAAAAAAATAAAAGAATGTCAAGTGCCCTGCACATGAGAACATTCAGTAAAGGTCACCTCCCCTTTTCCCCCTGTCACAATCTTATTCTGGGGACTTAGGGTGCTATCCCCAGAAGGACAGAGGTTGCCTCCCTCCCCTGACACCTTCCCTCCCCTTCACTTACCTTCATGCCAAAGGTAAATATGGTAATGACGATTTTGAAGATCAGCGCCAGGGCCAGCTGCCACATGGCTGTGTAAACGCCGACCCCGGCCGGCCGGTCGGGGATGTCGTCCACGGGCCGCGTCATGTTGGGGTCATTGATGTAGTCACAGAGCTGGGAGGACTCGAGGGCCCCGCAGTCATTGAAGAGCTCGGATATGAGCTCGCTCGTGCTGCGGCGCGTGTAGGGGTTGGGGTAGGCGACGACGGCAGTGATGGCGGTCACCGCAATGACCTCCAGCACCGGGTACTTCCCCAGCTTGGTGGTTTTGCGCCTCCTGCACCAGGCGATGTTGCAGCGGATGAAGAGGGTTCCCCACAGGCCCCCGAAGACACCAAGCAGGATGAAGGGGAAGAGCTCGGCCATGTACCAGGGCGTGTGATACTCCACGTAGAAGAGGACGAGGCGGCTGTTCCCAAAGGGATTGATGGATCGCAGCGTGAAGGCTGCCACCAGGGCCGCAAAGAAGGACCGCCACAAGGTCTTTAAGGGAAAGTAGTAGCTGACCTGCGACCAAGCAACAGGTGGAAAATCAGAGACCGGCGGCAGAAAGAGCCGCCCAGAGCCCCAGCCCCACCTGCTGGCACAGGCCATAAAGTCACACTCAAGACCAAAGACGGGCGGTACTCACTTCCTCAACCTAGGTGTGAGGATGGCCCAAATGCACTAACAAAGATAGTTAAAGGACTCTATGTCTACAATTGGAATGGACACTAGTCAAGGTGTGTTTGCGCTATTTTTTAAGACAAATGAGAACATTTCATCATCATTCTGTTTATAGCACAGACACCCTCCTAAAAGAAAAGAAACCTCTGATTTGATTCTCCAGACAACAGATCATGGGTTGAAACCCCTGGCCCAGCAGATGTATCTGGAGGGCACATGAGTTAAGAATGGTTTGTACGTTTTTAAATGGTTGGGGGAAGAGAGAATTATTTTGTGACACGTGAAATATTCAAAAGAACAAGACTTAGTGACAAGTGGTAATTACATAAAATTCAAACTTCAGCATCCATAGGGAAGGTCTCGTTGGAAGTCAGCCAAGCCGCGCACGTGCGTGTTGTCTGTGGCGCCCTCCACGCTACAAGGGCAGAGCCCAGTGGTTGCGACCGAGCCCTGAGACCCGCAAAGCCTAAAATATTTGCTACCTGGCCCTTTACGGACAACGTGGGCCGACTGCTGGACTGGATCCATTTGGGTTGCAAAACATAAAAATGCTTCATTATGTTGTTTATGAAAACGAGAGAGAAGACTGCAAATCTCCCCCCAGAAATCACACTGGCAATTTTTAAAACAGGACTTGAAAACACATATTTCATGGCGAACACTGCGGCTCCTTAATGAGCCGCAGGAATCTCTCAGCCCTCAGAGGGCTAGAGAGGGAAGCCTCCTGCCGCCCCGACCCCCGATGTGTTCCTCGGCGCTCAGAACCACGGGGCCCTCCGGTGCCCTCCGGTGCCCACGCTCACCTCTTCCAGACTGAAAAGCACACCCCCGATCGGAGCACCAAAGGCGACAGAGACCCCGGCAGCGGCCGCAGCTGACAGCACCTGCGAAGCAAAGAGCTCCCTGTCAGCCCGAGGCCTTTCCGGCAAATCAGCGGGTACTGGAGAGGCTGGAGAGGGCGGGAGGGCGCTTCATCCTGCACCTGCTCACCTCGCGCCTCTTGCCCTCGTTCTTGCTGTACTTGGAGAAGAGGCTGCTGAAGAAGTTGCCACAGCAGCATGCCACGTGCACCAGCGGCCCTTCCTTGCCAAGGCTCAGGCCCGAGGACACCACCAGCACCAGGGTGACAGTCTTGATCAGCAGGGTCCACTTGCCCAAGTAGCCCCTGATGATGAAGCCGCTCAGGATGGTCTTTATCTGAAACACAGGATGGAGAGCGATGGGGAGTGAGCCGCTTCAGCGCCACGGCTAGGAAAGTAACCTCTCCCTCCTCTGAGGAGCAGCTTTCAAACCGAGATTCGCTAAATCATATGGAAGACAGGCTGCTTTAGTTGTTAATTTAGCTATAATTTTATATTGAGAATTTATATTAACGCCTAATTTTATATATTAATGGAACCCTGAAACAATTTCAAAGCATAGTAAATCTTAATAATTCCGAGAGTAATGAGAGATCGTAACGAGGACTGAATAAGTAATTATCAGAGTCTCATTTTATTTATGGCATTTATCCTGTGCATTTTACCCTCTGTTGTGTTGAAAAGATACGTGTATCTATTGATTTTAACTGTTAATATTTCACTACTGAAAGATGGCCAAGATAAAGGGACATCTGGCTGGCTATGTGACAAAGCAAATACAACAAAATATCAATTGCACTTCAGATCAGGGTCGGCAAACTATGGCCCATGGGCCAAATCCAGCCCACGGCCTGTTGTGTATGACACACGAGCTAAGAGTGCTTTTAATGTTTCTAAATGTAATATGTAAACAAGACTACTAGCCTTTTAGTGAGAATAGTTCCTCAGTTTTGCCTCTTGACTCACAAAGCCCAAAATATTGACTCTCCTTTATCGGAAAAGTTTGCCAACCCCTGATGCAGGCCAGGGGTATATGGGTGTTTACTGTCCAATTCTTTCGACTTTCCTGTATGTTTGAAAATATTCTTAATACAATATTGGAAAAAGAAGATGCTCAACATTCTAATAACGCACTCTTGGGGGATGTAAGGGTATCTGAATCCGTGGCAACCCCTTCCCTTCCGTTGAATCTTGCCCTCTTGTCCTGAAAAGTACTTTGACTACAGATAGAGCTGACTCGTGCACCACTTTCAGACCTGCGACGTTTTGTAAACGCCAAATAATGGCTTTCTCCCTAAAGGTGTATGTGAATTTGCATAATGCTTTTATTTTTTTTTATTTTTTATTTTTTAAACATCTTTATTGGAGTATAATTGCTTTACAATGGTGTGTTAGTTTCTGCTTTATAACAAAGTGAATCAGTTATGCATATACATATGTTCCCATATCTCTTCCCTCTTGCATCTCCCTCCCTCCCACCCTCCCTATCCCACCCCTCTAGGTGGTCACAAAGCACCGAGCTGATCTCCCTGTGCTATGCGGCTGCTTCCCACTAGCTATCTATTTTACATTTGGTAGTGTATATATGTCCATGACACATATATATGGAATCTAAGAAAAAAAAAAAAAAAAAAAGGTCATGAAGAACCCAGTGGCAAGACGGGAATAAAGACACAGACCTACTAGAGAATGGACTTGAGGATATGGGGAGGGGGAGGGGTGAGATGTGACAGGGTGAGAGAGTGTCATGGACGTAACGCTTTTAGAATTCAACGGGGTGCCAATCTCAGTGATTAACTTCATCTACTGGAGTCCTCTTCCCCCAAAACAGGGTTCTTCTGGATATGGAAGCATCACCAATGGGTAAGTAACATTTTACCTTCAACCTCTCCCGCGACTGGCTGAAATGGAGTGAATGTTTACTGCCCAGCTAGCAAGTTACAAGCCTGTAATCAGAGATTTATTAGACACTGAGTGAGTCAGCTAATGAAATTCATGGTCAGTATCCGTTTTCCCATTGTATAATACATAATGGGACAGTCTCAGCTCCTGTCACGGTCAGGATGTTTACATAATGTCAAAGAGCCTCCCAGTGGGCGCCAAGAGATCAGTTTCTCACGTAGCTATTACAATCCTTCTCCACCGGCACTCCGTGGTATCACCTGGAGAATCAGGCACCAGTGAGGACGAGGTATCCCCCCGCCCCGAGATCTGATGCAACTGGTCTGAGGTGTATCCTGGGCATAGGAGGTTTACAGCCTCCCCAGGTGATTCTAAAATGCAGTCCAGGTAGAGAAGCACTGCTCTCATCCTGAGAAGAGCAGTACAGCTATTCCTAATTCCTCTGTATTTAAGGGCGGTCCTGAAACGCTCTCTGGCATCATGTCACCTGTGATGATTTGGAGACGGTCGTGAAGTGAACTAATCCTAGCAATTTTACAGGGGTGTGACTGGACCATTTTCATCTCAGGAGTTCTTGATAGAGATCTGTTTCTTAATTCAAGGAGAAAGACCAACAGTGAGCGAGCGTGTGGGCATCCGTTCGAAAGAACTCACTAAGCTCCTTCCTAAAGGCAGACAAACTAGCAGTGGTTAAACTGGTCTTTAACTAGTGCTAGTGGGCCTATTTGAGCCTGTGCTCTGGGGATCTCAGATCCCTTTATTTAAGGGACGTTTTATTATGCCTGCCACAATCCTGCCCTTTTGTGTTGCCTAGAATAAAATTATCTATAATTTTTTGTCAGTTAGTTAATGTGGATTTGGACCCCAGGGTACAGTTGAAGAGCGTAATACCATTTAGAAAATTACAAGCATCTAAATTACCTGAGCCTTTGCCAGCCATGACATGTGGTGAATTGAACAATGTAAGAGGTATTTTGTAATTCTCTGAAATGACTTTATAAAATTGTCATGATCAAATTAGGGACTAAAGAAGGCAAATTCATTCCCAGTAGATGCCAAAATCCAATCGCTTGCTTTAATTTGGATCAACAGAGACTGAATCAAGCAGGGCTTTAAGGCGATGTATTGCAGCACATTTGTGACTTGATGGTGGTAACTTTAAAACCTCTCTGGCAAATAAATATTTGTGAGAGAGTTCACATTGTATAGAACTGAAACATCAACTCAAAGTAAGTTCTAGGAGGACATGATTTCTTTTCTTTTCTTTAATTAATTAATTAATTTATTAGGCTGCGTTGGGTCTTCGTTGCTGCGTGCGGGTTTTCTCTAGTTGCGGGGTGAACGGTGGTTACTCTTCGTTGCGGTGCGCGGGCTTCTCATTGCAGTGGCTTCTCTTGTTGTGGAGCACAGGCTCTAGGCGTGCGGGCTTCAGTAGTTGTGGCACGCAGGCTCAGTAGTTGTGGCTTGTGTGCTCTAGAGCATAGGCTCAGTAGTTGTGGCGCACGGGCTTAGCTGCTCCGCGGCATGTGGGATCTTCCCGGACCAGGGCTCGAACCCGTGTCCCCTGCATTGACAGGCGGATTCTTAACCACTGCGCCACCAGGGATGTCCCTAGGAGGACATGATTTCTTATACGGTCCACAGTGGTTCTATGAATGAAGCAGACAGTAGTAGTCATCCTTGCCCAGTTCGCTCTAAGTTCTGAAGCCCAAGAACTAGTGTGCACTTTTAAATGTGCTTTGTAGGGCTAATACAAGAGCATTTATTACACAGAAAAAAAATGGTCTCTAAATTTGTATTCTTTTTAATGTTTCAAAGGAATTTTTGACACTGGCTGGGACCTGGGACCCTCTGCTGCACTGCTGTAATGCTTGCACCTGGACAAACATCTATCAACAAAATACAAAGAAACTATAAGGGACTAAAAGTAACTGCATGCGTGCCCAGTTGGGGCAAATTCTGGACAACAAGATACAAAGAGACCAAAGAGCCCCACTGCCACTTCTGAAGAGCCTGGAGCAAAAGCAGGTCACTGCGCATGCCCCCTGCACTCAACACCACCAAAGGGGTGGGCAGACCACCTAAGCAACTCCTCTGGCCCGACCCCTGGACACACCCCTACCCTCACCGCATATAAGGAACCAGCTCGCCTTGCCCCCCAGCAAGTAGGCCAGCAAAGGAACCTGTTACTTGTTCTCCCTCCCGGCCTGCTGCAGCTCAGGCCCCAGTAAAGCCTTGCCTGAATTTCTTGCCTGGCCTCTGATCAATTTCTATTGATTAAGGCGGTCAAGAATCCTGGTCAGCAACATTGTCATCCAAAGTAATCTAAATGTTTCAGAAGCAAACATTACAAAGGATGAGTGATTTTTAAACTGTGCAGAAGTGCACTGCGTTCAAAGTTTGTTGCGACACTGTACACCAGGAACAGCTTACGGCAGATCACCTCCTACCATGGGAAGTGTATTTTCTAAAGATCTCATTTAGTATCTTTCCTGCAGTGAAGAACAGCCCTGTATCTCAAACTGAGTAGAGCTGTTTGCATGGTCCATTGGGTTTTAACTGGAAGGACATTCTTTATATCCAGGAACTACTTATTTGCACTTACTTTTCACTCTGCCCCTCTCCTCCAAGAACTGGGGTAGGTATTGCACCCTTAGGTTAGGAATTTCAAGCTCTACTGTAATAACAGGGAAAATTTCCTACTACTGAGTCATAATAACCAAAGCTTAATTATAAAATCTCCATTGGGCTCCTGATACTTGAAAAGATTATTGTGAACTCTTTTATAAATAGAGACATGAATCTGTTACATATTATATATGGCTGAAAGCATATTCATGTACCCACTACCATGTACCCACTACCAAGTTCAGGACAGAAGAGCAGGTACCTTTGAAAGCCCTGTGTTTGCTTCCTCAGTGGAACCTTCCTCCTCCCCTCTCCAATCATTCCCTTGCCCTTCTTTATAGCTTTAGCACATATGTGTATCACTAAACAGTACGCTTGTTTCATTTTGGCTGTTTTAGGGACTCCACAGAAATAGATTCATACTTTATTTAGATATTCTTCTGCAACTTACTTTTTTCACTTGATACCGCTTTTTTGAGTTTTATCCACATCAATGTGTTCCTTGCACTTTGTCACACGGGAAACAATGCTCAACTCAGTAGTTTATTCCTTTTGAGTTCAGCTGTCACAAATAAAGATGCCTGCTTTGGACGAAGACCAGGTCCAGCCAGCTCCTCCCAGATAGGGTTCCCTGTCTGTCTACGAGCTGAGCCACGCAGCTCTGGTTCTTGGAAGGGGAAGATGGTATTGCCCCCCACATCTTTTATTGCTGCTTTAAATTTCCCACCAGTTCCCCACTGGCCATCTCCTTATTTTGATAGGCGGCTTGAGTCCAAAAGCGCCTGCTGTTGGGCATTGCGATCAGAAACTGAGATGCCAACAGTAATCTGTTCTTTTTAGTGTCCCGGGTGCCTTCGGTCTCCGATATCCAATAAAACGCAGTCAGTTCTGCCCGAACACTTGTTTGGATAAACCCAAATTTGTTCCAGTGTGATTCATGCGTCAGGGCAGAACTTGAGCATAATGCCAATTTCGCATCTGTTTCTGCACAATTTCATCTGGGAGAAACACAAGGCAGAAAACTGCAGCTGCGAATCGAGCCGTGCAGGGATACACAAAATGCACACAGGCACACGTCTCAGGCGACTCCCAGCTCACACATGCACTAGGGGAGTATTCATACATTTCTTAACCATTTAACGTGCGTCTAACTCTGCTACTGCTTTTATGAGGTTCCCATCTTTTTTATGTGTCACCAGTGAAGTTTCTGAGTGCTGTGCCCCTAGCCCCATCTTCCCCACAAGCTCTGTGGTTTTGATGATGCAGTTTTGTGATTTTTAGGAATGCATATGGTGCCTTAGAGCAGCACTGGCTGTACCAAGGAAACAGGATGGTATTGCAGCTTATTTTTCAGGCTCCTGCAGCAACATGTTCATATAAACCATCCAAAGTTCAGCATGAAATAGTCTTTTTTTTTTATCTTTTCCTGGATCAAGACAATGTTGAGCTTCCCTTTCGATGATCCTTTAATTACCCCAGCCCTTTGCATGAACTGCCCAGACCAGCGGCGGTGTTGGTGACATCGCCAAAGAGCGTGGGTCCACTGCCATGACCGCTCACATCTTTATAAACTCAGCATCTCCGCCGTCTACGGGCACTGCTGAAGCACCAACTTGAAGGAGAATGGAACAGCACTGATTAGAATGATCATCTAAGAGCTTTTAAAATGATTTCTGGCTAAAAGTTTTACTGTCTGGGTTTTTTGGGAATTTGCTCAAGTATCATTATTCTAACGCAGCAGATCTCCTTGGTTTGAAGTTTGGTCTCGGGCATTCCTCCTGATCGATGAGGTCATTTCCCTCATACTCTGGTTACAAGAAAGTGCTGAAAAATATTTATAAGAACTCTGAACCCACAAGGGTGCATTCACGGCGCATGTACTGAACGTGGAATTCATTTTTTAAAGATTGCTTTTACACTGTCACCAGAAGAGCAAAACGTGGCGAGGGAGTTCACTCATCAGTAAGCTTTCTGAGCAGTAAACCTCCACTGTTGTCCTCTTTCACGTTCTATCATAGACGCACTTATGAGTTACTAGAGTGCCACGCTTGTGTGTGTGGTTAATGAACTCTGATTCCACAGGCTTTAAGAGTTATGCCTCGTTTGTAAGACAAGAATTTAAGCATCTCAGAAGCAACAGAGCACAAAGCCAGACAGCTGGATTCGACTCCCAGCTCACCGGCTTAGTGACCTTGGGCAAGTTACTTACCCTCTCTGTGCCTCAGTTTCCCCAACCGTCAAATGAAGAATAACCTACCTCATAGGCTCCCTGTGAGGACTAAATGAGTGAACAGATGTCCAGTGCTTGGAACCGTGCTTAGCACAGAAGTGCCACGTAAGTATTTGCTATTCTTATTATTGGCACAAAAGAAATTCATTCAGCCCCCACTCACCTCGGGTATACCAGAGCCACAGGCGTATGGCGCAAATACTCGTACCAGGGAGACGGCCAAAAACGCAAACAGCAACGCCCACAGGATGTACATTAGGTAATTCAGAATGTAAGCGCTGGCACCCTAAACAAGACACAGAACAAGAAAGAACACGTGAGCCACCGCAGAACCGAGCGACGCGCCTGCCCCTCCGCCAGGCAGCTTCTCTCCGGGTCCTGTGTCAGCGAAGAGGCAGGGTTGGCTTCATCAGCTGCTGCTATTGCTACAGTCGGTTCACACACACACGGCGCCGGCTGCTTCTCCGGGAGCTGTGTACGCACACCTTCTACCAGGTAAGGTCTCAGCAGTCATAGCAACTGTGAATGAGGCTTGGTTTTAATCGCTCCGGGCCCTCAAGTTAATGAAAGGTGTAACAGAAAATTCTGCCTTCGAGCCCCGAGGAAGTTTTGTTTGGTCTCGTCTACGGTGGATCAGCCTCTTTGCTTTCATGAAAGCCACATCCACGCCACAGCACGCAGCTGCCCTGCCAGTGAGGAAGTGTGGGAACTGCACTTTAGAATACTGCTACCCAGGTGTGGTCCCTGGGCCGGCAGCATAGCATCACCTGGGCGTGGGCTGGAAATGCAGAGTCTCAGGCCCCGCCCCAATATTCCAAATTATCTGATGTGTGCGGAACACTTCCTGAACCAAACACACAGTCTGGCGTCTCTGAGGCTGAGGACCTGGTCTGTGGGCGGAGACCACGATTCCCCAGCCCTCAGCTTCTTGCCACCATCTGGATGCCTCACGTGACGGAGAGGGAACAGGAGGGCACCTACAAGCCAGGCTGTGGGCACGGCCACATGTGTGCCTGTAAAATGCAAAAACACGCTCCAGGAGGCGGCTCTAGCCTTAACAGTCACAGATATTCACACCCTATGTGGTGAGAAATCAGACGGAGGAATACATTTCACCTAGTGAAAAATGGACTCTTTTGAGACTAAAAATAACGTCTCACCCTTGCTAACAGTAATTCTTTGAATCAAAGTATAAATCTTAGAAATGGTTGAAAAGCTAGACGGCCATATTTCCCCCCAAAGTAGGAGAGAAGAAATCAAACATGGCGCCCAGCCAATTCTGCCTGCCCACCTCCATCAACTCAAGCAGAGAATTTATTTTTGGAAGTAATGGAGAGCACTGAGAACATGTGAGATTTCAAGATCCCGGTCTACTTCTGAGATTTGAAGGAATTAATTTTCAACTCCACAGAGAAAGAGGTTTAGCAAATGGCAAAGTGCATTCCAAATGTCTTGAGCTGCATTAAGTCAATCGGGCAAGAGAGTGGGAGAGGGAGGAGGAGAATAAAGGGATTACGTCTATCTTCCAAGAAGAGTTCTAGCTTGAATGGTCCTCACACTACCCCTAATGTGCATCTTGGCAACTAACTCCCCCTCACCTGGGCTTCTGATCTGGCGATGACCCATAGTCACCGTGGTAACCACTGAATTTGGGTAGAAATTAACCCTTTACCCCAACTAAGATTTGTATGTGGATCTGAAGCTTGGAGTGCCATGAAGGCAAGCGCCTGGTCTGTGCTTCACTGCTGCATCCCCTGGGCCTGGGATATTCCCATCACGGAAAGCCCACAAACATCCTCTGTAATGTGTTCCTAAGATGCATTGGAAGATGATAACTTAATCCACAATGAGATAGCACTTCACACCTGCTAGGAGGGCTATAATCCAAACCAGATAACAACTGGGGTCGGTGAGGATGTGGGGAAACTGGAACCCACATACACTGCTGCTGGAATCTCAAGTGGTGCAGCCGCTCTGGAAGAGAGTCTGGCAGCTCCTCAAAAGGTTAAATATAGAGTTGCCATGTGACCCAGCAATTCCCCTCCTAGGTATCTACCCAAATGAAAACATATGTCCACACAAAAACCTGTAGACAAACGTTCAAAGCAAAATCATTCATAATAGCACAAAAGTGGAAGCAACCCGTGTTCCTCAGCTGAGTGGAGAAATGAAATGTGGTCTATCCAGACAATGGAATGTTATTTGGCCATGAAAAGGAGTAAAGTACCAATCTATGCTACGACACGAACGAACTTGGAAGACATTACACTAAGTGAATGAAGCCAGACACAAAAGTCCACGGATTGTATGATTCCATTTACATGAACTGTCCAGAACAGGGGAATCTGCAGAGACAAGAAAGTAGATTCGTGGTTGCCTAGGGCTGGCAAACTTGGGGGGAAATGGGGAGTGACTGCCGATGGGTACAAGGATTCTTTGGGGGTGATAAAAATGTTCTAGACATTCACAGAAAGACAGACAAGATGAAAAGGCAGAGGGCTATGTACCAGATGAAGGAACAAGATAAAACCCCAGAAAAACAACTAAATGAAGTGGAGATAGGCAACCTTCCAGAAAAAGAATTCAGAATAATGATAGTGAAGATGATCCAGGACCTCAGAAAAAGAATGGAGGCAAAGATCGAGAAGATGCAAGAAATGTTTAACAAAGACCTAGAAGAATTAAAGAACAAACAAACAGAGAGGAACAATACAATAACTGACATGAAAACTACACCAGAAGGAATCAATAGCAGAATAACTGAGGCAGAAGAACGGTTAAGTGACCTGGAAGACAGAATGGTGGAATTCACTGCAGCGGAACAGACTAAAGAAAAAAGAATGAAAAGAAATGAAGACAGCCTAAGAGACCTCTGGGACAACATTAAACGCAACAACATTCACATTAGAGGGGTCCCAGAAGGAGAAGAGAGAGAGAAAGGACCAGAGAAAATATTTGAAGAGATTATAGTCGAAAACTTCCCTAACATGGGAAAGGAAATAGCCACCCAAGTCCAGGAAGCGCAGAGAGTCCCATACAGGATAAACCCAAGGAGAAACACGCCGAGACACATAGTAATCAAAGTGGCAAAAATTAAAGACAAAGAAAAATTATTGAAAGCAGTAAGGGAAAAATGACAAATAACATAAAAGGGAACTCCCATATGGTTAACAGCTGATTTCTCAGCAGAAACTCTACAAGCCAGAAGGGAGTGGCATGATATACTTAAAGTGATGAAAGGGAAGAACCTACAACCAAGATTACTCTACCCGGCAAGGATCTCATTCAGATTCGATGGAGACATCAAAAGCTTTAGAGACAAGCAAAAGCTAAGAGAATTCAGCACCACCAAACCAGCTCTACAACAAATGCTAAAGGAACTTCTCTAAGTGGGAAACACAAGAGAAGGAAAGGACCTACACAAACAAACCCAAAACAATTTAAGAAAATGGTAACAGGAACATACATATCGATAATTACCCTAAACATGAATGGATTAAATGCTCCAACCAAAAGACACAGGCTTGTTGAATGGATACAAAAACAAGACCCATATATATGCTGTCTACAAGAGACCCACTTCAGACCTAGGGACACATACAGACTGAAAGTGAGGGGATGGAAAAAGATATTACACGCAAATGGAAATCAAAAGAAAGCTGGAGTAGCTATACTCATATCAGATAAAATAGACTTTAAAATAAAGAATGTTACAAGAGACAAGGAAAGACACTACATAATGATCAAGGGATCAATCCAAGAAGAAGATATAACAATTATAAATATGTATGCACCCAACATAGGAGCACCTCAATTCATAAGGCAACTGCTAACAGCTATAAAACAGGAAATCAACAGTAACACAGTATTAGTGGGGGACTTTAACACCTCACTTACACCAATGGAAAGATCATCCAAAGAGAAAATTAATAAGGAAACAGAAGCTTTAAATGACACAATAGACCAGATAGATTTAATTGATATTTATAGGACATTCCATCCAAAACCAGCAGATTACACTTTCTTCTCAAGTGCGCATGGAACATCCTCCAGGATAGATCACATCCTCGGTCACAAATCAAGCCTCAGTAAATTTAAGAAAATTGAAATCATATCAAGCATCTTTTCTGACCACAAGGCTATGAGATTAGAAATGAATTACAGGGAAAAAAACGTAAAAAACACAAACACATGGAGGCTAAACAATACGTTACTAAATAACCAAGAGATCACTGAAGAAATCAAAGAGGAAATCAAAAAATACCTAGAGACAAATGACAACGAAAACACGACGATCCAAAACCTATGGGATGCAGCAAAAGCAGTTCTAAGAGGGAAGTTTATAGCTATACAAGCCTACCTCAAGAAACAAGAAAAATCTCAAGTAAACAATCTAACCTTACACCTACAGGAACTAGAGAAAGAAGAAAAAACAAAACCCAAAGTTAGCAGAAGGAAAGAAATCATAACGATCAGAGCAGAAATAAATGAAATAGAAACAAAGAAAACAATAGCAAAGATCAATAAAACTAAAAGCTGGTTCTTTGAGAAGATAAACAAAATTGATAAACCATTAGCCAGACTCATCAAGAAAAAGAGGGAGAGGGCTCAAATCAATAAAATTAGCAATGAAAAAGGAGAAGTTACAACAGACATCGCAGAAATACAAAGCATTCTAAGAGACTACTACAAGCAACTCTATGCCAATAAAACGGACAACCTGGAAGAAATGGACAAATTCTTAGAAAGGTATAACCTTCCAAGACTGAACCAGGAAGAAACAGAAAATATGAACAGACCAATCACAAGTAATGAAATTGAAACTGTGATTAAAAATCTTCCAACAAACAAAAGTCCAGGAACAGATGGCTTCACAGGTGAATTCTATCAAACATTTAGAGAAGAGCTAACACCCATCCTTCTCAAACTCTTCCAAAAAATTGCAGAGGAAGGAACACTCCCAAACTCTTTCTATGAAGCCACCATCACCCTGATACCAAAACCAGACAAAGATACTACAAAAAAAGAAAAGTACAGACCAATATCACTGATGAATATAGATGCAAAAATCCTCAACAAAATACTACCAAACAGAATCCAACAACACATTAAAAGGACCATACACCATGATCAAGTGGGATTTATCCCAGGGATGCAAGGATTCTTCAATAAATGCAAATCAATCAATGTGATACACCATATTAACAAAGTGAAGAATAAAAACCATATGATCATCTCAATAGATGCAGAAAAAGCTTTTGACAAAATTCAACACCCATTTATGATAAAAACTCTCCAGAAAGTGGGCATAGAGGGAACCTACCTCAACATAATAAAGGCCATACACGACAAACCCACAGCAAACATCATTCTCAATGGTGAAAAACTGAAAGCATTTCCTCTAAGATCAGGAACGAGACAAGGATGTCCACTCTCACCACTATTACTCAACATAGTTTTGGAAGGCCTAGCCACGGCAATCAGAGAAGAAAAAGAAATAAAAGGAATACAAATTGGAAAAGAAGAAGTAAAACTGTCACTGTTTGCAGATGACATGACACTCTACATAGAGAATCCTAAAAATGCCACCAGAAAACTACTAGAGCTAATCAATAAATTTGGTAAAGTTGCAGGATACAAAATCAATGCACAGAAATCTCTTGCATTCCTATACACTAAGGATGAAAAATCTGAAAGAGAAATTAAGGAAACACTCCCATTTACCACTGCAACAAAAAGAATAAAATACCTAGGAACAAACCTACCTAGGGAGACAAAAGACCTGTATGCAGAAAACTATAAGACACTGATGAAAGAAAGTAAAGATGATACCAACAGATGGAGAGAGATACCATGTTCTTGGATTGGAAGAATCAATATTGTGAAAATGACTATACTACCCAAAGCAATCTACAGATTCAATGCAATCCCTATCAAATTACCAATGGCATTTTTTACGGAACTACAACAAATCATCTTAAAATATGTATGGAGACACAAAAGACCCCAAATAGCCAAAGCAGTCTTGAGGGAAAAAAAACGGAGCTGGAGGAATCAGGCTCCCTGACTTCAGACTATACTACAAAGCTACAGTAATCAAGACAATATGGTACTGGCACAAAAACAGAAACATAGATCAATGGAACAAGACAGAAAGCCCAGAGATTAACCCATGCACCTATGGTCAACTAATCTATGACAAAGGAGGCAAAGATATACAATGGAGAAAAGACAGTCTCTTCAATAAGTGGTGCTGGGAAAACTGGACAGCTACATGTAAAAGAATGAAATTAGAACACTCCCTAACACCATACACAAAAATAAACTCAAAATGGATTTGAGAACTAAATGTAAGACCGGACACTATAAAACTCTTAGAGGAAAACAGGAAGAACACTCTTTGACATAAATCACAGCAAGATCTTTTTTGATCCACCTCCTAGAGTAATGGAAATAAAAACAAAAATAAACGAGCGGGACCTAATGAAACTTCAAAGCTTTTGCACAGCAAAGGAAACTATAAACAAGACGAAGACAACCCTCAGAATGGGAGAAAATATTTGCAAACGAATCAACGGACAAAGGATTAATCTCCAAAATATATAAACAGCTCATGCAGCTCAATATTAAAGAAACAAGCAACCCAATCCAAAAATTGGCAGAAGACCTAAATAGACATTTCTTCAAAGAAGACATACAGATGGCCAAGAAGCACATGAAAAGCTGCTCAACGTGACTAATTATTAGAGAAATGCAAATTAAAACTACAGTGAGGTATCACCTCACACCAGTTAGAATGGGCATCATCAGAAAATCTACAAACAACAAATGCTGGAGAGGGTGTGGAGAAAAGGGAACCCTCTTGCACTGTTGGTGGGAATGTAAATTGATACAGCCACTATAGAGAACAGTATGGAGGTTCCTTAAAAAACTAAAAATAGAATTACCATATGATCCAGCAATCCCACTACTGGGCATATACCCAGAGAAAACCATGATTCAAAAAGACACATGCACCCCAATGTTCACTGCAGCACTATTTACAGCAGGTCATGGAAGCAACCTAAATGTTCATCGACAGACGAGTGGATAAAGAAGGTGTGGTACATATGTACAATGGAATATTACTCAGCCAAAAAAGGAACAAAATTGAGTCATTTGTTGAGATGTGGATGGATCTAGAGACTGTCATACAGAGTGAAGTTAGTCAGAAAGAGAAAAACAAATATCGTATATTAATGCATATATGTGGAACCTAGAAAAATGGTACAGATGAACCGGTTTGCAGGGCAGAAGTTGAGACACAGATGTAGAGGACAAACATATGGACACCAAGGGGGGAAAACCGCGGTGGGGTGGGGATGGTGGTGTGCTGAATTGGGCGATTGGGATTGACATGTATACACTGATGTGTATAAAATTGATGACTAATAAGAACCTGCTGTATAAAAAAAAAAACAAACAAACTAATACTAAACTTTCTTTGGGTTATTTGTATGGAAATTTGTTAATATAAATGTTTCAGACATTACATGAAATTCCTAAAAATCTTATATGTTCTGGTATAATGTTATAAGTCATAATTCTAGTTATTACTTTAAAATGTATATCTCAGAAATAACTAAATTTCCTTGTCAATTGCATTATTACGAACTTTCATCAAATCTTTAACCGAGGTCATTTTTAAGTCTTTTGTCATTTACAGACAGTTCTGGGTTTACTCTGACGCTTTTGCAAAAATGTTCCTATAAAAGGGTTTCATCTTCAAGGAATTCATGGAAAAGACTGACAAGTACAGGTTTCTGGTAACTGTACTGCTGAACTGAATGAATAAGCATTTTCAGAACTCTAATGGAAAACTGATGAACTCATAAAAGTGCTAACAAAAGATCAAGATAAAAAAAAATTAATTACATGGGACTGAGTGAACTGATGAGGTTGATTATAATTTTTGTGACTTTCTGTTTGAATAAAAAAAAAAAGTTAAAAAAAAAAAGTTCTAAAATTAGATCGGGGCGATGGTGGCACAACTCTGTGAATATCCTAAAAGCCATCGTATTGTACCCGTTAATGGGTACACCCCATGGAATATGGATTATGTCTCACTAAAGTTGTTATTAAAAAATAGTAACATCTTTTCTTCTCAATCAGAAGGGATAAAAATCAACCCTATTTCTTCAGCATGATCAAGACATCACTCTCAGTAAGAAAAATAAAGCCAAACAAAAGGCTTTAAAGAAAATACATACATCGTGCACATGAAATAGTGGGAAAGGATTTTCCAAGTGAAGTTTGAACCCTAGAGCTAGAAAAAGCCAAGCAGCAAGTGGCACTCGTAGTAGCCACGACGACGGTCAGGACAGACGCTGCAAGGTGAGAGCTCGGACGTCCCCCCGCACCAGCCACAGGGCTCCCAGCCGTCCCCCCACACCAGCCACGGGGCTCCCAGCCAGGACCCGCCCCTGCACCCACCTCCGACTGTTTCACCAGCAGCTCCGACCACTTCTGCCACAGTGGACACTTGTCCCTGTCCTCAAACGTGGTCTCATTGGAAGTCCAGCAGCACTGCTCGTGGCTGTACCAGAAGGCCGACAGGCAGATGCCCTCCTTCAGGTCTGTCATCCAGTCGACGGCAAGATCGATGACCCCGGCCAGGGTGCCTGGAAGCAGCGAGAGCCACTCAGAGGGACGGCCGGCGTGGGCCAGGGCAGCACGTGCGCCCGGAGGGCCAGGCGGCGGTGCCCGTGCCCCGGGCTGCCACTCAGAGGGACGGCCGGCGTGGGCCAGGGCAGCACGTGCGCCCGGAGGGCCAGGCGGCGGTGCCCGTGCCCCGGGCTGCCACTCAGAGGGACGGCCGGCGTGGGCCAGGGCAGCACGTGCGCCCGGAGGGCCAGGCGGAGGTGCCCGTGCCCCGGGCTGCCACTCAGAGGGACGGCCGGCGTGGGCCAGGGCAGCACGTGCGCCCGGAGGGCCAGGCGGAGGTGCCCGTGCCCCGGGCTGCCACTCAGAGGGACGGCCGGCGTGGGCCAGGGCAGCACGTGCGCCCGGAGGGCCAGGCGGCGGTGCCCGTGCCCCGGGCTGCCACTCAGAGGGACGGCCGGCGTGGGCCAGGGCAGCACGTGCGCCCGGAGGGCCAGGCGGCGGTGCCCGTGCCCCGGGCTGCCACGCACCCAGGAAGCCTCTTTCTTCAGTCTTGAGGTCACCTGAGCGAGTGGCAGGGCACCAGGTGTGGCAAAGGTGGTGCCCAGCCCAGTGAGACACAAAGGCCAACGATACGCTGTCCTCGGGGGGCTTTGATCGGGCGGGAGGGAGAGACCCGCAGCGCTGAGCCCACCGCAAGCCCCTGGGGCCAAGCGGCTTTCAGAACCCAGCCCTTCCGAATCTTAGAAACAGGGTACCTACACCCTATACATCATGTAACCCCCTCAGCGGCTTCTGGGGCAGGATGCTGGGATCACACACATGAGTATCCTCCAGGAAACCTGACGGTTCAGACAAAACGGAGACAAAACAATTTATAACAGCCTGGTCATTGAAATAAAGTTTTGCCACCAAATGGAATCCAGCTTGAAAAATCTCACTTGTTAGAACTTTCTGGATTTTTAAAAAATTATGGATAAAGGACTGAGGAGCTACATAAGTAAATAACTATCTTAAAGGCCGATAGAAGTGGGATAAAATCGAGTGTGCAGTGGGTCAGAGAAGGCCATTTTAGGTCTCCTTCTAGAATAACCCATTCCAGTCTTTTACGAAGGCAGGGAATACTTTTGGGCTACCAAACTTTTCACACTTTTACTGGATCCTCATAACAACATCAGTTCCCCACCGGCATCAACACCAAAGGCAGCCATACACCAGCCTCAGGCGACCTGGCCTTGCCACTCTCCTGGTTCCATCAGCAGTCGCCCACTGTTCTAGCCAGAACACCCGAATCCTCAGCAGCGCACAGGCTCTGACCGCCGTTCCCACGTTTCTCTCCAGGCTCCTCTCTCTCCATCACGAATCCCACACCCTGCCCACACAGTGTTCCTTGGCACACCAGGCCCTCCTCTCTGCACCACCTGAGATAGCACTGTCCTCTCCCAACCCGGCAAGCTCCTATTTATCTTCCAGATGCTGGCATTTATATCACCTCCTTCAGGAAGGCTTCCCTGATTTCCTAAGTCTGGGCTAAGTATACTTCCCAGGCATTCCCCCATCACCATACTTACCACATCCTGATATGATCAATATTTATATATATGTGTATACACACACACACACCCCACACACGCACACACACACACTCCAACTAGTCTATAAGGGTGGGGGGAGTCTCTTGTCTGGTTTGTGTGCCACAGTGGGGATCAAGCCAGGTGTCTAGACCCTGTTTCCCCTTTAAGTGGGCAAGGGCCATTGTTGTATTCACATCAGGTACATAGCTGGAACTATATATCCATGTTGAATGAATGAGAGCAACAAACGAGTGAAAATCAGAAAACTCAGGTCCATCCATTCACTCAAGGGCTATTTATTGAGCACCTACTTACTACGTGCCACGTACTGTTCCACACCCTGGGGTACAGCAGTGAACAAAGCAAACTCAGGTCCCTGCCTTCATGGAATCTCACCTTGTGCGAGAAGACACTAGACTGAATAAGTAAGTAAATGAGGGGCTCCAACAGAAGGTGGTAGGTGCTAGAGAGGAGAATACAGCACGTTCCAATGGCAGCCATTTCCTACAATGGTGCAGGAGAACGGTCGGACAGGTCCTCAAAAAGTTAAACAAGGAGTCACCACCTGACCAAACACTTCCATTCCTAGGCATCTGCCCGCGAGAAATGAAAACATATACCCAACACAAGACATGTACGCAAATGTTCACAACAGCATATTCACAAAAGCCAAACAGTTGCTGAACGGAGAAACAAAGTGTGGTCCACCTACAATGGCAACAAAAAGGAATGAAGTACTGACACACGCGACAGCATGGATGAACCACGGAAACGTTATGCTGTAAAAGAAGCCAGTCACAAAAGACCATATATTGTACGATTCCATTTTATGAAATGTCCAGAATAGGCAAATCTACAGAGACAGAAAGTAGATTAGCGGTTGCCCAGGACTGAGAGGAGGCTAGGGGCACTGGGGCTGATAGCTAAAGGGTAGGGAGGTTCTTTGGGAGCTGATGAAAATGCTCTAAAATTGGCCTTGGTGATGGTTGCAAAACTCTGTGAATACACTAAAAACCACCAAGTTGTACACTTTAACTAGGTGAACTGTTTGGTATGTGAGTTATAGCTCAATAAAGCTGTTACATACATACACACATACATACATATAGTGGGCGCGGGCGACGAGGCTCAGAGAGGGAGAGACGTACTTCTAGAAAAGGTGGTCAGAGAACACCTCAAGCAGATGACATTGGAACAAAAACTGCCTTGTGTGGAGCAACAGCGACACCCAGTGGTGGCTCCTGGTTAATGCCCTGCAGAGGAGCCGCAGCTTTTGGGCCTCTCCGTCTTGGGCATCGGAATATAATGTCTGGGCTGCCACTAAGGAGGTGACAGGCCAGACAGTGGGACCCCTGGGGCTCGCCACTGGGGAACGGGAAGGTGAATGGGGCAGTTTTCTGGCTTTCCTTCATCCAGATCAAAAGAACACTTTAGCCACCTTCACTGCCAAGATCACCCCTTTCTTGTCTCCCTCCTATATTCACCTGCTGATGTGACCATGGGATCGCCCTTCTCCAGTGGTCCTCACCCCTGGCTGCACATTAGAATCACAGGGGAAAGGGGGCTTTACTCAGTGCTAGGGTGTCATCTCCAGGGGTACTATTTAATTGAAGCCTGGGCAGCAGCATTTTTTTTTAATTCCCCAGGTGATTCTTCCTGAAAGAACTGATGGAAATCGGATTAACAGTGAAGCCCGATGGTCGGTATCTGACTTGTTAAAGACAGCCCGACAGGGATCTGAGATCAGTTGATAAATCTATGCTGTGTGACTCCAGCAGGACGCCAAGACATCTACTCTGATTCCTTCATTTTCCGTATTCATCCCTCCTTCCCAGGAGCCAAGAATAACACAGGGTATACAGCTTTATAAATCTTTTCTAAAGAAACACATCAAAATTCGCAGCAAACTACCCTCCCCGCCCCCCCCACCTACCTTTAAAGGTCTTCATAGAGCCAAACGAATGGGTGGCAAAACGCCGTATGTCCATGAACTCGAATTCCCTCCCAGCATTGCTGCCAATATACACCGGGCGCGCCGCTGGGAGGGGAAGGACAGGGCGGGGGGGAGGGGCGGGCAGCTGCTGTGACCGGAAGGACTGCCCCTTCAGCTCTCTCCTGGGCCCTTCAGGACATGCCAGGCAGGGAGTCCCTCCCTGGCAACCAAGCCCCTCCTACCGCTGTAGGTGTAACGAGTGACAGGGCGGCCAGAAATCCAAGTCCTCTAATCACAAAATCTTACTCTATGCCCCGCAGGTGCTCTGCAAGTATGCACTATATTCAACCTGTATCGCACAGCCATTCTCTAATCAGTCCTATCACCACAACTAGCGTGTTACTACAGGCAGGGGGGTTTTCTTAAGGGAATCTCTTTAGCATGATCAAATTTTTTTCTTCTGAGACATTAACCTTCACAGCCTCCTAAAAGGAAGTAAGTTTCAGGAAACAATTTCCACGGAGGGCTGGTGCATTTGCTATTAAAAGGGGAGGTGTCCCCTCCAGATACTCATTCGTTCACTCTGGAAACAGCTACTGCTCACAAACACGGTGTTGGGATTATACAAATGAAGGACACGGAGTCCCTGAGGGCCAGAACAACCCATGGGCTGGAGGTACCTCCCCCGGGCCTACCTCAGACCCTGTGGTGTCTCGCGTTACAGTGAGCGTCTCTCGATGTTTACAATTCATCTCAGGGCCTGCCGGTGTTAGTAAAGGCCAGTCTCATAGGATGTTTTATTTTTAGAGATCAACATGTTCCCGTCCTTTCTCGCCTTCTACAGGGCCAAGTACTATAGAATGTGAAATGTGTGCTTTCAGTAAAATCCAGCATGGCAGTAAACCTCTGTACAGTGTGGAAAGGGCCAACCCGCTCTCTCGGTACCGCTCTCCAATGACCGCACCTGGGCCCGTCCGTGCCTTGGGGCCTTCTTGCTTTACTGATGATAGATTTATGTTAAGTGCATCGTCGTGCATTGTGCTCTTAGGTATTTGAAGGAACAACCCCCTCGCATGAAGAACAAGAGAAACACCCCACGTACCCGCCAGCAGGCCGATGAGCAGCATTACCGCCCATCCCGACCAGGCGTCCAGCAAGCTCTTGATGAACTCCCATATGGACTCCTTGCTCTTGCTCGTTATCTAGAAACAGAAAGACATTGGAGTTGGCATGGATACACCTTCCAATTCATGCTTCCTTCTCTGAAACTGTTTCCTCAGGCCACACGGTGATTGAGAAAACGAATATAATGAAGCAACTAGACTGCCACTTACGTGATTCTTTCAGTTACCTAGCACAATAGTTAAATGGGCTTTCTAGTTCACAGAGCTATAAAGATGGCATAACAGTCTCCAAAGAATCCAAAAAAATTCACTTAATTAAAAAAACCTCACTAAGTGTGATTTGATCTTTTATTATTTCAAAGCCATTCTGAAGGAAGACATCACTTCGGTGTCACCGTTTTGAATACAAATCACTATTTTAGCTTAAATCGTAAATTTTGTTCACAAAAGACCCTCTTCGACAAAGACTTCAATTCCTTCTTTCATTTTCCAGGCTACATGTTAACAACAAGAACGAACTTACTTACTTTCTTTCTTCCTTCCTTCCTTCCTTCCTTCCTCCCTCCCTCCCTCCCTCCCTCCCTCCTTTCCTTTCTTTCCTTCCTTCCTTCCTTCCTTCCTTTATGGCTGCGTTGGGTCTTCGTTGCTGTGCACGGGCTTTCTCTAGTTGTGGCAAGCAGGGGCTACTCTTCGTTGTGGTGCACGGGCTTCTCATTGCAGTGGCTTCTCTTGTTGCGGAGCACAGGCTCTAGGCACGCGGGCTTCAGTAGTTGACGCACGTGGGCTCAGTAGTTGTGGCTTGCGGGCTCTAGAGCGCAGGCTCAGTAGTTGTGGCGCACGGACTTAGTTGCTCCGCGGCATGTGGGATCTTCCCGGACCAGGGCTCGAACCCGTGTCCCCTGCATTGGCAGGTGGATTCTTAACCACTGCGCCACCAGGGAAGTCCCAAGAACTTTCTTTTTTAATGGAAGTATAACTGATTTACAATGTTAATTTCAGGTGTACAGCAAAGTGATTCAGTTATATATATATTCTTTTTCAGATTCTTTTCCATTACAGGTTATTACAAAATATTAAATATAGTTCCCTATGCTATACAGTAGGACCTTTTTGTTTATCTATTTTATATATAGTAGTGTGTATCTGTTAATCCCGAACTCCTAATTTATCCCTCCCCCACCCCCTTTCCCCTTTGGTAACCATAAGTTGGTTTTCTAGGTCTGTGAGTCTATTTCTGTTTTGTAAATAAGCTCACTTGTACCATTTTTTTAGATTCCACATATAAGCAATATCATATGATATTTGTCTTTCTCTGACTTACTTCACTATGATAATCTCTAGGTCCATCCATGTTGCTGCAAATGGCATTATTTCATTCTTTTTTATGGCTGAGTAATATTCCATTGTATATATGTACCACACCTTCTTTATCCATTCATCTGTCGATGGACATTTAGGTTGCTTCCATGTCTTGGCTATTGTGAATAGTGCTGTTAGCTTTGTGCAGTGGCAGTATCACAGCCAATGAGGTTTATCCGAGGCGTGATTACTGCTAATTGTAAATAGTGCTGCAATGAACATTGGGGTGCATGTATCTTTTCGAGTTAGAGTTTTCTCTGGATACATGCCCAGGAGTGGGGTTGCTGGATCACATGATAACTCTACTTTCAGTTTTTTAAGGAACCTCCAGGGGACTTCCCTGGTGGTCCAGTAGTTAAGATTCTGTGCTTCCAATGCAGGGGGTACAGGTTCGATCCCTGGTGGGGGAACTAAGATCCCAAGTGCCTCGCTGCCAAAAAACCAAAACATAAAAACAGAAGGAACCTCCATACTGGTCTCCATAGTGGCTGTATCAATTTACATTCCCACCCACAGTGCTAGAGGGTTCCCTTTTCTCCACACCCTCTCCAGCACTGTTGTTTGTAGATTTTTTGATGATAGCCATTCTGACCAGTGTGCGGTGATACCTCGTTGTAGTTTTGATTAACAGCAAGAAGGCTGAATGAGCCAGCCTGGATCACGCTTTCCAGGCAGATGGTTACATCTAAACACGTTGTAAGAGGACCCCTTTGCCTCCCTGTGTTAACAGAATCCTACATTCCTGAGATCATCATTCCCCTCATGACCCTTTAGAGCAAGGGTTGGCAAACATTTCCTGTAAAGAGACGGAAAGTAACTATTTTCGGTTGGGCAGGTCAGATGGTCTCCGTGGCAACTACCGGACTCTGCTGCTGTAGCACAAGAGGAGCCATATGGAGCGTGCGCATGCGCGGGCAGGGCTGCGAGCCAAGGAACCGGCGCAGAGCCGGACACGCGCTGCGCTGGATTTGCCCGAGGGCCACAGTCCACGACCCCTGCTCCGGACGGAAGGGCGCCCCAGCTCCCCCGTTCCTCCAGGTCGGAGCCAAGCGGCTGCGTCAGCTTCTCGACGCTACCTCGCTCCCTACACATCTCTCTGCCTCCTTCCCTGTCAACCTGCGTGAAATGATGCGACACAGTCACACTCTCGACGGCACTGCCCCCTCAGCGCACCCTCGGAAGCTGCTCTCCCTCGGTCGCCGACAGCCCCCTCGCGGCTGCTTCGTCTCCGACTTGACCCCTCCGCGGAGGGGGCCCCGTCCTCGCCACTCTCTCCCCCTTTCACTTGTGGCCACTCTGCTGGCTGCCCTCCTTCACCTCTACCTGCTTCTTCTAAGCATCGGTCACTGACCCCCAGCCCGCCCCCCGGAACCCGCTAAATCTTGGCACTGCTCCGGGGCCCAAATGCTCCTGACCCCTCTCTCTCCACAGACCCAGGCCACCTGGGCCGCTTCTAAAGCTTCAGCGCCCACTCGCACGCCAAGGACCCCCCGTGCTCCACCAACAGCCCTGACCCTGCCCTTGAACTGCACAGGGTTCTCTCGCCTGCCGACCACCTCCAGCCACAGGCTGGACAAACGGCTCAGACTTACAGCGCCTGAAACCGAACTCAGTGGCCTCCCCCTGAAATCTGCCGCGTCCCTTTTCTCCCCTCTCGTCATCCAAGGCATCACCCTCTTCTGACCACGGCCAGGGCGTCATCCTGGCCCCACTACCCGCCTCCATCCTGGCAACGGCTCCTGTGAAGGATCTGGACCCCAAGCCTCTCTCCGTCGGCACTTCACTGCCCTCTGTCAGATCTTCTTCCTCTTTCTCCTGAGCTCATTTCCAAGCTTCCTGTTTCTCCCCTGGCAGTGCATCTCTCTTGTATCCTGTGGCCATGAAAAAGAAATCCAGGGCTTTCCCGGTGGCGCAGTGGTTGAGAATCCGCTGCCACTGCAGGGGACACGGGTTCGCGCCCCAGTCCAGGAAGATCCCACATGCCGCGGAGCAGCTAAGCCCGTGCGCCACAACTACTGAGCCTGCGCGCCACAATTACTGAAGCCCGTGTGCCTAGAGCCCATGCTCTGTAACAAGAGAAGCCACCGCAATGAGAAGCCAGTGCACCACAACAAAGAGTAGCCCCCGCTCGCTGCAACTAGAGAAAGCCCACGCGCAGCAATGAAGACCCAACACAGCCAAAAACAAACAAACAAACAAGTAAATAAGTAAATAGGAAATCCAGGGACTTCCCTGGTGGTCCAGTGGTGGTGAGTCCACCTTACAATGCAGGGGAAGCGGGTTCGATCCCTGGTCAGGGAACTAAGATCCCACATGCCGTGGGGCAACTAAGCCCACGCACCACAACTACTGAGCTCGCGCACCTCAACTAGAGAGCCCACGTGCCATAAACTACAGAGCCCACGTGCTCTGGAGCCTGTGTGTCACAACTACAGACCACAACTACAGAGCCCACACGCCCTGGAGCCTGTGCGCCACAACTAGAGAGAGAAAACCCGCCAACCACAACTAGAGAGAAGCCCACGCGCCACAACGAAAAGATCCCGCACGCCTCAACGAAGATCCCGTGTACTGCAGCTAAGACCCGCCGCAGCCAAAAATAAATAAATAAATAAATAAATAAATAATAAAATAAATTTAAAAAAAAAAAGGAAATCTAAACTCCTCTTCATGGTCTACTCAGTCGTTCCCAATGCAGCCCCATTGTCCACGTGGCCGGACTCATCTCTAGTCCTCCCCTTCCGTGAATCTGCCACCAAACCTTAGAGCTCCTTGAACTGCCTAAATGTGCCACGGTCTTTCACGCCTCTGTGACCTAAAAAAGAGTCACTCGTGATGAGAATCCTTTCCCCTTCCTCTGCCTGGCAAATTCTTAGTCATCCTTCAAGACCCCACTGAAATCCCACCCTCTCTAAAAACTCCCTCCCTAACCATCCCTCCTAAATGATCCCACAGCACTTGATACATAACTTTACTGCAGCCCATAAAAATATATATTGATTGCCTACTAGAGGCCAGGCACTGTAATATGTGCTTTCATACACACACAGCCCCATTTAATCTTCTGGTATAATTAACTCCATCCTTACAGATGAGAAGATGGGGTCCAGAA
This sequence comes from Balaenoptera borealis, assembly GCF_965194805.1. Classification (NCBI taxonomy): domain Eukaryota; kingdom Metazoa; phylum Chordata; class Mammalia; order Artiodactyla; family Balaenopteridae; genus Balaenoptera; species Balaenoptera borealis. The sequence goes on along the minus strand of NC_138881.1, from coordinate 7,897,712 downwards.
ATGGCACCCCAAAAGTCAGCCAGCCTAAAGGTGTCAAAGTCAGGATATACCCGATCTGTCTGGTTCCAGAGCCCCCTCCTTGCCCTCCACACCACACCTCTGTAGGACACAACCTTCCACCCAAAGCACCTGGTATTATAATTACCTGTCCATATCTCTGCCTCTCCCACCAGCCCTTCTCTTCTCTAGAACCTAGCTCAGCACATGACACATGAACCCAAGCTCTAGCTCAGTGACTGTCCGATGAAAGCATGGCCCAGCCCTCCAAAGGGATTCCCCTCAAAGTGTCCTTATGAACAGCATGTACCTTTCTGTGTCTGTCGGTGTCCCGTGACTTCTCCCTCAGCCAGTCGATGGTGTGGAAGTCCTCATACGTCCCCACATCAGGGAATGGCTCGTCAAGGAAATCCATCAGGTTTCCAGAGCCACTCATCGCTCCTGCATTGACCATGCTACTTACACCTGGGAGAGAAAACCTGCCGTTAAAAACATAAGCAGAACATCTGCACAGACCTGGCAGAACAATCCACGTGCACTCTTTTCTTGTACAGGAAAGACATTTCAGCATAGGCACCTCTGCTGTGATGAAAGATACATATAGTCTGTCTTAGTGAGCACAGGCTGCTAAAACAAAAATACCATAGATTGGGTGGCTTATCAACAACACATATTTATTTCTCACAGTTCCGGAGGCTGCGAAGTCCAAGATCAAGGCACTCAGAGATTCAGTGTGTGGTGAGAGCCCACTTCCTGGTCCACAGATGGCCATCTACTCACTGTGTCCTCGTCTGGTGGAGCTCTCTGGGGTCTCTTTCACAAGGGCACTAATCCCATCCATGGGGGCTCAGTTTTCATGACCTCATCACCTCCCAAAGGCCCCTCCTCCCAATACCATCACATTGGGGATCCTCCTACCATCACATTGGGGATTAGGTGTCGACATATGAATTTTGGGGAGACACAAACGTTAATTTCTCTTTTTTAACTTTTTATTTTATATTGGAGTATAGTTGATTAACAATGTTATGACAGTTTCAGGTGTACAGTAAAATGATTCAGTTATACATATACATGTATCTTTTTCCAATTCTTTTCCCATTTAGGTTGTTACAGGATATTGAGCAGAGTTCCCTGTGCTATACAGTAGGTCCTTGTTGGTTACCTATTTTAAATATAGCAGGGTGTACATGTCAATCCCCAACTCCCTAACTATCCCTTTCCTCCACCCTTCCCCTCAGTAACCATAAGTTCATTCTCTAAGTCTGTGAGTCTGTTTCTGACAAATGTTACTTTCTTATTATTCGTGGTAGTTATGTGCTATAAAGTCACCATGGCCACCGAATTAGTGAGTACTAAATCACCGTCCCCAACAGGAATACAGGGTTAGGTTCCTTCGAGCCTCTGGTCACAACATTTTCATCAACCAATCGGTATACAACCTTGTTTTGTGTGTTTCTGTTTAAAGACACCTTATCAAATATATGTTGTTGGTTCATCCACACTGAACTCACAGCCAACAGCACCGTCGCTCACGCTGCAGGAAGCTTGTCTAACACACGTATTTTCTCCATAAGGCCCAGCACGGCCTTCCCGTGCTTAGAAACACTACAGGCACGCCTGCCCTGCATTTCAAGGCCACTGGAAACAGCAAAATTACCAATAAAAAAAGCACAAAAATGCGAAAAATATGGCACTAAAGAGACTGTGAAAAGAACACTTGTTTCTGGTCTGGGAACTGAAACAAGACAGCAGAGCACCGATTTCTCCAACCTCAGCTAGGATCGTGCATTTCTGGCAACTCAGACTTTTTGAGGCTCTGCACGCGCACTGTGTGAATGACCGGGCAAGCGCCCCACGTATTGCTCTGGATGTTACAAATACATTTTAGTGAGCAGGCAAATTCACAAACACGGAACCGCTCATAATGAGGGTCAACTATATCCATTTCTGGAAAACCTCACGTTCTGCAAAAGCAGGGCATCAACATGAGAGGCCTGGGGGAAATAGGGCTGAGGCATACCACTCAAAACCAAATCATTGTAGTCAAACCAGTAACCGGTTCTCCTGGGAGATAAAGCGGACCACTGAGACAGACAACCTCTGCGGTTGTCACTGCGGATATTCAAGATGTACAGCAACAGCAGAGTGAAAATGCTAAGACTTAACTCACTGGTGGGAGGCAAGGTGATCCACAGAGGGAGTGGTCCTCTGCACCGGGGGGCGGGGGGGATGCCATGGGGATAACAAGGAGGCAGGACAACCTGCCACGTGAGCCATGCTATGGTCTGAACGTGTGTGTCCCCCCACCCAAATTCATACATTGAAATCCTAACCCCCAAAGGATGGTATTAGAAGGTGGGGTCTTTGGGAGGTGATTGGGTCATAAGGGCAGTACCTTCAAGAATGGGACTAGTGCCCTTATAAAAGAGGCCCCAGGGAGCTCCCTTGCCCCTTCCACCACGTAAGGACACAACAGGAAATCTGTGACTGGAAAAAGAACCATCACCTGACCACGCTGGCACCCTGATCTCAGACTGCCAGCCTCCAGAGCTGTGAGGAATAAATGTCTGTTGTTTATAAGCCAACCAGTCTGTGGTATTTTGTTATAGCAGCCCGAACAGACTAAGACAAACCAAGAGCCATGCCAGGCTGGCAGCACACTGCCCCGGGCAAGCAGCCCTGAGTGCGGGCCCTCACTTCTAATCTTCCTTAAAATACAGTCAAAAGGGTGCCTGCTGCCAGGGCAGTAGCAAAGTGGAGGATTTCTTCCTTTCCTGCCTAAGATAACAATTCCACTCACATTATTCTGCCTCCCCTTGTCTGGAAAACAATCTCAAATAAACCAAGACATCTTCCATGTTGCACCACCATCAGAACCTGATTTACAGATCACACAGGAAATAATTTGACACGGAGAAAACGCTTTGCAGCAGGATCAATGCTCACCACCAGTTAGCAAGAAAAATAATACACTCTTACTAAGACAAGAGGTTGGAGTAAGCACTAAATCAAAATTTCTTTGGCAAAGAGCATGGAAATTTGAATTATAGGACGGGAACCACAAAAGTGCCGGAATAAGATGGTTAAAGAAGTGAAGGGTAGTTATTAAAATATTTGAGCATAGGCTTCTCTCAATGGCTTTATGTATTTTTATATCTGGAGGACTCAACCACGACCTGACAAAACTGCATTTTGATCAAATTGAAAAGTCGCTACAGGCAAAGGGGAGTAATCACCTTACAAGCAATAAAATGGCGATAGTTATTGATTTATTGACTGTCTGTGCAACTTTGCTACTTTAAAACTTTAAAAGTTTGAAGTCTGAGCCATGCCAAGCTGAAAACTATACCCACTGATGAATGCCCAGGGAAGAATCATATTGCAGAAGTCAGTAGCAACCAATAATAAAAGGGAAGGAATAAAATTAGAAAGCAAAGATTTCATTTTCATTTCTAGAAAAACAAGATGGTAACAGCCTTGTATTATATGCAGTAAAGAAAATCTCTGATGGGAAAAAGAAGATGGCAGGCTGCTGACCCACAATGGGTAGCCCGCGTAAGAAAATCCAAGCCAGCAGATCGAAGAATTGCAGAGACTTGGACATCCTATTAAAAAGAAGTTCATGTTACCTGAAATTTAACCAAATCTCTAGTCAAGCAACAACTCCAGGCAATAATGATTGAAACAAAAAGTCACTCTGGAGAACAAATGTATCTTTAAACTTTGATGGAGCATGTCATGGTCCTGACAATCAGACGCATAATTGGTAAAGGAAAACAAACATGATCTAATCCGTAGATCTAATTGGAGGCTTTCCTTGGGGGCCCAGAAGGAGGTGGTGACTTCGCTTCTGAAGCTCGGATTAAGAAAGACAGAAAGAGGGCATCCAGGTCAGAAATAATGGAATGAGGGAATTCCCTGGTGGTCCAGTGGTTAGGACTCTGCACTTTCACTGCTGAGGGCAGGGGTTCGAACCCTGGTCAAGGAGGTAGGATCCCGCAAGCTGTGTGGCGTGGCCAAAAAATTTAAGAAAAGAAAAGAAAAATGGAAAGAATTCTATCTGGGATCCATTGGGAGATATAGATGGATAAGAAATAAGAATCCAGCCAAACACAGGAACAAAAAGGAATGAACTCCAAGGACTTGATGAGAAATAAACTTAACCTGTGTTAAGTTCAATATGGCACCCAAAGGGATGCAAATACTGCTGACCCTTGAACAACACAGGTTTGAACTGGGTGGGTCCACTTATACGTGGATTTTTTTCAATAAATATCATACCTGTATTTTTGTTTTACAGATCTTTACCTACAGGAGGGGAAAAGTTTGTGTTCGATTAGAGAGCCCAATATGTGGAATCACAAGAACTAGGGTTTGAGTCCTGATTCTATCCGGACTGTTTCAGCTTCCTGCCCTTGGGTGAGTCATTTATCAATTCCTTTGTTTTTGAGGCAGTGAGAGCAGGATGTGGATTTTCGACTGTGCTGGGGGTCAGTGTCGCTAACTGCCACGTTGTTCAAGGGTCAACTGTAGTCATCTGCACCTTAGAGGGGAGCCCCTGCTCCTCTCACCTGGTTTTATTTCTTCCCTCCAATAAGAGCACTTCTGTTGGCAGATGACACCTCTGCTTATGACTTCAGGAAGGACAGCATCCTAGATCCTGCATCTGAGATTCCTACTTGGTCTGGATCGTCGAGGTCAGAGCACAGCAAACTGCAGCTTGTGGGCCAAATCCGGCCTGCTGCCTGGCTTTGTAAACAAGTTCTAGCAGAACACAGCCATGCCCGCTCATCTACGTATTGTCTACGGCTGCTTTCACATCGCAACGGCACAGGTTAGTAGTTATGACAAAGGCCAAATGGCCCCAAAAGCCTCAAATGTTTACTATTTGGCCATTTACAGAAAACGTTCGCTGACTCCCAATCTACACAGGGGGCTGAACACAGAAACAGCTCAGATTCTCTACCTGTCCCTGCATCTACAGCATTTTCAGTGGGACCTGGCGGCTCCTCTTCATTAAGAGGTAGAGTCTATTTCTCCAGCTCTTGAGTCAGGGCTGGCCTTGGGACATGCAGTGGAAGTGACAGCATGCATGTACTGAGTCTAGACCCCAAAGGCGACGCGGCCTCTGCTTTCTTCCTTGGCCTTCTGCCATGAGCAGAAGCCTAGGCTAGATGCTGGAAGATGAGCGACCGACCACATGGAGTCAGGGTGGGTCACCTCAACTGAGGCCACCCTAGATCATCCAGGCTCGCCAAGCACAGATTCATGAGTGAGCCCAGCCAAGAGCAGCTGGGTCTGACCCAATCAAACCACCCGGCTGACCTGCAGACCGTGAGAAAAATGAATGGTTATTGTTTTAAGCCACCGGGTTTTTTGGAAAGAGTTGTCATGTAGATGTAGCAGCATCATAACAATGTCTAACAGGTATGATTTACGAGGGCTCCGAGGGAGAGGAGAAATGAAGATGGCTAAGTTAGCTGCAAGGGAGGAGGACTGGGGCAGCAACAGACGACACAACTGGCAACAGAGACAGGATGGAATCGAACTTCACACTGGAGGGGTCCACCCTGAAAAAAGAGCATCTCTCTTACACAACCATATTTACCTACAAAGGGACTTTGGAAGACACAAAGGACACCTAGGTCTTTTATCCAATCCTTAAAGGCAAGAAAGATCTATAGAGTATGAGGGTAGCTGTGGGCTTTTCATATTCAACAAGCTATCCTAGCTTGTTGAATGTTTTTAATCACAAAACGGTGTTGAATTTTGTCAAATGTTTTTTCTGCATCTATTGAGATGATTATGTGATTTTTATTCTTCATTCTGTTAATGTAGTGTATCACATGGGTTGATTTTCAGATGTTGAACCATCATGGCACCTAGTGATAAATCCCATTTGGTCATGGTGTATGATCCTTTTAATATGCTGTTGAATTCAGTTTGTAGTATTTTGTTGTGGATTTTTGCATCTATACTCATCAGGGATACTGGTCTCCAATCTTCTTTTCTTGTAGTGTCTTTTTCTGGCTTTGGTATCAAGGTAATGCTGGCCTCATAAAAGAGTTTGGAAGTGTTCCCTCTTCTTCAATTTCTTTTGGAAGAGTTTGAAAAGAAACTGAATTAATTCTTCTTTAAAAATTTGGTAGAATTCACCAATGAAACCATCTGGTCCTGGGCTTTTCTATGTTAGGAGGTTTTTTGTTTGTTTTTTTAAAATTTTATTTATTTATTTATTTATTTATGGCTGTGTTGGGTCTTAGTTCCTGTGCAAGGGCTTTCTCCAGTTGCAGCAAGCAGGGGCCACTCTTCATCGCAGTGCGTGGGCCTCTCACTATCGCGGCCTCTCTTGTTGCAGAGCACAGGCTCCAGACGCGCAGGCTCAATAATTGTGGCTCACGGGCCTAGCTGCTCCGTGGCATGTGGGATCTTCCCAGACCAGGGCTCGAACCCATGTCCCCTGCATTGGCAGGAAGACTCTCAACCACTGCGCCACCAGGGAAGCCCTGTTGGGAGGTTTTTGATCACAAAGTCCACCTCTTCACTAGTTACAGGTCTGTTCACATTTTCTATTTTTCGTTATTCAGTCTTGGCAGGTTGTATATTTCTAGCCATTTATCATTTTTTTTCTACATTATCCAGTTTCCTGGTGTATAACTGCTTATAGTAGTCTCTTATAATCCTTTTTATTTTTGTGGCATCAGTTGCAATGTCTCCTCCTTCATTGCTGATTTTATTTATCTCAGTCTTCTCCCTTTTTTTCTTAGTCTAGCTAAAGCTTTGTCAATTTTGTTGACCTTTAACAAAAAGATGGTGCTATTTAACAAAAAATTGATGTTAACACCAACTCTTAGTCTCGTTGATTTTTCAACTGCTTTTCTATTCTGTATTTCATTTATTTCCCCTAATCACTATTATGTCCTTCCTTCTGCTACCTATGGGCTTAGTTTGTTCTTTTTTTGGTCATTGAGGTGTAAAGTCAGGTTGTTTATTTAGAATCTTCTTTTTAAATGTAGGTGTTTATCACTATAAACTTCCCTCTTAATACTGCTTTTGCTGCATCCCGTAAGTTTTGGTATGTTGTGTTTTTGTTTTCATTTGTCTCAAGATATTTTCTAATTTTCCTTTTGATTTCTTCTATGACCCACTGGTTGTTCAAGAGTGCATTGTTTCATTTCCATATGTTTGTGAACTTTCCTATTTTCCTTCTGCTGATTTATAGTTTCATTCCATTGTGATCAGAAAGCATACCTGGTATAATTTCAATCTTCTTAAATTTGTTGAGACTTATTCTGTGACATAACATGCGATCTATTCTGGAGAATGTTGTGTGTGCTTGAGAAGAATGTGTATTCTGCTACTGTTGGGTGGAACATTCGACAATGTCTGTTAGGTCCACTTGGTCTATACCATTGTTCAAGGCCTCTGTTTCTTCTGGCCATCTTGCTCTCTTTTGGTTGTCATTTGCATGGAATATCTTTTTCTATCCTTTCACTTTCAGCTTCTATTTGTCCTTAAGTCTAAAGTGAGTCTCTTACAGCCTGCATAGAGTTGGATCTCGGTTTTTTTAATCCATTCAGCCATTTGAAGTCTTTTGATTAGGGAGTTTAATCCATTTACATTTAAAATAATTATTGATATGGAAGATCTTACTACTGTCATTTTGTTCGTTGTTTTCTGCCTGTCTTGTAGCTCTTTTGTCCCTCTTTTCCTTTCTTGCTGTCTGCCTTTGTGTTTCATTTGATTTTTTTCTTTGGTAGGAACATGCTTTGATCCCTTTTCATTTTCTTTTGTGTATCTTCTATAAGTATTTTCTTGTGGTTACCATGGGGCTTACATAAAACATAGTGATAAAAATTTATTTTAAGTTGATAACAACTTACTTCAATCACATACAGAAACTCTACACTTTTACCTCTCCCCCCATACACATTTTATATTATTGATGTCATGAGTTACATATTTTTATATTGTGCATCCGTTAATATATTTTATAGGTATAGTTCTTTTTTATACTTTCTTTTTTTAACTTCTATACCAGAATTCAGTGATTTACACACCTCCACTGCAGCATTACAGTATTCTGCATTTGTCCATATGATTACCAGCGAGCTTTAGACTTTCAAACGTTTATGTGTTGCTGTTTAGCATCCTTTCATTCCACCTCAAAGGACTCCCTTTAGCATTTCCTATAAGGCAAGTCTAGTGGTGATGAACTCCCTCAGCTTTTGTTTATCTGGGAGTCTTTATCTATCCTTGATTTTGTTAAGGACAGTTTTGCCAGATATAGTATTCCTGGTTAGCTGGGGTTTCTTTTTTTTCTTTTTTCCAGCACTTTGAATATATCATCCCACTCCCTTATGGCCTGCAAGCGTTCTGCTGAGAAATCCAATGACAGTCTTATGGGGGAGCCTTTGTATGAGATGAGTGGATTTCTCTTGTTGCTTTCACAGTTCTATCTTTGACTCTTGACAGTCTGATTACAATGTGACTCAGTGTGGACTTCTTTGGTTCATCTTTTATAGAATCTGTTCGGTTTCTTGAATCTGGATGCCCATTTTCCTTCCCAGATTTGGTAAGTTTCTGTCACTATTTCTTTAAATAAGCTTTCTGCCCTTTTCTTTCTCTTCTTCTTCTGAGACTCCCATATGCATGTACTTGTTCACCTGATGGAGTCCCATAAGTCCCTTAGGCTTCCTTCTTTCTTTTTTTTTTTTTTGTCCTCTGACTGGATAATTTCCAATTACCTGCTTTTGAGGTCACTGATTCTTTCTTCTGTTTGATCAAGTCTGTTGTTGAACACCTCTAGTGAGGTTTTCTGTTCTGCTATTATATTCTTCAGCTCCAAAATTTGTTTCTTTTTTATATTTTCTATCTCTTTGTTAAAATGCTCGTTTTATTCATGGATTGTTTTCCTGAGCTTGTTGAGCATCTTTATGACAGTTTACTTTGAATTCTGTATCAGGTAAATCATATACCTGTGATTCTTTGGGATTGGTTTCTGGATATTTGTTTCTTTGGTTGAGTCGTGTTTTGTCTATTTCTTTCAACTTTTGTATTGGTATCTACACATGTGAAAAAACAGCCACCTCTCCGAGTCTTTACAAACTAGTTTTGTACAGGGAAGGACCTGCACGAATCAGCCCAACTAGAGAATCTGGAGGCCTCTCAAACCTTTTCTGCTGATGCAGACTTGTGCATGTAAAGTCCTAATTAAAGGAATTTGCCAGTTTGTTTATTTGTTCACGAGATCATAATCTCTTGCTCCCTCTGTGCCTGTCCTTGGCGCTGCCAGTTCTCTGGTTCTATAGCAGCAAGCCGCCTCACTCTCCTGGGTTCTCAGTGGCAACCAGGAAGCTCCTTGTCAGTACCTCACATCAGACCAAAGAGAAATCAGCTCCTCAGGCAGCCCTGCAAAAATCCAGAGAGCTGGATACAAACTCCACTTCTCTTCCTGTCTCTTGCTCCAAGTGAGGAATGAAGGTAAACAGAAACCAGTCCCTCAGGCTGCCCTCAGAAAAGCCAGGACACTGGAGGCACTCTTCACTCCTCTCCCTCATGACTGAGAAGTCTCAAGTTGAGGGTCTTCTCCCAATCATGCAAATCCATGCCAGCTGCCGCAAGCCACCCACCACTTGCATTGTTCTCAGCTACCCTCAGGCCTCCAGCCCATGCTGGTTCCATCAGTGCTGTAAGTGGGGAGGAAGGCGAGCCCTGAGGTAGGGCTCTGAAAGGTTGAGATGTTGGAGACACGTTCTACTCTCTCTTTCCCCAGGAGGAGAAATTGCAGGCAGTTTCTCTCAGTGCTGAGCTGTGCCATCTTGGAGGATGGGCCGACACAGGTAAAGTGAAGTCACTCCTCTTACCTGTTTCAAAGCAACTGTTTTTGGCTTTGTGCTCTCCTGGGGTCCTGCAACTTCCTGACTGGAATCTGGAATTCTCATAAAGGTCTCTACATCATTGCTATTGGTGTTTCTGTGAGGGAACAATGGCCGCGGCCTTCTATCTTACCATTTTGCTGATGTCACTCTGCCCCAAAGCATTATCAGAACTCCTAATTACACTGTGGCTGGAACATCTTCCCACTCCACCATGACCCTCTGCAGTGACGAACAATGACTTACTTATATTTGCACTCCCATCACTGTGTCTGGCATGTGGTCAATGTTCACTAAAGTGTTTTGAGTTCATTTAAGTGTGTGGTTATCTCTGAACCACTGGGGTAACAAAGGCAAGGCCCCATTACAGAATTTTTGTAGGTTCCATCTACGCACCTACCAAAAATGTCTAAGTCACAATTTTATCATAAATAGGATAAATAGACTCACAAATAAATATGTGAGCAGATGAGACAGCCTAGAAAAAAAAAGAGTACAAAGGGAATTAGCTTGTCAGTTTGACTCCTGCACAATCTCATGAGTCCAGACCAGTCTCCTCTGCATTGACATCCTCAGGATGATTTGGGGGACCTCTAACCCTCAGACAAGGATGGCAAGAGCCACCAAGAACATCCCCAAGAAGTCCCTGGTTCTGTGCCATGGCTTCGAGGAGCACTTCAGGTACAGAGAACTGAGAGCACCTTTCCTGAAAATTCTAGTCCACGCCTCATTTTGAGTTAATAAATCAGCATTCAAGTTAACGACAAAGTTTCTTTTAACAGTTTTTGGTTTGTTCATCCTCTTAAATCTGATTGGTTCTGCTTCCCGGGAAAAACCAGACTTCTGTGCTAAGGTCCAGGCCATGTGCAGGAGTAATGGTCCCAACTTATGTCTGCCATGGGGTTCTACCCAAGCCTTAAACTCTCTGTGCCTCAATTTCCTCATCTGTAAAATCGGTACAGTAATAGTTCATATCCCTCCTGGGCTCATCAGGCATCTTTTCCGACCACAATGCTATGAGATTAGAAATCAATTACAGGAAAAAAACTGTAAAAAACACAAACACCTGGAGGCTAAACACTATACTACTAAATAACCAAGAGATCACTGAAGAAATCAAAGAAAAAATTAAAAAATACACAGAAACAAATGACAACAAAAACACAACAACTCAAAACCTATGGGATGCAGCAAAAGCAGTTCTAAGAGGGAAGTTTATAGCAATTCAATCTCACTTCAAGAAACAAGAAAAATCTCAAATAAACAATCTAACCTTAAACCTAAAGCAACTAGAGAAAGAAGAACAAAAAAAAACCCCCAAAGTTAGTGGAAGGAAAGAAATCATAAAGATCAGAGAAGAAATAAATGAAATAGAAAAGAAGAACACAATAGCAAAGATCAATAAAACTAAAAGTTGGTTCTTTGAGAAGATAAACAAAATTGATAAACCTTTAGCCAGACTCTAAGAAAAAAAGAGAGAGGATTTAAATCAATAAAATCATAAATGAAAAAGGAGAAATTACAACTGACACCGCAGAAATACAAAGGATCATAAGAGACTACTACAAGCAACTATATACCAATAAAATGGACAACCTGGAAGAAATGGATAAATTCTTAGAAAGATATAACTTTCCAACACTGAACTAGGAAGAATTAGAAAATACAAACAGACCAATCACAAGTAATGAAATTGAAACTGTAATTAAAAATCTTCCAGCAAATAAAAGTCCAGGACCAGATGGCTTCACAGGTGAATTCTATCAAACATTTACAGAATAGCCAACACCTATCCTTCTCAAACTCCCCCAAAAAGTTGCAGAGGGAGGAACACTTCCAAACTTGTTCTATGAGGCCACCATCACCCTGACACCAAGACCAAAGATATCACAAAAAAAGAAAATTACAGACCAATATCATTGATGACCATAGAGGCAAAAAACATCAACAAAATTCTAGCAAACAGAATCCAACAACACATTAAAAGGATCATACACCATGATCAAGTGGGATTTATCCCAGGGATTCAAGGATTCTTCAATAGATGCAAATCAATCAATGTGATACACCATATTAACAAAGTGAAGAAGAAAAACCATATGATCATCTCAATAGATGCAGAAAAAGCTTTTGACAAAATTCAACACCCATTTATGATAAAAACTCTCCAGAAAGTGGGCATAGAGGGAACCTACCTCAACATAATAAAGGCCATATACGACAAACCCACAGCAAACATCATTCTCAATGGTGAAAAACTGAAAGCATTTCCTCTAAGATCAGGAACGAGACAAGGATGTCCACTCTCACCACTATTATTCAACATAGTTCTGGAAGTCCTAGCCACGGCAATCAGAGAAGAAAAAGAAATAAAAGGAATACAAATTGGAAAAGAAGAAGTAAAACTGTCACTCTTTGCGGATGACATGATACTATACATAGAGAATCCTAAAACTGCCACCAGAAAACTGCTAGAGCTAATTAATCAATATGGTAACGTTGCAGGATACAAAATTAATGCACAGAAATCTCTTGCCTTCCTATACACTAATGATGAAAAATCTGAAAGAGAAATTATGGAAACACTCCCATTTACCATTGCAACAAAAAGAATAAAATACCTAGGAATAAACCTACCTAGGGAGACAAAAGACCTGTATGCAGAAAACTATAAGACACTGATGAAAGAAATTAAAGATGATACCAACAGATGGAGAGATATACCATGTTCTTGGATTGGAAGAATCAACATTGTGAAAATGAGTATACCACCCAAAGCAATCTACAGATTCAATGCAATCCCTATCAAATTACCAATGGCATTTTTTACGGAGCTAGAACAAATCATCTTAAAATTTGTATGGAGACACAAAAGACCCCGAATAGCCAAAGCAGTCTTGAGGCAAAAAAATGGAGCTGGAGGAATCAGACTCCCTGACTTCAGACTATACTACAAAGCTACAGTAATCAAGACAACATGGTACTGGCACAAAAACAGAAACATAGATCAATGGAACAAGATAGAAAGCCCAGAGATTAACCCACGCACCTATGGTCAACTAATCTATGACAAAGGAGGCAAAGATATACAATGGAGAAAAGACAGTCTCTTCAATAAGTGGTGCCGGGAAAACTGGACAGCTACATGTAAAAGAATGAAATTAGAATACTCCCTAACACCATACACAAAAATAAACTCAAAATGGATTAGAGACCTAAATATAAGACTGGACACTATAAAACTCTTAGAGGAAAACATAGGAAGAACACTCTTTGACATAAATCACAGCAAGATCTTTTTTGATCCACCTCCTAGAGTAATGGAAATAAAAACAAAAATAAACAAGCGGGACCTAATGAAACTTCAAAGCTTTTGCACAGCAAAGGAAACCATAAACAAGACGAAAAGACAACCCTCAGAATGGGAGAAAATATTTGCAAACGAATCAACGGACAAAGGATTAATCTCCAAAATATATAAACAGCTCATTCAGCTCAATATTAAAGAAACAAACACCCCAATCCAAAAATGGGCAGAAGACCTAAATAGACATTTCTCCAAAGAAGACATACAGACGGCCACGAAGCACATGAAAAGATGCTCAACATCATTAATTATTAGAGAAATGCAAATCAAAACTACAATGAGGTATCACCTCACTCCTGTTAGAATGGGCATCATCAGAAAATCTACAAACAACAAATGCTGGAGAGGGTGTGGAGAAAAGGGAACCCTCTTGCACTGTTGGTGGGAATGTAAATTGATACAGCCACTATGGAGAACAATATGGAGGTTCCTTAAAAAACTAAAAATAGAATTACCATATGACCCAGCAATCCCACTACTGGGCATATACCCAGAGAAAACTGTAATTCAAAAAGACACATGCACCCGAATGTTCATTGCAGCACTATTTACAATAGCCAGGTCATGGAAGCAACCTAAATGCCCATCAACAGACGAATGGATAAAGAAGTTGTGGTACATATATACAATGGAATATTACTCAGCCATAAAAAGGAACGAAATTGAGTCATTTGTTGAGACGTGGATGGATCTACAGACTGTCATACAGAGTGAAGTAAGTCAGAAAGAGAAAAACAAATATCGTATATTAATGCATGTATGCGGAACCTAGAAAAATGGTACAGATGAGCCAGTTTGCAGGGCAGAAGTTGAGACACAGATGTAGAGAATGGACATATGGACACCAAGGGGGGAAAACTGCGGTGGGGTGGGGATGGTGGTGTGCTGAACTGGGCGATTGGGATTGACATGTATACACTGATGTGTATAAAATTGATGCCTAATAAGAACCTGCAGTATAAAAAAACAAACAAACAAAACAACTAATACTAAACTTTCATTGGGTTATTTGTATGGAAATATGTTAATATAAATGTTTCAGACATTACATGAAATTTCTAAAAATCTTATAATTGTATTTGTATGGAAATATGTATGGAAATATGTTAATATAAATGTTTCAGACATTACATGAAATTTCTAAAAATCTTATATGTTCTGGTATAATGTTATAAGTAATAATCCTAGTTATTACTTTAAAATGTATATCTCAGAAATAACTAATATTCTTGTCAACTGCATTATTATGAACTTTCATCAAATCTTTAACCGTGGTCATTTTTAAGTCTTTTGTCATTTACAGACAGTTCTGGGTGTACTCTGATGATTTTGCAAATATGTTCCTATAAAAGGGTTTCATCTTCAAGAAATTCATGGAAAAGACTCTGACAAGTACAGGTTTCTGGTAACTGACTGTACTGCTGAACTGAATGAATAAGCATTTCCAGAACTCTAATGAAAAACTGATGAACTCATAAAAGTGCTAACAAAAGATCAAGATGAAAAAAAAAATTAATTACATGGGACTGAGTGAACTGATGAGGATGAGTATAATTTTTGTGACTTTCTGTCTGAATTAAAAAAAAAAATCCCACAAGGACTCAGAGGCAAAGAATATACAAATCAATTTTCACTGCAAAGTAAAGGAGCTGTTACAGTGGAGGATTACTGGACTGAATGTCAATATTATGACATAGTATGAGTGTGTTTCATGTTTGGTAATTGCAATCATTGTTGCTTTTGTTGTGGTCATCCATGTACAATGCTTGGTGTCAGTCTATTTATCTCTTGTAAAAATAAAATACAGTGTGTGTGTGTGGAAAAAAAAAAAAAGACAGTATGGAACTGGCACAAACACAGAAATATAGATCAATGGTACAGGACAGAAAGCCCAGAGATAAACCTACGCACCTCTGGTCAAAAAATCTATGACAAAGGAGGCAAGGATATACGATGGAGAAAAGGCAGTCTCTTCAATAAGTGGTGCTGGGAAAACTGGACAGCTACATGTAAAAGAATGAAATTAGAACACTCCCTAACACCATACACAAAAATAAACTCAAAATGGATTAAAGACCTAAATGTAAGACCAGGCACTATAAAACTCTTAGAGGAAAACATAGGAAAAACACTCTTTGACATAAATCACAGCAAGATCTTTTTTGACCCACCTTGTAGAATAATGAAAATAAAAACAAAAATAAACAAATGGGACCTAATGAAACTTAAAAGCTTTTGCACAGCAAAGGAAACCAGAAACAAGACAAAAAGACAACCCTCAGAATGGCAGAAAATATTTGCAAATGAAGCAACCGACAACGGATTAATCTCCAAAATATACAAACAGCTCATGCAGCTCAATAACAAACAAACAATCCAATCAAAAAATGGGCAGAAGGCCTAAATAGACATTTCACCAAAGAAGACATACAGATGGCCAAGAGGTACTTGAAAAGATGCTCAACATCACTAATTATTAGAGAAATGCAAATCAAAACTACAATGAGGTATCACCTCACACCAGTCAGAATGCCATCATCAAAAAACCTACAAACGGGGGCTTCCCTGGTGGCGCAGTGGTTGAGAATCCGCCTGCCAATGCAGGGGACACGGGTTCGAGCCCTGGTCTGGGAAGATCCCACATGCCGCGGAGCAACTGGGCCCGTGAGCCACAGCTACTGAGCCTGAGTGTCTGGAGCCTCTGCTCCGCAACAAGAGAGGCCGCGACAGTGAGAGGCCCGCGCATCGCGATGAAGAGTGGCCCCCACTCGCCGCAACTGGAGAAAGGCCTCACACAGAAACGAAGACCCAACACAGCCAAAAATAAAAATAATAAATAAATAATAAATTTAAAAAAAAAATTAAAAAAAAAAAACCCAAAAAACCTACAAACGGGCTTCCCTGGTGGCGCAGTGGTTGAGAATCTGCCTGCCAATGCAGGGGACACGGGTTCGAGCCGTGGACTGGGAAGATCCCACATACCGCGGAGCAACTAGGCCCGTGAGCCACAATTACTGAGCCTGCGCGTCTGGAGCCTGTGCTCCGCAACAAGAGAGGCCACAATAATGAGAGGCCTGTGCACCGTGATGAAGAGTGGCCCCCACTTGCCGCAACTAGAGAAAGCCCTCGCACAGAAACGAAGATCCAACACAGCCATAAATAAATAAATAAATAAATAAATAAATAAACCCAAAGTTTAAAAAAAAAATGGTAAAAGCTTTCTTATGAAAAAAAAAAACCTACAAACAATAAATGCTGGAGAGGGTGTGGAGAAAAGGGAACCCTCTTGCACTGGTGGTGGGAATGTAAATGATACAGCCACTATGAAGAACACTATGCAGGTTCCTTAAAAAACCAAAAATAGAACCACCATATGACCCAGCAACCCCACTACTGGGCATATACCTAGAGAAAACCATAATTCAAAAAGAGACATGCACCCCAATGTTTATTGCAGCACTATTTACAATAGCCAGGACATGGAAGCAACCTAAGTGTCCATCAACAGATGAATGGATAAAGAAGATGTGGCACATATATACAATGGAATATTATTCAGCCATAAAAAGAAACGTGATTGAGTTATTTGTAGTGAGGTGGATGGACCTAGAGTCTGTCATACAGAGTGAAGTAAGTCAGAAAGAGAAAAACAACTATTGTACGCTAACACATATATATGGAATCTAAAAAAAAAAAAAAGGTTCTGATGAACATAGGGGCAGGACAGGAATAAAGACGCAGATGTAGAGAATGGACCGAAGGACACAGGGAGGGGGAAGGGTAAGCTGGGACAAAGTGAGAGAGTGGCATGGATATATATTCACTACCAAACGTAAAATAAGATAGCTACTGGGAAGCAGCCGCGTAGCACAGGGAGATCAGCTCGGTGCTTTGTGACCACCTAGACGGGTGGGATAGGGAGGGTGGGAGGGAGACGCAAGAGGGAGGAGATATGGGGATATATGTATACGTATAAGTGATTCACTTTGTTATACAGCAGAAACTAACATACCATTGTAAAGCAATTATACTCCAATAAAGATGTTAAAAAAACAACAACAGATGAGTGGATAAAGAAGATGTGGCACATATATACAATGGAATATTACTCAGTCATAACAAAGAACGAAACTGGGTCATTTGTAGAGATGTGGATGGACCTAGAGCCTGTCGTACAGAGTGAAGTAAGTCAGAAAGAGAAAAACAAATATCGTATATTAATGCATACATGTGGAATCTAGAAAAATGGTACAGATGAACCTATTTGCAGGGCAGGAATAGAGACGCAGACATAGAGAATGGACATGTGGACACGGGGGGTGGAAGGGGAGGGTGGGACGAATTGGAAGATTAGGATTCACATAAATACACTACCACGTGTAAAATAGAGAGCTAGTGGGAACCTGCTGTGTAGCGCAGGGAGCTCAGCTCAGTGCTCTGTGATGACCTAGATGGGCGAGACGGGGGGGCGGGGAGGTCCAAGGGGGAGAGGGTATACGTATACGTATAGCTGATTCACTTTGTTGTACAGCAGAAACTAACACAACATTGTAAAGCAACTATACTCCAATAAAAAATAATAATAATAAAGTTAAAAAAAAAAAACCTTAAGTGTTTCATGAAAACACATTTTCCTTACCACCCTGCATGTTCCCTCATTCCCAAAGTTTATCTAATCAGTCCTTTGATGTCTGTAGCTCACAGAAGGGACCTGATGGATTCCAGTTCTGCTCAGGGAGATTAAGCAAGTCAAACTGAACTTTTGGGGGACCTGCTACGATTTCTGTTTACCAAGGACTCGTGAGGCCATTAAAACATGAATCTACGCCTGGCATTTTAAATATCTTCTCCTGAAAACTCCTCAAAGTGTTTACATTTATTAGAGACTATTTTCTTTCAAACGAAATACATCTACTCAAAGTGAAAGGACCACTAACCTGAGAAATTTGCGTGAATCCCATTTGGCTGTGTGACCTCCGCTGACCCCCGCTGACCCTCACCGCCCTCCTCTCAAAAACTACAGTCCTGGGCTGGACTGTTTCTCAGGTGCTTTCCACCCAGAGCAGATGACACAGAGACTGAAACTTAGTACCAGCCCCTTCCACACGCTCGGGGACAAGCAAACAATCTTTAATTCATCAAAACTTTCTGTCCCTGCACAGATATTGGTTAAGCCTCGGGAACTTTCCAGAAATTTCAGAGCTGTCTTCACTGCCAGCCGTTTCTATCAGTCATTACAGAGCAGAAAATCATGTGAAAAAACAACATACTCTTCACTGCTGGCAAAACTGAGATCATCTGAGTGGTAATCTCACATCCTCAAAAGCTATAGTGATATCTGTGAGCATTATTGCCCTTAACAGCTAGAAATGCGAACCCAAAAGTGTAACTCAGAAAAGATTATTAAAAACATAGAAAAAGCAAGCCCCAGGTAAGCAGGGGGATCTTGTAACCAGCAAGAAGCCAAGAGTCCACGCTCCTCTCCTTGGTGGAAACACATGTGCACCAGTAGCTACTAGGAAGATGCTTGTTCCCTCCAATCCAGCCAGAGGGAAACAGAGACCAGGGAAGTCGGGGCTGGCCTGGGCATAACCACAGGGCAAGTCCAGGAAGTGAGTTATCTACAGTCTTCCAACTTGCCCTGCTTTTCGTGCAACTGCTATTTTAGTAAACAGAAGTAGCAAATCTAACGTCCTCATTTTACCTACATTCTGGAAACTGCTCTGCGTTACTCATCCGGCCTGGATCTGGGGGCAGGTCTGGATTAGCTGGTGGAAAAGTCAGGCCTTCCCCCTGTCAACCTTCGAGTCACCTGTGCTTGGAAGGGCAGCACGAAAGAGCAGGCGAGGTGGCTGTCATCTTGGGACCTTTTCCTTCTGGCTCACAGAGGTGCACTATCTAATTCCAGAACATTTTCATCCTCTAAAAGTAACCCCATGCCCACAGCAGTCCCTCTCCTGGCCCAGCCCCTCGTAACCACTCATCTACTTTCCTCCTCTACAGATTTGCCTCTTCTGGACACGTCACAGAAATGGAATCATATCATATGCGGCCTTTTGTGTCTGGCTTCTTTCTCTTATTATAATGTTTTCAAGGTTTGTCCATGTTGGAGCATCAGTGCTTCACTCCGTTTTATGGCTGAAAAATACTCCGTTGTGTGGATGTACCACGTTGTGTTTGTCCGTTCATCAGCTGACGGACATCTGGGCTGTTTCCACTTTGGGGCTATTGTGACTAATGCTGCTATGATCATTCCAGTCTTCACGTAGACATGTATTTTCAGTTCTCTTGGGTAGACACCTAGGAGTAGAATTACTGGGTCATATGGTAAGTCTACGTTTAACCTTTTGAGGAGCTGCCAGACTGAAATCACTTAAGTAAGCTTTTTATTGAAAGAAACATCTATCCATAAAAAGGCAAAAGTCCTAAGTGGACACCTCCACAAATTTTCACAAAGTGAGCTCACGCATATCACCAGCACCCAGATCAAGAACAGAACGTGACCAGCCCCCAGAAGCTCCCTCATGGCCCCTTCCAGGCCCTACCCCACCCGGAAAGGGCATCACTATCCTCACACCACAGATTAATTTTGCCCGTTTTTGAACTTTATATAAATGGGATCTTTCGTTTCCAGCTTCTTCTGTTCTATATGGTGTTGTAAGATCTAGCCATGTTGTTGAGTGTATCTAATTATTGTTCATTCATTCTCTATGCTCTACAACAGTGAACTTTTTCTATTAAGGGCCAGAGAGTAAATATTTGTAGCTCTGTGGGCCACATGGCCTCTGTCGGGACTACTCAACTCTGCCACTGTCACGTAAAAGCAGCCAGAGACAGTGCACAAATTAATGGCTGGGGCTATGTGGCAATGAAACTCGATTTATCGACAATGAAGTCTGAATTTCAAATAATCTTCACCTGTAACAAAGTATTATTCTTCCTTCAGTTTCTTTCCATCATTAAAAAATATAAAAAACGTTCTTAGCTCATTTTGGCTCAGGCAGTGAGCTGGATTTGGCCCACGGGATGATGTCCTTTGCCTCTTCCTGTTCTATAGTATTCAATGGTGGAAACAGACCCCCATGAGTTTATCCCTTCTACTGTGGATGGACATTTGGCTGGTTTCCCACTTGGAGCCATGACACTATGAGCTAATCCCCAGATGACCTGGGCAGATGGAACGGAAAGTCATCACTCAGATTAAAATATTAAAAGTCTCGGAATTCCCCGGCGGTCCAGTGGTTAGGACTCTGTGCTTTCACTGCCGAGGGCCCGGGTTCGATCCCTGGTCGGGGAACTAAGATCTCGCAAGCTGCACAGTGCAGCCAAAAAAAAAAAAAAAAAACCGAAGGTCTCCAACCAGCAAGGAAGGCTGGTCACCCCAAGGGTGAGTTCCAGCAGGTTCCTCTGGCAGCGTGGGCGTGGTGAAAACTGCCACCAAAACCCCTTCCCGGCTCCATGAGCCTTTCCAGCAAGCTGGCCTCGCTGTCTTTCTCCTCCCTGTGCCCTCGCAGTAACTTAACTGCCATTCAGGGCTTGGCAAATGTTTCCTACAAAGGGCCAGATGGGAAATGTTTTCAGCTCAGGGGCCATGCAGTCTCGGTCGCAATTCATCCAGTCGGCCCTTTGGTCGTTGAAGCACAGAACTGCCCAGACAGAGCGGAAAGAAGACGTGTGCCTGTGTGCCCTGGCGTGTGACCTACAGAAACAGGCCGCGCTCGGGGGCTGCTGGGCGCTACTTGACACAAGCAGTCATGGGGCATCTGCCACCTGCCAGGCCCTTGTCCACGGTGCCAGAGCCACCGGCAGGCCTTCAAGCCTCACCTACCAACACAAGCAGCAGCGCAAGCGTCACCACCCGCTGGGAACGTACACAGATGAAGAGGCACGGCCGCCCTGCACAGGATTCTGGAAGGGAAGGATGGGACCCCGGAAATGCAACCACAGGACCTCCCGGGCGGCGTTTCAACCTGGAAGCTTTGGAGGTATAAAAGGTAGTTCTTAACACACACACATACACATCAAGGTTTCTATGATATCCTACCATCGGAAAAGTTTCTCCAACAAATTAGCTATCCTAATGCTTCAAGACACCAGATGCCCCTGGCTTGTGAATACAAATATGGTCATAGCATCACTTTGACAAAGTGGTCAAGGCCATCAGGGCTAGAGGTCACACATACTCACAAGACACCGTGAAAGGAGTGGGACACAAGGAGGAGAGGATTCGAGAACACAGAGTTCAGAGCCAGGCCTGAGATGACAACTAAAAAAAAAATACGGAAAAAAGCTTCATGTCTTACAGATTTTCCAGAAGCTCCAACAACCAATCACAAGTCACTTTTCTTGCAACCTGCATGGATTACAGCAGGCACTAAACTCAGGGCTGATGTCTGCTGGCCGCCAGCTCCTTGGTGCTGGCCGCTCCTCTGAAGGCCACCAGCCTGGGCTCCCTGGGGCTCAGAGGGGTGTCATTGCACCACTGGGCCACCAGAGGGTGCTGTGTGAGCAGCCCTGCTGCCTGGGGCAGCTGAGCCCACCGGGCGGGGCCTGCCTCCTCTCCATCTGCTCCAACCAGTACCCTGCCCTGCCTCACCCGCCATCCTTCCCTCAGCCTCCTTTAGCCCCAACTCCTGCCTCAGGTCACAGGAACTCCTGTCTCCACAGCCCATGGCTTGGGCTCTGTGCCCTGAGCAACTCAAGGGCAATTCCCGCTCCGGCCCGTGGCCACTCCTCTGTCACCTTCAGTGGCTTCTCGGCTTCTACACACCCTCTGACTCCAGTGCTTCCCGAAGTGTGCTTGCAATGGGTGGGTCTCACACAGCCTGCTGACCGAAGTCGAGATGCATCAGAATCCACAGTGTGATTCCATCTACGTGGCATCCTATAAATTATATGTTAGGTGGTGACACGGAGGCTTCGTGTTCGATCCATTAAGCCATACAGTTAGGTGTTAGGCACTTTGGGGCGTGTTTGCTATACTTTGCAATTTGAAGAAGTGTTTGAAAATGCGGGCTGCCCATCAGGAAATGCAGCTTCTTAGGCACGATTCTCACTTGTGGCTTTTGCCCAGCGCATCTGTTCCGTCTTCCGGCAATAGTAGCGTCATTTTTCTTTGGAGCACAAGCCCTTCCCCACTCCCCACGGTCCTGGAGGTTTGGGCAGAAGGGGACTACGGTGGGAAGGAAAGCTCCAGTTCGATGGGCAGGGGCTTCGGGGCTGTCTAAAAACGCTCGCTTTCTTTTGAGATGCAGAAGCGTTTGGAGAAGAAGAGGATGCCCTGGAAAGAGCCCTCTGCCAGGCCCGTGGAGGGAGGCCTGGAGGGGGAGAAACTGAAGGGGGCATGGGGGGTTAGGACACCTGGGCCCTGCAGGCCAATGTGGGTGCCTCGCCAGCCCCGCCGAGCCTGGGCTGCGCACCTGTAAGAGGGCTGAGTGCCCTCCGAGGCGGCCCGGAGACGGGCAGAGAAACGCCGGCACCTGGCATTTGCTAGATGAGCCGGTCACCGGCTAGACGGCAGTGCAGCCGAGCACTTAGCTCCGCACAGGGGTGCAAGAGCAGGCCATTCTCGCCCCCCAGAACCGTCCCTCCCCTCCATTGGGTACCAAAGCTTCCCCGCCCCACCGTGGGCACGTGACCCAGGCGGGCCAGTGACAGTCTCCAACCGCCAGGCACAGCGACCGGCTGCGGGGCGAGCAGGGGACCCATGCAGTGCCACATGCGGACGACAGCGAAAAGGAGGACCCTCCGTCCAGGGGAGTGGCTACCCTGGGGGCCGCCACCTCTGCGGCGGGTCTACCGCGGGGGGATGAGACCGGGCGACACGGACCAAAGAGGGACGGGCCAGGGGCTCCCAACAGGCAATTCTGCCCCCAGGGGTCACCGGGCACATTCTGTCACCTCGGACAGGGGCGCAGCTGGCATCTAGTGGGTGGAGGCCAGGGTTGCTGCTCAGCACCCGACAGGGACCAGGACGGCGCCAAGTGCCGCCAGCGCTGAGGTGGAGAAATTCTGCCTTCATCCGCAACTGGGCCAAACGAGCCTTTTGGGCACTTCCCTGCAGGGGGTTATATTTGGGGGCCCCAGAGTCAACTGGTGACCTTTGAACCATGTGGATTCACAGGTCATTTCTCCCCAGAGTGGCCTTCCACTGCAGGCAAGCTGTGCTTGAAGCAGTGGCAGCACCCACCAGGGCCAACTGTGTCCCTAGGCCGCCACTTGGCGGTGCCTGGAGAGAGTCCCGGCTGCCACGACTGCGGGGGAGGCCGGGGGCGCTCCCGGCATCAAGTGGGTGCGGCCAGGGATGCCGATAACCATCCCAAGTGCGCAGGACGGCCGCACAGCAAAGAGCGGCCCGCGCCAACGTCAACAGCGACACCGAGAAACTGAGCAAGCAAGGGCCGTCCCGTTCCTGCGGCCGGTTCCCTGGCTCCCGCCAACGCCACCAGTTCCCCGCGCCCTGACAGCGGGAGCGGCGCCTCTCCCGCCTTCCCGCACATCTGGCACACTGCGCAGCTGGCTAAAATGCGGATTCTGACCCAGCACGGCCACGGTAGGGCCTGAGACTCTGCATTTCTCACAAGCTGTTGCTGCCGGTCTGCGGACCACACTTTGAATATAGAAAAGGGACCGGGCTGAAGTCAGAAACCCAGGGAGGAGGGAGGCGTGAATTGGGAGACGGGCACTGACATATACACACCCTACTAGATATAAAGCAGACAGCTAGTGAGAACCTGCTGTACGGCACAGGGAACTCTACTCAGTGCTCTCTAATGGCCTATATGGGAAAAGACTCTGAAAAGAAGAAACCCGGGGAGGAGGGAGGCGTGAATTGGGAGACGGGCACTGACATATACACACCCTACTAGATATAAAGCAGACAGCTAGTGAGAACCTGCTGTACGGCACAGGGAACTCTACTCAGTGCTCTCTAATGGCCTATATGGGAGAAGACTCTGAAAAGAAGAAATCCGGGGAGCCAGGCGGGACTGAGGGCCAGAGACAGAATCACGGCCCAAGCAGATTAACAAGCCGTGGTCAGGGGCTTCCCTGGGGGCGCAGTGGTTGAGAATCCGCCTCCAATGCAGGGGACACAGGTTCGAGCCCTGCTCCGGGAAGATCCCACATGCCGCGGAGCAACTAAGCCCGTGCGCCACAACCACTGGGCCTGCGCTCTGGAGCCCACGAGCCACAGCTACTGAGCCCGAGAGCCACAACTACTGAAGCCCGCGCACCTAGAGCCTGTGCTCTGCAACAAGAGAAGCCACCGCAATGAGAAGCCCGCGCACCGCAACGAAGAGTAGCCCCCGCTCGCCGCTACTAGAGAAAGCCCACGCGCAGCAACGAAGACCCAACGCAGCCAAATTAATTAATTAAAAATTTAAAAAAAGAAGCTGTGGTCAGAGGCAGGCAGGAGGGCAGGTGTCTTGGGGGCTGAGAAAGGAGAGTTTTGAGGAGGTGCGGTGAGCAGGTCCCAGGCCAGTCCCAGCCCTGGCTGCACAGCCCAATCACCTGGGGCCTTTCACAAAGGCCCCCAACCCCAGGTCCAGTCCGGAGTAGTTAAATCCGGGTCTGGGGGCCCAGGCATCAGCACTTCTAAAGCTCCCCAGGTGCCTTCAAAGTGCAGCCTCGCAGGTGAGACCCTGAATCAGGCTGGGATGAGCCCATGAATCCCCTGGGGTCTTATTAAAATGCAGATTGTGATCCTGGAGGGGGGGTGGTGGGGAAGAGGGCAGTCTTGGAGCTCCTGCCTTTGAAGAGTGTCACACCTCAACTCGAGGGCTGCATTACCACAATCATCATCATGACAGTGTGATCCAGTGTAAACCCTTTCCCCCCAGCCCCTCCTCCTAGGGCGGCCAGGCCAGCTCCCCATCCACTCAGTTCTCTGACGGGGGAGGAAATCAGGAGCTTAAAATGAATGAGGGGACGCCGGCCTGCCTTTATTCATGCCCTGGATCTCTGTGCACACACCACCATGACACGCTTCAAAAATGCAATCCAATACAAATTCACAGCTAGCTTCAAATTACACAACAGACATGGGTCTCCCAATGTGCTCGTGTGGATAAAGAAAAAAAATTTTTTTTGCCATGCATGTTTGAGGCTATAGCAAACATTTGTTAAACATACCAGTATCTTCTGCCTCCACAATGCTCGTTCACACACTCACACTCACACTCACACACACACACACACTAAGGGACTTATGGGACTCCATCAAGTGAACAAATATATGCATATGGGAGGCTCAGAAGAAGAGAAAGAAACAGGCAGACACAGGGAGGAGGTGCCCATCCATGGCTCCCCCGGTGCCTCCTACCCGGCATGCCTGCCACACCCCAAGGAAGTTAGAGGGAAGCCTTGACCTTGGTCTTTTCACCCACAGTTGTAATACTGCCGCATGACTACATGCATGTGAACTGCCCTGGACACATGGCTCTGTCGTCCCCACCCAATTTCTAGAATAACTATTGTACCTGATGCTCCCAGTGCCCCACCCATATCCCTCAAAACCTTCCAGTGAGCTCCAGCTGATTCCCAACTGTATCTCTGCGCCTGAGGTCACTGCCTCAGGCCCCGTGGAAGGTGGCTCTGCTGGTGTGGCACACCTGAAGAGCATTATTGGGAGCAGGTATTAACCGATGACCCTCAGGAACTGGTGCATAAATACTCCCACTCCCTCGCCCCCTGAACGGGATCATTTCAAGGCATGTGTTTCGTACCTGTGCAGAAAAGACTTAGCACTGCAGGCCAGAGACTGCTCTCTTCAGAAAGGCCTGCTGGCAAGGCTGGCCCTCGGCTGGCACCTGGGAACTTGGATTCCAGGAGGGTTGACACCATCCCCAGCACTGATAAGAATGGCTCGTGGTACCTAAACTGGTTGTCCAAGTACTGTGACTGATGCCGAACCTCTGCT
Organism: Balaenoptera borealis; assembly: GCF_965194805.1. Lineage (NCBI taxonomy): Eukaryota > Metazoa > Chordata > Mammalia > Artiodactyla > Balaenopteridae > Balaenoptera > Balaenoptera borealis. Next base: position 7,871,548 of record NC_138881.1, on the reverse strand, counting down.
CTCCTTCCGGGAGTCTGGAATTTTGATACGAGCTGGACAGAGTGCCTACAGGACCAGCCCGCAGTAGAAATCTGGGCACTGAGACCAACAAGCTTCCTGGGTAGAGAGCGCGTCCCCCGTGCTGCCTCAGCTCACTGTGGGCAAAGTGAAGCACATCCTGTGGGACTCCACGGGAAGAGGACTCTGGGAGCCGGAGCCTGGTTTCCTCCAGACTTTGCCCCGTCGCCTTTTCCCTTTGCTGATTTTGCTTTATAGCCTTCCATTATAGGAGGTCACAGCAGTGAAGACAACTATACACTGGGTCCCCTAAGTCCTCCTAGTGAACCCACAGGTGACTCGGGGAGCTCGTGACACAGCAAGCATCATTTTCTAGAGTTTCCAAAGCATGGAGTTAAGCTCCAGCTGCCCACAGGGTGAGCTGCATTAACAGCCCAGGCTCTAACGGGTGCCTTCTTCTCCCGGTCGCCCCTCCCAGCGTCCCTGCAGCACCCAAGAAACGCCCTGCACCAGAATCCTCGTCTCAGGGTCCGCTTCTCAGAGAACCCAAATGAAGGCGGCATCGCGGGCCACTTTCTCTTTCTTCAGCCAGGGATGCCTTTGCCTGCATAAATCCCTGAGTGATGTTTATGGCCCTGTACAAATGGGCAAAATCTTCATGACCTAGGGCTAGGCAGAGATTTTAGGGATGACACCAAAGCACGACCCTTAAAAGAAACCAAATGGGTAAGTTGTACTAATGGGCAAAGTAAAACCTGCCATCCGTGTAAGAACGCAGGAAAACTCCCTGACACACTTTACTGATTGCAACAGGTGACCTGGCAAATCGGGAGGGCTGGGTCCCGGTCCTGGTCGCGGCCCCAGACATTGAGCTTCAGCAGCTCTGGGGCAAGGCCCGAGAATGTGCATTTCTCACAAGCTCCCAGGAAGGTCGATGCTGCTGGTCCGCGGACCGGGCTTTAACAACCAGGCCCTTATAAGCCCTTCATTCGCCCCCTATTCCCCACTCCGTTTCCCTCCCTGCGTCCTTCCCGCTGTGTTTTAATTACTACTGTTTTGAATATCAATCTTACTTATAAACTGGAATCACTGTTTCAAAGCTTGCTGCCTCTGAGCTCCTGAGGGCAGAGGCCTGCGTTACTCACGCCCATCTACCGTCTGCACCTTTGAGGCAGTGTTTGCTGAGCCAGCTGTACAGTTACAACATCCGTTAACCCTAAAAAGCTTCACCCACCGCACACACGATCTCTCCTCTACAAGGAGCGTTATTAAAACTACATCCATCTACACCTACAGATGGTCACACTCAGTGAAGTAAGTCAGACAGACAAACACCATATGATATCACCTGTATGTGGAATCTTAAAAGATGATACACGCGAACTTACTTACAAAACAGAAATAGACCCACAGACACAGAACACAAACTTAACGGTTACCAAAGGAGAAAGGGGGAGGGAGGGATAAATTAAGAGCTTGGGATTAAAATATGAAATCGATAACCCACAAGGACCTACTGTATAGCACAGGGAACACTACTCAATATCTTGTAATAACCTGTAATGGAAGAGAATGCAAAAAAAAAGAATACATATATTTACGTATATACGTATAACTGAATCACTTTGCTGTACACCTGAAACTAACACAACATTGTAAATCAACTACATTTAAATAAACATTTTTTTAAAAAACAAACAAAACTGCATCCATTTAGAGATAGAAAACTCTATGAAGCGGTAAGCTTAACGCTTGGGACATCACTGCACAGGCACACTCAAAAATACATACAAGAAAGATAGCTTACCTGTGAGTATACACAGGACAAAAAGAATGCAAAAACCATACTCAAGTCACTAGACGTGAAAATGAGAGGTTGGGACACGTCTCTTTGACTGCGTCGCCTTTCGCATGCACCATGGTCCGCAGTTTTATCCTCTGTAGCAACGCAAGTCTGAAGGGCATGCCTTGCTTTCCCCTCCTAGGTTCGGGGGGTTTCTTTAACTGCTCGATTCATCCTGATTTTTCCCTTATTACTTCTCACCCAGGAAAAAAGCTGGGCTGACAAATATAGACAGATCTCTTCCTCGGTGCAGCCGGCCAACATCCTGGCTGACACCCAACCACAGGCATCTGACCCAGAATCTTGGGAGCCCAAAGAAGTCGACTTTGGACCCATCACAGCGGGAAGAGGGGAGCACCAAGACTTGGCAGTCCCTGTAGCAGCCGGATGAGCCAAACCCTACTTCACATTTCTTATCCAAGTGCAGGAGGTGAGAGGGAAATTGGTTTAAAACTCCCTTTAAGTTCTCTCAAGAAATTTCTCTGAAATACGTTTTCATTTGTGGCCCAGAACTTTTGCTCTAGGAAATCCCGTTCTACAGGATTTAAACTACGAGACTACAAGACCACAGATACAAGAAGCTCAGCGAATCAATACACCCCAAGCACCCAAATAAATAACAGAATAAAACCACACTGAGGGGTGGCATAATCACATTGCTAAACCCAGTGAAAAGGAGGATATCTTAAAAGCAGCAAGAAAAGAAAAACAGCAGCAAGAGAAAAAAAGACACCTATATACAGAGAAAACTATGCGACTAGACACAACCACAAGGATGAACAACCTACCACTACGTACACTGACAAGGATGAAATTCGCAAACCCAATGTCAAGGGAAGGCCAGACACAGGGACACACGAGTCCATTAAAACAAAGTTCCAAACAAGCAAACCGAATGTGCGGAGTTAATCAGGACAGCAGTTACCCTTGGGCTGAGGAGTGACCAGAAGGGACATGGGGGTGGCTTCTGGTGGCTGGTCACGTTTTATCTTTTTCTTTTTTTTTTAATGTTTATTTATTTAGTTAGTTAGTTAGTTGTGCTGGGTCTTAGTTGCAGCTCGCCAGCTCCTTAGTTGCAGCACGTGGGCTCCTTAGTTGTGGCGTGCGAACTCTTAGTTGCAGCAGGCATGTGGGATCTAGTTCCCTGACCAGGGATCGAACCCGGGCCCCCTGCATTGGGAGCACTGAGTCTTAACCACCGTGCCACCAGGGAAGTCCCACTTCCTGTTTCTTGATCTGGGCACTGGTTACCCAGGTGTGATCACTTTGTGAAAATTCATCAAGCTGTACACTTACACTTTACACACTTTTCTGCACCTATATTTCAATAAAAGATTTATTACTCAAGGCACCCCAAAAGACCCATCAACTAGAATTAAATCTCTCCGCCTCACTGTACAAAAGTTAGATTTTTTAGTTGGCATGCTGCAACACTTCTCTCAAGCGCCTGTGAACTACTTTCTTTCTCTTTTAAAATACCTACCTAGAAAAACTGATCTCCCACTGAAATAATTCAGGTCCAAAGTCTGAACCCTCTGACCGAGCAAAGGCACTGGGGTTGGCAAACCCACCATGACATGGGCTCCAAGCTGCACTACAGGCTGGAGCACGTTTCACTGGTGCAGGGAGAAAAGGGGAGATGCTCCCAAAGAAAGTCACATCCCAGATTGGCAACGCTGGGTGCCTGAAGTGACAGCAGACATCCAAACCCCACTGGCCTTTGGGGGCTAGTGAAGACTGAAGTCTCCAGGCTATGAAGATCAACAGGGAAGTAGACATTTTCCTGAAATATACGCAGCTGTCCATTTACTTAAAATCAATGCACTGAAGCTCATCATCAATATGCCCTAACTTACAATCAATAACCTAAACCGTGCATGGAGCTCCTCTCCTCCCCACGTGTATTATCTAGAATGCTACATAACAAACTAGCTCAGAACTCCGCAGCTTAAAATAATAAACATATAATCTTACACAGTATCGATGGGTTGGGGATTCAGGAGCAGCTTGGCTGGGTCTTTCTGACTCGAGGTCTCTCAGGAGGCTGTCGCCCAGGGCCGCAGGCATCTGAAGGCAAGTCAGTGCTGGCTGTTGGCGCGAGGGCTCGGTTCCACTGCACCCTGCGCCTCCACGGGACTGCTTGAGCGTCCTCGGGACACGGCAGTCGGCTTCCTCTAGAACAAGTGCTCCACAGGAGCGAGGTGGAAGCAGCAGTCTCTACGACCTAGCCTTGCGAGTCACACGCCGCCCCTTCCAGCGTGCCCCGCCGGGGGCACAGCCAGCCCTGAGGGACTCAGTGTGGGAGAGGCTGCACTTGGCCATGAACACAGGAGGCAGTCAGCGGGCCCGTCCTGGAGGCCGGTTCCCCCACTAGTCAAAGCTCCTCCCCTCCCCTCTCCATCTCACCTGAAACCCCACCAACTTCAAATTCATTTGAGATGATGGAGTCTCGCTTTCAAGATGCAGACACCTTTAGGCGGGTGACGGGCCACGCTTCATCCACCCCCTCTAGCCAACCCTCCAGCCACCGCACGGCGCTCCCCGGGGGGGTTAGACCCAGCGGCGCCGACACTGAGAGGAGCCCCCTGGTGGCCACGTGGCGAGAGGCCGAGGGCCACGGCACCCTCCGGCGTCCCCAAGAGAAGAAAGCTCAAGCCGCAGGCTGCACAGAAAGAGACGTGAGAATTAAAGTTTGTCAGCTTCAAAATGTTGCCTGGAGCGGGCACAGAGGGGGAGGGTCACTTCGACCTCCCCCTCCTGCTTCCCCCTTGGCCCCTGCCCAGCCCCCAGCCCTCCCCGCACCCCTTCTGCCCCCCAAGGCTGGCGAGCCGGTGCAGGGCACGGCCGCCTTCCGTGGCACGGCTCCTGTGGCCCCAGGGCTGCGCGGCTATTTGTCTCCTTTCGGAACACAGCCTGCGTGTTGGGAAGGGGCTGAGGCCAAAGGCACGTGGCCTCCGGTGACACCATGGACTCAGTGTTCTCACATCCCGCCCCCCACCCCAGAGGGCAGGGAGACGGCCATGAGGTCTCCGCGTCCCCGGCACCCGGGGCCAAGGATGGAGAACTTCCGCACAGTAATAATAACAACAACGACTCTGGATAGGGCTCCCGTCCTAGGCGCGTCACACGCATCAGCCACCAGGGCTCCTGACACTCTGTGAAGTAAATGCCGTCACCCTCAGGCCCACGTTACAGATCAGCAAGCTGAGGCAGAGGGGAGGTTAGGTCTCAAGCCCAAGTCCCACAGACAGTGAGCGGGGAGCCAGATTCCCACCGGGGCCCGAGGACCCTTCCTCTTGGGTCGGGAGAGGACTGAACAGGCCTCGTTCCTCTCGGGACCCAAGAGCTACCTGCTTCCACGGAGAGGGCGCTGCTCGCCAAGCTTCTCCTAAACTGCGCGGAAAGCGCTCAAGTAAAGGCTGCCGGGTTACCGTCCAACCTCCCGGGGGGGCGATGGCTCGTGTGCCCCGGCAAACACCTGGATTAGTTCACCAGCGTTGCCCTGGCAAGCCCCACAGGCCGGGTGGCTCGAACGGCAGAAACTTCTTGTCTCCCAGTGCCGGAGGCCAGAAGCCTGAGATCCAGGTGACAGCGGGGTTGGTTCCTTGGGGGCTGTGAGGGCAGGATCCGTCCCAGGCCTCTCTCCCTGGCTGGCGGACGGCCGTCTTCTCCCCACGCCCCTTCACACCCTCTTCGTCCTGCGCCTGTCTGTGCAGAGACCCCCTCTTCTTATAAAGACCCCAGTCACACTGGACCGCGGCCACCCTCAGGGCCTCGTTCTAAGTTGATTACCTCTACAAAGCTCTCATCTCCCAGTAAGGTCGCATTCTGAGGTACTACGGGTTAGGACTTCACCACGTGCGCTCTGAGAGACACAATATCAGCCCATGACAGCGGCTGAAGACGATGCTGGTGAGAAACGCTGCCGTGTCCCTCCCTCTCCTGGGACCTCTGCAGACCACCTTCCTCGGCAACAATCTACTTCCTGCTCATGTGGGCTACTCCCCCTCGGGGATGAAAACAATGTCACAGACACTCACAACCAGCATGTCCGTGAAGGTTAAATGCACGGAGTCCTCCAATGCAGCCTCGAGGTGTCCTTCGCAGTGTCCTCAGAGCAAGGCCACAGCGGGAACACGGCCACGGGGTGGCTTAACCGTATTCCAGCGGGGTCACCAAGGTGAGGGCTGAAATGTCAGTCAATTCCTATGTTTTGGGCAAAAGGGGGGCTGGTGGGAGACCTGACGGAGCTAAGAGGAAAATAATGTGTCTGGGATCGTTGCGGTGGCCCCTCTCGTCCTAACCCAACCAGCACCTCCAAGGGCTCCGGTGGATGGAAACAATAAATTTTACACTGACCATCGCAACCCAGGAGGGAGGCTAAGATCCCGGCAGGAGGTAAGCTCCGGCCACCCCCAGAGACGCGGTAAAAAGTGCGGGGCGAGCCCAGGGGCAGCAACAGCAGCCACGAGAAATGAGTCAGCAGGTCCCCGGGCACCAGGGCAAGGACCAGACCTCCCGAGGGGATTAACAGAACTCGGCGTGTCTGTGTCACGCTCCCTCCGGCCAAACCCCACCCCCACCCCCGGACCAGCGCTGCCGCTGGTGGGAGCAGGCCCGGCAGCGTCCTCGGGGGGTCGAGGGCCCGGCCTAGCCCGCAGGGCTCTCCCCGCACGGGACCCCAGGAGGGGGACAGTCGCCTCCAACGGGTAAGGCTCTGGTCTCAAACCTCCATCAGTCCAACCGACGGCCAGCTGCCTGCTCTCAGGACCGGCACAAGGACCCGCACGGGAGGGCTCGGCGACAGTGGACAGTGGGCGACCCAGGCTGGCCAGCACGGGGGTGGCGTAGCCCTCCAGGCAGAGAACAGCCCGTCCACAGGGAAAGAGGCAGGCGGCGGGCTCGAGGGCCCGCGAGAAAGCTCGAGCGACTTCATCCACACCAGGAGGCCGGAAGGGGAGCCTTTGCAGTGTCATCTGTGGAATGCAAGAGCTGTCGCCTGTGCTGTCCCTGCGAACCCCCGCCCGTCACTGGTGACACTGTCCTGAGAGGCGCTGCAGGCGGCCTCCACCTCGCGGCGCTGTCGTCACACTCACAGTGCTACCTGACCGCACGCGCTCCTCTGACGACCAAGGCCCGCCTGGCTCCAAGCACGACACGGCTGCTAAACTGGTTAAGGGCACGGTCCTCTAAGCTGCAGCTCACCTGGCCACCCAGGTCACCACTCACGTGGCCACCGTCCCGACCTCCTCGCCGGCCACCCTGCTTTCTCTCTCACCCACCTCTGACTTCTCTCCTTACCGCAGCCAGAGCCATCCGTTCGAACACAAGTCCCGAAGTGTCACTCTCCCACCCAAGAGCACCCAGTGGCTTGCCATCACACCTAGAGCCACCAGGGTTGGTGCCACTCCTGCCGAGTCCCCACAGGGTCCGCCCAGCCACCCTTCCAAGCACCTCTCCCACCACGCTTCTCTGGGCGGTTCTTCTCTGGACACGCCCACCTCCTTGCTGCCTCGCCTCAGGGCCTTTGCACTGGCTGTTCCCTCAGCCGGAGCTCTCTGCCCCCTCGATGTTCACGTGGCTCCCCCTCAGTCCCTGGTCACGTGTGGGCCCCCAGAGGGGCCTCCGTGACCGCCCTGTCTAACCAGGGTTCTGAAGCCACCACTGCCCACCCTCCGCCTCCCGCTATATTTCATGCGACAGCACAACCTATCAAATACAGTTATCTTCTCTTTCCTCGACTTCAATGTCACTTCCACCGAGGCACGAACCTTGGCCATTTGGTTCCACGGTAAACCCCAGCGCCTAGACTACTGGTAGGTCTCAAGCAGGGGCAATTTTGCCCACCAGGGAACACTTGTCAATGTCTGGAGTTCAGCCGTCACAAGTGGGGGACGGGGCAGTGGGTGCAACCCACATCGAGCGGGTGGAGGCCGGGGACGCCGCTAAACATCTTACAGTGCACAGGACAGCCCCCCACAGAGAATCATCCGGCCCGAGAGCCCACAGTGTCCAGGGCGAGAAACCCTGGCCTAGACACACGGCAGGGACCCAACAGATACTGGCTGAACAAAGAAGTAAATGAGGGAGTGAATGAATGAATGAATATCGAGGCTCACGTCTCATGGAAACGCCTTTGCAGTTCTCAGGATATCGGTGGTCTTTTCTCAGGGTACTAACATTTCACTTAATTTTTCATCCAACAAATATTTAATGAGCACTTACTCTGCCACGTGTTATGTGCTGGGTTTACAGTGGTGAACAAAGCACACACAGTTCCTTCCCTCACACAGCCTATAGTGCAAAAAAGAACATTCTGTACAAGGCGTCTGGGGACCTGGGTGGTTCCCCAACTCTGTCGCTACTGGTCACGTGACCTTGGGCAAGTCACCTGACTTCTCGGGGCATCTCTTGGTCATATGTAAAATATAAGGGTTGCTTTGATTTTTGAAGCTAGCTAGCTTCCAACATCTAAATTCTATGCATTTAAATAATCCCAGAGGTCTTCTCCTGTTTGGCATTTTTACATTGGCGTAATACCATAAGCATTGATTACAAAAGCTTGAGGAATCCACACACCCATCAAGAGGGGACTGGTTAAGTAAACTTCCACACCGTCCACACTCTGGAACATGCTGTGAGCAAGCTGATGTATGTACAACAGCTTCCAAACAGCAGGAGTAAGAGAAACGAGGTCTATCAAGTATATTACTCTCCCAAGTACTTTCACAAGAAAATGGAATGAATGAATGAATCAGTGCTACATGATACAACACGGATGAATCTCACAATCATGCCCAGTGCAGAAGCCAGACATAAGAGTGTACAGATCATAGGACTCCAGGTATAAGAAGTTCAAGAACAGGCGAAAGTAAACTGTGCTGACAGAAATCAGCATGGTGGTACCCTCCAGCCAGAGGATTTGACTAAAGGAGGGCAAGATGAGGCCCTCTGGGAGTACCAAGAATGTTCTCTTCAGTTGGTCAAAACCAACTGAATTAAGATCCATGCATTTCATTCCATGTAAATTACATCCTAGTGAAGAAAAAAGAAAAAGGAAAGTGCTGTATACCTTCTATAGATGGATGTATTTGCATAGACATTTTCTGAAACAGTATATAAGACAGTTATCAGTGGTTGCCTTTGGAAGTGGGATGGGGGACCGGGAATGGGAAAGAGACTTTGTCCTCTTTCCATAACCTTTATCCTGTGTGAAATCCTCCCAAAAAGCATCTATTACTATTTCGATGGAAAACAAGTCATTCAAAAAATACTTATCACTCTCTAGAAAGGAAACCACCCCTGCCCTTAGAAAGGACAACTTATCTCTGGCCAGCCCCTGACAATACAGTCAAGCAAGGGTTTGATAATAAGGCCTTTCCCGCAGCCCACACGCCAGAATTTGCAGAGGGCTCATACACCCACCCTCCTCACCACTAACTAATCCCCCTGGGTCTGGTTTGGGAGGGTGCAGGGCTGGAGGGCTGCTGGGTAACCTGGGAACCTCCGGGCCAGCAGGTCTCCGCTGGGGCCTCAGGTTCATGCGGTCAAGGGCACCTGGAGCTCAGGTTAAAAATGCTCCCCGTGGGCTCCACCCTCAGATCTCAATCAGAACCCCTCACATGTCCAAGAGTCTACATTTCTTTTCTACCTTCTTTCTTTCTATTGTGCACATTTTCAAATACACAGCACATGACGGAGAAGAGTCCAATGAATAACACCAATCAGATTCAACCAGTGTTCCTATTTGACTGTATTTGCCTCTTCTCGCTCTCTCTTCATTCAACTGAACCATTTAAAAGTAAATTATTGTGGTTCTCAAAGTGTGGTCTGGGGACACCCTGAGGTCCCCAAGGCCTTTTAAGGGGGTCCATGCTGTCAAAAACATCCTTATAATAATTGTAAACTTTTATTTGCCTTTTTCCATTCTCATTCTCTCATGAGTGTACAGTGGAATTTTCCAAAGGCTACATGACATGTGATACTGCAACAGACTGAATGCAGAAGCAGGTTTGAGAATTCATCTGTCTTCTATTCAGCCATACATTAAAAAGATCTCCAAAAATGTTAAAAAAAAAAAACCAAAAAACTTTAAAGGTAACTTATTGCTCTCATGACACTTCACCCCTAACTACTTCAGCATGCATCACTGAAAAATAAGACTCCTGTACATATACACGTGTTAGTTACCTACTGCTGTGTAACAAATTACCCTGAAACATGGCAGCAGGAAACAAGCATGTCTCACCTCACTGCTTCGGTGTCAGGAATGACGAGTGGCTGAGCTGGGTGCCCACCACACCACAAGATTATGGCACCTAATCAAACTTACAATCGTTTCCTCACATGATCGAGAAGGCAGGCACATAAAAATAACCCAGGTGTCCCCAAAGCCTATTACCGATGTTTGTTCAGGCCAGGATCCAATCAAGGGCACAAGTTGTATTTGGTTATTGTCATGGACTGAATGTATCCCCCCGCAGAATTCATATATTGAAATCCTAATCCCCAATGTGATGGTATTAGGAGGTGGGGCCTTTGGGAGGTGATTAAGTTATGAAGATGGAGCCCTCACCATGCGACTAGTGCCCTTATAAGAAGAGGCCGGAGAGCTAGCTTGCTCTCTTCCCACCATGTGAGGACACAAGGAGAAGGCAGCCGTTTGCAATCCAGAAGAGAGCCCTCACCAGAACCCAACCACGCCGGCACCCTGATCTCAGACTTCCAGCCTCCAGAGCTGTGAGAAATAAACGTCTCTTGGTAAACCACCCAGCCTGCGGTGCTGTCACAGCGGCAGAGCTGCCTAGGACAGTGATCCCATCTCTTAAGTCTCATTTGATGGAGAAGCCTCCTCCATTTTCTTTTTTTTCTTTTTTAACTTATTTATTTATTTTTGGCTGCATTAGGTCTTCCTTGCTGTGTGGGGCCTTTCTCTAGTTGTGGCAAGGGGGTCTACTCTTCGCTGCGGTACGCAGGCTTCTCACTGCAGTGGCTTCTCTTGTTGCAGAGCACGGGCTCTAGGCGTGCGGGCTTCAGTAGTTGTGGCACACGGGCTTCAGTAGTTGTGGCTCGTGGGCCCTAGAGCACAGGCTCAGTAGCTGTGGCGCACGGGCCCAGTGGCTCCGCGGCACGTGGGATCTTCCCGGACCAGGGCTCGAACCCGTGTCCCCTGCATTGGCAGGCAGATTCTAAACCACTGCGCCACCAGGGAAGCCCTCACTCTTTTTTCATTTTCTTTCACATCACTGACTGGGTGCAGAGACAGCGCCCAATGACCCACCTAGGGTGCCAAGCCATTCTGGGGACAAGCTACCTGGCCGGCTGTGGGCGCCACCTGTAAAGAAAATGGCTGGAAGTGGACAAAGGAGGCTGCCTGTGCCCTGGTCTCTGCACACTGGCTCTTTCTCACTAAAGACCAACCCTCCCCCAGGAGAGCAATTTGTATGGGGCCAGGAAGAGGCAGAGAGAGCGAGCTGAGGGCAAGGGTATTGGGGGAGGGGCACACCACAGTCCCAGGCCCGTGGGGGGACAAGGATAATTTTTCTGATCATTATAAGCTCCCTCCCCCAAACCCACTACACATGGCCCACGCCTTGCAATGCCACTGCCATCACTGCTTCCTGTCTCCCGGGAGTTTCCAGCTTGCTGACCCTCTTACGTCCATCTGATCCCCCCAGAAGCCAAAGAAGCAGGACCAGCAAGTACAGTAGCCCCATTTACATTTTCGGCAACGGCTCCAAGAGGTGAAGTGATGCAGCAAAGCCGCTCTCTGAAGTGTCAGAGCCAGACCTTTAGCGGCCAGTCCTGCACTGGAGCGTAAAGCGCATGACCGTGGCGGCCACAACGGGCACCAGCACCCCCGTTATCTCACTCCCTCCTTTCGACGCCTCCACACAGGTCCTTCTACTCCCACTTCTGCAGATAAGGATGGGGAGTCTGGGCTACCCCAGTTCCAAACACGCTGATCCAGTGCTTGTGTTTTTCGCTCTTTCCCTGACACTCTGGCAAGCTAGCTTCCCAGCTACGACTGGCACACAAAGCAGGCCTCCCCTCTTTGACTGAAGCTACTTCTGGAACCCCAGAGCATAAAAAAGTCTTCGCATTGACAACATCATGAAAGGGAATCGGATCTCTGACCAAGGGCTCAGCATGAAACAAATCATAGGAAAATGAATTCTAGAATACCAGAGCCAGAAGAACATTTCAAGATCATCCAAATCAGTGGTTCTCAACCAGGGGCAATGGAGCGCCACGAGGGAACAAGTGGCAGGGTCTGGAGACATTTTTCATTGTCACAACTTGGGGGGAGGGGGCTACTGGCATCTAGTGGGCGGAGGTCAGGGACGCAGCTAAACAAACATCCTCCAGAGCACAGGACGGTGCCCACAACAGATTCAGCCAGCCCCAAACGTCAATAGTGCCAAGGCTGAGAAACCCTGGTATAAATTCCTTGGTGACTCTGGGGGCAAGAAAACTGAGTCCCAAAGACACAAAGTGACTTGTCCCAGGTTCCACAGTCCCAAAGCCAGAAGTGGAGTCACGTCTCTACTACATCTGTCTATCATCTGCTCTGTCTGTCTAGGGGTGGGCTGGGGGAGAAGGGAAGGTAGGGACCTGAGGATCTGCACTCTAATAGCCAACCTGAACCAAATGAAGAAAACTGCAGTAAATTAATTACTGAATTACTGCAGCAACGCATCAGGGTGTCCAAACGCTGAAAGAAATGCCTTATTGAATTACCAACGAAAATAGCATCGTTTTACAGGTCCTCCCACAGTTGCTGCATGGGTCAAATGATTCATGGTGTGAGTTCCAATACAATTCAGTGATACCACGGCTTCCAGAGGGGTCACGTTTTACAGGAAAGAACGCCACATTCTCCTCCTAAGGTACCCACACATGTCCTGGCCTCGGGTCATATGTGAACCAGAGAAAGGAATGTAAACACAGGCCTGAACTCTCAAAAGAGTCCATTAAAATCCCACCCCCTGTTCTGCTAAAATTGAAGTCAGCTGACGCCCCTCCATCTGCCACTGCGTCATCAAGCCCCTTCTTTCAGCAAGCAAATTATTTAGCAATGGAATCAAAAAGAACACTGGAAATTCATGGCTTTTGGTGTTCATTTCCAGCTCCACCCCCTTCTAAAGACCTTTTTGTCCTGAACAGACGTAGCTGGTTTGCACTCTCCTACACGCGCATTGGAAGCTTTATTTTATTTTACTGGATACTGTTATTTTTTAATCTATTTAAAACACCTGGAGAAAACAAACACATTTCTGACATACCCCTTTAAATGCTGGAACCTTGCAAAATAATGCCAAACAATCTAGACCGCACATCTAGCTCTTCAAATGCTAACCAAGAAGTTTCCATTCCATTTCAAGCAAAGCAGCAGCTTGCCTTTGAAAGAAATCAGGCTGACTACTGAGGACAAACCCCCGTAAGGAGAATCAGTAAACGCGTCATTATTTAAGAAGCACAATGACCGTCGGTAAACAGTTACCTTTGACAAGCCCCGCTCTCTCCTTACAATGCGTGTACTGTGATCATTCCTGATTTTTTTCCCCTCCTGTGAAAGAGGCCCGGGTCTTTCAGTCGGGCCCCTGCCCACTTTCCCAGGGTGCGCCTGCCAAGACCCAAGTCACGCGTGAGCCTGCAGCGGCCGCCCTCCGCGCCCCCCTGCTGCCTGGTGCCTCTGCAGCAGCCGCAGCAGCCAGAAACCCCACTTTCGCTTCCTGGGGCGCCGACGGGCTGCAGGGGCTCCTCCTGCAGAGTCCCTTACCTGCAGTGCCGCATGGCGCAGGCCACTCGCCCACCTGCACCGCATCCTAGAGCATCGTTTCTTCGGCGCAACGGCTGCGAACGCGCTGACGTCACCGGGAGGCGGGCTCACGCCGCCACGTGACGCCCTCGGGGCGAGGAGGGGAGGGGCGGGGGGGAAAGACCCTGGAAGTCCCTGGAGGTGAGGAGCGAGTGCCCGGGAAGCCTCGCTCTGGCCTCCTTCCAGGGCGGAGTGTTTGGTGTGGGCGGCTGGCCTAGCCTTCCACGAACTGTGGGAAACAAACAGCACACAGAAGGGGAGACCCAAATGACTCCAGCCTCCACGCGGGTAATAGGATTTCAATAAGGGGATTAGTAATGAAAGGAAATAATTTAGTCTTTTATTTTTAGAAAGTCTTTATCAAATGCGATGGAGAACTAAATAAATAAATCTATTTTGTGCAAATCAAAATGACAGTTAAAATACAGAGTGCATATACATATTTTGCATAGAGGGTCCATGTTTCAAACCGTATATCAAATACATTAATTTGAAGCATATTCATTGTGGAATGTAATACTAACTGCACTGATGAATAATGCTTTTAATTACTCTCAGTACCTGCATTCCAATATCAACGTGTTTTTGCCGAAGAAAACAACAGTGACACCACATAGTTATACTTCTTACTTGAACATTTGACTGTTTAAAGTAAAGCGCTATTGCATGAGCATGGTTGTACTTGTGTCTGTTTTCTTAAATCTTCTGGCAAAGAATTTGATCTCTCAGACATGAAAGTTAATTCGCAATAACTCATTATTATACGTTTTCTAATTTTTATCACATTCTGCGGAAGTGAGTCATCTATTACAGAAAATATGTACAATGTCAATATTTCTCATTCACAACTGAAACAGCCTTGCCTAGAGGGACTTAGAAAATTCCAACTGTGATCATTTCATAAATTTGAAATGGCATATTTCAGGCTTAAACTGTGAAGATATCAACTTTCTTGCCAAACCACATAAACGTTTTTGAAATGTGAAAGAGCAAAAGCAGGAACTGTTTTTATTTGTATTCCAGTTTCATATAGATTAGTTTCCTTTCGTTTGAGTTTAAATTGCAATTTTAACATTCCCTTCGCTGGCGCCCCTGAAAGAGATGTGAAATGGGTTGTTTCACAAGCAGGCCAGGGTTACTTACTTGCTGTTTATTCCGGCAGCTTTCATGTCCTTCTATATTTAACCCCGGGGCCTTTTACCACCATCCCCTCCTGATTAACCAAATTTCTGTTCAGAAGGTCAGTCTCTAATTTGGGGCTAAATAATGGCCCTTGTCTCGCCCAGCGATCGATTATTTTCAACTCGATTTTAAAAATCAACAGAGTGGCCGTACGGTATTCCAGGTCCTTCCTCTCATTTGTTTTTCTGAGTGATAAGCAACTTACCTTTTGCTTTCAGATTCCTGAGATATAAAATTTAAATGCCACCGAAATCCCCTGCTCCACGGGGTTGAGGGTCCGCTAGAGACAGAAACTGACAAGCTCATTTTCCTGCCAGAGGCAGAAGTCGATTTCAGCCTTGGGCGCGCGGGGCGGGCCCCCACTCCCCCCAGCCAAGAGCCAGGCTGCGAGCGTCACGTGCTCCGCCCAGCCACTCCGCCCTGCCCCGCAGGCTGGGTCCCCTCGGCTCGGAGGCCCTTCCAAGCCTCGTACGGTCGGTTCCTTCGGGCGCACAGAGGACCCAGCGCCCCCGACACGGGACGCGCTGCCCGCTGGGGTTGGGCTGCCGGGACTACGGTGGTGGGAGTTCCAAGAATCGACGGGAGCTGGGACGCGGGGCTGTCTGTAAAATGCCCTCCGACGTCCGAAGTGACTTGCTCTGCGTTCCGGCTTGGCGGCAGTGACTCAAGCAGAGGCACCTTCCTCGTCGTGGGGCGATTTTTTTTGCCAGTAGGTTAGTTTCACCTTCTCTTCTCCAGGTGATTGTTCAAGTGTGAAGAACATTACAGCAAACAGGCAATTCAGGAAAAGCCTAAAACTGGGGCGCACAGTTTTCAGCAGAATGAGATCACTTCCGACATCCTCCACCTCCACCCATGACATTGTCCTTTTGGCAAGGACTTAAAAAAAAAAAAAAGATTACCCCCCCCCCATAAGAATGTAAATTGAACAATCTTCCTGGTGGGCTGTTTAGCAATTCCTACCAAAAACCTTGCAAATATGCGCGGGTTGAAACATACAGTGGGCCCGACAGCTATTGCTATCATTTGCTCCAGGAACTAGCCTCATTAGGAAAAAAGGAAAGGAACGGAAAGAATCGTGGAAGGAAAAATTGCTGCAATATTATGTATGACCTCAAAGCACCAGAAGCAAGTTAAGTGGCCAAAAACAGAGGATAGGTTAAGTTTATAAGACATCGGTACAACACAAGAATTAAAACGGATATGGTAATAGATACTTTTCGACATGGAAAGACATTCACGGTGTCTTAAATGAAAAAAAGCAAGCTCCAAAGCATTATGTGCTGAATGATCCGACGAATGTATGTAGATGTTGAAGGGAAGCAGAATATGCCACCCCCAAAATATGCCACTTGGCATACTGATTATTTTGAATTAAAGTTGCTTAAGAAACAGCCTGTGCAAAAAAAAGACACGCTGACCTTCCTTGGTCCCCCCAAAAGCATGTGAAGGTACCCTGCCCCCCACCAGGTGGATAAAAGGCATCCTTATTGCGGAGACAGGGAATTCACCACCTGGAAGGCTGTATAAACAAACCTTGTTACTTTCACTAATTTGCTAGCCCAAGCCCAAACCCCTTTGTTTCTCCAATTCTTCACAAACATATGGTTTCCTTGTCTAGAAGGTATAAAAGCTGCCTGCTTTGGTGACTTCTTGGAGTCTCAGAATTCTATGGGCTCCCCTACCGTAGGAAATTAAATTTGTTTCTCTCCTGTTAATCCATTTTATGTCAATTTAATTATTAGACCAGTCAAAAAACCTAGAAGGGAAGAAGGGAAGAGTTTCCCCCCCTACAGTTTAATATATTTATATCTACGCAAATGCCTTTGAACAGAGAAAACAACTGGGAAGCAAATTCACTAAAGTATCGACCTTAGTATTTCACTCATTAGTGAGATTAAGGGTATTTCTCATTTTCTTCTTTTTAGCTTAGCTGCATTTTCTAATTTTTCTACGATTAACATGCATTGCTTTTGTAACAAGAAACAGATATTGCTTTTTTTTTTAAAGCGCTGTAGGAGACATAATCATGGATTATGTATATTTTGCTTTTTAACGCAGATTTCATTCCTTGAAGATTCTCAAATCATAACCGCAAAGCCCCGAGAGAACAATTCCTAATCATCCTAGGTTATTCTGCTCATAAAAATCTTTAGGAAGGAAGATGGCAGCTCAGAACTGGTGGTACCGTTTCATCGTCTGTAGGTCCAGCCTTAATTTCTCTTCCATTTAAATTCACTTCTTATTCTGCTATCTGTGAAGATTGAAAGATAGCCGTTAAGATCCTTCCTGAAAAGATTCTTCAAACACTTATGTAATAACCTTTGAGCTTTAATTTCTCCATACTGGCACCTTCTGTTTTCTACACAGATTTCTACTTGTTAATCCCTTTGAATCTTTTACATTTTTTCCCTCTTATCTGCTGCTGGTACATTGGACAATGTCTGGGGACAGTTTTGGCTGCCACAACTCGGGGCGGGGGGTGGGGGTGCCCCTGGCATCTGGTGGGTGGAGGTCCAGGATGCTGCTCGCCATCCTACGGTGCCCAGGGCAGCCTTGCAACAGAGAATGTTCCAGCCCAGAATATCACCAGCGCCAAAGCAGAGAAACCCTGCTTATAAAGTATAATTTGAGGCACCCAAATCTTCCATTTCCCAGGCTTTTTTTTTTTTTTTGGCCGAGTCCCGCAGCATGAGGGGCCTTAATCCCCCAACCAGGGATCAAACCCAGGCCCCCTGCAGTGGAAGCTCGGAGTCTTAACCACTGGACCTCCAGGGAAGGCCCTTCCCAGTCATTTTTTTTTTTTTTTTTAAAGATTCCAATCAGCCTATTCTGAAAGGATGTCCTTTTTTTAAAACATTTATTGACTGATTGATTGATTGCTATGTTGGGTCTTCGTTTCTGTGCCAGGGCTTTCTCCAGTTGCGGCAAGCGGGGGCCACTCTTCATCGCGGTGCGCAGGCCTCTCACCATCGTGGCCTCTCTTGTTGCGGAGCACAGGCTCCAGATGCGCAGGCTCAGTAGTTGTGGCTCACGGGCCCAGTGGCTCCGCGGCATGTGGGATCTTCCCGGACCAGGGCTCGAACCCGTGTCCCCTGCATTGGCAGGCAGATTCTCAACCACTGCGCCACCAGGGAAGCCCCCCAGTCATTTTTAAGAGTTCACCATTGTATAACATGCTGGAAGCTCTGCTTCATTATAATCCCTTAAATGTGGTACTGCTGGCACGTGGGAAGTATGATTGCCTGTATCTTCATAGACTATTTCAGAATTGATGCACAGGAAGCCGCAAAGGGTGGTTATCTCTGGGGAGCGGAGCCCAGTGACTGGGACACGGAGAGGGAAGGGAGTTTTCATAGACATGGAAGCACGCTACATGGTAAACAGAACAAAACAAAACAAAAAAACTGTCTCTGGGATACAGTGTTACACCAGAACCAACACTGTCTTCAAATGTTCTCAGACACCATCTTGAAGTATTACATAACAGCCATATGACAGTATTATTGTCTGTGCTATTTGTCAAGCTTCTGCAAGCCTCGATTTTCCCTTCTGGAAAGTGGGGAGCAGCAGAGGTAGTAAAAGGTTCCACCACCTGGGGGCATTTTGAGGCTTAAGTGAGGGCTCTGGAAAGAGTAAGCAGTGCTTTGCAGAGCCTTACTGGAGCCTGAGACGCAAGGAAAAATGTCTACCCCTATATATGCTTATCAAAATACCTAGCATATTTTGAGCCGAGTGGAAAAAGTTATAAAGACTCACAATCAAACACACACACATCTATATATAAAGCCCCACGTGGCCCAGTTCATTTGCACGCCATTGTCAACTCACATAAACCCACCCACGGGGACAAGCAGGGCATGTAACCCCTGGCCAGTTGGACATAATTATTCCCCTTACACAGTAATACAGGGTAAAATTGCACTGCTTCAATATGCTAGCCTCTAGCCACAAGCTGCTATTCAAGTTTAAGTTAATTTAAATTAATAAAATTTAAAATTCAGGGACTTCCCTGATGGTCCAGAGGGTAAGACTCCGCACTCCCAATGCAGGGAGCCCAGGTTAAATCCCTGGTCGGGGAGCTGGGTCCCACATGCACGCCGCAGCTAAGACCTGGCACAGCCTAAATAAATAAATAAATATTTTTTAAAAATTAAAAAAATTTTTTTAAATAAATAAAATTCAGTGCCTTAGTCACACTAGCCACATGTCATGTGCCTGATCGCCACATGTGGCTAGTGGCTACTATATTTTAGTGCAGATACAAAACAATTCCATCATTGCAGATAGTTCTATTGGGCAGTGCTGTGAAGCATTTCTTTTAAACTAATTCCATTGCAATAAAACAATTTGTGTTTATTACCCAGGGGATTCTGCCTGTAACTGCAGAGTAGGAAAAGCAATCTGGCCAGAGTGTCTGTGGGTGGGAAGGACGGAAAAGCACAGATTCCAGAAAGCTGCGTGCCTCTTGCCACAGGTCCCAGGCACAATGTTTCCAAACACCAAAAGACGTGCAGCCTCTGCCTTTGGATGTAACCAAGGGCCTGCAAACCTTGTTCCAAAATGAGGTGGCAGTGTCTGATCACTTGTTTCAAAGCAAAAATTGAGATGCATGACAAGAAAATATTGTCTGTCTACCTAACAGAGACAGACAATAAATCTACAAACAATGACTAACCCAGCAGTAACGAGTACTCCTGGCACCAAGAAACCAAGTCTCCCTGGAGAAATGACCATTTCCAGGTCACAAACATCTGGTCAAGCAGGGTAGTGTTACCGAACCAAACTTGGTCCCCTCGCCCATGGAGCAGCAAAACCAATCTACTGACACCGGCTTGTGGTGAAGGAAAGCGCAGCGTTTGTTGCAAGGCCAAGGAAGAACGGGAGGCTGAGCTCAAAAGATCCGAATTCCCCAATGGCTTTCAGGGAAGGGTTTTTAAAGACAGTGTGAGGGAGAGGGTGACAGGGTGTGTTATCAGCTAGCTCGTGCACAATTCCCTCATTGGTTGATGGTGAGGTAACAGGGTGATGTTTCAGGAATCTCAGTCATCAACCTTCTGGTTCCAACTGCTTTGGGGTCTATGTGACCAGCATGCAATTAACTTCTTCCACCTGGTGGAGGTTTTAGTGTCTGCAGACAACTGAAGGGTATGGCCCAGGGTATTATCTATAGCCCCTGAGGAAGAACCAAAGGCCCTTGACCTTGTTTTATGGCTAAACTGTTATTAGTCTTACTTGAATATTTTTTGTTTCTGTTTTTTTTTTCTTCTCTTATTAAATTTTTCTTTTTGGAACTCAGGGAAGGTTCAGGATGCTAAAGCTTTTCTACACACAAGAGGCGGGCAGGGGACACGGGGCCTGGGCAAGTGTCTGTCCCCAGGAAGGCTCTGTAGGGTCCCGCTCCGTTTCAGTAGCAAGGAAGCCATCTCAGACTCCTGGGGACATATAAAAAGGACCCAGCAGTCAACCAGTAGAGGTTGCCCCAGCTACAGAGGAGGGAATTTGAGCATTAATAAGGATAACAACTCCAATGGATTAAAGCACACCAAACATATTTAAATTTGTGTTAATAATGATACTAAAAAAAAAAATTCCAAAAACCAAAAACAAATTGGTCACCACTGTAACAGTGCTGGGGAAACAATTATTTTCAAAACTGGTCAATAAAGAAAAAAATCAAGCATTTATCTTGCTTTTCCCATACAAACTGTACCACTGGATAACCAAATAGACTAGTAAGTTTCTCTTTATAAAGGCATTTCAAAGTAAATAATAATGTTTTAAAAATTGAGAGAATATCATCATTTTGCAACCCTTAGTGAATGAATGGATCTATGTATTATCAATAGTTGCAAACCTTATAAAAAGAAACATTATTATAAGTCACCTGATGAAGGTATGTCTTGCCACCCGTCCCAGCCCCCAAAAAAGAAAGGAAAAAAACGAACTGGAATCTGATCAAGCTTTTAAGTTCAACAACAGCTTTTTTTCAGCATTTATTTTTAGGAAATAAAGTTCAGAGGAACATGTTAAACTACCCCCAGGGATACAATGAGCCAAGTCCAGGCTGTGGGAGATCAGAAAACACACAATCTTGTTTCTTCAACAAATTACAAAGGTGTGTGTGTGGTAGGGGGGATGGATCCTGTGAATTAAAAACAGACACAACTGCACTGAGATGCCACTGTGCACCTATGAAGATGGCTATGATCAAAATGACAAGTGTTGGCCAGGAAGTGGAGAAACTGAAGCCCTTGTACGCTGCTGGTAGGAATATAAAATGGGCAGCTGCTTTGGAAAATAGTCTGGCAGTTCTTCAAATGGTTAAACATAGAATTACCATATGATCTAGAAATTCTACTTTTATGTATAGACCCAAGAGAAATAAAGACCTATGTCCACACAAAAGCTTGTACACAAATGTACACAGCAACATTATCCCTATTAGCCAAAAAGTGGAAACAACCCAAATGGCCATCAACTGCCGAACAAATAAACACAATGTGGTCTATCTACACAAAGGAATATTACTCAGCAATAAAAAGGAGTGAAGTCCTGACACAGGCTACAATGTGGACGAGCCCAGAAGACATGATGCTGAGCGAACAAAGCCAACACACATAGCATGTGATTCTATTTCCAGGAAACGTCCAAAACAGGCATATCCACAGAGACAGAAAGATTAGCGGTTACCAGGGGCAGGGGGGAGGGGGAGAAATGGGGGTGACGGTTAACGGGCACAGGGTTTCTTTTTACGGTGAGGAAGAAGTTCTACAACTGATTGTAGCATTTGCGCTACGAACATACTAAACTCCGAATACACTAAAAACTGATGAATTACATGCTTTAAGAGGGTGAATTGTATGGTATGTGAATTCTATCTCAAGAAAGCTCCCCCTCCCCCAAAAAAACCACAGACTTAAAAAAAAAATCCCAATAAACAGATATTTGGATTCTGTTCAGTTAAAAAAAAAAAGAATGACCTTGAGGCAAGTGAAAAGGTGAACCATGGATGATGAATGCCATTGAGGAGTTATTAAATGTTATGATGTGATAAGGATACTGTGTCTTTCTCTCTTAGCCATATGTACTGAAATGTTTCCAGCTCAACCAGAAAGGTGTATGGGATTTGCTTCAGAACACGGGAAGGGGGGGCAGGCGGAGGTGTAGACCAAACAAGATGGGCCAAGAACGGTCCATGGTGAAGGGGTAGGGGAGAGGGCTGCATGTGTCTTCATTGTACTATTCTATTTTCATACCTCTATTTTTATGTTGAAAAAATTTATAAACATTTTAATATATTTAAGCCTCTAACTACGTTTTTTTAAAAAATCACACACATTTCCATTCTGTTCTTAAGGCAGGTTAGTTTAATTTTGTAGAAGAAATACTTTCAAACAATACAAATGACACAACTAGAACAGTGACAAAAATAGAGATGAATACTGATTATAACTTATTCCCACAACAGAAGGTTACTTATTTCCGTGGTGACAATTACGTGACCAGATGAAGTGAAGACCGAATTCCCTTCTACTCATCACACTGTTTCTAAAGGACCCTGGTGGCAGACTTCGGATCGTCCAAGGCACGATTATGGGCAGACTTAAACATAAGAAAATACCCCTTAAGACGATAGGACTTCACTTTTCGGACATGTGGGATATTTTCCAGGGGGTGGGAGTCTTAACTAGTCGGAAGCTGCACAGTCAAATCACGAAAGAGAAGCCAATTAGGGTGCATCGTGTCCTGCCTCCCGGGCTGGGCTCTGACGCTGTCCATGTGCCACTTCCAGCACAGCCTGCGAGCAGCCTCCCCGTCCTTCATCTGCCTGGCTTTTCCTTCCTTTCTGACTATGGTCCCATTCAGGTGCGAAAGCAGACACAGGAGGGAGGCGGCGCAGGACCCAGCACTCCTGGAACTGACACCAAAGCTGGGGCTGCATTTGTTTCTGGTGGGGCAAAGGAGGGATTTCTTTTCTCTTCTTTTCTTTTTTAACTCTGGGGTGGGGAAGCATTCCAAACAGAAACCTGTATCTACTGGGCAGTGACGTTTGCAAACCCTTGCGGGCTTTCTGTATTGGCACAGCGGGTCTCCCCGCGTTGCTACTTTGTAGGGGTTGGCAGGAAAGCTACCTCAACCCTTCCACCCACTTAGAGCTTCAGGTGGCAGTGTCTGAACAGAGGCCAGGCAACGCGGCCGGGGCTCTCCCAAGTCTGGGGAGCCACGCAACTCAGAGGCGTATGACTTGCTCTCCACACCCCCCAGAGTCCAGCGGCAGCCAATCCGTCAGTCAGAAGTTTCAACAGCTGGGGACAGAGAGGGCCTGTCACCAACCTGACCCGTGCAGCAACGCTGTCTCCTGGGGGGCACTTCTGGCAAGCACTCATGTGTTTTGTCTCTCTACCTCTGTTGTGGGTATGTATGCAGGAAAATTAGCAAAAGGAAAAGGAAAAACAAAACCGAGACTAGAGGCAGAAATACACAGCAACAAGTGACAAGTGTGAAAAAGCACAGAGTTTTCAGCCTTACCACCACTGACAACTTCACTGTCTGTGATAGGTCACATGTCAATGAAATGCTTTTACAAAATTCATTTTTAATAAATGTGAAAAGGAAGGTGGGTTATACAAGGGAGTGCTTACAGACGAATGAGGAGAGAGATGCTGCTGATTAAGGGGGGAGGGGCACTTTCAAGGAAGGGGCAGAAAGACCCAGGAGGACGGTTCCGTTTTCTCTTACATTTTGTGTGACTCACCTCGTTTACTTCTCCGAGGCCTCATGAAGGAGAGTGCATTTCATATATAATAAATATGTATTAGGCGAACTATACCACCTGGCATTTTAAAAGGATGGTATAGTTTTATTACGTAAAGAATTTTTTCCTCATGAGCTAGTTCTAAGATTTCTTAAGAAATGTTGGGAAGACTCCAGTATGGGGCGAGGGCCTCTGATCGAAAGCACATGCTCTCCTGTGAGTGACTCGCCGGGTACTTGTAGCTCCCACGGAAGCTGGCTTCCTCAAAAAAGCGCCTTCAAAGGTTATCGTGTCCATGTCGTGACTGCTCTATGCATCAGCGGGTCCAGTGACTCGGTGAAAACGCACCTTCCTTCTTCTCTTTTCACTTTCCTGCAGGGCAGAGCAGCAGAGCAGAAGCTCCACCAGCGCCCTCCTTGTCGGTCAGGATCAGATGGGGCGGGCCGGAAAGGCAGGCGGGGCTGCCGTGGCCGGGTGAGGGTGGGCTGTGCGGCTGCCGCCGCCGGGGGCTCCGTGACCGGCCTCAGACCCGGGGTGGGCACGGAAAGGTGCACGGAAACCAGGGGCTCTGGGCGCCCAGCCCGCGCGGGAGACCGAGCTCCGCAACGCGCACCCCGCACTGACTTAGGACTGAGCCCCTAAGGCGGCATCTTAACAGCACACAAAGGGTGCGAAAGTGTGCAATATACACGATCAATGCACACAGGAGAGACGGGGCGAGTG
Organism: Balaenoptera borealis; assembly: GCF_965194805.1. NCBI lineage: Eukaryota > Metazoa > Chordata > Mammalia > Artiodactyla > Balaenopteridae > Balaenoptera > Balaenoptera borealis. Next base: position 7,847,224 of record NC_138881.1, on the reverse strand, counting down.
ACGAGTTCAGCACACAGTGTTTGCGTTTCCGACGTCAGACACAAAACCGGCCCCAAAGATCCATTCTACTGCATGGCAAATACTGAAGAACTAAATTTCAGTCTTAAAATACATCTTAAAGTCAGTATTTTCCTTCAAGGAAAAAAAAAGTACTATAAATAAATTACAATACAGTGAATTTGCCTGAACTCACTTCGTTTCTGTCTTCCAGCCTTTAAGTCAAATAAAACAGCGTAAAAACTGTACACTCTTAACATGATAACTGATCTCTTATAAAATAACCTGTCTTCAGAGATGTCAATTTCACAACAAGGAAAAACCAAGCCCTGTTGCCGTCACTATTATAAAATATATATGTATAGATATATGTGTTTTGTTTTTATTTATTTTTTACAAAATGTGTATATTAATAGCTTTGCACAAATATTTTAAAGACAAATTTAGCTAGTCTAAGAACTTCATGAAAATAAAACAGGCAGATAAATACTTCATGTGTGCAAAGCACTACATCAAACATCGTCGGCGGGCAGAGGAGGTACGTTAATCCTTGGTCTTGTAAAAAATGCTATCTTCTCCCTGCGAATGGAAAGAATTACAGGTTAGAGGCTGACAGAAATGCAGTGAAAGGTGGCAAGAGGCTCTGCCATCAATGACAGCTTTTCTTGCTCAGAGAACACATTGAATTTCAATCCCCAGGAGCACATCTGTATACAGATTCTCTGAAGTTTCTTGCCCCAGCCCCCTCTCTAAATTGTAATAGAAGTTACAAAGCCCCATGAGGGCAAGGGTTTGTCTCCAGTGTCTAGAACAGTGCCTGGTATACGCAGATGCTCAGCAAATATTTCTTTATGAATAAATGAAAATCTATACAAGGAGTTCTAAATCATAGTTGAAGGAAGACAGCTATAGTGTTTTATACTCTTTTATGATGGGGAGGTAAAAATTCAGGGTATAAAAAAATTAAGACTAGAGGTCAGGCACATATTATTTAGCCCTAAAAAGGAACACTGCACTGATTCATGCTACAACATTGATGAACCTTAAAAATACTATCCTAAGTGAAAGAAGCCAAACACAAAAGACCACATACTGTCTGACTTCTCTTATATGAAAGGTCCAGAACAGGCAAACCCACAGAGGTGGAAAGGAGAATGGTGGCCGCCAGGAGCTGACGAGAGGTTGGCGTGGGGAGTGACTGCTTAACGGGGGTACAGGGTTTCCTTTTGGGGTGATGGAAATGTTCTGGAACTGAATAGAGATTGTGACTGTACTAAATGCCATGGAATTGTTCACTTTAAAATGGTTAATCTGGGCTTCCCTGGTGGCGCAGTGATTGAGAATCTGCCTGCCAATGCAGGGTACACGGGTTCGAGCCCTGGTCTGGGAAGATCCCACATGCCGCGGAGCAACTGGGCCCGTGAGCCACAATTACTGAGCCTGCGCGTCTGGAGCCTGTGCTCCGCAACAAGAGAGGCCGCGATAGTGAGAGGCCCGCGCACCGCGATGAAGAGTGGCCCCCGCTTGCCGCAACTAGAGAAAGCCCTCGCACAGAAACGAAGACCCAACACAGCCATAAATAAATAAATAAATAAATAAATAATTTAAAAAAAAATAAATAAATAAAATAAAATGGTTAATCTTATGCTTCGTGAACTTCACCTCAATTTTTTAAAAAGCCAGACACAAAAGAAAATAGATTAACTGGGGGATTTTCCTCATATAAAAAATAAAAACAGGGAAAGCTAATCTACGCTATTCAAATTCAAGATGGTGGTTATTCTGGTGTGGGAAATCTGGTGGTGCTGATAACATTTGATTCTTGCCATGTAGGGTTTATGACAATTCACTGAAATATTTCATATATAGGACGATATGCACGCTTTCCTGTATGTCTATTATGCTTCAATCAAAAGTTAAGTAAAAAAAAAAAAAAAAACTAAAAAAATAAAAAAGTTAACTAAAAAGGCAAAGGTGATACACATATGTATCTATATGTAGATCACTGGGCTGTTTACAAGAGCAAACATTTGGAAAGAAGCAGGGTATAAAATAGGTAAATTATATCTGTTAGATGAGACATTACAGCCAAAAAAGATAACAGATGATGTGGCAACATGGGGTATTTTAATTTAAAAAGAGCTAAATGCAAACTCGAAAACACACTGTGATTACAAGCAGCATGAAAAAAACAGTGTTTAGATAAAAAGATCGGAAGAAAATGTGCGCAATGCTAATAGCAGGGGAGATTCCTGCTTTGTCCTCGACTTCCTTGTGGGTCTGTCTCAATACTTACTTTACTCTTTATAATGACAAAGGTATGACAGTAGAAAGCAAGCGGGAGAGTGAGGCCTGGGCTTCTCCCCACCTGAACGCCTGCACTTGGATGGGCTCTTTGAGGTTCTGCCCGCGCAGCTGGCACACCCCTTTGGAGGCCTTCTTCAGCATCTTCTCAGCTGCCTGTTCTTGATGGAAGTCAAGTTTGGTCTGTCTCGTCTGCAACAGCAACGCGGGGTGAGCCAGACGGGTTTGCTTCCAGTTTCAAGGAAGAGCGATGGAAGCCCCTGCCAGCTCCGGGCACCGGGACGGGAGAAAGGCCCGCCCGCCCGCCCCCTCCCCCTCCCCCTCCCCCGCTGGCGGGCCGGGGCCTCACCTGCCTCTCGGCCTCCCGCAGCAGGCTCCGGAAGCGCTCGTCGCGCAGCAGCCAGGCCGGGGGCTCGGCGTGGCCGCGGAGCTGGGCGTCCTCCAGGCGCTGGCGCAGCTCGCGCAGGGCGCACAGCTCCTCGTTCAGCTGCCGCTGCCGCGTCCGCGACGCCTGGAGGTCCAGCTCCAGGTCCAGGGACGTGCGCGCCGCCAGCGCCGCCAGGGAAGACCTGCAGGGCTGCGAGACCGCGGCCGTGAGCGCGCCCACCCCGCCCGCGCCCTGCCTGCAGCTTCTTCCCCGAGTGACCGACCCCACTGGAGGGAGGCACCCGCAGCGTGGCCCGACGCCAACACAACACGCACGTGGGCGGCACGGGTTCAAACCTCCACTCCGGTAACGAGCCAGTGACAGCAAAGTGTCCGCTGTTAGGACGACCTAGGCTTTGGCTAAAGCGCAGAGAAACAGACCCTCTCACACGGGGCAGGAGGGCGTCATCTTTCTCAAGTGCTACTTGACAATATAAACAAGAGCCACAAAATGTGTGTTTTCTTTGGTTCTGAAATTTCATTTGACTTGCATCTGAAAGGCATAGCTGATGATGTGCAAAAGGTTTATGACAGAAAAAATCCTAAATACCTAACAAGAGAAGAGTGATCAAATACATTATAAGGCCAGCAGAAAACGCAGCTACTGTAAAAAGATGAACAGTATACCGACGTGGCAAAATCTTAATGATCTACTGTATAATGGGAAAAAGCACGTTATAAACCACGCTGAGGGCTGTCTGGTTAAACACACACAGGCTGTCAAAAACGCTCCTCCCCAGGGAATTCCCTGGTAGTCCAATGGTTAGGCCTCCCCGCTTCCAGTACTGGGGTGCAAGTTCCATCCCTGGTCGGAGAACTAAGACTGCAAGCCGCGCAGCGAGGCCAAACAACAACAACAACAACAAAACGTTCCTCCCCACATAAGCCTGAAGTAAGCAAGTCTCCTGTTTTCAAGAAGGTTCTCAGACGAGAATAGAATTTTGTACACGGAGCTGAGAGCAGTACTTCCCACCCCATGGCAAACAACGCTGGGGAAGGCAGTTAGTGCAACAAAAGCACAAATCCACGAGCCTATCAGCGTTGCTGGGAGGACTGAATAACTGTATGCGTTTTACACACCCATAACACTATTCTGCACATATGCAGAAGTTAAATGCAAATGTAAGTGACTTAATAAACACGAACTCACTTAAAAGCTCTGCTGAATTCATAGCAGAGCTCACTGGTTCCCAACCAGGGGTGACTTGGGCCCTCAGGGGACAGTTTTGGTCGTCACAACTGGGGGAGGGGGTGATACTGGCAACTAGGGGGTCAAGGCCAGGGATGCAGCTCAACGGCCCACAGTGCACAGGACGGCCCCCAACAAAGACAGACCTAGGCCAAAATGCCAACAGCATGGCTGCTGAGAGATACTTTTGTTGCTGAGTTATGTGTTTGCTTATCATTCTCAGTCAGCGGCTACTCTAAATACAACCACCACAAGGAGATCTGGGAATTTTTTTTTGTTTCAAAGAATTCTTGCCCGGGAAAGTCAGGGAACCACTACCTTACAAATTAAAAGTAGCAAAACTGTGTAAAGTGGCGTGATGTGGAGAAAAAATTCGGTGTATGTAAAGGAAAACTGTAGAACAGTCCTATGTAGGAGAATGCTCCACGTTGAAAGACTCAAATTTTCTAAACTGTATATACTTCCTTGTCAAAAAAGAAAGAAGAATCTCTTATACAGAATGGCTGTTTATTAATTTATTATATTGTAAAATGTAAAGATCATGTATTATCTTAGATTATGACATTATCTTAGGAAATTAACAAATATTGGTAACATATTGACATTATATACACTTTTAAAAATTATACCTAAGTAAACAAGGAAATAAACATATTACCTTTCAATTAATCTTACCTAAAATATTACCTCTTCAGGTTTGTAGAAATAACTCCCAGCGTACATGTAGACGGCATATTAGTCTACATGGCACATACCTGCTTATAGCGAAGGGTTCGTCTTTCCAAAGTGTTTCGGACAAAGGGGGACTTCCGGGGCAGCGTTGAACTGTCGCTGTCACTACGATAAAGCTACACCAAAAAGATTGAGGTTCAGAAACATTTCCTCAAGAATTCAACATTCATTCTCTGTGTACTCTGAACTGGCTTATTTTGTTTCTCGTGCAGGTACTCAAACAGTTATGACGTTTAGAGCTTTTACCAAGACTTTGGGTTTCGCTTACAAGAAAACCCTACACAAGAGTTTCAAGCCAAACAAAGACAAACCAAATAAGCAGAGCAACCCCCAGCCCCACCCTCCTTCAGGTCCATCAGCCGAACCAGCTGAGGTTTTCCAGGCTAATCGAGCAACACAATTTCAGTCCTATCAATGCCAACTGCCACTTGATACGGTGTGACGCTCATGAAAACCCACACTCTCCTCAGCGCTTTTCACTTTTTATCAGTCATTCTCATTTGCTGTGTTTCTAGCTTTGGCAAGAGCTGGGAAGACTGGCGTTCCAGAAAAGAGCCTCGTTCCTGGCAGGAGGACAAGCCCACACCACTAACACCCACCCTGCCCATCAAGGGAAAAGGCCTGGCTTTAAAAAGAAAAATAAATAATGCCGACTTCACGGGAGCCGAGACGTTACGTATTTCATTTGGCGGCAGGTTTTCATTTCAGGATCAACATATATCTGTGTGAAAGCAAAGTCCTGGCCTTCACGGCCTTACTTTCCATGCCAATGAACCCCAGATATCAGGAAATGTCGCAGCCCTGCACTTACATGCCTCCCCATCATCACAAACATATAATATAAACACAAAGAGGCCTCTAGAAGCATCGCCGGCCAGTGCGTGCCTTCGAGCAGGGCGCAAAGCCCAGTGCAGGGGCTGGAGGCCTGTCTCTGGGGAGGTGAAGGGCTCCCTCCGTCACCACCCTGTTCTCAGCAAGCGGGCTGGAGGCTGCTCCACAGGGGCTCGGCAGGAGTCTAGGATAAGGACGGGTGGCCTTCGATCAGGCGCCTCCAGCCGCGTGATGAAGCATCAGGCCCCACAGGGCTGCAGCCTGATGGGGCGGGAGTGCCCCGCCTGACCCTGGGCTGCCCGGGGAAGCGCGACCGGGGCACCTCGCCGCGTGGGGAGAGGAGCTGCAGGCCTCGCAGACGTGGCCACCCGGGCCCCAGCCCCTGTTGCTCCCTCGTGTGAGTAAAGGCTTCCCTCCCCAAGAAAGGTGGGCTCCCTGCTCAGCTCCTGGGCAGTGACCTCTAAGTCCCTAGAACGTTCTAAGTGTCTCTGTTTACCTGGGGACCTTGGCCCGGCCACACAGTCTCTGCTGACAATGTGAGGGGGGGCCCTGGGCCACCAGCTTGACCCTGGAGGGGCTGGAGACGAAGGTCAGCCACGCCGGCCACCAGCTGTGCCTCGTGACGACCCCCACAAAACCCCTGGGCACCAAGCCTCGGGTGAGCGCCCCTGGTCAGCTGTGCTCCGGGCACGCTGCCACTGCTCCGAGAGGTGAGAGCTCCCGCACAAATCCGCTGCGGGAGAAGGGCTGGAAGCTCCGCCCGGTCTCTCCGGAGCGCTGCCCGACGCCTCTTCCCTCTGCGAGCCGATCTGCACCCCTTCCCTGCGGCGCACCATCATCGTGGCTACGACGGCTTTTCTGAGTTCCGTGAGTCCTAGCCAATTTCTGAGCCTGAGGGTGGGCCTGGGGACCCCTCAGTGTCTCCCACGTAGGCCTGAGGGTCTGCCTCTCTCATATGATCAAACTCTGGCTTTGCCCTAAGGCAGCGGCTCCTTGGCAGCCCCTTCAAGGGAAGATGCTTTCTCCAACGAGCCCCGTTAGAGGAGCGGGAGGGTCAAAGCTCTCTTCGAGCCAAACGGCGCCCCCGGTCTGCTGCGTCGTGAGCACTTACCCTCAACAGCGCCTCGTCTCTGCTAGTCCGTGCCGTCACTGTCACACGGCCACGGCCGGCCAACCTCCAACCTGCTGTCCTGTCTCCACGGACCACAGCAGGTGGGGTCTCCCCCTCCACCCGTCTCAGAGTTCTCAACCCTGCGTGCAGGTGAGGACCAGCCGGGAGCTCCAACCCTCTGCTGCCCAGCCCCGCCCGCGACCGATGAAGAATCCTTCCAGGCAGGTGGCAAAGGACTCCCGACTTACTCTGCAAACGTACTGGCTTCGTGCTCCGGGCGAGAAAGTCTGGGAACGCACAATGGTGCTGCTCCGCGTGAAGGGCGAGCCGCGGGCCCTGCGGCCGGGCCTCTCCTTCGGCAGGCTCGCCACCTCTTCCGGGAAGAGATCTTCTGTGTTGGTTTCCTTATCAACCTAGATAGTAATTTATTGTTTACCACGACTCTTTCTAGAACACAAGCATTAAATTAGTGTAGTCACCAAACAACCCTGCCATTTCCACTGGAGGTCTAAGTGGCATTTCACACTTAACACGTCCAAAATGGAATTTCTGATATTCCCTCTGCCAAGGATCTCTACTTTCCCATTTGTTCCAGCAAAAAAAGTGTTCGTGTCATTCTGGACCCAGCTCTCTTTCATACACCCTATATCTGGTCCAAGATTAAATCCTGTTGGCTCTGTGTTCGAGATTAAGCATGTTTTGACCACCTATCACCAACCCTCCATCTGGGTCACCATCGTCTTGTGCCTGATTAGTGCAGGAGGCTTCTCACCCGTCTCCTGGATTCCACGCCTCCCTCCTCCCTTCAAACCCTTCTCAACACAGCACCAGGGACATCCTGGTAAAAACTGAAGTCAGACCCAGCAATTCCACTCCTAGGTGTATACCGAAAAGACCTGAAAACAGGTGTTCAAACAAATACTTGCACACAAATGTTCATAGCAGCCTTATTCAAACAGCCAAAAGGTGGAAGTAGTCCAAACATCCACGGGCGGATGAGCAGATAAACAAAACGTGGCATACTCATGCAAGCGATGAGAAGGAGGGAAGTGCTGGTAGATACTACAATCTGATGTACCTTGAAAACATTAGGCTGAGTTAAAGAGGCCAGTCACAAGAGGCCACATGCTGTATGAGCCATTCATTCATTCATTTTTATTGAAGCATAACTGACTTACTCTGTTATATTAGCTTCAGGTGTTCAACATACTGATTCCATATTTTAATACATTACAAAATGATCACCATGATAAGTCTGGTTACCGTCTGTCACCACACAGAGTTAACACAGTATTATTGACCTTATACCCTATGCTGTACATTACATCCCCGTGACTTACTTATTTTATAACTGGAAGTTTGTACCTCTTAATCTCCATCACTTATTGCCCTCATCCCCACCCACTCAACCCCCTGGCGACCACCAGTTTTGTTCTCTGTATCTATGAGTCTGTTTCTGTTTTGTTATGGTTGTTCATTTGTTTTGTTTTGTTTTGATTTCTACATATAAGCGAAATCATGCAGTATTTCTCTTTCTCCGACTTATTTAGCATAATACCCTCTAGGTCCGTCTGTGCTATTGTAAATGGCAAGATTTCCTTCTTCTTTATGGCCAGTATTTCACTGCGTATTGTGTATATACATATGTATGTATATATATGTGTGTCTGTGTGTATACATATATACACCCATATATACCCCATCTTCTTTACCCATTCATCTATTGACAATGGACACTTAGGTTGTTTCCATATCTTGGCTCTTGTAAATAATGCTGTAATAAGTACAGGGGTGCATATATCTTTTCTAACTAGCGTTTTTGCTTTCTTCAGAAAAATACCCAGAAGTGGAACTGCAAGATGGTGTGGCAGTTCAACTTTTAACTTTTTGAAGAACCTGCTTACTGTTTTCCACAGTGGTGACACCAATTTACATTCCCACCAACAGTGCACAAGGGTTCCCTTTTCTCTACATCCTCTCCAATGTTTGTTATTTGCTGCCTTTTTGATGATAGCCATTCTGACAAGTATGAGGTGATACCTCACTGTGGTTCTGATGTGCATTTCCCTAATGATTAGTGACACTGAGCATCTTTTCATGTGTCTGTTGGCCATCTGAATGTCTTCTTTGGAAAAATGTCTACTCAAGTCCTCTGCCTAGTTTTTAATCAGGTTGGTTGTTTTTTTGATGTTGAGTTGTCCGAGTTCTCTGTATATTTTGGTATTAACCCCTCGTTGGATATAACATTTGCAACTATCTTCCCCCATTCAGCAGGCTGCATTTCTGTTTTGTTGATAGTTTCCTTCACTGTGCAACAGCGTTTTAATTTGATAAAGTCTCATTTGTTTTTTGTTTGTTTGTTTGCTTCCCTTGCCTGAGGAGAGATATCCTAAAATACATTGCTAAGACTGATGTCCAAGAGCATACCTACCTATGCTTTCTTCTAGGAGTTTTATGCTTTCAGATCTTACATTTAAGTCTTTAAACATTTTAAAATGGAATGAGAAAGTAGTCCAGTTTGATTCTTTTGTATGTAGCTGTCCAGTTTTCCCAACACCATTTCATGAAGAGGCTGTCTTTTCTCCTCTGTATTTTCTTGCGTCCTTCATCATAGATTAGTTGATTATATAAGTGTGGGTTTATTTCTGGGCTCTCTACTCTGTTCCACTGACCCATGTGTCTTTTTCTGTGTGCCAGTAGCATGCTGCTTTGATTACTGTAGCTTTGTAGTACAGTTTGAAATCAGGGAGCATGATACCTCCAGCTCTATTCTTCTTCCTCAAGGTTGTTTTGGCTATTCGGGGTCTTTTGTGTTTCCATACAGTTTTTGGATTATTTTTTCTAGTTCTGTGAAAAATGCCGTTGGTATTTTGATAGGGATTGCATTCAATCTGTGGATTGGCTTGGGTAGTATGGTCATTTTAACATGAATTCTTCCAATCCATGAGCATGGTGTATCTTTCCATTTGTTTGTGTTGTCTTCAATTTCAGTCATCAATGACTTAACACTTTTCTGAGTACAGGTCTTTTACCTCCTTGGTTAGATTTCTTCCTGGGTATTTTATTCTTTTTGATGCAGCTGTAAACTGAATTATTTTCTTAATTTCTCTTTCTGATAGTTCATTGTTAGTTGTATAGAACTGCAGACGATTTCCATATATTAATTTTATATCCCTTAACTTTAAATGTTGCCACTTTACCGAATTCACTGATGAGGTCTAGTAGATTTTTGGTCACGTCTTTAAGGATTTTCTATGTATAGTATCATGTCACCTGCAAACAGTGACAGTTTTACTTCTTCCTTTCCAATTTGGATTCCTTTTACTTCTTTCTCTTGTCTGAATGCTGTGGCTAGGGCTTCCAATACTATGTTGAATAAAAGTGGCGAGAGTGGGCCTTGCTCCTGATCTTAGAGGAAATGCTTTCAGCTTTTCACCACTGAATATGATGATAGCTCTGGGCTTATCATATATGGTCATATATGGTCAAGTTATGTTCCCTCTATACCAACTTTCTGGAGACCCTTTATCATAAATGGATGCGGAATTTTGTCAAAAGCTTTTTCTGCATCTACTGACATGATCTTGATTTTTATTCTTCAATTTGCTAACATGGTGTATATCTCTTGGATTGATTTGTGGATACTGAACAATCCTTGCATCCCTGGGATAAATCCCACTTGAGCATGGTTTATGATCCTTTTAATATATTGTTGGATATGGTTTGCTAGTATTTTGTTGAGCATTTTTGCATCTATGTTCGTGAGTGATATTGGCCTGTCGCTTTATTTTTTTGTGGTGTCTTTGGTTTTGGTCAGGGTGATGGTGGCCTCATAGAATGAGTTCAGAAGCACTCCTTCCTCTTCAATTTTTGGGAATAGTTTGAGAAGAATGAGTGTTAACTCTTCTTTAAATGTTTGGTAGAATTCACCTGTGAAGCTATCTGATCCTGAACTTTTGTTTGTTGGGAGTTTTAAAATTACTGATTCAGTTTCATTACTGATAATCGGTCTGTTCATATTTTCTATTTCTTTCTGATTCAGTTTTGGGAAATTGTATGTTTCTAGGAATTCATCCATTTCTTCTAGGTTATCCAGTTTACTGGCATACGACTGTTCATAGTAATCTCTTATGATCCTTTGTATCTCTGTGGTGTCAGTTGTAACTTCTTTTTTTCGTTTCTTTTTTTTCTTTTTTTTGCTGTGCCATGTAGTCTGTGAGTCTTAACCACTGGACCACCAGGGAAGTCCCCTCTTTTTTTCATTTCTGATTTTATTTATTTAGGCTCTCTTTTTTTTCTTGATGAGTCTAAAGGTTTACCAATTTTGTTTATCTTTTCAAAGAACCACTTCTTAGTTTCACTGATATTTTCTACTATTCTTTTTAGTCTCTTTCATTAATTTCTGCTCTGATCTTTCTTTCTTTCCTTCTACTAACTTTGGATCTTATTTGTTCTTCTTTTTCTAGTTCCTTTAGGTGTTAAAAAAAAAAAACAACAACTCCCAAATGCAGATTTTCGACTGTGAGGTGGGTCAGCACCCTTAACCCCTGTGTTGTTCAAGGGTCAACTGCAGTCGTACTTTTGGTACACCTGTGGGTGGAGGTGAGCTCTTCCCTACTCTGTCATCTTGGCTACGATCCCCTGGAGTCTGATCTTTTAAACCCTGGATGATTCCATTTACACAAAACATCCAGAATTGGCAAATCCATAGAAACAAAGCAGATTGGTGGTTGCCAGGGGTCGGGGAGAGATAAGGGAGAGTGAATGCTAACGGTTATGGGGTTTTACTTTGGGGTGAAAGAAACGTCTTGGTACCAGAGAGAAGTGGTGGTTGCACAACATTGTAAATGTATTCAAAGTCACTGAAATGTCCACTTTGAAAGGGTTCATTTTATGAGAATTTCATGTCAATAAATTATTCTAGGAAAAAATTTAAAAAGTGAGTCAGATCACATCACCCCTGGGTTCAGAACTATCCACCAGTTTTCCAATGCTCTCAAGAGAAAAAGCAAGAGTCCTGAGTAGGCCCTGTATGATGTGGCCCCTTGACTCCCTCTGTCCTCAGCTCTGATGCCTCCTTACCCCGACCCCACCTGCACTTGCAGCTCCCTGCACCTGAATGCCCATCCCCAGCCCCACACAAGGCTCCCAGACTCCTTCCTTAAGGACTTTGCTCAAAAACTGCCTTCTCAGTGAGACTTCTATGACCTTTCATTTCTATTATAAAAAATACATAAAATTAACCATCGTGGACTTCCCTGGTGGTGCAGTGGTTAAGAATCCACCCGCCAATGCAGGGGACACAGATTTGAGCCCTGGTCCGGGAAGATCCCACATGCCGCGGAGCAACTAAGCCCGTGCGCCACAACTACTGAAGCCTGCGCGCCTAGAGCCCAGACTCCACAACGAGAAGCCACCACAATGAGAAGCCTGCACATCACAACGAAGAGGAGCCCCTGCTCTCCGCAACTAAAGAAAGCCCGCATGCAGCAACGAAGACCCAACGCAGCCAACAATAAATAAGTAAGTAAAATTTACCATTGTAACGATTTTTCATTGTGCAGTTCAATAGTATTAAATATACTTACATTGTTGTGAAAGAGATCTCTAGAATTTTTTCACCTTCCCAAACTGAACTCTGTCCCCATTCAACAACTCCCCATTTCCCCATCTCTAGCCCCTGGTAACCACCATTCCACTTTCTGTCTCTATGAATTTAATTACTTTAGGAATCTCATATAAGTGGAATCGTATAGGATTCATTTTTTTGTGACTGGCTTATTTCACTTAGCACAGTGTCTTCAAGCTTCATCCATGTTGTAGCCTGTGATGTGACTTCCTTCCTTTTTAAGGCTAATATTCCATAGTACATATATACCACTTTTTCCTTATCCATTCAGCTGTCGACGGACACATGGGCTGCTTCCACCTCTTGGCTACTGTGAATAATGCTGCTATGAATGTGGATGTGCAAGTATCTCTTGGAGACCTGCTTTCAGCCCTTTTGGAGGTACATCCAGAAGTGGAATTGCTGGATCATATGGTATTTCTATTTTTAATTTTTTTAAAAAATAGATTTATTTATTTATTTATTTTGGGCTACGTTGGGTCTGTACTGCTGCGCACAGGCGCTGCGCACAGGCTTTCTCTAGTTGCGGCGAGCAGGGGCTACTCCTTGTTGCGATGCGCGGGCTTCTCATCACCATGGCTTGCTTTTGTTGCCGAGCATGGGCACGCGGGCCGTGTGGCTCACAGGCTTAGTTGCTCCGTGGCATGTGGGATCTTCCCGGACCAGGGCTTGAACCCGTGTCCCCTGCATTGGTAGGCGGATTCTTAACCACTGCACCACCAGGGAAGTCCCTAGTTTTAATTTTTTGAGGAACCTCCATACTGTTTTCTATAGCGGCTGCACCATTTTACAGTCCTGATGTTTGTAGATACCAATTTACACTTCTAAATGTAACCCTTTCTAAAACGGTAATTCTTTCTAAAAATGCAAACCCTGTTTCCCTACCATCTCATTCTTCAGTAGCCCCTTTGACTATCTCAAACGCTGCTGTATTTTACTGTTTTACCCTGTCTGTTGCCCACAGGGCAGGACTTTCCATTTGTTTCTTTGCTGTTGCATCTGCAATGCCTGGCAGCTACCACATGCACATGGAAAGAGAGAATGCAAATGTGGTGAAGAACTAACAACTGGGGAGTCTAGGTGAAGGGGATACGAGTGTGCGTTGTACTATTCTAGCAACTTCTCTGTAGATCTGAAGTGCTTCAAAATTAAAAGTTGAGGGAGGAGGACACACCAAGCTAGCCTCCCACAGCTAATGCCCCTGACGTGGGCCAACGCTCGCCAAAGTCTTAGAAAGAGGAATAATGGCCATGACCGGCAGCCGCGCCCAGAACATCTCGGCCCGAGGCACTGCGTGGGCGCAGTGCGGGAGGCTGCCAGCGGGAGGCTCTCACTTTTCTCAGGACCTGTGTTTTGGACTGAGATCAGGGGCTGTGCTGGTAGACATTCTGATGAGTTGAACAGTTGGGAAACAAAGTTGCAATCGAGCACTGATACAGTGTCTCCCAACCCCACTGGGTTCCTTAGACATCTGTCACCACAAACCTGAAAGATTTCCCCACTGGAGATACGGTGATGGGCACAACTAGGATCGGGTGAACAGAAGGGCCAAAAGGATGCTTCGCTGCTCTTAATGTCACAAACGGAGAACAACGACAAGCATCCAAAACCTTAGGGACCCACGAAACACCCTGAGCCACACGCGGCCCTGAAGAGGGCACATGAAGCAGTAAAAATCCACCCCTTTTAGCTGTCCTTTCCTTTTAATTTAAAGTAGACAGACGTTTCCATGGTACCTGCTGTTTACAGATCTGAGGCCACTCACTTCAATTCCCTCGCGTAGGGCACACAGCCCCTCCTTCCAGGCCAGCGCCTGGTGCTGGGCGGCAAAACATCAGGGGCTCCGCGAAATCCTTTGTCCTTTTCTGCTTACCTTCAGAGGTGGGGGCTGAAGTTCCTCGGGGCCGTAAGGGTCTGCCTGGCCAGCAAACGTGTGTCCGTGGATGGAGCTGACAGCAACGCAGCAGGGCTCTGGGTGCGGGGGGCTGGTCTGGGCGCAGCTGCTACAGCCACTATCCACCGAGTCGGCTTGCCAACTCCTGAAGGCGGGCATGGCAAAAGCCCCCAAGACGTTCATCAGGGCACTGACTTTACTGCTGCACCCAGGGCACAGCAGCAGAGACGCCCCATATTTGCTTCCAATGACTGAAGACGGTTGCTTTTCTCATAAAATGAAAGGCAGTTCTGTTTCATAGGGAAGACAGAGCTACAAGGCCTTTCATTAAGAGGGTCCGTCTGTCTGTATCGCCCAATTGCAGCCGCTGAAGATGCCAGCAGCCCGGAACCCTCTCTCCCCAAGCCCTCCCAGCCTCCTGCCCATCCCTGAACACACACCCTCCCCCTCTGCCATGCACTTTCCCTTCCGAAAATAAATTCCTCTTGAAAATAAATCCAGAGAAAGCTATTAGGAAGAAGTAGCAAGCTTTGGAAACATGACGCTCTTTATGGAAAACCGTGGAAGTAAAGCAACATGAAAGTGCTGCCGGAAAGGACCCGCCGGGAAGCGATTCACTCGCGGTGCCTGCCCATCTGAGCTGCTCCTCTACTGCAGACACGTCTGCCCCACCCCGAGTCAAGCGTTCACCCACGGGCTGCTCCGGGGAAGAGGTAAAGGGGCATCGCACGATTCCATTTACAAGAAAGGCCCAGGACAGGCAAATCCCTGGAGATGGCACGCAGACGGGCAGTCGCCAGGGGCTGGGAGGGCCGGGCGGACTGTTAATGGGTATGGGGTTTCCTTTCGGCACGACGAAAACGCCCTCAACTTGAGTGTGATGTTGGCGGCACAGCTCTGTGCCTGCGCTACAAACCAGCGAATTGTCCACTTAATGGGTGAACCGTACGGTAGGGAGATTATGTCCCAATAAAGCAGTTAATAAAGAAAAAGGCAAAACTTAAAGGGCCCTATTGTATTCAATCCGGGCAGAGGGAGTCCCTCAACAGCCCCCTCTTTGAGAGAAATTCGGGGAACAGAAGGAAAGGTGAAAAGCCTGCGCGTAGAGCTGGGGTCAATGTACTGCCCTCGTGCAGACTGGCGTACAATCCCCCGTGAGAATCCCGACTTCTGGGCAAAGGTACCGAAGAGTCGCCGCACACACTCTACATGGCGTTGTGTCTGACGAACATCCCGGCTGCCTCTCCCCCGAGGGGCTGCTGGCCGCGCGCACCTCTCGGACACGGCCTCGGCCTGCTCCTCCTTGCGCTCCATCTCCAGGATCTCCTCCTCCGTGTACTCCAGCTTCACCCGCTCCTCGGCCAGCTCTCTCTCCACCGCCTGCAGCTGGGCCGTGGTTCTCGCCAGCAGCACCGTCACCGCGTCCTACAGGACGAAAGGGACGCTGCCAAGAAGCAGCCGAGGCCAGCGGCGTGCGGGCGGCAAAGCGGAAAGCGGGCGCGTGCACGGCCCGTGGGGGGCATCCCTGCTGCCGGGCTGGTGGCCGCCCCCGGCTGCTCTCCAGCAGGAAGCAGCGCACCCCCGGTTGACAGCAAGACGGTAACTTGGCCTTTCCATGTAGCTCTGAGGACTCAAATTTTAAAGCAACCAACGCATCACTCATGATCATGAACGTGTTGCATTAAAGAACATCATCATGAATGGCCACCTACATCACTACAGTCCGTTTTTATTACTTCCCTTGAAACCCTGCTTCTTCATCGCCACTGTGTTCTAAGACTAAGTCTACACACGTTTCTTAGAAACAATGTCCCCAGGAAAAGCCCATCTCAAAGCCAGGCCACCTACTGTCTTTCCAGACGTGGTGGGTGCAGGGTCCCGGAAGTCGCTGTGTCCCAGCCGCTCGTCCTCCCGCCGGGGCGGCTCGGGGCCGGTGAACACCTGCACCGAGTACCAGCGCAGCTGCATCTCGCTCGAACCATCGTAATCAGCCAAGTTAATCTGAGCAATGCCCTGTGCGGTGTTAAAAAAAAAAAAAAAGCAGAACAGGCCCTGAATGACTGCACCTTAACAACCAATGGGCATCAAGGTCACCCTTTAATCTTAAGCAGAAAGGCCATACAATGTGTCACTGCTATTCAAAGGACTGCAGTAAAATGAAAGTCATCGAAAAGGATCGTAATGGGGGTGGCTCCTTGCTTGCTTGTTCAGCCCAATCAGAAAGTGCTAGAAGGGGAACAGGGGCAGAGAATGGACAACGTGGAATGGTGGGTCAGGCTCAGGATCTGCCACTCGAAGAGCCACTGATTCTAGCAGGAATTTTTGAAAAAAGAGAGGACTGGTGTAAAATAATATAAGTAAATAAATAAATAAATAAATAACACCCCCCCCCCCCAAAAAAAAAAGAAAAAAAGAGAGAGAGAGAGAGAGAGGACTGGTGGAACTCTCCAATCTCTAATTCTGCCGCTGAAGGGGTGGGACCAAGGGGGAAAACTCCAACCTCGGGAAGAAAGCACCCTGGCTTCCAAGCCCTGGCCCTGCACCGGCTGGCCGGGGTGAAGACGGACTGCTGACCTGCCCAGTTATAGGGTTGCCAGATAAAAAAGAGGGCATCTGGGTGAACTGCAATTTCAAATAAACAGATTTTTTTAAAATAGAAGTATGTCCCAGATATTACATGGGACATACTTACAGTAAAAGGCATCCATAGTTTATTTGAAATTCAAATTTAACTGACCATTATATACTTCTATCTGCCAAACTTCTCAACCCAACTTTTATTAGTTCCCGTGACGCAAGACAGGGATAACGCAGAAGCCGTTGCATAGGAGTTTTGCAAGTATTAGCTGAGATAATATATTTAAATTACAGAACACTTGACCAGATAAGGAGTTTTATCATCCCTTTCTGTCCTCCCAGCTACAGAGATCACTTGACATCAGGACAAATTCTAAGTGCCCCACCGCAGGACACAGGAAGGAGGGGAGGGAGGAGGAGAGGGTGAGGAGGGCGCCGTACCAGCAGTTCTTCCTGCAGCTGCGGATTCACTGAGCACACGTATAACTGAAGGGACTTCAACGTCACCATGCTTGAATGCACAGGGATTCTGAAAACTTCATTAAATATCAGGGGGGCTTGCAATTCCAGAGCCTTAGAGCAGTAAGTGTTTGGCGTGCCGGAGTCAAGCGGGGGCAAATAGACGCGGATGTGTCTGGAACCAAGAGAGGAAGGAAAAAGCAGACAGAGGCAGCGCTTACTGACACATCTGCACGTGACACGCATGGACCACATACGTGTGCACATACGCCGCTCTGTTCCACTGCCCATGTGCAGAATTTTAATGTCTTTTGGAAAAGATCCTTTTCTCAACTAAGAGTAAGCCCAAAGAACTTACGTGCCCCTGGAGATCAGGGGGGAAAACCCAATCACAAAGAGAAGACTTCCAAGTCACTGGTTAGGACTTCAGGGGGACTCAAACGGAGGTTCTGCTTTTACCATCTTTGTGGGAAAACATCTGCACTGATCTCTCCACGGCCCCTTGGCTCCCTCTCCAAGCTCTACCTGCCTTGCCTCTCAGACTGCTCGCCCACCCAGGCACCCGCCAGGCTGGGCTCCCGGCCCTGTCTGCCCCCAGCACGGAAGCCGGCACCCAGGAGAAGCTCCAGCATCAGTGGAGTGAAGTACACCATCAGGGCGAACCCTCAGCCGCTGAACACCAGGCTGCTTCCTAGGCCTTCGGGAGGCCAGTTTACAAAGACGACTCACGGAAGGGGAGGGCACCGTCGGGCCTGAACACCCATCACAGGTGGGTTCACCCGCCAGGGTAAGTGGGACCTCACACCCCCATCGGGCACCCATCTCCCCACCGGAGACAACACAGATTTCCTTCCCCCTGCTCGGACAAGGATGCCTGATCCCAGCCTGAGGCCTCTTCAGGCACCTCATCAGATCTCAAGAGCCGAGTGTGGCTGTGTCGCCACCAGCCTTGTGAGCAGGATGGACGTTTTAAGCCCCAACGCTGCCGATGACGGGCACCCGGCACTTTGTCAGCATGGCCACGGCACATAACCAGCCTGGCTCCAGTAACCCCACCTGCCTCAAATAATAAACCAGCCTCTTCTTAGAACTTACAGGCCTTTAGATTTCAGACAGACAGTCCCTGGCGTTTTATTCTAAATTCAGCTTCCAAGACAGTCTTTTCCCTCCCCAAACTGCCACGTGCAGCAGGTCAGCCAGTGGTGCCGTGTGGAGGAGGGCCCGGGGGGAGGACACGGCCCCCACCGGCGCGGGAGCTTACATTTTGCAGTCTTCCTTCACCACCAGCCCGGCAAAGTTCTTCAGTTGGAGCACGTTCACGAGGAGACGCTCGCTGGCACTGTCGTGCCTAGAAAATAAAATGCACGTTCACAGGCTGCAAATGCCCCACGGTGGAGAAATCCTGCTTGAACTACCGCAGTGGTCCTCACCCCACCCCCAGGGGACCTGTGCAAAGTCGAGAGACGTTTCTTACTGTCACACTGAGTGGAGTGGGGGGGCTACTGGATCTAGTGGGTGGAGGCCAGGGCTGCTGCTCAACACCCCAGAGGGCACAGGGCGGCCGCCAACCAAGAATGACCCAGCCCGAATGTCACGAGTGCCGAGCAACTCTAGGATGACAAGGGTGAGCAAAAGAAAGCTGCTGGGATGTGAACATCCTGCCTCGCTCGCCTCAACACTGCTGGTTGCTGCCTTCACAGACACTGCGGCTAGAAACCAAAACGCTTAGTGTTGCACAGCACCTGGCTACCCCAGCTCCGGCGGGAACTTCCCCGAGGGCCTGACCGTGCCCACGGGGTGACAGTCCCCAGCTGTGACTCGGTGTTGGAGGACGGCAGTGGAGCCGCTCGTGCCCATCTCTCCTTCCCGCCACCTCTGTCCCTTCACCTGAGACCGCTGAGGTGGGCCCGGGGGTCCCCAGGCCAGCGAGAAGCAGCCGGATCACGCGCGTCCCCCCACGCCTCCTGGCCTGTGTGTGGAGGTGTGAGTCGCCGGGCGGGCCCCAATCTACCCGTCGTCTTTACGAGCAACAGGGAAGGAGCCTTCTGTACTCACAAGAATCCAACATGGATCTGGGGCCCCTCGTTACCGCAAGCGTCTCCAGGCACAGGCTCGTCGGCGTCCTCACTCCTGAGCACAACCGGAAAGGCACCGCGTTATTCCGAGGGGACCTGCTTACCTCGGGCTCCGCAGAAGCTCTCTCACACTAGGGGCGCTTCTAACTGAGAAGGGCTTTATTAAGTTGCGACATAAATAAATGCTTTAAGTGACTGACAGGGCACGGCAGGTCCCCAGGATCCATGACGTCACCTCCCAGGGTACCTGCTGACGAAGTGGCCTTTTTGAGAAAATACCTCTCAAAACCACACGTGATATTCACGACAACGTTCAAAAACATATACTTTTAAAAGCTTTGCAGGGGGGACTTCCCTGGTGCTCCAGTGGTTTAAGACTCCGCGCTTCCACTGCAGGGGGCGCGGGTGCGATCCCTGGTCAGGGAACTAAGATCCCGCAAGCTGAGCAGCGCAGCCAAAAAAAAAAAAAAAAAAGTTGGCGACAAGTGAAATGCATACAGATATCTGAGCTGAAAAAATGACATCAAAGGTCTCAAACAAAATGAAGCCCACAAGGGGTTTTGTCCTTGCAAAGTGATTCCTCCAGCTAAGGAAAGGGGACGGGGGGAACATCCATTTCTAGTGAACGTCCTTTCTAGAAAAGCAGGTCTCTCTCGCACACTGGTTCTCCTTTTCCGGCTCTACTAGGATCATGCCTTCCAACCCCCGGGGCCGGAGAGAAAGCAGTCGTCCTCGATGCCCGAAGCCAGGCCAGTCCCCAGACGCCACCTGGGAGGAGAGGGGGTCCGTGGGGATGCTCAGGGCCCCTCCCGCATGGAGAGAAGCCAGAAGAGCTGCACCCCGGAGACACACAGAGTGTCAAGCCAGACAGGTCTCGGCAGGGGTGCCTTTTGGGAAGTCAGCCCAGGGAGGCCAGAAGGTCAGCTTCTAACCTTTTGGTGGGAGGTTCAAACACGCCACTGTCGCTGGCCAGCGAGTAATCGGACAGGCAGGCAGACACGCAGCGCGCTCTCCGCTCCAGCCTCTGGGCGCTGTCTTCTCGGGGGGTCACTGCTGCAAGCGAGAGACACGGCCGGGCTCAGGAGGCGACAGCGCGGGAGCCCAGGGCAGAGCAGAGACAAAGGCACGAAGGGACAGAGACAGGCCAGCACGTGTGCAGATGTGTGTTTACATGCGCTCTGCTCCAGTCTTTTCTTATATTGGAAAATGGAAGAAACAGGCTTCTGGCTACTTCTTTAAAAGCTCTTTAAATGATCATCAATCTCCTTTCACCTCCTTAATGAGCGCACAGGTCAGAAGGTGGCGGGAAGGCCTTTGGCGTGGCCCTTTGAGAGAGCGTCACACGGGAAGCCCGGGAGAGAGACTTCGCCTGCACGCGGATGGCAGCGCGCTCTCCGAGAAGTGCGAGGGGGGTGTTTCCTCCTTGGCGCTGCTTGGTATTCTCCAGACTTTATACAAGGCACATAGGCTACACTGCTTTATACTCAGAAGACAGAGTTTTTAAAAAGCATCAAATAACCCCCAACAAAATGGAGTGACTTTCAAGTCAGAGGACACAGAGGCACCCAGACTCGGCCTCTGCCAACGTCTCCATGACCCCTCTGCCGCTCTAACTGCAGCGCCCTCCTCAGCAGCCCTGGGGCCAGGCTGGCTTCCAGAACTGTCTCCTGGGATTAGAAAGGACCATCACTGGGCAGCTTATTTTTGTCTTGTATCTATTTTAACCAAGAGCCCAAGACAACCACTGACATTTTCCCTTTTACCATTTCATCAACTCTTTCTACTCCTTCCCTCACAGCAACAAGCTCCTTTTAATAAAAGCAATAGAAACAGGCATGTCGTCTCCCGCTGCTAAATGTGGCGACGGACACAGGAACCTCAACGCTTCTGAGAGAGGCACACACGGTTAGAACACAGGCTTAAACCACGAAGCCCCAAACTGAGCCTCACTCTGGCATCACAATGCCTCTTATTAATAATGCAGGCCCCTCTTGTCTTTCTATGTTCTCCGGCCATCTAAGCTCTAGAAATTGAAAATCTAGACACCTGTGCACCCCTGAGTTGAGGGAAATAGCGAGTCCACCAATGACCATCTCTCTTTTCAGCCAAATTATTATTCACAGCAACAATTAAACCCAAACACATTCATCGGGGTACAGAACAGACAGGGCTGTGGCCTTTGGTCTCACGATGTTAACGGCAGACAAAAGCCGACCTTTCAAAGGTCTGCAGCGCCCAGCGTGGGGGCCACCGGCTCCACCTCAGTCAGGGGCAGAAGCTGGCTCCGTCCTGGGGTGGCCGGAGGCACCGACTCTCAGATCGTAGATGACGACTCCCAAGTCCAGCTCTGCTCGTCACCCCCGCCCCATGGAAGGACCCAGAGCCCCCAGCTCTGACTTGCAGAGAGAACCCCTCAGTTTGCTGCATGGAACCCCATCAAACACAACGGCTCACTACTTCCATTCCCAGCCCTGACACTCGGCCTTACACGCCTTTAAGGACGTAACACCGCACAACGATCCAGGTAACTTCCAGGCAACCCAGTGGTGTGACTGACAAAATTTCTCTCTCATTGCAATGAAAGTGGATGAAGAGAGAAAGGAAATGGGGGAATCAACCCTCAGTGATCCTGGGCTTAGCACATTCACGGAGCAACTGGATGCAGGAGTTGACAGAAGGAGGTACGGTCAACACCTGCCCTGGGTGAGAAAGAAAGCACGCGGCACATCCCCCAGTACACACCACAACCGTCTGCTCTTGGGCTTCAAGGCAACGAGACGGAAAGTGGGGAGCAACGCCAGTGAAGTAAGGAATAAACAAGCTTCCACACATTCATTTCAGAAACCTCTGACCCTTCCATCATTAAACACAGACACACAGACACTGAGACCTAAGGACAGCAACGCTGCTTGACAAAAGGGAGGAAAGTATAAGGAAAATCACACCGTGGGCCAAGCTGCCAGCTGGCATACTAAAATAATGAAAGCGTTAAAGTCTGGGAAAAAATGCAAGGAAGAAAAAAATACGTCAAGCTCTTAGAAAAGTTCTTACACAACTTTCATAGCCAGGATGAATACCGTTCAAACGACAACAACAATAATAAGAGCAACTGTTGAGCTACATTAAAGCACAGCTATGAGCTATGCCCTTCTTGACCACACCCTGACCATCCTAAATACATTGATTCACTGCACAAAGATGTGGCACAGCCTGACCAGCAAGGCGAAGGAGAAGTCCAAGGTCACTTACAGTGAACGTTTCTGTCGAGCCGCATGAGAAAAGAGATAAAAAAAAAAAAAGCACACAGTGAAAAAACTGTAGAATTTAAGCCAACAATTTTAAACAGGGTATGAATGTAATAAAAAACATCAATAAACAGATGAACAAGGTCAAAATATTTACGGACTTATATTAGCAAATACCAGTGGGAAATGAAAATAGGAATGGATTTCAAAATCATGACACATTTGACTTTTAAAATGTGGGGAAGATGATAAAATTGTAGTAAACATGTAAAAACGGTTAAAGATGACAGTTTATTTCCCCACTCCCCTGCCCCACCTTCTGTCCCCTCAGGTTGATTTAAAACACAATGGGCAATTCTGAATTTTATGTTACTAAAAATTTTTCTCGCTAAAGCTTGCTGGAGTCAAACTTAGACTGTACTGTTCTTAGTCAGACTGGAGAGTGGAGGGAACTACGTGACCTCGGGCGTCATAAATGAGGGGTGGGGTTAATATAACGAGTATTGAGATCCTCGCCAACTTTATGAAGCTGCGATGACTCTAGGCTTCATAAGCATCAAGGGAGGCAAGGAGTCACCCTGTGTCCATGCCTGAAGCTGCTCACCCTGTGTCCATGCCTGAAGATCCTCGCCAACTTTATGAAGCTGCGATGACTCTAGGCTTCATAAGCATCAAGGGAGGCAAGGAGTCACCCTGTGTCCATGCCTGAAGTCACCCTGTGTCCATGCCAGCCCTGCGAGAGCACTTACCAAGACCCATTCACTAAGTCAGGTACCTCTAGTTTGTATTCGACTCAGAGTGTCATATATGAACGCACCACCAGGTGGCAGTATGTGACCACACCATAAGCAAAGACCTCCCAGTCTAAGAAGCTTGAAGTACTGTAACATCCACCACAAAGTAGGAAAGAAAAATAAAGAAATCAGGATCAGAAATTAAGTCAGCTCTTCTCCTTCCCACCCAGTCTTTCCCCTGGACCAAAAGCGGTGCTGGACCTTGTGTGGATTTTCTGCATAAGTAGACAGACACTCTTGTATCTCAGCCTTTAAAGAAAAGTTGGTATGGGGTGGGGGGTGGACACTGAGAAGAGGAAGCTCAAGCAACAACAGATGCACGATTCAGTCCTTATTTTGTATTTTCTTTTTTGAATAAACATGGAGCACTGAACCTGTGATTACAACAAAGAACAAAGTGAATAAAGTTCCCCTGTACATGTGATGTGAATTACAGAAATAACGTATCTGGGGATATGAAAGGTGTGTTTGCAAACGCAGAGGGGGAGACACCAAAATAATAGAGATGCCAAAAAGGCCCGGGGCTGCCGCAGAACATAATGGATCTCTGGTTAAACACATAAATGCTACAAGAGACTATTATCTTACATATATGTAATAACCCGCACGGGTACACATAAAAAAACCCGACAGGTAACAGAATGGTGGTGAATGGAAGAGCCCATAAAGATCACCTCATTCAAGGGCACAGAAGCTGAGACTCAGCTCCATCTAAGGTTGCGCTCAAGGTCGCACAGCTAGTGAGTCAACAGGGCAGGGAACAGAATCTGGGTATAAGCTGCTAGTTCGAAGCCATTTCTGCTACATCACCCTGGTTTTGTATTCACGTTTTATTTCCACCTTTTGCTGCTGACTGCTTAACAGTACATAACTAGGGTTTCTCAGCCTCGGCACTCTTGACATCTTGGCTGGATCATTCTAGCCAAGATGGGGACCATGCTGTGCACTGTAGGATGCTGAGCCTTGCCCCTGGTCTCCACCTACCAGATGCCAGTAGCACCCCACCAGCTCCAAAGTGTGACAACTGAAAATGTCTGCCAAGTATCTCCAGGGGTCAAAAACACCCCTGGTTGAGATCCACTATGCTATACAAATTATCTAGTGTTCGCCTAAATGGAATGTCTAAAAACAGTTTTGCTGTGCAAATAAAAATTAAGTGGGCTGAACTTCAGGAATGAGAGGCCTGTTCTGATCTTCTCTCAAAATGAAGGAAGTTAAAGTCGCTAGAGGTTGGCTCACAAAAGCACTCGGGGTGAAGATAAGGAGGGTTGAAGCCCAGACTCTGCTTTGTGCACCAGCCATCAGCCAGAATACTCCCCAGAACAGCAATTTGGTTTTCCATGTGGGCTACAAGCTGACAGACGCTGGCACCAAGCAGAAGCTGAATTAACACCAACTGGACGGATGAAATTCTCATGGCTACATGTTTCTGGATTTGAAGAGCAGCAGAGAAATCGATTCGGTAGAAAGGACTGATATTTTCACTCCCTCCGTGACAGAATTATGTTCTTGAAAAGTACAAGGACAGGGCTTCCCTGGTGGCACAGTGGTTAAGAATCTGCCTGCCAATGCAGGGAGCACGGGTTTGAGCCCTGGTCCTGGAAGATCCCACATGCCGCGGAGCAACTAAGCCCGTGCGCCCCAACTACTGAGCCTGCGCTCTAGAGACCGCGTGCCACAAGGACTGAAGCCCGCGCGCCTAGAGCCCGTGCTCCGCAACAAGAGAAACCACCGCAATGAGAAGCCCGCGCACCGCAATGAAGAGTAGCGCCCGCTCCCTGCAGCTAGAGAAAACCCGCGCGCAGCAACGAAGACTCAACGCAGCCAAAAAAAAAAAAAGTACAGGGACAAAGGATGAAGAGATGAAGTCACAGGGCCAACGGAAGTAGAGATTTCTGCCGGGCCACAGCCAGACAGCAGTCCCAGGGCTGGTCTGAGGCGGGCACACACAGAACGCTGCATCTGGGCACACGCCCTGGAGAGTTCATGAAGGCCCGAGTACTTCTTTAGCAGCCTCCGAATGTGGAGGAACTGTCTCATTTTCGACAATTAAGTATATTCTGAGAACAAGCCAAATGCCTGGGAAAGACTACTCTGCCAGTTTCCATGACATTTCAAGGACCCAGGGCAAAAGCACGCAGGACGCGCGAGCGGGCGGGCGTGCGGGCCTCCTCTTGCCCTGGCGGGTCCTAAGCTGAGGGCTCACTAGGCCACAGCAGAGCCAGCCGGCTTCCGTGCGGATGCACGCGGCTTCCTCCCTGAACTCGAGACCTTTCCTCCCCGGTCCCGGGGCACCCACCGGACCCATCAGGACATACGTGCAGCCATGGGAGCGGCAGCCGCTTGGGGTCCTCGCTCGCGAGGTCCTTCCCCGTCCCCGGGGCACCCGTGCGGCGGCAGGGACGCCGCGCCCGGCGGGTCTTCGTCCCCCAAGGCGGAGGCCTGAGCGCGCAGCCTGTCCAGGGCGCCCAGGCCCACCACCTCGAAGGCGTCCCCGAGCTGGGCCAGGGGCGAGTCTCGCGAGGCCGGGAGGAAGGGCGTGTCCAAGGGCGAGCTGGGCGGGGACAGCGAGGACAGGGAGGAGCGCGAGGACAGGGACGCCAGGGACTGCGGCGTGTCCAGGGAGCGCCTCTGTTTGTGCAGGCCCGCGGGGCCCGGGGCGTCCGCCAAGGGGGCGTCCCGGCCCAGGGAGTCGAAGGAGACGAGGTCGAAGCGCAGGAGCGGGCCGCCCTCGGCGTCGGGCTTCTCGTACTGCGGGAGGCCGTAGATGTCGGTGAAGCTGACGGAGCTCAGGGAGCCCCGGCTGGAGGCCAGGGAGCCGCGGCTGGAGGCCAGGGAGCCGCGGCTGCTCCCCGAGGAGACGGTCAGGGTGCTGGCGGACAGGCTGAAACGAGAAGAGCAGCCTGGAGCCCGCGGCTGGAGCCTGCTCGTCCCCACCGCGAGCCGAGCCTCCGGTCTGCTCCACGAGGAGCAAAACTGCCTCGGGCCCGTTCACCCGGCGCCTCTTCAACACCTCGGAGCGTTTTAAGACACCCCTCCACCACCGCCCCTTCGTGAATATTTCCTTTGTTTCTTTGATTGTCAGTAGAGAGCAGTAGTTAACGTCAAGGGCTCTTGCCAAGGGCTCTTGCCAAGGGCTCTTGCTCGAGTTCAAGTTCCAGCTCAAACTCAAGACTAGCTGAATGCATTTGATTTGGTCACGGGCTTTGCCCTTTCCCAGCCTCCCACCTTCTCACCCGGCGCTGGGATGATAGCGGTTCCTGCCTCAAGGCACTGTGAGGAGGAGAACTGAGAAAATAATACACAGAAAGCCCTTACCACTACACTTCACGATACGGTAAGAGCTTGAAAACTGGAGCTCTTACTGAGCATCCAAATCTGATTTTAAAGATATTCAGGCCTTTAAAAAATAATTAAAAGGGTATGTGTGCATCTATGTAGATGGATATATACACTCCTGATGCTGTGAGTTACAAAATCCTTCGATAAATGATTCATTACTCTGAAGTCACACTTGCTTCTCATATTCCTTGGATCATATATGAGCAGCTCCTCTTAAAAATATCGTGTATCCACACTTTCCGGTCCAGTGTTTACAACCACTGCAGGTTCTAAGTTCTGGGAGAGAAAGCCAAGCTAAAGGGAACTGTGAAGTTCACGGCCACGTCGTTATAAGATGATAATAAGTTACCCACCTTTGTAACTGGGACTGGAGATAGGACGTTAGGCGGGTGGCTTCTTCCAGCTGCATCAGGAGACAGTTTCTTTTTTCCTGAAGTAGAATCCTGTAAGTACAAAAACAGTCCACTGGTGGATTTCAAAGATGCCAAGTATATTTTCCTAATAAGAAATTCAACTGTAAATTCCCCCAAACTGATTGAGGTGTCAATGACTAAATTCTAAAAAAGCACATCCAAGGTCATAAACACCAAGATAACAGACTGTTTTTGTCTTGCTTAAAAATGTACCACTGGCCACCTGAACAGTGCCT
Source organism: Balaenoptera borealis (assembly GCF_965194805.1). Lineage (NCBI taxonomy): Eukaryota > Metazoa > Chordata > Mammalia > Artiodactyla > Balaenopteridae > Balaenoptera > Balaenoptera borealis. The sequence goes on along the minus strand of NC_138881.1, from coordinate 7,819,970 downwards.
GATACACTGTAGAAGTTCAGCACATGGGTGGATAGGCGGATGAATGGATGGGTGGGTGGACGCATGCGTGGATGGATGGGTGGAAAGATGGATGGATAAGTCAATGGGTGGGTGGCTGGATGGACTGACGGATGCAGGGGTGGGAGGAAGGACAGGCAGACGGACAGGTGAACAGGTGGATTGGACGGACAGACAGCAGACAGGCAGACGGGCACACGGATGGTGGTTGAGGTGTGTGGGAGGAGGGGTGTGGGTGGATGAACAGATGGATGGGAGACTAGACTAGAACATGGATACAAATGCACAGCATGCAGTAATCTACTGGAGTTCCTTGGAACAAATCAGATTCCCTCATTCTAAGCCCCCTTCCAGGCAAAACTACATGCAATTCTAAAATCTACAGAATTAAAAGATGAAACACAAATAAGAGCAGCTGAGAGAGGATTAACCAAGATGGCGGAGTAGAAGGACGTGCTCTCACTCCCTCTTGCGAGAGCACCAGAATCACAACTGGCTGCTGGACAATCATTGACAGGAAGACCCTGGACTTCACCAAGGAGGATACCCCACGTCCAAGGACAGAGGAGAAGCCACAGTGAGACGGTAGGAGGGGCACAATCAGAGTGAAATCTAATCCCATAACTGCTGGGTGGGTGACTCACAGACTGGCGAACACTTATACCACAGAAGTCCACCCACTGGAGTGAAGGTTCTGAGCCCCACGTCAGGCTTCCCAACCTGGGGGTCCGGCAATGGGAGGAGGAATTCCTAGAGAATCAGACTTTGAAGCCTAGTGGGAATTGATTGCAGGACTTCGACAGGACTGGGGGAAACAGAGACCCCACTCTTGGAGGGCACACACAAAGTAGTGTGCGCATCGGGACCCAGGGGAAGGAGCAGTGACCCTGAGGGAGACTGAACCAGACCTACCTGCTGGTGTTGGGGGGTCTCCTGCAGAGGCGGGGGGTGGTTCTGTTTCACTGTGGGGACAAGGACTCTGGCAGCGGAGGTTCTGGGAAGTGCTCCTTGGCGTGAGCCCTCCCAGAGTCTGCCATTAACCCCACCAAAGAGCCCAGGTAGGCTCCAGTGTTGGGTTGCCTCAGGCAAAACAACCAACAGGGAGGGAACCCAGCCCCAACCATCAACAGTCAAGTGGATTAAAGTTTTACTGAGCTCTGACCCCCACAGCAACAGTCAGCTCTACCCACCACCAGAGCCTCCCATCAAGCCTCTTAGATAGCCTCAACCACCAGAGGGCAGACAGCAGAAGCAAGAAAAACTACAATCCTGCAGCCTGTGGACCAAAAACCACACTTACAGAAAGATAGATAAGATGAAAAGGCAGAGGGCTATGTACCAGATGAAGGAACAAGAAAAAACCCCAGAAAAACAACTAAATGAAGTGGAGATAGGCAACCTTCCAGAAAAAGAATTCAGAATAATGAAAGTGAAGATGATCCAGGACCTCGGAATAAGAATGGAGGCAAAGATCGAGAAGATGCAAGAAATGATTAACAAAGACCTAGAAGAATTAAAGAACAAACAAACAGAGATGACCAATACAATAACTGAAATGAAAACTACACTAGAAGGAACCAATAGCAGAATAACTGAGGCAGAAGAACGGATAAGTGACCTGGAAGACAGAACGGTGGAATTCACTGCTGCGGAACAGACTAAAGAAAAAAGAATGAAAAGAAATGAAGACAGCCTAAGAGACCTCTGGGACAACATTAAACGCAACAACATTCGCATTATAGGGGTCCCAGAAGGAGAAGAGAGAGAGAAAGGACCAGGGAAAATATTTGAAGAGATTATAGTCGAAAACGTCCCTAACATGGGAAAGGAAATAGCCACCCAAGTCCAGGAAGCGCAGAGAGTCCCATACAGGATAAACCCAAGGAGAAACACGCCGAAACACATAGTAATCAAAGTGGCAAAAATTAAAGACAAAGAAAAATTATTGAAAGCAGCAAGGGAAAAACGACAAATAACATACAAGGGAACTCCCATAAGGTTAACAGCTGATTTCTCAGCAGAAACTCTACAAGCCAGAAGGGAGTAGCATGATATACTTAAAGTGATGAAAGGGAAGAACCTACAACCAAGATTACTCTGCCCGGCAAGGATCTCATTCAGATTCGATGGAGAAATCAAAAGCTTTACAGACAAGCAAAAGCTAAGAGAATTCAGCACCACCAAACCAGCTCTACAACAAATGCTAAAGGAACGTCTCTAAGTGGGAAACACAAGAGAAGAAAAGGACCTACAAAAACAAACCCAAAACAATTAAGAAAATGGTCATAGGAACATACATATCGATAATTACCTTAAACGTGAATGGATTAAATGCCCCAACCAAAAGACATAGACTGGCTGAATGGATACAAAAACAAGACCCATATATATGCTGTCTACAAGAGACCCACTTTAGACCTAGGGACACATACAGACTGAAAGTGAGGGGATGGAAAAAGATATTCCATGCAAATGGAAATCAAAAGAAAGCTGGAGTAGCTATACTCATATCAGAGAAAATAGACTTTAAAATAAAGAATGTTACAAGAGACAAGGAAGGACACTACATAATGATCAAGGGATCAATCCAAGAAGAAGATATAACAATTATAAATATATATGCACCCAACATAGGAGCACCTCAATACATAAGGCAACTGCTAACAGCTATAAAAGAGGAAATTGACAGTAACACAGTCATAGTGGGGGACTTCAACACCTCACTTACACCAATGGACAGATCATCCAAAATGAAAATAAATAAGGAAACACAAGCTTTAAATGACACAATAGACCAGATAGATTTAATTGATATTTATAGGACATTCCATCCCAAAACAGCAGATTACACGTTCTTCTCAAGTGCGCACGGAACATTCTCCAGGATAGATCACATCTTGGGTCACAAATCAAGCCTCAGTAAATTTAAGAAAATTGAAATCGTATCAAGCATCTTTTCTGACCACAACGCTATGAGATTAGAAATGAATTACAGGGAAAAAAACGTAAAAAAGACAAACACATGGAGGCTAAACAATACGTTACTAAATAACCAAGAGATCACTGAAGAAATCAAAGAGGAAATCAAAAAATACCTAGAGACAAATGACAATGAAAACACGACGACCCAAAACCTATGGGATGCAGCGAAAGCAGTTCTAAGAGGGAAGTTTATAGCTATACAAGCCTACCTCAAGAAACAAGAAAAATCTCAAGTAAACAATCTAACCTTACACCTACAGGAACTAGAGAAAGAAGAACAAACAAAACCCAAAGTTAGCAGAAGGAAAGAAATCATAAAGATCAGAGCAGAAATAAATGAAATAGAAACAAAGAAAACAATAGCAAAGATCAATAAAACTAAAAGTTGGTTCTTTGAGAAGATAAACAAAATTGATAAGCCATTAGCCAGACTCATCAAGAAAAAGAGGGAGAGGACTCAAATCAATAAAATCAGAAATGAAAAAGGAGAAGTTACAACAGACACCGCAGAAATACAAAGCATTCTAAGAGACTACTACAAGCAACTCTATGCCAATAAAATGGACAACCTGGAAGAAATGGACAAATTTTTAGAAAGGTATAACCTTCCAAGACTGAACCAGGAAGAAACAGAAAATATGAACAGACCAATCACAAGTAATGAAATTGAAAGTGTGATTAAAAATCTTCCAACAAACAAAAGTCCAGGACCAGATGGCTTCACAGGTGAATTCTATCAAACATTTAGAGAAGAGCTAACACCTATCCTTCTCAAACTCTTCCAAAAAACTGCAGAGGAAGGGACACTCCCAAACTCATTCTATGAGGCCACCATCACCCTGATACCAAAACCAGACAAAGACACTACAAAAACAGAAAAGTACAGACCAATATCACTGATGAATATAGATGCAAAAATCCTCAACAAAATACTAGCAAACAGAATCCAACAACACATTAAAAGGATCATACACCATGATCAAGTGGGATTTATCCCAGGGATGCAAGGATTCTTCAATATACGCAAATCAATCAATGTGATACACCATATTAACAAATTGAAGAATAAAAACCATATGATCATCTCAATAGATGCAGAAAAAGCTTTTGCCAAAATTCAACACCCATTTATGATAAAAACTCTCCAGAAAGTGGGCATAGAGGGAACTTAACTCAACATAATAAAGGCCATCTAGGACAAACCCACAGCAAACATCATTCTCAATGGTGAAAAACTGAAAGCATTTCCTCTAAGATCAGGAACGAGACAAGGATGTCCACTCTCACCACTATTATTCAACATAGTTCTGGAAGTCCTAGCCACGGCAATCAGAGAAGAAAAAGAAATAAAAGGAATACAAATTGGAAAAGAAGAAGTAAAACTGTCACTGTTTGCGGATGACATGATACTATACATAGAGAATCCTAAAACTGCCACCAGAAAACTGCTAGAGCTAATTAATGAATATGGTAATGTTGCAGGATACAAAATTAATGCACAGAAATCTCTTGCCTTCCTATACACTAATGATGAAAAATCTGAAAGAGAAATTATGGAAACACTCCCATTTACCATTGCAACAAAAAGAATAAAATACCTAGGTATAAACCTACCTAGGGAGACAAAAGACCTGTATGCAGAAAACTATAAGACACTGATGAAAGAAATTAAAGATGATACCAACAGATGGAGAGATATAGCATGTTCTTGGATTGGAAGAATCAACATTGTGAAAATGAGTATACTACCCAAAGCAATCTACAGATTCAATGCAATCCCTATCAAATTACCAGTGGCATTTTTTATGGAGCTAGAACAAATCATCTTAAAATTTGTATGGAGACACAAAAGACCCCGAATAGCCAAAGCAGTCTTGAGGCAAAAAAATGGAGCTGGAGGAATCAGACTCCCTGACTTCAGACTATACTACAAAGCTACAGTAATCAAGACAACATGGTACTGGCACAAAAACAGAAACATAGATCAATGGAACAAGATAGAAAGCCCAGAGATTAACCCATGCACCTATGGTCAACTAATCTATGACAAAGGAGGCAAAGATATACAATGGAGAAAAGACAGTCTCTTCAATAAGTGGTGCTGGGAAAACTGGACAGCTACATGTAAAAGAATGAAATTAGAATACTCCCTAACACCATACACAAAAATAAACTCAAAATGGATTAGAGACCTAAATATAAGACTGGACACTATAAAACTCTTAGAGGAAAACATAGGAAGAACACTCTTTGACATAAATCACAGCAAGATCTTTTTTGATCCACCTCCTAGAGTAATGGAAATAAAAACAAAAATAAACAAATGGGACCTAATGAAACTTCAAAGCTTTTGCACAGCAAAGGAAACCATAAACAAGACGAAAAGACAACCCTCAGAATGGGAGAAAATATTTGCAAACGAATCAACGGACAAAGGATTAATCTCCAAAATATATAAACAGCTCATTCAGCTCAATATTAAAGAAACAAACACCCCAATCCAAAAATGGGCAGAAGACCTAAATAGACATTTCTCCAAAGAAGACATACAGACGGCCACGAAGCACATGAAAAGATGCTCAACATCACTAATTATTAGAGAAATGCAAATCAAAACTACAATGAGGTATCACCTCACTCCTGTTAGAATGGGCATCATCAGAAAATCTACAAACAACAAATGCTGGAGAGGGTGTGGAGAAAAGGGAACCCTCTTGCACTGTTGGTGGGAATGTAAATTGATACAGCCACTATGGAGAACAATATGGAGGTTCCTTAAAAAACTAAAAATAGAATTACCATATGACCCAGCAATCCCACTACTGGGCATGTACCCAGAGAAAACCGTAATTCAAAAAGACACATGCACCCGAATGTTCATTGCAGCACTATTTACAATAGCCAGGTCATGGAAGCAACCTAAATCCCCATCAACAGACGAATGGATAAAGAAGAGTGGTACATATAGACAATGGAATATTACTCAGCCATAAAAAGGAACGAAATTGAGTCATTTGTTGAGAAGTGGATGGATCTAGAGACTGTCATACAGAGTGAAGTAAGTCAGAAAGAGAAAAACAAATATCGTATATTAATGCATGTATGTGGAACCTAGAAAAATGGTACAGATGAGCCGGTTTGCAGGGCAGAAGTTGAGACACAGATGTAGAGAATGGACATATGGACACCAAGGGGGGAAAACTGCGGTGGGGTGGGGATGGTGGTGTGCTGAATTGGGCGATTGGGATTGACATGTATACACTGATGTGTATAAAATTGATGCCTAATAAGAACCTGCAGTATAAAAAAACAAACGAACAAAACAACTAATACTAAACTTTCATTGGGTTATTTGTATGGAAATATGTTAATATAAATGTTTCAGACATTACATGAAATTTCTAAAAATCTTATATGTTCTGGTATAATGTTATAAGTAATAATCCTAGTTATTACTTTAAAATGTGTATCTCAAAAATAACTAATTTTCTTGTCAACTGCATTATTATGAACTTTCATCAAATCTTTAACAGTGGTCATTTTTAAGTCTTTTGTCATTTACAGACAGTTCTGGGTGTACTCTGATGCTTTTGCAAATATGTTCCTATAAAAGGCTTTCATCTTCAAGAAATTCATGGAAAAGACTCTGACAAGTACAGGTTTCTGGTAACTGACTGTACTGCTGAACTGAATGAATAAGCATTTTCAGAACTCTAATGAAAAACTGATGAACTCATAAAAGTGCTAACAAAAGATCAAGATGAAAAAAAAATTAATTACATGGGACTGAGTGAACTGATGAGGATGAGTATAATTTTTGTGACTTTCTGTCTGTCTGAATTAAAAAAAAAAAAATCCCACAAGGACTCAGAGGCAAAGAATATAGAAATCAATTTTCACTGCAAAGTAAAGGAGCTGTTACAGTGGAGGATTACTGGACTGAATGTCAATATTATGACATAGTATGAGTGTGTTTCGTGTTTGGTAATTGCAATCATTGTTGCTTTTGTTGTGGTCATCCATGTACAATGCTTGGTGTCAGTCTATTTATCTCTTGTAAAAATAAAATACAGTGTGTGTGTGTGAAAAAAAAAAACACAAAACAAAAAAACACACAAATAAAATAAAAAAGCAACCGCCACAGTGTTGGAGGTAGTTTTCTTCCTACTTTTTTCAACTTTATTTTCTAAAATGAAATTTTTTCCCACAGCGCTAAGCCCACTGCCTAGAATAGAGCCCGACATGGATAGGCACTCGATAAATAGTTATTAAGTGAATGTACAAATGAATATGTTTGCTTCTAGAACAAAGCAGTTCTCGTTTACAAATCAAAATGATGGCAGTTTAACACATGGCCAAGTAGGCACCCTACAAAACAATTGCTCTTTCCTTTGAAAGAGGAAAAAACTTGCATCCCCCCAATCCCCAGTAACACTCACTAACCTGGCTCAAACTTTCCATCTGACAATGATGCCACTGAAACCAAGACGGGCAAAGACTGGGCCTGGCCAAACAGCTGGCACACGTCAGCCCTGAGATGCGTACCTCCATACCTTTCTGCCTGGCTCCCTCCTCCCAGACCGGGTCTCTTCTAACGCCCTCAGCCTGTTCCCAGGGAAAGCCCCCCGCCTCTGGGCCCCAAGCGGCAGGAAGAAACGGGCCCGCATCCGCTAGGCCCAGAACGTCACCGCCAAGGGGACACTCATGGGGCACTTGGCCCCATCACCTGGCCAGAAAGGTGCTTATTAGCACCTGTGCACGGCCCTCCTTGCCCAAGGCCATGTAGTGCCAGATTCAGGAGACACCCGGGGCCAATTCAGTCCCAGTTGAGGGCCCTGCGCCCCAGGGTGCAGCTCCCAGGCTGGTTCCACAAGAGACCCTGTCAGGTGAACGAGCTTGGGTGACCCAGGCCCTGAACCCAGGCATCAGGGTAAAACCAGCTCCATGGGGTTCCATGGATTTGTGCCCTGGGACCACAGCACTCCTGCACTCTGGATTTCCACGTGGCGAGGGCAGAAACACTCAAGGGTACAGGGGTGTGGGGTCCTGGTACATGTGGTGGACATGCGGTGTTCGTGGCACCGAATCCACGCCCCTTAAGAGAAAACCAACCAGAACTCTCAGGCCCTCTGACCCGAAACATACACAGGAAAACAGCATGGGGAGAACGGAAGGTGATGTTAAGCTGAAACGATACAAAAGCACAAGAGCACAGATGAAACTTCCATTTCACAGTCCCGTTGCAGAGTCAGAAGCGATAAACTCTGGGTTTATTTTGAGCAAGGTGACGGGGCACTCCACCACGTCAGGCAAACTAACATGCTCTCCGCCCATTCCTATGCACTGGACTCTCCAATCACCATTGCTTCCCTCCAGCACTGACATTAGCCCCTAAGGACACAACACAGACCTGTCTGTCAATTAACAATGAATATCCAAGCAGAGACAACCCCCAGCAAAAACAGAGGACAGTCCTAACATTCGATGAAATAATCGTTATAAGGGCATCTGTACTGACCAAATAATTCAGGTGACTATTAAACTCTACGTAGGGCATGCTCACAGAGATACAGCTTATGATCCTCGTAATACAGTGAATTTTAAGGAGCCAGTATGTTATCAAATGGGCGGTGGGCCTTCCAAAGCTCAGCAAATATCCCCAAACTTCTGACAGCTGTGCAACGTGGAAAGCAGACCCAGCCTTCCACACAATCCGTGATCACACAACCACCTGTGATCACACACAGCAAACGCAAACCAGGAGACAGGGCACACAATGAAAGGGCGAGCAACAGAGGACAAAGGAACTGTGCTGGCTTCATGTGTCCCACGCTGGGAAAGAGCCCCAAGACCAACTGAAGAGACGCACGTTCAGAAACAGACACGCGAGAGAGCGGAGACTTCCTGCTGCCAAAAGGGCAGGCTTTGCTGGCGAGAAATCAAAGTCGGAGATAAAAGTAAGAGGTAGACTGCGGAAACGGAGATGCTGCTGACGTCAGGAACGAGGTTCCTCTGTGGTCACGGAGCCGACCACCACCTGCCTCCAGGCCCCTGCTGGCTGGAGACCCGACACCTGTCCCGGGCGCTGTCCTGAAAACACAGGGGGCGGGTGCACCCGGCACCTGCAGCGGGAGTGGGCGGGGTCTAAGTGGTGGGTTCCCGGGTCTTCCCTACTCCATCCGGTTCTCGACCACCTCCCACTCGTAATACGGACCGGGAGCCTCCGAGCCCTGGGCACCCCCTGCGGACGGCAGGCGCCCTGGGCACCCCCTGCGGACGGCAGGCGCCCTGGGCACCCCCTGCGGACGGCAGGCGCCCTGGGCACCCCCTGCGGACGGCAGGCGCCCTGGGCACCCCCTGCGGACGGCAGGCACCGGCTCCCTCCACCTTCCGCCGGGCCGTGGCTGCCTGAGTAACAAGGCTTCGGCTCTGCCAGCTGCTCCTCCGCTGGAAGCCGGCCCCGCCTGCCCGGCCAGCCCACCTTTCCGTGGCGCCCTGCACGGACGTGGCCCGGGAGCGCTGGATCTCCTCCTCCAGGCGCCGCCGCTCCTCCTCCAGCCGCACCACGTCCTCCGCCGACCTCCTCTGCTGAATGATGAGCTGCAGCTCCTGAAGCAGGGCCTCCTTCTCCTTGATGAGCTGCAGCCGGTCCCTGTCGGCCTCGGCCATGCCCGGCCAGGACTCGCTCTCAAACTGGGCCAGCTGCTGCTGGATATTTGAGACTCTGCGTGAGAGGGACACAGAAAAATCCATGAACTTGATGAAAAAAACATCGTCTTCACACATCCTCAGCACCATCACACGGATTCTAGAAACTCAGTCCGATAAATACTGGAATGATTGCACTGAGTAAAAGCTCACACGACAAAAATAAAGGATCTGGAAATGAGGTGTAACAAAAATGATGTGTAAGTCCTCTGCGACATACGCCCCAGCCTATGAGATTCAGGATGACAGTAACCATATCATGTTTGTTTCAAAGAACTGACCAAAAGGCTGGCAGACCCCAACTCGCCCACGTGCACGGTGCTGTCTCCTCTGTGTACTGTTCTGGAGCGGGATGGAGCCGGCTCATTTCTCTCCATGCCCCCTCCCTCTGCAGTAGCTAAACACCGTGCTGGACACATGAGAGATGCTTCTGGCCTCCTGCCTTCTCTGCCGTGCCTAACTCCTGAGCCCGCCTTGAGAAAACCCCAGGAGAGAAATGCGCCCATCACTGGATTCTGTATAGTGCCAGAGGCCTTGACCACGCATGAAATTCAAAACGCCTGGCAGAGAGCAGATACTCAACAAAAGCTAAATGCATGAAACGGAGAATAAACACGCCAGCAAGTATATGAAAGAATGGGAGTCAGCCCTGGTGAGAGTGGACGTGGTGTGGGGTAATCTGCGTGGATGCAAACCGGCCAGCTGCACCGTGTCAGCACGGCCATCCTCAAGGTGTAAAACTATGGCTCTCGTCACTCCCCGTGTGCCTAAATGTCCGCGTGCCCGCTCGGCAGACAGACTGGTGCCCTGAGGTGGTGCTGAATGCAGAGTAAGTGAAAGAGATGTGACGTGTTTTCAGAGCATCCTTTCATAGGAGGAGTAGAATGTTTTAAGCCCTTTAAGTTTATATGTGGCTAAGGATGAGGGCTGTTTCCGGGCAGAAACAAGGAACTCCAGACCTGACCAGAACCCACCGCTGTGGAGGACAGATATTGGCACACGGGCCCAAAACCAAAATCCAAAGACTTCTCTGAGGTGACAGAGAGCTGTGAGGCCAGCTAAGTGGCAGGTGCACATAGCCCTCTAGCCTCTAAGGCAGCGGTTCTCAAAGTGGGGTCCCTGACTGGCAGCCTCAGCATCACCTGGGAGCTTGTTACAAATGCAAGCCTCAGGCCCCACCCCAGACCTGCTGAATGCCACACTCTGCGGACTGGGGTTGGGCAACCTGGGTTTTGACAAGCCCTCTAGGAGTTTTGATGCTTGTTTGACACCCTCTGCTTTCAGGCAGTGCAGCCTGGTCTGGAGGATGCTAATTGGCCTTGGAGCTCTTAGAGGCTTGCATTAGGCACGGATGGGATGATCCTCACTAAAACAGGAATGGCAAGAGTGCTTCTGAGACTGCGCCGTCCCGTGCCCAGGGCACATGTCACGAATCAAAGCTGGCATCCTTCCTGCTGGGTCCAGACTTCAGAATCCTTCTCAACACTGTGCTTCCTGCAGATACTGCCAGTCAGCTGGCATCGGTCCGCGTGTTAAGGGCCGTCGGCCAGCCCTGCACCAATCCACGCTCCTCCTGAACTAGACATAAGCACGGGACTAGTCAGCCTGGCTGTAGGACTGGGCAAGACTCCTTCTTCAAGTACCAAACCAATCGGATAACCCCCAGTCATGAAGAGAAAAGAATATACAAGTTATAGTTTAAATGCACACATTTTACTCAAGCCCAGTTCCCCAAGAAGGTAAAGAAAATAGCTGAATGTCAGCAGCTTTATTAGGCAAGTTCTTTTCTAACTTAAAACGAATTTCCTGAAAATGTGTTGGAAAATGGTGCCAAATCATGTCACTGAAAAAACTAATGACAGATGCAGCTGAACAGGGTTAAGAATCCAACTGGGCTTAAGCGTCCACCTCTGTCCAATTAGTGTAATTTAAATTTATGGCAGGCATATAACTGAAGCCCAAGGAAACACTCCAAGCAGACTCATAAATTAGCGCCAAATCAGATGTCAGACCCAATGAAATTTCCGGAACATTCTACTGTAGATCAAGCCAAGTCAAAGGTAAGGAATAAATATAAAAGAGATGTACAATGAGCAAATGCACTGGGTCCTCATAATTTTTCATTTCAATGTATCTGATCCACAGGCAAGCCTATTTGAGCCCAACTAAAGTTAGCAGTATTACCTGGTAATATATACTAATAATTCTCATACTACAAGCAGACATGTTTTTAAAAGCACTCCTTTTGAGTTTTCTGAAGTTTACATGTAAGGAGATCACGATTCCATTTGAGTTGGCCAGCTCCAGGTTAGCTGCCATTTCACGGGCATTCAAGTTGCTGAGGGAGGCTGGAGATCCAGTCCTAGATAATCCTACTCTTTCCAGGAAAATCTCAGGTAATATCCACTACCAGAAAAAAGAATAAGGAAAAAACTGAATTATGAGAGGGAGGAGAGGCAAAGGGCAAATTTCAAAAGGTCTGCCCACTGTGAGCATAAAAGAAATAGTACAGTGGCCAGCATTAAACAGTGTACTGTAACTTTCCAGAGCTCACAAGAAAAACACATAAGGACATATGGTGAGGGATGACTTCTATAGCAGAAACAATCTGGATGAAGTTGACTTCATGTAACCCATCTGGAGAAGTTGTTTGGGCTGTACTGAGTACTAGGCAAGCACACTGTGCTTAAGAACAGTGCTCTTTTAATAATTAAATTTCACAACAATGTGAATGACTGCATACTCATCTCAGAGGTACCTAAGAATCTAGAAGGATATTGGCATATATTGGAAAGTGCAGTTTCTTCCTCTAGATCCATACTCCGGAGGTAGACATTTGGGTTATGCTCTCAGCCAGGTTGAGAGAAGCACGTGTCTGTGTGTGTCTGTCTGTCTGCACTGGGAGCCAAAAGCTCTAAAAGGATTCCTTCAGCGGTTCCTAGTACAGTTGCCAAGGAATAGGTGGGATGGCTTTACCTTTAAAACAATAAGCCCTGTCTACCGTGCTGCTGGCCGGGAAACGAGCCACCTGCAAGGCGGACCCTTCGTGTGTTAGGGTTACTGCAGGGAACAGACCTCCCGCCTCAGACCACATACAGATGTACAGTTACGATGTTCCTTCTACACCCACGCCCAACAGCTGATGCGCAGTGCAGGTTGGAACCCCACTCCTGCAAGCGCCATCACTCCAATTCTGGGTAACACAGGAAAAACCATTTCCAGAAAGGCTGTCTTCTGAAATATCTTTTCAGGGAAATTAAATACATGGAAACAAAGCAAGGTCACGACTACAGTTTGTTAAAAAAAAAAATCTTTTCCAAGTTCTTTTTTTTTGGGCTGTGCTGCGCGGCTTGCGGGATCTTAGTTCCCCGACCACGGACTGAGCCCAGGGCCACCGGCAGTGAGAGCAGCAAGTCCTAACCACTGGATGCTTAAGAGGTGGACCGCCAGGGAACTCCCCAAGTTCATTTTTAAAGAGAACCGAGATCAATTACCCAGCCATAAAAAGGAATGAAATTGGGTCATTTGTAGAGATGTGGATGGACCTAGAGTCTGTCATACAGAGTGAAGTAAGCCAAAAAGAGAAAAAGAAATATTGTATATTAACACATATATGTGGAATCTAGAAAAATGGTACAGATGAACCTATCTGTAGGGCAGAAATAGAGACGCAGACGTAGAGAACAGACACGTGGACACGGGGAGAAGGGGAGGGTGGCACGAACTGGGAGGTTAGATTTGGCATAAATACACTACCATGTGTAAAATAGATAGCTAATGGGAACCTGCTGTATAGCACAGGGAGCTCAGCTCGGTGCTCTGTGACGACCTAGATGGGTGGGATGGGGGGGAGTGGGAGGGAGGTCCAAGAGGGAAAGGATATAGGTATACATATAGCGGATTCACTTCACCGTACAGCAGAAACTAACACAACATTGTAAAGCAATTTTACTCCAATTAAAAGAAAAGAAAAGTAAATAAATTTAAAAAAATAATAAAGAGAACCGAGATCAATTTAAAACTGGCAAGGGTTTTTTTTTCCCTGCGAGTCAGCTGTATTCTTTACTGATTCTTATTTTTGATAGGTAATCCCTTTTATGGCCTATATATATATCCTCTCACAAATGCCTTTAAAGGCTTTAAAACACATGTCCCTGTGCTCAGGATAGTGAAGAAATGAAAGCAAGTCCTCAATCAAGCATCCTGGTCTCATATTTATTGTGTGATTTCTAAATTCCATCCCCCTGAACAGGCCTAATGTAGACAGAAGTCAAATATGAATCATTTTTCCCTTACTATTTTTGCCCAAACACCTTTTCTGTTACAACCCAGGCACCATTAAACCATGAATGGAAACCTGCATTTATGCCGCAGAAACTGCTCAGACCCTTACAATTCACATGGAAATCTTAAATATGACTTCTTTTTCGAAGAAGAAAATGCACTTTTAACATTACACAGTTTTGAGGCATATTTTACATATCCAGAGTAATCCCCAGGTATTTGAATTTATACCTAAATTCTGTGACCTACAATATAAATTCGCATGTTCCTAAAATACTGCTGCTTTCTGGAATAGAAATGGAACTCCAGGCAAGCCACGGCCCTGACTGGCCGTGATGGGACGTGGTGGATCCCAATGCCATGTTCCAGGACACGGTGCCAGCTTGGAGCCTCGTGCCTTCAGATGTCAATTACAGCTACAGATTTGATACTTTTATGTTTTCTCTCCTTAGTTTTCTTTTTTGCAAATATCCATTCAAATGAAAAGCAAAAGTCCACCAAAGTCTCAGCTGAGATCTGAGTCAGATGGATGGTGATATCACTTCAGCTCACTGAACTAAATATCGATAAACCAGTGTCCATTCGGCTCAACTCTTTATCCTACATTGGAGATTCACGGAGTCTGAATCTAGAAGTGTGGCATAAGAAGGGCCTACGAATACCCCCAACATCCCTCCCTGCCCTCACATCTTGTCCCCTCTGAACGAACAGATCTTCAGAGAGCGACTTCTTTAAATGAAAAGCAGATCGTCTCCAGGCTTCTTTCTCTTGGCCTGAATGGAGAAGATGCGTTCCTTTGTTTCTCACAGCCGTGCCCCACTCCCAAACCCAAACACACAGTCACTAGAGAAATGAAGGGAAAATCCAAGGGACTGATCAAATTCAGCTGGAACCCTAATACTACACCAGTGACAACTGAAGAACAGCAGGGCCCATCCTGGCAACAAACACTGAGACACGGAGAAACCGGACGGGCCGAATGTTTTGTTCCTATCAGGAACGCGAGTGTTTCTATGGAAACAGCTAGTTTGTGCACTGTACAGTTCCAGTTTCTGGAACAAGTGCTCTTAGGTTAAAAATAAGGAGCCATCTGCGTCATCAGGATTGCTTCAAGAAGACTAGCTCCTCCAAACTGGCTTTGAAAAATTCTCAAATTTTTAACCAATAATGTGAAAACATTCCTATCCATAAGGTCTGCCTTGGGAATCCAAAGCCATGTTCCTAAAGGGAAAGGAATAAGCAGTTGTTTGGGTACATTTCACATGACCTAGAGTTGAAAACACAAAACTAGTCACCATGATAGTGGTGGTTTGGTCTAGAGAATTCTCTAGAAATCATACCACTGCTTGGAATTATGAGTTCCACTTCCATAAACTTCCTTTAAATCTGAATGTACATGAAACCCTCATTGTCCAGAACATTTATTGCATTTTGACGATTTCCCAACTCTGAGAAACAATCTTGAATCTAGATATACAAGGAAATACATAAGTGCTTCAACTTCTCTCCACTTAGAAGTAGCAAAGCCCAGGAGGTTTTGCAGAGGGTAGGAAAGCTAAACTTCGCAGGATGGAATGATTTCAGAAACGGGAGCTGGGAGACTGACGTCTAAGGGTGGGGCAGCAGAAGGAAAAGACAGAACGCTGAACGTGGCACTAAAATAATGAAAGCCTTGGAGTGGAAGAGCAGGGAAGGATGCGTTTTTCTGGGCTAACACTGCCTTTAGAAGTGACGCCTTCTCTTCCACGCACTGGTGGGTGAACGGGGGGACATGATGCTTTCCTGTATGTGGGACACCCTTCTCCAATGATGCTGGTCATGGAGGTGGCCATGTGGAGAGTCCCTGGACAGAACCTCAAAGCCACTGTGCTTTGACTGTGGTCCTCATTACTCAGGTTTTGGAACATTAACGTTGGTTCTAGATTTAGTTCTTGGCAAAGACCTGCTTGCTGTTGCTCCCTTCCCAAGTCTACGCTGTTCTAATCATGTGTCTCATTTAGAGGCAGTCTGAAAAAACACCCAGAAAAGGCAACTGGAATAAAATCCCTGACCTGG
The DNA here is from genome assembly GCF_965194805.1 of Balaenoptera borealis. Classification (NCBI taxonomy): domain Eukaryota; kingdom Metazoa; phylum Chordata; class Mammalia; order Artiodactyla; family Balaenopteridae; genus Balaenoptera; species Balaenoptera borealis. Next base: position 7,803,923 of record NC_138881.1, on the reverse strand, counting down.
TGCTGGGTGGCTATGCTCCTGACACCTGATGACCTTGACCCTCCCTAACTGTCACATGTATACCAGGAGCGGGGATCGTAGGGTTGTCCTGACCACACTACAAGGGGTATTGAGTCTAGCGTCTTGCCAGATGTGGCTGGCACTTGTAGGACCACAGCTGAGTAGGTTACAAGTCAGGAGCTCACTCACTTTCCAGTTAAGCCTTAACTGTAAGCAATTTCAGTGACTGGAGGCCAAATATGATTACCCCACGGGGACTGGAGCCAGGTACTGCCACCACGTCAGGGGACCAGATCCAGACTGCCAAACACAGGGTGCTGTAATCAACGACTTGGCAACAACAAGAACGCTTCAAGGATGTTTTTAAGCAGGAGAAGGTCCAATGAAAGCACCGAACTGATTATCAAAAATTGAGATCCATCTTCTAAGTGGTCGACCATAAAGCGAGCCCCAGAGAACTCTCTCAGGGGCCGTTCTTCCCTGACCCCTAAGAAACTTGCCATTAGACAACTTTCCGCCCTGATCCCTGCTCCCCCTGGACTGAGAAAGCCCTTCCTCAACATATGGGCAGCCGGAATTCCAGCATCCCTCAGGGCCCAGCTCCAATGCCATTTTCTCCAACACCCAAGAACAGGACGCATTACAGGGGGGTCCAAGACCACAAGCCCTTTCCAATGACCATGAAGGCCCAGGAAGCATAAGCCGAGCTTGGAATGATGATGTATGAGGTGACTGTGCCCTGCCTCCGTCAGATCCCTAAAGACATGCATGTCTAGATGCCCTTTCTCCTCTTAAGTCAAGGGGAAATATCCCAAGGCTCACACCAGGACGAGGGCCTTGGGGAAGGGAGCCAGGAACACAGCAGTTGGCCTGGAGCTGACTGGGCCCCAGGACTCTGTCCACTCGCCCACTCGCAGGGGTGAAGGCCAAAGATTAAGTGTGACCAAAGCAGACCCCTGTTTACTCATTCAATAAATATTCACCAGGTACTCAGCTGCTGGAATTATAGCAATGACCTAAACAGACAAAAACCCCTGCCCTCATGGGCTTCCCATTCTCGCAGGGAAAGACAGACGATAAAAAAGCAAACACATAAGTACAGAACAGGTTGGGTGATTACATTTGCTGGGAGAATCAGGGTGATGGGGGTGGGGATGGGAGGGCAACTTTATTCAGGATAATCAGAAAAGTGTCTCTGGGCTTCCCTGGTGGCGCAGTGGTTGAGAATCTGCCTGCTAATGCAGGGGACACGGGTTCGAGCCCTGGTCTGGGAAGATCCCACATTCCGCGGAGCAGCTGGGCCCGTGAGCCACAACTACTGAGCCTGCGCGTCTGGAGCCTGTGCCCCGCAACGGGAGGGGCCGCGATAGTGAAAGGCCCGCGCACCGCGATGAAGAGCGGTCCCCGCACCGCGATGAACAGCGGTCCCCACTTGCCGCAACTAGAGAAAGCCCTCGCACGAACCGAAGACCCAACACAGCCAAAAATAAATAAATAAATAAATAAAGTAGCTATAAAATTAAAAAAAAAAAAAAAAAGAAAAGAAAAGTGTCTCTGACACAGTGACCAGAAGGAGAGCAGAGGCCACGTGACCATTTGAGGCAAAGCATTCCATTGCAGGCAGAGGAAACAGCGAGGGCCAAGGGCACTGTATTAGTTTCCTTTTGTTTCTGGAACAAATTACCACAAACTTGGTGGCTTAAAACAACACACACATGATTACCTTACAGTTCCAGATGTCAGAAGTCAAAAATGGGCAAGCAGGGCTGTGATCCTTCTGGAGGCTTCGGGAAGAATCCATTTCGCAGCTGTTTCCAAGGGCTGCCCACATTCCTTGGCTCGAGGCCCTGAATCACTCTGATCTCTGCCACCCTCACATCTCCTTCTCTGCTTCTCCCTCTTATAGGGACCCTTGTGATTACATTGAGCCTATCTAGATAATCCAGGGTCATCTCCCCATCTCAAGATCTCTAGCTTGAGGCCATCTGCAAAATTCCTTCTGCCATGGAAGGCAAAGAGTCACAGGTTTGGGGATTAGGACATCTGGGGCAGCATTATTCTGCCAACTCCAAGCACTAAATCAGGAGCGTGCCTGGCAGGTTTGAGGCCTGGCATGCAAGGGGGCCAACGTGGCTCTGGACGAGGCTAATGCCCTGAGTCAGTGGAAGACCTGCTCCTGAGCCCCTGATGTCCACACACAGTAGGGATTTCGGAGCAAGATACGAAGCTCAAGAGTACGGTTTCTCGAAGGCAAAAAGAGACTCTGGGCCACCCACATGTTTGCTGTGGGGGCCGTCCTGTGCACTGTGGGTTGTTTAGCGGCGTCCTTGGGCCCCCCCCCGGATGCCAGCAGTACCCTCTCTCCAGTCACGAGAACCAAAAACATCCCCCGAGGGGGCGCAAACCCGCCCCCACCCCTTAGCAGATGATGGGATCTAACATGTTTTGAAAGGAGCACTTGTCTGAAAAAAAATTCAGACCTGGCAATTTAACTAACCAAAAGTCACACAAAGTTATGCTGAACTGCACCATCACTGCAAAAGTGCACCATTCTCACCAGGGAAAAAGCACATGACAACTGAGAGAACGTCTTTGCCCATCACTCCAGTAAAATTTACAAAGAATGGTGATATTTAACGATGATGAGGAGACACAGAAATCAGGGCTCTCAATCGCCATCGGTGGCAGTGTAAAGTGTATAAGTTATTTTGGAAGACGATTCACTGGTATCTATCCGAACTTTGAATGTACATGTCTTTAGACCCATACATTTCCTTGCTATGTATCTGTCGAAGGAAACAGCCATCTCTGCAAGGCTGGGGACTGTAAATAGATGTGCACCATTTGTGAAAAGGAAAAACTGGAATCATCTAGATGTCCATCCGTAGAAGATGGCTATAACCATTATAAAAGCTATGCATCATATACTGTATTTGACTATATTGAGCTTAATTTATTTAAATGTTTAGGTAAAAACTGGAAGGTTTCACAGCAAATCATTAATGGTGAGAGGTAGGATTAGAGAGGAGGATAAGATGGGACGTGTCTAGTGATCGCATCTTTGACAAAAACAATGTATTCATGTATTATTTATGTGTACATAGATGTACAAGCATATATGTGCATGTTTCTGAACCCTGTGTCTATACATATATGTAGTGTGTGTGCACACCGCCCCCCCCCCCAGATACTGCCTGGGGTATCCCCACCCCCAGGCAGAACCACTGGCATCCTCACATATTTCTGTTAGCTGTGGGGGAGTTTATCTCCCAAACAGGTTAAAGACCATATTTTTTTTATTTTTCTTGGCCGAGCTGCACGGCATGTCGGATGTTAGTTCCCCGACTAGGGATTGAACCCGCACCCCCTGCACTGGAAGCATGGAGTCTTAACCACTGGACTGCCAGGGAAGTCCCAAAGACCATATGTCTTTATGACATCACATAAACCACAGAATTTCTTTGAAATACCTGGAACAGGGCAGGTGCTGGGCAGAAGTATAATCTCCCAGCCTTCCAGCAGCTTCTCTGCCCACTGCTGCGGGGTGTGTGTGAAGCTGCTGGGGTCACCCACACAGATCTGCCATGGGGAAATGAGGCAGAGATGGCCCGGCTAAGACGTCACAGTCCTCCAGCACAGGGCAGGGGTCCTCGGCCTCAGCACTAGTGAATTTGGATGACTCTCTGCTGGGGGCCGTCCTGTGCGCTGTAGGATGTTGAGCAGCGTCCCTGGTCTCCACCCACTAGATGCCAGGAGCGCCCACCCCAGAGCTGTGACAACTAACAACATCTCTAGACATGGCCAGAAGTCCACCGGTGGGGCGGGGGGGGGGGTGAAGTCGGGCCGTCGTACCCCTCCCCCATTCCCCACCCCACAATTGGGAACCATTGTGCTAGTGGGAAAAGAACAAGGCAGTGCTTGTGTGAGCCAACCCAGGACGTCTTTACAACGCATCTCTGATTTCTAAATGCGGCCAACGCAGCCCAGAAAGGCGTTTCTGAGAAGCCCCTACTGTCCCACAAAGGTTGAAGCGCTGGGGACAGGACCCTCCTCTGCAGCTGCAGTGCATTTCCTAACAAGGTTCTGGTGACCTCGAAATACTCCTTCCATTTAGAAGATACTGATGAAGTGCAGTGTCCTCCCCTGCATAATTTTCTTAAATAATAGACTTTCCGCCCAAATGTATTATCTCGATATTTAAAAAGTTACTCACTCTGTACCGACATCATCTCTGGAAAACAAAGAAATCACTTGCTGTGGTTGGTAAATGTCACAGCAGAACAGTAACAATGATGTTAAGTGTAGCAACCGTCAATTTTCTGCAGTTTAATACAACACAGCAAATTCCCATACCCACACAATGCAGCAGAAACATGCAGGAAGGAGCCGAGGAATACTGAGGAGAGACAGCAGCGGCTGACAATCGCCAGCCAGCGAGCTCCTGAGAAGGGATGCGTGAGGCCGGGGAAGCAGGTGCGGGGGGAAGCGGTCTGCGTGGAAGTGCAGGGCCCGCCTTGAGCACATCAAGGACATCGTGAAGAACAAGAGCCGGGAGGACCGGGCAGAGGGGCTTTGGGCAGAGGCCGCAGCAGCTCAAGCCGGCCCTCCAGCAGGGAGTCAGATGATCTGCTTCTGTTGCTATTTTTACATTTGCTAAAAAGGTAACAAAGCAGATTTCCAGACATCCCTGAATGATACACCATACTGAGCAGGCCCGACTATTTCGCTTCCAGAACTACGCCCTCACCCTGCTTGGAATTCGCTCCTCCTCCCCCCGCCCCAAGACAGCAGTTCATATGTGACTAAAGAAACGTTTTTGTGAAGCGTTCCATATTTTTTAAAAAGAATTAAAAAAAAAAAACTTTTTGAAAAAGATAGGCTTCACAGCTTTCCGAAGCACATATTTTGAAATAATTTGGTTTTAAGACTCTTTCCAGAAGGCACAAAAGAGAGAAAGTCCCTAAAAAAAGAACATGAAAGCTAGGGCAGGGTCAGAATACTGAACACGGTGCACATGGGGAGAAAGGTGACAGGCTGAAAACACTGTGCCTGCGAGGCCGGCAGCCGCCTGGCAGTGCCGCCCATGAATCCCGGATGAGACCAGGAGGGAGGGAAAGACACATTTTGAAAATGCACAAACAAGGTCAAGTCCCGATTTTCAGAAGGCGGCTGATGGACAACACAGGTCAACAGAAGCGACTGACTTTCAATTCTCTCCATCAAAATGATGTAGATTAGGTACCGCTATCACCCGTTGACCTAATCCTTTCTAAACTGTCTTTTAACCCAAGATACGTGGCTTTTTCTGTTAACCTATGGAATAAGCAGCCACATATTCAAAAACCAGGTTTGCTTAAGCTGGTCTGAGGGACTGATGCTCAGTCGGAAGGCAGGGAGGGGGTTCTGAGCTACCTGAGAGGATAAGGAGAGCCGGAAAAGTCTCTGTTTTTATTAAATCCCGTCTTCATAACTGTTTGCAATATTGAGAGTTTCACATTTTAATGCACATGAAATTTTGTCACATGTATTCAGAAGCTACACATAAATGAGGAACCTTAATTCTGTACTCTATCAGACACTGCTTTCTGATAAGAAGTGGATAAATCACACATTGGAACTCTGCAAAACCGCTTTCCACAGGAGAAAGGAAGTAAGCAGGAGGCAAGGTTTGAAAAAGGAGCTTCTTACCTCTTTCTGGCTTCCTCATACTGCCAGTTAAGCCTGACTCGGTCCACAAGCCTTGTTTTATCATCAAAGACGAACTTTGTGGAACAGAAGAAAGAAAAAAATGGGGGAGACACATTAAAAACATATTTCCAAAATAGAAAATTCACTTAAACTTCCAGCAACAATGAAGAATATTTTAATTTGCCTCCCAATTTCCATTTTTCAAAGGTCTGGAAGGAAACACACCAAATAACAGCTGCCACCTCTGGTCAGTGGAGGTTGGGAGTGGGGCTGGGAAGACTTTTGCTGTCCCAACACTGGTGGATTTTTTTTAAAAAAACAGGGGAAGTATATTCATCTGTTGTGCGATTCCAAGCAACAACAACAAATTAAGCTTTAAGAGAAATAGGGAATTCCTCAAAGTTGATACAAAAGCAAAAAAATTCATCCCGCCTAGTGTAGTATATGCTCCCATTCCTCAATAAACAAGAAACAATGGTGTTCTCCTAAAAAGTCACAAGATCTGAAGAAGACAGACTAGCTGTGTGAGCTGTTGGCTACGGGACTCCTTCGACTGCTATGCAGTCCGTTAAAGAATCAAAGGTGAAAGGACGGAAGGAAGGCACGGAAAAGCCTGGGACTGGACGCCTCACCTGAGGAGCCAAGAGTTGAAATGAGGAGCTCTGATGCGATCACTAGTTGTACCTAAATATTTTCATACCAATTACACTGAAGTCAACAAATTCCCAAACAAAACAAACAAGACCTGTATGAGAGGTAACTGCAGCTCACCTTGATTACTTCTTCCTTCATTCCTGGAAATATATGACTCTAGTTTCTATAAATCGGTTCCATCTGTAGATCTGGCCTTACTCGGCCATATCTTACGGCCACTAAGTCTTTATTTTCTTAAATGACCTCGTGTCGACAAATATTTGGAAATATTCTACTTGTATGAGTGGCGATGAATTCACTGACACGAGTTTTGAGACAGGTCAATGGGGAATTTCCTTATATCTTTATCGCCTTGAATGGCAAGAAGAAATGCCTTATACGAGACTAAGCATTCGCCAATGAGATGTGTCACGATTTTACACATTTCAGTAGCCTCACCCAAGGCCTCTCTCCACAGTGTCCTCAATATAAATGCATTTAGGCTGCAGCACCGCATCTGCAGAAACTCTCTACAATGGAAATGAGCTACTTGTCACCTTGTTCATTAGAGACCCCTAAAGCTGACTCATCATCAAGACAAATAAATGTCATTTCTTAAACCTCTTCTCAATGCTATTTATGAACCTCTAAGCTCTGATTTTGCACTCTTCTGTGAGAATAAAATGGACATTTTAATTAAAAAAAAAAAAGCCTACAGCCAAACAGATCCAACAGGTTCCTGCTTCATGGATCCTACATAGCCCTACAACATGTACGCCAACTGCTAAATTCCAACGTTAGGCTTGTACTGCTTACAAATCTGTGCTTGCAAAGCCGTGGGCTCCAAAAGCATGTTTGATTCCATCAATGCCCATCCCACAAAACTAACTCAAAGTGATAACTACGTGAGGTAGGCAGACGTCTAAGATGGCCCCCAATGGCCTTCACCTCCTGGGATTCATCCCCTGTGAAATCCCTTCCCTTTGAGAGTGGGCTAGACCCATGACTTGACTCTAACCAACACAATACAACAAAGATGATGGGAAGTCATCTCTGTGATTAGATTACAAAAGACTGTGACTTCCTTCCTGCTGGAGACTCTCTTGGCTTCCACACTGTGACAAAGCAAGCTGCCGTGCTAGAGAGGTCTATATGGTAAGGAACAGAAGCCCTCAGTCCAACAACCTGTGAGAAACTGAATCCTGCCAACAATCATGTAAGCCTGAAAGTGGACCCTTCCCAGTCAAGCCTTCCGATGAGGCTGCAACCCTGGCTGACACCTTGACTGCAGTTACTTGAGAGCCCCTGAAGCAGAGGACACAGCCCAGTTTCCTGGTCCACAGTATAAATGTGAGATAATAAAAGTGTGCTGTTTTAAAATGCTAGGTTGGGGATGTTTTGTTATGCAGCAATAGCTAACTAATGCAGTTATACCCTTTTGATATATTTTTCTATAACATGATGTAGTAGAAAACACAGAGGTTTAGGGATCAGAGACATTGATTCAAACCCAGACCTGCCTCTTCCTGGCTACATGACCTTAGGTAACCTGGCACCTTGACCCCCTCATCAGTCAAAAGAAGATGGAAACCACTACTTAAGTTGAGGTAACAGCCATGAAGCTGCCAGGGCCAGTCCCAGTAAACTCATAAACAATGATAATTTACTGCTGAAGTTATTATAGCTGTATAACCAGCCACTTCCCACCTGACATTTTTAGAAAGTCTTACCTAAATCATTACAGAACCTTCGATCTTACCTGTTGCTCTCAAACTAGTTAAGAGTCTCTAAAAATTCTAATTCTAACCTTATGTTGAGCAGCAATGAATTATTCATGGCATTCAATAAGTATCATACTTCTTTCCTTCTCTCATGCCAAAATCTTTAGGCAAAACTGCCAGACATTTTTGACTTACAGATTCTTCTCTGTTTTAAACCAAAGATACCTAGTCAAAAAATGTCCAAGTGTACTTTTGAGAACAATGAGGGGAACACAGCAAACAGGGCAGTTCAGGACATCCAAGACACAGAGGCATTATTTCCTATATTATACTCCCCTCAAAGAGGCACTATTTGTCGACATTTTAAAATATCAGCTAATTATTTAAAATCCAGAGTTTTTTAGTCAATGGTTTTCCTTTCTTTTTGTTTCTTTTTATTTATTTAATTTTAGGAAGGCATTCTGCATTCCATTGATATTTCATCTTTATTTAGTAAGCCCTAAGAAAAAGAAGCCATCCAAACTGTTTTTCCATTTGTAACAAATAAATGTAAAACTTCACTCAATGACATTACAACAGTAGTGTCTTTAAGTAGTCACCACCCTGCTTCAAATGATGGTTGCCAATTTTGTTTTTGTGGCTAACTCCAGGCTTTATTAATTATCAAAAGGGGCATTATGAAATTCTTCCAAGTCCCAAACAAAATTAATTTCAATTCAATTTCCTGACATTCTCTTAGAAGAATAAGAAATAGCATCAAAGTATAACCCAAGAGTGACACAGCCACAAAGCCTCTGAAAATCACTGGTCTAAGCCAAAGCTCAGCAAACTATGGCCCGAAGGCCAAATCCGGCCCACCACCTCTTTCTGTAAATAAAGTTTTATTGGAATTTTACTGGAACAAGCCCCACCCACCCGTTCACATATGGCCAACGGCTGCTTCTGCACTATGACAACACAGCTGAGTAGCTATGGCAGAGACTGCATGGCCAGCAAAGCCTAAAACACTTATTATCTGGACCTTGGCAGAAAAAGTTAGCTGATCCACGCTCTAAAAAGTCATATGTCTGCCAAGAAACATCTAGACTCAACTCTCAAAAGGATTCTGCCTTTTTTAAGAATCCGAATCACAAGGATAGAGGTAATAAGCCATTCAATTGCCTCCCAGGCCCCTGAACCTTCAAGATGGCTGGATGTGAAAAACAATATTCTTTCTTCAAACTTAATGGCACAAAAGCCAAAACATTTTTGAAGGGAAAGTGGAAAATTTAAAGAAATGGGTGACGGCCACACGAAAGCAGTCCTTTTCTCTCTGGGCACACTCGGTTCCTCCCACTGCCCAATGAGCGTACCTCGCCGATGACCTCGGTCTGAGACCCAGCATCGCAGAACTGGTGAGGCAAAGACTCGCCCAGCGCGCCTGCACTGGGAGGGAACTCTTGCAGAGGGTCGGTAAGAGAACAGCTATTCCTGAAGCCATCGGTCAGCTTGGCCAGGCTCTGGAACAGAATGAAACAAGAGACTTGAGCAGCGATGGCGACGCTTCTCTTCCCTTTCACAGCGGTCATTTTCTTCCTGTTCCAGGTCGGCAGCTTCATCACTGGAGAGCGGGCCGGCCCCAACTCCATTCTCATGAGATTCAAAAGAAATGTCGATCAGCACATGCACCTTTCATGAAGCTCGTAGTAATTTAAATCAGACGGCAACTGAGTCCTCCTGGCAGCATGTGAATAATATAGAGAACATCTGTGGTACCATTTTTACTGTTTTTTTAAACCTTTGTGTTTCCTAAAGAAAAAATAAGCATTCCCTCCAAAAAAGCCAAATTCAAAATAGAGAGTAGAAAGGCAGTTGCCAGGGGCTGGAGGGCTGGGGGAAATGGGGAGACGCTGGTCAAAGGGTACCAAGTCCCAGCTGTAAGGGGAATAAGTCCCCGGATCTTGTGAACCTCATGTCCGCAGCATGGTGAGTATAGTTAGCAATACTGTAGCGCATATTTGCAAGTTGCTAAGAGAGTAGATCTTACAAGTCCTCACCATGTAAAAGGAAAGGTAACCGTGTGACGTGATGGATGTGTTAACTAATTTTATTGTGGCAATCATTTCACAATAGATGTGTATATCAAACCATCACGTACACCTTAAATTTATACAATTTTATTTGTCAAGTGTACCTCAATAGAGCAAAGGGGAGGGGGGAAAGTATTTCCATCCAAAATAGTCTATCAATAAATAAGTCCAACAGAGATGAATGCCGCCTTGAGATCTTTAGTACCACACAGAAGGTGAAAACAGCTCCCAGACGATATTTACATATTCTTATAACCTGGCTTTTCAGTCATAATGCTACAGGGTCAAAAGTCATCTTATATGGATGTCAGTTTGCCAAAAATTAGAGTAAGCATAAATTCTGGTACAGGGAACCCTTTTGGGTGAAAGTTAAAGAGAAATCAGATATTCTAAGATTTTTAAAAGACCTGTGAAAAGCAACTATACCCCCATAAAAAGAAATCTTAAAAAAAACAGGAAAACATGAAAAAAAAATTTTTTTAAATAAAAGACTTGGGAATGCATTCACGTTCAGCAGATATTCCTGCAGACACTAGACGCCCACGTGCAGTGTACCCCAGGTAGCTGCCTCTGGATCTAGACAAAGGCGTCTTGGAATGGGCCAAGATTGCTACAGTCATATAAGAAAGATGAAACAACTTATTTGATTTTACTAGATGAAGACGTTGCCTGTGCGTCTCCCTGGAGCGTCTCAGAGAAGATGCTGGGGTCTGAAGCTTCTTCCAGAAATTCTATCTCCAGCCTCCGTGGTGGGGAACCCACTCGAGGCAACGGGGTGGCTTGGCCAGCTCTGCACTCTCAGAAAGAACGGGGCAGGGACACCAGCTCCACGTCCCGGGCGAGGCCTCCGTGTCCCTGGGGTGAAGTACCACCTGGTTCACGCCCGGGTTTGGGCTTGGATCACATGGGTGATGTCCGCAGAGCGCCTCGCCCAGTGCGGCGCACAGAGGCCTCGGCAGACGGCAGCTGTTCTCCTTGCTACCAGGCCTCGGAGAAAATCTAACAATTGACCATTGACCTCTCACGACCTGGACATACAGGGCATCTGAAAATACAGATTTCTGGGTCCCAACCCCAGACAGTCTAAGCCAGGAGACCTGGGGTAGGGTCTGGGACTCTGCAATTGAACGAGCAGCCTAGGGACAGTCCAGCCTCACGCCCGTGACGTCAGGAAGCACCGCCGGGCAAGGCAGTCACGTGCGCGCCTGCTGCACTCGGCCTACGAGTCTGAGCTTTGCTCCCATGTCCTTCTGTGTCTTACGTGCTACAGAATCGAGACAAATGCCTCCCAGCACCAGGTGCTCACTCGGTGTGCTGAGCCGAAAAGAGAAGCCACAACAGAGAGCATCAGATGCATTCCGGCACGGAGCAGGAGCCCGGCATAGGAGCCCGGCACGGGTCTCCGCAAAAACTCAGCTTTTTCTAAAAATAACAGAAACTACAGGAGTTCAAGGGGCAAAAAAATAAAGCAATATAAAGCTACAATGAAAAAAAGTCTGTCCTCATGGTGGAATACTGTGCAGCCATATCCAGGAAGGAGGGAACTCTGAGTGCAGAGACGGGAAAAGGTACAGGGCCTAAGAGTTAGGTGCGGAAGCTACCGCGGGGCAGCAGGCACAGGCCCGGCTTTCTGCGAGGGCAGCTGGCCACGTGTTCACACTTTCAAGTGTCTGTATAAACACTGGAAGGGTGTACAAGAAGCTAATAAAAGCAGCTACAGGAGGTGAGAGAACGGGGTGACAGCAAGACTCTTACAACAGACGTTGAATTATTTCGATTATTTAACAATACAAATGTATCACCCATTGTTGTGGCCTGAACTGTGTCCTCCAACAAGATATGTTGAAGTCCTAACCCCCAGAACCTGGAATGTGTGCTTATTTGGAAGGAAGGCCTGCAGATGGAATCAAGTTAACATGAGGTCATGCTGGATTACAGCAGGTTCTAATCCAATGATCGGTGTCCTTACAAGAAGAAAAAAATTCATACACAGAGACACAGGGGAAACCATGTGATGACAAAGGCAGAGACTGGAGTGATACGTCTACAAGCCGAGGAACACCAAGGACTGCCAGCAGCCCCCAGGAGCTGGAAGAGGCAAGGACGGAGCTTCCCCTAGAGCCTTCAGACACAGCGCGGCCCTGCCGCACCTTGCTATCAGACTTCTGTCCTCCAGACTCGGAGGGAATAAACTTCTGTTGTTCTAAGCCACCTGGTTTGTGGTTCTTTGTCATGGCAGCCCTAGGAAACTAATACACATATTTTAAAATATTTATAAATATGTACACACACATATACAGAAGATATCATATATACATATATATTATACATACATGTATGTCTTTAAAATATGTATGATTATATAATAAATACATAATATATATAGTAAATATATACATATATATATATTTTTTAATTTTTAAATAAAGTTAAGAGACAAGCAGGTGGGCAGACAGACGGACGTGGGCTCTGAAGGGCACCCGGGCCTCTTACTTGCATCAGGTCCCGCCTCTCCTTCTCGCCTGTACAAATGGCTTTCTTGATGGTCCTGAGCTCGCTCATTATAGCCTGCGCCTCATCCAGTTTGTAGTTGGTGTGAGCACTTGACATCTTACGATCAATCCTGGTTCGAAAAGAAATATGAGTCATTCTATGCGAGATTACAACATTCTATTAAACAATAACAACCTAAAACTTAAAAGCTTCATAGAAAGGTGGGAAGCAGTTAAAAACAATGTTTTGACAAAGAAAAATAAAGATCCCATGAGAGCTTCCTTGTTTGTGGTGAACACCAGATGAGACTGGTGGTGGATAGCTAGCTTCCTTTGCGCCACGAGCGTGTCCTCTGCAGGTGAGCACGTTCCAGGCAGGGTGCCCGTGTCCTCTACTAGTGCTTAGGCAACGAGTTCACTGGCCTAAAAATTTCCTGAAATTTTAAACTTCCCTCTCTGACAGCAGGATCATGTCTTATTCGTTTATCCCCAGCATCTGGCTTAGTGGTCAAAAATGTCTATCAAATAAACATACAAACGAAATCTGTGTACAAGAAGAATATATGGGAAACAGCAAAAAGTAGTGAACTTTCAACAGGGACACCCTGTACAAAAGCTGGAAACTCTTATGGCTCCTCTGTCTTTCTTTCTTTTATTCTGGTTCTAATTTATCACTCTCTCAATCTACTACTCCCCTTCTATTCAAACATCCATTCATCCTTCCTTCATGCTTCCCGTTCAAGCTAACTTCCTTCCATCCATCCTTCCTTCCAGCCAGCCCACCCCTGGGCGCACACGGCCTGGTTCTGGGTGGTGGAAGCAGAGCGCTGACCGAGACTAGGCTTGGCTCTGGCCTGCAAAGAGCAGGCAGCCTCCTGTAGCTCGTCCTTGGTCACATCGTCCATACCTAAGTCTTAAGCCTTGGAAGCCCTCGGGGCTGAAGGAGAGACTTTGGTCCAGAAACAGAATGAACTCCTTCTCTGGAAAGTCACCAGCTTGCATTTCAGGTTCCAGATCCACCATGACACAGATTCTAGTTCTAAACTGCTTCCCCCACGTTACCCGAAAATCCAGATCCTTAACGGCCAGCCCAAACTCCTTTATGTTCCACTCACAAGAGCATCCTGGCATGCTGGTGAGTACAAGTGACACTCCAGCTCTACAGTGGGACCCTGGGCAAGACACTTCACCTCTTTAAACCTCAGTTTCCTCATGCCTCAAATGAAGACACTAAAAATGTCCCTCCCATTTAATGAGAAATGTAAGAAAAGGGCTTACTTGGCAGAGACCTGGCATATAATGTCTGTGCTGATTATTATTATCAGGATAATGCTCAGTCTACTTACTCATGGGAGAAAAAGTTAAAAATTCACCAACTCCAGGGCTTCCCTGGTGGCGCAGTGGTTGAGAGTCTGCCTGCCAATGCAGGGGACACGGGTTCGAGCCCTGGTCTGGGAAGATCCCACGCGCCGCGGAGCAGCTGGGCCCGTGAGCCACAATTACTGAGCCTGCGCGTCTGGAGCCTGTGCTCCGCAACAAGAGAGGCCGCGATAGTGAAGAGGCCCGCACACCGCGATGAAGAGTGGCCCCCACTTGCCGCAACTGGAGAAAGCCCTCGCACAGGAACCAAGACCCAACACAGCCATAAATTAATTAATTAATTAAAAAAAAAATTCACCAACTCCAGTACTTGATTATCATGAACAAATTCCTGGCCACAAATGTCACAACTCACAGCAAAACTCAGCACCAGAGCTGATCTGAGCTATCAGCACCATTGGAATGAGAGAACAAGCAGGAAATCATTCCCTCCCTTTGGAATAGGGCTTCAGGGCTCAACAGCACTGCTATGATTGCCATCTGCAACAAACAAAATAGTTATGAAAACTGGTCCCGAGTCCTCTTCCTTGGAGAGCGGATACAGATGCACTGGGGGACCCCACACATTGCATGGTGACACCCCTACATCCCAACATGGCCTGGCCATGTGTTTTTCCATTTTAGCTGTTCTATGGAGAACCAGGAGTCTCTAATGCAAGGCAGGAACAAAGGCCATCCATCTCCCAGCACTGCATCTGTCAAGGAAGCGGCCCAGCTTTTCCTGCAGAGAGAATCTAGACTCTTTTATGTAATAATATCTCCTTATATCCATCTTCTGATAAAAGGCTTTCCAATACATCTCATTTAATGTCACAAACCACAACCCACATAGGCTGATGAAGTCTGTAGAAAAGGGTTACATCATTTCCATACAAAAAACCCAAGGCCAAAAAAGTGTGATTTCTCTGTAACAGTTAATGACCAATGCCTTTGCTAACCAGGCCTACTGGCTCCTCCAGAAGGAGAAATACAGCAAATGGATCGTCACCTGACACTGACACCCACGTAGAGAAATGAAACTCTACTGCACTGAACAAAATGTTTTCAATTCCGTAACCATCAATGTGAATCAAATGGTCACGGAGTACAGACACACACCCACTGTTAAGGCCGCAACGTAAGATGCTAACCACATCAGCTCCAGCTTCGTACTTAGGTGTTGTGACTTCCTTATAGCTTTCAGCAGCTACAGAGCCTAAGTGCAGCCATCAGTAAAGCCAGGCACTGCGCCAGCTGCCTGTCAAGGCACCAGCATCTACAACGGGAATGGCCGCTACCTGGAGGAAAACGGGCCCCGATTCCCATCAGGGAGAGGGACCAGCAACCCTGTAATGCCTCTCATCGGCAGACACTGCAAAGCGCCTCGGAGAACGAAAGTTCAACTTTAAGGCCACGGACCTGGGCCCTGACCTCAGCTCCACCCAGGTGGCTCTGAGACCTCGAAAAGGAATGAAGATTGACCGAGAGCAGCTGTTTTCACTCTGCCCCGAGGGTGTCCTGGCGTGGTGAGCTGGAGTAAAGGGAGAACCCACACAGGGCTCGGGGACCCTCACCCCTGCTGCGGCAAGCCCCTCCCTGTGCTCCGTCTCAGACAGTCTGCTTCCACAGAAGGTGTCATTTGAGGGGAAGGAAAGGGGAAAAGACTCCACTGTTAAAAAGTGTGAAAGCTATTAGAGAAGATGATCTCAAAGTTCTAGGAATCTCTGAAACACTATTGTTTAAAAACAGTTATGTATTATTGTAGAATATATAATTATGTAAAAAGTTATTATTACATAAATATAACCTTATATAGCCATATTTTATACAGTGCATATTATTTCCTTAAATTATATAATTATATAAATAGCATATTAAAATAGTTCGGTGTATCAAGCACCCACTACTAGGTGACAGAGTCTTGTTGCATGCTTTATGTCTGTCATCTCATTTAATCCCCTCAACAGTTTTATGAGATGAGCATAATCTTCTCAGACTTTATAATGTCCCAAGAGGACAAGCTAAGATCTGGCAGAGCCAAGATTCAAACCTACATCTCCCAGTTGTCAAGTCCGAATTGGATCACCAGGTGCAGCGATGGCCCTTGCTACCCCCTGGGTGCACTCCTGCTCAGAGTGGCCAAGATAGGGTCCATAAGCTTCATCATGTAACAAAAACTTCAAAGGACAGGAACCCTCTTCCATTGCATCTGCAAAATTCACTTATTTGGGAGTTTTCTCCCTTTTTCCAAATCCCCTCTAAAACTTTGGTCAAATTCAGAGGATATACTCAATGATTTGGTACTTCCTGAAATATCAATATATTCCATTACATGAAGAAAATCATAACATCTGTGACTGCCAAAGAGCTTTTCCTTTTTTTAATTTTAATTAAGAGCTCAAAACAGTGCTTATACATCTCAAGTAAGATGACGGAAAGTTGACAAGGGCTCAACAAAAGGTGGCATTAGTAAGAACACAAGTTATTACGCAGTGCGACGTGATGTGCATGCTTCTGTCCCCCCAGCACCCACGTGCTGGAATACTAATGCCCAGGGTGACGGGATCAGGAGGCGGGGCCCTTGGGAGGTGATCAGGTCATGAGGGAGAAGCCCTCATGAATGGGATCAGTGCCCTTATGAAAGAGGCCCCAGGGAGCTCCCCTGCCCCTTCCGCCATGTGAGGACATGGCAAGAAGATGGCCATTCGTGAACTGGGAAGCTGGCTCTCACCAGACACAGAACCTGACCATGCTGGCACCCTGATCTTGGACTTCCAGTCTCCAGAACTATGAGAAATGAATTTCTGTTGTTTATAAGCCAGCCGGTCTATGGCACTTTGTTATAGCAGCCTGAATGGACTAAGACCCAGTGTAAAAAAAAAAAACCCCAGGACACAGACCACACAGCCTTTACTTTTCACCCCTCAACATTTTGCAGCAGCTTCAGGAAGGTTAAGTGACTTGCTCAAGGTCACACAGCCAGCAAGAGGCACAGTGAGCTTCACACTGAGGCCCCTCACACCACACTCATCCGCTTCTGTTGCCGGGCTAGCAGTACATTCAGGGTCAAGGCCTCCAAACTCACACTGTGTCAAATCTGAGGGCCACTCACATAGCCAGTCAGATGTTGTCCCAAAGTAAACTGGTGCTCTTTACTGGCTGCCTTTGAAAGAAACGGTTAGAGAGAAAAGAAGGCACAGCTTCAAATGCTGACCGCACACCGCTAAGAAGCCATCTTCAAGATGATTCTCATCAACCTCCCCCTCCTACTGCCCTCAAGTGTCCATAATTGTTGTTCAACTTAAGATGTCAAGAGAAGGGCTTCCCTGGTGGCACAGTGATTAAGTATCCACCTGCCAATGCAGGGGACATGGGTTCAAGCCCTGGTCCGGGAAGATCCCACATGCCGCGGAGTAACTAAGCCCGTGCGCCACAACTCCTGAGCCTGCGCTCTAGAGCCCGCGAGCCACGACTACTGAGCCCGCACGCCTAGAGGTCGTGCTCCACAACAAGAGAAGCCACTGCAATGAGAAGCCCACGCACCGCAACCAAGAGTAGCCCCCGCTCGCCACAACTAGAGAAAGACCGCACGCAGCAACGAAGACCTAACGCAGCCAAAAATAAATATAAATAAAATAAATTAGTTAAAAAAAAAAAGATGTCAACAGAACTGGTCTGACAAAAGTAAAACCAAATGGATTCTTAAACCCACATCTTGAAGAAAGGGGCTGCCAGGCCTCGAAAGATATTCCATGTTAATACCACACATTACAACCCCCAAGAATGAGAAGTGTTGTTACAACTCTACCTTTTACATCACCAGCCCTGGCAGGGGGCCTTGGACGAACCTCACAAAGCTTCCGGCAGCTTTCTATCGGCAGCCGGTCCTGCGTGGAACGCCAGACCCGTCCCATGACGGGAACAACGCTCTTTTTGTTTCCGCCCCCATTTCTGTATGTTTTACTGTTATGTGAGGAGCGCTGGCCTTTTAGCACGGGCTGTAGCTTCTGTGCCACGGTAATGGGATACTGCTGGTCTAAGCCTGCGCTAACTGTGAACAATCCCGTTCTCTTCTGAAACCACTAAATCCCCTCGGACAGAAAATGCTAATTCCGAGATCTAATGCTGCCTCGTGTGGTATCGGACGCTCCGCAGAGTGCAGTCACTCTCTCTTATTGCAGGAGACGCACGGGCTTAACTTCATCACAGCATCCCAAAGCGGGAGAATGTCCTCAAGCAATTAAAAGGCTCAAAGCAAAGAGGCTGAGCCAGGGGCTAAGAACACACCTCACGGAAAGCGGGTACTGGCACGTTTAACGAGCACCCCTTTCTGTGATCTGAACAGCAGTGATAGAAATAGGATTTCTTAAAACACAATGTAACACAGTAAGAAGCAGAGAAGGAAACGCTAGAGGGCAGTTAATAAGAAGGCGCCTGGGCCGATGCAGTGACCTCCCCGATGCTCGCAGCCCAGGCCCTGGCCCAGGGGGTCCCGGTGTCCCAGGAGCAGTGCCGCACGGCCCCCGGGCTGGTCCCCTCACCCCGCCAAGCCCTGCCCTGCACCCGGAGCTGTCTGCACCCCGAGGACCGAGTAGGGAACCAGGCCAAGTCCGCATCCTCGCACAGCGTGACACTAGGCGAGGACACAAGACGACAACAAAGAAACCACCGGGTCAGGCAGCAACTGGTGGTTCAAGGAAAACGAAGCCAGGTGCGGGGATAGAGGGTGGGGAGAGGGCTGCTTTTTAGATACAGTGGTGAGCAGGGACCTTGGCGAGATGTCATTCGTCCAGAGAACTATGGAAGGGAGGGGACAGGCACGAGAGACTTGGGGAGAGAGTTCAGGCACAAGGAGCTGCGAGTTCCAGCGCGCGGTGACGCAGGTGAGTGAGGGGGAGACTGGGGGAACGAGGTGAGGACGGGGGCCGACTCATCTGCAGTCTGGATCATACTCTAAGTGAGAGAGCCACCAGGGGCCACACAGCGGAGACACTTTACAAGATCCCCCACGGCTGCTGTGAGGACGAGGAGCCACCACGTCAGCACTCGGGGGCGTTACAGCTGGCACGGCGGGAAGAAGCTCCAGGGGCACATAAGCGTGGGCAACTCAGGGTGAAGTGATGTTAAACGAGCTTCCCGGTTGCAGGACACCTCACAGTCGAACAGGAGGAACATTCCAGACACCCAGGAGGTCTAGCGTCACTAAAGAGGGAGCTCTTCCCCACCCACTGGCGCATCCAGCACGTCCTTGGGCATCAGCCATTTCGGAAGCTGCGGACATCCTCATTCTAGCTCCTCCCCCCTTGCCCTGGGTGCTAGCCATGAGTTACATGAAGATAATTTTTCAAAACAAGCTTCAGAAACTTTGGGGTCGCGATACCCAGTAGCTCTCTCACTGGAAAAGTTTGATTTTTCTGAAGACTTTCATGACTTGTAAACGTTGCTCCTGTTTTCTGAGGACGTTTATAAAGGGCTTCAAAAGAAATGCAAATTACAACGACACTGAGACACTATCTCTCACCGATAAGACTGGTAGAAATGCAAAAGCGTGAGTGACAACGCATTCTGCTGGCCACGTGGTTGGAACAGGAACACGCATCTACTACTGGTGGGAATGCAAAATGGTGCCACCCTCCCGAGGAGAACTCGGCAATATCTAAGAATACGACCAGTGCCTTTACCCTGTGACCCAGCAAACCCACCTTCGAGAACTTATCCTGAAACCTCTTGTGTCTACACGTGCACAGCATTAGGTGAAAAGCTGACGGGAAACATTATAAATGGATGTTGTCAGGCTGACAATGCCAGACCCCACTGATGATCTTCACACCACACAAAAAAAGACACAACCAGAGAGTGTGCACCTCCTGACCAAAGGGAAAAGAAAATGAAACTGAACTTGAGTCAGATCAAGCCTCTCGGATTAATGACACCCGTTTACATAAATAGCAGGGGACGTGTTAAATGACGCCGCGCACGTTCACGCAGCAAAATCCAGTATCAGGGCAATTCTCTGGGACAAGCAAAGTAGCTTCTTCAACAAATAAGATGTCAGCAGGAAGAAAGGGAGGAAAAAAGAAAAAAGGAGAGGAGGGTAGAGATTAAGAGACACACTAATCAAACGTACGGTGTGGACCTTGTCGGAACCCGGACCCAAACAAACCAGGGAGATGGGAACACTTGCTGGAGAAAGGACAACATTAAGAGATTACTACTAAGCGGCACAGGTATTATAGTTATGTTTTCAAAAGGAGTCCGTCACTTTAGGAGAGACATTTATGGATGAAATATGACTCTGGGATTTGCTTCAATAATGCGGTAAGAGCTTGGGCGATGAGGCCGTGTGACAGACAAAACGAGACTGGCCATTGTGTGGTTAGTTGTTGAAGCAGGGTGAGGGGTACAGAAAGGTTCCCTTATACCATTCTCTCTACTTTTGTGAATATTTGACATTTTCCATCATTAAAAGTTTATATACATTATACACACACACACGCATTCTATCATTAACCCAGAGAATGTGTTCACGGCCAGCTCCCATCTACAAAAATTAACAACATGCATAGACTTAAAAAAAAATACAAAAGGTTCTTTTTTCCTCACTTGGACCCAAGCGTAATGATGGATTTCCTTGCTAGCCAGGAAAGTTCACCAAGATAAACAAGTCGAGTTTAAAATGTTATAAGTAGCCAAACTCTCGGTGAGGTGCTCTGGAAAAAAATACATGGGATATTCTGGGAAGCAAGAACAGCAGAAAATTTTCTGGAGGAAAATCTAGGGTCTCTGCCTTAAATCGATGTTGGCAATAATATCTGAGAAGCCCATTTACATGTAACAGCTCACGTATTATCTGTGCTCAGAGTTAGGATTTTACAGTAGGGGTGGGGTAATCACATTATCGATGCTTACCAGAGGTTTTCCAAATTTCTCAATAAATAATACCTGTCTGCATGATTTGATCCAAACACAAGAGCCAATCTGCAATACCAGATAAATAAAGAGGCTGTTTTCATCTCACACATGGCCTGTGTAACTCAGAGGAAGGTATCAGTCTACTTTTCACTGGCAAAGCGTTTTAAGCACGGCACAAGCACCCTTGTTTCCTCTCCTTCCCGTGAGCTCGTGTCACAGCACAGAGTGACCGACCATTTGCAGTGACAACACAGCAACCAACCAGAAACTGCCTCTCGAGGCAGCTCCATCTGGAAAGCTGGGCTGGGTCGCCCAGGACCAAGGCCAGGTCCAGAACTTTCCCTCAGGCCACCCCTCAGCCTGCATGGGGAGGGTGGGTATCCAGCAGGGAGTGAGGACCGTCCCCTTGGCAGGGGGCATGTTTACCATCGCTAAGGATTCTTGCTATGGAAAGCAGAAAGAAGATCAAACAGCACTGGTCCTTCTCTCTGCAAGTGCTCAACTCATACTCCGCTCCGGCTGCAGGTGTAAAGCTATAACTCTTCCCAGACCGGCTTCTGCTTCCCGTCCAATAAACCTGGAGAAACTGAGGCCACCTTTTCCTAGTCTTAAAATGACCTTGACTACAAGAGATGAATTTACTTCCTAGCAATGCTAAGGGGAAGGGGTTTTCTCTGTCACCTGAGCCCTGACATCTCTGATTTCTGAGAGTGTTCAGTCTTAAGCTGACATTGCAATATAACCATTGTCTTCACATAAAGAAATGGAGGTGGCCAGAGTGATGGAGGCCAAGCAGAGGAAAAGGCACCGGGCCCAGCAATCCTGCTACAGAAGCCAGAGCCAGTGGGGAAACGTGCCGGCCGGGGATCCCCTCTGAGGCTCGGGGATCCCGCGTGACCTCAGTGTTCCTGAACCGCCCTGAAACCCGATCATCTGCACCAGAGCTTCAGCGAGTGGGAGTTAAATTAACTGCATGAGGCCCAGCATGAAAAGTCAGTATTATCTAGAGACGCTGGGAAGTCTTGATTCACCCTGGGGAAGAGAGAAAGCTACGGTGTGGCCAAATGAAGGAAGGAAATCAACCTGCAATTCAACTGGACAGTCCAAGCAACTTGTGAAGACCTGCCAAGTTAAATGAGTTGCTTCTGCTTATTTCTGACCCAGCCCTTTAGCAGAAGTGGCACAGGAGGGCACGGCCACAGCGCACAGAGAAGCACCCAGCAGGCATGACAGCATCTGGAGGCGGGCAGGGCTGTGTGGCGTAAAATCACAGAACGGGCATTGCTGCGCCGGGAAGCACCACAGCAGATGGACAAAATGAGCAACAAAACCAGTAGCCGGTACTGAAAATGCAGCTTGATTTGTTTAAGCAAAACTTTTTTAAAAAGCTGTACTGCTTGGGCGGCTGGGTCAACTGACCCGAGGGGACGGTCGAGCCGATTTAGGCCGCTCTCTGCCGCCTTGGAATCGCCGCCATCACGGCCAGTCGGTCGCAGGGCATCCAGCAGCTGCTCCAGGCCGAGAAGCGGGCTGCCAAGGAGGTGGCCGAGGACCACAAGCAAAAGAACTGGAGGCTGAAGCAGGCCAGAGCAGCAGCCCGGCTGAAACTGAACGGTACCGCCTGCAGAGGGAGAAGGAGTTCAAGGCCAAGGAGGCCGCGGCTCTGGGATCCCATGGCAGTTGCAGCACTGAAGTGGAGGACCCCCAGGAGAAGATGACCATCCTCCAGACCTACTTCCGGCAGAACAGGGATGAAGTCCTGGATAACCTCTTGGCCTTTGTCTGCGACATCCAGCCAGAAATCCACAAAAACTACCACAAAAACGGATAAAGGAAGAAAAAAACCCGCCTGTTGTTGCATGGATTGGCATTTTCGATCCCTTCATGGAATATGAAGCTTTAGCAAGGCTTGAGTTATAGTCTTGCGAAAAGTCATTAAATTATTTCTGTATGTTATATAGTAGGTCCCTTCACTTTTTGCAGAACAGCAAATCTAGCTTCTTTGTACAAACTTAGAGCTTATCCAAAGATTTTTATCTTTTTTTTAAAATTTATTTATTTATGTATTTATTTTTGGCTGTGTTGGGTCTTCATTGTTGTGTGCAGGCTTTCTCTAGTTGTGGTGAGCGGGGGCTACTCTTCATTGCGGTGCGCAGGCTTCTCATTGAGGTGGCTTCTCTTGTTGCAGAGCACGGGCTCTAGGCGCACAGGCTTCAGTAGTTGTGGCTCACGGGCTCTAGAGCACAGGCTCAGTAGTTGTGGCGCACGGGCTTAGTTGCTCCGCGGCATGTGGGATCTTCCCGGACCAGGGTTCGAACCCGTGTCCCCTGCATTGGCAGGTGGATTCTTAACCAGTGCGCCACCAGGGAAGTCCCAAGATTTTATCTTTTTACCTCATATTTCTTGGAAATTTAATGGGTATACATTGTCTTCTTTCCTATGCCTTTTCGCTCAAGCAGCATATATATCAATACTGACTTTTTCTTTCTTAGATGTAGTTAAAAAAAAAATTTCTTAAGAAAGAAAGAGATGAATTATTTTCCCCTAAATCTTTCTTGAAGGTCAGGGGCTTTATCTATGAAAAAGTAGTAAATAGTTATTTGTAACCTATGTGACGCAGCAGCCAGCCTTAAAATAGTCCTTTCCGGCTAAGAGTTAGAATAATGGATACTAGTATCATTGTTTGGGCTGCTTTTAGTTTCTCTTAATCAAAATTACTAGATGATAGCCCTACTATATAGCACAGGGAACTATATTCAATATCCTGTGATAAACCATAATGGAAAAGAATCTGAAAAAGAATGTATATATGTGTATAACTGAGTCACTTTGCTGCACAGCAGTCATTAACACAACATTGTAAATCAATTATACGTCAATAAAAAATAAATTTAAAAGATTACTAGATGATGGAATTCAAGAACTTGTTACATGTTACTACTTGGTGTACTGAAAATCATTTAAGAGTAAAGACTCTCTGTCATGCAAAAAAAAAAAAGAAAAAAAAAGCTGTACTGACTAGGGATAATTAAAGGAACTCCCATTGTAGATCCAAATCACCAGAGAATGCACGCACATGTGCACACACACACATGCTGCTACAGGTAGTGGTAGAGAAAGCAAAAAGCTGACTGTAAGGTTAAAAGCCTGCAGCTCATGCTAAGCACATGGACAGCTTACCAAAGCCTGCCGCATGGGGGACCTGCAGGGGGCATGGCAGTGTCTCAGGGCCAGAAAAGCCAAGCTCCTCCAGGCAAGACCCAGCTCACCTTTCTACTGTGTCTCCCTTGGTGTCTATAATATGTCCTTAATAAAAAGAGGACAAACGAATCGTCAACCAAACTAATCCTGGGTGATTAACAAAGTGAATCTCAACCTCGTGTTAAACAACAGGGTTTGACGTGCCCGTTAATTACCCTTTATATGAGGTGGGATCATTACCTCTGTCAAATACATTCTGTGTTACCTCCCTATAAAGAGTAATACTGCAATCACATTTGACACACTGTCATTGTGTCTGCACACAGGATGAGAGAGAGTGGCACGCTGCCCACATTTACCGAGAAATCGTAGCCACTCGGATTCCTGCCATTTGCTGAAGGCTGACTATGTAGCAGGCACTGGTGCTGCCCTCGGACAATTTAGCCCAATGATCACTGCTATGGACTGAATGTTCATGTCCCCCAAACTTCATATGGTGAGCCCTAACCCCCAATAGGATGGTATTTGGAAATGGGGCCTTTGGGGGTGATTAGATTTAGACGAGGTCATGAGGGTGGGGCCTCATGAAGGGATTAGTGTCCTTAAAGAAACAGAAGAGACACCAGAGACCAGAGCCCCCCACCCAAAAACAGCACCATGTCAAGACACAGCAAAAAGGCAGTCATCTGATAATGAATTTGCCAGCGCCGTGACCTTGGACTTCCAGCCTCCAGAACTGTGAGAAGTAAATGTCTGCTCTTTAAGTCACTCAGTCTACAGTGTTTTGTCAGAGCAACCGAGCTACGACAGTCCCCACTGACACATGAGAAGAGTCAACACAGAAGGTATGAAGCACAAGCCCAAGTTCAGCAAGTGAAACCAGGCTCTGAATCAAAAGGGAATATACTTTGGACCAACAAGCATACAATGCCCTTCCTTAGGAAAATTAATTCTTTCAGACCACCAATATCACCATTTATAAAATAACTTCTGTTCATTGAATTTGCTCACTTCATATAACTCACAAATGATAAGAACTTCATCCCCAAACTCTTAGTAGGGATAAAGTTCTAATTGTAAAGATGTCAATTTTATAGGAGGAAGACCCATAGATCAGGCTGCCTAACGGAACGTACTGTGAGGATGGAAATGTTATCTGTGCTGCCCAATGCAGTGGCCACTAGCCCAGTGGTCCTCAACCTGGGACAAACGTGCCCTCCAGGAAACACTTGGCAATATCTGGAGACATTTTTGGCTGTCACAACTGGGTGAGAGGGTGCTACCGGCATCTAGGGGGTCAAGGCCAGGGGTGCTGCTAAACAACCTCTGGTGCACAGGACAGCTCCACCACAAACAGTTATCTGGTCCAAAATGTCACGAGCACTGAGATGGAGAAAACCTGCACTAGTCACATGTGACTACTGAGCATTTCAGATGTGGCTACTGAGACTGGGGACTAAAATTTTAATTTTATTTAACTTCAATTAATTTAAATTTTAGAATTAAAAAATTTAAGAGACTAAAACTAACAAAACAGGAATTCAAATGTAAATAGCCATGTGTGTTTCAGACAGCACAGCTATCAAGAATGTGCGTAAATATAAAATAAAGGTCTTATTTCCCAAGGAAACAAGAACAAAGTATCTTCAGGGAAAAGAGAGATCTGATCCTTAGGATTGGCAAATAATAAGCATAAATAAAAGCATAAAAGTGAACACCCAAGAAGCTTTTAGGACGCATGTCCCGGCACCAAACAGGAAATCGCAGGGAAACTCTCCCTCTGTCACTGCAGGCCACTCACTCTTGCAGGGTCTCCACCCCCTTTTCTTTGTACTGCAGTTCTTGCTTCATCTGGGTCAGCTCTCGCTTTAATCTGGAAAGCTAAAGACAAATTACATTTTTTTTTCCACATAAAGAAGCTGTGAAAAATGATTTCTACAGTTGTTAGCACTGTCATCTAAGTTTCTGACTAGCTTGCAATTCACGGGGTCACCCATTCTCTCCATGGCCTTCCATCCCTGGCATATCAAACAGCCCAGGCATATCAAACAGCCCTGGCAGAGGGGCCGGCTCGCTTAGACCCACAAGGCCCGGGTCACGAACAGCTTTCTACCACGTGGAGCCCTGGAACCAGCAATGATTTTCTTTTTCAAGGTATTGATTTACACATTGCAATGAGCAAACTTTGTCATACTTTTTTCATCCTCTCTTCTGCTTACTACCCACAGATCCCACCTAGGAAACCCTGTTGCTCAAAGCATGGCTCCCCACTACCTGGAAGTCAGTCGTCTGCAGTGCTTATTTAAACAGGTGCTAGGACCCACTCCAGGCCTTGTTAAAACTCGGTGGGGGCGAGGCAGGGGGTGTCCGGAGCTCACACTTTGAACTGATGCCCCAGGTGTTTTTCGTTGGTGTACTAGAATGTGAGAACCAGGGCACTAAAAGAGACACTCTGGTTTAGGGACTGAGACACCAGGACGGGAGGCTTGGCCTCTAAGATGTCCCCCGTCCCCCCTCCCAGACACCCAAGACAAGGGGCTGAAGGGATGGAACATGGTGGCACACAAAGAACCCGGCACCACTGGCAAGGAGCACCGGCACCTTCTGGTCAAACGCCATCGTAGGCAAGATTTCTCTGGGAATACAGCCACCAGGGAAGAACAGCAGATGCTAAAGCTGCTGAGGGACAGGGCTGGCAGCCCACTAATACAGGGAAGCGGCCCTCTGAGGTCGGGCCCCGATGTCACCAAATCTATCCAAACGGGGGGTGAATCTAGCCCCATGAAACACACTGAGGGATACAGGTGATTTTTTGTTAGACGGGCTGAGGCTTTAAAATGAAACTTTTCCCTTCCTATCGGAAAAAAAAAGTGGAAAGTAAAACCAAATGTGGTAATAATTCATGAAATGGAAAATCTTACTAAAATATGGGTGTTATACACACTGGCCACCATAAAATGAACCATGATAAGTGATGTTACATAAAAAGACATACGGGGCTTCTAGTTGTGAAAATATTCGTTTTACTCACCCTATCCCGACGACTTGCTATTTCTGCTTTAATTTGGTATGGGTCGTACTTTGTATTTGTTGAATATCCAAAGAAGGCTAAACAGAAGGAAAATATTTTATTTTATAATGGATCCTTTAAAGTAAATAAATACACATAGATACGAACTTCTGATTCACCATATTAAGTAGTTAATTCTCAGTCTCAGACTTCCAAGTTGGCGCTGGCTCCTGAAGAATTAACATTTTACAACCTTGAATCTTGATGTTTGATTTTTGCATGAGGCCCTTCTGCGTGATTCCACATAATAAAATATATGGCTATAGGTAAATCAAAACTCTGTTTACTTCAACTGCAAAACTACTAGGGTTAAAAACCATATATACACGGGGGGAGGGGTACGGTTATGGTACAGAAAACTATTCTAACTATGTAAACAGTACATACAGTATGAACCCATTTTTACTTCCTTTTAAAATGCACGCACCCATGGAAGTCACTGGAAGAAAAGAACCCAAAAGTTGACTGCTATTCTCAATGGTTTCATTGCAAAAGATTTTATATTCACTCTCTTCATATCTATAGTCTCCACATGAACGATTTTTGACATAAGAAAGAAAAAAAAACCCACAGATTTGTAAAATGAAAAAGACAACTTTCTAGTCACGTATCAGTATCTGGCAGGCTTGAGGAAAAGCTATTCTTCCACGTTGTTGGTTCCCCGAAAGCTGAAGCAAAGCACCCACGCTGTTATTCTAAGCAGCTTGGTTTTTTTGTTTTTTGTTTTTTTTAAATTTATTTATTTTATTTATTTATTTTTGGCTGTGTTGGGTCTTCGTTGCTGCGCGTGGGCTTTCTCTTGTTGCGGCAAGTGGGGGCTACTCTTCGTTGCGGTGCGCGGGCTTCTCATTGCGGTGGCTTCTCTTGTCGCGGAGCACGGGCTCTAGGCACGCGGGCTTCAGTAGCTGTGGCTCGCAGGCTCTAGAGCGCAGGCTCAGTAGTTGTGGCGCACGGGCTTAGCTGCTCCGCGGCATGTGGGATCTTCCCGGACCAGGGCTCAAACCCGTGTCCCCTGCATTGGCAGGCAGACTCCTAATCACTGCGCCACCAGGGAAGCCCAGCAGCTTGTTTGTGAGGGATGTTCAGCTAAATCACGTCGCATAGATAAATGCTTTCTTCAGCGGTGCAGCACACACGATTTAAAGCCTTTTGACAGACGCAGCATCGTGATCACAGACGGCTAATACCTGGGGGTGAATGAGGTGCGCTCAGCCATCCAGCCGTGTGCTAAGCACAGTCAGCCAAGCCCTCTCCACTGTCTCAGCGACTGGGGCAGCTCGCGGCTGTTTCTTTCTCTCTTTTTTTTCTTTCTTTTTCTTTATTTTTTTAAATTAATTTTTATTGGAGTATAGTTGATTTACAATGTTGTGTTAGTTTCTACTGTACAGCAAAATGAATCAGCTATACATATACATATATCCCCTTTTTTTTGGATTTCCTTCCCATTTCCGCCATGTCTAATTTCTATCACCCCATCCACCTCTCTGCATCCCTTTTTCTTGATGCTTCTGTCTCCTTTCTCTTAGGCCTTGGAGCTGCAGTGACTTGGTTCCCGTCCCTTCCTGAGTTGTGGAGGCTCCTCTTTCTTCATCTGAGAGTCACCCCACACTGGTGTAATCTGCCTCCGGGTCATTTTCATTAGTTTCACCTGCTCAGAAGACCCATCAGCAGGGCCAGCATCCATTCTTTTACTCCTTTGATCTGGGTACCAAAGGCTGTCATACAGGTAACTTACATGTCAACACCTAGAAACTAGTTTATAATCATCGCCTGATTTCATATTGGAGAAGTTGGCTCAAAGCCATCAAGTGGGGCTTCCCTGGTGGCACAGTGGTTGAGAATCCGCCTGCCAAGGCAGGGGACACGGGTTCGAGCCCTGGTCCGAGAAGATCCCACATGCTTCGGAGCAACTAAGCCCTTTCACCACAACTACTGAGCCTGCGCTCTAGAGCCCGCGAGCCACAACTACTGAGCCCACGTGCCACAACTACTGAAGCCCGCGCGCCTAGAGCCCATGCTCCGCAGCAAGAGAAGCCACCGCAATGAGAAGCCCACACACCGTAACGAAGAGTAGCCCCTGCTCGCCGCAACTAGAGAAAGCCCGCGTGCAGCAATGAAGACCCAACGCAGCCAAAAATAAATAAATAAATTTATTTTAGAAAGCCATCAAGTGGTTTAAACAGCAAGAGCATTTAATATCCTCAAATAGAACCACATCCCAACTTAATTTGAGCTGTTCAGATATCTCCTGTTTTTAAAAAAATACAGTTCTATGGAAAATCTACTATTCTAAGCCCCAGTCAGAATTTCAAATTACTAGAATCTACTGGAAATAAATATCTGGAGGAGCTGTTTGCCAAATTTATCTCAAATGTTCTTATATTTAGAATTCTAATCTCTCAAAAACACAGAGTAAAATGTTTTTTAGAATTCTATTTTAGAATTCTATTATTCTTTCTAAGACGAAGAATGTTTATTTCCAAATCCTAGAACCTCCATCTTGCCTGACTCTTTGGTCTTATTTAAGACCAGTAATGAAAGCAACACCTCAAACAATGCCCTTAAGAGGCAGAAGTTGAAATAACTTATAAAATCTCCACATTAAACTCCTGGGACTTAAGTTTCCCAATCCTGAGCTTAAGGGGCTTCCACTGGGGCCCAGACAACATGCAAATAAGCCTAGGGCTTGCTGACTCCTTCCACGTGGGGCCACTTGTCACCTTGCAGCTGAGGAAGACAATGCCAACAGTTACCACCTGGGATCTTTCCCATTCCGGGTAGAAAGTAACCCCACCACCAAAGTCCAGGGAAGTTAACTGCAACGTTAAACATCAGTAACAATGATCTGAAATCGTTGCCAAAACTTTCTGTCTGTGCAGTTTCATAGGGAAAATGAGCAAAGAGCCTTGAAGTGCACGCTGGAGGTGTAGTGGGTACAGATGGACAGATACATGGCAACCCGCCCCCAGTTCTCCTGCGTAACTAACAGAGCCCTGAGGCACTTGGGCACCCGCCGCTCCCCCAGGACACTCAGCCTGGACCAGTCCTGGAGGGGGATCCCGATAAACCACGACATCACTGAGCTGCCCAGTCCACCAATGGGGAGGCCCACCACCCCCTGGAGGACGCTGCTAGTGACAATGACAGCCTTATTGTCCAGGCCGAGGGGAGTTAGTCTTTTCTGCTACTTATAGCTGAAAACATCCTAAATGGTAAAAGGTTTTACTTATTGATACCATTCATGTTACCTTTGCCACGGTCTCTAAAGCTATAAAATTCCAGGACTGGGATGAGGGAAAAGGCAACTCAAGTACCTAAGATGGTGAGTACATTTTATCTTCAAATGCTAAGGAGAGTGATAAACACTGGCAGAACTTCTAATGACATAATTCAATTTATAAAGACAAATTCTCAGTTCCTGATGTCTGCCAGTAAGTCTAATGGAACCCATTTGTGGAGTCCAAGGAAAAGCTCAAGACTCTGGACCCCATTTTTAATGGCACGTACACCACAACACTTAGAAAAAGAAACATCTTCCTCTGTTAAGACACGTCTCCAGTCTCAAGGTTTAGGATAAATACGAGACTTTCACCTCTGAAGCTTTCTTCTCACTTGAAGAGTTTGAGTGGGCAGAGCTATTAAACAGCTTAAGGAGGCCGCTCAGGCATACAGCATTGCTTTGGATGATATAATAAGAAGGTCATAGCTTAACTGGACCTCACCAATGTAAATTACTATACCTTGCTATTATAGGGTAACTGTCACATTTATTTCATCTATCCTCATAAAATCTTTGTGAGAGATGACGATTATGTTTCCCCACTTTATAAATGAAGGCTGAGTGTGTAGTGACTTGACCTACATTGTGCCATCAGTCAAAGAGGGACTTCTGTCTAGAACTTGGGCTCCTGTGGGTCAGATTAGCTTTTCCAACTTAAGAAGAAATGGCCCTCCGGCTCCCCGGTGCACAACAGGAGAACTCAATCTGTGTTATTTAGCACTCAAAATGCTGCAGACCCCAGTAATTACTTTGGATTTCGATTTTATGGGTTATTAAAAGGGGGAAATGTGTCCATGTCTGTCCCTGTCTCCGTCTCCTCTTACACACAGGCCTCCTCTGGACCGTGAGAACCCAAGATCGCCCCAGGCGGATGACATGCTTTAAAAGAGGGTAGTCCTTCTCCAAAGGCATCCTCTGGGCAGGCAGACGGCTCCTTGGGACCAGGTGTGCGCCTTCCAGGCGTCGGCACCGCACGGAGCTGCTCGAGGGAGTGCAGGAGGACTCCGGCACAGAGGACAGCAAGCCTGGACAGTTCCGTGCTGACAGGTACTAATTACCAGAGCCGACCAAGGCATGCCTGTAAACAACCGAGGCCAACTAAAGAGGGCATGACCTCTTTTTTAAAGGCACCAGAAGCAAAGAAACAAAAAAATCTAACTAGCCCACTGAGAGGTAACCTACAGAAGTAACACAAGAGCCCACCAAATCCAAACCAAGAAGTCCCTCTCTAGGGCAGACGAGGAGATCTGGTAAACACGTGTGCTCTGCGACAACCTTCGAGATTGAGTCCTGCCAACTAATACCTGGGAAGATGCTGCGTGAGCCATGTTTTTCCTGCCTGCTCCAACATGCCTGTGTGCAGGAAAACGAAGGGCTGAATGGATGGACTGTGGCCCTTATCCTCAGCTAGGCAGGAGATGAGAAACCTTCACCAGGGAAACAAGGGAAGATAGTCTTTGTGGGATGGGCCTGGAGCCTCAGAAAGAATTCGGCCGGACAGAGGACTGATAAGGTCAAGCTTCCCCACCGCAGCCCGAGCCAGGAATGCAGGGCGGGTCAGCGCTTTCTCACCGGAGATAAGGCTGACTCTTTCCCAGGCACCCGAAGAGACTTTGGCTGTAGGCTTCTGGGAGCTCCCAGGAGCCAGGGTAACAAACAAAGTCATACTCCTGCTGCTGGAAGAAAGGATCACAATCGGTGGATCTCAACTCTGGGAATCCCCTGGGGAGCTTTAAAAAAAAAAGTGTCTGGCCCCACCCAAGGCCAATTAAACCCAAATCTCCAGGGGTGGCAGTGGGGCCCAGACAGAAGAGTTTTCGAAAGCC
Source organism: Balaenoptera borealis (assembly GCF_965194805.1). Taxonomy (NCBI): domain Eukaryota; kingdom Metazoa; phylum Chordata; class Mammalia; order Artiodactyla; family Balaenopteridae; genus Balaenoptera; species Balaenoptera borealis. The sequence goes on along the minus strand of NC_138881.1, from coordinate 7,771,672 downwards.
CTTCGGGAGATTCCTCCAGTGCAGCCAGGGTTGAGAACCACTGGTGCAGATTCTTCTGCAAAGGACCAAATAGTAAATATTTCTGGCTCTGTGGGCCATACACTCTCTGTCTCAGTTCCTCGACTCTGCCACCGTAGCTGCTACAGACAATGGGTAAGTGAATGGACCTCGCTAGGTCCCAATAAAAGTTTATTTACAAAACACCCAGAGTGGACAGGATTCAGCCTGCGGGCCAAAATTTGCTGACCTGTGGTTCAGACTATAATTTACCCCAAGCAAGAATTCCTTCTAAAAGGTCCTGCAACTGGTCATATACTTCATCTGAACGCATCTGGAGGCCAGAGTTTCTCAGGAACAATGAAAAAAAAGTTTCTGAAATAACGAATGTATTCAGCGTTTAAAAAGAAGGCAAACAGAAGAACATATTGCAGTGAAAGAAAGTAGGAGAAAACTCTACAAAATGGAGCTGCAGAGAAAGTACTGGGTGTGTCTTAGAGACTGAGTCCTTTGTAGTGAAGAGTTCCATGCCAGGGTTCTACAGAGCATTGGACAGGACTGGGCCCCAGGCAGCTAGCTCATAAGCGAACAGAACTAAAGCAGAGTTGGGGTCTTAGTCTCATGGGGATGTGTGTGCTCAAATCCAGCAAAGCATGACTTTGTTTTGGTCAGAGACAAAAAAGTTAAGGCTTGGATATTCCCAGGCACCAGATGGCCCAATACTGACACAAAATCTTTCCTCTCCAATGAACAGAGTTTTATTCTGATGACTTCCATAACTCAGGGGGAACTCTGTGAAAGGTGTGGAAGAGAGCACTTCCCCTCCCCTTGCCCTCCCCCATGCCCTTCTGCTCCCATATTGGAAATGACTTTCTAGTGAATTCCTCTGTTTACAATTATTGCCTCATTTTCCCCTACAATCAGCCGTTCAGGATAAATCGTGTCCCCAACACCAGGCGCTAAGGAAATATCTGTTGAAAACTAAATGACTAGTTTAGTGATCCCACTATGGGCCACGAGAAAATCAAGAAGCACAAGGCGTTCTGCCTTCCACGTGCCCCTTCAAGTGTTGTAAAATTGCCAGACAACTTGTCAATTTATAATGGGTCCTTATTTCCAGGTAACTTGAACAATGGGAGGGCAGGCTGTTCCAAAGCCACGATCAGTTCTTCTGAGCTGACTCTTCCATGTCTCGGAAATACTTCACAGCACTGAAGCCTAGCTACACAAAAAGATCTGGGTTCAAATCCAAGGTCTACCGTTTACTAGGGATGTAACCTTCAAGGAGTAACTTAGCCTACCCAATATTGTTTCTGTGTGTACACCGAAAATAACATTACCATGTTACAATGCTTCACGATGCTGCAATCACAACAATGCAGGAAAACACTAGCCCATTCGATGTTGGCTCCTTTCACTCGGAGTCACTGGCAATGAAGGAAGTAATGGGAAATAAGTCCAAACCTCCCTCTGTTGCCAGTACCCGAGCAAGGAGCCCTGCTTTAGATGCCTAACAACGTGAGCGATCTGGGTTGTGCCAGACCCACGTGGCCAACTGGAGCCCAGGTGTGCCATGGATCCTGCCACCAGCAGCTCCTGATGTGGGCCCGGACCTCCGTAGGAGACATCTGTTAGAGCACAAGCCACCAGGATCACTGTCTTGAACTTCAGCCTGTGGCCAGAAATAGTTCATTTGAGTCATATCTAACAGAATGATCCTCGATGAAGTTCAGGTTAAATGGCAAATTGAAAGAGCTTGATCAAAAACCCCGGGGATAGCAGCAACTTGATAAAATGCTTGAATTAGCTCCTAGTTTCCATTCGTAGTCTTTCTCCCTGAGGAGACAGGCTCCAGCAAGAGCCACTGGCATCTCCAGCCCTTCATGAAAACGGCCTAAGCTAGCCTCCAATGCCACCTGCACAAGTAGAGGCAGAGATCGCGTCTATGCACGGACCTCTCACGGGTTGGGGAGTGGAGTCTCATGGTAGGATCTCAGGTCAACACCACAGAGTCATCACCTTCCTTGACTCAAGGTTTCCTCATACATGACTTCAAAGACAGCATCTCAAGTGTTTCTTTTTTACTGGGCCTTAATAAAATTCTACAGAGCACAGGAAGAATGAAATTGAGTGCAATTCCCTACTTGCCCAAATGTCAATGGAGTGAAAAGCCCGTGGAAATACAAAAACTGATGCTGAGGGAAGGCCCAGCTCCAGGGGACTCTAAGTTCTGGGTGCCCTTACCCTCTAGGCTCCACGTTGCTATGGGACTCCTCCCCTCGGGCTGGGCATAGAATCCGATAGGCTGCAACTACGTCCTCCGATATTTGCATCCTCAAGGGCTCCAGTCCCGAGTCCCCACACTCACTGCAACTGAAGTCCTGGCTGCACCAGTACAGTAACCAGTACATAAGACACACCTTCTCTTGATGAAATTGGTCCTTTCAATGACTGGCAAGAAACTTCCTGCCAGGTTTTTCTGATATGTGCTTCTCCCATCTTAGAAAGACTGACTGGAAAGCCTCTTTGGAGACCTAACCAAACCTGACCATGGAACAGATGAGGTGCCTACAGGCTACTGGGAAGAAATACTCTATTAGGTTGAATCATATGAAATTGCCAATATTTGGGCCTTTTTAAGCTACAAAAATGACAATTTTATATGGTTCAATCTACTTCTACCAAGTAACTTTTGGAAAGGTTTAGAATCGCTAACTATATGCTTTCAGAAACAGTTATAAGCCAAAGCTTTAGCCAAGTGTGACCTCGAGGCACCAAGTCCATGAGATCACTTAAAAGAGACCATATGCTGAGCCATGAAAGTCATCTGAATAGATATCAAAAGATCGAAATCTTATACGTCTAGCCTCTGACCACAATGGAATTAAATTAGAAATCAACAACATGATACCTTTAAAAAGTTCCAACAACTTACTTTTTTTTTTGGCCATGCCACTCGGCTTGCAGGATCTTAGTTCCCCGACCAGGAACTGAACCCGGGCCCTCAGCAGTGAAATCGAGGAGTCCTAACCACTGGACCACCAGGGAATTCCCCCAACAACTTACTTTTCAAAAAACCCATGGGTCAAGAGAGAAATCACAAAGAAAATGAGAAAATATTATGAACTGACTGAAAATGAAAATACCAAAATTTGTGGGATGCAGTTCAAGTAGTACTTAGAGGAGAATTTATACCTTTAGAGGCTATGTGAGAAAAAAGAGAGGCCTGAAATCAACGGTGTAAGCTCTCAATTTAGGAAGGTAGAAAAAGAACAAATTAAAGCCAAACTAAGTAGAAAGAAGGAAATAATAAAGAGGACAAACCAATAAAGTAGAAAACAGACAAGAAATAGGGGGAAAAAAAAGAAAACCAAAAGCCAGTTCGCTGTAATGCTACACACAATCGATAAACATTGAGCTGTGGTGATTAAGACACAAATTATTAGTATCACAAATAAGAGAAAGGACACCAGCTCAGCGTCCAGACATTGAAAGAATCATGCAGGAATTCTACGAAGAACTTCATAAATTTGACAGCTTGGATCAGCGTTCAGCGGATTCCCCGTGGGCCAAATCCAACTTGCTACTGTTTTTATACTTTTCTCAGAACAAGCCACACACATCACTTAGGTATCATCTCTGGCTGCTTTTGCAGTCTAACAACAGGGTTGAGTAGCTGCATCTAAGATCATATGACCTACAGAGCCTAAAACACTATCTGATCCTTTACAGAAAAGCTTACTGATTTTTGGATTAGATGAAAGAGACGAATTCCTTGAAGCACACAAATACCAAAACTGATTCAAGAAGAAACAGGAAAATCTGACTAGCCCTGTATCTATTAGAGGTATTGAATTTGTAGTTACAAACATTCCCACAAAGACCTCCAGGTCCAGATGGCTCTTCTGGTGAATTCTATCAAACTGTTAAGAAAACATTAATACCAATCCCACACGAACTTTCCAAAGCCTGGGGAGAAGGGAACACGTCCCAATTCATTCTGTAAGGCCAGTATTATCCTGATACCAAAATCAGAGAAAGACATTACAAGTAAAGAGAACTAGGAAGAGACCAGACTTTTCTAAAAACTAGCACTGAGCTGACCCATCACATTCTGATGGACAGTTAAAAAGAAACAAACAAGAAAAAAACCTAGTACATACCAATAGCTGAAGAACAAGAGATGAAGCAGCCTGGAAACAACATACCATCATACCTGAGCCTGCATTCTCTCATGGCACATGGAGACACAGCTATCTCAATTCCTGCTACAGGGGGCAAAGCCCACCCCCACTGCTCTCTTCTTCACAGCTTGTATGCTGCAGTGAAAAAGACGTTTGGCCCCTTGGCCTCAACTCCATTCTGACCTACAAAACGGGATAAAGCTTTGACCACATCTTTAACGTTCAAAGCTGTGTCACCAGAGCCAAATACCCTGCAACATGGCAGTCACGTCACAGGTAAGTCCCTCCATGTCTCAACCAGACTTAGGTTTTTATACAATAAAACCTAGCAGTACCAACTTCATACGCTCTCCCCAAGCTCACCGGCACGCGGGACAGTCGTGGCCGCAAGCACCTGCGGTGGGCGGTTAAGCGTGACAACTCTGTCGGGAAGGGACCGGCTCAGGCAGTGACTGACTGGGTCAGTAACCAGAGGCTTTGGCTTCTGCGACTGCACCTGATTCCTTCAATTCCTGAGCATCTGCTGAGTCCTCCTGAAACAGGAGGCCACGTGTGGCAGGCTCCAAAACTCGGAGGGGTTCCCTTTGCAAGACGTCAGCGTGCACCCATCTCACTTGAAGGGCAGACAGTGAGTTCTGAGTTCCCCTGATTCCCCGCGTTATACTGAGTTCCCCCACCTTCAGTGTCTTGCCCAAGAAAGTATGCTACAAAGAGACAGGGGCTTGACATGTGTGGAGGCTCCTGAATCTTTCCATCCAGGACCAACAAAACCAGCGTATGGACTTCCCAGGGATCACCCCAGACAAGCAGGAATAACGGCAGAGATCTCTGGGTGAAGCCCTTTTCCACGCTGACAAACAGAAGTCAGGAGGTTGTTCTGTGTCACTACCTGAAACGTGCTTGTTTATTTTCTCCCTTCCCCACCCTCACGGAAGCCTCTCCTTTCTTGGGCTCCCCCGTGTCGCAGTGCCTGGGCACAAGGTGGGCAGTTGATCAACATTTGCTGAAGTAGCGGTAGTGAATGACCATCGGATCCCAGCATGGAAGGCTGACTACCTAACAGTTTGCGATTAGAAAATTTAGGAAGCTGTCTTGCCCGACTCAAGCTCAGTGTCTGCAGAAAGCCTAGCAGAGAGACGGCTTTGGAAGCCACGCGTGTTAACCGCGGGGGACGGTCAACTCACAGCTGGTGTACGAGCGGCCGTCGTCCTCGCACATCTTGTGCAGCTGCTGGTATTCCTCCTGGGCCAGCTCGAAACGCTGCTGCTTAATCTGGTAGATTTCTTTCTTGGCATTGAGGGCCTCCTGGGCTACAATTAAATACTCCTTCAGCATCCGTTCCTGCTCCCGCCGCCACTGTTCTCTGGGATCCTCAATCTGGGTAAGCTCTGAAATTGGAAGGGTAAGAACATAGGGGACTTCAAAGTAAAATCTTCACGTTGACCAAAAATCATGCAGTTATGTGACTCGTCGATAAGAAAATTAATTAACTACCAGGAGGTACATTATGGAAGCGTCTATATAACGAACCTCCCAGAATGTGGATCACCTCCTATTTACACACCCACGCTTGGGACGAGAAGAAAGCTCTGTAGACATGCAATAGCTCCATGGAGGGGAAGACGGTACCAGGCAACTTTTCACACTCTAAGTAAAGGTTGGTGGACATGAACCCAAAGGAGCTCATCCCTGTCCAACTAAGACACATGTCCAACCTTCCTCTCCCTGCCTTCTTCACGCCGGGCTGCTGTGGGCTCTGCTGTCCCCGTGACTGGCTCGCTCCCCTTCTCCCACCTCCCACGCCAGACGGCGTCCTTCTGCATTCTTCGTGGACTTCCCAGAAATCCCCCGTTTTCCGCTCTGGCTCTCTCACTCTACCAGCTCCCGTAGGGGCTCACGCCCACCTCCGGCTCCAACCTCTCCCCTGAGCGCCCATCCTGTCTCTCCTCCTCCCTCCTAGAGGCACCTCCACCTGGACGGACGCAAAGTAATTCTGAGTCATTCGTCCAAAGCAGAACTCACTCTCACACAGCGCCCTTTCACTACACAAACCAAAGCAAACCAAAGGAAGCCACGCTGACGAGCGCCTGCTTCTCCCGCCTGCCCCTCGGAGTAAGCGCCTTCATCTGGATCTATCCACTGAGCCAACCTGGGACTCGCCCTCAGAGAACTCCTGCTCCTTTCCCCACGCAGAATATTCCATGGGTCATCCAGAACTGGCAATTCCTGCCCCTGCGTATAATAGTGGCTGACGTACGCCTTCTCTCCTTCTCCCCTTAGTTCAATCAGACCCTCACGATCTCTCTCCAAAAACACGCAGGCTGCCTGCCTCGTCCCACCAAAAGCCATCCTCCGTGCGCTCACCAAAGTGACCTTCCCAACTCTGCCTCCGATTCTCTAACACGTGGCCTTTTTTAAAGCACAAGGTTGTACCTTGGCGTGATGAAATGTTCTGGAACTAGATAAAAGTGGTAGCTGGACAACACTGTGAATGCACCAAATGCCACTGAACTGCACACTTTTAAACGGTGAGTTTTACGTTCTGTGCATCTCAATGGTTCTGTGCATCAAAATGGTTAAAAATGTAAATTTTAGGTCATCTTTGCCCCATACACACAAGAGCACCTGCTAGGATGTTTCAAGTAAGTCCTTCCTTTTTAAACCCCCTCCCAGCAACATCCCCTACCCCGCTTCACACTGCTACCCCAGGGCCCCTCCTAGAAAGCCTCTCTGGGCCTTAAAAGCTCCCATGGGGAAATAAGAAACAAAGACAACAAAAATCGGGGTCCTGACCTAGCCCGGGAGTCCAGATTCAGTGGGCTGAGGGGGCGCGGGCAGAGTGACAGCTGTTATAAGTGCCCGGATGTCTCTGACGTTGACTCAGCCACGAGACTCGCCCCGGCCGACAGGCATCGTTCGCACTCTGTCCAGTGCACCCGAGAGTCTTGGGAACCTTGAAGGTGATCCACGCAGGGCCCCTCTGGTCCCTCACCTCACCGTCGATCTGCACAGTTCCAACTTAATATTTGACTCCTCAGGTTCTGTGCCTTTAGAGAGCTTTAAAGCTGTGCTATCAAGAGTTAGATTCTCAGGAGCAAGTTTTCTGGAATGGGGTCTCTGGCCCATGTACAAATTGTTACAATAATAATCTTTTTTGTTCCTGGGGGGAAAAAAAAGAGTTGGGTTCCCTGAAGGTCTCAGAGGCAGGAGGTGGTATGACCCTGGAGCTGATGTCTTCAGCCACATCCCCCGCGGTGCTGGGTCATCCGTTATACTCAAGGTGGCCGGAAGAAAGTCCGTGGTGATTATTCGGTTTTCGGGTTCATGGCCAAGTCTAGCGTGTCATGTCGAATCCTTAGGGTGGAGCCTGGGTCTCACTTTCCTGTGTCCCCAGGGCCTCAAGAGTGGCCAGCACACAGAGGTGCTCTGTGACACTTGCTGTGACTCAGCCAGCAGGAGAGCAAGGCACACCAGCGGCAAAGAAGGGGACACAGAGGGAGGAGCAAGCGGGGTTTACGAGAGACGAGCCAGAACGGGTCAGTCCTGGGCCTCGGCGGCAGGCAGGCGGCTTCCAAAAAGGTTGTGTGAGGCGGATGCCTGTGCCGTTCAGCGCTGCCGCCCGGGCCCAGAGAGGCCCACAGCACGGGGAAGGTGGCCCAGAAGGCCAGACAGCCCGGCCGCACGCAGCCCAGGGGCACCGGGCCAGCCAGGCCAGAGGGAGGGCGGTGGACACACCCGGAAGCCCTCCTGCCACTGGTATAACCGCCGGGGAGGGCAGCAGGGCCAGGGCGGCACTCACCCCCCTGCCCAATCCCTGGGTAAGAGCCGCAGTCACGTGAAGGCTGAGTGTACGGATCGGAAACTCCCCTGCCCCAGGACCCAGCCAGGACGCCTCGCCATTCAGGGTTCCAAATGCTGAACTCCGGAGGCCGGCTGGCAAGTGACAATGCAGGAATCAGCCCTAGAGATACCAGCCCGGGTCGATCACACTAAGGGGACAGGAGGAGCCGTGGGACTGAGCGTGGAAGGAGCTTCGTCACTCACATGCTGGGCACCCCGCCCCCGGCCTCCCCCGCACTCAACAAACTGAAGGACAGAAAGCACACCAAGGGGAACTTCGTATCCCCAGCAGTAATGACAATGACAGAAACACTAGGCAGCTAGAACGAAAAGGGGGGAGTGAAGGAATGTGAATCTGAGAGAGAAATGGGTCCCCAGCTGGTCCTCGATGGAGGAAGGCTGAGGAGGCGGCAGAAAGCAAGGAGCGCGGGGCAGAGAAGGCCTGGAGCCAAATGCTGCACGTGAGGCAGTGCGTCAGCTCGGCACCACTGACACTCCAGGTGGCTCAGCCTCGTCGGGGGGCCATCCTGGGCGCGGCACGAGGGTGAGCGGCGTCCCTGGCCGCCACCCACCAGATGCCGGGAGCACCTCTCCCAGGCGTGACCATGAAAAATGCCCCAGACACGACCATGTGTCCCTGGGAGGCAAAACCGGCCCCAGATGAGAACCACTGCTCCCAACAATTCTACCAAGAAGGCTGGCATGGTCAAGGACCCATTATTTTAGCTGTGGTCTTTACATCATTTTCTCCCTTCACAAAGCTCCAAAAGGTTTGGTATATTAAAGTTAAAATCAAAGCGATAAGACAAAATGAAGTTAAGGTAACCACTTGGGCATTTATTGTTCCAAGAACTTGTAAACTTCACTCTGCAAGAAACACCCTTCCCATTTTGAGAGAGATTTCTATTACTGAAACTGCCTGGGAAATTTATTCCTTCTATTAGGTATTCAAACTCTGCATTCCACATATTCCATGCAGGCCTGAGCAACACACAAGCCAGGTAGCTACACAACTGCTTCACTTTTTGAAGAACTCAGCTAATGAACACTGCCGATGACATTTATAAAAACCCAGTTTAATGCCGCATTGGAGAGTAACAATTGTTTCACTCCACAAAGAGTTCCTAGCATCCGTGGGATCAATATGAAAAGTCATTCATATGGAACAACTCAAGTGTGGCGCTCTACTTACTATTTATGTGGTCCATGTAATAAATTCCAATGTGTTTATCATATACAGTTTCCCATCCTAAAGGAAGTTCATCCCCAACACAATCGGCAAAGGTCAATGGCTTTGTTATCCTGCAAAATAAAATTATGAAAGCAAATTTGAAAGTGAGGTCAATTTCATGTAAGTTTGCTGAATCGACTCTAGAATTCAGTTTCAATACAAGATTATTATCTAATTGACTGCTTTTGCTCCAACTATTTGGTTGGAAAACTAACTCACTGGCTTTGCCTAAATAATCATCAGTAACAATATCAGTACACTCACAGTTAAAAGCATTACTATCTCACAGTGCAACTTTAAATACCAGCAAAAACAGATATTGCCAGTTACAAAACAGGTAAAACAAGCATCTTCTTCCAAGCTGTATGTTTAATGAGGTGATGACAATGGAATGTCGCTCTGCCACAACAACCGGAGAGCACCTATGTTCTCATTCCCTGACAAATGTTCCCCCCTCACAACTTTCAGTTTCTGTACATTACAGCTTAAATGTATCTAAAATGTATTTGTAAGTTTCATCTACCAGTGGTCATAAGTGAAGGAGTTAAATGTTAACCACTGACCAAAGGCAAAAAGCCAAACAAGCATGGTGACAATACAAGGAGATGCCTACTAAATACTGCCTGTGTTCTTTACACAGCAGGAATCAGAAACTGCAAAGGATCCTCTTTGTTTTCTGGAGAAAAACAACAAAAGCACATTGTCTACAGACATTTCTCCTTGAAGTAAATCTGATCAAGGAAAGCTTGGCTTGACACAGATAGATAAAGGAAAGGTTTTCCAGATGGGTTTAAGTGGAACCTCCCCCGCCCCTATACCCCATGATCACGTTGATTGACAAGACAGCTGTGGCATGAAACAAGCCGCCCCTATAATCGTCTGAGCCCAGGCAGCTATCTATTCAGTTGTCTCTATAAATGCACACTGACTGGTGTGCATGGGAATCTGATAACCTAAGTTTCACTACCTCAGTCTTCCCACATCTCTGTTCCAGCCTCTGGCCCCAGGAAAGTGAGACACCACAACCAACGCCAAGCCCCACAAGACCAGCATGAATTTTGAACATGTTATTTCCCCAAACTGGTTCGACAACAAAGCTGTCTCTCCCAGTAGCTTTTAGAAATTGATAAACACTATCAGAACGGCACTGATTGAACTCATCCTCGTTTTAAACATAATGGTTTTAAGAAGTTAGAGTCAATATCAAAACAGAAATACATATACAGAAGGTAAAACACACCATGCAAATCCTCTCAAATACGATGTGCTCAAAACCCCACGACATCACAAGATGAGCCTACTGCACAGTGTCGGTCCCAGCCCCAAACACCAGCGTCCACAGCACGGTTCCTTTACAGGTCAGGAATGGTGTGGTGGCGGCGTGGTTCCAAGTCAAACAGCTAGCGGCAGGCTGCTGTGCGCGGCTCAAGTCCTGAATGGGACCAAGCCACAACAAATGCTACCCAAAGATAAACTGAGTCCCGAGCACAACTCTGCTATTCTAGATTCACGTATGAGCCTAGAGAAAGATGCCCAAGCACAGGCACGTTCTAAGCATCTTGACATACATGATCTCATTTACTAGACAAATATAGGTGGGAAGGGCTTCCCTGGTGGCACAGTGGTTAGGAATCCACCTGCCAATGCAGGGGACACGGGTTCGAGCCCTGGTCCGGGACGATCACACATGCCGCAGAGCAACTAAGCCCCGTGCGCCACAACTACTGAGCCCGCGCACCTAGAGCCCGTGCTCCGCAACAAGAGAAGCCACCGCAATGAGAAGTCTACGCACCGCAATGAAGAGTAGCCCCCGCTCACCACAACTAGAGAAAGCCCGTGTGCAGCAATGAAGACCCAACGCAGCTAAAAATAAAATAAATTAATTAAAAATATGTATATATATATGTGGGAAGCCTGACCTTCTAGCGCTGCTGAGCCCAATTCATTTACTTTACAACTCACAACTGTTATAAAACTATTGCAAGTTCATAGTTTTCAATTTTCTATCCAATAAACAACGCAAGTAAGTAAAGTAACACTTCCATACTCTTTCTTCTAAAAATAAACTGACACATCTACCATTTTGGTAAACTTTACTTTGGCCTGATATAGAATCCGTATGTCTCTGATTCCACTTCTCTAAACAGAGCATGGACTTTGCGTGATCACCCACAGAATCAGTACTTCGAAGCAAGCAGATGAGGAGTCACGCCTCCCGGAGTCCAGCTCGCACCACGAGCAAGGAGAAGTTATCAAGTCCTTGCTGTTGATCTCCTCTGTCCACAGGGCTCACACTTGGAGACCATTTACTCACTTGACAGCAGTTCGAACAGGCTCAGTGAAGAAGTTTTCCAGCTCCCAAAAGACAGAAGTGGTAAACTAGAAGGCAAGGACAGGGGGCCCTTGGGCAGGAAGAAGGCAGCAAAGGAAGCAGCTGACAGCAGGGAGAAACACCCACTCCCTGGCTTCATCCATTACACCGTGAAACATCTATGCTGCGCTTCTGCTTCAGCCACCTATTTATCAGGATGACACACCCTCCAGACTTCCAGATAGCTGTAACTTCATTGTATGTAGACAAATTTTGGCATGATTTTCAGTAAGAGCATCAAGGATATCGAAATCTACTGTCCTGTCACCCACAGGCACGCCAGTCCAGGCTCTTGAGTTCTCATCTCCCCAAAAACTTGATGCTAGATTTTTCCCACCAACTCCTTCCCACGGTCACCACACACAGACCCCGGGGGGTTTTTGTTCCTATTACACAAAGTTTAGGAAATACACCTAAATAGGAGAGAAATGTCCATGCACACCACCACTCAAAAACAACCATTATTCCTATTTTGATGTGTCTTCCTCCATCTTTTTTCTATATGTTCTCTTTATTCGTCTTTTTCTGACATAGTCATGATCATACAGTATACACAATCTTCTCCCCTGCCTTTTCCACTTAACTTTGTAACATGTTTACTTATTAATTCATACCTTGAATCTCTCCAAAAATTACTCAAGATGGCCTAACACTATAGCCTAAGTATTCTGTCCCCGCTTGTTATAAATTATTTGTAAACATCACCTGGAACAACTGAATAGATAAAGCTCCTTGAGAACAATTACCCTGTCTCAGCTGCCTTTGAACCCCCAGCACCCGGTCTAGGAATAAATAACTTGCATTTTTACAAACAGTTCGTTAAGGGGATTAATATGTTTTACCTAAGCACTCTCCTACTATTGATAGCTACACTATTTCCTAATTTCCACTAGTGTAAACATTCATGAGAGCTGCTTTGGAAAACAGTTCAGCAATTTCTCAAATATATAGTTAAACACAGAGTTTCCATATGGGTCAGTAACTCTACACCTAGGTGTATACCTAAGAGAAACGAAAACATATGTCCACACAAAAGAATGTCCACAGCAGCATTAGTCGCCATAGCCAAAACGTGAAAACAACTAAGGGCCATCAACTGATGAATGGACAAATAAAACATGGTCTATCCATATGATGGAATATTATTCAGCCATAAAAAAAGAATGACGTCCTGGCACATGCTACAATACGGATGGACCTTGAAGTCACTGTGCTGGGTGACAGAAGCCAGACACAGTGGCTACGAGCTGTGTGCATCCATGTACAAGAAATGTCCAGACCAGGCAAATTCACAGAGACAGAGGGTAGATCAGCGGTTGTCAGGGGTTGGAGATAAAGAGAGAATGGGGAGTGATTGCTAAGGGGTTAGGCTTCCTTTAGGGGGTGATAAAAATGTTCTGGAATTAGATAGTGGATGATGGTTGCACAACTTTGTGATTATACTAAAAACTAGTAAACAGCATGCTTTAAATGGTGACTTTTATGGTATATGTGAATTACATCTCAATTTAAAAAACTATGATGAAAGGAACATCTCTGTGCATATAGCTCGTAATCTGTATTTACAATTATTTTCTTTGAAAGATTCCCATAAGTAAATTTATGGGGTTGAAGGATGTGAAGGTCTTTTCTCCTTATTGTGAAGTCAACGTACAAAATTCATAAAGTATAAAGCATAGGAAATAAAATCACCTATAATCCAGAAGCCCTGGATTCATGGTTTAGCTTATTTTCCTACATTTTTCCACAGCTGATATCATACTAGATACAATTTCACACACTAATTTTTTTCATTTGTGTATTTCCTCATGTCCTTTAAGTCTCTGTCACCATCGCTTTCTATCACTTTAGAGCCTTCCGTCATATGCAGTAACCCATAACTTTTTTACCAGGCACCTCAAGTCATCTATTTAGGTACGTTCCAATTTTCTGCTCTTTCTTGTAAATGACGGACACGAGCTCACAGCAAACACCTGATGTGTATACTGCCAAGGTGCTTTAGCATCAGCACACACTCCTACCAGTGAAGTGAGAGACGGCCTTTCTCATCACCCTCTGGGGATATCTTGATGCATTTGTTCAAGGGCTCGGGACAAATCTGGATGGCACGAGCGGGCTTCACTTTCACAGAACAAGCAGGCAGGGAGCGCAGCGTAAGCGCCCCGGCGTTTTCAGGCTGTGGGGGAAGGAGGGTGCGGTGAGCTGAGAAGCCGGGCACCAGTGTCCTCCCGCAGCAAAGTCCGCTCTGCAGCGGGACGTGAAGGCCCCCACGCGGCCAGTCCTCACCGGTCTCCTCCTATCTGAGCAACACCAAGCCGGAGCTGCCAGCTCTCCCTGCCCGCAACCGCCCCGCACAGATCTTCCCACCGTAGATTCCCCGCTTCACAAACGGCTCTTCTTGGCCTCAGCAGAGGACGTGAATATGGTTTGCTGGCCGTTCTTACCAGAATTGGTCCACAAGAAGGGAGAGAATGCTGGAGGACACAGACACGGGCTTCTTTTTGTTCCCTTTTGCCTGCTGCATCCTGCGGGGCTCTTTAAGAAGTGGCACTGGGCCATCTCAGCCAGTACCGGTTCCCAGAGAGCCATTTACTTCCATGAGACCTTGCATGAGTCATTCCTTCTCTCTCTGGGCCTGCCTCAGTTTCCTAATCTGTAAAATGGGGGTGGGGACTTCCCTGGTGGTCCAGTGGCTAAGACTCCGCACTCCCAGTGCAGGGGGCCCAGGTTCGATCCCTGGTCAGGGAACTAGATCCCACATACATGCCACAACTAAAGATCCCACACGCCGCAACTAAGACCCGGTGCAGCCAAATAAATAAATAAACATTTAAAAAAAAAAATGGGGGTGATCCGACCAACCTCACGGGGTCATGCTGACTGGGTGCAGCCTCTTTAGTTACAGCACGGAGACCAGCTCCATCCACTCCCCTTCCTGCTTCCCCCTCAACCTCCAACAGACTTGCTTCAGACCCTATTAGTTTCCTTATGCTGCTGTGACAAATTGCCACAAACTTGGTGGCGTTAAACAACACATTTGTCATCTTACAACTCCGGAGGTCAGAACTCCAATTGATTTCACTGAACTAAAACCAGTGTCTGTGATAGACTACTGGCATCCGCGGCGGCTTCTTGCACCCTCAAAGCCAGCCACGGCCGGTAGAGTCTTTCTCAGGATGCCATCTCTCTGGTTCTCCCTCTTCCACTCAGAAAGACCCTTGAGATTACACTGGGCCCACCCAGATCATCCAGGATCACCTCCCCGTTGCAAGATCCTTTATTTAGTCACACCTGCAAAGTCCCTTTTGCCATGGAAGGTAACATATTCACAGGTTCCAGGGAGTAGGACGTGGACACCTGGGGAGGCCGTCACTCTGCCGAGCAGACAGCCACCGAGAGGCTGCAGGGCTGAGAGCGGGTGGAGCCGGCGGCAGTGGCCCGGTGCCTCAGAACCCATGTCCTCCGTCCCGGCCACGCTCAGGGGGCTGGAATATCTGACACTGACTACCCTGAACTGCAGAAAAGTAAACGTGGGCAGCAGAAGGCGAGAGCAGAGAGAAGAGAGCAAAGTATGAGCACTGATTCTTTTTATTCAATCCATGAAGGCAAATGAATTTATTTGGATGATACACAATCTTTCTAATGGTGAGACTTGTTTTTTAATTGAGGTAACACTGGCTTATAACACTACGTTTCCTGTGTACAACGTATTTCGACTTCTGCATACACTACGGCGTGCTCACCACCAAAAATTTAGTTTCCAGCTGTCACCATACAGTTGACATCCTTTGATTTAGCCCTTCCCCCCACACCCTCCCCCTCTGGTAACCAGTACTCTGTTCTCTGTGTCTACGGGTAAACACTGGTTCTGAACACATTTTCTTTATCAAAAGGAGGCCAGGGTAATCCTATGGTGCCTGTACTATACTTTCCAGTCTCCTGGAACAAGATAATCTCTATATTTCCCATTCACGCTTATTTTTAATATGCAATTCAGAGAGGATACTATTCATCTCAATTTCATTCCAAACTAATCCTCAAGAAATTATGATGACTCCCTCACCTTTTCTGACACACCTGGTTCACAGCGAGTTTCAGAGCCCGCCAGAACACGGACCCCAGGCTGTTTGTGGTTATTTACGTGGTGAATTAGACCCTGTTTGCTGCGCTAGTGCTTCTCCAACTTCAGTGGTGTAACACTGACACCCAAGAGCTGGGTTCTCACTTAGCAGTGAGTGGGTCCCTGAACTCCCTGAAATTACACAAAAACAGCAAGGTTAAAACAGCAACGAATACACCACAAGCCTGCCACATTAGTCCTGAAAAGTCACTCAAATAATCACATTTATTGTTTATAGAACACGCATATACTTGATTTGGCAATTGTCATCTAGTCTCAATTCTAGAATTTAGGGTAAAGAGTAATCACACCTAGAACTCAGTCTAAACATTGACATTTCAGTGTATTACTGTAGCATGAGTGACCGATTTTAGTGTTGAGTCTTAGAATTGTTCTTGAATTACATTTGTGGTTTCCGTGGGAAAAGACTGTCTTCTTAGGAATTTTTTTTTTTAATTACATATTATCAGTCTGGGGGCTTCCCTGGTGATGCAGTGGTTAAGAATCCGCCTGCCAATGCAGGGGACACGGGTTTGAGCCCTGGTCCGGGAAGATCCCACATGCCGCAGAGCAACTAAGCCCGTGCGCCGTAACTACTGAGCCTGCGCTCTAGAGCCCACGAGCCACAACTACTGAAGCCCGTGCACCTAGAGCCCAAGCTCCGCAACAAGAGAAGCCACCACAATGAGAAGTCCGCGCACTTATCACTTTGTAATAAGTGACAGCACTTATCACTCTGTAATCATTATTTGATATGGCTGCCTTCCCTATTGGTCTGTGAGTTCCTTGAGAAAAAGGATGCCGTTTCTCTAATTCATCTTTTTAGAGAGCCAGAGCCCTCACATACAACAGGCCTTCATTAAACTGTTTGATAAACTAATCAGGCCAATTTCAGAAACTTATACCATATAAAAACCACAACGGAGCCAATTAGTAGTCAAGGAACAACTGGAAGAGGGCAGACTAGAATTTGACTGAGCTTTCAAAGCCTAAATTGTAAGAAAAACAGGGCTCAGGAGGCCAAGGTGCTACGGGATCATCCCTCCCTCGAACAGCTCTCCTTAGGCAGATACATCCTAGCAAGGGAGAAAGGTGGTTCACAGAGCGTGATGAAATGTCCCTGAAGACCTCCCACATCCTCTGTTCTGATCCTCTACCGACCAAGCCCACTTTTCATCTACACTATGGTTTCCTGAGTGTGGGCCTTTCCACCAGGAAGGGAGAGACCAGGGTGGACAGGGGCGAGATCCTGGCAAGATGTTCTTTCCTCCAGCAAAGAATAAAGTGTCCAAAGGTAAACCAATCTAGGAGGTATTTCGGATGACCAGCAAACTTCCTGGGGGCTCCACCTCACCAGCAATCCTACCGGGTCTCACACGGGTTCAGACACTGGTGAACCGAAGTCACAACACCTGACAAAGACCACGAGCTGGTGACTGAATAAGTGTAAAGTCCTACAGTGTATGTTTTGTTGAATCATGCTGACAATGGACAGACACTGCAACAACTTGTAAAAACGTCATGGGAGGAAAAACTTGCAACTGAGGCAACTATACTTTAAGCACTTACTAGTGAGGAGGAGCCTGGGCAAATGACTGTCTGGCTGTGCCTCAGTTTTCTCATCTTTACTATGGGGTGGTGGGGCTGAAAGGCTGTAACCAATATCAAGGTTTTGGGGACTTATTACATACTCCATAAACATGCATTTTCCTTCCACGCTATTTTTTCCTCTAAAAACTGGGGGAATGTCAGTATTATTCTGATGTAGCAGTAAAATACTGCACGAGTGGAACACAGTTTAAAAGCCTGGGATTGAGATGCTAGAATGCAGGGCTGAGCAAGCTGCCCACAGGCCAAGATGCAAGTCTACCACCCAAAGGAAACCACAGCCAGAGGGGCACCCGATCGCAGTCACCTGCCTGAGCACCTCATCCAGGACGGTCTTCCACCTTGAAAATGACAGAAAAAGAATTTTTCATCAAGCCCATCAAGTGCACAATCCTGAGATAAGTGAACACACTTTGTTCACCTCAAATATAGGCTCTAATGATACAACTTAGACTGAAATAAAAACAAACTTCAGCCCAGTTAGTAAAAGGAATTCTCTAGGGCAGTGCTGTCCAATAGAAATATTTGCAATGAGGACCACATACTTAACTAAAAAATTTCTAGGGCTTCCCTGGTGGCGCAGTGGTTGAGAATCCGCCTGCCAATGCAGGGGACACGGGTTCGAGCCCTGGTCCGGGAAGATCCCACATGCCGCGGAGCAACTAAGCCCGTGCACCACAACTACTGAGCCTGCGCTCTAGAGCCCGCGAGCCACAACTACTGAGCCCACGTGCCACAACTACTGAAGCCTGCACCCTAGAGTCCGTGCTCTGCAACAAGAGAAGCCACCGCAATGAGAGAAGCCCGCGCTCCGCAACGAAGAGTAGCCCCCGCTCATGGCAACTAAAAAAAGAAAGCCGGCGTGCAGCAACGAAGACCCAACGCGGCCAAAACTTAATTAATTAATTAAAAAAAAATTTCCAGTAGCCACATTTAAAAGGGTAAAAATAAGCAGGTGAGATTATTTTAATAATATTTTCTATTTAACACAGTGCATCCAAACTACTATCAACTTGACATGTAATGATTATAAAAATTATAAATGAGATATCTGACATCCTTTTTTGGTATGAAGTCTCTGAAAGCCGGTGTGTGTTTTACGCTGCGAGCATATCTCAAGCGCCCAGTTGCCCATCTGGCTGTGGCTACCGCGCTGGACAGCACAGCTCCGGGACCTCACCTCGTTCTCTGACAGTCTGATTCTACGAAGGACCACGGCAAAGTCCACTGGCTGAGGCTGAGACCGCTTAAGAAACATCCAGCCTGAGACACCGCCTTCTACAAGCCCCTGGTGGGGATCTGGAAAGAGTCAGGTTTCTAAGACCACAAAACATCCCGCAGGGAACTGTTTCCCTTCCCTCCGCCCTTGGCTGCCCATCCGCCTTCCCAGCAAGCCCCGCGGGAACAGCTATTCCCAAACTTGGAGCTTTCTTTCCCTTTCCCATGCTTCCCTCCCGCCCCCTTCCTGTTCAAATCCTGATGCGTCTTCCCAGATTTGGCCCAGATTCCTCCTGTCCAGACCCAGCCCACCCCAGCAGGAAGTAGGCTGTCCTTTCTTGGGCCAGCCTCAGCACTTTCTCTCTCCTCCTGGGACAGTTATTAAAACTCTAAGCAGAACGTGGTTATTTGTTCACATCGCATCTCCCGTAGCATTTGCTCCTTCCGGGCAAGAATGGCACCTCCTCCCGCTCTGACCTGCCCCCACAGAGCTCCAGGGCGCACCCCAGTAGGTGCTCAGCTGCACACACAGGGTGAGTCACAGACACGACCCGATTAAGGGCGAATGGAGCCTGCCACCAAATACGTGTCTACGGCAGTTCTAGAGCTGCTCTCACACGTCTCTGCCTCGACAGAATATGCTCGTGAGCAGGTGTGCAGGTCTGAGGCTTGAGAGGCTGCATCCAAGAAAGTGGGCTGCTGCGTGACGGATGCATCGCTTCCTCTTCGGGGACGGGAGGAACAGGTGCTCGAGATCTGTTTACCAGCGCCATAGGAAAGGCGGGCTTGTCGCATGACGAATGGCATCCTGGATGCACAGCGCTAAGGAAGGAGAGCCAGTGCAGGCTGGAGGGCCCTCGCAAGGAGACCCAGAGTCAGCTCTGGGCCTCCCGATACTCCGCAGCTGCCCTCCAAGCCCCCGCGCCCACCCAAGCATGCACAGACCAGCCCTCAGAACCTAGCCCCCTCCCGATGGACCCCAATGGCTCCTCCTCCCTGGTCTCCCGACCAGGCCGACTGGCCACCAGGGAGAACCCCAGCCAATGCGGTTCTCAGCAGGGGTGGGTGGAGAAACGGCAACTCCCAGGAGAGTCTGACTTCTGGAACCCGCCTTTTACAAAGACGAACCAGAAAAGCAGGCATTCCAAAATACACAGGCAGAAAGCAGATCAGCAGATCAGTGGCTGTCAGGGACCAGAGTGGGAAAGTGGGGGATGGGAGGTGGAAATGTTCTAAAACCGAACATTGTGGTGATGGTCGTCCAGCTGTATAGTTACTAAAACTCATTGAACTACACTAAAATGGTGAATTTTGTGGGATGTAAATTACACCTTACTAAAAGCTGTGTTAAAAAACATGTACACACGCATTGAGATTCCTAATAAGTACTTCATTTACAGTAGGAAGAAACAATGTCAGGACTCCAAGTCATATGAAACACTGGGGAGAAGAAAACAAAATCCAAGGACGTAAGGTGACTGTCATCTCACTCACGTTAAACTGTTATACACATCTGGCGATTCTGCTCCACAAATTCTAAGTCATGGCTGATCAATGTCCCGGACGTCTTCCAAATAGCTGGACACATAATGAAACATTCCCTAAACCATCATTCCCAACCCTCTGCATTCATCTGTCACATTACTCTACGTCACGCTCTCATGCTACAGCCACAGCCCATTAGTGGGCGGTGAAATTGATTGAGTAGGTCCCAATCAGTGGTTTGGTTTAAAAAGAAAATACTGGAGCACATCACACCTCACAAGGGTAGGACGTACATCCTATGTCATGACACTTTTCTTTCCATTGCACGTGTGATGCAGAATGGTCTCCTGCTTTCCGGAGCAGCACTGGGCAAGGCAACGCCCCAGGGTATACCTGTAGGTGGCTGCATCCAGTCACACAAGGACCACCGTGCTTACTGCACAGGGCTGCCGCCTACCACCTGTAGGCTTTGCAGACACCGCTGAAAGTGTGCAGTCACAGCCGCCAGCCCCCAGGGCAAAGCCCGCATTGTGCTCAGAGGGACGGGAGAAACTTCTTTAATCATCATGACAATTTTAAAAAGGTGGGTCCCTCATAACCACCCCCACTTTACCTAAGGAGGAAACTGAGTTCAGGGACGGGCACCTAAGAAGTGGCAAGACCAGAGGGGAAAAGCCTGCTCGGGTCACCAGCGGCTCTCTGCACTCCCATCGAGCTCGGAGGAGGGATTCCAGGCAAAAATGAAAGGGTTCCTGCCACCATCCCTGAGGAAAAGAGTGGAAATAAAGATGCTGTATTACTGCTATAAGAATACTCATATACGTACCATATTCCGCTTTTAAATAATTTTTATCCTCCTTACTCTCCTGACAAATTGCTAATGATGATTACTCAGAGGAGACTACAGTTTGGGAAGTTACTGACCATCTTCTTATTTTTAATATGGCCAAAACAATAGAAGAGGGACTTAAAATACTCCTTTAAGAATAAAATACGGTGTCATAAAAATTTGGTTCTTAACTTACTACTGAATACCACAGACAGGAAGGGATATTTAAAAATTAAAAGGGGAGGTTTTAAGGAAGGATTTGGGGGAAAAAAAAAAAGAAATAGTAACAATTGACGGAAGAAGAAAGTTCAACTGAAATAGGAGAGGAAAACCCCACTGGCCAAGGAGAGCAAAGAGGCCCAACAATAACATTCTTTAGAAATGGCATCACAGGGGGAGGCGACCCGGAACAGTCCGGCCATCCTTTCAGCCAAGCGGCACACAGGCATACAGCGGCAGAGACGGCACAGAGCTCTGGGCTCCGTGATCTCAGTTTCAGCTTTGCAAATACTGCCGAGGTCGAGCTCTCCCCTGCGTACTGCTCCCAGCTGCAGAAGTCCTGTGCCAGGCTTCTAAGAGTACGAGCTAAAGGATTTCATCACCCGCCCTTTTTTGTATTAATTACCTCCCCCCACCAAAAAAACCCAGACATACACACAACTTTTTAGCAGTCACTTAATCTGTTTTAATCTTTGGGGCACGAGAATTCCATTCTTTACAGATGCCTCTTTGCATATATCGCCGTCTGAATCCATGAACAAAAGCAGAGGGGGAAATACCTGAACATCTAAGACATTCAGACACCCCTCAAGCTCTGATGAAGAAGCGTGTGCCAGGAAAGGACGCAGGGAATGGCAAAAGTGCTCGCGGTTCTTTTAGGTCTTGGATCTCTCTGGGAATCTGAGATAAGCCACCGATCTCCTCCCTAGAAAAACATGTTTACACATATACCCAAAATGCTGCCCGCATATATACACGAAATGCTGCCTGTCCGGGAAGTCCAGTTTCGGGAACCCTGTTCCCAAAGCTCCCTGCCCAGGGCAAGAGGCACCAGGGAGAGAGCACACACAGCCCCTGGAGGAAGGACCGGTTTCACTGGCGGTGGGTTCAAGGCCCAAGAGAGAGGAGCACCAAGGCCGCTTCTGACCTGCCCAGGGAGGACAGGGGACCTGCCCAGGCCTCACGCAGGGGGGGTGAGAACAGATGAGGCGAAAAGAAGCCTCTCCCCACCGCCGCGCCCCCTGAAGGCACGGGCCGGCCTGACAAAAGGCAAGGCTGCAGTTTGCAGGCGGCAGGGAGGCCTGCGGAATGGAGGCGGGCGCGCGGGCATCAGATCTGTTTCGGAGGAAGGTCCCTCGGGCTACAGAGAAAGTGGACAGCAGGACGGGGTAGCAGAGGCTGGGTAGGAAAGGTCGAGGCCCGAGGAGCGCTGGGCCTCAGTGACGGGGGCAGGTCCTGAGTCGCGGTGAAGCCACTCACCAGGCCCGTGCTGATGGCGAGGGGACACCTGAGCTGAACGCTCTGGGAAGGGTAACAGGAGTAACCACTTCTGCCGTTTCCGGGACCCTGCTGGGTTCCCTTCTATGTGACATCAGGAAGGCGGTGAGCTTAAGGTCTTGGGGGGCACCTCTGCACTAACGTGGGCCCGCCCGACGGGAAACTCATTCTCACTGTAAAGGCTCTACAACGCAGGGCTCCCCTGAGACTGTCCAAGGAGGCAGGACGGGCCATCGCTGCCTCTGCGGCAGCCTCCCTACCGGGCCAGCTCGGGCGGGGACCACAGGCACGAGCGAGGCAGGCTGGGTGTTACTGGCTCGAGTGAGGATGTCCCGTAACGTAGGAAGCTGCCCTCCAAACTGCAGGCACTGGAGCAGGGACTCTGTCATTTTGCTCAATATCAAGTCATAAGAATTGTTTAAAAACTCCTCAGAGCGGAACTGTGGGTAACAATACTTGGGCAGCCTCCTGAAGTGGCTTAAGAGTGAGCTCCAAACTCTCCTTCAGAACTGAAAAGAAGCCAGGTTCCCACCTGGAGGAGCTGAGTAAATACACTGCGTGACAACAGTGACTCGAAATTTCCCACCGCGTGGCCACAAGCCGGAGCGGTCAGCATCCGCACGCCAGCGCCAGGGCTCCTTCCTCGCATGCCCCCGCCACTCTGGCTAAACATTCTGGACCCTAAAGCCTCTAGAAGGCCATTAACATCCATACCGAGCCTCTCAAGTGCCCTCACTGAAACGTACGTGCAGGCCCCCAGGCCGGCCGCGGGCTGGGTTCCAGCTCATTCCCTCAGAACCCACGCTCCAGCCCTCTCCCGAGGTTCCTCCCACCACCAGGAAGCCCGTGGGACCGTCCCCTCAGCCCTGCTGACAGGGACACCGACAGCTGCTGCACGCGCCCCCCTGGAGCCCTGGCCGGGGGAGCAGGGGTCGTCGGGCTGGGCTGGACCGCTGGCTGCTGTGTCCAAAATGGAAAGCAACACCTAGAACAAGTAACCTGCGATTTTTCTGAAATACATCTGTTCTGTCAAACTTGTCGGTGCACATCCCCAAGACCAAGCCACCAGCACTCGGCACCTGAGCCCACCTGGGCAGAGCTCAGAACTGTCACCAAAGAGCGCCGTTAAGGTAAACGGGACTGGCCCCTCGATCGCTGGAACACTGCTCCCCTCATGTGCCTGGGGTCTGCTTCATGATGGCAGAGGGGACACAAGTGAAGGAAGGAGTTCTCCCCAGGACCAGAAACCAAGGAAGACTAAAGGGCTCTGCCTGGCCGGCTTTGGGACATCATGGCCCAGCAATCCAATCGCAGAGAATGACCCGCAATGACGCAGGCCTTCTGTCTTTGTTATCCTTCCCCAAACCAGCCCAGTGCTCTCAACCCTGAAGTGACCTTGACTCATCTCACTCCAAGCGTCCACAGCCCCCTTTCCCTGCAGAGGCTACCTCACCGCAAGCCCAGGCAATCCTGCTCCCAAGACTCTGCTCTGAATCTTCATCGAAGGGCAAGTGTCTTCAGACGCCCCAACTAGTCTGTGCACATCACGAAGTCAAGGATCCTAGAGGTCTTGCCTCCCCAGTACCTGGCACAGACCCTGACCCTACAGCAGGAGTGCACTGTGCTCAGATGGATGGAAGGAGGGATGGAGTGATAGGGAGAGCCGGAAGGATGGAGGGAAGAATGACAGAGAGAAGGATGGATGGAGGAAGGGATGCATGGACTGAAGGATGGACAAAGGGATCGATGAAGGGATGGATAGACGGATAAACAGTTGGATCAGTAGATGGGTCAATGGAAGGAAGGAAGGAAGGAAGGAAGGAAGGAAGGAAGGAAGGAAGGGAGGGAGGGAGGGAGGGAGAAGGGAGGGAGGAGGGAGGGGGGAGAGAAGATATACAGAGGGATGGATGGATGAAGGATGAACAGAAGAATGGAGGGATGGACAGGTGGACAGAGGGATGGATGAAGGACGGACAGAAGGATGGAGGGCGAAAGGGAGGGATAAAGAGGTGAAGAATTCATCTATATAGGCCAGTGGGGAAGAAACTTCTAGAAAAGTAGGAAGCAAACAGATTGAGTTATGGGAAAACTCCAGCCTCCTGTCGGGTCTCTCCTGCAAGTCAGAATTCCCAAATCAGGTCCCTTAGGATTTATAGGCAAACACATTCCAGGCAGGCTTACGGGGCCAGAGGGCAGCCCGGTTCCTTCATATCTCAATTAGGCTTTACTTCCTTAGATTGCTTTCCTAACTAACTGGGATGCTGGAAGGTAACAAAAGAAGGAGCTGAACTCAACAGTAACCAAACACCAACCAAGGAGAAGGCACCTCAAAACTTGCTATTGATCTGATTCTCATCAGGGTCACTTTGAGAAAGGGTGGGTGATTTGGGGGTGCCACAGAGAGGGGCTTTCCTGCACTGTCCACTGAGGAAGCCACTAGTCACATGTGGCTATTTAAAGTTAAATTAACTAAAATTAAAAGTTCATTCTTCAGTTGCACTAGCCACATTTCAAATACTCAAGAAATGTTATGTGGCTCGTGGCTGCCATACTGGACAGGGCAGACATGGACCATGTCCATCATCACGGAATGTTCTATCGGACAGCACTGCTCCAGAGAGTCACAGGGAAGTGGGAGGATGCTGATCTCCCAGGGGAAGGAGGCTGGGTGAAATGGGGTAGAGAGAGGCAGCGGACAACAGCTCACTGAAGTACTTTCTCCGAGCAGCATATATTTTAAGGTTCAAAATCTTAAAATACATTGACACTTTGGTTCACTAATCCCACTAGTAAAGTGGTTCTCAACCAAGGGCCACTGTGCCTCCCGGGGACACGTGGCAGTATCTGGAGACATTTCTGGTTGTCACGAGGGTGGAGGGGAGGTGCTGCTGGGTCTGGTAAGCGGAGGCCAGGGACGCTGCTAAACATCCTACAGTGCCCAGGACAGCCCACCACGAAGAAGCACCCACGCCCAAATGTCAAGAGCAACACCTATGAAAAATGATCTAAAATAGGTGAAGAGCTTAATGTATAAAGAAGGGCATCACAGTACTAGGTACAATAACAGGAAAAAGGAAGCAAGCCAAATGGCCAACAATAACGATGGGACCCAATACATTACTGCCCACCAACAATCATGCAAGAGTTAGTCCCTGAGGACCTACCACATGCCAGGCTCTGCACAGGCACTGTGGACGAGGGAGCAAACAGCAAAACAGAACTCCCCTCCTTGTGAGGTCTACCTGGGATAATGTTTAAAGGGTGTTTAATAAGACACTGGAATAACTTGGAAGTGCTTTGGTTACTGGTCAGGGAGAAAGGGTGGCTATAAAATTACTTGATATATCACCACATTTTGGTTTCTTTACTTACAAAAAGAAAAAAGACTAGATACAGAAGACACTCAAACACAACAGTAACTGTAGGTAGAGAGCTGGAGGGGGCTGTGGTATGTCTATACAAATAAAATAAGCCATTTTGTATGAGAGAGCGTTTACCCAGAACCCAAAGTGGCCTCCTCTCCTCTCCTCTCCCCATGATCCCATCGGACAAGTGCGGCCATCACTGAATTCTTCCCGGGTTCCTGCTTCTCTCTGTCTAGAAGAAGGGCAAACCAGACAGCGAGAGCTGGAAGCACATGACTCCAAGGCCGTCCCAGGGCCAACTCAGCCTGCAGCTGTGTTCTATCTGGTTTGCAGTGTTGGCCCTCGGATATTCTACCGAAACCCCAGTGGATTTCCAACATTTAACCTCAGCAGATTTCATTTCAAATACCTGAATTTCTAACTCCCTTAGAAATCGGAAGAGCTGGCACATGGGGATAAGAGTCCCCAAAGACAAAAATGGCTAAAGCTGATGAGGGCCATCCCCTTAGGAAGGGCCACTCACTAGCATGCCACAGTCCCCACCACTCCCTGTGACCTCTGACATCTGGCAGTTTGGTTGGGGGCTCAGCCCCGGTGGGTGTTTGAGGCTGTAGTCACCACGCCAAGGTGAGGTGCAGAGGTGGGCAAACCCTTCCTGGAGCGTGGCCCAGCCAACAGACGGGACGCACAGGGAGCTCCTGCCACGCAGAGCTAGGCACGAGGCTTGGTATAAATGATGCCCGTGGTCGCAGGCAGGTAATCTTGGCTAAGGATAAGAGAGCTTGGGGACCCCGCCACAGGAGAAGCTCTATGAAATTTGTAAAGGGCTATTCATCTGTTTCAATGCTCACTACAGGAAAGCTATCTGAGATGCCAAGTGCCAGGAGCTAACCTCCAGGAATTCAGCTCAGCCAGGGAGCAAATAAGTAACAAACTGCCACTACCTGACAAGCTCCCTCAATGGTAGGGGCACGCAGAGGGCGATGGAAGCTCAGAGCAGGGAGCGATGCAGCATAAACGTAAGTGATTTTTACGTTCAGCAGAACATCAAACCCTGAGGCCCCGTCACTGCTCCAAAGCAATAATACAACGGCATTTATAGCTAGCTATTCGACCTTTCGTTCCCCTTTACAAACCTCAATGTTTCTGGTTTCTAACGTCAAGGCTTATCTGCCCGAGTTTTATGATGGGATTGAAATCATCAACAAATATCATTCATTACCGTGAACAAGATGGGGTCCGTACGACAGCGGATTTCCACACTGGCCGCAAGGAGAATCACCAGGGACGTCTGGATTCACCCCGGAAGTTGGACCTCATTGATTTGTGGGGGAGCACGAGCAGCAGTAGTTTTTAAATGCTCTTTAGATCATTATAACGTGAAGTCTGGCTTGAGCCAACTTGTATAAGTGAAGCTCTCACAGGTAAATAGTCATCCGGCTCCTGGGGGGCGGGGGCATCTCCACAGAGAGGGAAGATGGGAGGTGAGCGGAGTCAGGAACTATATACGGGAAGCACACGATCAGTTACTTTAAGCAGCATCTGCTTTTCAAACTGAGAATTCCACCTAGAATATTGAAAATATCTTTAGAACTCTATTTATTCAGCCCAGGGGTGGGTGATGGCATTGCCACTTGGCAAGTGCAAGAAAAGCTCCGGGAAACACGAGGGATGAGGGCAGGCCCCAGACAGTGTACAGTCTGGCAAAGAGGAGAGAACGGAAAACTACCAGCCAAGTACACGCACTAAAAACATTTCACGACGATATGCTTCTGCATGTGGTAAAGAGTAAAATGCCACGCTCATCCCAGGGTCAGTTTCTCCTTTTTCGGAGGGAGACGGTGGTTCTAAAATAGTCATCAATTTTTAAAACTGGTACACAGAGCACGTGCTAAGCATGAGACATACAGCTGACCAGGAGATTATTCGAAACAGACTTTCCTTTGCCTTCTTTCTAAGGGTGAATGTGATGCAGCACTTAAGTAAAATGATCCTATAGGAACTGCCCAGCAAAATATACCACGTGCCCTAACTTGGAATTTAATAAAACATGCGCACTTCTATGGAACTGAATCCCTTTGAGGTGACCTTTTTCTTCTGCTTTTCTGCCCATCAAAACCTGCTCTTAGGAGTCCCTACGCTGTTCCCAAAGTGTGTATGGAAGTAAGTCACTTTCGACCAGCTGGAGACATGGGCGGGGGAGGCCAGGGGGCGAAATGGAGAAGGTGCAGGAAGGAAGAACATGGCGGGGCCTCGGCCCCCAGGAACCCAGGGGCGAGAAGGGACCCGCCAGAGTGATACAGGATGCTGTGGGAAACAATGCCAGGTCAGCGGAAGAAGAGATTCCTATGACGCAGAGAACCCTAGGGAGCACACCCTCTCCTGCCCCCAGGCCCAGCCTCCTATCAGATGAGAACTTCGACTAGAAAGCTCCACCAACCACCCCACGACCATCCCACCTTCTCAGTTTTGAGCCAAGCCCTCAGCCTCCTTTGGAATTAAGGGTCAGGAGGTAGGGGGAAAACAGACCGACGATATCTTTCTTCAGAGTGGAAAACTGCAACATTCCACAGTACCGTGATTAAAGCGGAAACACCGCATGCAAGCACCAATCGTGCTCTCTCCGTCAGAAGAAACCAGAAAGAAACAGTAAGCGCACAGCTCAGCATCTTACACACGAATGCTGAGGTGCCCTTACCGTGGGCACAGGAGAAACAGGCGGATGACATGTCACCTCCTGAGAAGCCTGACGACATGGCAAGTCTTGGTGGTACTCCAGGCAGGCCAGGCCATCCTGTAATGTGAGTGAGCGTGATGCTCTGCACAGAACATTCTGGAGAAAGGGGAGCAGGGAGCTGATGCCGGCTGATCCTTTATGGAGCTGCTGGATTCTCTGTTTTGATGACGCCTAACCATTCAGTCAGGTCGTCAGTCACCTTAGCTAAACTACTGCTTCACCAGGTAGTTGTCTGTTTGCGGAGGAAAGGGGGCTTATCAGAACCCCATGGTTAGGAGGCAAGGGGCTGCATTTGTTTGTTTGTTTGTTTTCAGAAAGCTTCCCAGGTGTTTTGCAGGAAGCCCCAAGAATCACTGGTCCAGATCAGTGGTTCCTGAGCTTGGTTGCTATTGAACTCACCAGGAGAACGTCTCAAAAATGGACACCAGTTGCAAATCATATACCTGACAAGGGTCCAGTATTCGTTATATATAAATAAATCCTAAAATTCAACAACAAAAAGGCAAACAACCCAATGAAAAAATGGGCAAAGGAACTGAACAGATATCTCTCCAAGATATACAGACAGCCGAAAAGCACATGGAAAGAGGCTTAACATCATCAGCCATTAGGGAAATGCACACCAAAACCACAATGAGATACCACTTCACACCCACGAGGATGGTCGTTTTTTCAAAAAAGCAAACAGACAAAAAACAACAACAACAGAAAATAGCAAGTGTTGGTAAGGATGTGGAGAAACTAACCCTCATGCATTGCTAGTGGGAATGTAAAATGGTACAGCTGCTGTGGAAAAAAACAATTTGATGGTTCCTCAAAAAGTGAAACATGAAATTACCATATAACCCAACAATTCCACTCCTAGGTATATACCCAAGAATACTGAAAGCAGATACTCGAACAGACACTTGTACACGCGTGTCATAGCAGCCCTACTCACAAGAGCCAAAAGGTGGAAACAACCCAAATGCCCATCAACAAAGGAAGGGATAAACACAATGTGCTCTATCCATACAATGAAATGGGATTCAGCCCTGAAAAGGAATGAAGTCCTGATACGTGCTACCACATGGGTGAGCCTTAAAACATTATGCTAGACACAAAAGACCATACATTCTATGATTCTATTTATAAGAAATGTCCAGAATCAGCAAACCAGAGAGACAGAAAGCAGATCAGTGGTTGCCTGGGGCTGGAAAGAGGGAGGAATGGGGAGTGACTGCTTAATGGGTATAAGGTTTTCTTTTCGGTGATGGAAATATCTTGGAACTAGACAGAGGTAGTAGTTGCACAACACTGTGAATGTACTAAATGCCACTGAATTAACCATTTTAAATGGTTAGTGGTTAATTTCACGTTATGTGAATTTTACCTCAATCTTTAAAAATGGGAAGAAAATGGATATCGGGGGCTTCCTGGGCCCTGCTGATCAGAATCTCCTAGGGTGGGGAGATATATATATATACCACCTTAAATTAATATAAAACCGAGAGCATTTCTGTGGCTAAGACCTCAGGGTTTTACCTGATGTTATACTCATCATGGGTAAAGAGTATGACATGCTGCCCTCCCTCTCTCTGAAAAAAACTATGCATTTTAGAAATTTTTTTTTAAATTTATTTTTGGCTGCGTTGGGTCTTCGTTGCTGCGTGCGGGCTTTCTCTAGTTGCAGCGAGCGGGGGCTACTCTCCGTTGCGGTGCGCGGACTTCTCATTGCGGTGGCTTCTCTTGTTGTGGAGCACGGGTTCTAGGCGCGCGGGCTTCAGTAGTTGTGGCGCACAGACTTAGTTGCTCTGTGGCATGTGGGATCTTCCCAGACCAGGGCTCAAACCTGTGTCCCCTGCATTGGCAGGCAGATTCTTAACCACTGCACCACAGGGAAGTTCCAAAACTATGCCTTTTAAAACAGCATAAATAGGGCTCCCCTGGTGGCGCAGTGGTTGAGAATCTGCCTGCCAATGCAGGGGACACGGGTTCGAGCCCTGGTCCGGGAAGATCCCACATGCCGCGGAGCAACTGGGCCCGTAAGCCACAATTACTGAGCCTGCGCGTCTGGAGCCTGTGCTCCGCAACAAGAGAGGCCGCGACGGTGAGAGGCCCGCGCACCGCGATGAAGAGTGGCTCCTGCTCACCGCAACTAGAGAAAGCCCTCGCACAGAAACGAAGACCCAACACAGCTAAAAACAAAATTAATTAATTAATTAATTAAAAAAAATATATATATATATATATTAAAAAAAACAGCATAAATAGATGTGTAACATTCAGAAAACGAAAATAATGACAAAATCATGGCAACGAGGCACTCAAGAGCAACGGAACCAGGACGGTGTGCGGATTCAAAATCACGCCCCCAAAATGATGGACGGACCCAGAGTGTAGTCCGCAGAGATGAACACAAAACAAACTGGAGAGGTGACCTCAACATCACCAGACTGTGGTGTGCTCATTATGGACACCCAAATAAGGGCAAATGTTAATGGACCCTAATGAGAGCTGACAAGGACCAGAGGGAAAGGTGAAACTGAAGCTGCCCCCCAGGCCAGCTCAACAAAAGAAAGAACGATCTAACTCTGAGCTGGCTGGCACTCCGTGGTCAGAGATGTCATCAGGCAGAAGGGACCCGGCCGCCTGACTGCTGACGGCCCACGTTCAGGCTGCAATGCTTGCGGGAGCGTGAGGTGCAAGACCCCCCTCGGAACAGGCATGGTGCCTGTGGCTTCAAGCCTCTGATGTTCCAACGCTGTTCACTGTGACAGTTCCTGGAGGTGTTTCGGAAATCTGGCTTCAGGGACCTCCCTGGTGGTCCAGTGGCTAAGACTCCATGCTCCCAATGCAGGGGGCCCGGATTCGATCCCTGGTCAGGGAACTAGATCCCACATGCCGCAACTAAGGAGCCCGCAGGCCACAACTAAAAGATCCCGCAGCTAAGATCCAATGCAGCCAAAATAAATAAATAAATATTTTAAAAAAAGAAAGAAATCTGGCTTCAGTAATCCTGACTGGAGATGGTGACGTTTTGTGTCGTTGCACAATTCCACCGGAGTGGAGGTAGTTACCATGGAGGGACCACCATACGTAGTATTCATTTGCTCCTTTATAAACAAACTGTGCTACAATTAACACTCTCCAGCACCTTCCTTTCCCTGCTTCTGGAAAGTTCTGACTTTGATCCATCTTTCCAGTAAGTCTAAGACCTGACTATCAAAAGAACAATGGCCTAAAAAGGTCACACTTCTGTTTCACCTTTACTTTCAAGGGAGGAAAAAAGAACTTAATACGGGAACAATTAACTTTACGTAGGGCTACCTTTTTGGTGAGAAAAAAAACCCAGCTTTGCAAACAGTACCAGCCAACTGTTTCACAAAACCAATTCCAGTAACTCGTATGCCTGCGGTACCGTTATGTCATTGGTTTGCTTCTCGGAAAATTTCCCAATTTTTGTTTATTTTAGTAATTTGGAATAGGTCAAGGCACCTTCTTTAACTCCAGGTGGAGAGGTAAAGCAACCAAACACCAGTGAAACATAAAAAAGATCACGGGAGAGAGAGGAAAGACGCAAAGGCATGCTTCTGTTTTCTGGTCCACAATCAGTGAGGAGCTCCTGTGGAATCCAAGTTGACTTTGAACTACCCACAAGTCTGGAGAGTAGGCCACAAACTAACCTCGCAGCTCAGGACAGTGGAAAAACCAGGAAGAACTTAGCTCCTCCTCCTACCCCACAACCTGGTTGGGATTAATCCACATGGTTTTACTGAAAATGATAAAAGTAGCACTCCTCCCCGAAATGACGTGCTAGGGTGTTATTTTCACTGGTGCAAAAAAAGGGATGACACCCACTCCAACCAATGAAAGAGTGGCTACTAAGCACCCCAAACAGACGGAAAGAACGTCTCTGTTTCTCTACTTTACATAACAAAATAAAAGTTAGCCCGGCTGAAGGAAATCCAGACTTTGGATTCCAAATATTTACTGAGTTGGCACTGGATTTACAACTGAGATGCTGACAATGACTCAGGAAAAACAAGGATGTTATCAGTTACATGTTCATATAAAACTTTATAGTGATCCATATTTTTAAAGGAGCCAAGTGATAAATGGCATAAGAAAAAGAATTCTATGAATAACTTTCAAGGTAAAATAAGTACATGAGTTCTTATTTCAAAATGGAAAGTATGTCTAAAGCCCCAAGATAGAGCTTAGAGTTGCTCAAACAGGAATTATTGGTTCTGGCCACCGAGGTGGCACTTAAAATGCAAATGGTACTCTGTCCTTCTCCCTTAAGTACGTGGGAATGCAAGAAGCTATTCTTGGTAATCCTTGACATTTTCGTCAAATGCCATCTGCATGGTGACATCTTGGAGGTTTATGATATTGGAGGGGAGACGGTTTGGCTTCCGGTGTCTTGCTGAGGTGAATGAGATGGCAATGGCGGGTTGACCTGGGCCAGACCAATCACAGAATGATTTATGTGAGATGCCTTCTGAAGCAGTCAGTCTATCCACGGCCAGCAAAGCACTGCCAGGTCGGCTACGTGCCTTTCCTGAGGAAAAGTCACAATGTGAAAGAGCTCTGCAGGGCTGGCCACTGTGGGCTCCAGCCTCATCATTTTAGACCCCAAACCACCCAACCATTAGGAAGTAACTACTCACTTTTTTCTTTAGTCATAATAATAATTAAAAATTCATTTCTAAAACTCTAAAACAAGAATTTACAACATTGTATGGGCATTCCAAAAGTACATGTAAATCTTCTCTAAAGACATACTATTCAAACACACGGCTCGGCTGCTAAAATAACAAAAACGAAACACATCTGCTGCACAGTGGCCCCCGCTCCGTGGCACTCCTCGCAGCCCCGTCAGCAAAGCTGAGGACAGTCCGGGGAGAAGGCCCGGCTCCCTTGTGCCGGTGCTGGCAGAACCCTGACCTCCCCCAGCCCGCAAGGATCCAGAGGCAGGGTGAAGCAGACAGGCCACTACTACACTACATGTCAGTACCAAGCCCTCCCCACAAGCTGTGACAACCAAAAGTCTCCAGATGTCGCCCCTAGCTGAGAACCACCGCTGGAGTGGACTCCGAGAACCTGGGGTGGGAATCTCTCTTACAGCTTCGGGCACCGGCTGCTAGGAAAATCTTTAAGTTAACTGTTGAAGTGACTTAACGTCTTTCACCACCTTCCTAAGCCCGTTTCAGCAACTTTCCCATATCCCACCACTGGCATGCGAGCCCCGCAAGAGCGAGGACTTTCCAGGGGCATCAGCATAGACATGCGTTCTGCGAGCTCCCTTTCAAGACCAAACAGCACAATGATTTGGGTCAACTTAACTTCAACCCAAAAGTAAGTTCACCTGTGCCTTTAAATGTACATCCAAAAGCTGTTAATACACATATGAAAACTGTCTTGTAGGTATTGCACAAGGTAGCCAAGAAGATATAGCTGAAGATCTTGACCCTGAATCAACTTCTCTTATTCTTAATATCTGTCCAGTATTAAGTGTCTATTAATTATGGAACAAGGTCTAATCACGTGACGTGAATTTGTAAAACCTCTAACATCATCGGGTACTACAAATACCAAATTATGGAACAAGGTCTAATCACGTGACGTGAATCTGTAAAACCTCTAACATCACCGGGTACTACAAATACCAAATTCTGGAACATGATGACATCCATACCTGGAAATCAATAATTCTGTACATGTTTGGGGTGTTTTCAGATTTGCATCCTAGCTAATACAAACTACGATGAAAGCTGAAGATGCAAACGCTTTGGTGGTGTTAACACAGTACACAAACAAGCATGACATCGATCACAAGTCAGCAAGCTAAGTCCCAAGGGCCAAATCCAGCCTGCCTCCAGTCTCTGCAAATAAGTTTTTATTGAACGCAGGCAGGCACATCCACATTTAGGTATTGCCTATGGCTGCTTCTGAGCTACAACGGCACAGTCGAGCAGTTGCAACAGAGACGCTATGGCCCGCCAAACCTAAAATATTTACTATCTAGCCCTTTACCCAAAAAGCTCGATGGCTCTGCTCTAATCTGTTCATAACATTTCATTTCCAGCAACTTCATGTACCCAGCCACAAAACCAAGGGAATGCAAAGAACAGCTCTAAGCAGAGAGGAAAAATAGTCACCATGCACTCTGAGTGCTTCTTTACACTGGTGAGTCTCCAGTGCTACACAAGTAGGAGGAAACTAAGGAAGCAATTCAGAAGCAGAAGTGACATAAAGGAGGGAGGAAAATTTGACAGGCAGAAGAGAAAAGACCTTGAAGAATCACTAAGCTGAATGACTATTTATTCTGTACGGCCACAAGAACAATGAAAATATGAGTGTCTACTACACACTAGACATTGACCTTAGTGTCCCCATTTTCTGAAAAGAGGAAACCAAGGCTAAGGGAGTCCAAATGCTGCCTTAGGGCACAGGTGAAACAGAAGAGCCTCGAGTCAGACTCAAGACCATCCATGCCTAAAATCAAGGCTAACCACATCCGGGTGGTCCCTGTGGTTACTGGTACATTCCAAGAACATACCAATGCCCATGTTCATGCATACAAACCTTAACTATCAAGAAAATGTTACATTTTTTTAAATTAATTAATTAATTAAATTATTTTTGGCTGCATTGGGTCTTCGTTGCTGCGCACAGGCTTTCTCTAGTTGCGGCAAGCAAGGGCTACTCTTCGTTGCGGGGCGCGGGCTTCTCATTGCGGTGGCTTCTCTTGTTGTGGAGCACGGGCTCTAGGCACGCGGGCTCAGGAGTTGTGGCGCGCAGGCTTAGTTGCTCTGCGGCATATGGGATCTTCCTGGACCAGGGCTCGAACCTGTGTCCCTGCATTGGCAGGAAGATTCTTTTTTTTTTTTGGCTGGCAGATTCTTAACCACTGCGCCACCAGAGAAGTCCCGAAAATGTTACATTTTAGTATATCCAAAAAGAAATTAAAAGCATATAATACAATTTTAAGAGGTTCTTTCAAAAACGTGTGAGGGGCTTCCCTGGTGGCGCAGTGGTTGAGAATCTGCCTGCCAATGCAGGGGACACGGGTTCGAGCCCTGGTCTGGGAAGATCCCACATGCCGCTGAGCAACTAGGCCCGTGAGCCACAACTACTGAGCCTGCGCGTCTGGAGCCTGTGCTCCGCAACAAGAGAGGCCGCAATAATGAAAGGCCCGCGCACCGCGATGAAGAGTGGCCCCCACTTGCCGCAACTAGAGAGAGCCCTCGCGCAGAAACAAAGACCCAACACAACCATAAATAAATAAATAAATAAATAAATAAATTGTATAACTTTAAAAAAAAAAAAAAAAAGTGTGAAAGATAAAAATGCTGATATTGAAAGGCCCAGGTATCAGCTGGTCCTTTATCCACAAACTTCATTTTACCCCAAAGGCTGCCACATAATCAGACATCACATCAACTTTTCTAAACAAACAGCAGTGCTACTAAGTCGTTCTATAAGATAAATTCCTCTGAATGAGAGAGGCAGTTTCCTTCATGAAAGTAACTATATTTTTAACCTAGTAATGATTACCAGGTTGTAACATGGTAGTACTCTCCCCTTACAGTTGGCCAAACTCCTGGGCAATGTTAACGTGTGGCTTCTTGGTAAGTGTCCCTGGCGATTGTATGAACGTTTTAAGAAGCCCAGAAGCCTTTTGCACGGTTAGAGGCTGCTAAGTCTAATTTACATAGCCTGGTCTGTCCAATTACCAAGACAAGGCAACCACCTGAATTTAAAAACAGAGTCACTTTAAAAGACTTTTACAAACAACTATATTGTGGTATAATCTACAAACCATAAAATCTTCCCATTTTATGTGTAATTTCAATGATTTTTAGTAAATTTACTTAGTTGTGTAACACATAATCCAGTTTTAGAACATTTCCATCATCCCAAACACACCCTTGGCACCCATTAGCGGTCACTCCCCTTTCCTACCCCCAGCCCCAGGCAACCACTAATCCACTTTCTACCTCTATGGATTTGGCTTTTCTGGACATCGTGTATCAGTCGAATCATACAACGTGTTGTCTTCTGCTTCTTTCACTTAGCACAGTGTCTTTGAGGTTCATCCATCACCTCCCTTTTCATGTGAAACCTACCCAGTACTTGGGGCTCATATCTAGTGACTGCACACCACAGTTTAATGCTGGGTTGGGTATGAGGCTGGGAAGAGTTAGAGAAAGCACGTGGAAGGTTCTCCACAAATCACTGTACAATGGCTGCTGTATGATGTACCTGGGCTAGTGATAGCAAACACATGAGCACGCAGCCCTTATGGCAACGACACGCAGAGTGTACATGGCAGGCACCTCTGGGGCCGTCTGCCCTTCTCAACGAAGCCTCTGTCATTCCAGGAAGCAGAGATGGGCTTCGAGAGGTCTGCAATCCTCCTGAAAGCATATGCAAGCTTCTGTGTGCTTGCGCGTGTTTCCAAACCCAGAACCTCTACCTTGTGTCCGATTTCCTGGGGCCCATGATCCCAGTGCTTTAGAGTCCCTGCACTCGACCCAGCCTCAGAGCACGTCTACCAAGTCTGTCAAATGCATGAAGGACATATGAATACTCACAAAAGAGAGATGAAGGAAAAACAAATATTAGAATTCAACCATATAAACATCAACAATTTAACAGTTCCAAAGACCACTGTAATAGTAAAAAAGACATTAGTAGAAAAACTGGTGAAATCCAAATAACGTCTGGAGTTTGCTTAATAGTAACGTATCAAGGTAGGCTTCTTAGTTCTGACAAATGTACTATGCTAATATAAGATAGTAACAGTGAGGAAAACTATCCTATCTTTGCAACTTTTCTGTAATTCTAAAACATTTCAAAATAGAAGTGTATTCCAGCAAATCAACGACCACTGGATTGCATTTATCCCATGCCTAGATCTCTTAAGGCAAATATGGAAAGGAAAAAAACAACACTACAGACAAAATAATTGCACATTAGCAGCATAATAATTACAGTACTTATATAATCATACAGATCAGGGATAATCTAAATGGTCGAAAACAGAGGGATACTTAATAAACGACAGCACAGCTGCTCAGTGGCAGCTTATGCCTCCAAGAAGAACGCCAGTGGTGAGAACACAGGGCAACAGGGGATAGAGACACAGAAGCGAGGATGCCTTTGCCGGCTGCAAGTAACAGAAACCCCAATTCAACTGGCTTTAAAAGATAAGGAGACTTTGCTATTTTACATTTCACATACGAAAAGCTGCTGCAGGCAGGCAGCTCCAGAACCTTATACTGTCTACCCACCCACCTTCACAAAGATACAGCCTTTCCACTCCACCACCCTCGGTTTCTCAGCAGCTCCCTGCTGGCTTTTATGGCAGCAGCTTGGCTGACTGGCTGCAGGTTTAGGTGGAGACAGGACGCTAATTGGCAGGAGTTACTTCTGTGTAGGTCTACGGGAACAAGGGGCCTTCTGCTCAACCATGCCTGTCTCAGACCTCCCCTCCCAGCTCGCTGGACGGCTCTGGGTCATGTGCTCCTGCCTCTGCCAACTGCAGGCCTAGCTGCTCTATGACTGGCTTAGAGCCACCTGAGGCACTACTGACATTTGGGACTGGATTATTCTTTGTTGTGGTAGGGGCCATCCTGTGCTTTGCAGAATATCTGGCGGCGTTCCTGGATTCTACCCACTAGATGCAAGTAGCACCCCATACACCTCCAGTTGTGACAATCAAAAATGTCTCCAGACATTGCCAAATGCCCCCTGAGGGGGGGCAATCTCCCCTAGTTGAGAACCACTGGCTTAGAGCCATCAAGACTTCACCAGGGGGCTTCCCTGCTGGCGCAGTGGTTGAGAGTCCGCTTGCCAATGCAGGGGACGTGGGTTCGAGCCCTGGTCTGGGAAGATCCCACATGCCGCGGAGCAACTGGGCCCGTGAGCCACAACTACTGAGCCTGCGCGTCTGGAGCCTGTGCTCCGCAACAAGAGAGGCCGCGATAGTGAGAGGCCCGCGCACCGCGATGAAGAGTGGCCCCCGCTTGCCACAACTACAGAAAGCCCTGGCACAGAAACGAAGACACAGCACAGCCATAAATTAATTAATTAAAAAATAAAAAAATAAAAATAAAAATAAGTAAATAAATAATAAAAATAAAGGAATTCCTTTAAAAAAAAAAAAAGACTTCACCAGGAGCTGCTGAGAGGGTCACATTCCCTGAGTCAAGACAAGGGTGGCCACTCCAACAAAACAGGGGCTCTGACAGCTGGCAAGAAGGCTCTGCTCTTGAGAACTCTAGAATATATGAGAAAGTGAAATACAGAAGTACAAGGTTATCATTATGAATAAATAAAACCTGTTTCTACAGGCATAATTACATGAAACAAACATTTATTGAGAACCTGCTATGTGCTAGGTACTGTACAGAAAAAGCAGAATAAAATGTAAATAAGTGAGTTAAAGGAAAGGAGGTAGTTAATATTAAAAAAAAAAACTGAATAACTAGATCTCTGCTTGATTCCTTCATTTTCCAATTTCCTTTTTAACATTTTAAAAGAATTATAGATTCACAGAAAGTTGCAAAGAAATGTACAGGGAGGTTCCATGCACCCTTCATCCAGTTTCCGCCAAGGTCCTATCCTGCGCAAGTACAGTACAACCCCAAACCAGGTAACCAACAATGGAACAATCCACACAGCTTATTCAGAGTTCACGTGCTTCCGTGTGTGTGTATATGTGTGTGTGTGTGTGTGTGTGTGTGTGTGTGGAGTTCCATGCCATTTTATCACGTGTGTAGCTTCTAGATACAGAAACAGTCCACCACTACAAGCCTCCCTCATGCCACTCTTTTACAGCCATACCCACCCCTGTCCCCCATCCGTCATCCTTGGCAACCACTGATCCGTCCTCTATCTCTATAGTTGTCTTATTTCAGGAATGCTACATAAACGGAGTCCTACCAATTTCATTCTGTGCATTGTGTTGGCTGGAATGGGGTTTGAGCACCTCTCGGTTTCCTCTGAAGGGGAGCAGGTTAATGAAGGGTTTTCCCTGTGACACCAGTCCCAGGGGGTCTTTCTGTGTCTCCAGGTCTGTAGGGAGAGGTGGAGAGCAGCTCTGAGCAGATACATATGTGCACACGCACAACTCCTGTAACTGGCCTTTAAAAACCACGCAAGTTCATAAAGCACAGGTGGGGGGAGGGGAGCCTCGTTTACCTAGGAGCACAAAAGAATGAGAGTCCCATGCCCGAATTCTTCCAGGAACTAAAACGTTTTGTATCTTTGAACCTTAGCTTCTTAACTGTGTATTTTTTTCCAGTATTATTCAGATATAACTGACATATAACACTGTGTAAATTTAAGGTGCACAAACATGCTAATTTTGATACACTTATATATTGCAATAATCTGATTACCACAGCAGAGTTAGCTAACACCTCTGTGACATCATATAATTACCGTTTCTTTTTTGTGGTGAGAACATTTAAGATCTACTCTCAGCAATTTTCAAGTATACAATACAGTGCTATTAGCTATAATCATAATGCTGTACATTAGATCCCCAGAATTAACTGTGTATTTTTAATGAAAATCATTCTAAAAGTGCTTATTTTCCTGTCTTCTTATTATAAAGTACAGTTGACCCTCGAACAACAGAGGGGTTAGGGGTGCCCACCCACCAGAAAGTCGAAAATCTGCGTATAACTTATAGTCAGCCCTCTGTACCCACAGTTCTTCTGTATCCACAGTTCTGTGCTGTAGTATTTACTACTGAAAAAAATCCGGTGGACCCATGCAGTTCAAACCCAAGTTGTTCAAGGGTCGACTGTAGTCTTTTTTTTTTTAAAGATTTATTCATTATTTATTTATTTTATTTATTTTTGGCTGCGTCGGGTCTTTGTTGTGGCACGCGGGATCTTTGTTGAGGTGTGAGGGATCTATCATTGCAGTGCGCGGGCTTCTCTCTAGCTGTGGTGCATGGGTTTTCTCTCTCTAGCTGTGGCGTGCAGGCTCCAGGGCACACGGGCTCTAGCTGAGGCGCAAGGGCTCAGTAGTTGCGGCGCGCAGGCTTAGTTGCCCCACGGCATGTGGGATCGTAGTTCCCCGACCAGGGATCGAACCCATGTTCCCTGCATTATAAGGCGGATTCTTTACCACTGGACCCCCAGGGAAATCCCTCAACTGTAGTCTTAATTGGCATGTTGTTTAAATAATCGAATCTAACTTTCCCTGCTTGTCTTATGACAGTTAGATGCAGCAGCCTTTCAGGGGGAGGAGAGAAGTCTCTATTGAGGGTTCCTTGACTAAAGGGTCCCCCGCTGGGTTTTATCTTTCTGAGCCCCTTCTCTCTAGTTGGTTAAACTTCCCGCTGGGGTCTTCTTATCCTGTGTCCCCCACCCCAGCCCCTATCTACCCCACCCCCAGTGACTAATAGTTTCCTTGAATAGACCCTGTATTCTCCTAAGATCAGAGGTCAGCACACGTTTTCTGTAAAGAGCCAGACAGTAAATGTCTCCAGTTTTGCGGGCCACATGGCCTCTGTCCAGAGACTCAACTTTGTCCTTATAGCGCAAAAGCAGCCAAAGACAATAACTAATTGCACGACTGTGGCCGTGCTCCAATAAAACTTTATCTATGGACACTGAGACTTGAAATCCCCATAACTTTCATGAGATACTACTCTTCTTTTGATTCTTTTTCAACCATTTAAAAATGAAAATCCCATTCTTATCTTGCAGGCTGTATAAAAACAGGTGGCCAGCGGGATTCAGCTTGTAGGCTGCTGTTTGCCAACCCCTGTCCTAAGATCTCCCAGGGGCAGTCATCACATCTGGGAAACAGTTTACACTCAACAAGCATCAGTTCGTCAACTGACAACAAGTATTGTTTTCTCGTACATGTAAGAAAATCCAGCCACAAGGAAATCTGGGGACTTGCGTGGTGGCATGCCACAGGTGCAGGTGCAGGAGCGGACCTGGACCCTCTGTATCTTCTGACTTCAGGGCTGACCATCTCCCCCCACCAGCCACCCCTGCTCCCCCGGCAGCAGGCTGGTAACCGCTGCGCTGTTGGCCTATTATTTCATGTAGGTTCTTTTTGTTTCCCCAGCTGCATTTTCATCCCCTTCAGGAAAAGGCCTAGGCGATATTAATTATGTGTTACCCTCCATCGCACCTGGCACAGACTAAGCATCTAGATTAATAAAAATCCTACCATATATTCGTTTTTGGCTACCTGTTCCTAATTTTAAAAAGAAATGTGAAATATTTTATACTTCTCTCTTAAAGTAACAAACTAAAAGCTAAATTAAGTTGATCTCTTTTCTTTGATCCTCAATTGATTTTTCTTGAAGGGTGACAGCTGCTCCCGTGGGCAAAGTTCGCACGGCTGCCCTCAGTTAGGATCCCATGATGGTGTGTCCTCTGCATTAAACCAAGAAGCAAAAGCACAAAACCAGATCCCTACAACATATATGAACCTCAATAACATTAGGCTAGGTGAATGAAGCCTGACACAAAAGGCCATCTGTATACAGTTATAGAGATATGAAATATGGAATATAGAATTCCACCTATACGAAATGCCTGGAACAGGCAAATCCATAGAGACAGAAAGTAGATTGGTGGTTTGGCAATTGCCAGGGCTGGGGGTGGAGAAGGGAGCGGGGAGTGACTGCTGAATGACCACAGGGTTTCCTTCTGGGGTGATGGAAATGTTTTGGAACTGGACAGAGCGGTGGTTGCACAACACTGGTAATGTACCAAATGCCACTGAGTTGTTTACTTTAAAATGAGTTATTTTGTTATGTGACTTTTAC
Source organism: Balaenoptera borealis (assembly GCF_965194805.1). Lineage (NCBI taxonomy): Eukaryota > Metazoa > Chordata > Mammalia > Artiodactyla > Balaenopteridae > Balaenoptera > Balaenoptera borealis. The sequence goes on along the minus strand of NC_138881.1, from coordinate 7,729,395 downwards.
CCCAATAAAAACAAGGTTTTTTAGAGAATGGTGGTAGATCTGTACATTCTGACGGTGGAAAGAGTGTCTAGACATATTGTTAACTGAAAATGGCAAGTCACAGAAAAAAAAAAAATTGATAGCAAGATCCCATTCATGTAAACTTCCAAAACAAATATCCGGGCTTCTGCACATATACTTCGGCAGAGGTGTAGAGAAGGGCCGAGCAGGCCACACAGCAAGCTATTATAATGCTGGTTACCCGGGGAAGGGGCAGGCAGGGATTTTCTTGTGTTCTGCATACTTCCACATTGTGTCATTCTAGTAAAGCAAGAACGAATGCTTCAATGGGTTCCCGTATAATAGATAAACACCCCAGGTCCCTGAGGGTCTGAACATTTTAAAGGGCATCCACCGTCAGGACCACGCACATCTGTGCATCAGAGCACAGCGCCAACAGAGACTGGAAAGTGGGGTCTGCAGGAGAGAAGCACAGCTGCTTGCAAAGAAACACTCAATCAGGCAGCTCTTTGGTCACCAGGATGTTGAACAATTAATTTTTATTAAGTTTCTCGCTCCTTTGGCTGCATCAATCAGTTGATTAATCACATGAAGTGCATTAAGCTTCATAAATGCGTACAACAGGCCTCAGAAGGGCCTACTGTCAGGACAGCATCACCCCCTCTTTACAATCTTTAATTTTCTCTTAGAGAAAGGCCAGTGTGTGCGACGGGCATTTCCGGACAGAAGGAGAAAGGAGAAAGGAGGGGAGGGTGCGAACACGGGTGGGTGCAGCCAGACCATCTCTGAACTGCTCTCTGAATGCCAGGCCCCCTCCTGGAGATTGGAGCCCAGCGAGCTGGCTGGCTGTGACCCTGGCCTTGTCCCTGACCTGCCAGGCAAGGTCTGCCATCGTGCTAGCAATGAGCCACAGGACAAGGGCACCTTCTCCTCCTTCAAAATTAGACAGATGACCGTCTTTGTCCAATTTGCAGAGAAAAATTAATAAATGCACCAAGTCTCACGATGTTAAGATTGCCATCTCCACTTCTGTTAAACATCAGCACCTCCTATATCTCACTTTTCCACTAGCCCTGGCACAAAACTGTGACTCTTGGCTACACACTGTAATCTCCAGGGGAGCTTAAAACTCGGGGCTACCTGGCCCATGTGGGGAGACGCCAGCATTCCTGAACTCCCCGGCCAGTTCCACTGTGCACAACCCCAGTGCGGAAGCCCGCTCCTAGCTCTCAAGGAGCCAAAACAAGCATCAGACAAACCAGGACACACAACAGCTGATCACAGCCAGCCTGAGACCTCGTATTTTTCACTGAGTACACGAGGTCGTGTTTATATCTTGACACTGTAAACCTATGAATGGTCATTTTTCTCTGAGTAAAACGGTTGGGAGTTGACCTCGTGGAATTAAAGACATAGCTACTTCCTAGATTCTGCAAGGACACCTGGACAGGGCGGGCGCTTCAGGGCGGCTTCCAAAACGCGGTGCAGCCCCGCCAGGGAACAGTATTTGGCAACGAAAGGGAATGGAGCACTGATCCACACTGCGACTCGGACAAATCTCGAAAACATGATGCTGAGTGAGATAAGCCAGACGCAGAAGGCCACAGGTTGCACGACTCCATGTACATGAAATGTCTAGAACAGACAAATCTATAGAGACAGAGAACAGATTCGTAGTTGCCAGGAGCTGAGGGAGATGGGAGTTACTGCTAAAGGGTACAGGGTTTCTTTTTGAGGCAATGAAAATGTTCTGGAATTAGACAGTGGTGATGGTTGCACAACCTTGTGAATGTACGAAAAACCACTAAATAGGGCACTTTAAAATGGCACATTTTATGGTATGTGAAGCATATCTCAATTTTTAAAAACCGGGGTAATTTTCAGGACAAACCCAGTTGACCCGTACACTAGAGGGCGGCCCCACACTGGAGACAGGCACCTTTGCACAGGACGGAGCTCACCTCCTGCGGTGGCTCTCTGGTGTCCTGCCCGAGCTCCAGGCGGCCTGGAAATGTCACACTCACCGGGGCAGTGCCCGATCTCCTGACGGCACTGAGGCTGGCACACAGGAGCCGCTCAGGAGACCTCTGCCTGGCTCGATGTCCCTCCCACTGAACTGCAGGGCTTGTCCCCCAGGGGCTGGCCCAGCCAGCTCCCTTCTTCTTTCCCTCTCCCGCCCTGAACCCCTGGAGCTTTAAGGAAATAAAAAGAGGGCCCTCCAGATGGAAAATGTTGAGGATTTCACAGCTCCACAAGCAACTTTTCAGGATGCCCTTGCCCTGTCTTTCTAGAGCCTCTGAGCAAAGGCAGAGGCCATCCTCTCCCCGGTGGCTCCTTCGTCCACAGAGGGATGGGGATGTCTCTTGGGGGCATCCCAGGCAACCTGATCCCCGTCTCTCTCTCTCTCTCTCTCTCTCTCTCTCTCTCTCTCTCTCTCTCACACACACACACACACACACACACACACACACACACACACACACACACACGTGCGCGCAGAAGGCCAGGCCAGCTCTCTCTGGGTTACTGCAGAACACTGAAGTGTTAACAGATTCATTTTCTTTTTTCGGCTGTGTTGGGTTTTCGTTGCTGTGCGCGGGCTTTCTCTAGTTGCGGCAAGCAGGGGTTACTCTTCACTGTGGTGCACGGGCTTCTCATTGTGGTGGCTTCTCTTGTTGTGGAGTATGGGCTCTAGGCATGCGGGCTTCAGTAGTTGCACCACGTGGGCTCAGTAGTTGTGGCTCGCAGGCCCTAGAGTGCAGGCTCAGTAGTTGTGGCGCACGGGCTTAGCTGCTCCACTGCATGTGGGATCTTCCCGGACCAGGGCTCGAACCCGTGTCCCCTGCATTGGCAGGCGGATTCTTAACCACTGTGCCACCAAGGAAGTCCCGAGATTCATTTTCTTCTGTTCCACTGCATATACACTTGTATACACTTGACATTCAGTAACTACCCATTGATTGAGAATATTCTACAAATTGAAGAATACATTCATACTACTTTCCCAAAGTTTCATGTACTGGTATTACCATTTGCATGGTTAGTAAATTCAGGGTTTTTCACATAAATATGTTTAACATCCGTTCTCCATGGAAACACAGACAGCAGGTCTCTGTGGTCTTACCCCCTGTTATGGAACATCTTAGTAACCACCAATCTGCTTGAAACAAATTCAGCTCCTAAATGTGCATCACTGCAACCAGGTGGATAGAAGGAGTTCAGCGGGTCTCCATCAGGCCATCAGGCCCCCAGAGGACACTTGGCAATGTCTGAAGACACTTTTGGTTGTCATGACTTGGAGGGGTGTGCTACTGGCAGGCACTAGGTAGAGACCAGGGATGCTGCGAAATATGCTACGCTACACAGGACAGCGCGACAATAAAGAATTACCCGCCCCCAAATATGAATAGTACCCGGGCAGAGAAACCCTGCTCTCAAGTAACACCTGCCCAGTTTGGATACCTCTTAGGACACAGCCTGTCAGCAATACAGTAAGTTGAATGACTCCACATGTTTCTCTATGTAACCGACTCACTGAACATACACCATCAACAACAACGGTGGCAAAAACAGTGAAGGCTTATGAGTGGGGTTAATAGGAGGCCTCAGCTTGGCCCCTGGTGAGTCCCAGCTACTCCTAAGGTGTCAGAAAGATTCCTTCAGCACCCTCCCCTCCCCGCTCCTGATTTCACCTGCCTTAATTCAAGCATCAGCTAAGTCCTGTGCACTACTTGTCTCCCTCGCAATTTCTCTGATATAATCCCTGACTTTTCTAGTCCTAGTGCCCCAGATATCTCTAACTCAGGCCCGTCAGCATCTGTGAAAACCTCCGACAATTTCCAACTGGCCTCTCCTCTCAGAATTCCACCCTGTCCGTCACTCATGCTTGGCTAGCTCAACAAATAAGACTTGGTGCCTAACGTGAGTGAAACTCCGAGCTCAATCCACAAGGTGCAGGACTCCTAGGAGTGTGTGAGGAGCCAGCAAGAGAACGGCTATAAAATGCCTGGCGCAGTCCCCCTGAGCGCCCGACAAACAGCGGCTAGAGTGGCTGTTATCAACTGCACCAAGCTGGCCACATGCTTCCACCGTCTCTGGGAGAACAACACATGGGGTGTATTGGTTTCCTACTGCTGCTGTAACAAACTGCCACAAACCAGGTGGCTTAAAACAACACACGTTTATTACCTCACAGTTCTGGAGGTCAGAAGTCAAAAATCAGTTTCATTCTGCCAAAATCAAGGTGTCAGCAGGGCCGTGTTCCATCTGCAAGCTCTGGAAAAATACACCTCCTTGGCTGTTCCAGCTTCTAGAAACTGCCTGCATTCCTCAGCTCACGGCCACATGACTCCAACATCTGCTTCTGCTGTCACATCTTGTTCTCTGACTCTGACCCTCCTGCTGCCCTCTTGTAAGGATTCTTCTGATGACACTGAGCCCACCCAGATAATCCAGGATGATCACCTCATTTCAAGATTCTTAACTTAATCCCACCTACAAATGCCATTTGTGTTGGAAGGTCATTTATTAACAGGTTTAGGAGACTAGAACATGGACATCTTTGGAGGGCCATTATTCTATCGGGGGCGGGGTGGGGGAGGTGTCTGTTAAATATCAAACAACAGTGAATATAAGATAAAAGTAACCAGTGGGTATAACACAGTACAAGGGGCACACGGTTACCCAGCCAAGGGAAGGTCAGGTTAGGTAGTGGATTTGGGCTCAACTCCGGAGTCAAGACAGACGCCTCCTCGTTGGCTCTGGGAAGCGAGGTTACTAAGTCAACCCCCTTGGCCTCAGCTCCATCACCTGTCCACCTACAACTCCTGCAGCCCTCGTGGGCTTTCAGTGAGAGCATCCACCAAGCGCCTAGAGTGCCTGGCACACGATAAGCACTCCACGTATGTCCTAAGACCCAAGGGATCCCAGCGGGGAGAACAGGAGGCAGGAACAGCACGGTGAGGCCTCAGGGAAGAGGACACGGGCCCGTGTGAGCCCCGTGGAGGCAGGGACCTGTCTGCTGGTGCTCAGCACTGGAGTCCTGAACCCGCAAGCGTGCCTGAGATGGAGAGGCTGTGCAACAGTTACTCAATGAATGAATGGGTGATCGAATGAACAGATGAACAGAGGCAGTATGCTTAAAACTGAGTAGGGACTGGGCAGTGGGGTGGCGTATGTGACAGAGCACTGCATCAGGGTCAGAAGACTCAGCTCAAGTCCCTGTCCTACTCACAGCCGGTGGGACGCACGCCTTGGCTACAGCCCTCACATACAAGATGAGGAGTTGGAAGGAAGCGGCCCTGGCTCTTCCAAGAACAAAGCTGGAGGATTCAAGCTACGCGTGGTCTTGCCCGAGCCTGACCTGCCTTACACGAAGGCTCGGGGTCAGTCAAACTGAACGGTTCGCTCTCTTATTCCAAACACACCCAGCACTTCCTCTTCCGCAGCACTTTCCTCACATTCCCCCTTCTCATCCCCAGCACTGAGAAAGCACGAGAAACGCTCAACCTAGGAGATGACTGACAAGGATAAAGAACCCCCAGGCTCTAGTGAGCCCTCCTCCTTTTCTCCGAAGCCATCACCACCTGATAATGGTGCCTGGTGACCATCACTGTCTCCATTTTATGTGTCTCCCACCTCCCAGACAAACCTGGTCTCCATCCACCATCCCAGCACACAGGAGGCCAAGAATCTATAACTATTACTTCATTTTACTGGATTTGAATGGGAATAACTGAACTCAGGAAAATTTAGCTCTGCTTTTATTCTATCAGATTAATTTTACTGAATTTACTGGAAAGGCAGCCAATTAGCAAAAGGACCCAGGCTCACCCGGTGACCTTTAATATGTCACTTGACCCAAGGGTTTATGCACTACAACCTACCAGAGGTGAAACACAGTTTCCACTTCCAAAAGCAGAGCGAAAGGGAAGAAAAGGAAACTTAGAGATTTCCAAACATCCGGGAGATATTTTTGGAAATGAATGACTTTTCCATTCGCTCCTCTTAAAAAAAAAAAAAAGGAAAGAAAGAAAAGAAAAGAAAGAAAGAAAGAAAGATATTAGACGGAGAACAAACCAAGAAGTGGTTGTTGATTATCTAAATGGAAGAAGATTCTTACAGAAGCCCACTCCTTATAGCCTGAAAAGCAAGACACTCCCCCATGTATACACAGAGACTACCTATAATGTTAAAGAATGAAAAATGGAAAAATCATTATTTGCTTATCAGAAAGTTTATATAATCCCAAAATAGACTCTGCGGGGTAAATATAGTAAACCTCCTATTAATTAACACTGAATAAAGGTTCCAAGAAGGTAGCAATGATGCCATCTGGCCCTGTTATGTGGGGCTCCAACCTGGCAAATTCCGGAACCATGGATTGCTTTCCCCTTAAAGCAACAGCCTGTTCAAAAGACTTTTAATATATCACAGAATTTCTCCACGTGGCGCAGGTCAAACCCCATCTCGTGAACAAATGGATCCCTAAAAGCTTTTGTCATGATATAATCTGGGCCTTCCACTGCCATCCTGATCATTTATACTCTGCTTTGATCTCAAATGTGACATGGTCCACCACTCAAACTGCTCGAGGTTGGCATTTCCAGTAATGTGCAATCCCAACTGAGCTATCGGAAACAGAACGCTAAGTTTCAACAGATCAGTCCACCTATAGGTTAATATCAATACAACCCTGCAAGAAGCAGACATATACATGTCAAAGGCACTGAATTTTTCCAAAAGAGGCAGAAAAGTTCTTCCCATATTATCCACCTAAATGGTAAATACCTTTTTATAAAGTGGCCATTGATCTCTGAGTTGATGTATGTGGAACACATATGTGTCACTAATGTAAACCACACACAACTCACCCACAGAAACTACCAGTCACAAAAATGGTGAATCAACTTTATTTTTAATCTTATTTATTTATTTATTTATTTGGCCGCGCCATGCAGCATGTGGGATTCTTAGTTCCCCGACCAGGGATCAAACCTGTGCCCCTTACATTGGGAGCGAGGAGTCTTAACCACTGGACCGCCAGGGAAGTCCCAACTTTATATTTTTTAACAAAGTTTTTGGGTATGATTCCCAGAAAACTAACTACGAAAATTATATGCACAGTACTGATCTGCAGAGATAGTGAATTTAAACCTAAGGTGGGTTCATACTCCAACTAAAGAAATTCTGTTTTGAAAATATTGAGATTTGTTTTTTACACATCTGTAGCCACATCTGTAAAGATGTCTCCTTACGTTTGCAACCTCTTCGTTGTAACTTGAAAAAGAAAGTACAGCTACAATAATTCACCAACACACCCTGAGCTGGCAAGACCCAATGTTGTTAAATACAACATTGAATGGAATTACTATAAAACTCTAGAAGAGTTTGTTTACAAACCTTGGCCCTCGGTGACCTTGCTTACGGCAGCATATTTTATGCTATTAGGTTTAATAAATTATATAGGAAATGATGTTTTCAGTCGGCAACAATTTTCGCCTAACTGACTACATTCATCTATTCCTCCATAATTTCATTTTCTTTAAAAACCTATTTCTTTGCCTCTCCTGACAGTTCTCCATTTGGAAGCTGTTTGGGGAAAGTCCTCATTTTCTGAATACCGTTTTCCAGTCGTGTGAATCAAATGCAACTCAAAAAGGGTTTTAACTGTCAGATGCACATGGAGAAAATGCTGCGTGCTCTGACACACGGTTTTTTCCATATCATAAAAATCAACTACAACTTTAAAGGATAACCGGCCCCCTATAAAAATCGGCAGGGTTCTGTCGTGAAAGAAGAAGAATGACTATTACAGCATTTACACCCTCCGCAGACTCCACTTAAATGTCGGTGGCTCGCTGAGCATTCCATACATATTTCGGGCAAGGTATTATGGGAGCTGAAGTGCAAGCTGTCCCCTGCTGAATTTTCACTCACTATGAAAACAATGTCTCATAAAAGCGTACACGCTTTTACTTTACAAAAAAATGTAAAATGTCCACTTTCGTTCACTCCACCGACAATTTTAGCATTAGAAACAGGGCTTTTTAAAAACCTGTAACGTAAGTGATGTATAAAATGTCATTCAATAACACAGACTTCTGGAAAGAGGAACATAGGAAATGTGTATGAAATACATGGAAAGGAAGATTCTACAAGCTGTCTTCTGTGGGGTCTGCTCACCTATGGCCTGGGTTGTACCATTAAAATGGAAATTCTTACATTTATACTTTTCATCATGAACCCACACTCCAATGTAACCACAACTGTTTTATATTACCCTCATAAAATGAGTCTTTGCCTTTTCTAAGCAAAACAGTATTTTTTAATTGGTTCATTTTCCAGTTGTTTGGAATTTTAACAGACATACAGCATAAAAGGGCACCACATTCCAAGCAGTTCTACCAACTCCAGAACCATCCAAGGCTTGATCAGACAGCTGTGGCTCTAGCCTTTGGTTAAAATTATCATATGATCTCACCTGATTTTCAAAATAACTAAGCATCTTTTTAAGCCAATAAACTGTGCTATAATCTCTCTAAGTTTCTGAGTCCAGAAGCTTGCCATGTTCAAAGAGAATGTTAGGGAACCATGATCCTTTTGCCTTCCTTTGTTTTTCCCTATCTGAACCCAGAGAAATCTTCAAACAATAATTTAGCAGCTTCCCTCCCCAAAGGTTTATTTTCAAACGCCAGTGCCATGCAGCGCTGCCTTTCCAGTGCAGGTAGGAGGAAGCAGGAGCCTGTCACCACGCTGGGCCTTTTCAAGTCTCAAAATCACTGGGAAGCTTGCAGTATTTCCTTTCTGGCACTCAGGCCCAGTGTGGAGAGAAGTTGCTCCAGATAGGACAAGATATCAGATAATCACTGTAATCCCTTGGTTTCAACAGAATTCCAACTCCACAAAAAAATGCCTCTCCCCAAAAGCAGCTGAACCAACTGAAACCAACAGACAATCGAACAAAAAGTTAACGAAGAAGTCATTACATGAACTTAATTAATCGTAATCTGGTGGTGCTTTTAGAAGCATCCGTTTTTCACTCCGTAGGATTTATTTACGTGAATAATAAGACAATTTAACGCTCTGCTCGGATCTTGCACAAAAAGGAAACCTAAAATTCAACTCTTGTTTTCCCTTTATTCCAAAAAGCATATGGGTCTAATCATAGCCCATTCTGACCGCAGTACACAGGCTTTTTCAATCAGAATTTTAACTCAACTTTTAAGGCGCTAAAGAGCAGCCATCACAAGTTTGATGGTTACTCCAAAGAATCGGGAATCCCTGAAGTGTCCCATCTGGCACAGCCTTCGAATGGAAACTAGGCTCAGCCCGCCAGACAAGGAACCCACACCACGAGGCTGGGGCGCACGTTTGTGCTCCAAGATGACAGCTCATCTGGCCACCGCGAGGTCGGGGGCGCCTGTAGGGCCACGGCCAGGGGGCGGTGGGCCGCGGAGGCCCGACAGGGATGGGCGAGACCGCGGAGGAAAAAGGAAGAGAGGGCCATCCGTCAGCCCCTGGAGAGGAAATTCCAGGCGCCCAGCTCCCAGGCGTCGGTCAGCGGGTGACGTGAGGGAACCAAGGAAGAGTGTCCGCCCCGCGGTGGAGGCCGGGGATTCCGCACTCCTGGGGCTCGAGGCCGGGAGCGGGGGCGCCTCGATCCTCGGCCAGGAGTCCGGGGATGGGGGCGCCCGGATCCTCGCCGGGCGCGGAGGGCTCACGATCTTCGCCCACACCCGGAGGCCTCCCGGGTCCTCGATCCTCTCCCTGGGCCCAAGGTATGGGGCGCCCTAATCCTGGCCGGGGCCCGCGCCCCCCTTACCGGTCGCGAGGGTCGATCCACGACGTCTGGCGCGTGTTGTGGTCGATGTAGAAGACGCGGCCGTCGTAGTCGCGCGCCTCCTCCCAGCCGGCGGGCAGCGGCAGCTCGGCGCTCTCCCGGGCGCGCGGGGGTGGCGGCGCGGAGGGCGCGGGGGGCGCGGGGGCCGCGGCGGGGGGCGCGGGCGGCGGCGGCGGCTCCCGCGGGGGCTGCGCGGGCTGAGGCGGCTCCCGCGGGGCCTCGCGCGGCTGTCCCCGCCGCCGCCGCCGGCCGCCGCTCAGCCATGGCATGACGGCGCGGGCCCCGCCGCCGCCCGGCCGCCCCACGCGCGCCGCCTCCTCCGCCAGCACTAAGGCCCGGCGTCCGGGGCGCGGGGGCGGCCGCGGGGAGCCGCCCGCCGCGCCCGGTGCATCCTCCGCCCGGTGCCCGCGCACCGGCGCCCGCCTGCCGCCCGCCGCCCGCCCGGCCCTGCGCGCTGCCGCCCGCGCCGCCTGGGTCACTCGAGTCGCCGCCGCTCGTGGAGTCACGGCCCCAGAGCTGCCGCAGCCGCTACCGGCGGCCCCTCAGTTCCCGCGGCGCGCCCGGCCATCTTCGTTCCTCGGCGCCGCCCGGTAGGGGCGGGGGCTACGCAGGCCCCGCCCCGCCTGTGGCCCCGCCCCTCCCCATCCCCTCGGCGGCTCCTCCCCCGCTTGCTGCAAGCCCTTCAATCTCCCTTGGCTGCTCCGCCTCCAATCTCTCCTGGGGGCTCCTCGGCTCTTGGCTCCTCTGCCCCCCAGCCCCCACCCCCGCCCGCTGCTTCTACTCCTCCTCCCCAGCCGGCTGCTCCTACCCCCCCAGCCCCGCTCAGTGTTCTTCCGTCTTCCCCTCCTGCTCCGCGCGCTCCTCCCTCTTCTCTCCAGCTCCACCACCTCCTTGGGCCTCGCCGGGAAACCGCACGGGAGCCAGGATGGGCGCCGCCGCGTCCGTCCGCCCCCGGGCCACCGCGGAGAGGAAGGAGGGCCGGGAGGACGGCGCCCCACCCGGGCTGCAGGCGCGGCCTGCCGGGGGCTGACTCTTGGGGCCCAAACAATTCCCGGGGGAGAGGGCGGTCACCTCACTGCACCCATTCTCAGGCCTTGAATGTCTGGGGTCCTCCTCTCTGCCCACTTGGTGGGGGAGGGGAGCTGCGCCCTGGGTCTCCCGAATACTCAGGATGGTCCCGCGAGGGTGGGTAAGCCCCCGGAAGAGAGGCCGAGGGAGCTCCGTAGCTGGAGGAGGAACCCGAGGCCGGTCCTCTTGGGTGGGACCTGGAGGACACACCTGGAAGTGGGGAGCTGGGCAGGTGGGCACTTCTCATCCCTGCCAGGAGAGCCCCAGCAGGGCTGGTCCGAAGTCCCCACTCTGGGCCAGGGCCCCTGACCTGCCCTGAGCTCTTGCATCTTCCAGTCTGGAGGATCCAGTAGTGTGAGTGGAGACCCAAGTAGGCCACTGCTTGGGCGGAAGCCAGGTCAGCTCCTAAAACATGAAACCTCTATGGTAATTGGTAGTTATGTTCTACTCACATCTCATAGCTGGAGAAACTGAAGTCCAAAGATGGGGCTCTCTCTTGCTCCAAATCCCCCAGCTACTACTTAGTGCTCCAGATCCCTGGCCACAAGACTTAATGCCAGGAAATGCAGGAAAGTATCAGGGAGGTTTTAAAACACTGTTACAGTGATACAAAAAGATCTAATAAAAACCCTAACAGCAATCCATATCTAGCTACATAGGGGAAGAGACTAGAGGAAAACCTCCCCAAATGCTCACAGCAGTTTGCATTCCTTCAGTGGGATGATTTTTTTTTAATTATCATATTTACTGTCTAAATTGTTTGTAAAAGGGTTATATTACTTTTATAAGGGGAAAAGTTGTTTTAAAAAAGAATGTGGGGCTTCCCTGGTGGTGCAGTGGTTGAGAATCTGCCTGCCAATGCAGGGGACACGGGTTCGAGCCCTGGTCTGGGAAGATCCCACATGCCGCGGAGCAACTAAGCCCGTGCGCCACAACTACTGAGCCCCCGCTCTCTGCAACTAGAGAAAGCCCGCCTGCAGCAATAAAGACCCAACGCAGCCAAAAATAAATAAAAATAAAATAAATAAATTAAAAAAAAAAAAAAAAAAAGAATGTGAAGGCATGGAGACTGTAATTGGGACATATCCGAGGGAGGTCTTTCCTCCTCTTCTCCCACCACAACACAGAAACTTCCTTGCTCCCCAAGAATCTGCCCCCACCCGAACATCATATGCCGGAAATTCCACCACTGGAGTCCTTTTCGTTACACATGCACAGTTATTAAATGTCCAAGGGAAAGGGATGGAGCGTATCAAAAAAGCAAATACTTTGTGATCTTGCATGTTCCAGAGAATGCCCAAATGCTGAGTGTCCCTACCCTGACGTCTTCCCTTCTGATCGGCATGCTTTATTACCAAGGAGGCTGCCACTGCCTTGTCCCTCTCCCCCTGCCCACGCTGCAGTCACCTTACCACCCGACATGGCTGGGCTGAAGCTGCAGTCCCGCCCTCCCTGCCAGGCATCGTGTCAGTTCAGAATTTCACAGATCTGGGCGCTATCACTAAAAATTATCCTGAATGGGGCTGGAGTGCATTGGAGTGACGCCAACCTCAACAGAGAGAGAGAACACCCACACACATCAAAGGACTCATAGAAGGAAAGGCAAGATGAAAAAGTATCAGATAAAGAGTAAGGGGTGGGGGAAGCTACACCCCATGAGGAGCTAAGAGGCAAGTGTTGATGGGCCTTTCCCTGAGCATGAGATCTTCTTCTGGACTCCTCAGACTGGCTGCAGACCTACCACATGCAGGCACTGGGCTGGGCGTTGGGATGCTGCAGAGAACAGGAAAGAGTCTGTGCACCCCCAGCCCCCAAGTCGGGGACTAAACCAAGAATAGGCATTTAGGACTGTGGCTTGTCTACAAACCAAGCCAGGGTGCCAGTTCAGACTGGGAACTCAGGGGAGGCCTTGTGAGACCGAAAGGAAGATGGCTTGGATGAGGAAGCTGAGGCACCGGTCCTTAGATTCTCGAGTCCTGAGCCCTTGCCCCTTGGCACGTGTAGCCGCAGTCACCAAATACTTGCTGATTTCCTAGCAGATATGTCCGGTGCCTCACCCAGATCTCCGTGGCTGGGGCGCACACCCTTCTCAGAGGATTACCCTTGGAGGACAGATGTCTGAGAGGTGACGCTCCCCCCGCCCCCTGCCCCGGGACTGCTTCTGCAGTATGACAGACCAGGCCCCTTGCCTTGGTGGGACAAAGTGTAGTGCACCTCACCCTCCAAAGCCCCCCATGGGCTACCATGGCTTTGCTAGCTCCTTTCCTCTCTAGCCTGCCTCCCCTACCCGCATCCATCACTTGCATGAGAACTACCCCTCCTTGGGCGCTGCTTCTAGACAGCCTGACCCCAGAGAGTCTGCTGTGCTTATTCTTCCAAGCACTTAGCAAATATAAACCATTTGACCATCGTGACAACATCTACAGATAGTCCGAATTTCATTTGCACATTAACAGAGGAGAATTGGGAAGAAATGTCACACGGTGTGCCAGTGGAGACAGATGGAAGCCCCTCACTGAAAAGGCTTTATCCACAGGCCCACCCACGGCCCCTGGACCTCTCTGAGTCAGAGAAGCGAAGCAGACCGGCCGCATTTGTCTTCCTAAAATGAGCCAACAAAAGGAAGAGACCAGAACTTGGGATGACCGAGGCCTCCATCTTCCCTTGTAATGTTTGCCCCAGGCAGAAACTGATGGTCCGTAAAGACCTGTGCTGGGCATTGGGATGGTAGAGAAGTTGGTAGCGGGGGTGAGGGGACTCTTGCCTCCCCAGCTTTGCCATATATTGGGAAGTTTTGTGTGCGTGTGTTAATTGTTAGGGAGAATAAGGCCTGTCTTTCTCACAGTCAAGTGGGGCTTTCCATGTTGGACTGAAAAACACAAGCATACACAAAACACTGCAGGGAGAGGAGGCTTTCGTCTGAGCCGAAGGCACAATTATGCATTCTTTATTGGCTCCATATTCATACCACAGCCTTGCCAACAACGAAAGTACAAACATTGTAGCGACCTCTCCTCCCACCAAGATTTCTGATGGAAAAACGGCTCAGGAAAAATCCACTTAGGCCCTGGGTACCGGAGATGCAAATATTCATACTTGTTCTCCTTGCAGACCCTCTGGGGAATCCCCTTGCCCAAACTGTTAAAATGCCCTCAGGTGGAGCTTGCAGAATATTTTCTTTAAAATGCTTCTTAAGGAGTAAATCCAACACACTCCTTGCATGCCAGGCAAGCATGCCCAGAGTTCGAAGATTTTTACTCAGATTCCGCCTTCTCTTCCCAAAGGATAACCTTGAGTTATCAAGGAAGGTACAAAATTGCCTCTATCCACATTCAATACTTGGGAAGCTTCTGGAAAAGGGAGCACCAGCAGGGCTGCAATCGTCATGTCGAAAATGAGAGAAATAAATACTGCTGGAGAAGTCTTGCCTGCTTGTATAAACAATCATGTGTTCCAGGAAGTGACACAGTGGGTAATTCTACACAATGTGCTAAGAGGAAAACGGAAATGGGCCAGAGTGGGTCTGAAGAAGAAATGGCTCATTGTTTGGCATTCTTTAAATGCTGGAATAGTTACTCAATTATGTGCGCTTCCCATATATTTAAATAATGCAAATCCACAAGCTGTAGAGAAGATCAGCTGGAGTTCTGGCTAATTCCTGTCTTGCCGGTTTAGGGACTGCAGAGGCACAGAGCAATGCCGAGATCCCTAACCCGAGACCTCTCCCCAGGTTCAGGAACTAAAAGCGGGCGGGTGGGGCTATTCCCTGAGGTTTTTTTTTTCCTGACTTTAAGTTTTCAACTTTAGACACTTATTTGACTTGGGATCGGAAACGCCCTTGTTTGGATTTTGAGTGTGGACGGGGAGCCTGGGAACACTTTTCTCAAATGGGACTTCCTTGACTTGGGTAGATTTGTGCAGTTTTGACATGAGCTTTTTCTCACGTCCTGATCTTCCATTCCAAAGAGATGCAGAGTATTCTGAAAGAGTCAGCTGTGTGAATAAACCAGGCCGTCTGTTTGGTCATTTTAGTGCTTTATTCTGCTGTGTGTTGGCTTCTCCGCGCACAGCGATGCCCTTGGCGTTGGTTCATGGCTGTCATGTTGTAGGCGGACTCGGCATTTGTACCTGGGTTATTAAACTTCAGTTTTAAGAAAAAAAAAGTAAGACCAATTTCTCTCCCAAACTTAGAATATTTGCTGTCACCCACTTGCTTCCTCTCCAGGTCTCCCCTCCCAAAACTATATTTTTACTTCTCCTTCCCAACCCTTGGGTTGTGTTGCACAAAATGGTAACGAGCCAAATGGAAATGTATTCCAGGCAAACCATAATTTTCAGAAGACACAGCTGCCATGAGCCGGCATATTACACGATGCTTCCTCCTGGCTGGGTTCTCTCCTGTTTAGGATTATGACTCTGGTCCCCTGTGGATTTGGAAAAACAGATTCTTCAACTGCAGACCTCTGCTTTATGAGCCAAGCAGACCAGCTTGGAAGTCTCAGGCTTACAGAAACAAGAAGGCGGATTTATCCGACACAGAAATGAGCAGTCTCTGGGTTATTAACAGTTTTTTTTTTTTCATTTGATGACACCAGTATTATAAATTAGTCTCTTTTGTAGCATGAACGGAACAGTTTTGGAACACAGGCAACGTCATTAGATCCTGAAACAACAACCCTGAGATGTTTGTTATATATCAGTGCTTTTCAACGGGGGGGCGACTGTGGCCCCCAGGGGACATTTGGCAACATCTGGAGACGTTTGCTACGGGCGTCCAGTGAGTAGAAGTCAGGGTTGTCGCTCAACACCCTACAGGGCCCAGGACAGCCCCACAACAGAGAATTATCCATCCCAAATGTCAGTGCTGATGTAGAGAAGCCCTGTAATACACGTGTAATTGATGGTAACATTTGTTCTACCTAGGCTTTTAGTGGGGAAATCAAGGCCCAGGCAATGTAAGTAACTAGGCCAATGTGATCTGGCCACTGCTAAAAAGCATCAGCCCTGAGATCAAAGCTCAGCTATCCCATCTGACCTCTGTATTAGTCAGGTTTCTCCAGAGAAACAGAACCAATAGGATACATCTATCGAGATTCATTATGAGGAATTTGCTCATGTGATTATGGAGGCTGAGTAAGGAAAAGTTGAGTTAGCAAACTGGAAACCCAGGAGAGCCAATGATATGCTTTCAGTCCAAGGCCAGCAGGCTGGAGACCCCAGAAGAGCTGATGTTTCACTTCAGGTCCAAAGGCAGGAAAAAGCGGATGACCCAGCGCAATCAGGCAGGCAGGAGGAGTTCCCCCTTACTTACTGACTCACAGGAGAGTCAATCTTTTTGTTTTACTCCGGCGTTTGACGGGTTGGATGAGACCCACCCACATCTGCTTTCCTCAATCTACTGATTCAAGTGTTCCTCTCATCCAGAAGCACCCACACCAACACACCCAGAATATTTGACCAAATATCTGGGCACCCTGTGGTGCAGTCAGGTGGACACGTAAATTCCCCATTACACCTCCTGACTTGATAGCCAGTTGCTCTGTGTTTCTACAACTCTTTACGTCCACAGAGTGATTCATGGGCCGGCAGCACCAGCATCGCGGGGGAACTCATCCAAATGGCCAGCCCGGACCCATTGGTTTGTGAAGCGCTATGTTACACACATGGAAGGGGATGGTGCGGGGGTGCGGGCATCTAAAAAAACCGATTTTACTGTATTGATTCAGAGAGCCATCCGGTTAGTGTTTCCATTACTCAACTCCATAATCAATAGGGCTTTACTTATCATTTAAGAGGTGCCAAGCGCTACTCAGCTCTGCGTGAGAAGCATATTTAACAGTCTGGATTTGTTTGTCATTCAACTTTAGGCCATGTCTCCACGAAGTTCAGCCTGGCTTACCTGGCACAGAAGTAGAAATGGGCAAAAAGCCAGCCCCGAGCCTACCATGGTGTCAGCAATGTTTGATTTTTGCCTGTTTCCTCTGCCTCTCCCCTGCCTGGTGTCCCCACCCAGGACTGGCTACACAGTTTGCTGTCTACATTTTGCAGTGCCAAATGAAAAGGCGAGACCCTTCTCAGGCTGCTTCCACAAAACACGCCAAACAGAGTGGCTTATAAACAACAGACATTCATTTCTCACAGTTCTGGAGGCTGGGAAGTCCATGATCAGGGTGCCAGCATGATCCGGTGCGTCTTCACATGGTGGACGGGTTTAGGGAGCTCTGTGAGGTCTCTTTGAAAAGGACATTGATCACATTCGTGAAGCTCCATCATCATGACCTAAGCACCTCCCAAAGGCTCCACCTCCAATACCATCATCGGGGGGCTAGGACTTCAGTACATGAACTTGGGGGGCACACCAACATTCAGACCACAGCAGACCCCTTGTTTAAAAAAATATTAATAATTTCAAGATGGTGATGGTAGACAATTAAAACAAGCACAAGCCCTTCGGAACACAGGGCCCTGTCCATACCTTTGACTTTTAGTCATTGTGTCCTTTGAACATTCCAAAGGGACAGCAATTTTCAGCAACAGCACAGAAGATCATTTTGGGGAAAGAGGCCCTGTCCCAGCAAATCAAACCACTTGTTTCCCAGGACTTCTCTGCCAGCCCAGCTACCTCCCCAAGGTCAGCATGATACTGCTGTCAGGAAGAACGTCCCCTGCTCCTATGCCCAGGGCTCCCTGGTGTTGAGGGTTGAATTATGTCCCCCCCAAAATATGTTCAAGTACCTATCCCTAGTACCTGAGAATGTGACCTTATTTGGAAATAGGGTCATTGCAGATATAATTAGCTAAATTACGATGAAGTCATACGGACGTAGGGTGGACCCATAACCCAATATGACTGGTGTCCTTAGAAGAAGAGAAAAGACAGACACACAGGAAGAAGGCCATGTTATGGAGGCAGAGACTGGAGTGATATGTCTAGAAGCCAGCGAATGGCAGAGATTGGCGGCAACACCAGGAGCTGTGAGAAAGGCCTGGAACAGATCCTTCCCTAAAGCCTTTATGTATTTTTTTTTTTTAATAAATTTATTTATTTATTTATTTTTGGCTGTGTTGGGTCTTTGTTGCTGCGCGCGGGCTTTCTCTAGTTGCGGCGAGCGGGGGCTACTCTTTGTTGCGGTGCGCGGGCTTCTCATTGCGGTGGCTTCTCTTGTTGCGGAGCACAGGCTCTAGGCGCACGTTCTTCAGTAGTTGTGGCACGTGGGCTCAGTAGTTGTGGCTCGCGGGCTCTAGAGCGCAGGCTCAGTAGTTGTGGCGCACGGGCTTAGTTGCTCCGCAGTATGTGGGATCTTCCGGACTAGGGCTCGAACCTGTGTCCCCTGCATTGGCAGGCGGATTCCTAACCACTGTACCACCAGGGAAGTCCCATTCTCTAAAGCCTTTAAAGGGAGCATGGCCCTGCTGACACCTTGATTTCAGAATTGTAGCCTCCAGAACCGTGAGAGAATAAATTTCTATTGTTTTAAGCCACCCAGTCTGTGGTACTTTGCTTACCGCGGCCCTGGGAAACTAATACTCCTGGAAACTTGTCCCTAGGCTCTTGCTTTTGCTTCAGGGAAGACTGAAATCTATAGAAGTGTCCTGATCAGTGCCAAGAAATCCCAGAAAACAGAAGCCTTCCATGACCACCTCCAGAAATCCCACCAAACCCAGGAGCCCCAGGTATGACGCGCTTGACTCCGTAAACAGTAATAGCTGACATCCAACGTAGACCAGAAGTATCCAGTTTTACCATGTGCTGCACAACGTTCCGATTTACCTTGGACCACTGGGTATCCAACCTGTAGATGAGGGTAATGTCTCTTTATGGAAACATTTCAGCTAATCCCAAAGAAGCAGTGATGGAATCAGAATTAGAGTGAAGACCCCTCCCCCATGCATTGACTGGATCCTGGCGCTGAGCTTCAACGGTTGCTAAGATGAGAAAAAGATCAGACTTGATGTGCTTCCTCAGAAAAACACACCACCTGTGACGTAGTCTTGTCAAAAAGTCAAACCTGTATCGAGGGATCAAAGCCTGTAGATCTGGTTACCTGCTTCCAGGAAATACAGACATCAGAGGAATAGTTAACATCTCGGGAATGCTATCAGCAAAATCCCAGCTGATACCCAACAAATGACCTTGTTTCTTTCAGAAATAAACTCTGAGGGGGGGAAAAAGGAGAGATGGAAAGGGAGCCTGTAGATGAAAAAAAAGACTAAAGAGACATAGGAACTAGCAGCACGGTGTGGGCTGTATTTGAATCCTGATTCATACAACTGGAAAAACACATCTGTGATATTTATGAGACAACTGGAAATGTAAACACTCCCTGGTAGTTGATGATATTAAGGGATTATTTCTTAAAATTTAGGTTGGATAATGGTATTCCAGTTATTTTTTTAAAATAGGGCATATATTTTAGAAACACATTTGGAAATAATTATGGGAAATGTGATCTATATATAAGATTTGTTTAAAAATAACATGGGTGATGGAGAGTGGGAATGAGTAGATTTGAGACAAGGTCATTATAAATTGATAATTGTTGAAGCTGGTGATGGGTCATGGGGGTCATTATAAAACCTCTACAATTCATATATGCTTAAAAATGTCCATAATAAAAAAATTTGAAAATTCCATTGGAACGCCATAAAAACAGCTGAGTGGATAGAATCTGAATTTTGGGTGTTACGTATATTGGTTTTCTATAGCTGCTGTAACAAATTACCACAAACATGGTGACTTGAAAGTACAGAAATTCATTAGAAATCGAAAATGAGTCTCATTATGATAAAATTAATGTGTTGGCAGGGCTGCATTCCTTCTGGAGGATCTAGTGGAGATTCTGCATCCTTACCTTTCCCAGTATCTAGAGGCTGCCTGAATTCCTTGGCTCATGGCCCCTTCCAGCAATCATGTCCCTCCTCTGCCTCAGCTTACATCTTACCTCTCCTTCCCTGACTCTGACCCCCTGCTTCCCTCATATGAGGACCCTTTTGATTACATTGGGCTCACCTGGATAATACAGAACAATCTTCCCATCTCAAGATCCTTAATTTAATCACATCTGCAAAGTTCCATTTGCCATGTAAAGTAACATATGTCACGTAAGGAAACACAGCTTTTGGGGATTAGGACATGTCTGGACATCTTTTGGCGGGGGGGATTATTCTGCCTACCAGGTATCTCAGATCGACATTTACCAACATTTTTTTTGTTCAAAACGGAGACATCCTGTTATGATTTCTGCATACTTCAACAGGGGTGATTTTGCCTCCTGGAGACATTTGGCAGTATCTGGAGACATTTAAAAAATGTTTTACTTTATTGGAGTACAGTTGATTTACAATGTTGTGTTAATTTCTGTTGTACAGCAAAGTGATTAGAATATATATATATATATATATATATATATATATATATATACATTCTTTCTTTTTCAGGCAATATCTGGAGACATTTTTGATTGTCAAGACTGGGGTTAAGGTCGGGGAGGGTGGGAGGGGGAGGAGGCGGTGCTACTGGAATCTATCTAGTGGGTAGAGACCATGTATTGTAGGCTGCTAAACCTCATACAAAGCAGAGGACAAGAGATGTACCAAGCCCCACGTGTTACTAGTACCGAGGCTGAGCAGCCCTGGGCAAGGAGCGACAGAAGGAAAAGAGCATGTTATATTCTCCACAAGGTATCTGCGAAGAGCAAGAAATTAAGTGTTTCTTGAATGAATAAACAATTAGCTTGCTAGTAAGATACATTACACCTTCTCATCAATAAGACGACCTCAAATTCGGTGACCACAGCTGAGTCACCGAATTATATCCCAAAGTGAATATAATTCGGAATATCAAAAAAAGTATGTGTTCCTGCTGAAATCACAAGAAGACAGACACCAAAGACCTGATGTGCCTCTAGGGAAGAAAACACCACCAACCTCTGAGACAATTTTGCCCTAAAATCCAAACCCGATCTGATCAAAGCCTCTGGAAAGATTCCATGGATTCCAAAGATCTTATTTGCAGATAAAAGGGTATTTACATATCTTAGGATTCCTCTAGTGCAAAGGTCTTTAGAGCTAGAGAGAAAAGTACATATTTTGAGAACCACGGACCTGCAAAATCCAATCAAGGATAAAGCTGCCAGTCCTACGAATGTCCATGGGGCACATGGAGGACTCAGTAATGTGTACAGCTTAAAATTAAGGTCAGGGTCTTGAGAGCACCTCCCGTGAAGTATAGCATCCTGGACATAACAATCATTTATAGGCTTCCAGTGTCCCATTAGGGTCACTGACAAGAATCTAGCTAGGGGCCAGCCCAAATCGTGGGAACGTATGCAGGCTCAGTCATGGGATGGTAATCACTATCTGTAATGGAATGAATCTCTCAGCTCCAGGAGGATTTGGGAAAAGTACAGAAACTTTTAAGAGAATCAAAATATAGGATTCGTATTTGGGGTAAAGAAGGAATCTCTGCGTATTTGGTATTTCATGCATTTGTAAAGTTTCAAAGAATTTCTGAGTTTTGGAAACCACTGTAAAATATATAATTGGGTAATTCATCTAAACGTGATTTTAGTTGAAAACTAATTTTATATAGTATTGGAATATTTTAAAAGAACTTATTAAATTATACTATATTTGTAAGTTTAATTTATTAGAGTTTAAGGATATTTGCATACCTGGGAATGTATTTGTTAAGTGAGACAATTGAAGTGATTAAAAAGGGAACTGGGTGTAATGTGTTAAGGGTTTTAAATGTACTTTAAAATTCATGAAGGTGTTTAATTATCTGAGTTTGCAAGTGGGATCAAATATTTTCCAAAGTCCTCTTAAAATTGGTTGCTATTATTTGCTAGACTTAAAAATGAATTTTAAAAAAGAATAATCAATTTTCTAGGCTGAACTTAAAAGGTTAAGGAAAAGCTACAATGAGATATCACCTCACACCTGTCAGAATGGTTATCACCAAAAAGAACACAAATAACAAATGCTGGGGAGGGTGTGCAGAAAAGGGAACCCTCTCACACTGTTGGTAGGAATGTAAATCGGTGCAGCCACTGTGGAAAACAGTATGGAGGTTTCTCAAAAAACTAAAAATAAAACTACCACATGACCCCTCAATTCCACTGCTAGGCATATATCCCCCAAAAACCATAAACACTAATTCTAAAAGATACATGTCCCCCAGTGCTATAGCAGCATTATTTACAATTGTCAAGATATGGAAGGGACTTCCCTGGTGGTTCAGTGGTAAAGAATTCACCTTCCGATGCAGGGGAAGTGGGTTCGATCCCTGGTCAGGGAACTAGGATACCACATGCCACGGGGCAACTAAGCCCACGTGCCACAACTACAGCGCCTCAACTAGAGTAGAGAAAACCCTCACGCCACAACTAGAGAGAAGCCCGCACGGTGCAACGAAAGATCCCACATGCCTCAACGAAGATCCCACGTGCCGCAACTAAGATCCAGCACAACCAAAAAAAAAAAAAAAAAAAGATATGGAAGCAACCTAAGTGTCCATCAACAGATGAATGAATAAAGAAGATGAGGTAAATATATACAATGGAATACTACTCAGTCATAAAAAGGAACAAAATAATGCCATTTGCAGCAACATGGATGGACTGGGAAGTTATTATGCTAAGTGAAAAAAGTCAGAGAAAGACAAACACTGTGTGATATCGCTTATATGTGGAATCTAAAAAATACAACAAACTAGTGACTATAACAAAAAAGAAGCAGACTCACAGATATAGAGAACAAACTACTAGTTGCCAAGGGGGGTGGGAAGGTGGGAAGGGCAATATAGGGGTAGGGGATTAAGAGGTAGAAACTATTATGTATACAATAAGCTACAAGGGGGAGTTCCCTGGTGGCCTAGTGGTTAGGACGCCGGGCTTTCACTGCCGTGGCCCAAGTTCAATCCCTGGTCGGGGAACTGAGATCCCACAAGCTGTGGGACGCTGCCAAGAAAAATAAATAAGCTACAAGGATATATTGCACAGTGTGGGGAATATAGCCAATATTTTATAATAAGTATAAATGGAGTATAACCTTTAAAAACTGTGACTCACTGCATTGCACACCTGTAACTTATATAATATTGTACAGCAACTACACTTTAATAAAAAATGTTAGAAAAAAAGTTAAGGGAAAAGTAGGCATTTGAACTTATAACTTAAATAAGTTGACTATCAGATTTGTAAACTGAGTAGATCTTTTTTTGTGCACACACAAACACACACACACACACACCCCATTTTTGAGGGCTATAATCACTTCTGAAGGGCTGTACAATGTCCAAATTACTGTCCTTACATTAAAAAAAATCACAAGTCCATCTTTGCAACCCTGTGCCAATAATATGAGCAAATACCAATATTGTTTACCAAATAAATTCCACCCAAACTCAGAAACCTTGCTCAGCCCTCCAGAGCCTGCGTAGAGCTGATAAGGTCTGATATGATTCAAAATGCATTCCTCCTAAGATGCTTGTTTCCGTGTTTTTTTTTTACATATTCTGAATCTAATTTTCTGCCTTTGTCATGTTCTCATCCATTTATGGATTTGCATGCGTGTGTGTGATTGGTTGTCATCTGAATAAATTATTTCATTCCTAACCAACTAATTTATGTTCCTTATAAAGGGCCAGCTTAACTCTATGCCAGTTTAACTAGGGAGTGTTGATGGAGGGTCCAAATAACCCTGTTTGCAGCCGGTATGTGCTTTGGATGGTACTGAGCTCTGATTGGTTGAATTCTCCTGTGGTCTAATCGTGCCCCACCACAGTGAGAGTCACACTCTGTGGTCCACCATCTGGCCTCATTCGGACCTCCGCACATTCACGTTTAGGAAGCATTGGTCTACACAAGAATTCAGGTAACAGTAATCACTGTTGCAGTGATATGGTGCTGTTTGAGTTTCATGCTCAGCAGACGACATAGTTCCATTTATTTCTTTTAAATGAAAAGATGACAAGTTGCAATTCAGTTAACTCTGTAAATTGTCTCTACAAATTATTAAATTACGTGTGTATATTGAGTTCTCACAAATGGCACTTGGGTGACTGGAACATGAACATGTCACATTAATAGCTGGACAGAAGTCTCCCATGATATGGAAAGGGGTGGGGGGGTATCTGCTATAATCCGTTGAGGCCCTAGCACCCCGGAAGCTCCAGGAAGTGTGGTGAGCTCCAGCCAACTCAGCTACTATCACCCTAGATAAAGTGCTGGGTAGATTAATGAAGGTCACAAATGCATTTCTGTTCCTCACATCAAGAAGGGAGTCCATTTCCCCTCTTCTTTTTAAAAAAAATTTTAGCTTATTTATCTTGCTTTTTATTATGACATCGTCGCATACATGCAATATTTCCCCTCTTCTAGAATGAGCACACCCGTGGCTTTCTTTGACTGATATAATATGGTAGAAGTGAAGTTCTGGGACTTCCATCCCCAGGCTTAAGGGAACAGGTGCTTCCACTTTCTTGCTCTTAGGAGTCAGCCGCCATGTAAGAAGTCTGATGACTCTGAGCCCGCCATGCTATCAGGCAGCGCAGGAGAAGCATGTGGAAAGGAGCATTGAGGAGCCAGACTCTGGGAGGTAAGGCTTCTTGCACCATCCATCCCAGACAGCTGCGCAGCCCCGTGCATGACTGCGGCCCATGCCACGTGCAGCCAAAGAATCCCCTCGCTGAGTCCTGCCTGACCCACAGAATCATGAGCAAACAATAAAATATTGTTGTTTAAGCCATTCATCTTGAAGGTGATTTGTCACATAGCAATAAATATTTGTGACAAATGCACGGACCTGTCTAACAGCCGCTTACCTCCTATTCATCACAGAATAGGTCTGCCAACCTAAGAGGAGTTCCTCCCCCTAAAGCAGGGGAAGAAAGGGAATGAGGAAAGCAACGAAAACTGAGCTATAGAAGAAGAGCTAAGAAACAGAAAATGAGAAAATACCGAAGACATGTTGGCCTGCTCTGATGTAACTCTATGTTCCCAGATGTGGCCAAGCAGTGCCCACCCCCATCACTCTTTTTTTCTTTCTAAAATTTGTGTTGAAGCATAACTTATTGACTGGTAAGTGCACAGATCGTAAGGGTAAACCTCCATGAATTTTTACAAACCAAACTCTTGCATCTAACTGGCAGCCAGATCAGCACTTGAGATGCCCCCTCCTGGCCTTTTCCAGTTACTACACTGACCCTCTTCGGGTTACCACTCTCCCGACTTCTCCCGTTTCTCAACGTTCTATCAGGAACATGCATACTACATGTAATCTTTTGTTTCTGGCTTCTTGTTCTCACACGGGTCAGCAAACCTTTTCTGTGCGTATTTGAGGCACTGCAAGCCATAGATCTCTGTCACAACTACTCTCTGCCATTGCAACTTGAAAGCAACCATAGATAACATGTAAATGAATGGATCTAGTTGTGTACCAATAAAATACTGTCTTTTTTGATACTGAAATTTGAATTTCATAGAATTTTCATATGTCACACTATTTTATTCTTCTATGGATTCTTTTCTAACCTGTTAAAAATGTAAAAAATACTGTTTTTACGCTATATGTTTAGTCTAAGTAGACGGTTTTTTTTTTTTTTTTAAGTTCCCAAATGTTGATGAGGGTGCAGGAAAACAGGAATTCTCAGGGAATGTAAAGTGGTGCATTCTTTGAGGTTGCCAGTGGGGCATTATATATCAAATACTTTAAAAACGTTCATACTCTTTGACCATTTCTAGGCATTTATCCAAAGAAAATAACCAGAGATGTGCATGAAGATTAATGGGCAAAGATATTCCTCATAGCGTTATTTATAATACTGAAAAATTGGAAGCAGACTCCAACTTTCAGTTCTGGCAATTGGGCGGATTGACGTAATGCATCCCATGCTCCTCATATTTCTACAAATACACAGACTGCTGTATAAAATATGATACAAATATTAAATACACCGACTAGCTAGAGAGAAGCATCACTTTCCTGGGTCAGAATGGAAATGTATGCCAATATAGACCCTCACCATTAGGAGCTGGGGTTTTAATACCAGCACAGAAATAAAAGACATGACATTGACCCACCAAGACAGGAAGCTGGAATTGAGACCCCTGCATAAAGCTGGAACAAGAACTTCCTGCCTCCTTCATGAAAGGGAGGACTAGGGAAACGTCTCATCCTCCCAAAAGTGGTAGTGAGGAAGTTTGTCTCTTGTGGGCACTCCAAGGGAGGGGGTGGGACGTTTTAAAAATATTAAGTCTTCCAATCCATGAAGGTGGGATGTGTTTTCATTTACCTATGTCTTCTTTAATTCCTTTCAGCTGTGTCTCGTAGTTTTTATTGCACGTGTTTCTCACCTCTTTAATCAATTCCTAAGTATTTTATTCTTTCTGATGCTTTTGCAGATGGAATTGTTTTTGGAAATTTCCCTTTCAGGTCATTGATTACTAGTGCAGAGAAATACAACTGATTTTTGTGTCTTGACTATGTATCCTGTTACTTCGCTCAATTAATTTATTAGTTCTAACAGGTTTTTTGGGTGGAATCTTTAGGGTTTTCTACATACAGGCATACCTCATTTTATTGCACTTTGCCTTATTTTGGTTTTTACAATAATGCGGTATTCGAAGGTTTGTGGCCACCTTGCATCAAGCATGTCTATCGGTGCCATTTTTCCAAAAGCATTTGCTCACTTCGTGTCTCTGTGTCACATTTTGGTAATTCTTGCAATATTTCTGTTAATATTTTTCGTAATATTTTCTATTGTTATAATATTTTCATGGTGATCTGTGATCAGTGATCTTTGATGTTACTACTATAACTTGCTGAAGACTCAGGTGATAGCATTTTTTTAGCAATAAGGTATTTTTTACTTCAGGTATGTAACACTGCTTTTCAGACATAGTGCTGGTGCACACTTAATAGACTACAGTATAGTGCAAACATAACTTTAAAAAAATTTTTTTTTATTTTTGGCTGTGCTGCATGGCACGTGGGATCCTAGTTCCCTGACCAGGGACTGAACCGGGCCCCCTGCAGTGGAAGCGCAGAGTCTTAACCACTGGACCTCCAGGGAAGTCCCCAAACATAACTTTCATATGCACTGGGAAACCAAAAAATTCATGTGACTGGCTTTATTGCGATATTCACTTTTTTGTGGTGGTTTGGAACCAAACCTGCAATATCTCCAATGTATGCCCATATAAGGTCATATCATCTGCAAGTAGAGATCATCTTCTTTTCTAATTTGGAAGGATGTTTTCTTGCCTAATTTCTCTGGCTAGAACTTCCAGTACTTTGTTGAACAGAAGTGGTGAAAGTAGGCAGCCATGCCTTGTTCCTGATCTGAGAGGAAAAGCGTTCGGTTTTTCACCATTGAGTATGACATTTGCTGTGCAATTTTCATATATGGCTTTTATTATGTTGAGGCAGATTTTTTCTATTCCTAGTTCGAGTGTTCTTATCATTAAAGGGTATTGAAGTTGGTGAATGCTTTTTCTGCATCAACTGAGGTCATTATGTGCTTTTTCCCTTTATTTTCTTACTGTGGTGTATCACATTGATTGATTTTTATATGTTGAACCATTCTTTCATCCCAGTTATAAATCCCAGTGGTCATGGTGTATAATCCTTTTAATATGCTGCTGAATTCAATTTCCTAGTACTTTGATGAGAATTTTTGTATCAGTGTTCATAAGGGATATTGGTCTGCAGTTTTCCTGTCGTGTCTTTTTTCTGGCTTTGCTATAAGGATAATTGTGGCCTCATAGAATGAGTAGGAAGTGTTTCCCTCCTTCAGTTTTTTTTGGAAAAGTTTAAGAAGGACAGTATCAGTTCTTTAAATATTTGGTAGAATTCACTTGTGAAGCCATCAGGTCCAGGGCTTTTTTGTTGGTGGTGGTGGGAGATTTTGATTATTGATCCAATCTCTTTACTGTTTATAGGTCTATTCAGATTTTTTGTTTCTTCATGATTTAGTCTTGGTAGGTTTTGTGTTTCTCAGAATATGTCCATTTCATCTAAGTTATCCATTTTGTTGGTGAACAATTGTTTGTAGTACTCTCTTACAATCATTTTTATTTCTGTAGAATCAGTAGTAATGTTCCCACTTTCACTTCATTTCTGATTTTCATAATTTGAATCTTCTCTCTTTTTTTCTTAGTTCATCTAACCAAAGGTTTGTCAATTTTGTTGATCTTTTCAAAGAACCAACATTTGGTTTTATTGATTTTCTCTGTTGTTTTTCTATTCTCTATTTTGTTTATCTCTGCTCTAATCTTTATTCCCTACCTTCTGCTAGCTTTGGATTTAGTTTGTTCTTTCTTGCTAGTTCCTTAAGTTGTAAAGTTAGGTTGTTGATTTGAGATTTTTCTTGTTGTTTAGTGTAAGCATTTATAGCTATAAATTTCTCCCTTTTTCTGTGTCCCATAAGTTTTGATATGTTGTGTTTTCATTTTCACTTGTCTCCAAGTATTTTCTAATTTCCCTTGTGATTTCTTCTTTGATCCGTGGCTTGTTTAAAAGTGTTGTTTAATTTTCACAATTTTGTGAAATTTCCAGTTTTCCTTCTCTTTTTGATTTCTAACTTCATCTCATTGTGGTCAGAGAAGATACTTTGTGTGACATCTGTCTTTTTAAGTCTACTGAGACTTAATCTGTGAACTAACATATGGTCTATCCTGTAAAATATTCCATGTGCATTTGAGAATGTGTATGCCATTGTTGTTGGGTGGAGTGTTCTGTTAGATCTAGTTGGTTTATTGTGTTCTTTAAGTCCTCTCTTTCCTTGCTATCTTCTGTCTGGTTGTTCTATTATCGTGAGTGGGGTATTGAAGTCTATGACTATTATTGTAGAAAAGTCTATTTCTCTGTTCAGTTCTGTCCATTTTTGCTTCATATATTTTGATGCCTGTCATTAGGTGCATAAATGTTTATAATTGGTATATCTTCTTGCTCTATTGAAACTTCTATTAATATATAATGTCCTTTATCTCATGTAAACTGTTTTTTTTTTTTTTTAAAAGAAATTCACGTTCTTTTATTTATTTATTTATGACTGTGTTGAGTCTTCGTTTCTGTGTGAGGGCTTTCTCTAGTTGCGGCAAGTGGGGACCACTCTTCATCGCGGTGCGCGGGCCTCTCACCATCGCGGCCTCTCTTGTTGCGGAGCACAGGCTCCAGACGCGCAGGCTCAGTAATTGTGGCTCACGGGCCCAGTTGCTCCGTGGCATGTGGGATCTTCCCAGACCAGGGCTCGAACCCATGTCCCCTGCATTGGCAGGCAGATTCTCAACCACTGCGCCACCAGGGAAGCCCTGTAAACTGTTTTGATTTAAAGTCTATTTGTCTGATATTAGTAGAACCACCCCTGGTCTCTTTTGGTTGTTATTTGCAGGGAATATCTTTTTACATCCTTTCACTTTCAATCTATTTGTGTCTTTGGATCTAAAGTGAGAATCTTAATAGACAGCATATAGTTGGATAAAGTGTTTTTATCCATTCTGCTCTCACAAGCTCTGTGCAAGCTGCTCGAGGAACACTGCTCAGCTGCCTGCCTTAGGGCTAGGGGTTGAGAACTCTTAGCTGCTTCTGCACTAAGAGCTGAAATTGACTGAAATTAACCACAATTTACCCTCCAGGCCTTCCACTGCACGTTGCAAGCCTTCCATATACTAGAGTTCCAAATAGCTACATTAGACAGATTCTGCCAATGCATCTGTTGTTTAGGTGGGAAGACAGATTCCTGGTGCTTCCTACTCTGCCATAGTCCCAGAAGCCCCCAATGGTTATATCTTATGTAATTACAAAACCAGGAAATTAACATTGGTACAAAGTGTGTATAGTTCTGTGCCATCACATGAACAGATCTGTGTGATCACAATGAAGATACAGAGCTATTCCATTACTACAAAGATCTCTCCATTGCTACCCCTGTGTAATCATACACCCCTCCACCACACCATCCTTAACCCCTGGCAACCACTCATCTTTTCTCCACCGCAATAATTTTGTCATTTCAAGAATATTATATAAATGGGATTACATTACATGTAACTGTTTGGATTTTTTTTTTCATGCAGCATAATGCCCTTGGGATCCATCCAAGTTATTTCATGGATTGATAGTTCATTTTTGCTGTTGTTTTTACTGCTAAGTTATATTCCATGGTATAAATATACTACAGTTTAACTATTCATATGTCATAGAACATTTTTGGCTGTTTCTAGTTTTTAGCTATCACACATAAAGCTGCTTTGAATAATTGTGTACAGGTTTTCATTTCTCTGGGATTAGTGCCCATGAAACAGTGGGTAGCCATTAGTTAACTCCATTTCACCTGTAACCTGCCTTCAGTAATCAAGGTCGTTTTGATTGTTTAATTGAGGACTTGCCTGTCCTCCAGGCAGCGGGGAGCGTAAACAATAAGATGTTTGCCCGAGTTGTTGGCCAGGAGCTTGGAATCAGCTGTGTCTCGTTAGAGCTGAGCTGGTTAAGACTGGATAGGACCACCGACCCTCCAACTGGGCATGCGCGAGTGACCTTTTGACCCTGCAGAGCCCTGTAGCTTAGTTACGCCTGCACCGAGCAATTCGCTCACCTTTTTCTAATCACCTTTCCCCGTGCTCCCTGCGCTCTCCACGCCTCACACCCCCCTGCTTTTTTATGAGTTATCCCCTTGCCTTCAGAGCGGTGGATGTGACGCTAGTTTTCCCGTCTCCTCGCTTGGCTACCTTGCGAGCAAACCCTGTCTTCGCTGCACACCTCGGCGGCTCAGCGTTTTGGCTTTTGCTGCGCTTCGGACAAGCAAGCCTGGTTCGCGAACACCCTGGAGTGGGGCTGCTGGGGCGAATGGTGAGTGTATATTTAGCTTTTTAAGAAACTGCCACAATATGTTCTGCAGTGGTTGTGCCGTTCTGTGTTGCTACTACAGATGTCTAGTCGGGTTTCTCTGCGTCCTCATCAGCATTTGGTGTTGTCACAATGTTTTTTTTAAATTTTAGCCTTTCTGGTAGGTGTGTAATGACATCTCATTGTGGTTTCAATTTGTAGTTCCCAAACGGCTAATGATGTTGAAGATCTTTTCATGTGTTTGGCGTCTGTATATCCCCTTCAGTGAAATGTCTCTTCATACCTTTTCCGCTTTTCCAGTTGGATTGTTTGGTTTTTTCTGTGGAGGTTTGAGAGTTGGCTTTCATTTGGTCCCCCCTGTAGTAGTGAAGGCTTTGGGTTGCCTGCCCAGCTTCCCCTCACTCTCCAATCTACCTAAGGGAATCCAAACGTTGGTCAGGTATCCACCCCTGCGCCGCGCAGCGTGTTTCTTGAAGGGAAAGCCAACTCCGTCTCTTGCCCTAAGAATCAACTCAATATGATTGATGTTATTAATCTCTGCCTTGTTGGTAATGTTTTCAGGAAAACCAGTGTGACCCAGCGCCAGCTGCTGATACGTGACGGGGGTGTGCGGTGGGGAGTCTGATAGGAAGACTTCTGGGAGAAATT
The DNA here is from genome assembly GCF_965194805.1 of Balaenoptera borealis. Classification (NCBI taxonomy): domain Eukaryota; kingdom Metazoa; phylum Chordata; class Mammalia; order Artiodactyla; family Balaenopteridae; genus Balaenoptera; species Balaenoptera borealis. The sequence goes on along the minus strand of NC_138881.1, from coordinate 7,697,990 downwards.
GCCCCTCTTTTTCACTGAGAGTCATAGGACAATATTATTTCTCTCTTCCTCTTGACATTGACAAGTTTGGATGAGGTACTGCTGCAAATGTCTTGCTTCAAACGTGTTGATTAAACTAGTACGAAGGATGGTAGAAAAGAGAAATGTGAAAGTCCAGGCATAATGACATCATGAAGATGATTCAGCCAACCTGGAGGACAGCTACATCTGGACTTCCTATTAAAAGAGATGGAAGTTTCCACTTTCCTTATTGTTTGATCCAAATGAGTCACGGTTTCTGACACTTGCAGCCCCAAATATCCTCATAGAAACGCCCGCCCTCTGGCCTGTTGTTATTGTCGAGGACTGTGGTTGCGTGTTTGTTTTCTTTTTAAACCAACCCCACCCCCCACATTGCCCCAATGACTCACTATTATCGTTGCTGTTTCTCTTGAGCTGATGGACGTTCGTAGAAGCCGGCACACAACAAACAGTCAATACACACGTGGAGCACTTATTAATACAAATACAGCCTGGGTAAAAGTACACAAAGCAAGTGTGAACACATAGCAAAAAATCAATATCAAACAGACCATGCTTATGGAGGGAAAGGCAAACCACATTCTAAGAGAAGTTTGCAGAGCACAAAACCATTCACAATGCCGGACGCCTTCCATCCCCCTTGCTTTCCCGGTGGGGGCTTCAGGGGGAGAGGGGAAGGCAGGTGGTGTGGACTGACCCCCCTGGCTCCCGCCCTGTGGAGGGAGCTGGCCACGTCCCTCCACCAGGGCTCAGCTCCTAGGCGTACAGCTCGGTTCCTGGGCTCTGCTCATGCCCGTCAAGTCAGAAAGTGCGAAGGCTCTGTGATTTTACCCTCCTGCAAGCTCACAAGTCATCCTGCCCGGCTTTCAGCCCTGGTCAGAGACACAGACTTTATTACAGCAAAAGGCAGCAGCCCCAGCCGTGTCTTGACTTGATACCCAGCTCCCCGGTTCCCACAGGGCGACGTAACAAGAGCGCTGTCACCTGCCCGTGGTGGGGACGCGGCAGAGCAGAGGAGCCCTGAGTTAGGAGCCGAGCTGTTAGCAGGGCTGCTGCTGGCCTGCCCTCCTCCCCTCCGGAGAGATGTCTCTCCCTGGGATGCAAGCCAAACTCCCAGGGCCTGAGCCGGAGGCTCTCCAGCTTTGTTGCCCTGGAAGGCGAGCAAAGTTCTCCCGGTTGAGAAGGAGAAGGCCAAGGCACCCGGATGGCTCCAGGAGTGCCACGTTCTTAGTCTGTCATATCTACTCTCTCCAGCTCTCTGGGCTGGCTGCTGTCCTCCCATCCACACGGGAACGCCCAGAAAGCCAGGAAGAACGGTCGCCCACACTGGCCTTGGCACTTAGGCGGGGAGTGGTGAGCCCCTCCCCCTGTTGCCCGGCTCGGGTGCTGCACTGTCCCTCGGTGCTGGTCCCCAACCTGTGCGTGCGTTTGTCAACAGTCCCTGTATTAAGCCCTCCTTATTTAATTTTATTTATTTTTGGCTGCGTTGGGTCTTCGTTGCGGTGAGCGGGGGCTACTCTTCGTTGCGATGCGCGGGCTTCTCATTGCAGTAGTTTCTCTTGTTGCGGAACACGGGCTCTAGGCGCGTGGGTTTCAGTAGTTGTAGCTCAAGGGCTCTAGAGCACAGGCTCAGTAGTTGTGGCGCACGGGCTTAGTGGCTCCGTGGCATGTGGGATCTTGCGGGACCAGGGCTCGAACCCGTGTCCCCTGCATTGCCAGGCGGATTCTTAAGCGCTGCACCACCAGGGAAGCCCAAGCTCTCCTAAAATTACCCGGTTTGTGCATGCCACGTGCTTCCTCTAGACACCTGGTCTGAATCAGACATAGATACACAATGTCTACAAATCGATAAGAAAAAGGTAAAGAACCCAAGCAGGTAATAAGTAAAGGCAATGGATTCACAAAAGACAAAACCTTGTTGCCAGTGACCGTGAAGAGATGCTTAACCTCCAAGATGCTTGAAGCCATGCCTCCTACCACAAAGAGGAAGTGAGGAAATGGGACTAATTCACGACCCGCTGAATTGAAAATTGGTAATTCAGGAGTGTGA